>NW_023336262.1:2400000-3621041 GCF_011075155.1 Colletotrichum scovillei
TGGTCGGGTCTGCCACTTGGCTTGGTACTCAGTGTCCTGTACCATCGGCCTATCGACGACTTTTATCTTGCGCCAGTCGGTTGATCTTGGTCTCTTTTCTACTTATCCCCCTTCACCACCCACGTTCATTTCACTCTCGCTATTTCATGATCGACACTCCGTTCGGCTACAGTGCGCTGTGATCTTTTCTTCTTATGACCTCTCGGTTCTTCCTTCTTTTGAGACTCGACATTTGGGAAACACTTCGACCTGCTCGAACCATCCCGTCCTTCCTTTAAACACAACTACAACTCAGTATCCATCAACCGTCTTCGAGCCCATAATACACCAAGCCAGTTCAACTCTATCATACCTTTTCGATCTTCCAACGACATCTCCCGAGAACAGAAGAGAGACAGAGAAACACTCCAGACGAGTTCCATGTACAACTAAGACAACCCACACTTTCACTCATCGAGTCATCAACACCCTGACGGTCATTTGTCTACCAACGACCCGTCGTCCTATCCTTCACACAGAAGAAATCGAAACCCACCGTCATTAGGCCAACTGCCCATCACTCAGTTCGAAAGAACTTGAATCAAGTGTACAACATCGACTACGCTACACCACGCATCATACGATTAATCAGTAAAGACGGACTCAAACACCCCGCCGACTAACACCCACAGCTCAACACGACAAACTTGTCTGGTGCGTCCCGCATGAGCAATAAAAGAACAACAGATGGAAGAAGTCAGGAACTGATCATCAAACAGACGCATCACAATGGACGCTACCATGATGACGGCTCAGGCAATGGGACAAGCTCCCTTCCTCTACTACCGCCCCGAACAGAAGCTCGACACCTCAAGGCACCGTGGTCACTTCTCGCAGCAGCCCACCATGTCCCAGCACATGCCCATGTACCCCATGGTCCCAACCCTGCCTTCAACGCCCATCTACTCGCGCCCCAACTCGTCCTGCTCGCAGCCCATGGGCCCTACGCTGTACAGCAATGGACCCGCGAACATGACGCCGATGGCATCTCCCCAACCCATGAGCCACAAGCCCGCCATCATGCTCGAGACGGAGATTTGCGACGATAGCCTCTACTTCCCGTCAACGCCGCCGCTGTCGACCTGCGGCAGTGCCATCAGCAGCCCCAACGCCAGTTACGATCTTCTCCAGACACCGATGAACCCCATGTTCTCCGGTTTGGAGGGTATTGACGGCTTGGAGGGCTTCAAGGAGACGCTGGAAGTGCCTGAGAACCACGCTGTTGACTGGAGCAGCTGCGGGTCACCCCCGATGACACCTGGTAAGTTGCAATCATACCGCGTGTAATTTTCCCTCTTCGTTGTGCACCGACTTTTATGCTTTCGACCTACAATTCCATACACTTTTTCGCTGCATGGGCCTCGGCGGTTTTTTTGACCCCATTCCCAACGGCCTGGGTGGTGGTTGCCGGAAAGCAAGTTTGGCGGGGCACTTCGTGGGATTTACTGAGGGACGTTTTTCGGAGGCTAACTCAATTTGGCAGTCTACCTCCAAAACCAAGCAGCCCAGGTCCCCTCGCTTAACACCAACACTAGCGACCTTCTGTCCACCGCATCTTGCCCTTCACTTTCTCCCTCTCCCTCACCGTACGCCAGGTCTGTCGCGTCTGAACAGGATCTTGACTTTTGTGATCCTCGCAATCTTACTGTCGCTGCTGCATCCAACACCTCCAACCCGACTCTGGCGCCCGAGTTCCCCGCTTTCACTCTCGGTGATGAGCTCAGGAGTGAAGTTTCTGCCAAGACCCCTACCTCAGCCCCTTCTCAACCGACCTTTGACTTCAACCCTGCTTTCCCTCACGGCCTCCCCGCCTTTGAGGACCTGAGCGATTTGGAGTCTGAGGACGACTTCGTCAACGGTCTCGTCAACCTCGGCGACGCTCACTCTGCTGAGGTCCGTCGCCCCCGTGCCTGCACCGGCTCCAGCGTCGTCTCTCTCGGCCACGCCAGCTTCATTGGCGAGGAGTTCAACTTTGACGAGGCGGATTTCTCTGCACCGGCCTGCCTTCCCAGCCCCTCCTCTTCCTGCTCCGACAACGACTGCCACCAGGTCAAGCGTCGCAAGGTAGTCAAGAAGGACGCGAGCGAGTCTGCGCCCAGCATGAACACAGCCTCTGGAGCTTCTCAGGCTGCCAGCAGCGAGCAGCGTTCCAACAGCCAGGCCCCCGCTTCCGAGGCCAACAGCTCTTCCGACTCCGAGTCCAACTCGGCGCCTCTCCCGGCTCCCGTCAACCGCCGCGGCCGCAAGCAGTCCCTCACTGAGGACCCCTCCAAGACCTTTGTCTGCGAGCTCTGCAACCGCCGCTTCCGCCGCCAGGAGCACCTGAAGCGTCACTACCGCTCCCTCCACACCGGCGAGAAGCCTTTTGAGTGCCACGAGTGCGGCAAGAAGTTCTCCCGCAGTGACAACCTGTCCCAGCACGCTAGAACCCACGGCAGCGGCGCCATTGTTATGGAGCTCGACGACTCAGCCGTTCACTCCTTTGACCACAGCATGATGGGTCACCCAGAAGACTATCACACTCTTGGCAAGGTCCTCTTCCAGGTTGCCTCTGAGATTCCCGGAAGCGCCAGCGAGCTCTCCTCGGAAGATGAGAACAGCAAGAAGAAGCGCAAGCGCTCCGACTAAACAGTCTGAGTGACTTGCTTTTTTCGCATTCAATTTCAGCACCGACAGCGACTAACCGTCGCTTTCGATCATGCCCGACACGACTTTGATGACGACAACTTCTTTTTTGATTTTTTTCCTTCTCAGGCCAGCCCCGCTATGTTTTACGCGGATAGGTCACTAGGGTCACACAGGGTGCCCTTCCACAGGAGGACCATCATGAACCACCAGAAGATGGTCCGCCTCGGGAAGGGCCACATGCGAAAAGTGCAAGCGGGTTTGGGCATTTTCTCACCAACGCATTGTCTTCCACTGTATCAGTATTTACGACGCCAGACTCGCCGACTCCCTCCACAGGTCTCGGAACATGGTCAGCGTCGAAGGGATGCGTTGTTTCAAGGGCAGCATTGATGATCACCACCAAAAGTTCAAGAACGCAAGGGCAAAGGCAAGAGCAATCCGGAACCAGGACAACGGCGTGTAACGGCGGACTTTGTTTCAAACAGACACACAGCAGCAGCATGATTGTTTATTCGTTTGGATTTTTTTTCGGAGACAGAGGAGAGGGAAGACACAGAGACACAACCCAAGACTCAACATCCATCCAATTTTTTTGGCAGCGGCCAAAGCGTACTTTTCTCTACGCTCGTTGTAATCTCTCCAGCATGTTCGGAGGCCGGCAGCCAGCATCGCATTTGGAACATGGGAACATTTCTTCTTGTGCGCGACGATCCGAAGCTCGGACACCTTTCTCTCGGGAAGGTTCACCGTCTGCGGGTTCGTCGCCTTCATGTGTTTACTTTTTTCACCATCGAGTTGGGATTCTTCTCGTTTGAGCTCTTATCTTGTTGGTCGCGGATCCAATTCAGTGTGAGAGAGGAGGCGGAGGCGGAAGCAGAGGAGGGGGTGCTTGGAGTGCAGGTCACCTCATCATCGGACAAACAGAAGATGGATTTTCATTTCTTTTCGCCGCAAAAACAACTTTGTAAACCTGTACACAAACACAAACACATTTCTGAACACACACAAAAAAAAAAAGAGAACACTTTTACGCGCTGCCAAAAACCTTTTCCCTACCTCGCCCGCATCTTTCTTGTGATCAATGCCTCCTCTCCCTAAGTGCCTTTCGCGTGCCGCGTTGTGTGATCTGACTCGGGGGCTGAACAATGTTCTAGTTCATCGATCGATGGGGGCTTGACTTTTACATTCCTTCGACATGGGTTCAACTTTTTCCTACCCAAGACAAGACATCAACCGGTGTTCCAGCCCAGAAAAGGATACCGTCGTCATGCGTTGTATTCGCCAATCGGATGTTTTATGGTTTCTTTTTCTGAATCTCTGAGGTCCTTTCCCGATTCCCATTCTTTCTTCTTCCCAAGTCTTTTCTTAGGCATTGTCTTGTCTCGCCAGCGGGATGTAACTCAGCTTAGTAGCTAACACAACACCCCGACGTGGCCCGACTTACACACCTGCCTTAGCGCCGCAGCCTTTTCTGACTGATCGAGAAAACAGGAGTCCACCTGGCTGTGTGGCACCAGGTACCCGAAACGATTCCAGTGCGCCGCCGCCCCCTTCAACGGCGGACGGCATTTGAAGTGACGTTTATGGTTTCTTCTTTTCTTTGTTGGAGTCACGGGTGTTGGTCTCACCATCTTTTTTGCTTGGGAACCTAGGTACTTGGCAACGCCTAGGCTCTAGTAGCGAGTAATCAAGGCGTGCGTTGGGTTTTTGAGTCATCACACTTGTCAGCCTGCCGCGGAACTGACTGGTTGACTGTACGCATAGGTAGGTCGCGCGTCTTTTCTTTGTTTGTTCGACAGGCCAGGCCCCATTCCCCATCTTCGGTCGCGGACTGAGGTCCGGCTGTAACGGTCTCATTTTCCCACTTTTCATTTTTATTCTCTTCGCCAAGTTCTCTCTCTCTCTCTCGCCTAGGTTGTCCAAGTTGCCCGCCTTTTCTTTCTTGGGTGACATTTGACATGGGCGATTCCTGGCGGGTTCGGTAAGACCGTTCGGATGTCATTTCCTTAGTCAGGACTCTGAAGGCTACGTTTAAACCATGTGCGTACGGAATCATGTGGTCTATACCCTTGGCTACCGAACTTTGAGAGGAACCTTGAATTGAGAGGGTGACGGACGTGATGAAGAAGTCACATTACAGGTGGCAGTACCGAGGCAAGTGGCAAGGAGAAAAAACTAACTAAGCACACAGCATGCCTCACCGCAATCGTACCACTGACGGCGAATAGATTTCGGATTACGAAGTTTTACTCTATTCTATAGTTTTGTCACATTCGGGTTCTGCTTTCTTTCTTTTTTTTCACCCCATGGCGGGGTGATGTGATGTGGTGTCGGACCGTAAGGTGGGTTGATCTTTTTTGGAACCAAGGCAATTCTATCCGGCGGGAGGAGGGTTGAAGCTTCTTCTTTATTTTGGTTCGATGGGACGGCACCAAGGAAAAGCTATCGGTGGTTGAACAATTTGATTTTACCGTGCCACTTACTACTGTCTAGGGGAGGCGCGAGTCGTAGGAGACGTGCGTCAGCCTGTTCTGTCAGCAATGATGCATTGCATGGTCGTATACACACTACACGCTCGCGAGTCACAGTAAAGAGCTGCCAAAGACTGCTGTCATGCTTGCCCTGCACCGATACGAGAGATTGGGGGCCGGGCGGCGGGAGTGGGATATTGCTATTGGACTTTTCGTTCGGTTTTTTTTTGGTTCGACGCGGATATTGCTTGCCCAACTTCGAGTCAAATCCTGGACCAACCACCACCACCGGTACGCAATTGATCAATACAAACCATTTACTACAAGCTTTCCCTCCCCCGGCTGAGCCCTGCCTATCTACGGATGGCCTATCCGTAATATGTACCTGCTTTGCTTGCCTGCCCGGGTGCCCGGCTCGTTGGAAAGCGTAAAGTTCACCTGTTGGTTCAGTTGACTTTTTTGGTATTAATATCGAGGGTCATGTCTTTTGGGGGCCATGCAGCGTGGCTCGTGTACCTGACTAACGATGCGGGAAGAGCAGAAAGTCAATCTTGCGCTTTGCCGTAGACTGGTAGCCAAGCCACCCACTAGCTCCGTTGTTGCTGCATCCTTCAGGAAGTTCAGGCCCTGTCTATGGTTCGAATCGATGAAATTCGATATTGGATCTTCTTACTAGGTGCCTTGGCTCTCGCAAGGTGCACGGAGCAGTTTGAGCAAACTTCACATTTACATGGGATGGGGAGCACGGATGTGAAATAGCAAATCCGTGTTGGTGGTGACTATTGGCTTTTGCTCATCTTACTGGTCGCCCCCGCGCGATGGAACAGTAAATTAACAAAGATGGCAAAGTGACAGTTTAGTTTGGAGCGAGATGTGACGAGAGTTGCAGGACTGGTGATTGCTTCCTCTCACCGCTTCATGGGCGATGGGGTCTAAGCTCGAGCAACCCCAGATGGGCTCATCTCCTCATCTCATTCTCATCCTCTGAGCTATGGCGATACTGAGTGAAAATTCTGATACCGTCCAAGATCCATATTGCGCTCGTCAAGGCTCCAAGCTCTGCTAGGTTTACCTGATGGACTGGCGGGGGCAAGTGGATGTGATTAGGCTGGCAAGAAGTTGCACTTGAGATTGATTGACCGGGCTTAATGAACAGGTTCTTGCGGATAGTCGTCGCGTCTCGGACAATTATTTCTTCTCTTGCCACGAGAGTTTGACGGGTAGGTTTTGCTTGATGGGGAATGGTGCTTGAACCGTGCTCGTAGGCTAGCAGTGAACTATTCGTATCTCTTCTGCTGATGTGATTATGACACAGAATGGCCACTTGATGGACTTGATGGCGATGATGATCACGGACTCTTGGTGGAATTCAAGGTGGACAGGTGACTTCACAACAAAAAGTCCCAACTCGTCTTTGACACTTCCCCCGTGGTGGATGATACCTCAACGAAATGAAAGCTGGCCCATCACCATTCATCCAAGGGCTGGACTCTTTTGGCGCAAGCAACTTGATAGGTAGTCATGCTGCCGTAGGGATAAGGCGGGCATTCCGGGTAATCCAACGTCGTTGTGCCGGTAGCCCCAGTTTCAATGTACATGTTCCATTGGAACCCGCAAACCCGTCCCATTGCCTCTTTCCCCCCTCACTCTCACCTTTTTCTTTCTTCTGGTCCTAAGCGAGTTCGCTCGCGAGTCGAGCTTTTCTAGAATTCCACATGGAAGTCCAGGGACGAGGGGGCCGGCGGTGTAAGGTTGACTGGAGGGGCCTTGGAGGGTATCAGCCCATGAGGCATGAAGCGAACTCCAGTGACAACTCCAGCGCAATCTTGGGGCGGCCCGCCCGAGCGAGGGTTATCTTCAGAGGCGGGAACCTCTCGACTCGCACGAGGTGGAGGGGGAACTCGGGAAACTGGAGACTGAGTGTGAGCCTGAGAGGAGAATGAGACTCTACGGATGGAGAGAGAGAGAATCTGAAGGGGGGATACCTCAGGCACAGGCATAGAACGGCAGTCCCGCTAATCTACAAGGCCCGTCGCCGCCCACGACCCCAAAGCCCCTCTCCTTCAAGGCTTCAAGGAATCAAAGCCAGACCAGGTCCCCTAACACTAACAGGACCGGCGGAGTTTGACAAAGCTGAAGGGGATTCCCTCATCCTGGGAACCGAGGCGTTCGAGACGGCCGGGCCCCCGGGAGGACGGCCAGGTTTTGGAATTTCCTTCCAGGCCACCCCCGAAAAAAGACCCCACCCGTTGTCCACCAGTCCCGAGTCCCCAGCGGCGCGGAACTGACCGGGGCCCCCGACTAACGAATATCAAATTACCACCTTTTTTCTTTTACCATGTACCCAACCCCCCCATGAGCCGAACGTAACCCAGACCAGAGACAGCCCAGGGCTAGCGGAGGGTATGAGAATGGATATTCTCCAGTCAGTCGTCGTAACGGCTTTCTATCATGCAACAGTCGTGTTTGTAATGTGGTACTGTACCGTATGTTGCCCCCTCCCCTTCCCCCCCTCAAGGCCCCCCGGGACAGCATCCACTGATGGGCAAAGAAGGAGTCGAGGCCGGCCAGTCGGATCTCGATGGAAGGAAATCGCTGTAAGGAAGGACTGGAGGGCAGGGTCTCCATAGCTTCTATTGCATCCAGATGCCGTGCCGTTTTGGCGGGTACGGAGTACCTCACCTCACTTCACCTTGTCAAGCTTGTCTTGCTTTCTGTAAGGTATCTTATGCGTACGAATACCGTTACCAGGGAATGATTCGATAAGAGCCGGGGAGCATCTTGACGGCTGACCACTACCCACATCATCAACCCATGCAATAGAAGGAATTGCGACTTCCATTCCTCACGTAGAATGGGAGCATTGTACCAGCGGAGAAGCTGCAATTGCTGTGAAGTTGTGAACAATGCAGGTACCGCAGATTACTCTTGACCTTTTCGTTGTAAGTTGAACCGTTTCCTCATGCTTTCCGTATTGGGCTCCATTTCGAACTTACGGTCAGTGGGCCCGTCTTTTTTTTTTTTTTTTTTTTTTTCCCCCTTCTGTGAACGTTCCCCTCCTTCCCCTCCATGGACAGAAATCCAAACGTCGTACCGGGTTCCTCACTGACTCCGTCTTGTACCACGTCAAAGGCTCAAACCACTTCAACACTCATCAACCTCCATCCGCAATCCCGGCCTCGCGACGCCGCGACGTGCCGAAGACGGAGCTTCTAGTCATCCAAGGGTTCCCTTGAGGTCTAGACAAATCTGTCAGTCCCTATCCCGCCATACCTCCGTGGTGCGCAAAGACCCAGACAGGCCCATCAATCTCGGACCATTGACTCTGTGCACAAAGGCTTTTCCACACTTTACGCCCGGACGCATACGCCAACGCGAGGGCCTGCACAGAAATTACACGCTGCACAGCACGGATCACGGGCACAAGGCATACACATATCCGCAAAGACACACGGACAGACGTACTCGCCCGAGTCCCCCAGTCCTACCGTCCGCCTGCATAACGTCGGACGCCAGGCTGAAGTCTGCCTGCCTGCCATGTCATCCGAACAGCTCAATGTCATCGCCCTGGTCTCGGGCGGCAAGGACAGTTTCTTCTCCGCCTTGCACTGCCAGAGGAACGGGCACCGACTTGTGGCACTCGCTAATCTCTTCCCCTCCGCCTCCGTCAGCGCCGGCTCCGACGCCACGCGCTCGGCCCCAGCAACCATCATTTACAAGCCCACGAGGGATCACGTAAAGGATGTTCAGCTGTCAGATCAGCCTACGGGAAAGCAAGTGAAGCCCGTGGAGGAGGAGGCTGGTAAAGGGGCAGACGATGAAGCCGACCTGAATAGTTTCATGTACCAGACCGTCGGCCACCAGGTCATACCCCTATACGCAGACGCCACCGGCTTGCCGCTCTATCGCCAGCCCATCTACGGCGGTGCCAAGTATGAGGGCAGAGACTACGACTCCCATGCCGTGCCGTCGGGTGGTGCTGATGGTGATGGCGACGGCGACGCGGGCACAGAAGTCGACGCGGATGAGACGGAAAGCATGGTGCCCCTCCTCCGTACCGTCATGGCAAACCACCCAGAGGCCAACGCTCTCTGTGCGGGAGCCATCTTGTCCACGTACCAGCGGACGCGCGTGGAATCCGTCGCGCTACGCCTGGGCCTCACGCCGCTGGCGTACCTGTGGAAGTATCCCGTGCTGCCCCCGGTGGTTCCGGGCGCCGTCGAGGACGCCCAGCTGCTCCACGACATGGCGGCCGCCGGTCTCGACGCGAGGATCATCAAGGTCGCGAGCGCGGGGCTTGATGACGATTTCTTGTGGGAGAAGGTGAGCAGCATCGCGGGCGCGTCGCGCGTGAAGCGTGCTCTGAGACGGTTTGGCGCCGCCGAGGGTGCCGTCATTGGCGAGGGGGGCGAGTTCGAGACGCTCGTGTTGGACGGCCCGCCC
Source organism: Colletotrichum scovillei (assembly GCF_011075155.1). NCBI lineage: Eukaryota > Fungi > Ascomycota > Sordariomycetes > Glomerellales > Glomerellaceae > Colletotrichum > Colletotrichum scovillei. The sequence continues at coordinate 2,409,582 of NW_023336262.1, forward strand.
GGGCTGTTCAAAAAGGCCATCGAGGTGCCGGAGTCCGGCAGGCGGACCGTGAGGGAGGGCGGCGGGACGTCGTGGTTGAGCTTTCAGGGGGCGAGTGTCCGAGAAAAGCAGGCCCCTGACGCGGGCACGGGAGAAAGCTGCTCCCCACCCCGGGTTCCCAATGCCTTGGATCACCGGTTTCAGTCTATCCTAGAGTCACTCCCTGCGGTTCGAGGTGACCAGGTCTCAGTATCGGAATCATCGCCATCCGTCGATGGCTTCGCGCAGTGTGATGGCAAAATACTGGTTCTACCGAGAACTCCTTCGGACGATATCCACTGGTCCTTTGGTGCTCAAGCGGTATCCGGCCAGGGCTCCTCTGTCGAGCAGCAGACCGAGGAGATAGTACAACAGATTCAGAAGCTTCTTGCTGACCACACTCCTCCGCTGCCGACTACGGCCATCACCAATACCATCATCGTCTTGCAGTCTATGTCGGATTTCCCAGCCATCAACAAGATCTACAGTAAACTCTTCCAGCACCCGAACCCTCCGTCCAGAGTAACGATTTCTTGTGGCGAACTACAGGCCGGAAGTGCCATCAACGTTCATCTGACGATAAAGCCTGCGCTAGAGCCTCGTGAACGGAATGGACTGCATGTGCAGTCGAGATCGTACTGGGCGCCAGCCAACATCGGTCCCTATAGTCAGGCTATCGATGTACCCCTAAGGAGCGGCGGGCAAGATACGGCACACGACGGTATCAGAGCAGTAACGATTGCGGGCCAAATTCCGCTCGTCCCGGCCAGCATGATCTTGCCCACGGAAAAGGAGGGCAACCTGGAGATGCAAATCACTCTGTCTCTGCAGCACCTCTGGCGCATAGCCACCGAGATGAAGGTGCAGCTCTGGACTAGCGCGGTGGCATACTTCCCGCGCACGCCAGAGGAGGCAGACATGAGACGGCAAGGCCAACTTGCCGCGGCCGCGTGGAAGGCCGTTCACAAGTGCGACGAAGACGAGGACGGAGACGGAGACGGAAGTGGCGGACCTGATCTGTGGGATCGCAAGTTTAACCCGGCGTACATGTCTCTTGGCGAGGACGCCGCGGCGGCGCAGAAGCTCCCGGATTGGTCGGCCGTTGTGACGGCCGACGAAGACGACGGAGAGTCCGAGGGTCCCGTTCCGCCTTTCTTCTCCGTCGAGGTCGAGGAGCTGCCTCGCCAGGCCGGCGTCGAGTGGCACGCCCATCTCGGCCTTGCAAAGGTGCCCTCGTCGTCTGTCGAGTACCGGGCCGCGGACCTGGCGCCTTCGGCTGATGTTCCTTTCTACAGACGTGTCTGCCACGTCGTTGTGTCGGGGACGTTGGTACATTCTACCATCGCGTGGCTTGCTGTCAATGGTCCTGCTACACGTGCGCCGAAGTCCTTTGATGAGGTGGAAGAGTGGATGAGGAGGGCGTATCGGGAGTCTGTTGGAGATACTGGTGAGGGAGGAGATCAACCAAATTTGGTGTATCTCAATGTGCCAAAGTGTGCGGTTTCTGCTGCGGCTCCGGCCGGATCTTCTGGAGGAGAGAAGGGGCAGGCGACGGCGTATGTTAAAGCCAGGTCGATTTGGGGCGTTGATGGGGAGGAGGTTCTCGCTCTTGGGCTTTGGAAGTAAAAACAATGGGTGGGTTTCTACGGAGAAAATAGACAAAAGGTTCAATCGGCAAGGAAATTGGAGTATATTACTGCTTCTGTGACTATCTCTTCATGACATTCCCTTCGGCGCTCTTCGGGGGGGTTGGCACTTGAAGTACCGATGCCCCTATCTCTATTTTTCAATGAGTTTACTATTCACTCTACAGCCGGGGACATGATGAATGAAGTCTTAGAATTGAAATTGAGCTTATGGAAGGGATGGGCCATCGGAGACGTTGCGCAAGGATGAGATATACGAATGGGTGGCAGTCTACCAAATCAGTCTCTTGGTTCGTTCATATGATTCCCCATGGAGTACATTACTGAGGGGGAATCACGTCGAGGGACAATATCCTTCTCGGAGCGCGTACCAAGGTCAGAAAATGTCGTAGGTACAACCGAGTGGAGAGACAGTTCGCCGCGGAGGCATTTCCTGGCATGTAGGAAGCAGACGTGATATGAGGACCAGACAGACGGTCAGAGTGCATCGCAAACACCCTTTTCATAAATCGTCAATTCAAATGCGTCATTCGTCCATCAGCTTCTAGCGTGCGACTCAAGGCGAATTGACAAACAACATAACACATAATCAGCATGGATGTCAACAAGAGATTCTGGATGTTACGTTTGTAAGTCGGGTGTGTTTAACGAAGACATCGAGGCGGGCAGCATCGGCTAGAGCGGGTGGAGAGTTGCGCGCCCTTGATAGAACGCTAACTGACAGGGAAACTCAACGAGGTAACTTGGCCGAGCGGTCTAAGGCGCCAGACTCAAGCTTACTAAGCTTCATCCGTTCAACGGATGAGTATTCTGGTCTCGCAAGAGGCGTGAGTTCGAATCTCACAGTTATCATTTTTGCAATTTTTGACCATTGACATGAACGCCTTTTACCAATTACCATCCCAAAGAGTTGGTTTTGTGTAACATGAGGCAATGAATGCGACAGGGAGCAAGTGGACGTGGAATGCTTATGTTCTTCGAGGTCCAAGCGGTGCACAACGAAATAAGTCAACATTGGACGAAGGGAGGTACGCTGATGTGTGATTTCCCCTTCATGCACAGGTAGTCGTCAGCCGCGCCATTCCATGTTGACGACATACATCGGAATAGATGCAAACGGAGCTTTACGCCGCCTCTCGGGTGACACCAAAGCCAAGCCAATATCCGAGACGCCTGCACATAATTCCCGGCACGAGGAGCGAGTTTCTTGGCCGATTTGTCTCACTTCCCACGCCGTGGCTTTCGATCCTATCCGCAATGCGTCCTCGCGAACGACCTCATTGACGTCGGATTCGCATTAGACGGCGACGATCTTGGCGGAACCCGCTAGCCTTGCCCGGCTGATTGTTTTCAGATCGATATTCGGAAAATAACGTTGAGGGCTTGGGAACGGGCAAGAGATGGCGGCACGATGAATCGCCGGCCTTTCGGTATGGTTTAATACGTGGTGTCGGCCCGCTCGTGCTTGTGCGGCATGCTGGTATCGGTTTTCCGCTCCCCTTTCTCTCTCTCTTCTCCTGTCGATCCAAGAGGAGAACCATCCCGCGGCAGCTTCATATTCTTGGCAGGACTGAGGACGACTTAAGCCATGCCTGGAAATATTGGGACTGACGCCATGGCATCACAGGCTGAGTGCCACTTGAGGCACTTGCCAAACTCATACGACGGCGAGGGGATTGGCCCATTGGACCTCGACACCCCGAGCAAGGAAGCATATGAGGCAGAGGAGGAGATCCCGCTGGTGGATCACCACGACGACTTCGGTGTCGTTGTTCCTCGGACACATCCTCGAGCACGGCAGCTGCCTGTGTGGCTCCGGTACCCTAGAAACGTCTTCCGTGCCTTGATTCCAAGCTTCCTCAAGGCCTCGGATCCGAATGCCGTCCAGAAACCGCTTCACCCTACAGCATGGCTCGGTAAGTTCTGCTTCAAACCGCCTTCCAGTCTCAAAAGAACAATGCTGACAAGAAACCCTCCCCACCCGCAGACGGTCTCCGCGGTGTAGCCGCCTTCTTCGTCGTCTGCCACCACTGGTCCCTCGTCACGGCCAACATGAACATCCACCGCGGCTTCATGAGCGACGACGACCCCATGTTCATCCAGCTGCCCATCATCCGCCTCGTCATCTCCGGCTTCTGGTCCGTCTGCGTCTTCTTCGTCATCTCCGGGTTCGCGCTGAGCTACAAGCCCCTGAAACTCCTCGGCCAGCACAAGACGGCCGAGTTCGCGACCGCGGCCGCTTCGTCGGCCTTTCGGCGGCACATTCGCCTGTTCTTACCGCCCGCGATGACGACGTTTGTAATTGCCTGGATTTCGTATTTTGGCTGGTTCGAGATCCCGACGTCGGGCGTAGCCGTGCCGGCGCTGCGGCCGCCGCGGTTCGATCGTGCTTACGACCAGCTGTGGGACTGGGCGATGAACCTCATCGGGTTGTCGGACCCGTTTGGGAGGAACTTGCGGAGGGGCGAGGGGTACCCGTACGAGCCTACGCTCTGGACGATACCGATTGAGTTTGACTGTTCTCTGGTCATCTTCCTCGCTCATGTCGCCTTTTCGAGGTTACGCACTCGGGTTAGGCTCGGCATGAACCTCTTCCTCGTGGCTTACACACTCTACTTCAACTACTGGCAGTACTTTCTCTTCCTCGCCGGGCTCCTCTGCGCCAACCTACACTTCTACTGGCAGCCTGCCATCGGCAACAACACCCTGCCGTACGTGGCAGCAGCAACAACCCCGGGACCACGGGGTCGCTTCGCCCGGCTGAGCTTCTCCCTCACATCGTCACCGACCTACAGCGTAACCAAAAAGATGCTCGGCACCCTCTCCTTCCTCGGCGCGCTCTGGCTCCTCTCGTACCCAAAGGGCACCGGCACGGCCGGCCTCTCGCCGGGGTACAAGACGCTCGTCGCCATCACGCCGGAGCGCTACGGCGAGGGTGAGTACCTCTGGATCCCGCTCGCGTCCGCCTGGCTCGTCTTGTCGGTCGACCGGTCGCCTTTCCTGCAGCCGCTCTTCACGAACCGGGTAATACAGTACTTTGGCCGCATCTCGTACGCGCTGTACCTCGTCCACGGGTCGCTGCTGTGGCTGTACGGGTGGCACCTCGTGCGCTTCTTCACGGGGCTTACGGGGGCGGAGACGAGCGGGCAGTTTACGTTTGGGGTGCTGTTGGCGACGTGCTTCTTCATGCCTGGCGTGGTGTGCGTGGCTGACTTTGCGCAGAGGTATTTGGATGCCAATGCTGTCAAGTTTGCGGCCTGGTTTGAGGGGAAGTTGATTGATAAGAGGAGGTAGAGATGGGTGCTTTAGTACTTGTATTGAAATGCTGTTACACCCCCTCCTCTGGACCAGGGGGTCCTGTGACGAGCGGGATAAAATGATGAGAGTTGTTGTAGTCTTGCGTGGGTAATATGGCAAAGTAGGGTCGTATCATGAATGACAGCAGATAATCCAGTATAAGACATCTGACTTGAGACGGGAATCATTCTTCCTCGAACGCAAAATTCTCATCATCATCCCGTTGAGGAGAAGTGAACACCTAGCTTTGACTCCAGCCACTCACCCATCAACGAAGGAAGAAGGAGAGATGAATATTGTCCGAACAGATGTTAAACCATAAAGCCTAGCCGGATCACCTGTTTAGGTTGGTTTCTCCAATCCCTCGAGTCGCGGCTGAGTCCCCTTCTCCCCCCACAACGGCAGCGGGGACGTTTAATATTACAGACCGCCCCCCCTGGTCGATCAGATAACTTTTTTTTACATCTGATAATCCAACCTGTCGGCCATTCCGCGCGGGTCTACGGAGTACGTTAGCCTCCCACACTCGTATCCCGCCCGGGTTTCCTGACCTTCAAGGGAATTCCCTTCCTCTGGGTCTGGGGCAGAATTGCCTCTATTCCATGAATGATGTGAACTAGGACCGACTCGGCCGAGTCTAGAGAACTAGTTTATAGTTATTTGACGTTTTATCCACCCCTTTTCAGCTGCGAGGGGATTTTTTTCTCGACCATGCTGCTATGAAGCAGCAGCATCTTCGCACTGCAGAGGTTTCGTTGCCGCCAACAAGAACCCACGACTTTCGGGCAGAGATGCTCGATCGGGTCAGGGACCCGATGCAAGCCAGATCCGTTTTCCTTTGACGTCTTGGCGATACTGGAGCTCTCGCTCTTTTCTCTTTAGAAAAAAAGTTCCCCGAGTGGGAAAAACAGAAACAAAAAGACCAATTGACCCTCTTCCACGTAATGGAGTCAATAAAAAACCCCTGGGTCAAAATGCAGTGCCAAAAAGGGTCGGGTCCAATGCGATGATGGGGATTTATAAAGGAATACCCGGCACCTAATCTTCGCGCGTGCGACGTGGGTTTATTTCCTGGGATGTCTGCCAGCGTTCTCTCTCGTTTTGATTAACTTGTCTTCCCTTCTGATCAGACGCTCGTTTGAGGTACGTCTCGAAAACCTGTCCTGACAATGAGAAGGGACGGACTTGTCGTCGCCGTCATCAGCGGCATCGCCACGCTGTCGCACGGCGTGGGAGCCGCATACATCTGGCCTTCCAAGTACGACGAGATTGAAGACATCCTCTCGTTACAGACGGGATACCGCAGCAGGGGTTTCGTCGAAGGTTCGTGATCTACGCCCCCAGGCCTGCATCTCTTTGCCAGCCCCCCCTCACCAAACCTTCCATCTCACACCAAACCTTCCAGGCGTAACCCCTTGCTCCTTTGGCGGCAACATCGCCGGCCGCCAGTTCGCCGCCGAGTGGATCCGCACCGCCTTCCACGACGTGGCCACCACCGACGCCGCCGCGGGGACGGGCGGCCTAGACGGCTCCATCTGGTTCGAGGTCGGCCGCGCCGAGAACGGCGGCGCGGCCTTCAACAACACCTTCAACTTCTTCAGCAACCTCTACTCGATCCGCGCCTCCGCCGCCGACCTGCTCGCCATGAGCGTCGTCGTCGCCAACGCGGGCTGCGGCGGCGCGAGGATGCCCTTCCGCGCGGGGCGTGTCGACGCCAGCACCGCCGGCCCCGCGGGCGTGCCGGAGCCGCAGACGCCGCTCAACACGACGATGGCGACGTTTGCGAAAGCCGGCTTCGGCCAGAGCGAGATGATTTCGCTCGTGGCGTGCGGGCATACCCTCGGCGGCGTGCACAGCCGGAATAACCCGCACATCACGGGGCTCGACCCGAGCCCGGACACGGTGACCAAGTTCGACAGCACGTTTGACGACTTTGACAACCGGATCGCGACCGAGTACGTGCGGGGCAACACGTCGAACCCGTTGGTCGTCGGGCGCAACGAGACGCTCAACTCGGACAAGCACATCTTCTCGTCGGACGGGAACAAGACGATCAGGGACCTGGGGTGTACCAAGAACGGGTTCAGGACGGCGTGCGCCGACGTCTTTACGCGCATGATTGATACCGTGCCCGCGACGGTGCAGTTGACGGAGCCCGTGGAGCCCGTCGATATCAAGCCCTACGTCACGCTGGCGCTGAGCGGCAACGGGAGCCTTGCGTTTAGCGGCTGGGTGCGGGTGAGGACGACGGACGGGACGGGGCGGGACACGGGCGATTTGGCCGTCCATCTGAGCTTCGCGGATCGAGGGGGCGAGGGTTCCGTTATTGTGCCCGCGACGCTCGACGGAGGCGGCGTCACGTACGGCCTCTGGGGCGAGACGTTCGCCTGGTATCAGTTCGAGACGGCCATCAGTGCAGCGAGTGGTATAAGTAGCTTTCTTGTCCACCTGACGACGCCCTCGAGCAACGCCACATCCGTGTACAAGAACAACGGCAGCGGGTTCCCGCTGGACGACGCGCTGCTCTACCAGGCAGCCTCCTCTTGCGTCAACCGGACGAGCGTGAACAACGAACGCACATTCACCGTCACGGCCGCGGTGCTGAAGGAGCGCGCGGGAGATGCCGTTACGATGGACGTTGTGCGTCTCGTGCGGCGTTCCGAGGCGATCCACCGGAGGCTCGACGTCGAGAGCGTCGAGCTCGCGGCCACGGGCGAGGAGGATAGCGGGTATGCGCTCTTCCAGGCGCAGGTGCAGCTTGCGACGAGCGGCTGGAGCACCAGCTTCGATCTTGTTTTGGGAGGGGAGAAGGAGGTTCGGGTGGACTTTTTGAAGACGCAAGCTTGTCCGCGTGTATGATGTTTAGGTGACTCTGTTCACTGCGTCTGTAATTCTATAATTATAATTCATTGGTGAGACCGCACCGCAGCTCAAAGCGATGGATGAAGAAGTGCTGGGTGATGTTAGAGTGTACCAAGATCATCACTATTTGGCATCATTACGCCCGTAACGGCAGTTTTGAACTCTGAAACTATCCAGCATCTTATCCCAGGGCTTCTGCTCAAACTGTGTCATGTCATATCGCCAATGTCTGCCTCCGAGGACGTATGTCGTCCTCAGGGAAGTCACATGGAAGGAAGAAGGATAACATGCCAAGCGAAAGCGAGACTGAGGCTACTGAGCATATGTTGCCAGGATATTGCGAGAATGCGTGCGACGGCATTCCCCAGCAGTATCAGAGAGAATACCATGTGGAAGCTATCGCAAACAAAGAAGAGATAAGGTGATGTCCGAGCATTGTGAAGAAAGATACTATCACTCCGAAGCAAAACCGTATGACCAGCACCACCATATGCTATGATCATTAAGGGGCACCTTTCTACTACGCATCTCAAGAGTAGAACGAAGGCTTCTCCATTTGCCGTAGCTCGAGTAAAGACCACTTGTCTAGTTCGAACACATGTGCCAAGTTGCACGATATGCTTGTGTTTGATACTCGCATTCCCCAGAAGTCACTTGCCGCGGGGAGAGTGAGAGCTGTGACGCAGGGGAAGACTCCCTGGTGCCTTTTGCCGATTGTCCACGAGCAAACCGCATGATGAGACGGCAAAACTTGCCGTTCTCACAGCCAACCAGAATGTTCACACCGAGACGTAGAGGACGTTTGTTATCAATCGAGCCACAGCGTTGGGATAGCTGCACCGATAGGCGAGCTGTTTCTCCTGTATGATCCGGATGTTTTGGAAGCAGACGCACTCAATCCGTGACTAGGGGTCAAGCCGTCGACGGTCGGCTCCGGTCTGCAGGCAGGCCTTTTGCGCGGGGCCTCGCCGATCAGAAGAAGGAGAGCCAGGGTCAAGCAGGGTAAAGAGGCAATGGAACTAGCCAGTCTAGTCAAAAAGCCCTCAACGTGCCGTCTTAGTCCCGAGGGACCAAAGACGGTGCTAGCGACTAAGACTTTCCAGAAAGAAACCTGGGGACGACCAAGTTGGCGGTACCCTCGGGGTCTGCTGTTCATGGCATTGGCGAGTGGGGTCAGATCGGAAAGTCTGGAGAGCAGCCGCGTGGTGTTGTGTTAAGGCCGGCCGGGTTGGTCGATAGTTGGGCGAAAAAAAGCCATCAGGATGAGGCACATTGGATACGGCAGTTGATCGAGCAAATGGTATAGGCCTGAACCACGCCATACCATGCCATTGCCATACGAGAGCGTAGCTGTGCCGCGCATGTTATGCAAAGGAAAGGCATCGTAGACATGAAGTCTCGTAGGATTCTGCCATGGTGTTGTGAAGACTGCTGCAGCGGTGTGGGAGGGAACTGGGCCCCAGAGTTCTGCTTAGAACTCGTTGGAAGGAACATGAAAACTAGGGGGTCTCTCGAAGTTGCAGAAAGCCGGTGTCAGAAGTTGAAAAAAGAAACGAATAGGGCTCCGTCAGGGACAGTGACAATGACATGTCGGATGCTGGCTGCACTGCTACACTAGACTGCGTGTATGATGTATCCGTTCGCACCTCGCCATGTCAGAGATGAGCATTGGCGTAACATGGGGAAGGGGCCGACGGGAGTAGAAGACAATGCCATGCCCGGCATCGGGGGTTTCCACGTTTCCAACCTCCGTGCTTGGTACCCGCTGGTGGAGCTAATCCCGGACGAGGATGGTCCATCGTTGGAATGTTTCCGCAGTCTGCTGGTGGTGCAGTGATAATACCTTGGGATGGGTAGGTAGGTATGAGAGCGAGAGTGACATATGTCGACGTCTGCAAAGTCTGGAGTAATTTGCTCGTGATGGTGTCGTTCATGTATGTACTCCGTACTGCGTAGCTTAAGGTATCCAGAGGTTGCAACTCTATCGAGAGAACCCACTTGGGCGCCGAGAGGACAAGCTGCCAAGGTGCATAGGCGGACCTTAGCGGAGGGGTCAAGACTGGAATCCGACTGAAGACTCCATCGAAAGATATGGGACGGTACTCCTTAGGCCGGATGAGGTTGAATGATTTGTGAGCAGCGACGTATCCATATCCATAGCTTGCATGGCAGTAGTCATAGTGTAGCAGGAGAGGGTCTGAGTTGGATTGGGTGGGAGCTTGAGGTGGGAAGAGAGGTGAAGTGAAAGTGAACTACTGCGTATGAAAGTGGTGATGCTAAAAACACCGGGCAGGTGTTGCTGGAAACGAGGCTAAAGTCAAAAAGTGGCCTCATAAACGGTCGCGGCTTGCCCCCGCCATGGCGTGAACGCAGTCATCCGTCAGCCTTCAGAGGTCCAACCCGTGGATTTTAGAAGGTGTGAACCAGGCACGCCAGGCCTAGGTAGGTAGTGGTATTCCTAGGTAGAGGTAGGAGCACTGAACGCACCTGCCACGTTCTGGAGCACGCCGAAACGGGACTAGCGCCCAACCAGCTGGACCCTGCTGTCCCTTCCGGAGGGGGGTCAGCCAATGGGAAGAGGCTGAAAGTATGGCAGGCATGGGTAAATAATCCGTGGTGGTCTGATTCTCACTCGATTCCTGCCGCTCTCCAAAAGCTCATCATGCCACTTTCTGAAATCGTTTGAAGCATCTGCGAAGCAATCTCCAATTCTGTCGAACCACCCAGCTATCAGTCTGCAGGCCCCTCCCCTCTTTTTTTTTTTTTTTTTTCCTCTTCCCACTTTCTCGGTCTTGTAGGGACTCGTCGGTTGTTTTTTTCCTCTCTTCCCTTCTTTCCCTTCTCTGATTTTCTCACCGTCTTGTCTGCCCTCTCTGCGCTCTCTCACCCCGTTCCCCGTGTGTGCTTGTTCCGTCTGCTGCTGCAGCCCTGGTCCAGCAACATCCGTCATTGGTCTTGCTGCTAGTTCGCTGCAACTTGCAAACCCACCTCACCACACACCCACTATTTTGGTCCTCGGTCTCTAATCCGCCCTGGTCTAGCTGCATATTCAGCGACCCTGCCGTATCTCATATTATTATTATATCTCGAATACCACCTCCTGGGACCCAACAATTTTCCCTTACGTCGCACACAAGACAAAGACCCCTCGGACGAAGAGACACCATACTAAACCTCTTGACGGCTGGAGCCCGTACGAAAATATCCCGTTTCCCTCTTCGCTTCGCTTCGAGCTCCACGCCTACTTCAGTCTGTGCCTTTGAGCGCCAGTGTGGTGTATCTCAAGCCCGCGCATTACATCCTTGACCCCACGTTCGAAAGTCTTCGATCGCAAGCCGTGCGAGCGCGGCCAGCTAGCCTGAACACCTACACCTACCTCTCCAATAGCCTTCGTTCGACCTCGTTGGCAATTGGTCCTCTGCCATAGCTAGCTAGCTAGTCACTTACTTTGAAAAACACCCAGTATCACGTACCGACGACCAATTACCTCGATTCGGTAGTCCTGTGAGACTGTGACATCACAACACGCCTCTCGACTATGGCACCTGGTGTACTTAATTCGGACGGCTCAATGGAGGACCAAAACGGACAGACTGCCCCGACGAACGGGCTGGCCGGCACCGCCGCTGGCCGTCTCCATGCTATCGATCCCACTGTAGACACACTCACCCTCCTGCGCAGCTTGCCTGAGCCTCCTATAGAGGCCCAGGTGTGCGTGGTTGGTGCTGGCCCCGCTGGTTTGATGCTGGCTGCCAATCTCGGGCGCTTTGGAATCAAGGTCGAGCTTATTGACGACAGAGCTGACCAGACGCCTGTTGGAAGGTAGACAATCCATACACACATACCTACCATGCCTCTGTAAGCTAATATCCGAAATAGAGCAGACGGACTGCAGCCCAAGACGATCGAGACATTCCGTCAAATGCGCCTCGCCGACCCTCTGCTCCTCCGCGGTGTTCGTGTCTACGATATTTCCTTCTGGCGAAGCACTGCCGATGAGCCGCTGCACAGACTGGGCCGCGAGGTACACTACCCTCCCGTCATCGACGTCCTCGATCCCTACATTTTGCTCGTTCACCAGGGTATGGTTGAAGGCATCTTTATCGATGACTTGAAGAAGCGCGGGGTCGAGGTACGGAGGAATACTGCATTCGAGTCCTATAGCGTTCCGGAGAACAAGGCGGGGCCCCTACAGGTCAACTGTCGCACAAACGTAACCCAAGACCGGCGGACAATCCTTACACAGTACTTGGTTGGATGTGAGTGAAATACTACAAAACCGCTGCGCTGTGAGAGACATATACTGACCAGGAAAAGGTGACGGTGCCCACTCCAAAGTACGAAAGAGCATTCCTGATGCGCGGGCCATTGGCCTTTCGCAACCAGCAATCTGGGGTGTTCTCGATGGCGAACTCATCACTGATTTCCCAGACATTTGGTCCAAGACGCTGGTGTATTCCCAGGAATACGGCTCTATTTTGATTATCCCGAGAGAGAGAAATATGACCCGTTTCTACATTGAGCTTAAGGCGAATCCCAAGGCCGACAAGCGAGAGCTTGGCCAGGAATTCGTCATGGCTCGAGCGAAGAAGATCATGGCGCCTTTCGAGGTCGACTGGAAGTATATTGAGTGGTTCGGACGTTACCAGATTGGTCAGAGAGTGGCCAGTCGGTTCACCGACCCCCATCTGAGGGCGTTCCTCGCTGGTGATGCCAGTCACACGCACTCCCCCAAGTCTGCTCAGGGCATGAACACCTCTATGCACGACTCGTGGAACATCGCGTGGAAGCTCAACCTGAGCATTCGAGGACTCGCGAAGCAATGCCTGCTCGAGAGTTACGAAGAAGAGCGGAGAAAGATCGCTGTTGACCTGGTCAACTTCGACTACGAGCACGCCAATCAGATTGCGGGAGGTGACGCGGTAGCACTGTCAGAAAACTTCAAGACGAATGTCCGTTTCATTTCTGGCATCGGTGCTGAGTACTCTGAGAGCCCCCTGAACAGGCCCGACTCTCAAGGCCTCATTATGGGAGATGCCAGACCTGGCTGCTTGCTTCCTCCGGCCAAGGTCACAAGATACATCGACTCGAATCCTGTGGATATTCAGCTCGACATCCCGATGCTCGGACAGTTCCGCATCTACCTTTTGATGTGGGACATCCAGGCGTCGAGCCCTTTCCTGGAGACTTTCTGCCAGTCCATCGCCTCGGCCAACTCTTTCATCAGCAAGCTCTCAGCCTCGGCTAGTGCTTCTTACGCTGCGCAGCCTAGACTGCCATCGTCTGAAGACATCTACTACCGGCCCGAGAGATACACGGCCGTCAGCCATCTCTTCACATTTGCCTTGATTAGTGAGTCTTATTCGCCAGAAATTCTGTTTAATCACTAACACTAGCCACAGCTACAATGCCCAAAGATGATGTGGAGATTTCTGACCTGCCTGCCCTGCTGCAGGACAGCCGCTGGACCTTCTACCTGGACGACATTCCAGAACAGGACACGCGTGGCCAGCTCTGCACGAACAAGTGGCTTGGAAGCCTCGGTCCCGGTGAGGTTTCCATTGTCAACGTACGACCTGACGGCTACGTGGGTTCCGTTGGCCGATGGGATTCCAGCATGGACGACGCCGGCGAGGAGGCTGCTCGCTGGCTGGACGAATACTACGGCGGCTTCCTCCAATTACCTGGCGGCGCATCGCCTACCCCTACCGCAACCCCCATGGCAGTTTAGACACAGATTCCTTTAATTTTGAGTCCGATTCAGGGACATTCTTACTCGGGCATATTTGTACCATACAAATCCCACTTCACACGACAAACGCGAACACATAATCCACAGCCTGAAAGACACCAGGCATGCAAGGAAAGACGCAGACATGAAATCATCACTTTCTCTCTTCCAACTTATCCGGCAGGTGTTGGGGAGTGTGGCGGCGGTACGGTTGTTATCACGGCATTTTCAGGAGCTAAAGGGGACAGTCGCTAAGTGCGCTCTGTTGCAAAGCAGGGGTACTTGGATCTCAATTTTGTTGTTTTTTTTCCACCATAGCTGAGCTTTTCAGGGATGAGATTTACCACATGAGGCAGACACATGTCAATAGATGGAATATTTCATTGCAGATCCCCTGCTTTGGGTCAACTCCCCCGGCCAGATTAAGCTCCACGAGCCCACGTATGCAGTGAGCTAGGACAATCATCGTGAGAACATGACACCACGTTTGGGAGGGTTCATGCGAGCTGTCATCTTCCATTTCCCCATGTACCCACCCTGAGCAGTAAGCATCCGGGATCTTGTTCCCTCCGAAGGAACCGGCCGGCCTGCCGCTACCCTGCCCGGAGCCTGCATGCACTACAAGAGGGAGTAGCTTTGTAAGGCGTAGGCTGGAGGAGGTGGTTGGGGCCGTCACCGCCCAGCAGCATGCCGTTGGTCATCAATGAGGGTGCTGCGGGGTTTCGGGACATGAGCATGATTCGATTCCGATAGGGCTGGCGTGAGGTTATCGTCTGATATGATGGAGATCTAGACCTCCCACGCCATGCCATACGCCCAAGCTGGTAATGTACCTGGATATTGTGCGCTAGAGGGAGTTCGCTTCATGAACGTCTTCCTACCTTGTTCCGCATGTCGTCTGCTGGCTAGTAGGCATCGGCTTGGGGTTGCGCCCGCTGCTTAGAGGCCTGCTTGTACGAACTCGCTTTCCGTTGATGTCTTGTGGTTTTGCCCTATCTTGTTTGGTTCGTTTCTTTGGGTCGTGGGAGTACATGTTTGTTGTGGAGGATTTTGAGGTGATTTGCTGGGATGGACAGACAGTGTCAGCGCAGCTGTTCGGCTGGGTGAGTTTACTATGCCGACGACGTCCGTGGTCCGGGTGACTCCACTGCGGTGCGTCGGCTCCGGTGGGATGATGACCGGAGCCCTCGTCACGACCGGCTTTTCGGAGGGGTGTTGGCCGTTGGTCGTTGGAGGAGGCCCGGGAGCTTTAGGACCTGCGGAGTTTGGGGTTTCCGACCTCACCTTGTTGAGGGAGATGCGCAATATGTGCTTCTGCTATTTGACTTTGAGGTACTGGGTAGCTTGTAGCTCACCTCATTGGCCTGCGAAGATATCTAAGATTACTCTCTCAGGCCCCGCTGGAGGTGAGTGGCGGAGGAGTAGGACGGCCAGCCGTCTGTTTGTTTTCTCTGCTACGCTTGGGCACAGAGATGATTTCCCTGAATGCAACGATGAAAAGATTTCGAAGTTGACCATTTACTTGCCAATTGTCAGGATGCAATTGTATGTTGGTTCTCCAGTAGATGTAACGTAATACTTCTACTCTGGTACATGGGCTCTGGTTTATGAGTAGCCCTCAGCATAGTGAACTACTAAGCTAAACCAGGAGTGGACATTGAGGTACACATTGGCATTGAAGTAAAGCTGATGTGCAGGGGAAATGGGCCGGAAGGTTTCGACGCTTTTTTCTAAAGATTGCCCAATGGCCCGTGTTAGATGAGCAGCAGCCCCTCGGTGACGCCGTTCCCGGTGAAATTTTTGGCCTATTTATATACCACTACTAGAGCTCGTGAGGCTCTAAAGCGATCCAATATCATCATATAAAAAGGTACGAAAGGGGGAAATTCAATGGGGATGATGGTAAAGGGGTCTGTCTATTGCTTGGCGTAAGGCGGTTGAGTCTCAAAGTTGTCTCTAGCTTTGACTAAACTATATTTGACTTTTTGGGGATACTAAAGAAATAACCCAACAACCAGAGTATCGAGACGATTCACAGTCTTGGAAAGATCAACTGGTGCCCCAAACTCTCACCATGGCCAATTGGCCGTTTAGCTGTACGGGGGTTTTTACGAGAACTATAAAGTAGATGAAATCTTGGCGGACACAGAGAACTGAGATTGTAGACGTTGCCATGGTTTGTAGAGTCAGAAGGTTACGGCGTGTAATCTAACTAGGCTCAACTCAAAAGCCAACTCAAAGGCTGGAGCATCGTTTACGGGAATTCGCTCCTTTTTACGCAGCTACCGTACCTACTTGTACCAACCAACCAACCACGAAGCGGTCGATACTATGATGTATAAATTGAGTCATGATCGCAGCAAATCGAACTACTTTACCCCAGCTCCATTCACCAACTCATTCAAAGAATCACCTAATCCTTTCACCTTGCCTCTACCCGTGTAACTTCACACAGCAGACTCACTTACAACTTCACCAGACGGCACCACATCGCCCACCATGCAACTCTCCATCTTCACCATCCTCCCTCTCCTCCTCTCCTCCGCCGCCGCGGCAGCCCTAGACACCGCCGAAGTCCGGGAAGCCCGCTCTCTCGACCAGTCCTCCTCGCCTAACAATGTCGGCGGCGGGCTGCTGTCCAAGAAAGTTGAGTGCGACTGCTGCAGAGCGCTAGGACCCGGCTACTGCTGGCACCAGAAGGCGAATGGTGATAAATACGTGAGTTTCTCGTGCCGTTTGCGTTTGCTTAAGCTCCATTGCTGGGGATACATGTCGCTAATCATTTGGGGGGTTTGTAGTGTTCGGCTTGTATTGTTGATCAATGCCAGAAGAGGTGTACGTGAAAGGTTTTGTGCATGATGCGGGTTCATGAAGGAATGGCGGGGCCGGGGAAGGGGGGCGTGTCGTGAGGATGGCATTGGAGACATGGAAATATTAGACGAGTTGCCGTGTCGATATCTACTGGATATAACAACAGTCAAAAAGAGTTCACCCCCCCGGTGCTGAATTGGGGGCTACATCTCTTGGTGCTCATGCTGGGATTCGAACTCGGGAGCTCGTGAGCCTGTCGTCGAGGGGGTATATAGGCTTCTTCCTGTGTGTATTCTCTGTGTATTCGGGGGTGGGAAAATTCATCGGATGAAGGCTTGGTGAGGTGAGGTGCGGTCGGCGCTGTCTAAGTCGTGCCACGTGGGCAGAGCATGTTGAAAGGAACGAGCCTCTGGAAAGTGGACTAATTTATTCATAGCGCTTATACAAAAAGCGCGTATCAGTGCGATCTAGTCATTGATACATGTCTACTCTTATACAATTCTAGCCTCGTGCGATGCGGACCTTCTTACATCTATAATACAATGGCTAGTACACGTTCCTCACGCATGGTCATCCTTGATGCCCCAGCTACCCACCAAAGCCATGGCCTTGTCGTCGCCCTTGGCAAGACGGTCGTCCTGGAGGGTGTCCGCCAGACACTGCCACGGGTCCCGGCTGCCTCCCCACTTCAAGAGGTTCTCCTTGAGCCGCTCGCCGTTCACCCGGCTGAGCGCCTTGCCGTCCGCGCCGGCGGAGAAGACGACGCGCCAGACCCGCTCGGCGAGGACGCGGTCAAAGACGTAGCTGTAGTAGGTGCTGCCGTACCCGTGCAGGTGACCGAAGAAGCCCTGCCAGCATGTGCCGGCGGGGTCGGCGCCGCCCTGGGAGAACTGCTTCTGCAGGCCGTGGTAGACCTGCGTGGAGTTGAAGGACGGGTCGGCGACCTCGGGGCTGTGGTACGACTGGTCGAGCAGGGAGAGGAGGATCTGGTTCTCCGTGTCGATGCCCTCGAAGCGCTTCGCCAGGCGGATCCGCTCGGCGACCATCTGGTACGGCAGGGGCTCGTCCGTCTTCCAGTGACGGGCGAAGAGTCCTAGCACGGATGGGTCTGCGGCGAAGTGCTCCATCAGCGTGGATGGGAGCTCGGCAAAGTCGGTGGCACATCTCGTGCCGGACACGTTCTGAAGCTTGGTGCGAGCGAGGATGGAGTGGATGGCGTGGCCCATTTCGTGGAACAAGGTCTCGACCTGGTAGTACGACAGAAGCGCCGGGGCGGAGCTCTTCGCATCGTGCTTGGGGAAATCGCAGACCAAAGCAATGGTGGGCAGCTGCATCAGGACGCCATCCTGCTGCAAGCTCTCCATGCCGTCGTTTGCGGCTTGCTCAGGCCTCTCAAACTTGGGCATATCGGAGGTGGCGTTGTGGATGTCTTCCGCAGCCTCTTCGACTTCGTACGGGGCGATGGCTCGGGAACAGCGCACTGTGAAGTGAGCGGGGTTGGGCGACTTGTCCTCTCTGTAGAATAGGTCGCAGTACAGGACAGCAATGAGATCGCCCGTGTCCGTTACGACATCCAGGCGTCGCACATCCTCGTGCCAAGTCTCGCCGGGCTGCGACTCCTTTGGTCTGAACTGAATACCGTAGAGACGAGTGAACAGTCTCGACATGCCCTGCATGACGGTGCCGATGGAGAAAAAGGAGGGGAGGTGATCGGGATGACGGACTGGCAGACTCATCTCGGACCGCACGCCGTCCATTAGGAAATCCTTGTCCCACGGATGGACTTGAGTAGCAGTGCTGTCTAGTCGGGTCTGCTTCAACTTCAGGAGGTCCGACATTTCCTCGCGAACAATAGGGGTATTGTGCTTTTGCAGCGCGTGAAGAAACTGCATCACAGCGCCGGGAGACTTTGCCATCATTCTGTCTTTCAGGGAAAGGTGGGCGTAGCTCGAGAACCCCGCCAAGTCCGCCAGTTCAGAACGAAGCTTGAGCATCGTCTCGAGCAGACCGACTGTCTGCTTCGAAGCGGTACGCATGGCGGTGTACACCTCCTTCCGCGTCCCCTCGTCCTTGACGCTCCGGAGCGCGGCCTGAGCTTCAGGGCCGGTGGTGGGGAGGCGCAACTTGCCCCTCATTGTGAGCGCTCGAGCAATCCCGGGGTATAAGCCGTAGAAGCTCGATGAGGGAAGCACAACTTCCCGCTTCGCAGGCTGCATGTCTGAGACGAACATGGATCCGACCTCACTTATCTGCTGCGAGAGGTCCACGAAGCGGTCCCGCTCCTGCTGCGGCAAGTCGACAGCCGACTTGGTGAAGTCCAGCTTGAGAATCTCTGCGACCGTCCTCTCCTCCTCTGACCATGCCGCGACCACTTCGGGCTGCTCCATGGCCTTGACCAATTGGTCACTCAGTCCGGTCATGGTGTTCAGCTGGTTCATATACTGATAGACCAGCGACCAAGCTCCGGCTGCTGCTTGTTGGAATCTGGGGTCTGGGTGTGTCATTCTGACAAAGTCGGATAGATCGAGTACTCGGCAGAGAAGGTCGCTAAGACGGTCAAGGTCCTTGACGACGGCCTGGTATTCGGACACACTCGACGCATGGAGGACTCGGTGGACAATCTTCTGCGCCTTGTCCAAGCTCTTGCGGGCAAATACGTAGAAGCCATTCGGGCTAGTGAGATATCTGTTCTTGAAGAGGCCAACACTGGGGCCGGCCACCTTGAAGGCCTTGGACACTCGGTCGGGGGAGTCGAAAAGCTCGCGCAGGATCGCATCGTCGGTATTCCTTCCCGGCAGTGAGTGGTCGGCCGTGATGCTCGAGGGAGCAGCGCCGGACACTGCGGCTATCCACCGGCGCTGTTGGCCTCGGGAAGCTTGCCGAACGCATTGGGTGCAGACCCAGAGGCCGCGGGTTGAAGATTTGATCATTATGAAGAATCCGTCGATGGCGCGACCATAACTACGAGTCGAGACTAAAATTCTAGTAAAACATGTAGCAAGAAAAAAGGAGGGTGGTTGTAAATGCGACCAAGGGCCGTGACCATGGGAATGCTTCTGGATAGGGAGAATTAATGGGAATGAGATAAACCAATCGATAGGCCGTAGCCGGGATAGCATCCGGACTGACGGCGGTAGTAATTTTTTGTGCAGGGGTGTGCAGTGCTGCCAGTCATTGCCAGGCCAGTGCATAATCGAATTCCCGAGCTCCGGAAATAGCCGCACCAGCGTCCAGTGGGCCTGGCGTTAGGTGCTTGCAAGCACAAGCATCATTCCGTGACATCCAAATAATTCTCGCGAGACCAAGACCCAATTCCCTCAATCGACCAATTGAGCGGACCATGGCTGCTAGAGTGTTGCTACAACGGGTAATTTTATCTTGCCAATCAACTAGTAATCGAAGCAACGACTAATATGAGATCCATAGCGCGCCGCGCCGTTAGCAGCGACGGTTATGCTGGGAGGATTCGCCCTGGCACCCCGAACTGCCTACGCTGAAGCTCCCGAGAGCAGCCACGTACGTCCGCAGTCGACTCGCAGCACCTAGATAGTAGCGTATCTGACAATTTCGCAGTCCAAGAAGCCCATCTACGACGACCTGGAGCTCCCCGCGACGAGCGGCACTCTCCCTCCTCCGATTCCCAAGGCCGAGCAGCCTCCCCAGGCCGAAGAACCCAAGTCGCGAGGACCTACCCCTACCGACCGTCTCGCCGTCCAGATCGGCAAGGCGCGCCTCGCCCTGTACCAGTACGCCGTCGGTGCCGAGGACGCCGTCAACCGGACGATGGACAAGGCCTTCAACCTCGAGCAGTCCTTCACGGGCACGATCGCATCCCTCGCCCCGCCCCGCGAGAGCGGCGAGAAGCTAATGCCCGGCGCCATCTACGTCCTGGTCGCCGCCATGGCCGGCAGCATCGTCACCCGCAACCGCAGCATCATCCTGCGCGCCACGGCGCCCCTAGCCTTTGGTATCACTGCCGGCTGGACCGTCCTGCCCATCACCATGGGCAACGTCTCCAACCTCACCTGGAAGTACGAGCAGCGTTTCCCCGTTATTGCGCAGGGTCACCTCAAGCTTCGCGAGAGCATCGAGAACAGCTGGAGGATGGCGAGGCTCCACAGTGAGATTGGTGTACGATATGTTGATGAGAAGGTCACGGATGCCCGGGAAACCGTCGAGGACTGGGTGAAGAAGGGCAAATAAAGGAAGCGTGGAACTGTACCATAGAAGCGAACAGAGTCGCTACCATCGGTTCCTTTTGTAATTGACATATTTCATCAGCTCGATGCTTGTCTTCGGAGCGAAACAAATCATGGTGAATGGGCATTATCCGACATTATGTGTATAAAAGTCGTATTTGGGTTCTATATCCCTCAATTCCATTAACCTGGCCTGTCAATGAAGGACTCAGGATGCCGCTATGCTTTTTTTTAACCAATGGCCCCAAACTCCTATCTATGTAAATGAAACCGGTTGAGAAGTGCTATGTGATGTATCTCAAGTTTGCAAGGCAGCAGGAGCCGGCTGCGTGGGCTGTGTTTCCTTGGGGGCGCCGACACCCCTTTGAGACTTGTTACGAGGGGCCTGCGCAGCCCGGCTCTCGCCCATCTTCCCACCGGCCGCCATGGCAGTTGAATTGGGCTTCTTTCCGCCCTTGCCAGGCCCCTTTTCCGGGTCGACGCCTTTGTTCAGATCAGTCTGCTGAGCAAGCTCGATGAGATCCTCGAGCCCGAGTGCGCGGCAGATTTGGGTATAGCTCTTGCACTGATTCATCTTTTGATATGTCGCGCTCTTGCCCGGGACAATCTGACAGAGCAAGTATTTCGTGTTGCCGTACTTGTTGTCGACCTCGAGCGCGTACTTGACGTATGTTGCCGCCACCTCCTCCCAGGACGCCAGGCCTCCATCTGCTTCTGTTCTGAAGCAGCTCGAGTTCGCCTCAGCTGCAGTAGCGATCATCGCGCCGTCGACTCCAAACTCCTTGATCAGGCCGACTGCTTGGTCTCGGCTCTCGACGTCGCCGTTCATGATGCAAGCGACGCCCGCCTCGTGGCATACTTCTGCGACCATACGAAGCTGCTCGCGGATGGCACGCTCTCTAGGACGCATAGGTGTCGTGCGGCAGTGAATTGTGAGGCCGGTGATGCCCGTGGCACAAAGCTTGCGCACAAGGGCTTCGGTCTGTTCGGGTGTGTCCAAGAGGCGAATCTTGACACTGATGCCAATCTCGAATTCTGGCATAATGTTCGCAACCAGAGCCTCCAGGATTGCGACCAGCTTGTCTGGCGTCTTCAAAAGGGCCGCGCCCATTCCACCGCTAATGCTGAATGGCTTCGGGCAACCTGCGTTCACGTCGATGCCGGCGACATCACCGGCCACGAGCCTAGCCGCCTGTACTGCCAAGTCCGGGTCTGCCGTTCCGATCTGGAAGATGAGCTTCCCAGCCTCCTTCTCCGGGTGTGTGCTGAAAACCATCGCCTCGGGCATGTGCTTTGGGGGATTCTTGTGGCCGAACGAGGGGATCTTGGTGAAGTCGATCGTGTTGGTAACGGGGTTCACGGTGCGCGTCGTGCCGATCATGGCCTTGTCGACGGTCTCAGGACCTGTTGAACCTGTCAGTGCGATTCCTTCAATGCTCCTCATACTTTTGCGACTTACCCCAGACCAAGTCTGCGCCATAGTGTAAGGCCAGGAGGCGAGAGGGAAGTTCGCCAGAGCGGACCATGGGCGCAAGAACAAGCTTGCCCCTGTAGTCCACACCCCGGCGAGGAATCGGGACTTTCTTGATTTCTGAACCCATTGTCTTGAGCAGCGTTCTAAGGGACATGGCCAGAGGGAAAATTCAAGCTACATGGCCTTGAACTAAAGAAATGGGAATGGTCGGCGCAATCCGATGGTTGACTCCTTCGGCGATGCCCTGACGGGCTAGAGTGCATAACGGAGAAAAGTGTCACGGTATCTTATCGATAAGCAAGTATCGGGGTGTGGCGTTTGAGTGAACAAGCATGAGGATCACCAATCGAGGAACCTACCAACCACAAAGTATTTGAGATGCCAGGAATTCCATCTTTCTACCGAAAATCTGCCATAGAATGTTCCTGGTCACTATTTACTCTGATTGTGGGCCACTGGCTGATTTAAGTGCTTCTGCTTGAGCTACTCGAGAAAGGTACTTGACTGGTGGCAGTTCTCTTGACTATTCAACTTGGCGTCGCTTAGCCGAATTGAATGCGATTTGGGCACTGCTTTTGTCTGTCAAATGCCGCCCGCGACTTGAGATCGTTGCATCCAGTGAGTCACTTTGATAACTCGATAATCACTGGTTTAGAGAAGTTGTTTTGCTTTGGGGGTTTTCCCCAAATACTAGTGCAGTAGTGTTCTACCAAAGTTCTCAATAGAGGTTTTCGACCGTCTCACATACAAAACCGAGGCAACAAACTTCCCGCTTAATCATGAATAAATTGCGTCTTATAGCTAAGCCTTTTGAAGGTTGTGTTCTACAAGAAAACTCAACGAATATCAGCTACATGAGCACCAGTTGGTGCACTCTGGTAGGAAGACACTCGAGTATTTTGTATGGATAGCGCACGCACAAGACATAGATGCCTTGGGAGGCTGACATCACATTCAACTCAAATAGGCACTGTTTGGAAGCCTTGACCATGTCATGTACCTGAACAATTAATGGCATCTTCTTGGTTGAGACTTGAGAGACATCTGATAGAGACCTTGACGCTATGGAGGGGTAACTGAGGGGCAAAGTTGCAGGGGTACGTCGGCAAGCTCCAGCCACGGTGAGGCTAGTGAAGAATTTTCTGAAGGCTGCGTTGTCGGCAGGCTGCTGTCGCGACAAAAAACAGACTGAACGATTCTCCCGGTTTCTTCCTTGCCCCGTCCTGACCAGAAGCAATTGCCTTTTCCTTAGCCTCTGCAGCCCCGATAGCCGCGAGTACCTCAAAGACCCATCCAGCATCCATCCTGTTCGAACGGCAGCAATCCAGCCACGGCTACATCTTTTAGCGTCTTGCGCAACACTCACCCTCTTTTTGCCATTGAACCTCGGATGAGACCGAAATAGTCTTACCGCAATTGCTGAAGAGTCCTCTGTTGTGTGATATAACTCTAAACGCCACACGCCGAATTCCCCTTTGATCCCCCTTTCTTCTACTCTCCTTTGACCGATTTCCCTCCGGCCCGGCCCCAAGGTCACTTTGTATACTACCTACACTACCTACACACATGCCGCTGTTACGAGGCATTAAGCTGCAGCTCCCGTCCCTCCGCAAGACAACTGTCAGCTCTGTCAGCTCATCCATCCCCGTATCCGTACTGCCTCTGCCTTCCACCGCCTGTACTGGTACTGGCCGCCGCGCACTCAGTTTTCGCGTGCCTTCCGCCCGACCCAGCCCCGTTTCCACACTCACTCGTCGACCCCCGATACAGGCCCCGTCCCGGGCCAATCACTCTGCAACCCTGGCGGCACACACCAAGCTAACGTCCGGGTCTCCTACCCCTCCCCCTCCATCCCTCCTTGCATCATCCGCCAACGGCACCCCTCCTCGCCCGTCACAAACTGCTGGTGCCCCCGGTATTAAATCCAAAATTCCCTCCCAACGCACCGCGCAGATTGCCCGTCACTTCTCTACCATCTCAAAGGACTCTGACCCAAGTTTCCATCACCAATCGCCCGCAATGGCTTCCCCCTACTCCCTCCGCAAGGTTGGTGCTCCCAACACCCTCGAGCACCGTGTCTACATCGAGAAGGATGGCGTCCCCGTCTCCCCCTTCCACGACATTCCTCTGTACGCCAACCAGGAGCAGACCATCCTGAACATGGTTGTTGAGATCCCCCGCTGGACCAACGCCAAGCTCGAGGTAAGCATTCGTGTCCTCCCCTTTGTTGTGCCGTGATCGCTATGGTTGCTCTGCCATGAGCATTGAGACACGAGCACGAATGAAAACGGGCATGTGACGCTGACCGACAATTCAACCCGCAGATCTCCAAGGAGGAGCTCCTCAACCCCATCAAGCAGGATATCAAGAAGGGCAAGCTTCGCTACGTCCGCAACTGCTTCCCCCACAAGGGCTACCTCTGGAACTACGGTGCCTTCCCCCAGGTACGAAGGAAAAAGGCCCCTGAAAAGATAACAGCCTGTGGTCGAAAAAAACAATATCTAACGCTGTGCTACAGACCTGGGAGGACCCCAACGCCATCCACCCCGAGACCAAGGCCAAGGGTGACAACGACCCGCTCGATGTCTGCGAGATCGGTGAGCTTGTCGGCTACACCGGCCAGGTCAAGCAGGTCAAGGTCCTCGGTGTCATGGCCCTGCTCGACGAGGAGGAGACCGACTGGAAGGTCATCGTTATCGACGTGAACGACCCGCTCGCCCCCAAGCTCAACGACGTCGAGGACGTCGAGCGCCACCTGCCCGGCCTTCTCCGTGCCACCAACGAGTGGTTCCGCATCTACAAGATCCCCGACGGAAAGCCCGAGAACCAGTTCGCCTTCACCGGCGAGTGCAAGAACAAGAGGTTCGTCTTGAACAATTGATATACTTACCTATTATCCTTAAGCTAACCAAATGCCACAGCTACGCCATGGACGTCGTCCGTGAGTGCGCCGAGGCTTGGGAGAGACTCATCACCGGCAAGACCCAGGCCGGCAGCGTCTCCACGTAAGTTTTTTTTTATCACGCAATACCTTGGCGCAGCAAGCCACGTTTTGTCTGAATACCTTTACTGACAATCTCGTCTTTAGCGGCAACACCACCGTCCAGCAGTCCCCCGCTCTCATCAGCGCCGGCCAGCTCCCCCCTCTGCCCGCTCACGAGGAGCTCCCCGCCGCCAAGATCGACGCCTCCATCGACAAGTGGTTCTTCATCAGCGGTGCCTCCGCATAAGGGATCCCTCCCCCCCCCCTTGTGATTTCTTGAATTGGTAGTACCGGCGGATTGCTTTAGCCAGACGAAAGCTCAGACCATATTTTTTGCGTCACTTTGTTAGTAGATGTTGTCGAAAACGGAGTCAGAGCTCGACGGCCTGAAAGGCGTCAACTAGAATACCAAAAAAGTTAAAGTACCGTAAAATCTGTGTCATTGAAACTATTTGTGACCTAAGTCATGAGCTTCACATGAGCTTCTTGTGATGTCGATAATCTTTCATTCGCAGGAGTTGTTTCAGTCCCCTGAAGCATTTTTGTACAATAGTAGTTTGACAGCATCTGCCTCACTCGTCTAGTCTGTCTCCTACACATTGAGCCGCCTGACGTAGCCAATCGAGAGAGCCCTGAGGGATATCTATCGTTCCCAATTCCAACATGAAACGCCGGGTTATCGTTAAAAAGAACAAGATGCTATAATAGTACACGGATTCTTTCCTCTCTGGCCTTTACGTCTAGTCGGTCAAGTCGGCAGCCTTTTGCAGACCGCGAGAGTGTCTGTCCACCTCCTCAATCATGTTCTTGACGCCCATCTTTTCGCAGTCAATCGTGATTTCCTTGCCGTCCTCTATACACACGCAATATATTAGCCAAGGTTCAATCTTCACAACGATTGTCTTCTGGAGGATTGAGACAGGAAACGAGTAGGTGCAGACGGCAAGGGGGGGAACGTACTGAACTTGACGTAAAGCGAAGCGGGCTCCGTCGACGTCCGGGGCAGGAGGATAGTCTTGATCGTCGTGCCCGTAGAGCGCGCCGTGGGCGGGATGTTGGACATGAAGAGGCGCGCGGACTTGGCTGCGGGCGAGAAGGGGTTGAACTTTGTCGTGATCTCGGTCATGAATTTGGTAATCATTTTGGCGGTTCAATTGTGTTTCGCAGAACGTGTAGGTTTGTCAGGATATGATGCAGTTGGGTGGTATCGTATCGTTCAAGGCGGACTTGAGGGCGAGGTCAGACGAGAGAGGGAGTTGGCGATGGTGTAGTCAAGCGGGAGGTGGTTCAACTTTCAATTAGGTACTTCACAATGCGCTTCGAAGCTGTCGCCAAAAATTTGGGTCGCGTGGCTCGTGTCGGGACTCGGGAGGACGGGGGGAGGAGCTTGGACGCCGCCGCGTGTGGCTTGCGGCATCCCCCGGCGGCCGAAGACTATGTGGCGCAGCAAGTTGCATATTGGTATAACGGGGGGCTCTATCCCTCTGTGCCACACATTTCGTCACCGCGAAAGGCCAGCTTTACGCCCCTACCTTACCTTGCCTCAGCGCACCTTGACTTACAACACCGCCTCCCCCCTTTTCGAGAACCTTTCCCTTGCGATTTTCTACAAAGAGAAGCGACTGGGGAGTAACGTACACACATCGAATCAGACGATCCAAATCGCAAAGGGCAAGGAAGTGGGAAAAGAAGAAGCAAGAAGCCATGTCCTTCGAAGGTCTGCAGGAGCGCCTAACGGCCCTGCAAGAGACCACGACTCAGCTCAAAGACCTCATCGACCGACTCCAGAACCTCAAATTCCAGCCGGGATCGGTCCCGCTCGGCAGCGGCGCAGCAGCAGACGAAGAAAATAGCGCCAGCGCGGAGCTGAGCTCGGAAATCAGCCAGATTCTCCGCGAAGAGGAGGACGAGCTGGAGCTTCTCGGGGAGGAGGTGGAGGATCTCAGGGACGGCAGGCCGGGGAGCGAGGTGGAGCACACAAAGACCCGTCTCAAGGATGGCATGGAGAGGTTGAAGCAGGAGATCAAGAGGTGAGGATACCCCCTAGCTCTGACTTCCGTTTACAGAGCATCTCGGCGAATTATGGACGGGAGAATCAAGGGTCACTAACACGCAATGCCACACATAGTTCACGAATCACCTTCCGCAAGGCGCAACTTGCAGCCCGGCGCAACCTCTCTCAGGCTCAGCGCCTCGAGCGCGAACTTCTCATCCAATCCTACTCGCAGCCCGTCTCCGAAGCGTCCTCGCCATCTCTCAGCGCGCAACAGAAGCCCGACGTCGTCCGCCACCGCCATGTCCACCAGACGGCGAACCACAACACGAGCTCCCTGACAGAAGAGGACAAACAGACGGTCGGCGCCAGCGGCAACGTCACCAGCGCGCTGCGGCGCACGCACGACCTCATCGCGGCGGAGCTGGCCCGCAGCGAGTTCGCGCACCAGACGCTGACCGAGTCCTCGGCGGCGCTGGCGCAGCTCGACGACTCGTACGGCTCGCTCGACACCATGCTGGCGAGCTCCAAGGACCTTCTGGGTACGCTGCTCCGGTCGAACAAGAGCGATACGTGGTACCTGCAGACGGCGCTCTACATGCTCATGGCGACGGGCGCGTGGCTTCTGTTCCGGAGGTTGCTGTACGGGCCCATGTGGTGGCTGGTCTGGCTGCCGTTGCGTCTGGTGTATAACCTCACCGTTGGCGGCGGCGGAGCGGTGGTCAAGTACGCCGGGTCCGGAAGCCCCTCCGAGGCCGTGGTCGTCAACGAGGGCAAGATTGACGTCGAGGGTTTGCCGGATGAGTCGCTGCCTACTATTGAAGTCGGACGGGAGCCGCAGCGATCGGCGGTCGGTGGAGATCCCGAGTCGTTGGTTGAGAAGGTGGGTAAGATTGTGGAGGAGATGCCGGCAGAGATCGGCGAGGAGACGATGGTGGACGAAGGCGAGCCGCTAGAGGGTGAGGCCGTGGTTGACCAGGTGCCCGGTGATGAGCTGAAGCAAGGGGCGCAAGAAGCGCAAGAAGAGATTAGGCAGCGAGACGAGCTCTGAGTAAGGTAGTCAGGCGACCAAACGCCGAGGGACTGCTCTTACGAAACGGCTAAGCGGTCTCGGTAAAAGAAGAAATATCATCACATGAACAATGATTTTGATCTCCGGCACTCGTACGTTTGATCCAGGTCGCGACGTAGTAACTGTATTGCTGCGAGGCCTAGTCCTAGTGGTGCCCCCGTTGCAAGTCTGGAGAAGCGCCCAAGGCGCCGTTCCTTTGTTCATCATGTATGTGGCATTCCATCGTAACGGCTAGGCCGCGATGAGGAATTTGGCCATTATGATTTTTCGCATACTGGCGCATCTCGAAGCCTTACCCCGGCTCCAAAGTTCGTCCCAAATTCCCAATACGCAGTACCCTTTAGAGCTTATTTCGAGAAGCGCCGTTCTAACTTCTAGAAAGGAGAAGTGACATGGAAAGCCGGGCGAGTAAGCGGCCAATGACATGCTGCGATCGCGGGGCAGGGATGTGCCTTTTCTCTGCCACGTTCCCCAGTGCATTGAACTTGGGCGCCAGGGAGGAGCATAGAAAGGGCCGGAGCGGTCTAGTGTTCGGACGGGTGAGGACGGCATGACGTTGTGAAATTTCCGCTCTCTGGGATTGAGCAACAGGGAGCAAAGTCGGACATGCCGTGAGATTCGGTTTGGTGAGACCCATTACCATAGAATATTGCAATCGAAAATACGTATGCCGATGTTGTAGTAGTTACTCGAGGGC
The DNA here is from genome assembly GCF_011075155.1 of Colletotrichum scovillei. Taxonomy (NCBI): domain Eukaryota; kingdom Fungi; phylum Ascomycota; class Sordariomycetes; order Glomerellales; family Glomerellaceae; genus Colletotrichum; species Colletotrichum scovillei. The sequence continues at coordinate 2,438,365 of NW_023336262.1, forward strand.
CCGGATATACGAGACAGCCCGTGGCAGGCTGCACACGATCCAAGACGACTAAAGGTGTAGCGATGTCTTATTCGTTGCCAAATTCTCCGACTTTTTGCTGCAAACGGGAATCAGAAGAACTGAAATGGTGCATCGCCACAGGCGGAGACTTGACGGCGCATCCTCTGGGCGGGCCATAACCCGTAACGCAAGTCCAACGGCTCTACGGCACGGCATTGGTGTGTTGGGAGGTGTCGTGTGGCACTGTCTGTGGGATGTAGATCAAAGATCGTTCATTGAGCGATGTGGTTGGTGGGCATCTCGTATTCATGCAGAATCCGCTTCATACGAAATCCAATGAGGCGAAATGTATTTCTGGGATCGTTGGTCTTATTCTCAATCTCACTGCAGCTGGTAACGGCACTTGGGTCTCCAGGAGTGCATTGTGTGTGTATAACCCATCAGCCCTCACATGCCTGTGTAAGTGGTTGGCCTGACGGGTAACGGCATATGACGATGATCGGCTGTCGGTCGGGAATAGAGTAGACCCAAATGAAGCCGGACGAACATAAGCTCGTTTGGACGGATATCCATCCCGTCCTGTAAAGAGCCGTCACTAGGAGGTGCTTCGAAACGAATCTAGGTCACAGGGGGGAGGATTCTCAGTGGACTGATGGATCGTCATGGCCCGTCACCGGTGTCGCTCCTAGGCCGACGGATGAGCAAAGTGCCAAATGCTGTTGGCTATTCACCATTTCACCACAGTTGGCCGTCCCACCGTCGAGAAGAAAACTTGGCGGCAGGTTGAGACTCGCTCAGGTTCCGACGTTCCGTCTCATCTAGTGCTCATCTTGGGTCCTTGGAATGGCCGTTCAGGTGCTAGTCGGCAGCGCATCTCAGCTTTCTCAGGTACCCGATGGAGCGCTTGCGCAGTGGTATAGAGTGTGGCGCTCCAGCGCTTTGTCCGGTCGACAGGTCGACAGCGCTGGTCGTCTGGCCCCTGAGACAAGGGCATGTGCCCTCGGCCAATGGCACGGTGCCATTTGCCAGGCAACCCTGCATTACTCGAGGAGACGCGCCAGGGTCGTGTCACGCTGGTCGTTGAGCATTCGTCCGTGAAAATCGTCTGTTGTTTTATTTTCTTCTGCGGATGTTTCCCCTGTGCTTGGCTGTCAACATCGTCTGAACGGTTTTCTTCTCTAATACCACACAGGCACAAGTAAGCCTCTGCAGCTATATTGCCGTGGTTGCATCGATAGCGTGCTGTATAGGTACAGGGCTCAAATAGAGGCGTCAATGCCTCGAATACCAAATTCAATGTGTCAAATGAGACCTTGTACCCGCGTGGTGGTGGTGGACGGAGGCTAAAGTCGTGGCGAGGTTCGATCGAGGGCCTCGACAAAACGCAGAGGGGAATACGAACAGACCACCAGACCAACGGCCCTCCACACTGATGTAATACCTCGCTGGCCTTGGACCCGGCAAGTCCTGATGGATGGAGACATTGCAAGGGACGAGACAGGTGACAATTGGCTCGCCGTTGCAAACAATGAGAGGAGATTCGAAGAGGCCCTGGCAATCCTGGCAGAGGGAGAGAGCAAAAAGTCAAAGTGCAATTTTAAATTTGGGATTAAACAGTTGGTCCGGGCCCACTTTGGCAGGCATGGTTGGTCTGCAAGACTGCAAGTGCTGCACCTCGTTTTTTCTGGGCCGGGAGTATTTTCTCGCTCTTGCTTTCGCTTTCGACGCGGACGGGAGGGAAGAAGGAAGTGGGTTCTCTCCTCCGTGCCTCCTTCCTAGTGTATCCGTAAGTTCCTGCCTTACTTCGAAAAGGCTCAAAGTGCCTAACCTTAAGGCTATGTGCGGTACGTACCTGCCTTAGGTCACGTCCTGACCTCAGTCCATGGCGCAGGTCCCAATCTTTCCCCAGACGCGGCGCGATCCAATTCGATCGTCAACCTCCATCCAACCTTGCTTTGGGCTCCCCTTTTTTCGCTTGTGTTTGGCTTTTGAGTCCTTCCGCCCACATCAACAACAAGGGACGGGGGCAACCGGCTATGAGTCGAGTCACAAGTCACAAGCTCAACCCGAAGGAGAATCAGGTCTTGTTGGCCGGCTTGGCTTCTAGTACGTGGTGCTGCTCCGTACCTAGTACTTACTTTGCTCTCTTGGTCGTCGTCTCTTGCTAATACCTAGTGTATGCAGTAAAACTTTCAGGTCCTCGTTGAGCCCACACCCTGTCTACCCACCCCAGAATCCGCCCTTGCAAGTTGCGTGCAGACACAAGCGTGTTCCCGGCCCATCGACACACGGAGAACATCGATGGGTCACACAACTTTGCAGCTGAAGAGGTGAAGGGGTGGGTGGGCAGCGCAGGGAAGAGACCACACTACCAAGGCTAATCATAGCATGGCACCTGGGGGCGCGCCTTGGCTTGTCACCCCGAGCGGGAAAAGGTCGACATTGGATCCAGAGATGGATTTTCGCTCGGAACACTGCACACTATTAAACCCACCTCCAGTCCATCCACTCTGTTCCTGGTCTCCCTTCCTTTCCTCCCTCCCTCTCTAGCCTCCGCCATACACTCGTTGCTCGATCACCTGTTTCAAAACGCCTACATTCGCTGTTCTTGTTCGGATATCAACAACTTACACCATTCTTAATACACCCGTGTAACACCACAGACCAATTACTACCAGTCAAGATGCGTTTCACCTCCATCATCGTCACCGGCGCCTTTGCCGTCCTGGCCGCCGCCCAGTCCACCACCACCACATCCGCTTCCGCTGCCTCCTCCGCTCAGGCTGTCATTGAGAAGTGCCTGTCTGGCTGCCCTGCCACCGACGTCAACTGCCAGGCCAAGTGTATCTCGGTACGTTCAGGGACCCACAGACGGCGCCATCCCGATGAAATTTCACGAAAAGACTAACATATGGTGCTCACAGGTCCCCAACCCCAACGAGGACCAGGTCAACAAGACCACCGCCTGCGTCGCCAAGTGTGATCAGGGTGACGGATCTGCGGCAGCCACAGATCGCTATGCCCAGTGTACTTCGAAGTGTATCGCTGAGAACTACTGGAGCAGCGGCTCTTCTCCCGCTGCTACCGCTGGATCTGGATCCGGCTCTGGCTCAAGCGGCAGCGCGACTGCTGCCACCGCTACCGGCTCCGCCGCTGCCACTGGCTCTGCCTCTGGCACTGCCACTCGCGCCTCCGGTTCATCTGCTGCCTCTGGCACCGAGGCTGCCTCCAGCTCATCTTCCACCGCCAACGCTGCTGCCCCCGCCCTGGTCGGCTCTGCTTCGTTCGGTGTTGTCGGTCTTATCGGCGCCGCTCTCCTGATCTAGATACCTTTGCCATTCGGAGGATGAACATAAAAGGTGGATGAGAGGATGAGTGGGATGAATGTATGGATTCACGGAGAGGGGTATATACCATCAGGGAGACGATTACTATATATGTGGTCAATGATTTAATAGGCAGATTACAAGGATATGTGTTAATGTTACTAGCGGACACCAACGTCTGCCAAACTTCAATATCACAATGTCTTCCTCATAGTTCGTGCGTGCTTGAAGGCGCTCGTCTTCCTGTGTGACATGTGGTCCATGTACCGAGTTGAACGCATATTCCAAGTGATAAGCGGATCTGAGGCGTTGACTCCTTGCAACGGCATGTTGGTTCGGTGCGCAATGCGATTTGCTTTTTGACGGGTGGCGGTCTGGTTTCAGACACAGGTACTGCGTAAGTGACTCCGATCAAGTTGTTCATTGCAGAGACGTCACAAGACCCTCGTCAGTCATCAGAGCGGTTTCTTCGACTGCTAATCTTCTTTCAGGACCGGGTAGGAACAGTTACTGGAATGTCGCTGATCCAGGGGATGCCCAACTGTTTCATCTCAACGGCCAATTGGAAGAGATAGTCCAAGCTACGGAACGTCCTCGTTAGCATATTTCCACGCTTTCAACTGTGAGACAAATAATCGGTATGAGGGAAATCAGGAACAAGGGATGAGGGAAGAGGAGGAATGTTTCCAAGATGAGAAGAGCAGGTTTCCGTCCCGATTTTCTGCAACGGGGAGAGAGACATGATAATCTCATTCTCTCGGAGAGACTCAAAAACTCACCTCTCACACTGCGTCTTGGCCTTGTGGACGTTATCGCCCCAGACGTAGACGCCGTGCCTCCGCACCAGCACGGCGTAGGTGTCGGGATACTTGTCCATGGCCTCCTCGAGGAACTCCGTCAGGTCCTCCTCGTGTGCCGTGTTCTCGATGACGGGGATCCGGAGGGTGTCGTGGTATCCGAGGTTGCCCTGCTTCTGGAACCCCTTTCCGAAGCCCTTGATCTGTTCGATGTTGTTGATCTCGAACAGCTTGTCGTTGCCGCCGGCGCGGCCTTGACCCTCGAGGATGAGGGTGACGAGGACGGCCCAGTGGGAGTGCGTGTGGATGCAGCAGCCGGCGCCGCGGCGGGTGAAGGCGGCGAGGAAGAGGGGGGTGCACTGGGAGGGCTTGTAGGAGGGCGGGGAGCGGAGGTAGACGCGGTTCTTGAGGGATGCTTCTTGGGCGGCGAGTGAGAGGACGTAGATGTCCTGGGGCTTCATGAGTTCTTTTTGGACGCCTGAGGGGGCGAGGTAGACGAGGTCGCTGGAAGGGTGTAAGTGAGAGTCATGATTTATGTGTTTCAGGTAGTTTTATGTGTATGTGCACCAAGTGAGGTGAAGTTTGTGAGATAGGGGTATGATGATGATGTCTTGTTTTCTTCGTATATGAGATGAGGAAACAAGTTGTGGTTATCAAAATGAGATACACGGTGCTTTTTGACAATGGCCCATTCTTTGAAGTACAATCATGGAAGATGCAAAACTTACTCATCCCGGATAGAGCAGCCACCGCCGGTGCCGGTAACCCAGCCTAGTGTCCAAAACTTTGCGCACAGCGAAGGAATGAGATTCGCGGGGTGCTCCGGGTCGTTTGAGGTGACGAGCAGGTCGGAGTTCTCAATCTCAGTTGTGGACGCCATGGTGGGCTGGCTTTATGAGATGAGTTTCGCGGGGTAATTTGGGTAGCGAACGGGGGGTATCGAATCCTGGGACTCTGTTATACTCGGTTTGGCTCAGGCTAGAACTTGTAGAAGGTAGTGGAAAATACGGAGATCCTAGTTTGGAGGTACAAAACTGTTTATCGGGTATCCAGGAAAATTTGAGCTCACGATTGCGATATGTTTACTCAGTAAAACCAAGTTCTCCCAGTCACAAGAGTCGGGAAATTTTCGCACCAGCCACACGAGCTCATGTGAGGCTGAGTGAGGCGAGAGGAGAGATGAGCCAGTGGTAGTTGTCGACTTCCCCACATGGCAAGCACGCAAAGGCACGGAACGCTCTTCTTCCACTCCAAAGAGTTGCGATTTACGAGACAGTGACAGAGGCTCTTGCGATTGGTCAATCCGCGCCCATCTCGCAGCTCTGTCAACTCGGGTCCATCGGCAGCTCCAATTACAAATGGGCGCTTCCACGCTCCAGGCCATAGCTGGCAAATGCGACGGCGGAGTATGAAGTCTCGCTGTACGGCACGGGTTCATGGATTGGCAAAAGGAGACGGATACCAACAGGTGGTGCTAGGAGAGATGATGAGACAGACTGGTGAAGAATCGGCAGCTAGTCCGGTCGCTGGTTGAGGCTGATTAGGCGTCCTGCAGGTGATGCGACAAAAAAAGAGGACACCTAGCCTTTTTTCGACGACGGTCGAACGCCCATGTTTCTATTTATCCCGTCGAGTGGGGAGCGCCCACCTTGACGCCCTTATTCAGGAGGAAGCTTTCGTGAGATATTAGGACAAATTAGAAGCCTGACTCCTGTCATATTAAATCCGCAAACACGCCTGCCCGAAACGGATGTCTGTTCGATCAATCGAGCCAGTGAAACCCAGCCGGGATCGTGTCGTGCCAGTGTCAGTCAGACGTTGGCTTGGACCGAGGCATATCTGTGTATTTTCGCAGTCTTGTCTGCTCAATGCGCACCCATATTACTATTCTGGTCGACCGTGTGTGATATTAGTAGAGCAGTGAATGGCAATGGCAGCTCCAACGGCGCGGCACTGATACAGTCCATCTCGAGACATTTCGGGATCAGCCGCCAACCTCAGATACTAGCCTCGATTAAATCGCGATACATCGCAGAGTGCATGCTCCTGAGAGCGATACACCAGTCTCTCTTCATCTTCCGCCAACTGGTGTACGAAAGGAGTGGATGGCAACCCAGTTGAGGTCGGAAGAGCTCAGTCCATCAGCCAGGATCAGCAATTGAGACTTTGGAAGCTCGTCGAAGCACCATGAATATCCCCCTCCTTCCCTTCACTGTTAGAACCAGTGGATCCCATTCCGTCGCCAAGGGCCCCCGCACTTTCCTCACCTCACCGAGCCACAGTCCGCATGCCGCATGTCATTGTCAGCAGAAGCAGCCCACTGAAAAAGGTACCGCAGCGGCTTTGCATTGGCTACACCGGGCTGTGGTGGGCAGCGGCGTGCTACCCCGACGACCCCTGAAGCTAGGTAGCGGATTGCATGCTACGGCAACTGCTCTCGCTGCTGGTCCCCCCGAAAATTCTCCAATTTTCTGCCAATTTGATTGGCCCAGAACCTCTGCCTTGCCGAACCTTACCCCGACGGGCCACACCTTAGTGAGCTCTCCCCTACCTGGCCTTTTTTCGGGTGCTCTCTGCTTTTTTGGTCGCTGAGGTTTTGCTGGGGACCTTTTACCGCAAAAAAAGGACACGTTGAGCACAACCCGCTTGCGCGTGCCTGCCTCACGGACTGATAAATCCGTCGTCTTCCTCGCCCCATTCCTCCTTCCGAAACTCTTTTCCCTCTCCTTGGGAATTTCCTCCTCGAAAATACCAATCCTCTCCATCCACCGCGACCGGGAGCCCTTTCTACCCTCTTTGTCATTCAATTGACAATCTTTCCTTTACAACCCAACAGCTTTAACGCTACTTACCTCCCCCCCTCATCTACCTGAACCCGACTGAAGCCGAGACACCGATTCCACATCTCGCCCAACATGAAGTTCAACGCTGCTGCGTTGTCCGCTGCGGCAATGTTCGCTGGCGTCTACGCCGACGATGCTCAGAAGGTCCTCAGTGAGGATAAGACCTCCACTGCTGCTGAGTCCTCTACCTCGGTCACTCCCCAGCTGTCCACCTTCACGGTAAGCTCTCCCCTTCTCCTCACCAATGGCTTTCTTTGTTGCTCCGTGTGAAGCTTCCTCACCCTCACTGTTCATTCGCTGCAATCTCATGTTTGACGCATGAGCTCAATGCACAATGGGAACGGGGCTGGGGGGATTCCTTGGAGCTTCTCCGCACCTGCTCTACCCGCAATGAAATAAGCAATTATCTGACAGCGGTTTTTTTATTCCACAGCCTACCACCCTAAAGGCTCCTTTCTTGGAGCAGTTCACCGACGACTGGGAGAGCCGCTGGAGCCCTTCTCACGCCAAGAAGGACTCCAAGGATGACGAGGAATGGGCCTACGTTGGCGAGTGGTCCGTCGAGGAGCCTACCGTCTACAAGGGCATGGAGGGCGACAAGGGTCTTGTTGTCAAGAACCCCGCCGCTCACCACGCCATCTCGGCCAAGTTCCCTAAGAAGATCGACAACAAGGGCAAGACCCTCGTTGTTCAGTACGAAGTCAAGCTTCAGAGTAAGTTCCGCGTCACTTCGCTCAAACTGCAGCCTTATGACAGAGTGCTAACATTCGTTCCCTCTCAGACGGTCTTGAGTGCGGTGGTGCTTACCTCAAGCTTCTCCGTGAGAACAAGGCTCTTCACTCTGAGGAGTTCTCGAACGCCACTCCCTATGTGATCATGTTCGGTCCCGATAAGTGCGGCCACACCAACAAGGTTCACTTCATCTTCAACCACAAGAACCCCAAGACTGGTGACTACGAGGAGAAGCACCTTACCTCTCCCCCCACCGCTCGCATTGTCAAGACCACCGAGCTCTACACTCTCATTGTCCACCCCAACAACACTTTCATCATCCAGCAGAACGGCGAGCAGGTCAAGACCGGCTCCCTTCTCGAGGACTTCTCCCCCTCCGTCAACCCTGAGAAGGAGATTGACGACGCCAAGGACACCAAGCCTGAGGACTGGGTCGATGAGGCCCGCATCGCCGACCCCGAGGCCAAGAAGCCCGAGGACTGGGATGAGGACGCCCCCTACGAGATTGTCGATGAGGAGGCCACTAAGCCCGAGGACTGGCTCGAGGATGAGGCTCAGACCATTCCCGACCCTGAGGCCCAGAAGCCCGAGGACTGGGATGATGAGGAGGATGGTGACTGGGTCGCCCCTACCGTTCCCAACCCCAAGTGCACTGAGGCTTCTGGATGTGGCCCCTGGACCAAGCCCATGAAGAAGAACCCCGACTACAAGGGCAAGTGGACCGCGCCTTACATTGACAACCCCGCCTACAAGGGCGTCTGGGCTCCTCGCAAGATTAAGAACCCCGACTACTTCGAGGACAAGACCCCTGCCAACTTCGAGCCCATGGGCGCTGTAAGTATTCCCGATAACGTACCGGTATGTCTTTCACCTGCTAACGGATGAAACAACAGATTGGCTTCGAGATCTGGACCATGCAGAACGACATCCTCTTCGACAACATCTACATTGGCCACTCCGTTGAGGATGCTGCCAAGCTTGCCGAGGAGACCTTCAAGGAGAAGCACCCCATTGAGCAGCTCGCTGAGCTCGCCGACAAGCCCAAGGAAGCCGAGAAGCCCAAGTCCCCCAACGACCTCAAGTTCCTTGACGACCCCGTTCACTTCATCAAGGAGAAGCTTGACCTCTTCATCACTATTGCCCAGAAGGACCCCATCCAGGCCGTCAAGTTCGTTCCCGAGGTTGCTGGCGGTATCGGCGCTCTTCTCGTCACTCTGATTGCCATCATTGTCGGCATTGCCAGCTCTGGTGGTGCTCCCCCCGCTGCCCAGAAGGCTGCGGCTGATGCCAAGGACAAGGCGAAGGAGGTCAAGGACAAGGCCACCAAGGCTGTTGCCTCTGGCGCCGACGTCGCGAAGGACGCTACCAAGCGCAACACCCGCAGCTCGTCTTAGATGAGAACGGTTCTTGCGATTGAATTGTGAATTAGTTTGCTTTCTCTTTGATATCGTCGCCGGAAGAAGGCCAGAGGCCTAAAAGTATCGTGCTTCAACGTAAGCACAAGGGGTGGTATCAAGAACCGAAGAGAATCATGGATGCTGCTTTTTTCAGTTTAACTCCCTCATTCTATGCCTGTTTTTGGTCATCGAGGGACAGACAGAGAGCATGGCGTAGGTGTATTCTAGCTACCAAAAAAAACAAGGGATTGATTACAACATTACGTTCCGATTTCAGATGTGATGTGAAATGAAAAGTTCAAAGTGAAATGTCATCGTGTTCCAGGTCCATCCCGTCATCTCAAGATAAGGTCATCAGCTCCGCGGTCAAATGTGGCCCCCGGTCTCCCGCTATGAAGGTCTCAGATCCACCAGCCGCTTCTCCGCCGCATACGCAGTAGGGTGATACGCTGTTTACGCCGTTTACGCCGGCGGAGAGCGCCCACCTGACGCTTGTAGCACCAAAAAGCACGGTTCCCTCTCGGCATAAGGCGGCATTGGGGCCGGCTTCGGCTGGGAGGAGCCAACTGGGAGCTTGGGGGAAACTGGGCAGGGATTCTAAAATCAGTGGCAGCCATGGCAGCGTTATCTTACCCCACCCCAACCTTTCCCCACACTCTGGGAGCTCGCCGAGTTCCCTGGGACTTTATAAGGGACTACGATGTCGCTCGACTCCGGTTCCCGCGTCTCTCGTGAAAGAAGTGGCTGGCAATTGGCTTGAGACGAACGATCCCAAGACGACGGAGCGGACAGTTTGTTGTTCTTGCAGTGTGTAGCACTATCTGTCTCTAGTTTACCCAATCGTTGGCTCTCGTCAGAGACCTCTCCTATACCCTTCTTCCTCTTCCTTCTCCTCCTCTCCCCTCTTCTCCCTTTTCCCTCCTTCTTTCACAATGCGTCGAGCATTCACTCGAAGCATTACTACCGGTGCTGGCCGAACCTCTAGAGCATCTCTCACCCGCTCATCACTCCTCTTCTCAAAGCCTACCATCATGGCCTCCTCCGGCTCACCCACCTCCGCCGTCGCGGCGAGGAGGATACACGCCACGGCGAAGCACCTCAACGCCGCCCTGGACTCGACGGCCGAGTCATACCCCAACACCCACGAGAAGATTGCCAAGCCAGAAGACACCCCCTTCTTCCTGGACAACAAGTTCATGACCTCGGCCGCGACCGACTTCATCGACCTCCACGACCCGGCCACCAACAACCTCGTCACCCGCGTGCCGCAGATGACCACCGAGGAGCTGCAGTCGGCTGTGGACTCGGCCGAGAAGGCCTTCCCCAAGTGGCGTGCCATGAGCGTCCTCGCCCGCCAGCAGATCATGTTCAAGTTCGTCGCCCTCATCCGCGAGAACTGGGACCGTCTGGCGGCGAGCATCACCCTCGAGCAGGGCAAGACGTTTGCCGACGCCCGGGGTGATGTCCTCCGTGGTCTGCAGGTTGCCGAGGCCGCCTGCGGTGCGCCTGAGCTCTTGAAGGGCGAGGTGTTGGAGGTCGCCAAGGACATGGAGACGAGAAGCTACCGCGAGCCATTGGGTGTCGTGTCTGCCATCTGCCCCTTTAGTAAGTGAACCTGACATGGTTTCTTTGTTGGAAAGACGACGGCGAAGAATTGAAGCTAACAGTAACTAGACTTCCCCGCCATGATTCCCCTTTGGTGCATTCCCATCGCGACCGTTACCGGCAACACTCTCATCCTGAAGCCCTCGGAGCGCGACCCCGGCGCGGCCATGATCCTCGCCGAGCTTGTCCAAAAGGCCGGATTCCCCGAGGGCGTCGTCAACGTCGTCCACGGCGCCCACAAGACGGTGGACTTCATCCTCGAGGACCCTGTCATCAAGGCCGTCAGCTTCGTCGGCGGTAACAAGGCCGGCGAGTACATCTTCAACAAGGGCTCCGCCCACGGCAAGCGCGTCCAGGCCAACCTCGGCGCCAAGAACCACGCCGCCGTCCTGCCGGACTGCAACAAGAACCACTTCCTCAACAGCGTCGTCGGCGCTGCCTTTGGCGCCGCCGGCCAGCGCTGCATGGCCCTCAGCACCCTCGTCCTCGTCGGCGAGACAAAGGAGTGGCTCCCCGAGCTGGCCGAGCTGGCCAAGAAGCTCAAGGTCGACGGCGGCTTCGAGGCCGGCGCCGACCTCGGCCCCGTCATCTCCCCGCAGAGCAAGCAGCGCATCGAGAGCCTGATCCAGAGCGCCGAGGACGAGGGCGCCACCATCCTCCTCGACGGCCGCGGCTACAAGCCCGCAAAGTACCCCAACGGCAACTGGGTCGCGCCCACCATCATCACCAACGTGACGCCCGAGATGAAGTGCTACACGGAGGAGATCTTTGGCCCCGTCCTCGTCTGCCTCAACGTCGACACCCTCGACGAGGCCGTTGCGCTCATCAACAAGAACGAGTACGGCAACGGCACGGCCATCTTCACCCGCTCCGGCGCCACCGCCGAGGCCTTCCGCCGCAACATCGAGGCCGGCCAGGTCGGTATCAACGTGCCCATCCCTGTCCCTCTGCCCATGTTCTCCTTCACCGGCAACAAGAAGAGCGTTGCCGCGGGCGGCGCCAACACGTTTTACGGACGTCCCGGTATCTCCTTCTTGACGCAGCAGAAGACCGTCACGTCCTTCTGGGCGTCTGCCGATGCGATTTCGCAAAAGGCTGATGTGTCGATGCCTACGCACTCATAAGTTCTGTGCGTTGAGGTGAGGAAGGGAGTGGTGGGTATGGTATGTAGGAGCCTCGAGCCAGGCAGCGTAAAATGGGTTGTGATGTGAGATGTTGATTGAGCACGTACCGGGATGATTGCTATGGTTTTATGATAGTTGAAAACGTCGGCATGGCAAAAAATGATGAGAACTGCAGAGACAGTTCGAGAAGAATAGCCACACGCAAAAAAAAAAAAAAAAAGAATCAAACGAAATTTCAAACAAATACCATGGTTCGCACCCATATGTATGTCATGATCCTCAGCGAAACTAGACTAAGTCAGTGCCGCTCTGTCAAGTGTTTCCCACCTTGTAGTGGCTCACTTACAAGACCTTGGAGATCACATCATGGGAGCGATTCCCTACTCTTGCCATATCCCAATATTCCTTTATCTGCTGAGATACTTTCTCACTGGTTTTGAAACATGGTGGCACCTCCTCAAACCCTTATGTCGTGATCTATTCCCACCACTACAAACAAATGTCGATTAAGGACAAGCCTCGTTTACTATGTTCCCCTAAACCAACTCTGGAGCGTTCACTTCTATTGTTCTTTAGCAATTCGTCACTTTTTCTTGGTGTATACTGTCACTGAAGATAAGATAATACGGTGTGAACGACGGGCCAGTGCTCTTTGACTTGGGATTTTCGTAAAGGACATCGAGGGTTTCGTGATATCACACGAAGCCTAGTGGTGTCACACAACGGAGTTAAGAAGAGGTGAGCTGGATAGACCGGAACAGAGTAGGTCTGCGTTTTGAGAGTTGCCTTGGCTAAGCACTTGAATAGAAGGTATTCCTGATGAGATCATGTCATGAGCGAATCTACCGAGACATCCTTTGGAAGTGATCAATGCGTCGACTGGTTAAAGATTCTCTATTCGAAGAAGAGCATAGCGCGCAGGGATATGGTACAGCCTTGTGAACCTGCACTAGGTTCTCGAAATTTGATAGGGCGCTAGCTACGTAAAGGAGAAGGTACCAAAAAGTAAAAAAAAAACATAGTAACCTTCCGGTCTTTTTGAAGGCGTCTGTTTTGGTCGTGGTCGACTACGATGTGGACCATCGCGATGACACATGGTTCCTTTGAGCAGGGCTCATCACGTTCCGAGAGTCTGGCCGGTTTACTCACCTGTGTAACCTGTCTCTTCCCATGAGACCACCTTTTTCACTCACCCTCACAGTACATAGCCTCAGGACAAAAGAGAAAAGGACAAAAGAGAAAAGAAATTATCAAACCTCTTACCAAAACCCCGTCATCCCAACCCATCCCTCAAGGTCACAAGCCACATCCTCATACCTCTCACACGGCCAACCTGACACCCTTTATCACTCATAATTATCTGTATACTTCTCTAACCCCAGGGGACTCCCTGGGCCGCTATAGTCGAGTGGTTAAACACCTAATAGAAAAATACCCCCGATGGAAAAAGGAAGGGGGGGGGGGGGGGTTGAGGTTTTCATAGGATTGCAGATCCTCCATCGATTACCGGCGTCGCGAGTTTAACCCCGGGTGTCAGACATCCCGGGGGTGTGACTGTGTCCGAACATTTAGGCCTTTTTTTCTACTGATTATTTTGGTTTTGGTGGGCTTCAAATAAGGTTGGGGATGTGTTTTGAGATGTGTATCTTTGGTGTTGGCGGTGGTGTTTTGATCGTAGTTTGTTGTTCTTGTCGAGGAAGGAAGGTATGGTGCGGACTTTTAGTGAGTGTGATTGAATCAATACCTGGTCATCTTATAAGACTTGCACTTGGCCGTTATGGCAGGCCATTTCACAGAGCTTCTACCTCGCTTTCGTATGTCAGATGTCGGACATGGAATGCCCATACTGACTGGTGTTCATAGCCGACCTCTTGTTATATTCTCGACACCATCCACCGCCAGAACCATATACAGCAAACTTCTAAACGCCTCTTACTCAACGTGAACCATGCTACAAATTGTCTAATCTCCCAAGGAAGTTCTCGTCACGGGTGAGCCCTTGTCCTGAATATCCGTGCAAACAAGATGTGTATTTATACGTCCTCTGCCTACTCGGGCGTCACCTAGGCTTCAAACTAATCGACCCATACAACTCAACCTGCACCAACAACGAAATACAAGTAAAGCGACCGTGGGTATATAATCCTGACCAGAATAACAAAAGAAAGAAAAAAACATGAAATGCCCCTTTTGCCACTGCCGCGAGGTACAATCTGCCCAAGTCTTCTAAGCGAATGTCTACCAGGCTCACACTCTTCCCCAAATCTCCGTCTTCATGTCCAGCATGTGATATGTTTCTATAAAGAATACGAGAAGAAATATGAGAAACAAGGGAAGAAGAAGAAGCGAAGGAGCAAATTGCCGACATTACAAAAACTTCAATATCATCAAGTAAGACACACTCAACATCCCACCCCCTTCACTCCCCTCGAGACAAAAAAAGAAATCATCGACCAGGCTGCGACGGCATCTGCGGCGTGTACGGCACGTACGGCTTCCCCCTCCGCACGTCACCGAGCTCCGCCTCCTCCATCATATCCGTAAACGTCGTGTTCCTCTTCACCCCAGGCCGCCCGCCCACCGTCCGCGGGTCCGCGAACACGCTGATGCTCTCGCTGCTCGGCTCGCGCTGGAGGTGGGATTGGTTGTTGTTGTTGATGTACCCCGGCTTCGGCGGCTGGAGCGGGTTCGGCACGTTGGGCGGCTGGAGGCGCCTCGACCCGGAGTTGGGACGCATACCCCTGATGGGAGCGACGGCTCCGGTGCCTGCTCCCCTCGCGGGCGGCGTCCGCGGGGCTGAGTCGCTGCGCGCGAGACCGATGGGGTGGTGCGCCAGCGTCGTCGCCGTCGAGGAGAGGCGGTTGTGGCCCTTGTTGGGGGTGAACCCCGCCGGCGAGGTGACGAAGCCGGAGTCGCTTCGCGAGCGGGAGTGCGTCGTGGACGGGGTCTTTAGGATGAAGTCCGTCCGCACGGTGGCGTTGTCCGTGATGGGGATGGGCTCCGAGATGATGTTGCCAAAGGACGAGGTGGACGTCGACGGGCGAGGGCCACCGCTGCCGCCGCGTTTCTTCTCGCTGAGCGGAGCGGGGCCGCGGCGACGGCGGCGGGCGCAGAAGAGGAGGAGGGCGACGCCGAGGCCTACGCCGACGAGGAGGCCTACGAGGGAGCCGATGACGATGGCGGTGGGGAAGGTGCCGTTCTTGTTCTCGCTGTCGCCGTTGTCGTTGTTATTGTTGTCACCCGCGGGCGTCGTGCTGGCGGCGATGGTCGTCGGGATCACGCTCGGGACGGCGGTGGCTGTCGACGTCGGCTTTGGAACCGGGGTGGAGGCTTCCTCCGGCGCCTTGGTCTGGTCCGAGTCTTTCGTGCACTGCGACAGGCTATTGCAGCTGTATCCAAAGGGACAGCAGCTGTCGCCGCAGGTTGCGAGTGTGCCGTTGAGGACGGTGGTCTTGATGGAGGCATCGGGGTGTGCCACGGGATCTTGGAGGTTGATGTTACATGTGATGGGCGAGATTCTGTCGCAGCTCTCCCCTTCGGGACAGCAGAGGACGGTGGTGTTCCCGGCTAGAGTGATGCATTTCTTGCCCGTACCACAGCAAAAGTTTCCCGGGAGGCCGTTGCCGCAGGAGGTGAAGCCCGCGGCGGCGCATGTGTTGTCTTGTCGCCCAAAGACGGAGGGGATGGAGGCGGCATGAGCGGAGGCGAGGAGGACGGAGAGCACCGCGGCTCGTGTGCATTTTCGTAATCTCGACATGTTCCGAGTTTGGAGTGTGTGATGTGTTTATGATGGTGCAATAGTTGGGCTTCTTTCAGCCGGGACGTTGCTTGATGGGGTTGCAGGGCCGGCGGTGAAGTCTGAGCTCTTACCGCAGAGTCAGAGGCGCGTATCAAAAGATGTGTAAGTCGGGAGTCAGGTGGCGGTTTGTGTCAAGGGTTCATGACCACGGAAGGAGAGTAACGAGGCCTCGAGACCCCTGCGGGGAGGAGAAACGGGACACAAAGGCGTAGAAGTAAGTCGTGGGTTGAAGAAGTTTCGAGTTGGAAGAGACAAGCAGGTACAATGGGATTGTCGCTATTCACAGATGAAAGGGTATAAGACAAGGAGTAGCTACTGTGTTGTTCATCAGGTGGCAAGAGGCCTCACAAAAGGAACCCAAGAAGCGGTTTGATCGAGCAAAAGATGACCTCAGGAACAAAGATGCAAGAAATGACGAGAATGAAAAGGTGAGCAAAGAGAAGAATCGGGCGATGATCCGAAGAAGGAGATGACGATGTCATTCCCACCCGATACTGAGCCAAAAGTCATCCAAGCCCAATCTTTTTTGGTCTGGCTCGATATCGCGGCAGGGCGGCATGGGGGCCAGTTCTTCGGACCCCTACGACTGCCACTCGGCGGAGGACTCCCGCAGCAAAGAGTGTAAGAAAAGAAGAAGAAAGTAAAAGACTCTTTCAGGTTCGACTAACGAACTTGCTGCGCGGCTCCGAAACGAACGAGCTTTCGCCTGTGCCCAAAGAAACAATGCCACCCGATCGACCTCGCCTAAGAAGGCCGGCTGGTCGGTGGCCAACCAAGTAGCCCCCGAGTGGCATCGCGGCGACTCACGAGCGTTGATGAGAGGGGGCTCCTGCTTTGCAAAGATTACCTTGGGCTCTGCAAGCGCGACTGGATCGCAGCGGGCGTGAAGAAAGTGGTGGAGCGATGGTGTTGCGAACTCTGAACGTCTCCAGTGTCACCATGTCGCTGCGGAAGACAATAGCCCCCGAGCTTTTCCCATCATGAGAGGGTATGATAGGGCAACAGCGGCCAAAATTCAGACCTCAGGGCCCCCTGCCCCCAAAAAAGCTTGGAAACCATTGGCGGATATCAATAATTAGCAAATGAGTAGCGGCGACAGCAGATAGATGGCAACGTTGGGCGGCAGAGAGTCTCGCCGTGAGGCAGTGCTGGTCTGGGTAGTCGCTGGGCCGGCGACAACGAGAGGCTGTCGTTGGAGTATGTCTCTTTGGTAGTGGGGACTTTCTATTCCCCTTGGTGGTTGAACGGTCCATGGTGAAGGAAGGGGTTGAAGGGTTGAAGGAGAATGAGAGGTTGTGAGCGGTTGGCGAGTCGCCCAGTCAAAGAATAGAATTTCCTAAAAGAGTCATCCAAAGTGCCAGAATGTAGCCGCGCAGCCGAAACGCGCGCCTATGATTCGTTCCTGGCGATTGCGGCCCCGACTTTAGGGGTGGCCCCTGCGTCAAGAGCGTCCGGGGTGGCGGACGCTGAAAAATGGAGCCGAACGGGGCCGCTGGGCCGCTCCATCACTGTTAGCGTCCGTCCTTTCCCTTCAAGGCCCCATTCTCTTTTCAGCAAAGACCCAGGTACTTTCGTACTCTTTTGGGACCTCCGCCTTTAGCCGCTTTATCCCATCCATGACACTGTTCAGTAAGGTATTAAGGTATCTTAGGTGCTAAGCAACTAAGGTAACCAACACCAAGGAAGACTCGTGGTGCGTAGGGATTGAGACTCAACCCTTGACCTCACTAAAGGAAAACAAGGGTTCAAGACATGGCATGGACATTGACCGAGAGAATTTAGCCTCAAAACCCCATTGACAACCTTCAATGGCCCGCCACTGGGCCCGTCCAAGCCACACGTGACGTACGCCATCCGTTCCAGCCACTGCAGCCACTGAAGCCATCGAAGCCACCGCAGCCGCTATTCCCGTACCTTGGTTCTACCTCATAGGCTTATACGCCCACCGCTCTGCTGGCCATGCATCGGCTCCCTCACGTTCCCTTAGAAGACGGGTCACAGGACCGCCTCGCGAAAGCCTCACCTTTTGACCGATCGGCAGCCGGCAGACGACGAACCTCCAGTCAAGAGCCGTGCTTCCCATCTCGCAATGGAGGAAACCGGGGACCGTCACCACGTCCACGGGCCAAAATCGGCCTTGGCCTACACTGTCCGTACAGCACCAGGCAGCATCACCATCGTCGTTGTCCTTCTCGCTTCAGCTCACCAAGGGGGGGGGGGAGGGGTGTGTATCTGGGAACACTTTGATCTTCTCAATGTCCATACACGATGCCATCGTCAGAACCCCCGTCAACCTTCGCCGTCGCCGTCGGTGAGCGTGTAAGTCGTGTCGGCCACAAGTTCCCAGGGTTCGCCAAAAAAGCCCATGATGATCCACCGCAACGGCGGTCCCCATCCCGACCCGATGCCCCCCTCGCCCACTCCCAATCAAATGATCTACGAGCAGCAAAAATGCCTTGCCATGATTGCCATGTTTCTGCCCATGCTCGTCCTTTTTTTTCTTCCCACCATCGCCCCTCTAGCGGAACCAAAAAAAACTCCAACGTCGTTCGCCAACCTCGCTGTTGTACGGATACACACGCCCCTCCATCCACGTGACGATACAGGATTCGCTCAGAACCTCTCTTCGAAGAATTCCACGCACGTCCGATCCCGTGGTCCCATCCGCTGCAGGGCCCCCGGCAAATGAAAAGACAGAAGAATAGAGAGGAATGAGGGAACGACGTTTCCAAGCGTTCAAGGTTTTAAGCCCCATGCAAGGGAGAAAGAGCAAATCGCAAACCACAGACACCATCGTCACGTGGATACTTGATTGAATTTTCCCTGTTTTCGTACTACGCTAATGAATACTGGTACCAGTCTTGTGCACCCCTCCCCCCCAAGACGATATCGGCGCCGAGAATTAACCAACCCCCAAGGGAACCACTCCGTTCTCGCCAATTCACAGTGATTCACAACACATATACGAAATATGCGTGCGTGTACTCCGTATCTCGAGCGTGTTCTGTGACTCAACAACGGCGGTGAACGGTCTCCCGAAATCGTGGGGAACGGGTACGGGTTCGGGATATGCAAGTGGTTGGCGCTTAAGCTTGGGTGAATCTCGCTTTCCGTCATCTGAGACCTATCTCTCTTCCCTGTCTCTTTTCCCCCCCTTCCTTGCCCAGATGTAAGTCCCCGCACAAACCCAAAAACTCCCTCTCTCTGCCTTTCGTCAATACCTTGGATGGATGACAGAGGGGTGTGTAATCCGAACAATTGAGACTCGATATCAAAGCCCGTATGAATAGAATCTCGAGACCACAGTTAACTCGATACTGTGGTCCCCAAACCACCCCAGCTGTACTGCACTGTTTTACAAACGCACACCCACCCCCATTGCACAGTAAGGTAGCGAACATGAATACACACAAAGGAATGATGCCATGGAGTCCCAGGTGACTCGACTCTATTCTATCCCACAGCGATGGGTTTCTTGCAGAACCAGCAAAACTCGGTGTCCACATTCCCAATGCCCCAGCCCCCATAGGTGATCTACAATCAATCCTTCTTTCAAGACTCATCATATCGTCAGCACTCTGAACAAACGACCCTGCTCACCACTGACGTCGGACCTCCAATCCATGAAGCATTGCACACTCAACGATCTCGGATCTTTCTCTCACCTCACCCCTCCCTCTCTCCCTCCCTCCTCTTTCGTGATCACCCCGAACCTAACTAACTACCTCGGCGTGGGGAGGGAAAAAACGGGATTGCCCAATTCGTGATCCCGGCCAAAAGACAAGCCACACAGACCGAGGACGAACGTCAGGTGAGCTCACCTTGAACCAAACACCTCGCAGGGCACTCCCTAGCTAAGGTACCTGGTAAAACACCCCGCCGCACACCGGGCCAAAGCTCACCGAGCCAAGCCGACCTTCACCGCTACCTTACCGGCAAACCATCTCTTCACCTCCACAACAACACCGACACCACAGCACTTCAAAGGGACATGGATACACAAGCCCAGGGCACCACCGGCTCGTGCGACCTCTTTACCCCTCCAAACCTCCCGCCGTACCTCTACCGCCCTCTCTTCCTCGTCCCCAAACCCCCTCCGGCATCGCAAGAACAACCTCCATTGACAAGAAGAGAAAGGACCGAAAAAAAAAAAGATGGCGCTATCGCGTCGGTACCCTCAAGCGAGGTAAGGTGTATTATAGTGCGTGTGAACAGTGATATAGCCCACTATGAGAATGAACAAGCTCTCTGTCCACCTCATTGGGAATATTCTTTGAACCTGCGCTACCTCATGACCACCCACAGAGCCAATTACCTACCCACCCCATGTCCATCGCATCCAAACATCGCGCATCCTCCCGCGACATGCTTCAATTGGCTTCAGAAGAAGACACTGTACTGTAAGGCGCCTTAGGTACCTCACCTCGAGCAAACACACGTTACAGTGGCCCTTTGTACTACCCTCGATCGGCAGCTTGCATCTTCACCTCCCACCTTTCCCCTCCTCTACTCCCGAGTTCCCAAAGGGAAACCTTCCCCATCGCTGTTCTCTTTCTCCTTCTCTCTCATGTTCAAATTCGTCCAGTAACCAATTCCTCTCGTCCGTCACTCCCGTCTTACGCACCCTCCCCTCCATCGTCCCATTTGCGCGTAAGCTTCGGCCCAAGTGCTTCCAAGGGGGGAAGGTGGTGGTGATCGCCACACCCGTGCAAGCACGCAGTAAGCCGGAGAACTTTCACACCTTTGGACCTTACCTTACTGTAATACTGTGTACTCTTCCAAGATTCGACCCCCCACCCTGGCATAGACCGGCCTAGACAAATCTCGGACTCGGCCGGTGGGCACCACCCGTGAGGGAATTCTTCAGAGTTTTCAAAGCCCAGTAAAGGGGAGAAAAGGCATGATTCGAAAGTAGCGCTTTTGAAATTGTTGGGTATAATGTTTTGGTATTACATGATTCCTATGATCCTGCTCGATTCTGCCAACTGCTCCATAGGGAGCCGAAAGGCTACCGAATGAGTACCATGTGAAGAAGTCAACTGGGAAGCTAGCCCATCGCAGCTCCCAGAGCCCTTCTCTTTGATCCATCCGATCCAGTCCAGATGCACCGAAATGCTAGTCCCAAAGTCCCAAACATAAACTCCGATGAAGCCCGTTTCCCGTGCTCATGCTATGGTATACCCAAGAGAGGAAAGAAAAACCAAGTTATCAGACGAAAGTTTGTTCCGTCTGAATAAATGAAGAATAGTCGTTCGTCGCATCTCATGTTTCCATTGCATGTTCCAGGGCCTCATCCAGGTGGTCCCTTTCCCATCATCCTTCGTCATCATCCATCATCCTGGCAGCCAGGCCCAGCTGCCCCGTGCACCCTCACCCGTGAAAGTGTCCAGTCAGAAGAAAAGGTAAAAAAGTGTGATCCAAGTGTCTTCGCTCTCATCGTTCATGTCCGCTCCGTGTGCCTTGCGGCGTGTCCTTCTAATAAACCCAAAGCAACCTTTGATTAGGTTGGTGTAAATGTAGAAAAATGTGGTATCAAAATGGGGAAGATCAGAAGAGAAGATTCTAAAGTGTCCAGCAGTGCAAGACAGGCTGCCAAGCAGCCCTGGTTGCGCGAAAGGGAATAATCGATTGCCTGAATCACCTTTGCGGAGGCGGTATACATACCATGCAGATGAAAGGCGAGCCTTCTGCACACATCTATACAACCCGGAACCAGCCAGGATGCTAGATGAGCAAGAAGTCCCAGCCCTTCATCTGCATGACATCCCTCCAGTGGATGTATGCTACCGCCTCAGCTCCTTGCGTGGAACCAGGGCTGCCGGCGCAGCTGTCACTGCTCTTGATGTTGCCTGTCTGCATCCAGACTTCGTTGAGGAGCGAGGCGACGCGGCCGAAGGAGCCGCAGTCAGAGACATCGCCAAGCTGGGCAACGCGGTCCTCAAAGAGGGCGCGGAAAGAGCTGCCAGGCAAGCTGACAGAGCCGCCAACGAGGTAGACCCAGACGAGACTGCGGTCAAAGCCTCCAGGTCCCGAGGGGATGAGCTGGAGAACGTTGGCGAGCTTCTCAACCAAGCCGACACAGGAAGCCTGCGCGGGGTTGAAGCCGGGTACCAAGCTGCAAAGGTAGATGCGAGCGGCAAGGCGGAACGCGGCTGTCATGTTCTTGGAAAGCTGCTTAGGGGAAAGGCTTCCATTGTTATTGTAAGGCATCTTGGGACCAGGCTCGCCAATCTCGGTGAGGTTGATCTGGTCGCCAAGAGCGTGGACGTGCTGGCAAAGAGTAATGTCGTCCATGCCGCTTCCCTTGAGAGCCTCGAGGCAGGCGATCTCAGAAATGAGGTACATGACACGGTCATCGCATCCCATGAGCTCGCGAAGACCCAGGCTAGGGTTGTTTGACAGGTGCTTCTCGCGGTAGGTGTGGGCAAAGGTAGGAGCTTGTCCCTGCATGGTGGCGCCGAGAATGTCAATCCAGGAGGTCAAAGTCATGTTGAAGGGAGTTTGGGTCATCTGATCATTGGGATCCGAAACCAGGCGGGGGAGGTCAAGCTTCTGGACCAAGCTGATGGCAGCTTGGAAGTGCTGGTGCCAGGGGATGTCGGGCAGTGCGTCGTCGAAGCGACCGACGACACACTGGAAGAAGATGAGACCCAAAGCGGCCTCGAGAATCTCCTGGTGGTTCTCGTCCTTGTTCAAAGCGTCGCAAAGAGACGAGATGGTGGCGTACCGATGGCGCATGATGTCCTGGTCAATCTCCTCTCCGGGAACGTTCATGGTCGCCTTGTAGTGCTGGGCGGCGATGCTAAGGCAGCAGTGCAGGTAACCCTTGTTGCTCTGCAGAGCCGGCAGGATCAGATCGGAGCCGACGGAGCCATGTTGGTTGGAGTCGAGAATGGGGAAGATGGTGGGCAGGACGAATTGGATAAAGTGGTCCAGCAGGCGCTGATCGTTCTCGTCAAGCTCGACTGCGACCTGGCGGTTGGACATGGCCGGGCCATGAGAGAAGTCGAAGAAGTTGACGTTGAGGGCCTCCTCACTAAGGGACTCCTTGCGCTCAGAGTAGATCTGCTCGGTCCACTCGCCGTCGAGGGGTACGGAGGAAGGCAGGATGGTTCCCGGGGGCGGGGGAGTGTGGTAGGTGCTGAAAGTGGAAATGGTCGACTCCCTCAGAGTGGGCACATCGTTCATGTAGACCTGGCGCTCAGTCTTGACATCAATCTCGTAAGGCGAGGGGAAGCCACTGAACATGAAGTCGGGGTGCATCTGGGGGTTGTAGGCAGCATAATCGGCACCGACAGTTGGCGGGCTGTTGAAGTTGAAAGCCTGGGAGAAGTGCGAGTCGATGGAGGCGGAGCGAGTGCGGTCCAGAGGGTCGGAAAAGGTGGCAGAGGTGGGCAGAGAGTGCGACAGGCCGGGAGGAGAGCCGACGGAAGTCTGGATCGTGTGCGACGCCTTCTCTGAGAGCTTCTTGCGCTTGATAATCATCTTGATGTCGTCCTTGTGCTTGCGGCGGGCATCGTTGTTGCTCCACCACATTGGGCGCTTGTATTCGCATGTCAAACCAAGATGTTTGCAAGCGGAGCACATTGGCGAGCCCTCGTCGCACTTCTTGCGGCGCAGTCTGCAGGTGTAGCATCCTGTAGAGAATTCAATCAGTCTCAAGTGTTCAGATGAGGTTTGACCATCGTGGAAGACACAATTTGAGGTGAGTAAGGGAGAGTGGCTCCCGTGTAAGTGGGATTCGGATGTGGGTGTAAGTCAAGCATGGCTGATACGATGCTAAATGGGATGGGATTTGGGGAAAAGAAGGGGATTCTTGGGATGAACGTACCTGTCCTTGAACGGCGGTGCATTTGTGACTTTGCCTTGGAGCTGGCATTGTTGTTGTTGGTGGTGTTGTTGGCTTTGCAGGCCGACTTGGCCTTCGCAGAAGATGCGACGGCCATGTTGACTGCAGCTGTTGATCTCATGAAGTCCTCTCGAATGTGGTTGGGGGGTAGAGATGCCATTTGTACCCTTCTTCTGTTCGCGATGGAGGTACCTGCGTGTGAATGACAAGCCGAGCAGCGAAGACAGAGCTAGAGCTGGCTGACTGGGGCGGAGGAGAGAGAGAGAGAGAGGAGGGAGGGAGGGGTGTGGTGAAGGGTGTGTGAATGTGTGGTGGACCGGGGGTGATCAGGGACCAGGGTCGACAAGTGGAGGGGCGTGGCAGGAACCGTTACACTGTGTAGAGACGGAAGCGAACGACACTGTGCTCTGGACCGGGGAAAGAACGACCAGGGGTCCTGGAGGGTGTGAGAGTGCGAGTGCGCGCGTTGTGGTCTTCTCCTCTTTTTCTTCTGATTTGTGTGTGCGTGCTGGGTGAGGCAGTCTTCGTTCCTCTGTGCTCTCTCGCTTCTCTTTCTTTCCTGGTAGCCAAGAGTGAAAAAAAGGCGGGGACAACCTGGGATCGATATTGGAGAGGGGGGAGAACTCGACGAGGGGGACTCGGTGGTCAGGAAACGTCTGTTCGCTCGCCCGCTGTCAACGCAATTTGAGATGGGAGACCGGGTTGTTTGTCGAATGGTTTGTCGAGTTTCCAGAAACCCAAGGTTCCAAATCGTATCAGATTATTGAATTATTTCTTTCTTCCTTGTCGTTCAAAATGCAACAGCAAATCCGATCTCGTTTCGTGAACTGTAAGCAATGGGCGCGCTGCAAGTTGTAAAATTGCAAATATGTCGAGAGTGATCGACTGTGGATTTTTTTCGTTTCGGTGGTGTCGAATGAGTGACTGGTCGTTTAGCAAGTCCGGCTTGCCTTGAACTGGATTATCGGGTGGTATTCGAGTGGTTGGGGTTTTCCGAAGATTGTGGACGGAGGGTATCAAAAAACAATTGTATGAATGAGAGAGAAAAAACCTTGAACAAACACTTGGATCACTTTTCCTTCTTCTTCTGCTTGACTTCTACAGATCAACAACGAGAGGAGGCCAGAATCCAACTGTTCGTGATGGATGGTCCAAAGTCTTATATTGTGGCCGCCTTCATCATGACCGTCCTCTTGTTGCGCCAACCAACGGGCCTTTGAGTGGTCTGCCTGGTGTTCACTACGTAGCCAACATCAATATTGTTCTAAATTTGGATACACCTATGTATGTGTGTCTCCATCGTCCCCCCGAGCCGTGAGTGAGTGTGTGTGTGTGTCTGCTCTGCATTCCAGACTAACGTAGGCTAGGGCACAAGGCAGGCCGGCTGGCCGCCTTCACGTCGAGTGCGTGAGACTTTGACCTGCGCTTACAGGCTCCAATGAGAATGGGCCGCCAAAGGCGGTCGCACTCACTGTTGGACCCCACCCGAGAATAGAATAGGAATGGACACTTCCGCGTCGAGAGGGGGGGCAGCTTCGAGATGGACGACATGGGTGCGAGCAGCTGTCGAGCGAGTGAACGGGCAACGCATGCATATCGTGGCTTGCCATGGCTGGCTCTGGATGGCAGGCCATGGGGACCAAGGTGCCAAGCACACCTTCGACCACCTGGTCACCACGCTACGCAGAGACATGCAGAACCACATGGGGCCCACCTCTTGTTTGCCCAACCCGACTTGCCAACCTGCTATCGAGTTGTGCCCCATCCGGCCATATGCCTCTCCGGCTGTCCGCCGTCGATACCGCGTCCACTCTGTCGTCCCGGGCCCTGACCGGTGCAGATGCTGATCTTCAATATCGACTGGAAGGGGAAACTTGATGCTGCGAGTAGCAGTTCGCCCGGATGCGAGTTCATCCCGCGGGAGTCCGTTGCGCAGCCGGAGCTGCAGAAACACAGAATAGTATCCGTATGGACTATCTGTATGGCCTTGCTCTATCTTGTATACGTTGCACCGGCTCCGACATCAAGTACTATCGATAGATGGTCCCCCTCGGCCGCCAAGCAGGCCGTCGGTGGCACGATTTGAATAGAGGATTTCGGGGGCCGACGGATGACCAAGCAATGAGCAGAGCTGTAGTTGGCCAGGCTCTCCCTTGCAAAAGATATTTGGTCGTGGATCATTCCTCCCACTTACAAGCTCTGTCCTAGGATCGCACGTACTTGCATGAAGCTTGCCAACCACCAACACAGTTCGCTGAGCTTGTGGGACCCATCATCGAAATACTACCGTAGGTATTCGTAGAGCCAGAAGCGAAAGCCGGGCAAGAACCTACGGGTTTGCATGGGTATGGGGCCCTGTCAACCTTTTTTGGTGAGGTTAGCCCTGTGTCTGACAAACGCGGTGGATTCATCCGATCATCCCATGTGAGGAGCCTCGCTTCATGGTTGCATGATGGATAACTATGAGCGGGACATGACTAGTCAACCGCTGGAGCCCCCGTTGAATGGCATCAAATATGGCAATCAGCCTGATCATTTTCTGGGAATGATCTTCATTGCTGTTGGTTCCCCCAAAGACCCATGCTGGGCGAAAGTTCAAGCCCCGTCGAAATAGGTCCCGTAGGGTTTGCTACTTTGGCAACAGGTTCCCAACTCTGGCGAGAGCGATGTTGGACCTCATCTTGCCTCGTGTTCTTCTTCAAGACTTGGACTCGACCGACTAAGACAGGGTCTTCTAAAGAGCATCCACAAATGAGAAGGCCGAGAAAGGCGGTCAGCTCCCGGATTGGATGGTCCATATGGCCACTCAATGTCGGTCAAATGTGGCTGCCGGAGTTGATACGGTGGAACTGGGACTTTCTGTCGTGCATGGCGAGAAGTTCAGGGGTGCTTTGCTGTATCCTGTAGCCTGTCAGCAGGTGGGTTTGTGCTTGGTGTAATTGGATCATCCGTAGATAATCAAGAGAGTGAAAATACCTCGGATCGTGGGGAGGATAGGCGAGTGAGGCGAGTATCCATCTCCAAAGAAGAGCGAGTGGGTTTTGATGGAGAGTGGAAGATGTCGAGGCCGGTACTTGGCCATCGATACCCAACTACAGCCGAAAGTGGTGGCAGGTGCAGCAAGCAAGGGGGTATCATGGCACCGCGGGAGATGTCGTGCAAGGTGCTCCGCTCCGCCAGAGCCGTAAGGATTTCTTTGCTTCTTGCCTGCTGTACACCGAAGTCGTTGCGAATAACGGCTGCAGAAAGGCACAAGGACAAGGTTGCGGCTAGCTACTCATCCTCCCGATGGTAGGCACTACTCCGTTGAGGTATTTGCTCTGCGTTTCTTTTTCCCTCTCCAGTCCTCAGCACCTGCCACCTCTTTGCTTGGACAGCCTGACAGAGGTACGGAGCACGTCGTTAGCGTCATTGTCGGTGCAGTCGAGGTTCCTTTGTCAAGAGGGCTGGCGCAGACGTTGATTCGACGGCGA
Source organism: Colletotrichum scovillei (assembly GCF_011075155.1). Classification (NCBI taxonomy): domain Eukaryota; kingdom Fungi; phylum Ascomycota; class Sordariomycetes; order Glomerellales; family Glomerellaceae; genus Colletotrichum; species Colletotrichum scovillei. The sequence continues at coordinate 2,465,310 of NW_023336262.1, forward strand.
GGTGTGACGACTTGTCGTCTCGTGCAGGGCTTCGGGACCAACCGTTTATTAGCGCTTGTGATGTCGCAGGGATTTAAGCTCTTGCGAATGGTCCGCTACGGCCCCGGATTGGCTATTGTTTGCTGCAAGCGAGAAGATCGTGCAGGAATATTGGTCAGGGACCTCCCAGCTAGTCCACCGGGTGGGGGCAGAGCTTTGGCCAATACGCGGCAGGAGCGCGGCAAGTGACAGGGCACCTTCTCGCGGGGTTCGCATGCTAAGGCACCTTAGCTCCATGTTTCCTGCCCCTCTTGTCTCTTGCTCTTGCTCTCGCAGGGGAAGCAAGGCGCTGCAGCGGAAGGCACGCATGGCACGTTCCTCAGATGCTTGTCCACCATCTGCCAGCCAAAATCTGGCTTTTGTGTTTTCCTAACTAATTTCAGCCAATCACAGTGACGCATCTTCATCTCTTTCCCCTCCTATTCCTGCTCTCCGCTTCCTTCCGTGCCGTACAAGTGCTGCCGAACGACAACATAAGGTACCTTCCTTGCCGTATGCATCTGGCAGGCACGCCGCCCGCCGCACGGCAAGTTTGCTGTCTGGAGGAGGCACGTCGGGCAAGGTCCGCCGATGATGGTGATCTCCCGCCAACAGGACGCTCTTGCCTGGTGAGCTAAGGTACGGACTACCTACTTGGCTATGTACATTGCCCTACGGCACCGGAGTACCACCCTCACCACCTTCCGAGACGGGATACTCGGATCATCTTCACTTCCCTGTACCTTCCATTGCTTGCTTACGCAGTACGGATAGGTACCGTTCATCTGACCGTCTGGCCATCCGTCACCCTCGGAATAAACCTCATCCATGATCCCATCTGGTCCTATTTCTGGCGGCCTAATTAGCCGCCCAGCTCATGATGCGTGACTGAATTAACCCTCTTTGCGTCACACTATTTGCCCTTTTGCAACTCTGACATGTGGGCTAATTTGAGCACACCTCTCCATGCGTCATCCAGCTCGTCACATCGTCTAGCCGCTGCAGCTGTTTACTGTCACCCGCAGAATTCAGTCACCGCAGCTAACAACCGTCGTCTGCTTCTATTTTTATTTTGCCCCCAATCCGAGAGGATTATCCCTCTTAGCCGGGAGTTTAACCCGCCAGGTCACGATATCACCTCATATCGATAGTCTGCCAACTTTTGGATCATGCGGGCTAATTATGGCGACAGCTTCCCTCCCAACTGGCACCATCGCCCAAAGGACCTAATCAGCTCCAACGACACTACCTACCGCCATTACACCCGAACTCCGTCAACTTTAGTTCACGCGGATGCACTTGACGGAGCGTTGGCTTGCCATTGATCCGGGGTCTACGGAGTACACTGCAAACCTACCCGTCAGTAACGAACGGTCTTGCATCGGCGCCTCGAACCAACAGCTCGCAGCCTCAAGGCAGCACCCGGCCTGCACAGCATCCGTGCCGTGCCTACCTTGACTAGGTTTTTGCGCACGCGTTCATCAGCCAACAGCCCAGGGTCTTATTGCTTTTCCCTCGCAACATGATGCCTGCCTTTCTGCCCGCCGACAATCGCAATTATCGCAAAATGTCCACGATCGTCGCCCATCGCGTCTCTCGAGTCTCAGGGGCCCCATGGCTCGCGGAGTGCGCAACAATTATCTGCCCGTCCCGCAGTACGGATACACTACTTCCCGCCTTCGCCGCAGTAGAGCCCGCCGTTCGTCAGCGTCCGCCCCGCGGAAGACGCAAGTTTATCCGGTCAGACGCCAGTGCCTCGTGGGTCGGGTTGCCGTTCTGTCAGACTGTCAGTGCCCAACTGATTGATATCGGTGCTCGCTATCACAACCTCATCTACATCCGACCCTTCCATTTGCATTGTCAGCTCGTGCGGCACGTATAACAACATTATTCGACATCAATACGAATTCTCTCGCAGCCATATATGGCATGATTCAACGATCGGCGTGGCCAAGACACTGTTTTTGTGCCTCACCCTCGGGCCCTCATTTCCCCTTGTACACGACGGATACTACACTGCGGACATGGTGACATTGAACCATTCGATTGAGTTGAGGCGATCGTCGACTCCGGTTGCAAGGCCAACAGCCTCGTTCGTACCTGCTTTCAGCCAGAAAGGGGCGACAGAAGGACGCCCCTGTCACGGTGCAATCTCCTTTTCTCCAGATCACACATATCGTTTCCCTCCACTGCCTATGTCAGCTTTCATCTTCTGAAGTCGTCAATGGCAGCGAGCAAAACCCCGCGCCGTTGATTGGCGGACGGACTTTGAGGCGTCGAGGTGTGCCCATCATCCCCAATCACTGTCCTGTTGTGGCTAGGTTAATGTGATGTGATGTGAACAGCATCTTTGAACCTTGAGGGTCGAGATATCGGATTGCAGGGAATGCGGCCGCTAGATTTTGCGGAGAACAGAAACCACGCCTGGGCATCCCAGTCTTCCCGCTCTTCCGCTAACAGCTCGCGAACGGCGCAACATCGCGTCGCTTCTGGACCCCAGCCACGCGCGGCACATCGACACAGATCCTAGTCGGAACTTACGGCCTCTAGTCTGTCTCTAGGCTCTTTGTTTGCCTTTGGCGAAAAGATTACGTCCGTAAACATGGAGAAGAAGACGGGCGAACTAAGAAAGATCGCGGCATTATTCAAAGCGGTAGACAAACTATTGTGGTCGACTACCTAGCAAATCTCACAAGGCCAGGAACACCCTGGCCGACATTCTCAGCTTTGAGCTCCGTACCGTACGGGAGCACTGTACCAGATCCATGCTCTCCCGCCCTCCCGCTGAATCTGTGGATCTAAGCTTCCAGGTTCAACCCCCAACGCCGCGATTCACTCAAATACTGTGTTGTATTGCGGCACAGAATCACAAATACAGCGCAAACTGCATTGCAATTTGGAAGGGAACATGGCCCCTGTGAGGTCAGATTTCAGACCCCAAGGCACAATAGGAAAGTTTGCATGATTTTCAACGTCGCATGTCTAGACATTACGGGATGACATGCAGCTGACAACCTTTCTCTTCAACAATCGACAACTCAAATAACACTGAAGATTTAGCATTTCCAGCCCCAACATCGGATGCATTTCAACCAACAATGAATTACGAATTCGATGTTGCATTGAGGATACAAATGACAAAGGAAACCTTGAGCCATCTTATGGACAATGCCTCCCATTGTCTGGATAAACTGACTGCTTGCGATACGACTCGTGGCAGATGGATGCCAAGCACATTGCAGATGATAACCCACGCCCTCTGTATCGGCTCGCCTCGCCCTGTCAACTACGAGATGGCAGCCATTTTCGACATGCCACTAGTGGAGCGCCAGTTGACGGACCGAAATCACGATGACCTGCATCCGTCTCGCTCAGGCCATCCGCGCCGCATCGCCATGCGATCTGACAAAGAGGTTTCTAGGGTCTTGCAAACGGTCACAATGCAACGAGTTCCGGTTCTGAGACTTGTCAACATCATCACAATCCCCTTTCCAGCATCGAAATCCACTGGTTGACATGAGCGGGAGAGTCATCCATCCACAACAGTAGTGCGAGGCTCGCATTAGTCCGCCATCATGTGAGAGCGCGTGAAAACGTGTTCCAGCCAACTCATTGGAGGACATGAATTGCGCACTGGAGACATGTCTGGAGAACGTCGTTTCTCACGAACACACACAAGGTGAAAACACCCTCGAGAATACGCCAATTCATTCGAGGATGGTCTCCCCCAAACCACACCATCGTCCACTATACCACAGCCATCAACCCCTGCTGGGCTCAATTGCGGGCTGAGGGGTGTGTACAAGGTGCACTGTGCCCGTAGCCCACGTTAGGGTTGGCCATATTCGATGATCCTCCTCCAGGATCAGAAATTGAATGCGGACGCCCTGCCCAATTGCCTTGGAACACGGCCTGGTCTTACACTGAATCTCGAATGGCCATCGGGTAGAGTCGGCCGCGGAGCATAATAATCGACAGTCAATTCTCCATTGCCGGGATTTCCTTCCGCCATTCGCACTTCGGCCTCTTACTGGTCGCTGTTTAACCTCAATCACCGCCAGGTGTTTCTCTGTGCGACCCGGCTCCGGTCGGACAAGCTCTCTATGGATTGCCGTTGAAGGGACTGAGACAACAGCGCAAGGAAAGACTCTTGATCTGGCCGAGACACTGAGGCATGCTGAACACATGTTCTCCCTGTCTCGCGGAAATGATCGGATGAGGTCATCCAAGGGCATGCCAGACGACGTGAAGAGTCGGTGAAGAAGGCAAGACTGCATATGATTCACAAACTCTTGTCCCGTCAGATACCGCCACGGCTTTTTTTATGTCTCGGAGACGCATCGAACACCACCTGGAATGAACATGGAAGATGGGGATGCAGTAGCGGGAGCGTGCTTTATGCTTCCCTGCAGAGCGTCACACTGCTAACGCAAGGACGGGGTCGACCCTCACAAGTTCACAGCACTTTTAGGCTGTCTTATGAGTCAGCGGGAATTCTCTGCGCTGGCCTCTTGTTGTTCCTCGAAGCACATTCTTGCTTCCTTACATGTGGAGATGTGTGGTGCTTCACCGACACCGACACACAAAAGTTGATGTTGCGCAACTGGTTGATTGCTGGCCCGGAGAGGGGCTGGAATTTCTGGGACCGGAATCGGCTGCCACCATGATAGCAATGGCAACTCACCAATGCCTTGACTTTTCCAATGTCATTATCTGCGCCCCAATCAGATGTGCTTTTGGGACACTCCGATTCGCAGATTCTGATCCTGTATCCGGAGAGAGAGAAAGAGAGAGAGAGACCAGAGTGGTGGTGTCAGCTTCCCAAATTCTACAAGGTCCGATACTGCAGCTCTATCAGATATCACCGCATCCCAATCCGCCAACATACAAGAGTGTGGCAGCACCCGTATTTTGGACATGGCATATATCGCATATTTGTCTCAACGGCTCTGCGGGGTAGAAAGCTGGCCACCGAGGTCTTGTCGTACCACCATCTCCAGACCGTCCATCGACGTCTACCTATCAAGAGCACATTCTGCCAGCCCCCTTGGTCCCTCTTGGGACAGTTATGGCTCGCTGGATGGAGACTCTGATCCAGCAAACAAGGCCAAGAGTTCCCATTCCACGGCATCAAGCTATGGAAGCTAGCGACGGGTGCATACATACGAATGCAAAAGCCCAAGAGACCTGCTGCTGCTGCATCAACCATGTCCTCTCGTCACACTTTTGACCGCCATCTGCAGGGCTTGTGAGTATGAAGTCATACGTGGATATGTGACTGGGGATTCATCGACTGTTGAGAGATTTCTTTGCCTCTATCAAATTTGCCTGGCAGCAACGGTGAGCCAGTTGCGCAGGTCATGTGCCACAGCTACAGCTTTTGCCTGGTCACGTTGTCCGCTATCGACACTGAGCGATTGGGCGGTAAGTATGTGCCCAGAGGCGCGCATGATTTGCGAGCTGAGGGCAAGGCGAAACTAATGATAAGCGATCCACGGACTGCGCCGACGGTGACACGCAAGGTGGAGGATGAGGAGCGCAACGGGCCAACTGAGCGAAGAAAGGTCATCTTTGGGCGTGACAGGACCCATTGAAATCCGAACCGTCCCATGTCAGTCCAGTCACCCAAGAGGACCAATTTCAAGAGGAAGACGAAATCTCGCCTCATATTGGGACCTTTCGCAAAAGAGGCTTCTCGCAAGGCCATTGGCCTCGTCGAAAACCCCCGGACGGAATGGTAGTCTCGGTTTGATGGGGATTTCTCCGATGGAGGCCCGATGGGCATACTGAGTGGCTGAGAAGACCAGTGAGGGGAAGTCAGTTGATCGTGAGGGTGGGGTCGTGGCCCTTGACCGTGGACATTTGAGAGTCGAGACTCGTCGGGATCGGAGGTGTGCGGTGGGCTGTAGGTAGCCGAGGGTGCAACATGAAGGAGGCAGAAATGGGGAGAGGGGGTGTAGATGTGGCTGTAAGTCTCCCCTTTCTTTTCTTTTTGGGCCTCTCTCTCCTGCGTATGGTTGACGGACGGTCTAGTAAGGTGGCCGGTCACGGTGTAGCACTGATTTGCTCGTCCCCGCCATACGGGAAAACGAACAGCTGGGCAAGAAAAGCCGCACGATGCAGGACTTGTACGGGCGATTGCATTCCTTGGGAAAGTTTCCCAGCCAGAAGGATTCGGGTGGCCGTTGAGAGGACGGCCATTGCGGGATTGGGCAGGGCGCTCACATGGCTTGTCTCGTCTTGTCTTGATCCACATGCCTTGCCCAGACTAAAGGTGCGAAATGTCAAAGACATAGCTAAGAATACGCCTGTGTGGTGCTGGGCTTGATTCTGGGGAAAAAAAGAGACTTGATAAGATTGGAATGTGATGACAGCTAAGGTCCGATAAGTGATGGGTGGTGGGCCGTGGGCGGTGATAGTGATACAAGTCCGCGAACAGCAGGCGGTGGGCGGCGCATTTTGGGGGTTCTCTGCAAAGGCCGCGAAAGGCGAGAAGAGGGTGCCAAGCAGGCATGGGAACTATGGCATGGATAGCTAAGGTAGAGCTGTATGCTGGTTGTATCGGTAATGGTATGTAAGCTGGGCACTAGCGAACCACGAGCGGACGGGCGGGCGGGTTGAGGAAAGCGTGCAGTGTGCAGTGCAGCGCAGTGCAGTGCAGCTTTTTTCTTTGCTTTTTTTGCTATGGCATGCGGCTTCAAGCTTGTGTGGTGCGAGGTCATTAGGGAAAGAGAAGAGAGATGGACGGGGAGAGAGAGGTGTGTGTGCCGGGGAAGCTGCTCGTCCTTGCCCCTGGTCCTTGTCAGTGCAGGTGATGGACAGGGCATGATGGGAATTTTAGCTCGAATGGTGTGGGGGCCATGGGCCAGAAGAGTCGAGTTCGAGGACGTATGGAGTGTATGTATGTACCAAGAGGCAAGAGCCCATGTTGCGGGCGGTGGACTGAACGAGGGTTGAGCGAGGATGCGCAATCGGGTGTTGTGGAGTTGTGGATGACTGCCCAAAAAAAGGTGTGCAAAGGAAAAGCATTGAAGGTAAGGTGAGGTGAGGTGAGAGACGTATCCGTTCGGATACAGCAGAGAGACAGAAAGAGAGAAAGAGGATGGCAAGGTCTCATCCCGGCGGATGTGTGCCACACACCCCCATTCCCCTCTTTCCCTTCTGTCTCCTGCCTTGCCCTTTTTTTTTTTTTGTGCTTCACGCCGTTGACGGCCGGCGACCGGGGGGTGGTCGTCGACATGCCCCACTTATTCAGACGACAAGCGAACAGCGAGTGGCCGCCAGATTGAGAAAGACGGGCGCTTAACCGCCGCCGTAGCGGCAAGCCGGGGGCAAGGATGTATGTACGTACCTATTCCCGTAGATAACTTGACGGTATCCCGATTTTTCAACCAATGGCGTGTTAGCGTTCCCTAAAATAACGTCCCACGACATCTTGTTTCTCTGGATTTATGGCCAATGGGAAGCTCCAGCGCCTACCTCTTGCTCTTGCCCAAAGTCCAGGTCCGTCGGCTGGGCGCTATGCACGAGCTTCTTTTCCCGTCCCCGGCCAATCAGGTTTACACTTTTCCCGACCTTTGCGCCGTCCTAGACCCTCTTTCCCGTTCCTCGCTTCAACCTTTCTCTCTCTCTCCTCTCTCTGTTCGAAGTTCGAACCACCCCCCTTCCATTCACACATCCTCACAGAGCAGAGGCAGGTCCATTGCTGAGTACTGACTACTACGCTTCCCCACGCCAGTTCGACCTTGACCTCCCTTTTCCACCTGTACGAGCACAGCTTCCGCCCACTGCTGCTGCTGTGCTGCCCTGTGCCTGGCCAGTTGCCTGTGTTGGGATGGGGGGAACGAACGGAGTACATGCCGCGTCCTGCGTGGTGCTTTGCTGCAAGTGCAAAGTGCTTGCTGCCGGTTGTGCACCTCTATCCACATGGATGGCTGTCCGGCTACACACCCCCTTTGGCCGGGGAACCACCAGCCTTCGAAGCGTTCTCTCTCTTTTGCTCACTCTCTGTCTCCTCTCACATCTTGACCCAACAACTATCGACGCCGGTATTGTCGCCTAGGACCACCGCCGTTGTTCAGGGTTCAATGAATGGTCGGCTCATGGGCTGGGCCTTTGCCCGCTCGGCCACACACACACGCACGTAGGTACACGCAAGCGCACTTCTTCTATCTACCTCTGTCGGCTCTCCAACCCAGAACCCAGCACACAGAACCTAGATACCTGACCTGCCCACCACTACCTGGGCTATTATTATACACTCGACTGGTCTGTTCAGAGTGCCACCATCGGCGCCGTGTGCAAGTGCCACAGGTCGAATCACACCAGAGCCAGCATGCATATTGGGGAACGAGGGCATGCCATGGGTGGGTGATGGGATACCTGTGCGTGCTTCTGCTTCTGCTGCTGCTGCTGCTGCGTATGTGCTGTGATCCGACTCTCTCTCAACCACCATGCTTCCACCACCTCCTCCTCCTCCTCCTCAACGGTCAACCACCCCCCCTAGTCACACATCCCTACACTGCTCCGCCGTGCATGGACACACTAGACATACATAACTCGCGGTAGGCGCCCGCCTTGTACCGGATCCCCTCCTTCTTCTCTTTTGCGACCCGTTACATACCAAACGAGCATATTCGGCTCTGCTGGACCTCATATCTCTTTTTCCTTTAGGCATCTCCTTTTCGCTGGTCTTGTTTCCTAGCCCCGAGGCGTATTCAACCTCCCCATAGCTTGCACTGCGTGCCGCTATCCCCAAGTATCTACAGGCTTCATAGAGCAGAGTGCTGCCGGCAACGGCTTTCCCCCCTCGATTCCCAGCTGTACGGGAAAAAGCAAAAACAGAAGGGTACCAAAACTGCCACGGAGGAGGCTGTCCTGCGCTGTAAACTGCAAGTCAGATATAGCCAGTCCACGCCCTCTTGAACATTCCTCCACCCCACTTTCCGTATCTGGGAATAACCACTTACACACATGCACACAAAATGGTGAGTTGAGGAATGACAGTCAAAATGGGAGGGTTTTGCGACGCGGTGTGTGGCTTTTGAGGCTGACTTTGCGCCGCTAGAACTACACACAAGAATATGAAAGAGGCGAGCGTCGCCTGCGCCATGAGATGCGCGAAAAGGCGCCCATGCGCGACACATTCTTTGGCATCAAGGCCGAGCCGCAAAGGCCAACGTCGGTGGCGACCGAATTCATGGACATGGAATGGGATGACGACGTGCTCAGCGAGTTTGAAGACAACTCTCCCCGGATCAGTGTCAACTCTGTAAGTGATTTTGTTGGAAACGGCAGTGGCCTCATCTCCAAGAGAGAGCTATAGCTAACGTGTGTGGGCGCAAAAAAGTCTGGCGGCCAGCCAAGTATCACAACACTGTCATCCTACGATGAGGTGCAGACGCCAAGATCGAGTCAAGGGCGGATGATGTATGCGACAGAGATGATGGAGTCACCAAACAAGAACATTGAGGGTCCTTCCGGCCCGCACTTGTTCCGTGCTTCCACTGCCAGCTACTTTGACGAGGCCATCCTGACGCTGTCCCCAGTGACACCCAAGACGGCGCGACCTTTCGATGAGCCATTCCGACACATCAGACCGCAGCAGCCGCCGATGCCCCCGTCCAGACACCAGAGCGGTCCCTTTCAGTTCACGTACGAAGAGTTTGAGTCGAGAGAGCTCGTCTCATGGACGCCAGAGATGGTTGCGCAGTCGATGCTCAATGCTGGCATTGAGCTCTCGGTCGCCGGCCGCTTCGTGGAGAACGATATCAACGGGCCCATCCTAATTACGTTGAAGTTTGAGGATCTCAAGGAGTTGGACATTCCGTCATTCGGCATGAGGACGCGCGTTTGGAACCAGATTCAGGTCTTGCGCGACAGCAGACCCAGCTCGCCACGCGCCCCGACGCCGATCCAAGACGAGCCGAGCCGCGAAGTCAAAAAGGAGACCCGCGAGGTCCGGGCGGCGGAAAGGCAGCAGACGGACGACTGCGGGATGAAGAGGAGCAAGAGCAGCAGGAGGCGGCCCAAGAAGCCGTCGCACGACGATATCATCACGCCCATGGAATCTGTGTCCATCGTTGGCATTGAGCAGGTCGTCCCCAAGCCGCACCAGTGCCCCAAGGGTGAGAACTGCTCAAAGTGGAGGAAGCAGCAGCGCCTCATCGAGGCCTTCAAGAAGGAGCACCCCTTTGTCGACCTCGACACGGAACAGGTCGTCATCACCGGAAACCCAGGCAACCCACACACTGCCAGGGCCCTCGACCCTACGCAGATCCTCAGGCCTGTCTCGGACGCCGTCCCGTCCGTGGTGGCTTCCTCCGACGTGCTGGGCCCCGGCAACGCCACGCCTCTGCAGTATCTGCAAGAGGCTGCCCTCCGCAACGTAATCTCGAGGGACCCCCAGGATAATGTGCGCCAGTTCCTCGACTTCCAGAAGCACGAGGATACCACAGTGCCGCCGACACCCCCCTTCGAGATGGGCTTCCCTGCCATGAAGGCCCAGCCTGAACGCCTCCGTCACCTCCCGAAGCTCTCCATCCCGGGTAAGCAGGCTCCTCGCGCCAGCCCTCTCCGCGCCTCGACTGTCCCTCCTCCGTCAGCCCACCCGGAGCCGCTCCCGACGCCCCCATACCAGCAGCAGCAGCCGCAAGGCTTCGTCCCCTACCACATGGACCGGGCCGAGGCCATGTCGCCGGACCTGCAGAGCCCCATCAACAACCCCTACCGCTTCGGCACTCCCTTCTCCGAGATGGATGTTCCCGTCACCGCCGTGCCCATGGACCGCATCGCCCGCGACGTCTCCCAGTCCGTTCCCCCTGAGATGAACTACCGTCCCGGCGTCTCCAAGCAGCAGCAGCCGCCCCTTTCCCGCACCCAATCCCGCTCCTCTGCCCGCCGCCCCTCGTTCCCCGTCCTTCCCGCCTTGAACGAAAACACCGCGACCCCCATCGCCCGCACATCACCCAGACACACCTCCCCACGCACATCCGTCCGCCCTCAACCTCTCCAGCAACACCAGCCTCTCCAAGCCCCTCCCCGTGTGAACTACCCTTGGTCGCCCATCGAGCGCACAACCCCCTTTGAGCAAGCTATCCCGCCCATCACCCACCTCGCGCCCTCCCTCCCCGTCAAGCAAGCCGCCTCCGCCGCTCAGCAGGATGGCGTGACCTTCCAGGGCCCCATGAAGAAGCGCAAGACAAAGATGCTCCGCCACGAGTGGAACGACACCTTTTGCACCCTCAAGGGCACTCGTCTCGCCGTCCACAAGGACGCAAAGACGGTCGACCGCACGCTCGAGTACGTCGACGTCGACGACTACGCCATCGCGTGCTCCAGCCTCGCGTCACAGAGCAAGCTCTCCGCCGCCTTCAAGGCCGTCCACTTCAGCTCCTCGTCGTCGCACAGCCGCGAGAAGAGCGACCCCGTTGCGGCGTTTAGCTTCCAGCTCATCCCGCAGGACAAGGACAAGGAGTCCGCGGGCGCCAAGTTGCGGAAGCGCGGGAGTGCGTTGCACGGCTTCGGGCACGGGCACTCTTCGAGCTCCGGGTCGATCCCCGCCGAGGGCGCCAACGGCACGGGCAAGACGCATCATTTTGCCGTCAAGAGCCGCGATGACCGTATCGATTGGATGCGGGAGTTGATGCTCGCCAAGGCGCTGAAGCAGAAGGGTGATGGTTTCGAGGTCAGTGTCAACGGCAACATGATCTAGACCTCCCTGTCGACACGATCCTTCTCAAAAGCCAAGAAAAAGCACCGAATATCCGATAATGACTTGCGTTTCGTGTTTAACGTCTGTTTTTCTCTGCTTTTCATCTTCACTTCAAGCAAAGCAAGCCAGCAAGCGAGCAACATTTGCCTCGGGGACTTTATTTCTCTTATGAAAGGTCGTCATTGGTACACTCTTTTGCCATTTTTTTGCATTTCTTCTTTGAGAGGTCGAGCTTCTCGGGCACTCCGAGAAGCTTGAACCATCTCCCTCGTCTCTTTTTTTCCTTTCCACCTTTTCTCTTGCATAAGTCATCTGGATAGCGGCATTTGTTACATCCTTGAAATCAGATTCTCCCTCCCCCCTCTACCTGACGCCGGGTATATGACTCCTCTTTTTTTCCTCTATTTATTACAACAGGGGGGGAGGGAAAGGATAGGAAACCCGGGGATTTTGATTTGGACAACTCTGTTGAGGTTCCTTACTGAACATAATTATTCTATCTCTCACTATCTCTTATTTCTCTGATGAACGCCGAAAAGAAAAACAAAATACCAAAAAAGAAAACAACACGTACGGAACGGAAACGAAATGAAATGGAACGAAAAGACACTCCTTTGCCTTTTTTTTTAAAAAAACATATTACTTACTACTGGGAGGGGTTACCATGATACCTAAGTTTACTTTTTTGTTATAGCTAGTTGAGAGAGTTTAGTTGCAAAATGAAAAATAGGGGGGACCTGAACAGGAGCCGAGCCGCTTTTGTGGGCGACGCTCCGGGATCTCGGTTATGAAAAATGAATATCACGTGCTCTTTCTTCTCGTGACTGTTGAAGCTGTGAATTCTTCTCTTGTGATGTGATGTATCGGAGATTGAACTTGAGTCTTTGCTCAAGAGAGAGTCTTGGCCTGGCGCGGAATGCAGTCAGGGGAAACAGAGCAAGAAGGTTTGAATCGAGACGACCAAATGTCTTTACCAATTTACAAGATTCGATAGGCTACACAGAATTTTCTCTATTAAAACTTTTTTTCTTTTTGTTTCTTACTTGAAGCAAAGATCCAAAGGCAATGGCAATAAAAAGGTCGTTCTGTGGATTGAGCTGAAACTTCGGCAGTGCTGGTAAAAGCTCGTGTTGCCTTTGCCTTTGCCTTTGCCTTTGCCTTTGCCTTTTTTGTCTTTTTTTAGCCTTTTTTGGTTTCCAACCGGGTAGACTTGGTTACGATCCTTTGGAAGTTCCTTGGGAAGTCTCTGCATAGAGAATGAGTATTGCGGCTTTGCTTTCGCTGCTTTTGCTCACGGGTATCAATGCAATGCGTAGACGCGGGAGGGTACATGTACTCCTTGCCCCCTTGGATTCGGTTCCGAGATGCTAACAGGGCGAAGCTTTTTTTTCTTTTGCATCACCTCCAGCCAGGCACAGTCAACGAGGCGCGTTTACCTGGAAAAGGTTTCTGTCGAGGGAACTCGCCGGAAAGTGTCCTAGGTCTCCTCCTCTTCTTTTACTGGGACTTAAGTGAATCAAGCGGGACGTATATCGGAGAGGGCCTAGGGGTTGACCAAGTGGTTTCGCCGAGAGCCATACTCGATCCGTACGTCCTGACATCTTATTCGACTCAAAGTGATGGCACGATCTTGAATGCGCGGGGAGGTAGAGAAGGGGGGAGGGGGGAGAAGTCTTCAAAGTAGTACAGGAATAGTACATGTTACTCTGCAACACCCATCTTCTATATATGTGCAGCGGTTTTCTATTCTTACAGTGTCGTCTTGCCTTTTTTAATAATTCCTACATGTAATCCGCCAGCCCGCCCTCGACTACTATCCACACAAGATCTTGCAGGACTATAGGGGGAAGATCTCCCATGGTGATGGACGGGTCTCTCCCCACTTGTCCCCCTTTCGCCCCAATTCTCCTTCGCCAGGTTAGGTTTCAGGCTCTGCCGTGTGCAACTGGTTACTCGCGTAGCAATCGTTTGCCAACTCAACCAGGCCTTACTTCACCAGCCCTCACAGCTCGCACAAGTCCGGCGATCATTTTCTCCCCAGCCCTCGTCTCTTCGTTTACCGCATGAACTGTGGCCGGGAAGGAATGTCCGCCGCGAGGTTGACGGCCTCCCAGTCAATCACCTCCCACCACGCCTCAGCAAACGCCTTCTTGCCGCCGCGGCCGCCGACGCCGAGCCCGTAGTCGCGGATCCACGTGTGCTCCCACGTGTTGAGGCACAGGAGCGGCACGGCGTCGAGCGCGCCGGGCGGCTTCGTTCCCGGTCTCTGGGCGGCGGCGCTGCGCTGGAAGTACTTGTTGGCGGAGCCGCCCAGGCCGACGGTGTTCATGTCGGTGCTCTGGAGGCGCCAGTGGGCGCCCGGGTAGGGGGAGCCCGCGAGGTAGGTGGTGAGGATGCGGTAGTCTTGGTGGCCCGCTTTCACGAGCCAGACGAAGCCCGGGCCGAACATGGAGGAGGCGGTGAGGATCATCTCGCGGCGGAGGGTGTCGATGGAGGAGAAGGAGTGGGAGAGCTCGGCGGCGAGGGACTCGGGCATGGGTTTCGGGTTCGGGGTGATGTTCTTGAAGAAGAAGTGGGTGTTGTGCGCCATGGAGGCGTTGTTGAAGACGGGGGCCTGGGAGGGGTCCTGGGCTGAGGCGAGGAGGATCTGCTTGACGTCGCGCTGTTCGAGGTCGGTGCCTGTGTTGGGTGTTAGTTAGCATTGGCCATGTTATTCTTTGTATCATATCGTATATAGGGCCAACGGGTCGAGATTGTCATGCGACGGGAGCTAGGATCGCCAAGTCAGGAGAAGGGGATCAGCGTAGACTGACCTGCAATCAAGGCATTGAGCTTGTCAAGGACAAGCGTCATGTACTGGTTCCACGCCATGTCGTAGCCGTCGGCCGACAGCAGGCCCGGGACGCCGTCCTTGAAGTCGTGGGAGAGCTGGGGGACGTAGTGTATCGAGCGCTGCTGGAGAGGTCTGGCCGGCGCGGCTCTGGCGGCGGCGGCGATGCCCGCGCCGATGCGCGGTAACCTTAATCGTGAGAACATTGTTTGTTGTATGTGTATGCCGGATTTCCTCAATCACTGGTGGATCTGGGGGGAGGACGGTCGTTTGGAGGGGGGGCGTGGTAGGGAGGTTGAACCGTGTCGCCGACGAAAGGGAAAGCTGTAGGCCGGGAGCTTCGACGATGGTGAACTTTTTTTGGGACGGCTGTTCCCGCGTGTCCAATTGGCGCGCTCGGTTGTGGCCTTATGATTGAGGCGCGAATACGTTCCGACCTTTTGTGGGGTCATTTCGGGGTGGGTCTACGGGCCGGGGAAGCATTTGGTGATGGCTTCGACTTACAAGATGCAACTTCTAACTTGCACGGCATGACGACTCAGGAGCTGCATTTTCTGAAGAATTCGAGAAGAAAGACAATCCTGTGTTGGATTTTATTGTGACTGGATGGATTGGGAGAATCAGCGACCGGCCACTGGTCAGGCTCCTCCCGGATGGTTCGGTTCCAAGCCGTGAATGCACCATCAACTACAAACCCAATCTTCAATCAACCTTGCCACTCGTCATCCCGCCAATCCTTCCACAATCGTAGTCTATCATTCTCACGACCAACGTCTGAAAAGGCACACCAACATAACCGCCAATCTCAGTGCCTACGGCATAAACCCGGTTCCGGCCCACGGCGGCTACATGACCGCCCGCGCGCCCGCTCGTCTTACACACACCACCCCCAAAGACTGACTGGGCGCTTACACAGTATGATCCCCCTTCCGAGTTCTGCGTGAAGGGGGCGCTGTAAACCTACACGCATCTTCTCTCATCAAGCGTCATCGGACAACACTTATCACTCCACTGGCGAGTGTCCCCATGGGCCGAGATCCAGAACCAGCAAATCACCTGATATGCTCCCAGCAACAAGAGGAATCCATGTCGAAAATCTTCATCAACAGTGCATCATGAACGTGGATGCCGTAATTAGATACAGCCTACACCGGAGTCTCCCCCATTCGTTCGTCGCGAGGAATGTCAGAGATCAGACGATCGAGACTCCCTATACCTAGTAGGGGCGATGCGGTTGGACAGCCGTCGGTTCATTTCGAACCCCCCCGCTCCCCTCCCTCTTCCCTATCTCAGACCGAGGCATGCTGGAAGGTTCACAAGCGTTGGGACCGGCCAAATAGACGACTACCTTGATGCGACTACTCTTACCTACTCTTCAACTTATGGACCTATGTCTTTACGATCAACTCGGAGGCGCCCATTCTTGTTCCTTATCACGCTCCGTCTTCCTCAAGTTTTCATTCGGTCAGCAAGCCTAACGTTGGCACTTTGTTGGACAACATCTTCTTCCCCGACTTGTACTCAACTACCATCAGCGCCGGGGTTCGCTCATCAGACTACGGGAATTGTTGAGCGTTTCCTTCCTATATGCTACCACGTTTCCCGGTAGCAGCTGCTTTCTCCGCTATAACTTGGACTTCTTTTCACTTGATACCATTTTTTTACGAGATATTTGTTTAAACCTCAGTATTCAAAGATATGACCATGGATAAACGCCCCGTTACATGCAGCCCAACCCAATCCTATGCCGAATGACAGCCTGATACCGCGGAAATCCCCACGGAGCACCACCGAGGAGGAGAAACGTCATATACAAGAAAAGTCCGCCAGCCTCGAAACTTCAAACCTCGTCGTCTTCAATCATGCCAAGGACATCCAGCTCCGTCTTCACCAAACGCTCAAACTCTTCCCTGTCGATACCAGACGAACGAGCCAGCAGGAAGAGACTGCGAATGCTCCTCGACACGTGCTGCTTCACGCCGAACTCGTTCTGGTCCTGCTTGCCCACGCTCTCCTCGAGCTTCTCGACCAAGCGGCTGCCGTTGCTGCTAGCGCTCGAAGCCGGGCGCGGGTGAAGGAGTACAGCAGCCCTGTCCTCGTCAATCTGGCTGTGAATTGAGGGCGACCGCGGGGGTTCAGCCAGCGTCCAGGAGCCGTTTGTCTCGTTCAGACCCTGATCCGAGTTATGCTGGCCTACGACAGCGCCAAGTCCCAGAGGAGGGGCCGTTTCGAAACCCTCAACCTCTTCGTCGGGATCGTGAGCGTCCATTGCCGGTTGCACTGAATCATATTGCGCATAGTACGCATCCTCTGCCGAGTCGGTTCGGAACTGGCCCAGCTGCGACGCCTGTGGTACGTGCGGCGCGGGGGAACGCTTGACGGCGGCGGGGGACTCGTTAGCTGGCGTGCGGGCGGGAGTTGCATCATATCTGTCCCAGTAGCCATCGTCCTCGTCGTCATCCGCCTCGGCAGCGTCGTTGTACGCTGAGCTGGCTGCTGCCTTTGACGTCGTCGTCGCCTTTGACTTTTCGTCTGCATAGGCCTTTTCGGCCTCAGCGATGGTCGAATAGCCGCCAAAAGTTCCAAAGGGTGCCGCCTTGTCGGTGACGCTAACCTCGCCGATCCTCCAGCCGTCGCCGCCGCCGTCCTTGTCGCCGACGCAGTAGATTAGTTGGAAGGTCAACTCGAGCTCTTCGAGAGCAACAAAGGCCTGCAGGGTCTCGAGATCGAGCCGCCTGTACCTCGTCTTCGCGTCATATTCCCAGTCTACCTCAACCTCGCCAGATACGGGATGAGGTTCTAGCCTGCCGCTCTGAACAATCTCTGCCAGGCGCGCCGCCTTGTCGGTGTCATATGCGAGGAGACGGAGCCATGGCTCAGTGCTGGCCTCTGAAAGAAGTTGGACTCTTTGCCTCAGAATAGGGCTGAGAAGAGGCAAGACGCCGATGGCGGGCTGTTTGGAGATGCTTGCTGGCACGAGAGCAGGCAGTAATGGAGCCAACAGGCCGCCGATGTTGGGCATTGGTGTGGTGGTTGAAGTCATGATTGTGGTTGTGATACAGGTAAGGGTATGCTTTGCAGAGATATCGCTCCCTCGCGGCCACTCCTTGCCGGGCGGGAGATGTAAGATATTTGAGGAGGCGAGATGCCACTGGTTCAGTCTGAGCGACTGTGGTGGTTGGTTGTGTGTATGTGTTGGCGGCGGCACTCGTGACAGTAGGTATCACATGCGGCAGCGCTACTGGGTGTCCTGGTGTTCAGTTCAGCCTGACTTGGAAATCTCTGCCTTTGTAGTTGGGTCTGGGCAGAGTGGTAAGTAAGTGGTGTAAGATGTGAGGTATGAGTTAATACACAGTAGAGAGAGGGGATCGCAGAAAAGAAGAGGAGGAAAAGTCGCGACTATTATGAGAAGCAGGTGTGAGAGGCGAGGGCGAGACGACAAAGTCTAAGGTAAGGTATGGTCTCCGTCGAGTTACGCAGAGTCGGCGGCCCCACGCTCGATGGCTCCGTGGCTGCCCCCCCTCTCCCGTCCCAGATCCCAAGGAAGTCAAGGGCCAACAGGTCCAGATCCACCTGGAAAAGGCTGGTGTCGACCTTCCCGGGTGACGGATACTGCCTTGACTGCGTGAGGTAGTGAGTTCGGTCGGGGGGCTGACCCCACAGTTGAGGGGAGGCAAGGGCGGGCAAGTCGCCAAGGCAGGCGGTTCTGGCCAATGCGGAGGCACATTGAAGCAGGTCAAAGGCAGCTGCGACTCCGCCCAGGGCAGTCGTTTCGGACGGAGGGAAGTTGACCACTGACGGTCGACCCAATGCGACATGACTACTTCCCTGCGCAGTACCTCTCTCCGAACTTTCCTCCACTGGCTACTTGCCCAGGTGTCCTTGACAAAAGGCGAGCTGACCAATGACACGCTGCTGAGGTCTCTTGCACGTGTCAAGACTCTTCATTGCTCATGGTACCAAAGGTGCCAATTTGCAGACAATGGGATTTCCGGCTCCAACTTCCGTGTGTCCTTGCCCTTCTCATCCACGTCTCGTCTCATTTCGGCGTGGCTTGTTTGGGGCTGCTAGTCTCACGGTTGTTTTTTTCTCTTACGCTGTGTTCCGTCTTTCATTGCCGGCCCTGTCTCTGTTTCTTCCTGCTCCCAAAATATCCGTACGTGCTGGAAAAATACCCGGTATCGGTACCTTAATTCTCAATTCTCGCGGCTTTCCCGGCGCCTCGTAACAGGAGTTGCCGAGCATTGACGAGACAAAGACATTTGTCAGGACTGCTTTCCCACATGGCATTCACTCAGTCAGTGACCACATTGCCGTGTCTCTTCTAGACTTCTTCCTCGTTTGCCTCTGTCATCACCATCACTGAGGCGTACCTACAATAGTGACCCGTGCAGCACAGGCCCCTGATTGAGGCGCTCTACTTGTAGTCTCTTCTTCTGCTCTACCTTATCGTGTCCTCTACAATCATCAAAGTGTTATCAATGTAGGTCACGAGGGTCCACCTACCATCGTCACAAGACAGAGAGTCTGAGAACTCGAGATATGTCACCACATTCCTTCTCCCGCAGGCATATCTCGCAGCGAGTCCCGTGAGATAGCCAAGCCCCCCTCTCATCTCTTCTTTTCTTCTTCACTTTTTTTTTTCTTCCGATCGTAGGTATGTCATGTTGAAATTGAACTTGCATTTGCATGTTGCATCTGTCCGTGGTCTTCCATCGCCGCTCGCTCTCTAAGAATCTCGCCCGCTATGTTTCCTCCCGCACGGGTGAAGGGGACCAGACCCTGCGTGGCTATGCTGGCACGGCTGGCTAATCTGTTTTTGGTGGCTTTTTATCCATCTCACAAAGACTCAATGCGAGGAAGATGCCCCTGCTGCAGCCCGCAGCTTGCAGTCACGCCCACAGTGGAGCCAGGCCGCAGTAAACATCCCCCGAGCTGCAGTGGCCAAGTGGGAGAATCGAGAAGGTCCCGTCCTTGACAGCCCGCTATCGTCGAGATTGCGTCACACTGCTTGGGGTCTCCCAGCACAGAATTCGGGGTCGGTTCCATTCAGGCAAGGTAAGGAAGCTGGGGGGTGTTTGCGCGCGATAAGGCCAAGCAAACTTACCTGCCCGGACCTTAACTTACACTAGTGCTCAGAGCTACTAATCTTACGTACAAACAACAAAAAATTCCACACGCGACCAATATCAACGGAAATTCCAGAATAACAGCGACATCTAGCGAACAGACGTCAGAAGATTTGTTCAGTTTCCTTGCAATCCCGGAAGAAAATCAACAAGCTTCAAACACGCTCACCTTCAATTGAGACCCCTCAGCCTCATTGCGGAAGCCTCAATTCCTGCTGTTTTAGCTTCCCGTCATCGCCACGCAGACAAACGAATCACGACGGACACCTCGCCGTGTCATCTCGGATCACGCCGCTTGGACAGACACCCACAGACGACACCAACCATCTGACCTTGATAAACCTCGCACACCCGGGCCCGAAGCCCACACGTTCATCACCGAAAGTCAGAGGCAAGCGAGCAGCCGTCTGTCCGCTTGGCTCCTCTCTCTCTGTCATCCATTCCCACTGCATCTTAGAGTTTCTGCGCCAGGTCCCACGAGGACACTACCGGATGCATGTCGCCCAGCGGCGAACGCCTCAAGGATGAGGTAAGGCTAGACCTAGACTTTTCCACGCCTGATGTGACGGTCTCTCCGACCTGTCAACGACCTCAAGTCACGTCACGATGCTGACACACTGTTCGCGCCCAGGGCTCCCGTCTGCAGGTTGTAACGGCCGGCGCCACCGCCGGCTTGTTTGCTCGGTAAGACAAAACCTAACGGTTGAGGCTTAGTGGTTCACGCTGACCATTGCCGCCTTTTGTCGCGATAGCTTTGTCATTGCCCCCCTCGATGTCGTCAAGATCCGCCTGCAGCTGCAGACGCACTCGCTCTCCGACCCTCTGTCGATCCGATCAGCCAGGGGCGGGCCCGTGTACAAGGGCACCCTGAATACCATGAGGCACATCATCGCCAACGAGGGCATCACTGGCCTATGGAAGGGAAACGTCCCCGCCGAGATGATGTACGTGTGCTACTCGGCCGTCCAGTTCACAACGTACCGCACCACGGCGCAGTTTCTCAAGACCGCCTTTGACAACCGCCTACCGAACGCCGCCGAGTCCTTCATCGCCGGAGCCGCTGCCGGCGCGGCCGCCACGACAGCCACATACCCCCTCGACCTCCTACGAACCCGATTCGCGGCGCAGGGCAACGACCGGGTGTACACGAGCCTCCGGCGCGCGGTGGCGGATATTTATCGGGACGAGGGCCCGCGCGGCTTCTTCCGCGGCCTCGGACCCGGCGTGGCGCAGATCGTCCCGTACATGGGCATCTTCTTTGCATTGTACGAGGGCCTGCGGCTGCCGCTGGGCGATCTGCACCTGCCGTGGGGCGGCGGCGACGCCACGGCCGGCGTCGTGGCCAGCGTGCTGTCCAAGACGGCCGTCTTCCCGCTCGACCTGGTGCGGAAGCGCATTCAGGTCCAGGGGCCGACGAGGGCGCGGTACGTGCATAAGAACATTCCCGAGTACCCTGGTGCGGTGCGCGCCATGCGCATCATTTTCGCGAAAGAGGGTGTTCGCGGGCTGTATCGGGGTCTCATGGTGAGTCTTATCAAGGCTGCGCCGGGGAGCGCGATCACGGTGTGGACGTATGAGAGGGTTTTGAGAGTGTTGCAGAGACTTGATGGCTCTGATGACCAGCGGTTTTGAGCCACTCTAGATGGACGAGGAAGAGAGTAAAGGATACACCAAAAGTTGCGCGTGGGCTAAAAAAAAAACATGATACCCCTTTTTAGAGAACGGGAATGGGATAGAGAGTTCCCTTGTACAACAATCTGAAGGTTATAGAGGCATCCTTCACATATAGATAAGACGTAATACACAAAGGCACATTTGGTGCGTCAGGAGACAACTTCGGCCGCCAGAGATGGCTGTCATTCATTTCTGTGACGAGTACACACACCTGGCTACGGGACTAACACCTAGATCTTGCAGGAATCCTCAACGGCCTGGAACCTTTGCTTTGCTACCTATAGGCGGGGGATTTAAACACGACAATCACAATGAGATGAGGAAAACTGCTGGCAATGCTGGCATTGCTGGCTGCGATGGAGGTCTTGGAGGCCTATGCACAGGTCCCTAAACTCTAATGGAGTTCCGAGCGAGAGATCAGCTGCTTGATGGTGTCCATTCTTTGATCAAAGTTGGTGGTGAAAGCGATGGTGGCTCAGCGTCCTCGTAGGGCTGTATTTCTTGCTAGACGAGCCCCCATCCACGAAATTGTCCATCTTCGTATAGTTCGAAGCGGCATGACACCACTGGTTGCCGTTCCCCATTGCGTTGTATCGGAATACCCTCCAGTCTCCGACGGGAAACGGAAAGAGACGTGGGGGTTATGAGGGTTAGTAAGTTGGTGAGGTGAGACTGGTCAAGGTCAACGAACCCCATCTCTTTGCCTTAAGAAGAGGATACCTGGGAGCCATTGTGTGCCACCGCAGAAGGACAAAAGACTGATGGGTGTGGTCGATATGCTAACATACCGAGGTATTGACTGCCTTAAATACCGAGCAGAAGACGGCTGCACTATGAAGGGCCTGTTGATACATACACTGTGATTGCGCAAGGTTCTCCTGCTATTGAGTCGCCACAAATGTCCGGAAGTAAACGGGTAAGCAACGTCGGCGGGTTACTCAAGACATCTTGACGCTTGAAATGGGATGTAGTCTCAAAAGAGGGTCTCTAGATTCATATCCCAAATATAGCAGATGCGAGATTCTCTTCGTTTTTGCTCTTACTTACGAAAAGGCCGAACTGGTCGACTAGCCAGTAGTTCAGAGAGTCGGCGGCTCTATGAATTTTAAGAATCATATGTTGACGAATCAATCTCATGTGCTGGAATAGCGTGCTGCCCCAAGGCCATGGTCAATCACCCCATGTATTCTACCATCACACTCCCTGGTTGGCCTCGACTAAAAACATGAGTCTATAAGGGGACTCGAACTCAAGACCTTCAAAAAGAAGAAGCCACCAGGGTCAATTTCCTCTGGGTTGAGGTCGGGAGTGGGCAGTCCCAACTATTAGGCCAAAGAGATCTCCTCATTCGATGGTGGCTGAGGAAGCAAATTACCGACCTATAGACCATGGGCGGTGGCTGAGTGTATGAATACTCACGTCTATTGATGCCAAAATATGTATATTCATCCCACCAACCAGGATCAACAACACACCGATTTTCTCATTACCTCTTTACTTCTCCAACGTCCCATTCTCCTTCAACCCAACAACCTCTCCCGCATTCACCTTATCCGCCCTCTCCGTACACTCCTCAATCACCCTCCAGAACATGGGGATGTCCAGCCCGCGCGGTATCCTCACGCCCTCGCTGCCCGGCGGCAGGGCTTTCGCGACGGTCCGCCCCAGCTGCGACTTGCCCGTCTTGGCCTCTTCCAAATCGCCCTCCGTGATGACGGTGAGCTCGAAACGCTCGTGGTACTTTACGCAGTTGCCCTTTTTGGCGTCGTAGTCGTGAAAGGGGATCTCATGCCGCGTGCCTGTGAGCACGGCGGCCACGGCGAGGGGATCGTGGAGGGGGGGTCCGGCTGTGATGCCGAAGACGTCGCTTTTATCATCTGTGTTAGTATCACCTGCGATAGTCGTGATGAGGCAGTGGGAGGGAGGGGAGGAGTATAAGTGAAATTTGTGTGTATACAACATACCTATACGTCTTGGCGAAGAACATGAGCAGCTCAACCAACATCTGCCTCAGTGTCGTCTTCCCCTTACCCGTTTTCTCCCCGCCGTGCGTGCCGTACAGAAGCGCATCCCGCACCTCCTCGGTAGCAAGAACCTGATGCGACAGATCCAACGGCACAAGCGTCGTCTTGGCCGCGAGCGCCTTGTTATGAAACACGGCAGCGGCGGCTTCGGGGTCAATGATGATGTTGAACTCGGCCCACGGCGTCCAGTTACCCACGCGGGGCACGCCGTCCACGACACCGAGTACGATGTCGGTGAAGCCGTCGCCGATGGCGCCGCCCATGATGCTCAGGCCCTTGAGGTGCGCGACGAGGTCCGGGTACTTTGCGAAGAGCTCGGCGACGTTGGTGAGGGAGCCCGTGGCGACGAGCCAGGCTGTTCCGGCGGGCTGGGCGGAGAGGGCGGCGGCCATGGCGTCGATGGCGGGGACGCAGCGGTCTGCGTCTTTGGAGGGCTGGGGGAGGAGGTCGGTGCCGTCTAGGCCGGATTCGCCGTGGATGTCGGTGGCGGCTTGCATGGGCGGGCGGGACATTGGCTTTGCGGCGCCGACGTGGACGGGGATGTCATTGTGTTTGCCGATTGCTGTGAGGATTGAGGTGGCGTTGTTTGTGGTTTTTCTGGGGGGTTTTGGTTAGTATTGTGATTGAGTGATCGTGAGATGTGTAAGAGATGCAGTATGGGGTTTGATGTTTACTCACTCAAGAGGGGCGTTTCCGAAGACAGTTGAGAGGCCTAGCAGCTTTATTGTTGGGTGGTAGGCTGCTAGGAGGATGGCAAAGGTGTCCTGTGAAACTAATTAGTACTCGCTTGACTGTGTTCAGTGATGGTATGTCGCAGTGTGTATGACTTGTCATCAACATCTGAGTACGCCAGCGCAGCATCACAAGGAGTGGATGAGTGACACATCACGAAGCTTTGGACAGACAACAACTCACATCATGGCCGGGGTCACAATCCAGCCAGACCGGCACCGGTGTTTCGGGCAAATCGAGGTCAACCATGATGGCGCAGGGTAAATGGCTGTTGAGGATAACAGGTATGTGTGTAGTTTGTGGCTTATCACGAGAGGCAGTGAAACCGCACAAAATTATGATGAAAATGATACTCTGTACGGATACGTGAGTTTTTGGTGTTCCCTCGGCAAGGTGAGCAGACCATGGACGTTGTCGCCGGTGCCGTGGGGTTGCGCTTTTAGTTTACAAGCCCGTGTCTGGTGCCCACTTTCGGTGGATAAGACCAAACCAAACGAGCACGGGGTGGTGGAATGGAGTAGAACACTGCGTAGCGTACTCCGTAAAGGTAAGGTATTCTGGGGCTTCAAGGATGGGGGCGGGGGAGCCGGCCGGTCTACAGCGGGTTTGCGGACTGCGGAATTGTTGGTGACGAGTTGAGAGGAAACAGGAGGTCAATTTTAGGTAATGACTTGAACTCTGAACAATTCCCACAACGTTTGGCCAATCCCAACAGGACTATGATGTCTGCTCTGTTTCGGTTTCCTCATCTAGGTAAACCTCAGTGGTCAGGAGTCATGAGACAAGGGAAGCTTTGCGGTTCCATGGTTCTTGGATGAATCCTGCGCAAAATAGAGTCCACCGAGCTTTTCTTACCTCACAGGCTCACTTCACAGGACGAAATTACACTTGGGGCGGCGGGCAGGCAGGCAAGCACCGTGGGCGGAGTCGGGCGATCTTTGATAAGTGAGGCGGTGCCCTCCGAGCGCCGCTGCAATTCGACCTGCGCCCGTTTCGGAAGGTCCAGCAGACACACAAACGCATCCACTCCCGAGAAACAACTTCCCGTGCTTGCCGGGTCGCTGGAATTCTGGGAAGCTAGAGCCTAGCTGAGTCACCATGAATCTTGACTGATTCGACATCATGCTGTGTATTTGAGCTCAGACGACTCGAGGATACCTCGCAGTGAGAAATGTGCCTTCATATCGTAGCATTGCACCAGCTAAAGATTCGAAATCTTGGTGTAGGCAAGGAAACTGCTCACATGTCGAACGGGAAGACCTGACAATTCATGTGATAGACGCCTTAAGTTTGGGCGCGTGAAGGGTATCATTTCGAGTTTTGTACAAACCATGGCTGTATACGCTTGTGCAGGATGCTTCAAATATAACCGGCAGACTGCAAGCAACAGCTCCGGGACGAGCCGTTCAAAAACAATCACGGTTGACTTATTTGCCCGCTGCCTTTCGCTGCTCCATTACTCTCAGCACATCAGCGGCGTTGTTCGCGTCGCCCTTCCTCTTCTTAGGGCCTCTCTTCCTCTTGCTCTTGCCGCCTTGACCGTCATCATCATCTCCCTCGTTGCCCCATTCTGAGAGCTTCACCGGCGCATCGTCAAAGTCTGCCTCGTCTTCGAACCTGCTGGTGCCGAAGCCCATGTCCATATCTTCGGCATCTCGGTCGACGCTCTGCAGCATCCTCTTGTGGCGCTCCCGACGAGCCTTGGCTTCCTCGTCGTCGTCTTCTGCTTCTCCCTCCGGATCTTTGTTCGCCGCCTTGAGCTGTGCGGCCCTCTTGAAAGCAGCCTGTATCGCCGGGTCAGACATGGAAGGTCCTTGTAGAGTCTGCGAAAATATAAGGTCTGTCTTGGAGTCCTTGAAGTAATTGCGCGCTTGTGCTGGCCGCGGCGGTGGCGGCATCGCCATTGTGTCGGCACTGCTCTCGTTGTTGGTCTTCTTTTCGTCCTTGACCTCGCCCTCGCTATCCTCGTCAGAGCTGTCATCCATGCCAGCTAGCGGGTCATAATCGTCTCCTGCATCGGCAAAGATGTCGTCGTTGTCGTCTTCTTCCACTTCTTGCTGTTGCTTTTGGTAAAATTCGGGCACCTCCATCCCCAACGGCTTCGCATCCTTGTCCGGGATAAACTCTTTGCGCATCTCCTCTTCGGCTCCTGGCTGCAACTTGCGGACCTTCCTCTTCTCGTGACCATCTTCGTCTATAATAATCAAGACTTCACGGCCTTTACTATCCCGTTCGATGCGGCTTCCGGCCTGTTGCTTAGCACCAATCTTCTTAAACTTGCTGTTCAAGGCAGCCTCTTGCTGAGCCTTGGCAGCCTCTCTCGCAGCCTTCATTTCGGCCAGGATCTGGTCGCGGGTTCTCTTTTTTCCAGGTGCGAGAGCCACAGGTGCAAGTTGGCCCTTCTTCTTCACCTTTTCCTTTTCGACGGCCTGCACCTCTGTTGACTCCAGCTCGTCGAACGCGTCGTCAACTTCCTCTTCCGGGGGTGCTTCGGCTTCTTCTTCGTTGTCTTTCTTGTCTCCATAAACATCTTCGCCCTTTCGTATTCTTTCCAGAAGCTTGAAGTCCAGTCCCTTGATCAGATGCGTACTCGAAAGGTCTCCTCCTGCAATTTGGCTGCTGAGCTTCTCGAACGTCGCTTGGTCAATTTCCTCGTTCTTCAGGGACTCCTCTAGCGCCTTTATCCTTTTGGCGCGGTCATCTTCCTCGTCATCGGTTCGGTCTCGTGCTCGGTCGACATAGCCCTCCGCAAGTCTAGATCCCTTCGGTGCTGATGTGCGAAACTTCTTCTGGGGCTGCCCTGCCTGGTTCCTCTCGGCAAGTTGTCGCGCAAACTCATTCCGGCTATGGCCAACTCCAACGGAGCGTCTAGTGCACATAATCAGCTGATGGACCATAAACGGTGTGAAGGGGGCAACATACGGAGTCATGGGAATGCTAGATCGCTGTCGGGAACCCAATGCGCTGCCGCCTGGGGTTGCGCTGCCTTTGGTTGAGGCATTGCTCGGCGACGCAGCCTTCCCGGAGTCGGCACCCAGAAGCTTTCGAAATTGTTGGTTATTCATGGTCGCTCTTTGTCGCAGAATCGGTGACAGTGAGGTCAGCGGCCGCAAGCTGGGCTAGTTAATCAAATGTTGTGGGCGGAAGCTGTCAGTGCTTCCTGAGCAGTTGAAGAACTTTGATTAGTCATGCAGATCTTTGGACGCGCAGGCTGCAGAGCGCGACGGACCCACCCACTTAACGCGCTTGCAGGCATTCACCTCGGCCCGGGCTCCGTCACTCACCAACCTTGAACTGTCACCACGCCCTTCTGTTGATTTACGCTTTATCAAGAGAAACGAATGAACGTCAGGCTCACTCACAACTTTCAAAGATGGTGCTTTCCAGTCAGTTAGCTGTATGGACGGGTTGATTTGCAAGAAAATCGTCGAGACGCAAAAGAGACCGCCGCCACCACTACCAACACTCAGACAGCCGAGTCTGCGCATTACCCGAGACAACCGATAGAATGGGTAGTCGCCTTGAGAAGAACTCCTCGCAGGTGAGGAAGAGGATTGAGAACCATGAGTTCACCGATGAGACTGGCGAAGAGTATGAGCAAAGCGCTTTCGGCGGCTTTGGCGACTACTTTCGTCGGAAAAAGATCAAGCTTCAAAACTTGGACGCCGACATACGCGCCGCCTCAAGCGACAAGCCTCAAATATTCAAAGGGGTCGTTGCGCATGTTATGGGCTATACGCAACCGCCGCTTCACATGTGAGTCACTATCTATATCTCTGCCACGTGAAGAGTATCGCTAATCAACACTCCAGCTTACACCGCGAGCTTGTTCAACATGGCGCAGGCTTTTTGCAGTACCTGGATTCGAAGACCATGGCAACGCACATAATAGCGTCCTCTGTTCCGCCTAAAAAGTCCGTGGATTACAGCAGGTATAGACTGGTCAAACCAGCCTGGGTAACGGACTCAATTCAAGCTGGGAGACTCCTTCCCTGGTCGGATTATCGAATAAACAACCACGATGGACCGCGACAGAAGGTCTTCAAGATTGACGAATCTAATAAGCTCAGTCAATCGACACCACAAGTGAAAAGAGGCTACAGAGACCAGACTGATGCTAGCTTCTACACGAGCCAGTTCAAGGGGTCTACTGCAAATCCCGCGACGCCCTCTTTGAGCCGTTTCGCTGAACGGTCCGAGTCTCCGCTCGCTCAACACCATGGCCGAAACTCGTATAGTCCAGCCGTCTCGCAGGCTATCAAGAAGCCGCCGCTGAAGCTCAAGGATGATGTGGAGGAATTCGATGACATGGAGATTGACGAGCTTATGGTCGGCATAGTCCCAGAGGAGGACAAAGCAGTCAAAGTGGAAAAAGTTGAAGCGAAAACCGCACCACAGCCAACAGTTGACGAAGACGCCACCCGAGGAGGAACCGATGAAGTCAAGCAGGAACCGAAGACGTCAGACAATATGACATCTGAGGAACATAATGCCATACTTCTCTCGGATCCCAAGATCTGGAAATCATCAACGGCCAACCCCGATTTCTTGAAGCAGTTTTACTCGGAAAGTCGTCTTCACCATCTTTCGACCTGGAAAGCCGAGCTCAAGTCGAAGATGCAGAATCTCGCCAAGGAAAGGGGGCCATCTCTCAAGTCGGTGCGGAGGAGGCCAGGGTCACGGCGGTACGTTATCCACGTCGATTTTGACAGCTTCTTCTGCGCTGTTTCCCTCAAGAAGAACCCACAATACGTCGACAAACCAACCGTAGTGGCTCACAGCAGCGGCACGGCCTCGGAGATTGCAAGCTGCAACTACGTTGCGCGCAAATTTGGAGTCAAGAATGGCATGTGGATGAAGCGAGCACTTGAGCTGTGCCCGGATATCAAGGTCTTGCCTTACGATTTCCCCGCGTATGAAGAAGCCAGTCGACTGTTCTACGAGTCTATTCTCGATATTGGAGGGGTTGTCCAAAGTGTCAGCATCGACGAGGCCCTCGTTGACATCACGTCAATCATTCTGTCCTCTGCCGGATCCGATGGCGCAGGGGTTGATGAAGGCAATATCTGGAGAGAACAGGAGAAGGCCGAGGAGATTGCCCTCGCCCTACGTGATAAAATCAAAGACGCGACTGGCTGCGCCGTATCCGTTGGAATTGGGGCCAATATTTTGCTGGCCAAGGTCGCGCTACGGAGGGCGAAACCCGCCGGGCAATTCCAAATCAAGCCGGAGCAAGTATTAGAGGTCATCGGCGAACTTGAGGTGAAAGACCTGCCTGGGGTCGCCTACAGTCTCAGTGGAAAGCTCGAGGAGATTGGTGTCAAGTTCGTCAAAGATATCAGACAAGTATCTAAGGAGCGGCTGTCCTCTTCGCTTGGACCAAAGACGGGAGAAAAGCTTTGGGAGTATGCTCGCGGCATTGACAAGACCGAAGTGGGCGAACAGACACCACGAAAGTCCGTCTCGGCTGAGGTCAACTGGGGCATTCGCTTCATCAATCAGCAGGAAGCCGAGGAGTTCATCCTCAACTTATGCAAAGAATTGGAGAGGCGACTGCTCAGCGAAGAGGTGAAGGGCAAACAGTTCACCATGAAGATTATGCGCCGAGCTCAAGACGCACCCCGAGATCCACCAAAGCACCTAGGGCATGGGAAATGCGATTCGTTCAGTAAAAGCGTTCTATTTGGAGTCGCAACTCACAACACCGAAACCATTGCCAAGGAAGCTGTCTCGATTCTTCGATCCTACAACTTTACCCCGGGTGACCTTCGAGGTCTTGGTGTCCAGTTGACAAAACTGGAGCCTCTCAAGTCTAGCACTACTGGGCTCGAAAGCAGCCAACGACGGTTGGCATTTCCAAATTTTGGTGGCCAACCGTCGGCAAAGAAGGCCCAGGTAGAACCAATTGAGGATTCAAAGAGTCCTCAGAAGACAAGGGATGCCCAAACTCGGGGCGATGTGTCTTTAGATCCCATTGCAGATGACCCGTTAACACCCAGAAAGCCCAAAGTGCATCCTGCTTTGGCTCTAGCACGGGCTGGTGAAAGGGACGGAAAAGCCCATACTCCTCTCAACATCATGGGCACTCAATTCATCCTCCCCTCCCAAGTTGATCCCGCGGTATTGGCTGAGTTGCCAGGCGATATCCGAGCTAAGCTTCTCAGGGGCCAACGACCAAAGCCGGAGCCTAGACAGGCATCTCCTCAAGTGAAATCGCGGAGTAATAGTCCGGCGGTTCAGGATGAGATGATCCCATCTCAGATCGATCCAGAGGTCTTCAACGCTTTGCCGGATGACATGAAAGCTGAGGTCCTGGCGCAGTATGGACGCAAACCGGTGCAACAAACCCGTTTGCCGCAATCACCACGCAAGGACCGGCTTATCCAGGGAAAAAAGCCAGTAACGCCGACAAAGAGAGGCAAAAACTTGTTCAACGCCAGGGAGAGGCAGCAGGATGCAGCTGCCAGTCGCCAGCAGACGAACTTCATGGCGAACAAAGGCCCTGCGAATGCCGCCCAGGAGGAAGACCCAGAAGAGCTAGATCAAGCATTCCTGGCAGAACTCCCAGAGGACGTCCGGAAGGAGATCATTGAGGACCACCGCAAGAAGCGGCTGGCCAAACGATCTGGTCTCCTCTTCAACGCTCCCAGAAGGCAACAGAATGGCGAGTCGAGCGACGCCGCGCCCGCCGGACAGACCAAGCTGCATTTCCCTGCGCCGCCCCCCAAGATGAACTTTATGGGTTCCGCCGTGAAGTCGATCCAGGAGATCAAGGACATGCTCGAGGCTTGGCACGACGGGACGCGGTACGATGGGCCGCATCAAGACGATGTCAGGGTCTTTGAGAAGTATCTCACCAGGGTCGTCTCGGAGGAGCGAGACATGCAAAAGGCCTCAAAGCTGGTGCGGTGGCTCGACTGGCTGGTGGAGGACGACGGCAGTGAGGGACGGGGTAAGCAGGGGTGGAGGAAGACGGTCGCGGATATTAAAGCGGCTGTCCAGAGGGCTGTTGAGCAAAGAGGCTTGGGTCCCGTGAGATTGTAAGGCTATTGTATACGTCACGAAGTCATGATAGGATACCATTGGTTGGGTTTGCGGTTTGGCATCGATTTACCTTATGCAGCGTTTCTGAGGCGGGAATTGAAAAAAAGCATCGTGATGTCTGACTTTTGACCTCACATGTGAGATGCACGTTGAGATGTACGCTGCAAGAGTGAGACAAAATCATCAATTCAGAGATTCTATAGGCCAAATGCACAATAAAACAGGGGGTATCCTCCAAAGAAACAATAAAACGCTGCTGTCGTGTAACCATTCTTTCGTCCTTCGAAGAGGCTCTCTCCCACCACCACCAAGACACCTCATCACTGGGTCATCACATTTTACAGCAATGCGTACGTCGCCAAGCCGCCCACGACAACCGCGGCCCACGACGCGGCTGCTGGCGACGATCGCAAGCCGGCGCTGACCATGTACACGCTCAACTTGAGCGCGCCGCCGCAGACCATGCCCTGGTTGCCGTCGCAGGGCAGATTGCACTGGCTGTCGTCGAGCTTGACCGCCAGACCTGAGATTCTCTGGGCGCACCAGCATTCGCTACACAAACTCGTCAGTCCTTTCTCTCTCGTCTTATACACACAACGGCATGACCTGAATAAAGAACCATGGAAGGGGGTGAGAAGGAGGGAAGGGGAAACTTAGGGAAAAGAGAGGAGTTAAGAACCACGTACCGAGAATACTCGACGCCGGCGTAGGTGTACTGCTTATCGGCGCCGGTGCTGCAGAAGCTGAGGCACAGCGGCACCGTCATGTTGCCCTCCATGACCTTGGATGCACCGCCCGAGAGGGCGCGCTCGTGGGCCGTGTTGGGGAGGTCGTTTGTCTCGTTGTAGCAGCCTTGGTACTTGTACTTATCGGAGCCCGTGTAGATTGAGAGTTGGGCCGCCGTGAGAGGCGCGAGGATGGCGAGGACGGCGAGGAGGAGGAGACGGGAGAGAAGGGTGCTGCGGGCCATTGTTGTCGTTTTTTCTTGGGGTTTCGAAGAGAAAAAAAGGCTGCAGTTGGATGGGATTGTAGTCGAGAGACCTCGTTTCTGTCCTTCTCTTTGCTATCTATTGCAGTCTTTTTGGTGAAGCTGTGGGAACTTCGGCAGTGGCGGGATCGTCGATTATTGTGTCTCTGCGCGCTGAGTGGAAGACGGTTATCGAAGCTTATCTAGAACCAAACAATGGCACACCGAATATCATAAATCGTCAGGGGAGATTGGGACGCGGGTATGGCGTATTCTCATACGAAGGTCATCTCTTGGTCGGTTCTCCTTCAAGTCGTCCAAACACAGAACCCCGAACTGAGCGAATGAGTGAAGCAAAAGAGCGCGGAGGCAAGACGAATGAGAGAGAGAAAAAAAAAGATCAGCAGGCTAAATCACCTTTATTCCGTCCGGGCGGCGCGAAACCCCTTCAAGGAGATTTGCACACCATCACTGCGCCGCGATGAGGCTGGAAGCCATTGGTGGTTTGGGTTTAGTGCCCAGACGCTACCGCACCCTTTCGATAAACCTCACAAACGGGGGAAAAATCTCACATTCAGGTCCCTCAGGAACGGTCCAATGGGTTCTTAGCGTCCGGGAGCCCGCTAGAGGGTCTCGCGTGGTTTGCATAGGCTCAAAGACGGCACCATTTCAGGGGAGGGCCCTTGTTCGCACTCTCGGGAGAATAGTGAGTTGTCTCCACTACAGCTGAAGTTTGGGGCGCGTTCTAGACCATATTGAGACGGGCGAGAACGATCTCTTTGGGTGGGAGTTGGGTGTGGTCCGTGGGCGAGCCCGGCGCCGGGGTTTGATGATGAGGGCGAAGATCTCAGCTGTTTCCACTACCAAGAATGCGAAGCATACATTTTCCCTCGTGAGGCTTTGGCATTTTCTTGTCATATAGTCACTTGATAAACTCAAATGGCATGCCATTATGTTGTAAATTACTATCATTATTGTGAATGTCTCGTTTCGCATCCCATCTCATTCTCATGGTAAGAAACGAATTACCACCGTCAATGGTCTGTTCTAATTCGACCGAGTGGCGCACCGGGCAGCAGATGTTTTCCAACGTCAACATATTAGCTGCCAATCTGCATATCACTCTCCTTTCGGTCTCTTCTTCCCACAGACACGCATATGTGTGGCCTTAACAGCTGGCCGCTGGCTTCTGACTCCACCATGATAATGACTTACTGCAGTCTTTCAGAATGACCGAGTGTCTGGCTTCGACAGAGGTCCTCTGGTAAGCGATTGATATGAATCACCTCCGATGATCCTTGTCCTCTTTTTTCTTGAAGAAACAATTGACAGCTGAGCTGCCTTGGACTTGGCCATCGCGTTCCATGCTGGTGTGTTCTGAGAGTACGAGAACCCACAGCATCGGACCGGCTGTGTTACAGCATTGCTTGCTGTCTGACAGAAGCTCATCCGGTTCGGCGACGCCAGTCTTGGCGAGTTTTGCGTGTATATCCTCGCGTTGTAGACGCTCAAATACGTTATGCACGTTGCTGCGCTTTCAATCATCTATTATCACTTCTACTCATCAGAGTCGTGATCATAATGCGTCACTTTGACCAGTGTTAGTTAGCACAAATACACCCACTTACCCCAACCCGGGGCCTCCAGGAAGCAACATACAAAGCGCTGATCTCCAAGTCTCCGAATATCCTCGCCTTGAGGGTAACCTCAATATCGAGATTCAACCCCAAATGTACCGCAAACCCTCGGCTCTCGGACCCGGCAGGCTTGTGCTGCTGTCGCCGGGCGGGTCTCGTCTTCCGAGACCTTCGCCGTCCCCGGCCGAGATTTTGACTAATTTGTCTCATGGGAAACTCCCGTTCGGACTCAGTTTCCGAAGTAGACATGTCCATCGACGGCCCCGCTAATACGGCCGCGGGCGGCGGGGCCGGAAGCTCGTAGTCTATCATCGGTTTGCCATCGTCTGGAATTCGTGCGGGTTCCTTGATGTTGTTGTCCTCGTCGTCTCCGCCCATGTCGATGAATGATGTTTGTTCGACTGGTAAGGAGTTGTCGAAGGGCATCGGGCACCATATGAATCTATCGTCGGCGAGGGGCTCTACGGAGCCGTACATTTCTTTCGGGAGCCATACTGTAAGGCTATCGCGTTTCGCCATCTCTTCTGCTTCTCTGTCTCTGTTCCTTATTATAGCGAGTGTAGTATAAGCGAGTGAAGTGTAAGTACGTAAAAAAAACAGCGAGAGTAGCAAATTGAGAGACTGTCAAGAATAGGGCCAAAAAGATGGAGGCATTTCTGTCTAGAAATGGGAAGACAGTCATCTAAGTACGTCTCCGGCCCAGAAAGACCAACTCTTTCATCATATCCCCCAATATCAACCACCAACAGCAACCAGCCAGCACCTCACAAAATCTTGGCACACAGCACGCACCGAGCAGGATTCGAAGAGCCTGGCCGGCCCTCTCACCAGTGACCACTCGGTCCAGGTATCACTGCACCGCTCAATGAAATCATGTATGGGCCCGGGTGGTATTCGCTTCCCAGGGTAGTCAAGAATGCCGCGGGTGCGCCCCCCGGAGCTCTGGCCAAGAATCGAC
The DNA here is from genome assembly GCF_011075155.1 of Colletotrichum scovillei. Classification (NCBI taxonomy): domain Eukaryota; kingdom Fungi; phylum Ascomycota; class Sordariomycetes; order Glomerellales; family Glomerellaceae; genus Colletotrichum; species Colletotrichum scovillei. The sequence continues at coordinate 2,500,036 of NW_023336262.1, forward strand.
CGAGATCTGCAAGAGAGCCGATCGCTAGAAGGTGTGGAACCCGAACGCGCCCCCAACGGTGCAAGAAAACCCGGATTTTTTTGGCATTCCATTTCGAAGGGGTCCTCTGCTTGCCTGGCCTGGCACCACAACCAAATAAGCACGCCGCTGATGACATCTAACACCACGTCGCTGTCGATTCGACCCGTTTTATTCTTCCATCTGCTTGGGTATCACCACCACTACCGGCAACGGAGTAGCCCATAAACTCCCGAGTGCTAATTTTGGAAACGGCTCAGGGTTCTTAACCGTCGTTGCTCAGATCGGAGGCTGAACTACATTGACCACCTACTTTGCTGATCAACGGTCTTCCTCACCCAATGGGAGCCCTTCTGCCGGGTTGATCAGAACCTTTTCCTCTTCCCAGTCATGGAAGCCAGCCCCCGTGGAGTATAGAGGCAAAGCCAATTTTCAATGCACCTTGCTTTTTCGTACACTACGTAAAGCCAGCCATCGCGTTGAGATCTAATATATGATCGATCCCTGCAGCCCACAGAGGAAGCTCACTGCACCTTTCCCAACCAGTGGCTTCATGGATGCCATGGGTAGTCATGAGAAGCTCTCCCACGCGAACTTCAAGCATCATGACAAGGTTCCCAGGCTCTACTGATGGAGCCGTTACGGGACGTCCGTTACATCCTCGACAAAAGACAACAGCAACTCATGTTGTCTTTCACCTATTCACACATCTATGCCCACAAACCCTTCAACCAAGGATCAAAGAATCCCCATTGAAGTTCAAAGTCGCTTGAGCAAACCAAAGCCTCTCGAAGTTTCACACGATCCTGGCAGTGGGGGACTGCTCGTATCGGATCGCATCTCTTATTTATCTTCCACACATCCATGTGCAGAACCTTTCTAAAAAAAAAAAAAAAGGTCCAAGCAGTAATCTTGTAGACCAAAGCAAGCTCGAACACCCCAAAACCCATTCTCAGTAGGCAGCCGGTAGGAACAGCCATCATGAATGCGCGGGTAATCTTCCCTTACCGATACTCCTTACTTCATTGACATAATTGCCTTGCCGTTAAACCCAGCCCAAGCGGCCCCTGATCCCACCTCTACTACCCCTTATGCTTAAGTATTTCGCGTTCTGCTCGTATTCGTCAACGAATCTCACGACTTGGGTTGAGAAGCACTATACGTTCAAGTCATGATCCTCCGACTTGATACTCCTCGGGAAGCTGTGGGAATGAACTACTGCTGAGCAGAAAAGAAACAAGATGCTTAGAGAATGCCCTTTTATAGGCGACCATCCAGGGTTACCAGTTCAACATCGGCTCTCCCGACAAGGACGGTCTATGATGGGCGGAATGTCGGAGTACCGTTCAATTTTCTTTCTTTTAGTATCCCAACTGTCTATCGCTTGTCGAATGCATATCATACCCATGGCTCGCTCCTTCTTAGAATGGTTTCTACAGCCAAGGCGGTCCTGGCAATCTCAACAAGATTACAACCGTCCATCTGTTTGTACCTCGCTCCCCACCGCCCACCGCCGTTTTCGAGGGATCCTCAGATGCGAAAACTTTGACAGTACGAGGTAGGCGTCATGGCGGGCCAGGAATCAGGGCATCGCACAACGAACTTTCTTAACATCTCCATGAGCGTCGTCAAAGCGGATGGACACGTGGAAGGCAAATAACCTCAAAAATTTGAATATGTAGTATAATGCATGTGTGCGCAAAGAAATTGGTATCATAGATCGACGCACCAAGCTCGCATCGATCTCGAGCGAGTGAGTAGCTACAACTTCCCTATCTTTCTTGGTAGCAGAGGCAACAAGACATTATCATGCCATGGAAGGCATAACAATACCGCTTTTCCCTCCCGTATCTGAATCGTCAATGCAATGGGTACAGCCCAGTGGCTTACTCTATCTTTCAAACGTATTCTTCCATGCCCCAACTCCGGTGCTATACTTCCAATCATAGAGATTCAAACGTGCAAAAAGTCTTGGAGCAATTGTCGCCGCATCACAATACCTCCAACGAGCCAGTATTCAATAGTGTTCTCACATCACAACACACTTCTTGTCCTTCTCTGATTTACCATGAGTGGCATTCCTACTAGACGTGGAAACTTCCGTCCACGCAGTAGAGCTCGCGACCTCGTGATCAACCTGCTTCTTCTTTTTCTTCTTCTTTTGGGAACCATTCCAACCGCGCCGTTTCGCGTCCTTGATGTTCTTAGCTGCACTCCGCTCGGCACGACTGGGTCTTCTGTTGACCGAAGAATGCGACTGCCGGCCCGCAGACGAAGTCGACGGCGCCTGTAACCATGCCGGCATCAGACTTCTGCTGCCAGAAGCTTCAGGCCGGTTTGTGGTGTTTGTGCTGTATATCGTTTCGAGACGTTCCACCGTTGGTCGTACCGGGCCCGATTGGGTTGGGCGTGGATGACGCGGGATCGGGGCCAGTAGAGGCATCTCGGTTCTCCGGTTCGATTGCTGACGAGTAGGCGCATCGAATGCGCCAGTGACGCCGCTAGGTGTGCTGATGATCAATGGTTGGTCTTCGAACTGTGATTCGGCAACTTGAGTCTGATTCTGAGCTTGTCCCTGGGCTTGAAAAGCAGGCTGCGAGACAGGCTGTGGGACAGATGCCCGACGAGATCCAGGTCGGCGGCTTCCCACTGGTACGCGCTGGACTGAGCTGAAGTTTCCAGAAAACCGTCTAGATGGAGGCAGCTGCTCATGGCCCCGCAGACTAGCCAACTGATCTGCCATGGGGAATGGTGGCAGTGAAGACTCGGCAATCTCGTCGACTCTTGCGTCAGTCGCAGGAGCGGAGTAGGGGTGGCTGTTTAAGGGACCGCCATCTGGACGAAGGTGAAATCCATCACCTGGCTGCGCAGATCTAGGCCAAGTTGACGCATTGGAAAGGCGTCTGACTAACGGCAAGTCAGTTGTAGATGCTGATTGTGGCTGTCGCAGCCCCGCAGCATTTGCAGAGGAAGCTGATGGGATCTCCAAACCCAGCGAGGGAGGCGCCTGAACCTGCTGAGCGACCGGGGATACGACTGATTGCTCGGGAGAAACTGCCTCAGAATCTGAGTGTGTCCCAGAACTTGATGGTCGAGCCTCTGAAACTTGGCTGACCATCCGTTGGTCGTCAGGAGAGATGGCTTGAGTTTCGCTCTGTCTTCTCGCCGCCATCCGTGGGGAGTCTGGTGGCGAGACGTCATAGATATCATCGTCAAGATCAACATGGGCCGAAGGGCTGTGCGTCGGACGAACTGCCGAATCTGCAGTGCGCGGCCGGCTCATGAGCGTCGAGTCACTAGCTATACGCAGATGGTGGCTGGCATTAGTCGGGGGGCTGTTGACCGGCTCTTGATAGCTTAGAGGGCGGCCTGATGATTGAGATAGAGCAGGTCGCGCCGGGAGAGCCCACGCCGATGCGCCAATGGCAGGCGCGGCTGTTTGGGTCCTCGCTGGCTGACTCGGTATCTGCACACCGCCAGGTGTGATGACGGCGTTCCGTAGGAAAGAGGGCAAGTCACCGGGGTCGTCCTTTTGGTAGGGAGGCGGCGGTGGAACCCAGTTGTCGGCGTCGCTCTCGTGAGGATGCTCACGTCGGCCGTCAGCTCGCCGATACTCTACCGGTCCAGCAGCCGGCGGTTGCGGGTGGCGGCTTCGGTTCATAGCAGCAGCAGTGGCAGCGCGACGGAGAGTATTGGTGGAGCGGGGCCCGTCATGCGAGTAAGGGGCTTCGACTGCCTCCTCTGCCTCTTCTTCTCCAATCATCGAGGCGGTCTCGCCTGCCCCATGCGCCGAAGGTGAGGCTGGCTCTTGAACATTGATACGCGGGGCTGCTCCAATTCGCCTTGGAACCAGAGGGTCGTCCTCGCCGTGATCGTTGTCGGCTTGTCGTTCTTCTCGGGGTTGTGGCATGGGCGGCATCGGTGGCATCGACGGTATAGACGGCAAAGGGTTGCTCCGAGCTGCAGCACTCGTAGCTGCACGCATCAAGGCACCGCGATCTCCCCGTTTCTGAGCCACAGTCCTGCGACGTACAATAGCCACTTCGGTATCGATATCTCTTTGCTCCTCTTCGAGCACCTCAGGCTCCTTGGTGCCCACTTCAATCTCGATCTCCGTTCTAACACCATCTTCAATACTGTAGTCAAAGTCTAGGAGGGTAACTCTGCCGCCGTCAATGAAGTCGATGTCGTCCTCCTCAATGATGGATTTTCCAGGAGAGATGCCCCGGGCGGCGATGACGAGGCGCTCCTGTGCCGATGTCTGACCAAAGCCCGCAACCCACTTCACCGTGCTGACACCGTCGAGTTCGGCAATCTTTGCACCCCAGATGAAAGTGTTCCGGAGCTTATCACACAACATTTGCCATTGGGGGATCCTTGGGTTCTCTTGCGCCCGGGACGATGACGAACGCGAGGGAGGTCCACTATTTCTTCTTGCTTGACCAGCCAAGGCTGACAATCCATCCGCCCCTGAGGAGTTGAACTCGGGTACGGCGTCGAGGTCTTCAGGGACACCATAGAGCCAGACATCTTTTCCTTGAAACCCAGCACTGACAAGATCCCCATGGAAAGTCGCTGCGGGAAGAGTGCAAGGCGTGAGCTTAGCCTGAGATCCTGGGTCAGGTTTCGGACCCGTGAAATATGTTGTTCCGTTTCTCAGATCTTCAATGCGTACAGCCCTGAACGTCTCGAAACTACGGTCGTAAGTGAAGGTCCAGCTCGCCTCTTCTTGGGCAGAGTCCTGCAGCAGCACAGCATGACTGCAGTCGCGACTGGTATTAGGGAATAGAATGGACGTAGTCCAAAGCGCGCTGATACTATCATCGGCCATTTGGTTGCCCGGGTCATAATACGGGGCTGTGAGGATGACTGTGGTAGGTGGCGATGAGTGAATCGTAGTTCCAAGGATTTGAGTGCCGTCGAACGAGAAGGACAAGGAATCGACTCCGTCGCATTTGACAGCGCGTCTATCTGTAGGTAACGCGCCAGGGTTGACTAGGGATACTTCGATACCCCCTTCGTACGCAGCAGCTAGGACAGACCCGCAGGGTGAGAGGGCGATAGTGCGCGGAGCATGGTCCAGGATGAGAGATTGGGTGCGACGCGGTGGTGACTGCTCCAGATCATAGAGGTCGACCTGCATTTCAGAAGATAACACGGCTAGCATCGAGCCGTCGTCCTTGATACAGGTCGACACGGGACGGCGCAAGATCTTGAATTCCCTCTTGACATCGATATCCTTCCCCCGTACATCGAGAACGTAAATTCGAGATGAGTTGTAGGCTAGGATATGGTGACCGCGGGGCGACGGACTGAATTGCATTCCCTCGCCGCCGGGGCATGACGAGGAGCTGATGGAATTGGATATCAACTTTATAACGGTTTCGCGGGGTCGCAGGTATGCTTCGAAAAGGTTGCGTTTGACCTCTCTGGCGAATAGTCGCCTCAGGCGCGGAAGATCTTCATCTTTGACATCGGTATCGCGAAGCTGAGGATGGCTCGAGGCATAGGACTCGCATTTGAAGAGGTGGAGGGCATAGAGCTGGGCCTGCTGGGCGACTGATCGCCATTTCGAGTTGAGGAGGACGAGAGACGCAAAGGAGTCGGGGTCAGTGAGCTGCAATATCCTATGGCCAATGTCAGTCAACTTGTAATAGAAGAGAGATTGAGAGAGATGGCAGGGACACAGCCATACTGTTGGATAATCTCGTCCGGGAGGCGATCAAAAGCGGGATCCGGAGCCAGGATGGGGGGTTTGTCAATGGACGACCGTGATCCCACTTCCCCATGTCCTCCAGCGTCAGTGCTGGTGTCCATGATGGACCAAGGGCAGCGCGGTTGCTTGGTTGCTTGCGGCGAAGTTGGTGTCGCTGCGAGGCTAAGAGAGCGAAAGGCGGGAGGAAGTTGACATGATGAATCGTCTGGAGTTTTGGAAAAGGGCCGTTGTTGAGACGAAGGAGGAAGGCAGCGCAGCGCAGTGCAGGAGAAGCAGCGGTAGACGCAGAAACAGAAGCGAGGCGTTAGAGGCAAACGCAAAGACAACAAGTGCAGGAAGCACAGCAGTGTGAGCTGAGTGTGGGATCACAGACTTTGTCTCTATTGGGCCCTTTGGTCTTTAGGCTGGGACTTGGGAATTGGGGACTGAGGGACTTGGACATGCGGCTGCGCGTGCGAACGCAAGCAACATGTGGCGGAGCGACGCTACTGGACCACCTGAAGTTAGCCCAATATCTCTGTATCAGTGGGTGGATGGTGTGAGTGGTGAGTTGCGTGAGGGCATCCTCCAAAACAACCAGGTGCGTTTCTGTCTGCCTGCTGCTGGGCTCATTCTGCCCCCCATCCCCCCCTGTTCCTCACGTACTTTACCCACTGATTTGGCGCTAACCATCGGCGTTGGCACCTTATCGGAAGGTACCCGACCAACCCGAGCTGACCTTGCCTAGATCTTCCGTTCCATGGGGCCCTTGGAGTTTCTTTCCGCAGGCAAACACATTTCAAACAGACCAGGGACCCCCCTTTCTATCAACAAGGCATGACGACCTGCACATTCCAAGTCCTTTCTGTTAAGACTTGGGACTCGGGAGTGCTCAAAAGAACTTTGGATAGTAATGGTCAAAGGTCATGAAGGTGAATGATCGCTTCCTCTGATTCTGCGACACGCTTCGAGGTTCACAACACTACCGATAGCACTACATCAAAGGCAACCAACATGCATCCCATTGCAACCACAGCTGCACCCTCTTAGCCGCTGGATCTGCCATTGTCTTTCTTCCTATCTCTTGGGATGTGGAGATAGAGGCCTTGCTCCAGAGACACAAGGCTTCGCCAGGTCAGTTGGAAGCTGACAACATGAGGCTGAGTCTTGAAACAGTGTAACAGCAGTAGCCTCTCTACCACTTCGTTGGGCTTACTCTTTCTAAGCTTATCTTGGCTTCTACTTGCCTCATCACCATGTGGCTATCGTGAGTCTTTGGTGTCTACTTCAGACACAACATCAAACCGGTGGCGGCTGGCTATCCGTCAAGAACCAACAGAGAATGGCAGACTCGGTCTCTGACTGGTGCAGCTTTGACGCTGTTGGGGAAGACATTGAAACAGGGATGCGGAACCCAAGCGGCAACCTGCGAATCGCGATATGCAGGGAGAGAGCCTACTATCAACTGTGTCAAGTTGAGCCCCGAAGGCGTTAATCAAGTGTCTCTTATGAGCAGCCACCAGTCTCATCTCGACATAACTCTACAAGTGTGAAAGATGGGCCTTTTCACATCTCAGCTAGAAAGGTGGAATGCCCCGCCTACTACCTTGGCCCAACCGCCCGACCTAACTCTCTTCCAACAGCCCACCTCCAACACGCAGAAAGCCCAGCGACTCGCCGAAGTTGCAGAATTTCCGAATGCGGATGCGCAAGATATATCGTCGTGGTTACTTCAAGCCTTCAAGCCCTTCCCAGCGGCCAACCACAGCGAGACGCCAAACACCCTCCGGGCGAAGGGTGATGCTATTTTTGGATCTCGTGGTTGAACACCACATGCTGAGTGGGCGCCTTCACGGCTAAACCCGCCATTCGGAGACCTTCGTCAAAAGGAGACAGCGGACGCCATGTGTAAGACAGACAGCCTGATGCCATCTTATATTGGTCGAAGCATTGTGGCAGATTCGTCCTACCAACGGTATCACGAGACAAGTCAGCTGGCTTCACTTTCTCAATTCTTACCTTTTCGAGGTGCCGGCTTACCTAACCCGGACACGACTCGGCACCGAGTCGGAATACGACAAGAATGGACACCCGGGAGTTGGGAATGTCTCGCCAGCGCTATTTCTGGACCTTGCGAAGTTTTCCCATGGGCCATGAGTCCATGACTGCTGGAGACCTTCCCCAGTATTTCTTGCTTCATCTAAGCAACGGTCCCTTGGAAGATGCCCATATTTACCCCGACTGAATGTTACAGAATAAGGAGCAGTGACGCCAAAAAGCAGGGAGCGATAAGAGCTCTGTGACAGCGGATAAGGATCAACAAGAAATTCTCGAGTCTTGATCCTTGGCACACAGAGGGGCGACACGGCCGGTACTCGAGCAAGGATAGAAGCTCGTCGACGGGCTACGAGAACGCGGAAGCCTCATCTATCAGATGAAGCGCCAAGCCGGCAGCACCCTGCGCAGAGGGAGGAACCGTAGTCCCCTACGCGTGCGTGGCCGTGTTCGTGCCAGGAGCTCTCTGTTACCGGTGCTGTTTGAGCCTGGAAAACTTCATCATGATTCCCTTTTCAGGATGAACTATGTGGCCGTGAACTGCTTGGACAAGTCGGCAACTGATGAGAAGATAGCAACGGGGTATTTTGGCGGCAGTTTTGCTCCGATACGATCAAACAGATGACGATGCCCATGTCTCTCCCTCGGTGAATCACTGCCGTCTTGTTACCGAAAACAGCGAAACCCTAGCTCTCCGGCGGCCTGCTGTTGGACTGTTGGACAACGCTCCAGTGTTTCCAGTGGTCCCCTGGAGGCTGGCGGGGGGTTCGCCGGGTCTCTTTTACAAGGACTTTCTGGCTTCCAGAACGCGCTCCTGGCCAGCTTTACCTGCGTACCCTGCGTCAAGCCGGCCAACAGAAGACACAGGCCCTGGCGACGTCACTGCAGATGGGCCACTTGGCAGTGCGCTGACACAGCCCGTGCCCCCTATCAAGTCTGCAGCGCGCAGCCAGCATGGGGGGGCCCTGGCGTGGAATTGTAGATGGGAAATGGCAGTTGTGTAGTGTGTGAGGTGGGCAGTATCACCCCAGAAAACCCGCATTTCCCACCTCCCGGATCCCTTCTTCACTGAGGTGAGAGGAGTTGGGGTACCCGGCCGTAGCAGTTGGGTAGGCCAAGCCAAAGTTAACAAAGACACGCTCGGCGCCGCCAAGGTTCGACACATTCCATATTGTCGTTCTAGGCGATATCACTCGTCATTCCGAAAGGTGGCCCACCCCTTTCTCTTTGGAACCGATCAATACCGGTACATCTACAACCTCTTCTCGTCCGAGGCTGTCCGCAGGTCCATCTACGATCCCCTCAAGACTCATCTTCGGCGTCTTACCCGCGCCATCTCACTGCTGCAGAAAGTCTGTGAGACTGGCACGGATCCCTCCTCGGAAACGACATGCAGCAGCCGCTAGTTTAGCCTCATTCTCTCGCGTTCACTCACTCGCAGTCTCGCTCCTCCTGCTGCTTTCCCCCGCTCGGCTTTGGGCTCTTGTCTCCCGAAGCAGAGCAGACAGCTACCCACGGTGGCTCTCACGTGGGATCGCGCAGCGCCGCCGCAGCCCGCGGGACCATATGACCTCGAAACATGTTCACCCCTCCTTCGACCCGTCATGGAGACGAGGAACTTCAACTGGCGGAGATACTCTGCGCCAGTTGCCATCGCCAGCATGATCCTAGCGGCCCTCTCCGTCGTCCTCTACTTCAACATTCGTGAATATCTCGCTGTTCGAGATGGCGTCCGATTTGATGTCTCTACTTCTCCCCAAAATTCCCTGGCGGTACGTCGCACAAGAGTACTGACGCTGCGTGACAGGCCAACTTGCCGAGGGTCACCGTCGATCTCGGCTACGCGAGGTATTCTGGGAATTCGCTCCCGAGCGGCGTGAACCAGTTTCTGGGAATGCGGTATGCGGCGCCTCCGATAGGAAATCTGAGATGGCGAGCACCTCAAGATCCTGAGCCGAAAGAGGGCACGACAGATGCCATCGATGTAAGGCACCGGGCCGTGTCGTTGGATCGAGTGCCACCTCGCTGACAGAACCTCAGTTCGGGCCCATTTGTCTCGGGACGGATGTGACTTATCCTACTTCAGGTCAAGACGAAGACTGCTTATACGCCAACGTCTGGTCGCCAACAAACACGACGGCTGACTCGAAGCTTCCTGTATGGTTGTTCATTCAAGGCGGTGGTAAGGTCCCCTCTACTCACACGACATTGCTCCATTTAGAGATGAGAGTCGACTCGTGTTCAGGCTCTTGTGTGTCGTTCTCTTCGTAAGCTCTGATCTGACACTACTTAAGGTTACACCTCAAATGCCAATCCAAATTGGAACGGCTCTCAAGTTGTAGATGTCTCGGGCAAAAATGTTGTCTTTGTAAATTTCAACTACAGAGTCGGACTTTGGGGATTCCTGGCGAGTGACCGGGTTCGAAAAGACGGCGAGCTGAACGTGGGACTCTTGGACCAACGATTAATGATGAAATGGGTTCAGACTCATATATCAAAGGTAAATTCTCATAATCCTTTCATGCCATTTTCATCCATACTCACATGCAGTACAGTTTGGAGGTGACCCAAATCATGTAGTCATCCACGGCCTCTCAGCCGGAGCAGGCTCGGTCGCCCTCCACCTCGCAGCTTACGGCGGACGCGACGACAAGCTCTTCATAGGCGCCATGTCCGAGTCGGTCTTCTTTCCCGCGCAGCCTCGTGTTCCGGAGCTCGAGTACCAGTTCAACCAGACGCTGGCCAAGGTAGGCTGCACAGATGATAAGGATCAGATGGGCTGTCTGCGCGGTAAAGACATCAAAGCGATCCAGGACGCCAATATCGCATCGCCGTTTCCGGGGAGGGCGGCAAACCCGCACTTCTACTGGACTCCGTGTATAGATGGCGACATTCTACAAGATTACCCGTACCGGCTCTATGACAAGGGTTCATTCATCAAAGTCCCCGTCCTCTTTGGGACAGGAAGCAACGGTTAGTCCCGTCATTATAATGCAACAGCGACTGAGGTACTAACGCACTCCTTCAGAGGGATCCGTCTTCGCCGCCAACGTCGCAACCCAAGACGAATTCGTCTCCTTCATGACAGACAACTACCCCAAACTCACAAAGAACGAAACCGACCCGATGCTGCAAAAGTACCCCCTGTTGCCGCCGCTCCCGAACCACAACGTCTGGTTCCCGTCCACCAGCCAAGCCTACGGCGAGACGACCTTCATCTGCCCCGCCAATACCATCATGAACGCCTACGCGGCCGCCAACCGCTCCGGGACGAGCTGGTCCTACCGCTTCAACGTCCAGGACAACGACAACACGGCCTCCGGCCTCGGCGTCCCGCACGTCTTTGAGGCGCCTGCCATTTTCGGCATCGACGCGTGCCCGACGCCCGACAGTTTCCGGACGTATAACAAACCCATTGTCTCGCTGATGATGAAGTACGTCATCTCGTTTGTGCGCGATCTCAACCCCAACACGTATAAGCTCGCGGGTGCGCCAGACTGGGGCGATTGGGGACGGAATCAGTCGCGGTTCGTGTTTGAGTTGAATAAGAACCGGATGGAGAACGTCGATGATGGGCAGAGGGACCGGTGTAACTTTTGGAAGGGGATCGTGGAGGTCATGGAGCAGTGAGAGGCGTTTTTCTTGGATATAGAGAGTGCCGCGGACCATGGATAATGAGGCGTTTGCATCTGCTGGGTTGGCCTTCTTATTTTTCTTGTGCATACGAGTAGATGGCATATCGGGTTGATACCAGCATTGGATGATACACATAATGTGTATATTTCAGATTTCTTCTACTGCATAATTCAACATCGCTTTAACAGTATGTGTCTTTTTCTCCAAGGACTATCGATCTTCTTCACCACATAGCAGCCTATTATCGCAATATGATAGAGTTAAGTGAGAGCGTATATCAATGCTACTTCAGTCGTTTGACACGATAGACTTACATGCGCTGGAGGAAGTGGATGCAGTGAAAACCACCATGGAACGACATCCTAAATGGGTAAAGTCAAGGGAAACTGTGCCGCAAATTCGGGCACAGAACGGGGCCAACCTGCATATGCTTACTTCGTATGCTCAGCAAAATCGCCATTGAACGAAGCCTGAAGTGGATAGTTGCGTCACGGACATGGCTTGGTGCCGCATTCTCTCATGTGACTGATGTCGTCGACCTCAACGCAGCGGCGCGGCGCAAGGCAGCCGCCTCAACATTCGAAACGAGTCCGTACATTGTCGTGGGCTTTTTATCCCCCCTTCCTGCGCCCGCAGAAGAAAGCGAATCTTGTGAGATCATAGAGTCGGTTTTATTTTTGACTCTGCGCAAGCTTCTCCGTGTCGTTTGTAGGATTCAGTTTCGCGTTAAACAGACTGATGACCAGAAAAAGATGCCGTTAAAGGATCTCCGAGCTGAGGTGGCACAGAAGGACGAGGAAAAGTCGGAGCGTGAAGAGCAGGCCGTATATGATGATTCGGAATGGGAACACATGGGGGCACCTATCGATGAAAAAGGTATGTCTACGTGTCCAACGTTTTTCAGATCAGTTGGGAGAAGCATTCCGAGTCTGGGAAAAGCCTGGGAGTTGACAATGCGGTAGAAACGGCTGGAGAAGAGTGTACCGAAGACAAGGAAGCCAGCCCGCCGAGTGAGGTAGCCTTCGAGAGACCGGAGCGTCGATGGCAGGGACTTCGGAGACAGGAGGATGAGGCGAAAGGGAATGTTGTTTCTGAGCTTGTAAGTTTTCGTTTCCTTTCTGACATGACGGAAGAGGTAGTGAAGCTAATCATGTCTTTTGTCTGTGGTAGCTCTTCTTCCTAGCTGGATTATTCCTATGGGCTGTCTGATGCCTCAGCTAGGAGGATTAGGGATCAATCACGGATGAATCGTGGTCTATGTAGCATGTCTCGGCGTTCGTCTTATTCGCTATGAAATGAAAATGAAGCAGGCGCTTATTCCCTTGGAGATAATGCACTACTTACACCCTTCCAACACGCATCATTTGCCTTCCCACCAGTGCCTTCACCAAATCCAACTTCAGCTGACCGCATTGTTCCTAGTAGCTGTGCTCAAGTCGCCGCTGCCGGCTGTGGACTGTTCGCCGCTGCTGGTGCTGATGGGGAGGCGGCGGCCTCGGCGGGAGCGGCTACATCTGCTGGAGCGGCTGCTTCAGGTGAAGCGGGAGCCGGAGGCACAGAATCTTCCTTCTCAGGCTTACGTCCGGTGATATAGTATCTGGTCGTAGATGGGGTCAGTACCGGTTCGTGTCTCCTCTCAGATGAAACCTGTTTGTGAAGGCGGCCTATATGAATGAGGGTAGTACTTACACGGGCCAGTAAGCGTGGATATTCTTATCCTTGATATCCTTCCGGACTTCCATGAGGAAGACCTCGACCTCGCTGCGAGACCAGTCGTGGCCGCGGGTCAACGCAGCCATGGAGAATCCTTCGAGGCCCGTGAGCATGTTCTCGCAGTTCCAGATGCCGATTTCTTTCCACTTGTGTTCCTTCGGCCACGAGTTGCTGGGCCACTTTGTCACCGTCATTTGGACGTCGACAAAGCCAGCCTCCACCATGACATCTTTTAGCGGAGGAACTTTAGCAAAAGGGCGTCCAAATTTCTCTGAAGCCTCCTGAAGTAAGGCTGCCCATCTGAGCAGTGCAGAATCGGGTTTCAGCGTTCCATCGTCGGAGGTTGGGGCAAGGTCGATTTCTTGCAGTTCGACCCACCCACCTGGCTCGAGGTTACTTTGGGTTGTGTCTTGTTAGCTCTCTATATTTCCCCAGGCAGTTTTATTGAGAAATGAAACAAGGATTGTCCTCACTCATAGCACTTTTTCAGATAATTTGCCCAACTGCTGATGCCTGAAGTGATGACTCTGCTATGAATGTACTGGAAAGGTCGCGAGTACAACCACGGGTCTTCAGCATCGTCGACTTCGAATCGAACGTTGGGAGGTACACTGTAAGAACTCATCAGTCTCTGCTTTCGGGAAGTACATTGGGATTGATCCGTACTAGGCAGGTAGTGTTGGAGACAAGTCAAAGGCAAGGACCTGTGAAGATATTACGTCAGTTATAATTCGAACTTCCTTATTCCCCACTTGACTACGCAATTGTCTGTAAGAATTTGAGCTGAGGGAATGCTTACCTCGGATTCTGGGTGCTCGTCTCCAAAGTCAAGAGCCCAGATACCGCTGCCGGTGCCCACATCGAGAACTCGCCCGACCTTGGCACCAGGTTGACAGGGTGGAGCAACACCGAGATTGTTGTCGGTGACAAGAAGCCACATTGAATGGGTCAAATCTGGGCGCATCGTGAATGAGAAGAAACATCATGGGGGAGGTATTCTTTGGCTCATACATACCCAGTCTCTCTAGCTCTCTATCGTCGTTGGGAATGATGTACGCTACTTAAGTCAGAGGTGTTGCGCAAACGAATCACGTAAATGGACCTACTTCCATCTTTGTACCGATGGTAGGTTCTGCCATTCTCCTGTCGATATTCAAGAATAGACTCCCGAAGGCTGGTGCTCGACGAAGCCACGCTCTAAATTGATAAAACGGCGTTCAGCAAGATTTTCGAGAGGTTTCAGTGAAGGCAGCGAACAAAGTATACAACGATGGCCATCAACTTACACTTCCAATTTCTGACTGTGAGTCTCCTTGAACTGAGTCCTCCGGCTTTGAGGAGTGTTAGGACTTGTCTAAAGAATGACTTCATGTTCGTGATGGCATACCTCCTCTTGATCGACGGCAAGCGAAACTGGTTCGTTGTCTTGGGACATGTTGCACGTTCTGACGTTAACTATTTCCGAATTCAACGAGAAAGATTGCTGATGGGAAACTACAGAACACAGCGCGATATCAGATTGCCAATAAGCTATAAACCGTGATAATAATCGAAGTTGGCGTGGGGGGGAAGCAATTGTTTTGTGGCGAGAACAGAAGAGTTTATGCGAGCCCCTCTTCGTGGTCGGGGTGCGCTGCAAAACCAACAGGCAAACACGCATATGCACCTCGGCGGTGCATTTCTCTCATTACAGACATTTGTGGACCTATAGGATTCGCGGTCGAATGAGATCCTGGGAGATTGAAGCGTTAACGACAGCTGGAGGCAGATATCTCCAACCGAAGGGTTGCGTTGGTGACCGGGACACTAGTTTCTGGGAACCCAGAATCGGAAAGAGATCCGTATCCGCGGCACAGGTGCTCATCCACATTTGCTGCCAAGGCGAAGACTCGGCAAACAACAATGACGGACCTTGTTTTCGTTCCACGATAAATTTAATGCGGTATAAGGCCATGCAGTCGCGGCACGCCGAGGGCTTGAGACATACCAGTGTTCAGTCCAGGTCAAGACGAGAATAGAGAACGCCATGGACCTGAATGCTTTCCTAAGAGCACAAGGGTGCTAACATGCGGTCACGAGATCTGCGCACCAGCACAGGGTGATAGCATAATAGGCTCTTGTGCGAAATGTGACCTTTTGCTTTTCATGTACTTGCCATTGACGTCTGAATCCGGCTTGCTATTCGTGGAGTACAAGGCATCACATCCCTGCGATGCCCTAGGATGGACCTAGACTAAGGCAACTAGAGCCTAGATCCCGTCCAGAATGCAAGATGTGCTCAACAACATGAGGCTTGGGAATCAAGATATCGAAGGAAAACGCTTTTGTGTATACATTATCTTCCTAAAAGAACAGCGACTTAAATCTGTTGTTAAATAAGCTAAGTAACACACTATCATATTTAGCACTTTTCTCTTATCGGTACTTAAGTCTGTCTTCAGCACTATCCTTGTTTCCCGACTGGGAGTGAACCCTCCAGATCTACATATGGATTGGAGAATTCATCTCGTGTAACGAGACCGCCAATCTTTGATCGCAAGTTACGGGTCCCGCTTGCCGAACTCCTCGTCAAAAACGGACAGCCCTGTGGACGCAAGTCTGTGAAGTTGAAGGTGGGCATACTGGATGTAAGACCGTTCCTCTCGAATTCCTTATTTCCATCGACTTCACGGGTCTATCAATGAAGCCTAGGTCAGAGTCGGAAGAGACAGAGGCCATAGTAGGAATCAGGCGCCGAGTACCCACCAACTAATATGGTTTGCGTCCGATGATGCAATACCTGGGTCGAGTCAACATCATAACGCGTATCTGATTGCTAGGAATGCTTACGCTGGCCACCACGCATGGATGGTCCTATCCTGGATATTGTCCCGCACATCAACGAGAAAATCTTCAACCTCGGTGGGCGTCCATTTTAGGGCGCGTGTTAAAGCCGCCATTGTGAAGCCTTCAAGGCCGCCAGAAACGTTCTCGCCATGCCACATACCAATTTCTTTATACTTTGGGTCTTTGGGCCAAGTGTTGGTAGGCCACTTGCATAGACTGAGCGATACATCCACAAATCCAACCTCCACAAGTAGGTCCTTCAGTGGCGGGATATCGACGTAGGGGCGGCCGAACTTCTCTGATGCCTCAAGTAGAAGACTACACCATCTCATCAAAGGATGCGAGGGTGTGAGGGTGCCATCGTCTGATCGCGGAAAGAGATCGAACTCTTGTAGTTCAATCCATCCACCAGGTTCAAGATTACTATATTTCCCCTTGTCAGTGTGTAACTCATGCTTGAGGTTATTTAATTCCCGGCAGAGGTCACGGGTAAGCCTGAGGTGCATAGACTCACTCAAAACAGCGACGTAAATAGAGCTCCCAGTCACCAATACTGGATGTCATCACCCGGCTATGGATGTAGGAAAAGGGCCGCGACCAAGTCCAATCTTCCTCGGCATCGTCAACTTCAAATTTGACGTTCGGGGGCACGCTATGGTGAAGTTAATTTGCTAGGAACTATTTCTTGTAAGTCAAGCCTTTGTTGCAGTCAACTCACTAGATTGGAAGAGTTGGAGACAGGTCGATACCATATACCTGTGACGCAGTCTCAGTCAAACACTGTATATTCAAAACATGTGTAATATCAAGAAACAAAGAAGCTTTGAATACGTATTGGAGGCAGCCCACAATCTTACCTCAGATTCAGGATGCTCGTCACCAAAGTCGAGGACCCAGATGCCGGAGCCAGTTCCGACGTCAAGCACCCGACCGACTTGGGCACCCTCCATGCAAGGTGGGGCCATGCCAAGTTTGTCATCTAGAGCAAGAAGCCATAAGTGGTGCTGTAGATCTAAGTCAAGTATTAGAGAAACGACTGAACAAGGAATGTGATCATTTGGAAATTTTACCAAGCCTGTCTAGTTCCTTTTCATCATTGGGTAGGTTGTATTCTATAGCCGGATAAGAGAGAGTCTTTCAAGGAGGGACTGAAGCCCGGAAACACATACTTCCATCCTTGTATCGGTGGTACGTCCTACCATTCTCGGTGCGATACTCAAGAAGTGATTTACGAAGACTGACGCTCGATGGGACTATACTCTAGAGGATGAAGGGATGTGTCAGTTATTGGCTGTCCTCAAGTTCAGGGCAATAGCCCCTGTGACGCAGGCTTGAGCTTACGTGCATATCTGCTATACCTTCCTGTTTCCGCATCAATTAGCCCACGTCTGACAGAAGATTTGTATTCGAATCGAAGCCATTTTTCCCTTACATCGTCCACATCAAGATCGGTAACATTGTTGTCATGAGCCATGGCGGCCGTGCGTATTGGCTCTTCCGATACTGCTGTAATTTTCTCCTCGGGTCTTGATTTCAAGTACTATTGACATGGTATGCCAAAAATGTTGAAAGAATTAACAGTCGCGGGGGTGGAACGCGGGCCTTGCAACCCTTTTGTGTGAAGTCCAATCCCGACCATGCCAGTTCGCCTTTGGCGGACCCCTCTTGGTCGCCAGAGACTCCAACGGGCAAACATGCATATGCGCGTTACTCCTGCGGCACAGACAGCTGTGGACCTGAAGAAGACGCAGCGCGTTGGAAGGTCACCAGGTGACGAGATTGAGCTTTGGACATGGGGAAAAACAATGTTTCTTGCGAGTGGATAGCAATGTCTGTCACTCCAACTGCCCAAGTCCTAGTCCATTCATCCTTGTTCTCGAAGGCTTTTGGACGGCTTTTGGGCGAACGCCGGCACTAACAATCCGTTATCTATCGAGTCAAACGTGCCAAACACGCTGAGTAGTTCCCATTTACAGACTAAATGTACCAGGGTCGGGCTTCGAGAGAATGCCATCCCAACCAAGATTACCCAATACGGCCCTTAAGACGCTGCCCAAGGTCACTGCATCCGCCGGGACTTTTCGTTGGGGCATGATCAAATTGTGACCAACTTCCACTGCATTAAGTCATTCCCCTAAAGTTCCTCGAATGTACAGATCTGCAGGTTTGATGATGTCGTCGTTCGGAACCGTAATAATGAAGGACTGAAAGTTCCCCAACCCATGCGACGCTCCCGAGCCGCGCTAGGAAGGGCTGACACTAAGACCCATTAGACTGAGGTTAAATGCAACCTTCGTACAATCACACAATCGAACTTCACATCTCGGAAGCCTCGGATTTTATAATTGAATTTTCGACTACCTAAATGAGATATATGGCATGTTTGGGCTCACAAGGCCCAAGGTATCTAACGATGACCAAACTACCCCCGATGAATCCTCTCACTATTGAGCACTCATACTTTCCTATGTGTGCTCTGCCTCAAGACGTAGCCGGAGCTGACGGTTGGGCTGAGGGAGAAGCAGGAGCCTCCGGGGACGCCGGAGCCGGGGGAGCAGGAGTGTCATTCTTCTCCGGCTTGCGCCCGATGATGCAGTAACTGATCAAAGTATCAATACACGAATCCGCTCGACATCTTACATTGCAATTGGCCAGAAGACTTACGTTGGAGTGTATCCATGAATCATCCTATTCTTGACTTCGTTCCGTACTTCCATGAGGAAGACGGTAACCTCCTCAGGGCTCCAGTCAAGAGCGCGCGTCAAAGCGGCCATGGTGAATCCCTCGAGGCCAGTCGTCGAGTTCTCGTAATGCAGTCTTCCAATCTGCTTGTACTTCTCATCCTTGGGCCAGTCGTTGAGAGGCCATTTGTACGTTGTGATAGAAACGTCGACGAAGCCAGCATTTGTCACGTTGTGTACAAGGTCTTTAGGGTCGATGTAAGGGCGCCCAAGCTTTTCGGTTGCCTCTGTGAGCAACGTGCTCCATCTCCGTGTTGCAGAGTCGGCCTTGAGGGTGCCGTCATCGGACGTGGTGAAGATGTCGAGTTCCTGTAGTTCGACCCATCCGCCAGGCGTGAGATTACTTGAGTGGCACCGAGTTAGCTCACATTCGATGAACCTTGTTGTCTGTTTGATAGAACAATCATAATGACATGAAAAGGAAATTCTGCATACTCGTAACATCTGCGGAGGTAAAGATCCCAATCGCTAATGCTCCCGGTCATGACTCTGCTGTGGATGTAGTCAAACGGCCGGGACCACGTCCACTCCTCCTCGACGTCGTCGATCTCGAACTTAACATTTGGAGGCACGCTATAAGGCCCATATCAGTTTCTTTACACGTGTGCGTTGACGTAGTCTCCCGCTGACTATCAAACGAAAAAAGGGTCACACATACTAGTCAGGGAGAGTCGGGGAGAGGTCAATGCCAATGACCTATGCAAGCCGCTGTGTTAGAGACTATAGTAGGTGGAAACGACACATAAAAGAGTGCCAAGGGCTACCTCGGTGGTACATAAAGTATCTTACCTCAGCGTCAGGGTGTTCGTCTGCGTAGGCAATCGCCCAAATACCGCTGCCGGTGCCGACATCGAGAACTCTACCAACCTCTGCACCTAATTTGCAAGGCGGAGCAATTCCAGAAGCGAAGTCGAGAGAAATAGCCCAGAGCTCATCTTGCAAGTCTGGAAACAATTTTTAGCGGCACGCTCATACTGCCATTAGGATGTTGGAGTTACCTAGTCTTTCCATTTCCCGCTCATCATTGGGCACCGTGTATTCTGAGATGACGTTAGGGCGCTTCTACAAATAGAATTACAACAGAACATACTTCCGTCTTTGTATCGGTGATAGGTCCGGCCATTCTCAATACGGTAATCCATAATAGAGTCACGGAGACTAGTGCTTGACGAAGCGATGCTCTGATCGCATATCAATAGGTCAGATTGAGCGCGTCATGATTCAAGTGAGTGGGCGATTCATTCTTACGCTTCCTATCTCTGAACGAGAGTCATCTTGCTAAGGAAAAAGTCAGAAAGTCAATGACTTGTAGACGGGATGGCCTTGTCATTGCATCACAGAGCTATCGTAGATATCTTACCTCCTCGTCTACGACGAGCGCGGGAGTGCCGGCATTGTTTGCTGCGGCCATGATGGCGAACTTTAAAGTATATTAGATTAGCAAGGGCGTCGATGACTTTCGTGTTACTCTGGCTGGTTGATGTTTCCGATGAAGATGCGATCGGAATACCTCACACAGCGTAGAATTATGAACACTGGGATTATCAACGAGGAGGGATATGGCTGAGGGGCCATCGATGTTTTTGTGACAAAAACAGAAGATCTCAGTTCGTCACCCCTCTTGTGAGCCGGGGGTCGGCGAAGGAACCAACGAGCAAACATGCATATGCATCTCGACGGTGCAGTTTCCACATTGCAGACAATTGCGGGGCAGAAAAAACTATGGTCGAATGAAGAGACAAAGAATGCGACATGGGCATGTGAAGACAACTTCCAACAGCATCCCGCGATCTAACCACTTGCCACTTCAGTCATTCAACCCCTGCAACCGCAAAATCTGGACTGCCCACTATCGGAAGCCGTCCCGTGTCCGCGGTGCGCCAAACCCTCATCCATGTTTACGAGTTTTCGATAGCTCAGTCACTATGCCCAGTCTCGGTAAGAAAGGAGCTTGGCCAAGTGCGGAAATCTCATCGGACAATGGTGTTGGTATCGGAAATCTAGTATCGATGTGCATTGTTGGGGCGCTCACCCCGCCCAGTCGACTCACTTCTACCCGCTCGTCGTCGACGGTCGTCCTTGGCACCTTGATCCCCTTCAACTCTCGGCTATATCAATATTTTCTAAGCTTGAGGTGCAGCAGGGGCATCCTTCTTCAAAGGCTTTCTGCCAACAATAGTGTAGCTATATTCAAATATTATTAGCGAAAAAAGTTGACGTCTAGCCTTACAGCCATGGCAGCGGTTTCTAACTTACATCGGCATGTACGAGTGTACTTTGGGGTTTCTCATATCCTTCCGGACGTCAATGAGGAATATCTGAACTTCTTCTTTAGTCCAGTCGTGTGCGCGCGTCAGAGGGGCTAGAGCCAGAGCCTCTGCAGCGTCCACAAAATTGTGATAATTCCACTGGCCAATCGTCTTATGATAAGGGTCTTTGGGCCAGGGGTTAGAGGGCCACTTGAACTTGTCGAGAACGACGTCCTCGAAGCCGACCTCGGTCAAGATGTCTTTCAATTCGGGACAGGGAACGAAGGCACGTCCGAACTTTGCGGCGGCTTCCCGAACCAATCTGCCGAACTCAGCGAGAGGTGCCTTGGGTGCCAGAGTTTCATCATCAGAGGTGAAAACAAAATCGTTTTCCTGAATCTCGAAGTAGCCACCAGGAACAAGATTGCTATGATTGAAGAGGACGTCAGTCGACTGGCTTTAAATGCCCTCTAATTTGGGGGGCTCTGAGGGTTGAATGCTGTGACAATGATCACGTCAGACTCACTCGTAGGCCTTAGTGACCAGCTTTTTCCAATCGGCAATCGAACCATTCAGGAAGCGGATGTGAATGTAATCAAAAGGTCTCGAGTAGAGCCAGTCCTCTTCAACATCATCGACCTCAAAGTGGACGTTCGGCGGGACGCTAAAATCTCCAACATTAGCAAGAGGCTCGTCTTGAGGTTTGATGCGTTCTCAAGAGGAGGGGCAACTTACTCTCTTGGCTGAATTGGCGAGAGATCAACGCCTAAAACCTACTCCCCGACTTTATCAGGCAACTTTCTTACACATAGATCATCAGCAAAACTCACCTCTGTTTCGGGGTGTTGATCACCATAGTCTATGGCCCATAGCCCAGTTCCTGTGCCAAGATCCAGGATGCGCCCAACATTGGCGCCTTCCTCCGCAGGCGGCGCAAATCCCATCTTGCCATGAAAGGTGAGATTACAGATCTCGCTCTGCATATCTGTCCTCAGTGTTAGTTTAAGAGTATGGGAAAACAGGCCCCCAAGGCGCCTCACCGAGTCTCTCATTCTCTTGGTCGTCGTTGGGAAAGGCATATTCTAAAATAGCTCATCAGAATCACCCTTGGATTAATCAGAGTCGGAGGAGTCTCTCTCACTGCCGTCCTTGTACTTATGATACGACCTGCCATTCTCTATCCGATACTCGAGGATTGAGCTTTTCACACTTGTGGTTTCTGAGCGAAGACTTTCGAGATCCACCTCGCTGTCAGAGATCTGAAGTGGTGGTTAGCTGTAAGGCTGAATGTGCCCCGTCACTTCCCGATGATGCTTACTTCGTCATCAGCGACGAGGAATTCCTCGGGATGCTCCTCGGGTGCAGCAGCCATGGTAGCAATATGTCGTACTCGGACGCGTTGCTGAGTGGGTTCAGATGTAAGCCAAGACCCTGGGATAACTTCTTGCTGAAGAAATGTTAAGCGACAAGACTTCAGGATTAAACGAGGGAGACGACGACTTGAAGTTTTTGAAGGTGGGCAGATGAATCGACCCCTCTTTGTCGACCCAACCGCGGCCTGTCACCCGGCCACCATTCACAACAGCGAGGTGCAGGGCGCATGATGCAGGCGAGCGGCGACGTTGCCTCTTTGCAGACCGAAAAAACTGGAGATGCGGCAGGGGATAGGAGAAGGCATCCCCCCCCCCCCCCGCGGGAGGCGGGCTTAACACCCGCCAGGCTAGTGCCTGTTTCTTAGCCGCACCAAACGACTAGAGGGTTCTCAAAACAGACAACAAACACACGTTTGCTCTGAAATGTAGCGATAGATCTCATCCTCTTGTCGACCATCCTAGGTCAACATTCAACAGCGATAAGTCAATATGATTTCCTACCACTCAGTATCAACAAGCTTAGAGTCAATAGGCAATGGGGCACCCAGCATGACTGGGAGGAAATCGACTGAGTTTATTAAGCAACTATTCGAAGGCTCCAAATCAGTGCTGTCGGTGCCACACTTTCTGATAGGCCAGTCACAACTGCCGTTGTATCATATGAGACATCTTCGAAGTTCAGAGCCATGTCATGTCATCTTCCCAGAGAGGCCGATATCTGAGCTGAAATCTGGCAATCCGTCTTGATGAAGCGATCAAACAGCATGATAAGGCCTTGTGAAGGCCTTGTGAATCACTGTGGTGAAGTTGAGACCTCAGCTGGAGTGGGCTCAGTAGCCGCCGGCTTAGTCGCCGCCTCCAATGGCTTCCTACCCACAAGCGTGTAGCTACAACGTTGTCAGAAAGAATTTCAGCACGGATGAGCACGAAAACATATTTGGACTTACATGGGAAAGTAGGAGTGAACCTTCGGATCCCGAAGGTCCTTCCGCACCTCGGCGGCGAACAACAGGACCTCCTCCTTGGTCCAGCCGTGCACCCGAGTCAACGGTGCCAAGGAGACAGTCTCAACTGCGCCACCAAAGTTGTGGTAATTCCACTCTCCGATCTTCTTGTACTTGGGGTCCTTGGCCCAAGGATTCGTAGGCCACTTGAAGACGGTCAGCTCCACGTCTTCGAACCCGACCTCTGTGAGGACGTCCTTCAGATCAGGAACATGGACCAGGGGCACACCCATCTCCACGTAAGCTTCGCGGATCAGGGCGCCGAACCTAGACAATGCCTTCTCGGGGGGCAATGTTCCATCGTCGGCGGCTGGGGACATGTCTGACTCCTGTATCTCGTACCATCCGCCGGGCGTGAGGTGGCTATGTGTTTGGAAAGCGTGTCAGATATCCTTCGCGGAGTTGTACTTTAGTGATAAGACTTACTCGTAGGCCTTCTTGATCATCTTCTTCCAGTCGCTGATGCCGCCCGTGATGATTCGACTGTGAATGTAGTCGAATGGCTGTGAATAAAGCCACTCCTCCTCGATATCATCAATCTCGAATCTCACATTAGGCGGAACGCTGTGAGAGATGAACGATCAGTCTTCTGGGTGTCTTGTCATGGCCAACCGGTCATTCATGGGGGGTCAACATACTCTGACGGCTGCACAGGAGAAAGGTCCATGCCCAGCACCTAAACGACGGGTGGTCGTTAGCAATCTTTCGATCATTGCGTTCAAGGAGTGGGCAGCGTCACAAGAATTGAAGACTCACTTCGGCTTCAGGATGCAGATCCGCAAAATCGATTGCCCACAATCCAGTACCCGTGCCGAGATCGAGAACACGACCAACTTTTGCGCCAGGCTCACATGGAGGGGTGATGCCGAGCTTTCCATCCCACGTGAGATAGAAGATCTCATGCTGCATATCTAGTAAGCCCTGTCAGTGGGATAAGATACTAGCCGGTGATAGTCTGCCTTACCAAGTCTATCGAGCTCTTTCTCATCATTGGGAACTAGGTATTCTAGCGAAGCTGGTCAACCGCTGGATGCAGTCGGAGAGCGCCTGCTTTACCTACTGCCATCCTTGTACTTATGATAAGTTCGACCATTTTCTTGGCGCCACTCGAGCATAGATGCCTTGATGCTCGTCGTCTCTGATTGAATACTCTGTCAAAAGAGCAGCATGAGTAAGGAGATCTAAGTAGTGAGAATACCGCGAGATTGGTGTTGTCCTTACCTCGAGATCAGCCTCGCTGTCGGTCACGTCAACCTAAACTTTGCATTAGTTGTCATCTACTTGGTGTTTAAAGTTGCAGTTACACGTACATGGTCTTCAGCAACAAGCTGGACCTCGTTATTCACGATGGAAGCCATGCTCGCAGGTGCTCGTTCGCGCAGTGAACAAGGTATCCAACCTTGATGGTTCTCCTTCAAACAGAAATATGGGCAACGTGAGAGCGCGAATCTTGACGAGACGCAAAAGGCGTTTGGGCAGCGGGGGAGGCACCGACTTGTCTATTTGTTGCGACCAAAACATTCGATTGTAACCCCCTCTTTCCGGCCCATGTTTCTGAGCAGGGCCAACAGAACGAAATGTGCATTGCATAATGCAAGTACGGCGGCCAAGTTGTCTCCATTTAGAAGGAAAATGTGGGACGGAGAGGGGACCGTCGTTTGTTGCTTGGTATCGAGGCGCCCAAACCCATGGTAGAGCCGTTGGATGCAACGCCCGACCTTCTGAATCTGTCCGGAGCCGAGGCGAAGGTCCGAGTCACCCCGGCTTCAGCCACACGATTGATTCGCTTTGTGTTTTTGACGAGCCGGGCAAAGATTGAGTTCTGTTTCTTTTGTATTGAGAGAAGAGATGATTCCGAATAGAAAAAGAGGTTGGGCTTTACGGCTTCTTCCTTGTCATTCCCGCTTCCTAACCATGTTTTGCCCCAAGGTAGTGGCCTACTTCTTACAATCTCTGTTCAATTCTCTACTCTTCATTCCGATTCTGGCTTCCGACCAACAACAAAATACCTAAGTTGCTCAAGTCAGCATGCAAAGCGTATTCGACCGTGATAATAAAACAGAGACGGCTTACATGGGGACATAGGTATGGTGGTTCTTGTTAGCCAGGTCCTTCCGGACTTCAGCCAAAAAGACATTCACCTCCTCCCTAGTCCACTTATGAGCGCGCGTCAGAGGCGCAATAGAGATAGCCTCGAGACCGGCGTTGCTATTCTCAAAGCCCCAAGCGCCCAGTTCCTTGAACGAAGGATCTTTGGGCCAGGTATTGATGGGCCACTTGTACCGGCTCAGCGTCACGTCCTTGAAGCCCACATCGACCATCAGTGTCTTCAAGGAAGACACCGAGACGTACTCGCGCCCAAAGATGGCCGCGGCTTCCTTGAGGAGGTTACCGTACTTGGCCAAGGGACAATCGGCAGGGAACGTGCCGTCGTCGGACTGGAACTCCATCTCTGGCTCCTGCAACTCTAGATAGCCGCCAGGTTGGATGTGACTTACACTCATTAGCAGACAGCTATTGAGCAAAGGCCGGGAGTAAAACTCGCACTTACTTGAAGCATTTAGTGAGGTACGCCTTCCAGTCTGCGATACTTGACGACATGAAGCGACTGTGGATGTAGTCGAATGGGATGGTATACGTCCACTCCTCGTCAATGTCGTCGATTTCAAATTTGACATTCGTAGCTACGCTAAGACATCCGACCTCTTAGTCATCTCTCCCGATAGCTTCACGAATTCAGAAACCTACATGTCTGGCTGCGTAGCGGATAAGTCAACGCCGAGAACCTGTTCACGGTCAACGCTGATTCAAATTTTTTCACGTTTGAGCTTGCCTCGGCTTCGGGATGATCGTCGCCAAACTGAATAGCCCAGATGCCTGTGCCCGTGCCAACATCCAATACTCTGCCAACCTTGACACCAGGCTGGCATGGAGGTGCTAGTCCCAGCCGACCACCGAGTGTTATGAGGCATATGTGATGTTGCATATCTAACAGTGTCAGACAAGTAAGCCGCACGCTTGAGATATCCCAAGGACTCCGTGGAGGTGACATACCCATTCTATCATTCTCTTGCTCATCGTTGGGAATCACATATTCTTGTTACCGATATAGTCAGCACGGCTTTACAAGAGGCATGGAGCATGTTTCTCACTCCCGTCTTTGTAGCGATGGTACGTCCGTCCATTTTCGAACCGATAGTCCAAGATTGAGCCACTGAGGCTGGTGCTTGAGGAAGCAATGCTTTCAATATCTGCTCGGCTGTCTTCCAGAGCCTACGACTGCTATAATCTCGAGGAAATGGCACCTGTGGCACGGTCACAAACGTACCCGCTCATCCGCAACAATCTTGACCTCGTGGTCGACTTCAGCCATGATTACAAGTGTTGGTCGGGCGAGAATGTCGCGCTGTAGTTTATGGACGGTGGACAAGAGTCGATAATCTGACCAAAGGCATAGGAACAGAGGAAGAGAGAAATCTGGACAATTTTGTGGAAAAGTAACATGCCATCGCTTATAACCCCTCAATCAGACTCAACTTAAACCAACGAGGGAAATGCGCACACAACGCATGCCACCGGCGAAGTTGACCCTTGGCAGCATTCTGAGTGGACCCGAGAGAGAGCTGCCACCGAATGGAAAGCGAAGTCCTCAAGGCAGGGGTATCAAAAACGATGTCCTTTTTCTGCATGGTCCTCAACACTTGCTGTCGCGGTGACTGACTCGATATGTGACCGACTGTCCATCCCTTTCCCTGAATGTGACCGGTACAACCAACATGAACCTCGACCTCTCCTTTAGTTTCTGCGAACAAGATGACAGCACACGGATTGCTAGTCGGAAGATCTAATACGTGTCGAGGGGAGCGCTTCTCGTTATCTGACCTTCATATACGTAGCCCTAGAGGACTCTTCCGTCATGTGATTTGAAGTCGATTTACAAGACGTTCCCGTCAAGCTGTCAAAAGAGTTAACCCCCTTCCCTCCTATTCCGGCTTCCTTCCCACGATGAAATACCTTGAACAGACCAGTTAGTACAAACTTCCCATCCGAAGAAGACTTTAGACCACCACTTACACAGGGAAATACGCATGAACCTCCCGATTCCTCAAGTCTCTCCTCACATCCCCCAAGAACCCCTCAACCTCCTCACGACTTCACCTCAAAGCCCTCGTAAACGGCGCCATAGCCAACGCCTCAACCGCCCCTACAATATTCTCGTGATTATACGCCCCCAGCTCCTTGAACTTCGCCTCCTTTGGCCAGGTATTTACAGGCCACTTGTAACGACTAAGCTCCACGTCCACAAACCTAATCTCCTCCATGACGGTCTTCAGCTTCGGGACGGAGACGTACTCACGACCGAGCTGAACCATGGCCTCGCGCAGGAGGTCGCAGTACCTGTTCAGCGCACAGCCTCTTGGGAGGGAGGCGTCGTCAGATTCGGCGCGTAGATCGGGTTCTTCGAGTTCTCTATACCCGCCGGGGACGAAGTGTTGGAAGGCCTTTGTGAGGAGGTCTTTCCAGTTGGCTATGCTGGACGTCATGAAGCGGCTGTGGATGTAGTCGAATTTGTGGGCGTAGGTCCAGTCTTCTTCGAGATCGTCGATTTCGAATCTGACGTTTGGGATTACACTGAGATAGAGGGGCACGTAATCAGTCCTTTTCTTTCCCCGGGGCCTTTTTCTGGGATATCTGCCTTGATTGACTTACAACTTTGGCTGGATCGAGGACAGATCAACGCCGAGAACCTAAGGCGGGTGATTACTCAGGATACGTCCAAAGCAACTCGTTACGTCGATAGGTGCAGCTTACTTCGGCTTCCGGGTGGTCATCGCCGAATTCGATAGCCCAGATGCCGGTTCCCGTACCGAGATCGAGGACTCTTCCGACCTCGGCGCCTGCTTGGCAAGCGGGCGCAAGACCGGGTCTGCCTCCCAGCGTCATGAGGCAGATGTGGTGCTGTAGATCTATCGAAACGCGATCAGATTCTAAATCCCAGGAAAAACAAACATGTGACAACTCTCACCTAGTCTATCCATTTCCCTCTCATCGTTGGGGATATTGTACTCTTGCATTTCTTTTAGATTCACGCAGGAATGAAGAATTGGAATTCCAGGTCAGATTCTGAACTCACTCCCATCTTTATACCGATGGTAGGTTTGACCATTCTCGAAGCGGTAATCTAGAATTGAAATGGAAACGCTTGTGCCGGACGAGGCGATGCTCTTGGTCGTAACATTTAGCATATGCCGAAACGACCCACGAGAAGATTCTTGTTGGCTTACTTCGACATCTGCCTGGCCGTTGTCCAGCATCTGAGTATACGACAGGTGTCAGTCTACTGCTGCGAGGGGTTACAAACGTGCAGCTTCATGGACATAGTACCCCATCATCAGCAGAAATGACAACTTCGTGGTCAATCTCCGCCATGTTTCTCTGAGTATCGGGGACTGGAGACTTGGGATTTGGGTCACTGCTACTCGTTGCGCGTTTGCCTTGCTCAAGATACCTCGCCCTACATTCAAGAAACGGCAGGCTTAATTTAACAAGAAGGAGACCACATCATGGGGGTAGGCATTAAGTAACCCCCTCACCTTGGCGAACACGAACCAATATAACAAGACATGCAAGCCCGCGGCGAAGTTGTCCCCGTCCACAAAAGTCCACGACACCTCCATGTGGAGCCGATGAAACCGCATCTTCATCAATCCCCGCCTGGGCAGGTGAAGATGTTGAACTCACGTTTCCTGCAATCCCCGTAACCGGTGTGGAATCATGGTCATTGCTATTCACATACAAAGATAAAGTACGTGGACTGTAGACGACCCATTTTACGTATCAGTTGATCTCGATGTGGGCGGGTGTATTAGACGGAAGCCTCCCTCAGCGAGCCGTCCGGGAAGTGGATCTGCCTTGCAGACGGAACCGCGGATGAGCACCCGGCTCCGGCCCGATCCCCGCGGAGTCAACCAACTTGAGGCATTTCCAGTGAGCAGCTGTCCTGTTCCGTGGAGGTTTCGCAGGTACGGTTACAACAGTGCGTTCTCCGGGGATATGCCCAATTATGATGCCAGAAAAACTAGTCAATAGTCGACGTTGGTGAATACATGATGTCATGAGAGTTCACATCAACGAATATTGGTGTCTTCAGGAAGTCAAAGATGTGAATATGATTCATGAGGACTGACAAGGGATGATGCGCTTGAACCAAACACCCGTATTGTTACAGCCCTTTGGAGGCCATCTAGACCTGGTCCGATTATACATGTTTCTAGCTCCAACTCCTAGCTTAAACCAAACAAAAACAAAAGCTCACATCACTCCTTTGGGAACAGCTCCGCCGAAATATCCTTATCCCTTCTCTGGTGATTTGTCCGGCTTGAGCTGCTACCAATGACCGTCGGCGCGTCGCCGTCCGTGTCCGGGTCGTATTCGGCGTCATCCGCATGTTTCGCCTTCTTCAACTTCAAGCTGGCTCCGTCGTCTGAATTCGCACCCTCCTCGCTTGCCGAGTCGGCGTCGTCGTACGGGCTGACACCCGCATGTCTCGAGCTCCAGTCGGGGTCCTCCTCCGGTAGTCGCTCGTGTTCGTGCTGGGGCTGCTTGATGAAAGAGTCGATGATGTAGTACTGCATGGCGTTCATAACGAGTGGGAAGAACATCATGACGAAGAAGATTTGCAGCTGCTCATTACCCTCGGTCCACCGCAAGGCCCAGTCGCCGACGCGCGAGATCCAGGGTAGGAGGAGGAAGATGATGAGGACGCAGAATTTCATGCCAAACAGGCCGCAGAAGTAGATGAAGGACTGCTTCAACCACCACCAGGCGTTGGGAGGTGTGCCATAGTTGCCGGACCGAATCGACTCCTCGGGTTTGCCCAAGGGTGTGTACGCGACGAGGCCTGTCAGAACGCGGAGAAGTACGATGAGGATGGGGATACCGATGGTGGTCTGCAAGACGCACGTTAGTACGATGCCGGAAGGAGAACGAAAGCGAGTAGTTTACTTACATCAATAGCGAGATTGAGCAGGTAAAAGGAGCACGGGTTTGGTGTGTAATCCTCGCCGCGTCTCATCAATCTCTGCGCGTTGGCCGTGGTTGCGGGGTCCAGTGTCACAGAAAAGCGCCCTGACGTCAACATTGACATGAAGATGTTGGCGATGTGGACGAGAACCGAGCCAAACACCTGCTTCGAAACGTCGAAGAACCAGATCTTGACTGGACGTTGTGGCCGCTCTCTCCAGCGCTTGAAAACCAACGACAGCAAGGCAAGGCCGCCCAGGGCCGCCTGGACAATGAGGGCAAAGGAGCCGAGCAGGCTGCACTCGCCGTTGCCGCCTTCTTCGCCCTGTGTTGCAGCGTGGGTAGCCGTGGCCGCGGCGACAGCGCTCGTGAAGGTCGCGACGGCGCCGTCGAGGGCTTCTGTCGGGGTCGCAATAGGGGTCATGGTGCTTGCTGCTGCGTCGACTGCTGCTGTTGCTGTAGCTGCTACGAAGGCGGCGAGTGAAGTAGGAACATCTTGGGCGGCAGTCGCTATCAGGTAGGGTGGCGGAGGGGCCATTGGCCTGGCCGGGTCGGGGTGTGTTGAAATGGGACTAGCAGAGGGAGGGACAGAGAGAAAAAGGGCGGTCTCGTGCGAATGACGGGGTGATGTTTGGTCGGAAGGGGGGGCGATAAAGCGGCCGTCGGTATGTGGATGACGTTCTTTTGGGGTGGGAGGAGGGTCGATCGCTTTAGGTCGAACAACGGGTTTTTGGCTGACGGATTAGGAGCGAAGGCGAGACAAGCGCATGCAACCGCGTTGTGGATTTGGGGTACCGTAGGAAAAAGGAAGGAGTTCGAAAATTGGAATACGGCGGCAAAAGGAAGAAGCAACACAAGTAATAAACCTCCGAAAAGTCTGGGCGAGGAGGGATGTTTAAGAGAAGAGGGAAGAAAGCAAAAAAAGAGAAACACGGAGATAGAAAGAAGAGGAGCGGGCCAAGGTGTAGCGAGGAGCGGACAGGCAAAAAAGGTGATCGTCGTCGGGGATTGATGGGCCAGAAGGGCGGGCTGTCACGAGGCGGAGTAAGAAAGTGACATGCAGCACAGACTTGGGGGAGCTTCAGCCTTCAGCTTAGGCAACTGCGTTAGGTGGAGAGTTGATATCTTGGCACCGTGGCGCCTTGGTACCAAAGTAAGGTAGGTATGAGCCACGGTCAGTGAGCGGTCTGGCGTTTGTGTCTGTTCGAGCAAGCACCTCAAGATGGTGATGATGATGAGCAGATCTATTGGTGGTAGCTATTGATGAGTAAAGGCACGATACCACGGATACATACAAAGAGTACCGTAGGTGATTAGGTACTGTACGTACAATGAAATGGGAAAAAGGCAATGGCCGGGTCCTGACACAAGCTTACTTCTGATTGGGCTTAGCGTCCCCGCATACCTTAACACACCTGGCTTTGCCGCCTTGGGGGATTCTCCATTAGTCACTTTCCCACGGCCCAGACTTGCCGTAAACTCGCCTGGAGCAATACTTCCTCTGTATTACGGAGCACCTACAGGCTAGGGGGGCGGATAGACGGAGTCAGGACAGGCACGAGGGGGGCCACCAGCCAAGGCTTGTGTGTAATGTCGTTGGCTTCCACGGGTTTTACAGTTTGGAGCTTGGGCTCGGGTGGATCGAGGCGAGATTAGGAGATTTTAAAAAGGACGGAGAGACACCGCCGTCTGGATGGCACCGCCGGCGGAAGACATCACGAGATTTGTCTTTTGGGGTAAGGTACCTACCTCCCTAATAGAAGGTGAGGTAAGCTCAGGAGGCCGCGGCCAACGAGCGGACGACGGACCGGAGAAATCACCGCCGTTTAAGATCCACCACCCGACCTACCTACCTACCTACCTACCTCCTTGAACTAGGTACGACCATCACCACCTATTCGTTTCCACGGATCGTATCATGCAAAGGCCAAGAGACCTTAAACCATCAATGTGGCTGCAGCGGCCAATATCCGTCCCAAAAACCATCTGCCCTGCCTGAAAAAGCCGTTGACCTGGGCAAGCCACAACAGGACAGAATGGGACACAAGTCTGCCAAACTCTCGACACTCTCCTGCACTAACAACCTAAATGCAGGCCGGCCTGGTGCCGAGAACCCCGATTTACGAGATTCACAGGCCCTTGGCCCCATGCTCCCCCCATTTCCCCTGTCTCCGCAGACCACCGAGTCTACCCGCCGGAGCCATTGGATCGAAAGACGGCACCACCTCCGGTCCTCTTGGAAGTCAGGTACTTACTTACTCCGTAGACAATCTGCTCTATTTCGTAAAACGATGCCCAAATGGAAAATAGGGCAGGAAAAAAAGGACAGGAGGATCCGATACGAGGTCAAGAAACAAACCACAAATCCTAAACCCCACACCCGTTCGAAAATGCGATACCGAAGCCTTTGATGTGTAACTTAGTTGGATACCGCTATTATTCGGCCTCACTCCATTTCGGACTCTTGCACGACTCATCGCCATCTATCAATAGAAACATCGTTCCTTTGTTACAACCAACTAACCATCCATCAAAGAGAAAAAATTGTCACAAAAAAGCCACTCCTCTGCTGTACTCTGTTCTCCAGCCACAACCTCGCAATGTCTCGTGCTCTCAAATCATAAAGCCGCCGCTGACGGGCCAGGCGATTCGCTTCCCACAAATTTGGCTTTGCCCAGGCATCCAAACCCGTCCCGAGAAACTGGTTGCCCGGGGTTGCCCAGGGCAAACATAGCCCCCGTCTCACATCTCATCTGCATGGAAGCTGTCACGGAACGTTGACTTTGGGGGCTCGAGATTATCTCATCTGCTTGCGAACATTCCGAGGTAGCACGGCATTGCGCATCAAAGCCATCTAAACAATGCATCTTCCAAAGTAAGTACCTACTGCGTACCCATTCTTCAGCTCGGGATTGGAATGGGGACGTACGGGCACTAGTGCGAGGCTATCATGGAGTGGAATGTTTCAATCTTCGACTTTTTCGACCATGTTCTGGCCGCTGAAAGTCAAAAGATTGTCTTTCTTTTCATGGTATTATTACGGTAGGCGAGAGTCTAACATTGCCAAGTCCCCGTTCCAAATTCGCTTTTTGCATCCTATGCGCCCAAATACCTCGCGGTAGTCAACATGTCGCCATCGTAATACCTTTCAGCCTGTAGTGAGCCCAGTGAAAGTACAACCCATCTAAAAACAAATAATCGAAAAAGGAAAAAGAGCGTGATCATCAGCCCTCAAGCTATCACCAGCTTGTCCAAAGCAACACGCGCAATCTCAATAATCTTCAGGCAGTGCCGGTTCTCCTTGCTATCGTCCTTGCCCTGCGGAACCATCAGGTGATGATCTGAGTGCAGCATCGGATGGGGAAGCCCGGCCGCGACCATCTCATCGAGCTTATCGTGTCGGTTGTTCGACCGATCCTCCATCTGCTTGATGACGTCCTTCAAACCGAGGTGATGATAGGGTACCGTAGATCCCGCCCCATCTGACCTCTGAAAATCGTGTCCGTAAATGTCGATTTTCAGCAGGCCCCTGACGGATAGCCTCCAGCTGTCCGGATCCATCTCTCGGTTGTCAAACGTTTCTATCGCGCCGCAGTCGGTGTCCCGTCTGCTCAACTCGCCCCACAGCCCGCCGTACTCGGCGAAGCGGAACGTGATGTTCCTCTTCTCTTTCCTGGCCTGTGAGGCTTCGTTGTCGATGAGCTCGAGAATCTTGGCGTAGGCGTTGGCTGTGGACGGGAGGATGGCGCCCAGCATCATCATGTTTTGGAATGCCTGCATTGGAGGCGGCTTCGTTATGTCTGTGAGGCTGCAGGATGGGCAATGGATAACGTCGTGGGCCACCCTGGCGGCGGATCTGGCTATACCCATTGCAATCTTGACATCGTTTGGCAGTCTCGATAAGGCATCCAGGGAAAGGAAGATCTGAGATAGACAGGAACAAGTGGTGTTGCTGTATGCTTTAGGTGCCCCGTCCACCTCTTTGCTAGTCCCATCCTCATTTCTGGTGTTGCCAGATGTAGATGATTCTGGCGTGTTTGCGGTGGCAGTATGTGATGATGTCTCTGATGCCGTAGGAGGGGAGAGACTGGGAACCGTCTCGGGCACTTGCGCCGAGAGCAGTTCTGTAAGGCTTTTATTGATATCTTGAGGTAAACCCTCGTCAGCAGAGTCACTTTCGTCAAAGTTGATGCCACCTAACAGGTCAACACCCGCAACCCCAAACTGGAAGTCTCCGTTGGGGAACCGCGGCTCGGTGTATGCCATGGTCAAGCTCGACAGCTCGGGCGGCAGCGTCGAAGGCGGCAAGCCTTCCAAGGGGGAGAGGAGGTCAAGGTAGTTCATGCTAGAGTAGTCTTGGGTGAAGAAGGCCGAGAAGTCGGTGTCTAACGTCGGCTGCGTCATGAGTGGCATCTGCGTCTGCTGGTCTTGGTTCTCGGGCTTGTCGGGGGAGGATTGTCCTTCGGCCTCCTCGACGTGTCTACGCTTCCTTGGCCGGCCCATCTGCTTCTGAGCCGAGTAGACACACCTAAGGCCCTCCCGCCGACATCTCGAGCACCCTTCAGGTTCCTTGGTACAAGCCAGCTTTCGTGAGCCTTGTATGGGTTGTTAGCATCTATTCGATATAGACCTGAGACTCATACTTACGACACTCATCACACGCGCGATGCTTCACGACACCGGCCGCCGACTTGGACGGGCTACTACTCTGGGGCATGATTTGATATGACAAATGTGACAGGGGACTGGAGAGGCGTTGTCGTGGCTGCCTGACAATATCTGATGATTGAATTGTTCTGATTACTCAGAACTTCCCAGACTGCTGGGAGTGCGGCTTTCGGGAGGCTTATATGTAGGTGACGGAGAGTTCGTAAAAGTTGATGTGCTAATAGGGCCGATGACTCTGAATTGCAAGGTAGTGACAAGCCCAAAGGCACGACGATGAAGCCCTGGCTGCCTTAGCTCGTGGCTTGCTCTCCAGCTGAATCCCGGAGTGTTTTTTTTCCTCTTGCTCGAGGCTGCGGTATGCACGGGATGGAAGCATGCAGATGGTGACACCGACGGCCACGTTGGAAATGCAGACGTAGGTATTTGTGAGCGTGGTCCAGAGATCGGGATGAGAAAGACGGGGTGAGACACACGAGATGCGGTTGGGAAGCAAAAGGGCAAAGCTTCTCCCGGCCCACGGCGTAATTGTTGTAGGTGAGGAGCAAGCCACGCAGCACAGCTTACCCGCGTTAGCTCAAGCCCGCCCCCTAAGACCAACTCAGTCGGGGGTGGTTGCTGTACGGGATCCATTCGTAGGGCAAGGTACATCCGCCCAGTAAAAGTAGGTACACAGCAAAACGCTGCTTGGCCAGCCTCGTCACCAGTCACACCAAAGTCCTTTCTTTGAAGGATTCGGAGCGGCGTCAGCACCATGCCAACCTTGCATATGACGGAAGCCAAAGTTCAGCCATAAGTACTTTTGCTAGAAAGATAGCTTAGTTCACCGTTGAAGCTGTCTTCACTTCTCTGAGTTCATATCAGTGGTACCTCTCTAGCAACAACCGAGACCACCTATCGCTCGAGCAAAATCAAGGCTGAGCCACCTCTCAAGGTTCCCTATCCTGCTCACGCCAAGACACTTGTGGTGAATGAAAGTCTTCCTCAACTTGACAGAAAGACACCCTGAGATATGCTCTCCTCAGATTGGCATGCGAAAGAATTGGGCTTCAACGCCTTTCTCGTGTGTGCAGGATGAAATCCCCCGGTGCTTGAACTAGGTACCCTGAGGTGCCATTCGGGGGCGCTGTTATTGGCCAAGAGTGCGTAATTCGTAAAGATTTGAGTCATCGGCGTAAGTGCCTTAATGTGAGTACCATGGATGCGGACAGGGCACCAGCATCACGAGAATTCTCTCCCTTGAAGCCGTTTCGGAGCAGCCCGAAGCGTCTTACCCATCACTGGCATGGTTGGGCGGGCTGACGATGGAACATGAGAATACTCACACATAAGCCCTCCATCAGGCATGGTGAGATCTCTCCGTTGCGTCCACGATCCATCAGCGTGTGTAAGGAGACACTCGGCGTCGCTGCGCCTGCTTCAGCGCGCAGTAGGCGTCCAATTGTGCCAAGAAACCACCTCGTACCCGCTGCCAATGAGTCCAATGTTACGTTGTAGTGTCTCGAGCGCTGGAAGGTTGCGTGCGCTTAGCAAGACAATAGCTGAAGGACGCCCTGTAGGGCAGCCCATGCACTGCTGCATAGGAACTGCCCATCCACCTAACCTAAAGTAATAGCCGGAATGGCGCTAGGTATTTGAGTATGGTAGAGGCGTTCTGGACGGGCTGGCAGCCACTGTGGCGCATGTGCCATTCTCTCGGTGGGTAAATATGCATTCTTCTCGAAACTCTCTGCATGTGCGGTAGTCTAAGGCCCATGACGTTCAAATCGAAACGTTTAGACAACCAGTAAGATACTAGACTTAGTCTCCTTGCATTGCTGTGTTCCAACGGGATGTGCGTGGGTGAAATTGGCGGTGTTTGTTGTAGGGCAGATTTCGGGGCAGATTTTGGAGTCGCAGTTGGGGACGAACCGGAGCGATCCCTCCACTCTTCCGTCTCGCGTCTCGGTCGACCCCGCTAGGCGGTCTGGGAAACACTAGCACCGGCCGACGGCAGAAAAAAAAAATTCCCAGAAGGCGTCCGTCCAAACCGCCTGCGCTTGCATCGCGAACCGCAAGCTCCAAAAATAGCCCTTGACAACCTCTTTTGGCTGACAATTTTTTCCACCACCACAATGGGTGCACGACAAGCGTTAGGCAAGCGGAAGGAGCCGCAGGCGGATGTACCTGCCCCTGTTGACGACGAGTTTGGCGCAACGTTGGAAGGTGTCTTGTCCGGGAGCGAAGATGATTCCGACTACGAAGAAACTTCTGAGTCTGAAGGCGAAGACAACGGCCTGAACGGCGAGGAGTCAGAGGACGAGGAAGACGAAGAGGACATTCTGAGCGACGAAATTCCATCCGATGCCGACGACGAAGACATTGCCTCGAAACTCAAGTCAACAAACTTGGGCAAGGACGCTGGCGCTGTCGACAATGACGACGACAAGCCCAACTACCGGGTCGTTACTGGCGCCAACGGCGAAGAGCGCTACGAGTACGACGAGATCAATGCCGAGTACGACTCCGACGACAGTGACGCCCAGGAGCCCGTCAACACAATCGGCAACATCCCTCTCTCTTTCTACGACTCTTACCCTCACATCGGATACGACATCAATGGCAAGAAGATTATGCGCCCGGCCGCTGGCGAGGCATTGGATGCCCTGCTCGAGACCATTGAGCTCCCCAAGGGCTGGACTGGCTTGACGGACCCCCAGACCGGCAAGCCCCTCAACCTGAGCCAGGATGAGCTGGAGCTTTTGCGCCGCGTACAGATGAACGAGGTTCCCGAAGAAGGCTACGATCCCTACCCCGTGAGTATCCACAGACTATGTGCGACATGCCTTCGAAACTAACGATACCTAGGAAATGGTCCACTGGTTCACAGCACACGAGGAGAAGATGCCTCTTAGCGCGGCGCCCGAACCGAAACGCCGTTTCGTTCCCTCCAAGCACGAGGCGAAGCGCATTGCCAAGCTCGTCAAGGCCATCAAGGACGGACACATCTTGCCGTACAAGTCGGCGGAAGAGAAGGAGAAGGAGGAAGCTGAGAAGGAAGAAGTCTACTACGACGTCTGGGCGAATGAGGAGGAGCGCCCGCCGCACGTCATGGACATCCCGGCACCCAAGCTCCCGCCTCCGGGCTACGACCTCAGTTACAACCCTCCCCCCGAGTACCTCCCGACAGAAGCTGAGAGGGAAGAGTGGGAGAAGGCGGATCCCGAGGACAGAGAGAAGGAGTACATGCCCGCCAAGTTTGATTCGTTGCGCAAGGTCCCCGCCTACGGCGAGTTCGTCAAGGAGCGCTTTGAGCGCTGTCTGGATCTTTACCTCGCTCCTCGCGTGCGCAAGAACAGGCTCAACATCGATCCCGCGTCGCTTCTTCCCAAGCTGCCCCGTCCCGAGGAGCTCAGGCCTTTCCCCACATCCTGCCAGACTGTCTTCCGCGGCCACGAAGGTCGCGTGCGGTCTTCGGCCATCAGCCCCGACGGCGAGTGGCTTGCAAGCGGCGGTGACGATGGTACTGTGCGCTTGTGGCATCTCCGCACCGGTCGTCAGGAGTGGATGGCCAAGCTCAGTCTCGATGAGGCTGTGAACGCTGTCCGCTGGCGTCCCAACAAGGAGACCTTCATACTGGCCGCTGCTGCTGGTGAAGATCTCTTCTTTGCGGTTCCTCCCCGTGGTGCGGACGGCATCGACAAGGCCAGCCGTGACATTATCGACGCTGGTTTCGGTTACGCCACACAGAACCCTCAGCCCGCAGCTGCCGTCACCAAGGAACACCCGGGCAAGTGGGCCAGACCTGGCTCCAAGCTGGAGGCTGCCGGCGTCCTGCTCAAGGCCACCGTCAGGTCCGTCATCAAGGTGATCAACTGGCACAGACGCGGAGACTTCCTCAGCACCGTCTCCCCCAACGGCCAGCGCAGCGCAGTTGCTATTCACACCCTCTCGAAGCATCTGACTCAGATTCCCTTCCGCAAGCTGCCCGGTCTCGCCCAGACGGCGCAGTTCCACCCCTCGCGGCCGCTCTTCTTCGTCGCGACCCAGCGCATGATCCGCTGCTACGACCTTCAAAGACAGGAGCTCGTCAAGGTCATCCAACCCGGCGCCCGCTGGATCTCGTCCTTTGATGTGCATTCTGGTGGTGACAACATCGTGGTGGGATCCTACGACAGACGTCTCCTGTGGCACGATCTCGACCTATCCAACCGCCCGTACAAGACGATGCGCTTCCACTCGGAGGCCATCCGCGCCGTCAAGTACCACCGCAGCTTCCCCCTGTTCGCCGACGCCAGTGACGACGGCACGCTGCAAATCTTCCACGGCAAGGTCGTGACCGATCTCATGGAGAACCCGACCATTGTGCCGGTGAAGATGCTCAAGGGCCACAAGATTGTCAACAAGCTGGGTGTCCTGGACGTGGACTGGCATCCTACGGAGCCTTGGTGTGTGAGTGCCGGCGCTGACGGCACCTGTATCCTCTGGACCTGATGAGTGAGTGCATCCATGGTTGGGGGAGGATACTTGTAAGTTTTCACAAAAAGACAGCGAGGCGTTGGGAAGAACCAAAAAGAACCAAAAGAAGGATCCTTCAACAAAACTAGACAAGTTTGCTTTTCTTCAAAAATTTGTTCATGTTAGATAATTCGCCCCCGATTTACCTACAACGCAGGATGGTGTTATTAATGGATGTCGAATTTGTACAAACCATTTTCCCCGTTATCGTGATCTTTTCAACACTTGCTGTGAACCCGGAGAGACGAGACCAGTCCCATCATACACGTATCATGAAGAGACCCTTACAAAATGCAAGATGGGGTTCAGTCACTTGGCGACGGAAGACGATGCCGAAGGGACCGAAGGGGCCGAAAACCCCACGGCGCCAGCGCAGGGTGTTTGGCTGCAAGTTTAATTAGGCGTTGGCTCGTGCGTCTGCGCCGTCTCATTTCTCATTGACGGAAGTTCAGGTGCATTTCTCCTTCGCCGTTGGGGCCGCTCGCTCTCTTGTTGATGAAGAAGGGCACTTGGCGGAATATGCGATGGAGCAACGGGCTATTCGCAAATTGACTGATTCTTAGTGCTCTTTGCAGGCTATCTGCCAGTTCTTCCCGCTCCCTTCAATCTGAAACCTGCCATGCATCAAGAGGGCGTCACACCCGCGGGGGGGCAAGTCGGTCATCTTAATCCCCAGCCGTTATTGACCACCTCACACCTCTCACAATTCTCACTCCTCGTCCTCTAGCTCCTCTCTGTTCCAGTCCCCTGGCGAATCCGAACCCACGTCATGCACAGACACCATAACCGAAGGGTTGGCTGGAGATCGCGTATCGTATGGTGCCACGGTGCCAGGTGGTATAATAGTAGTAGAGTTGTAAGGTTATTGTAAAGCGGTGGAACGCCTGGCCCCGGTTCTCAACGTCCGGGAAGAGGCACGCACGCACACTTTTCTGTGTAGGGATACAAACACGGCATGAATAACAGTGGCCCAGAACCTGCAAGGCTCACAAAGGGCCAAGGTTTCTCTGCCGTCTCTTGCGTCGGATCGCCGCTGTCATCGAACCGAGAGGAGGTGATGGTTGGAGACGAGCTTGCATAACGACGTAGCTTGTATCCGTAGTATGAAGCCTTCAAGAACTTTTCGCCCCCTCATCCTTCCTGCTTCAAGAACGGTTGACGTCCCATCCTCTTGGGATTTGGACTGTTTACCTTTTCTGCCTCGCCCGTCTTCTCATCTTGTTCACCCACCCACCCCATCCCTGACAATCTACTCCAGGTGTGCGTGTGGCCCGTATGCTCATTTCCCTCGCGAGCACCCGATCCATCATCCCGCATCGAACGAAATAATCCTTTTTATCTCTCGAATTTTCAAGGGCCGCCCGTTTCCACTTTTTCCCGTACCTTTTTGTAAGAGAGATCCAGGAAACCCTGTTCCCGCTCTCTTGGATGCTTCAGGCGCGTGGGACTTTGAAATAATTCAACAAACTGCCTGCCCCGCGCAGGCGCAACGACGTTGCTAATCTTTTTCTGTCTCTGTTCTTTCTCGGTTCCTGGCTCTATTTTCCAGATCTTTCGCGATCTTCCTCTCCGCAGCGTTACATTCAGTCCTGTTCCATCGTCATGGTCTCCTCAACTTCGTACGCCGCGGCCGCGGTGCTGGCCCTATTTGCGGCCTCCGGAACGGCCCAGAACTTCACCATTGCCAACGGCCAGATCTTCACGCCTGGGCTGGTCATCTTGGACGCGCCTCAGCCGGGGACCCCGCTGGGCGGAGGTTAGTCACCCGCCAGACACCTTTTCTCAGATATTTCAGATGAAGTTTCGCAAACAACATGAACTTTGACTTTCATCGGGCCACAAATAGTTAATACTAATACTGGTTAAACTATAGATAACCTCCATGTTGCGATTGACGTCTCGACAAACGGCAAGATGCCGCTGCCGCCGTATGCTTCGGATAGTCCGACCAAGATCTTCAATGTGACCATGTTTTTGTCAAGCTACACTACCGGCCGCAACTTCACCATCTCTAACGGCACAGCGACGGCCAATAACGCCAGTTTGGGGGAGATTATGACTCAGGAGCCCGGCAGCACGGTGAAGCACGTAAATTGGATATGGCCGGATTGTCTCGTCGGCAATGGTCAGCCCAGCTCCAGTTCCAGCGATCGCGGCGCGTACAATGTAAGTCTGGTATTTCAAATAATCTTCATGTAATTCCAATATAGCTAGGACTAACACCAATTCCCCCCAAGATCTCCATCCGCCAAAACTTCCGCCTCAACGGCGAAGATCACTACACAATCTTTGACGTGCCCATCTCCGTCACGAACAGCATCGAGCAAAAGGACAGCCGGCCCTCATGCGACGCCCTCAACAACCCGCTCCTCACCCCCGAGCAACTCAACGCCACGGCCGCCAACTCGATCGGCGTGCTCTTCGCGCCGGGCGACTCCACCACGATTGAAGTTA
The DNA here is from genome assembly GCF_011075155.1 of Colletotrichum scovillei. Lineage (NCBI taxonomy): Eukaryota > Fungi > Ascomycota > Sordariomycetes > Glomerellales > Glomerellaceae > Colletotrichum > Colletotrichum scovillei. Next base: position 2,541,985 of record NW_023336262.1, read on the forward strand.
AATCGGGAAGCGGCAGCGACGACGGACTCGGCGGGACGAAGCCTGAGGCGACGCCCGGTGACGGTCTCGGCGCGGGAGCGAGCTTGAGGTGGAGGGATGGGGCGTATTGGTTGTGTTTGGTGAGCATCGGCGCTGCGCTGATACTCTGATCGGAGGGAGAGGGAGGCTTTTTGCCAGTTTCGTTGTGGACGAGCTGGCTGGTTACACTTGTGCCCATTCATGATACCCCCAGACGCGGAAGCTGTATTAGTACATATTTCTTAATCGAATCCCTCCCCGACGGGAGTCATAGTTCTTGTCCGTCGGCCGTCGGGTAGTGCCGAAACCGATACCGATGGGTTGTATATATAACCTTAGCACCTTACCTTTGTGCACAGATATCTCAAACGGCCGAACATTTGATGTCTTCTAGAAGTTGGCAGAGGTGAAAAACGACGATGGAGGGAAGCCAATTGGAGATAAGGTTAATTCTCTCCAACGAAAGTACGGATACACAAAAGTCTTCTCGTGTCGTCGAACTCAAGGCAGAAACCAAAGACAGTTTAAGCAAACATCAACCGATCGCTAGCAACGGGTCTATTACGCAGTAGGAAACTCATTCCCGGGACCTTGGTGATTCCCCACTCCCACCGGGTCGGTGAGTACCCGGAGCTGAGCGTCCTAGCCATCCGGTGGCCCCATGCCGCACGCGCGACGAACTGCTTCCTGGAAAAGGCAATACGCACGTCAGGTTAGGCGACGAGCCGTTACAACACTTGCAACTTGCATGTGGCCAACCACCCGCGCTTGTAGTGCACACCTACGGTTTACCATTCGGCTCAGCCTTTTTCTTAGTAGGCACTTGGGAATTATGGCACGAGGAAATGTCGATCGCAAGCTCGCAACTCACGTTTCTCACCGGCCCTTGTCCTATCACAATACTCACTAGACGGGCTCTGCATGGCAAGCCCCCCAGACTTCCGCGCCGTTTCCACAACAGCCCCCAGGATCCCCCGCACTTTCTGGCCGCACTAGACCTCGGCTGCGCGTTGCATCTCCAATCTGGAAAAGGACGTCTGCACATGGTGTGGTTGTACGACTGAAATGCGGCAAGCATTGATGGGACGGGGAAGGCGGACGGGAACTTGGATGGTCGTAGCTTCCTTTCCCACCTCACTCCCGCCAAGCATCAAGTCGGGTTGGGAGCTATTCTGCCTCTGTCACCCGGTGCGCGACGGTTGACCCTGGCCACCTTTTTCTTACTTATGACTGTTGAAACCCCCCTCGTCATTGAAACACCCTTTAACTATGGAGGGTTCGCATACCAATTGTGCGGTGGTGTCATGTTGAGATTGTCTTTCTTTTGACAATCCCTCCTGTCTTGGAAATCTGGTACAACCCAAGCTCTAATTCGAGCTTCATTGCATCGCAGCTCAAGGTTGTTGGTTGACGAATACTCACTCAATTCGCCGGCGTTAGCAAAAGCCCATCTCAGAATTGTCTGTCGGCCTGTCCTCTGGATTCATTAACATCTTCTACAAACAAAAGCCTGATCCCCTAGGGCACATCATCAGCCTGTCAACACATACTCTCACATCCCATCGCGAAACGCAGTAACAAAACACAACCTTAACGATGCCTCTACACCAGGGCTTCCTCCCGCGTGAGGGCCTCACAGCCGACCCCATCTTCCGCCTCCTCGCCAGGACCGCCCTGAACCCGTCCGTACTCCTCCCGCTCCTGCTCCTCGCCCGCTACACCAAGAAGGGCGGTGACCTCGCCATCCTCCACCCCACGGCCTTTTCGCGCATCAAGTTCCTGGCGTACTGCGCCGTCACGCGCTGGGCGAGCAGCTGGCTCTCACGGCGCGCCCTGAACAACTGGGTGGACGACCGGTACGACTGGCGCAGGGAGATTGTCCTCGTCACGGGCGGTGCTGGTGGGATTGGTGGGCATGTTGCTCGGTTGTTGGCCGAGCAGGGTGCTACTGTCGTTGTGTTGGATATCCAGGATTTGACTTTCACTGCTGGTGAGTGATCCCTTTCCCTCAATGGAGAAATCTGTGGTGATGCTCGTTTTCTGTATGGTTCATCGTCTAACACCCGCCAACAGCTTCCAACGTGCACTATTTCAAGTGCGACATCACCTCGACTGAGAAACTTGCAGCCGTGGCCAACGATATTCGTGCAAAGGTCGGCCACCCGACAGTGCTCATCAACAATGCCGGCGTGGCGCGAGGCAAGACGGTCCTCGACTCGACGGAACGAGATATCCGCTTTACCTTCGACGTCAACACGCTTGCGCACTACTGGACAACCAAGGAATTCCTCCCGCACATGGCCAAGATGAACCACGGCATGATTGTGACGGTTGCGTCGTACGCAAGCTATCTCTGCGTCCCCAACATGGTAGGATGAACTCTCGGCGCTGATCTGATTTGTCAATACAACAAAGATGATTAACTCTCACCAGGTCGACTACGGCGCGTCCAAAGCCGCCGCCATGGCGTTCCACGAGGGCATCACGGCAGAGCTCACCACCCGGTACAACGCCCCGCGGGTGCGCACGGTACTGGTCAACCAGGGCTTCACAAAGACTCCATTGTTCACCGGCTACGAGCAGGGCGTGGAGTTCATAGTCCCGGCGCTGGAGCCCGAGACCGTCGCCGACGCCGTGGTCAGACAGGTGCTCGCGGGCGAGAGCGGCCACGTCGTCCTGCCCGCGTACGGCAACGTGCTGACGGCGCTGCGGGCGTTCCCGTACTGGTATCAGCACCGCATCCGGGGCGAGGCGCAGAAGCTGATGAAGAACTTTTCGGGCCGGCAGGTAGTTAAGGACGTTGAGGGGTTCTACGAGAAGAGGGACAAGAAGGCCGAAGAGGAGCAAGAGAGGCCGGAGGAGAGCACGGTCTTGGTTGCGGAACCCATTCCTGAGCCGAATGGCATTGAGTGAGAGGAATGACGAAAATGATCATTTCGCGGCAGGACGGATGAGATGGGCAGTACATATAAAGTTGACACACGTTGCTCTCGTCCCGCAAAGAAATGTAACTTTGTAACTACTTTAGTGAGATGGATGGTCCCGCCGCGGGTGCGTACATCCTTGCAGGGACATGGTGTCTTCCGTTACACGAGTCTACGGACGACATTTGCAGAGCCGCCAGCTGGTCGTGGGTTCCGAGCTAGAACTATGGACCACGACTTCGCCTATCGCGACTTGCACACTTCAATACAGGACTATCTTCGCTCGGATATGAATGAGCGATCTGTTGAGACGGTGTGTATTGTTGTTTGCTTACGTGAAGGTCCCGATTCTATCATCGGGTGATCGGGGTTTAGTGATACACCGAACCAAACAAGGATCGACTGCTTTCGGTCGCAAATTTGGAAAAGAATAACAGATATCGCCTTACGATGACTGCTCTTCCTCTTTACACTATGGATTACATGAATGAATGATGTCTCGGAACGCTTCCTATCGTTCAACAAAGCTGCAAGACAAACGAACACATTGCCTCTGCTCAGGACCAATAGCCCAGAGCGTTGTCATTGCGACTGACTGAGTCGTGCGTAATCACGAAATCACACCTTCAAGATGTCTTGCAGAGTTCGATCGCTCGCTCGCTCCGACAGGCCGCTTTAGCTGGTACCAATCAACCAACGTCCTTGTCTCTGGGCCTTGTCTTAGGTTGGGTAGAAGTGACAAGTGACCAACTGTCTCTGCGCGTTGTAGAAGCGAGCGAACGAGCGGCCCGAGGCCAAGTTCCAACGGGTGACCGTCCCCCAGGCATATCGCATGCCAATAGATAAAAACCAGATTCGGAAAGTGGGAAAATCTGCAGGATGGGAGAACTAGACTCCTTATCGAAATCATCCCCCGAGGCCTTCCCCGTCCATGGATCTCATTGCACCCCTGCTCATTCGTTCTTCAATGGGAGGTCCCACAAGTTGACTGGGCGGTTAACGGCTGCGCCGTACGGAAACATGAGTGGCATGTTCGAAATCTTGGGATTTTTCTCCGCCCTTTGACCGATCCGGCGTGCCCATCACAAAAAAAATCACCGAATACCAGCCCGACCCCTCTTTTTATCGTGGAGTTTGTGTGTCGCTTTCTCATCGCATGTTTGCTCTCTCTCTCTCGCGGGGATCCAGCAAACAAATCTCAAAAAAGCAAGGGTTGACACCAACCAAACATCTTCATTCTCGAGATCTGCCCCGGGGGTTTCCTTTTGGCAAACAAAGATGACGACTGAGAGGTATCCTGACGAGCTGATTGCGGGGGACGATACAGAAGATGAGAGCCAGTCAGAGGTTGGGAGTGTAAGCAATCGCGCGTCCACGCCGCCAACGTACATTACATGTACGGAGAAAAGATTGGCATCGCTGAATATCGCAAACAGATTGCCTCGTCCAGCACAAGTCTGCGCGAATCCGTCCTCGACTACCGCCTCGAGAACGGTAGGACATATCACCGTTACAAAGACGGCAGTGAGTTTTTTCTTTTGCTTGTTGTATTTACCTTTGATGAAACCCACCCCGCTTGGCATCGAGACACGGTCTGACAATGACACAGAATACACGAAACCCAACGATGAGCGGGAAATGGACAGACTTGGTAACTTCCTTTCTGATGCTGTTGTTCTTGACAGCTAGTTCCTCGGCTAACGACGGGAAATTCCAGAGCTGGAAAATGAGTTATGGCTGATTTCTCTCGACTTCGCTTCCGGCGTCGCCCCGCCTGCCCAGAAGGACTCAAAGTTCGTGTGTTCTCGTGCCCTGGACGTCGGTACCGGTACCGGCAGCTGGGCCATCGACTTTGCAGATGATCATCCGGAGTCAGAGGTAAGGAGAAAAGATCAAGAGTTGCACTTCGACGAATCTGCAAGAAAAGGCGACTGAATTGTGACCATCTGACGCTCTTGCTTCCAAGGTTATCGGATTCGACCTCTCACCGCCCCTGACTGATTAGTACGTTTAATATTTTCTCTATTCGTAGGCTCATTCTTTTTGTTTCAAGCCCAAAATGTGACATTTAAGCTCTTTGAGAGCAGAAAGACACTCGCATTCATCGGTTTACTGATTGTTTTCAGCGTGCCCCCAAACCTCAAATTCGAGATTGATGACCTCGAGGAAGACTGGACATGGTCCCGCCCTTTCAGCTACATCCACAGCAGAGTCATGACTGGCGCCGTCAACGACTGGGACGTATATCTCCGCAAGATTTACAAGTGAGTTGAGAAAAGCTGCTCATAGCAACCGAGGAAATCTAAATCATGCCAACAAAAAGTCGCAGCTAACACTCGTGAAAAAAAAGGAACCTCGAGCCAGGTGGCTGGGTCGAGCTGCAGGAGCTCGACATCTTCGTCACCTCGGACGACGGCACCCTCACGGAGAAGCACGCGCTCTCGCAATGGAGCAAGCTCCTCCACGGCGCCTCGGAGAAGCTCGGCCGCCCCTACATTGACCCCAAGTCCCTGGACCTCAAGGCCGCCGGCTTCGTCGACGTGTCCATCACCACCTTCAAGTGGCCCCTCAATGAGTGGCCCAAGGACCCCAAGTACAAGCAGCTCGGTCGGATCCAGCTCGAGAACGGCACGACTGGGATGGAGGCTTTCACGATGGCGGCTTTTACGCGCGCGTACGAGTGGTCGCCCGAGGAGGTCAACGTCTTCCTCGTCGATGTCCGGAATGATCTTAGGAATAAGGCTATCCATGCTTATATGCCAGCGTATGTCTTTATCACTCCTCTGTCAATGCACTGATATCCTAATACGTTATACAGGTACTGCATCATTGGTCGGAAACCGGAGAAGGGTGAGCTTGAGGTGAAGAAGGAGGAGAATCCTGCCTGAGATCCGTTGAAGGGGATTTGACCACTCGAGGTGTCCAATTTCTTCATCATATTCGCAATACAGCACGACAGTCAAAGGCAAAATCCTGTTGATGGTATTAGTGGACTGGCAATGAACAGCGAGGAAATCACGTCGGACCACTTTGCATGATTTTATAGCACATTCACAAAGACCTGGGGAGGCATCTTAGCAGCATGAGCATCATTCTTTCCTTCTTTAACGGCGCAGACTCATCTGCCTGTCAAATCACATAGCTACAGCTGAAGAAGAGACGCCCGTGACCATTGCAATATGTATAGTTGTTACGTGAGTTCGCCAAACATCCGCTCGGTTGAGGTCCACCTCTCTCATACTGTACCGCCATCACCGTCCAGTCTGTTTTATTGCACAAAGCTACGAAGCTATATACTCCGGAATTACGTGTCTCGTTCTCTTTGGTATTAACGTATTCCGGAGGATCGTCGATCCACGGTACCTTTACTCCAATGGCTTCCTTCCAACAATAGAATACCTATGAACAACGTTAGCAAACTCTCACTCAGAACCCCTATCCAAGAGCAGACAACAATAACCAAACGCTCCTCCGAGGAATGCACTCACACAAGCCCGTAGGCATGAATACTCTCATCCCTCATCTCGTTCCTGACACCAACCAAAAACGCATCGACGTCCTCCTTGGACCACCCAAACGCCCTCGTGAACGGCGCCATCGCAAACCCCTGGAGCCCAGCCACGATATTCTCCCCGCTCCACACTCCAAGCTCCTTCAACTTCCTCCCCTCCTCCGTGTCCGCGGCAGGCCATCCGTTGGTCGGCCACTTGAACACGCGGACCTCGACGTCCGCGAACCCAACCTCCGGATCACGCATCAGGTCGGCGAGCTTGGGGATCTCCTGGTAAGGACGGCCCAGCATCACCGAGGCGTCGTGTAGAAGCGCGCAGTACCGCGCCAGAGCCGAGGTCGTGGGATCGAGGGTGCCGTCGTCGCATGAGGGGCCTACGTCGACTTCTTGGAGTTCTAGGTAGCCTCCCGGTGTGAGGTTGCTGTTGCGAGAGTGTGAGAAGATCTGAACTTGCAGTCTAGAGTCTGTGTGTTTTACACAGCCCAGGAGGAGGGTTAGGGGCAGGACTCAACTCGTAACAATTCTTCAGGTACTCCTTCCAGTCTGCTATGCTAGAAGTCATGAGGCGGCTGTGTATGTAGTCAAACGGTTCGTCAAACACCCACTCCTCCTCAATATCGTCAACTTCAAAGTCAACGTTTGGCGGCAGGCTAGAAGGGGAAACGTGTCAGTAAGGCCCTATGCCGAGATGAACAATGGGGTTAGTTCCCAACTCACAAAGTAGGTTGATTAGGCGAAAGATCGATCCCAAGGACCTTTTCATTTCCCAACCTTTCATCAGCAAACGACTCCTCTGAACTGTCTGAAAAGGGTGTCAAACACCAGGAAAAACTTACTTCGGCTTCGGGATGCTCATCGCCAAAGTCAATAGCCCATATCCCCGTCCCCGTTCCAACGTCGAGGACCCTGCCAAGGACTTCGGCCCCCTTCTGGCACGGCGGCGCGAGACCGAGCCTGTTATCAAACGTGAGGAGGAAGACGTTATGTTGGAGGTCTGGCGATTCAGCTTCCCGTCAGTACCTGGATACATGGAGACAACCGTAGGGTTGCCGCTTCGAACCTAAGAGGAAACTGCCGAGCAGAAGTGCTGTGCCTGTGTCTTGCAGCAGCAGCGGCAATAGCAGCACCAACCAAATGTCGACGGGAGAAGGGAACAACAAGACTCACCTAACCTCTCCTGCTCAGCCTGGTCGTTTGGAAGGGTATATTCTGCAGAAAAGGCCGGTCAGAAACAACACCAACGCCATCCATAACCCGAGCCGGACCACTGCGGTCTCCCACTTACTGCCGTCCTTGTACCGATGATACGTCCTCCCGTTCTCCATACGATACTCCAGTATGGATTCACTCAGACTCAGCCCAGATGAAGACAAGCCCTTCAGCAGAGGAAAGCAATGACACGGTCAGTTGAGTATTTCTTAAAGAAAGATACAGAAGAGACAATGAAGTCAAGAGGCAGGGGTAGACGGGGGGCGATAAGGCTGAAGGGAGTGAGGTTCTCAACAGACGAAAGGCAGAAGACTCACAGGGACGTCCTCAGAATGCCCATGTTCGCAAGAGGCGTGACCACATCCCTCTTCCTCGTCCTGACCATCGCCGTCGTCATCGTGAGAATGCTGCTGCTGCTGCTGCCGCCCCCTCGAAGGCTGACCAAAATCACGGTCCGGATCAATCCCATAATCTGCCATGTATTTCGCTTTCAAGCTCAGAAACAGTTGATCATGCTTGGCCTGATCGATCTCTCCTACACCACGCTCTGAAGAGTGTGACATCTGCAGGGGGTTAAAGGAAAAGGCTGGCAGAGCAGAACTTTAGAAGCAGCGTCGGCAGCCTCGAGTTGTCGTCGTCGTTATTATTCTCAAAATAGTAAGGGACCGAAAACACTTTCGATCAAAGTACAGAACAGCGCCCAGACTCAATACACCAAAGAAGAAAAAAGAGCGAAAGGAATCGTGTCACGAATTCCAACCAACTCCTCTCTCTCTCTTTCTCTCTCCCCCCATACCCGCATCCTTCAAAAGCCCGTCTGGCCCCCCAAAAATGGCCAACCGAACCGAACCCCTCCTCGTCCCAGGGCCCAGGCATCTTACCCCCCCAGGCAAACACACCAGGGCAAACATTTACGAGCACACCGAACTAGGCAGGGGGGGACAAGTTGGAGTTGGAGTTGGAGCAAGAAGGAACCAACAGCATATGCACGTCTGCAAATTGCAGCTTTCGAATTGGGAATGTGAAGCGGCGTTTTCTGCAGAGGGCCCGCTAATCTTTTTCCACTCTGGCCGCGCTACGGAATGACACGACCGGGGAGGTAGACGAGCCGAGGGGGTTGTATGCAGGCCGGGCCGGCCCCCGGGTTAGTGGGCGAAGGAAAGTCAACTCTCTAAGCACTGGGTTGGTGGACAAGCGCTTGAGCGCAGAATAAGCGCTTCAATGACTATTTAAACCGAGCTTGCTTCATCGATGGAATGGTTGGATCATGGTCGCCTACCGGACTCATGAGTACTGGTAGCTGTCGTTGACGAAGCGTACACATAGATTGAGGCAAGCAGGCGGATCTAGGCAATCCACCTCACTTCCATGACCATTACATAGCACTTCATCAATCTTTGTATCGGGAAGTTTTTGGTATTCATCCACCATGCCATCAGCGAAAAGCCCGATTGAAAGGCTTCCAGCCAGGCACAACTACCTCAAGCCAGCTGGATCAGTGCTATTCACCTAACACCCAACTTCGTCCCCTCGGCCGCTCACTCCCCTGTCATCTTCAACACTGCGACTTCCACGCAGAGTAATCTCTTCCACACACAGCCCCAAACTCTAAATCATCCGAAACTGGATGACATGGCATCAAAGTACGTCGCCAGCCTGCGGCTCGTCCATCGCCAAGTAAGAAGAACCTTGCCATGTGGTTGGCCATTTCCACTCGAAGAAGATGCAAAAGAAAGGGCCAAACAGAGAATCTGAGAATGCCGCGCCGATAATGCGACGCCTTGTAAACATGAAAAATGAGAAAATCCGACAATTGAAAATCCAATCAAACAGAATCTTTGACCGTGGTCATTATACAGCTCCGATTTGCTCCTCGGTCATGAGTTGAAAAAACAGTGGCTCTTTGTATGCCCGAAACTCCAAGTAGCCCCCGAAAACCCGCATCTCTCTTTTTTGGGTGTTTCCAAACAAACGTCCAGTAGTTTTGAATGCAAGAGGCAAGGATTAACCATCCAAGGCACACCTTTATCGGAAACTCAAAGTAACGCCGCCTCGAATGAACTTCTGACTGCATTAGTCTTTAAATAGAAGTCGCCCCCAGTGCAGGGAGCTGTTGGTGCTTTTGGGCAGGTGTGCATATGCTCTTTGCCTTCTGTCGTTATTGTTGTCATTTCGCTCAGACGCCACTCCAGCCATCCTTTGTTGGCTGGTACGCCTTGTATCCTGGGTAGGTGCCGCCGCTGCTTTGCGGAGGTCGCTGTTCGTCGTCGTCCTCGATATGTTGGTTGCCACCGCTCGGGCCGCGGTTATAGTTGTATTGTTGCGGACGACTGTAGCCAGAGCTGAAGTCAAAACCGCCAGAATCATGCAGGTCCGGAGATGCCATGCTTTGGTCGCCAGTGTAGCTGCGCTGAGGAGCAAGAGGGCGAGTCGACTCTGAAGAGGGTTGACGCGAGTTTGCTCCGTACTGGGGACGACCGTAGTTCTCATTGAGGAACTGGCCTTGCTGATTCTTCTGGTCAAAGCCGTAGTCGTTTTGAGGCGCGGGGGATCGCCGGTAGTCGCTGGGAGGGGGTGGAGGGCCGCGGTAACCGCCGGCTTGAGGACCAGGAGAGCGGCGATATCCAGCCGGAGCGGGGCTGGGTCCATCGCGAGGTGGTGCTGTGAAGCTTCGGGGTATCGGTGCCGGGCTGGGGCCGTTCCGGGGAGGACGGCCCATGCCATAGCCTCCCTGCTCGTAGCTGTTGCCGAAGCCCTGATCGAATTCTTGCTGAGGACGGGGGTACGTCTGACCTCTCTGGGGCCCGTAGCCATTGTTGTTGAACTCTTGGTGAGGTGTACCCCTACCTTGCATCGCCATGCCTCCGGCAGCCATGGCCCCATTTCCATATCCTTGGTCTACGCCGAAAGAAGACGCTGACTGTCCGTACGCTCCATCACTGTAGCCATTACCTGCCATTTCGTAGGGACCCGCAGGCTGATTGGCGTTGGTGAAGTAACCGCTGGGACCGGCCTGAGGATTTTGGCCATAAGGGCTCCTATCACCCGGCATGGGGCTGTTCGGATGGGACATGGCGTTGGGTGCCATGAGAGGCATGTTCTGTCCGTTCGGGTTCGGTGATACAGCCGGTTTGTTCATCTGTTCGAGCTCCACCTCCTCCTCAAGTGCCACCTTCTTCGAGCCTGCACCCTCCCAACTAGGCATCGCGGGAAGTGAATCGGCGTCTGCCGGATTGGCACCTGATTTGCTAACTTCGAATTCAGCATACTGGGGCGGCGCTGCGGCTCCGGAAGCCACGGGTGCTGTTGAATTCGCCTGGTGTGCAGGCGCGGTGCTGGCATTGTTGTAAAAGGGAGCCATGGGCGCCTGGGATTTATATCCCTGATTGTTCGGTCCATACGAATTGTCGTCGAGGTGCTTGTGAGGTGTCCCCTTGGGGGTGTCGCAGCAACCGCAGCAGTTACCACAGCACTTCAAACAGTAGCAACACTGACAGCAGCACGACAGACCGCAGCAAGCGCACCGGATGATACACCATACGATAGAGAAAATGATCAGACCTCCGAAGATCATGATTCCAATGACGGGCCACCTGGGCAAGTTAGTGTGTCGGAATTGAAGTGAGGCCATGACCATAACCTACTTGCAAAAATTAACGGACATGCAATTGTCCCAACTAGACAGCGCCGTCTTCACATCGTTGATCGAGTTTCCGGCGCTCTGTACTGTGTCTGTAATTCCGCGGCTCTGAATGTCCGCGGCCATGCTCGACACCATTGATTCCCACACTCCTCCTCGGAGACTCCTCGCCATGGCGACATCGATCGAAGGCATTTTGAATGATTTTGTTTCGCTTTTCCTCCAACAAAGAACGTGATTCTCGGCGGATTACCCACAAAATTTGGGTACGTCGAGCTTGGTTGGTCGAGGGTGATTGATTTGCGGAATTAGAAGCGGACTATAGCTCCATCATCTCATGGGCTCGATGTTTCGTCGTTTGATCGGCTTGAACGGTGATCGGCAGACCGTTGGGGGATAAGGCGAACCGCTTCGTGGTACAAGAGAACGTCGTCGTCGTGCAGGTGTAACGGGCGGCCGGAATCGCGCAAAACGATCTCACTTGAAGCCAAGATGGCAAAGGAAAGCAAGTGGTAGGCGTGAACAAAAAAAGGTCGAGCCTCGAGAGCCTCAGAGGATAAGAACCGAAATGAGTAGTGCCGCTGTACTGCCGGTAAATGAATGCAAGTCTTCTTCTGTCGTCACTGCCTATGGGAGGGCAAAGCGTTCGCCCCCTTGCGTGGGTGGGCTTGTGAACGGGTGGTAGGGGACGTTGTAGCGAATGGTAGCGACAAACGAGCAAAAAGCCCAGAGGCTTTCGTCTCAAAATGGCACTGAAACTGGGCGGTGCAAGTCAGCAAGCCCGGCAAGGTCCAACAGGATGACCCCGAAAAATAGGCGATCCGTGGCCAACAGATTGGGTGTCTTGGTCTTATTGCTTGGTGACGCTGCTGAGTGCGAGTATTGAGAAAAGGGGTGGGTCGCAATTCGTGTCCAAGCTGTCGAGAGACACGGTTATCCCAGGTAGAATGGAGGCTGTAGCTGAGGGGTGGTCGTTTTCGTGAGACGTGTTGAGGATAAATAAATCCCAGAGTGGCGGCGAGAGAGGCGGAGTACCGGTATTCGTATGGCTTGCTTAAGGAATGACTTTTGAGCTGGAATTCTGCTCTTCTGCTTCGCGAAGAGAAGGAACGAAAAAAGGTAAAATGAGAGACACGAGGAGGACCGTCAAACAGCCTCGGGAATGGCCAAGGAGATGAGACGGAACGAAAAAGGAGCGAAACGGCACAGGACGCAGTCTGCCGGGTTGTCGGAGGAATATGCACCTCGGGAGGTTGTCAAGAAAAAGAGTGACAAGAGGCCGCCGTAGATGAGATGAAGAAGACTTGAGGTTATGTTTCCCTTGACCAAAAGGTCAGAAGAGCAGCAAAACGAGAGGAGGATTTGCAACGAGGTGTGGGAAAAGGAAGAAGGAACGGGAAAAGATTGGCGTGACGCACACAGAGTTACTTTGCCGGGAAAGCCACGAGGGGGACGATCAAAAGTGGCAGTCGGGCAGTCCAGGTGGTCACTGGTAGTGGGATCAAGGAGCAGCGGTAGAAACATCAGCACCTTTCCATTCTCCCTGTTTGACAGACTGAGCTGAGGGACCTAAGAGAGAGCGAGCGCGACGGGACGCCGCGACCTGAGCACAGGGAGATTTCCAGAGGGAAATTTGAATTGCGATCGAGCGCCATGCCACACTCTAGCGGACTGAAGATCCCTGCTCAGACGAACTTGAGTGGGGGAAGCGGTTCCTGACTTCCCGTCCCCCCTTCTGCTTTGCTTTTTTGCTGCGGCTTGTTCAGTCAAATCGATGCAATGCTGCGCTGCTGCCGCCGCTTGGCTTCGCATTCTCTTTTCTGTCTGCCTGCCTGTCTGCAACGCCAACACCCAACGCCCGTGTCCACTTCCACCTCAACTCCAAAACGGCTGTCTGGCAAGTCCCCTTGTAATCGCGCAAGTGCCGTTTTTTCCCTCATGAAGTTCGTTCAGGGGTCGGTTCGGAGATGATTTTGGATCCGTCGACCACAATCTTGATTGCGCCGATGAGCCGTCCCTCAAGTCCCCTCTCCCCCGGCCGATAAGTCAAGGTACTAACTAAAGTAAGGTAAGCACATAAGGTATTAGTTAGCGAGTATTGACTTGCAGCGTGTCTGGTCTGCCGCCGCCGCGCGTGCCCGCCACCCAACTGCACCAACCGTACGGAGCACTTCCGTATTGAAAACGAGACAGCCTGGGGACCGAGGGACCACCAGTTAGTAGCATGCAGAGTCAACATGATGAAACATAGTGCTCTTTTCGTCCTCAGGCATACGTACAGCACATTACGACTTGGCATTGGCCAAAGCGTCTGGGTCGCAACCCCCGTGACAGTGGGCACCCCTTGCTGCCTTCGCTCGCGCTCGGTTATGACGGGAATACGTAAAAAGCCAATGGTTATTTCCAGCCACACCAGCTCTCTGCTCAGCCACAATCACTCGCCACATCCAGCACCCAAGTGAAATGCAGAGTTGCATCAACTCGGCCGAGACGGCGGCAGAGCCCCGGGCCTGACCAGGATACTGCAAATTCGACAGTGGACAGGGCATCTCGGAGACAGGCTCTCCTTCTTGTCTCAGAAAGACCGCCGTCGCTGGCTTCGAGAACAATCCTTGGCCCCCAATCTCACCACCTTGAAATGAACGTCAGGGTCGAGCTAACTGACTAGAGAATCCCGCGAAACACCTGGAAGCGTGGAAGAGTAGCAATGGGCCAGTAAATAGGATCAGGAACGGACGCCACCGTAGTTCAAGAGACCGCTTGCGATAGCCTGAAATCTTACTCTTGCTGCTCCAAGTAGTTGATCTTCGTCAGAGGAGGCGCTCTATCCTGGGACGTCGAGAGTGGAAGCTCTGGGCAGTGGCACCGACACGCACGTCCCAGAAGAAGACCGTCTGGACGTCTAGAAGGGTAATTGAATTCACAGCTGCAGCCCAGTACAATGCAGGGCTCGTCTGATGTGAGACCTATGCTAGTAACTTGACCTGTGCAATAGTCAAGCCCAACGACCTTGCGTTGATCGCGCAGTCTTTGAATGACTTCGTGGATCAGGGCAGATGTCGCATTCCTAGGTATGTTGACATGGATTAAGAGACACGCCCGTCAAAGGTTGGAAATTTCCCATGTCGTCACCAGTCTCGGAAATTTGATCATGGCCATAAAAGCATCGATAATGTTGAAGTCTACTATGGAGTCATAGTCCAGAACTTTCTCGATTCTTTCTCCAGGCCAGGGCTCGACCCCGAATCTCATCGTCATCATACATATTGGCTGGCCCCCATCTTCGTTCCCTCATGGCCCCTATCGTCGTATAAGTCCTTCCAAAGAAAACCTGCCAACGCCTAACCGGGTTGTTTCGCAATCAAGGTATCATCTGTGTGTTCGCAAGTCGTCGTACTCATGACAGTCAAAGAAGTTTCACGCCTCTCCGCCTCGAACTCTTCCAACCCTTCGGAACCCAAACCCCATTATCTTTCATCATCATCATCCGTCTATTTTCCGGGCGGCGGGCCAGCGGGCGGAGCGTACGAATCCCGCTGGTAGGCGTTTTGCGGCTGCTGCAGGTGAATACCCTCGTTGTGACCGCTGTAGTATCCATCGTTGGGGTTGAACGTGGTGCCAGTGTACTGAGGTTGCTGCTGAGCGGGTCCGTAAGCCGGCGGCGGGTTCTGGTAGGCGCCGCCCTGCTGGGGGTAGCCCGCGTATCCTTGCTGCTGGCCGTTGTACGGCTGGTTGTAGGCGTAAGTGCCCTGCTGGTTATGCTTGTTGTTGTTGCTCATCCATCCGGTGCCGTAGAAGGGCTGAACGCCGCGCTTTCTGCGACGGCGAGAGTTCATGCAGCTACATCACAAAAACGTCGGTTAGCCGTGATGAACGAATGCAATGGGAGGTCGTGCCAGAAGACGGGAAATAGCACTGGGGGAGTACCCTAACAAGATGAGGATCAGAAGTGCGATGCCGACGACGACGGCGGCGAGGACCCAGCGGCCCCACCAGTACCATGCGCCGCGTTCATAGCATGCTCCGTTTCTGTAGACTTGACCGGAGCTGCAGTAGAATTGTCTGCGGGATTGACGTTAGCGTCCGGAGGGCATCGCCGGGGGTGTTGATGTATGCAGGGTCTTGCAGATCCATTTCGGATGGCATGCAATGAGGGCAGGAAGGAGAAGGCTTACCTCTTGTCGAGTGAGTCGATGGGAAAGGGTAGAATGTGAACGTTGCCTACAGCGTCCGCCATCTTGATGACCGTGATGTTGTCGCTGGACGGGAAGTTTCTTATTCGTGGCCCCTCGATATTGAAGGTATGGAAAAGGGTGGCCTCTCAGTGGTATGCCGAACTTCTTATGCTGTCGTTGGTGGACAGGGTTCTGGTGCGGCGAATAAAGAAAAGACGAGATGTAAACGGCAGGAGCAGCTGTCTGGGGAGAAGCTTCATCCGACTATTGTATTCCTTGTCTGTGCTTTAGAAGAACCCAACAGCTCACTTTTGCGTGGCGTTTGCTATGCTTTTCGTTGGCGGGGAGGGAAGATGGCGAGTGATGTTCAATGACGTGATGGCTTTTGACGTCCAGTCCGTATGGGCGAGATCCGGTCTAGAGCTCTCGGTCGTGCACAAAAATTAAGGTAAGTTGTACCCGTGGAGAATAGGTAGCGTAGGTAGGTTTTGGTGGGAGGATTGCGGCCTATTTAGAGTGCAATGCGAGACAATCCAAGGTTGAATTAATCAAATAAGAATTTGGATAGTTCCTGTTATGTATCCGTATCCGCAATGTAGGAAGGCAGCAGCGAAGCGCCAGAAGAGAGAGTCAAGACGTTTAGGTTTTTGATTAAGTACAAGGTTGATTGATGGAAAAGACTCTTGAGAAAAAATTAGACGGGGGTACGAGGAAGAGGGGGGAAAAGAGGGATCCAAGTTATATTTCGCCCGACGGCGTGATGAAGAAAGCCAAGCAAACCGTCGCCAGACAAAAGCGACGTCTTGGAGGCTGGGCAGTCACTTGGCCCCAAAGCCATTGCGTGGCCTCCCTCCTCTGCCCAGACTTCGCACACTTGGTCCCCCGGCGAAGCTTCCAGTGATGCCCACACCTTCCTTAGAGCGTGGCCACTCACGATTCACCACCGTCACCAGTCATGAGGTACCTACAGGCTAACAGGCCTACCTTACTTACCTTGCCGTGCTTGCCTTACGGATGGACTCATCATGGGTGGTATGGAATTAGGTACAATGATTGTACTTCCATTGTCAGCCCTCAGCAGCGAAAGTCCCCTCCGACCACACTCTACCGCCGAGTCACCACCAAGCATCTCCAGTGAATCGAATGAATGGGGCCCCCGTCCGGTTAGTTTTCCCTCCGTTCCCGCCGATGTTTTGTTTGGACGGGATGCTTTTTCGTCTGAATCTACCTTAGTATACGTCTCTCTCTCTCTCGCGCGCGGACACTCACCAACTTCACCAAGAAGCTAACGGTCCTCCTCCAAGACACGAACCCATCAAAGCCCCATGCAAGGTACCAACTGGCAACCGCGGATCCTCTCCTCTTCCTCAGGCCATCAAGGGCCCAATACACTATAGTTCACCCAGTCCCAAACTATCCAATAACCCATCACGTCGCCCGGCAATAGTTCTCGTCGAGTCATCGGGGCTCCGGTATCGAATGTGGCTGTGTTCGCCCTTTTCGCCCTCTCGCCTTCTCGTCACCCAGAGAGGCCCGGCCAACGCCCAGTAGCCCACAAGGTGAATAACCGTGGTACCATGGCCTTCGTGAACGAATCGCAAAAGAGCCACTACCGTTTCGGTAAACGAACAAGACAAGAAGCAGAAGAACCTGAGCAAAAAAAGAAAGAATGGGGCTTCAAGGCGGCGCCTGACATCACCGGCACGAGCGAGGCTTGGCCGTCTCCATTCAATTATTGCGCGCCTCCTCTTACCCAACAGCGGTACATTTGGCCGCGGACCCATCAACCGCATCCTCCTCCCAAGGGTTCCTCGTTCACCTGTGGCGATGCCGCGGTAGCGTGACCTCTCCAACCGGGAAGCCTGTGGTGAGGTACAGTAAATAGCCTTTTCCCCCGCGAACCGCCGCTGGGAATTGTAATCATTGCTCACCAAAAAGCCTAACGTGCCTCAATAACATGCGGCCTTCACGGCGGCCCTCTGAGAGTTGGGTTGTTGTTCACCACAACCAACACCATCCCCACCGAGCAAACTGGGCGGTGCACGCCTCGCGAGCTTATTCCAACAAGTTTCCACAAAAAACATCCTCTTATTTGTCATTTACTCGTTGTGTTTCTCTCGTTCACTCATTCTTAGCATGGCAATCATCTTGTCATCCACTTTGCAGTCGCCGTCCCTGGCTTACCTCAGTATTGTGGCAGTGTGGGTTTTTTCAACATTCGTTTGCGGCTTCCGTCTTAGAAGTCCAAGAGCCGGCCTCACCGGCGACGACATACCGGGGGTGGGATCCGGGCAAGGTAAGCTGAAATCACCGCAGCAGACCGATATCTTTCGGTCGTGATCTACCTTACCTGAGCTTGCGGTACATCGTGAACCACAGGGAGAAGCTAGAACAGACCTCTGCGTTCAGTTCCTCTGCTTTCAGCTGGCATGTCTGCCCTCGCTCACCAGTCACCCCACGCGTACCACTGCCAGACACAACTCTAAAGAACCCGGTCACCCGCGACCCGCGAATCCCGGATGTTCTGGAAGAAACGGGAGCTACTCAGACAGCAGAGTCGAAGGCACTGCCGCACTGGCTGGCTACTGACGCTGAGGTGGTGCGGCCGCTCTCCCCTCCCCACCTCGCTCCGCCCAACGCCGGTGACCCCACTACCTTAAGGGACCTTTTACCCAAATGCTGAGATCCACCTCGCCGCAAACAGCAGCCAGCTTCTCTCCAGCTTCTTCGACAAATCCTCGTATACTTGTCCCAGATGATGAGCAGCTTCCCTTCTCTTGAAACTTTCCCTTGGAATAAGGCAACAAATACACTGTAATCTCTCCAAAAAAGACAGACCAGCCTGCAAAGAACCAAGGGTCCATCCCGCGGACCAACAGCTCAATACAGAATGCCCGTGGTCCCAATTTCTAGCACAGCAACTCGACTCGGGCTCGATCAACTGCAACCCGCTACTCATCGCCAAGACTGTTTCCAAAACTTCTAGGCACAACTCTTTCTCGGTATGTCGGCCAGGTTGCCGCGCACTTGGGACGGTCTCAAACCCTTCCTCCGCTCCGTCACCTGAAAGTTTCCGCGACACTCCGGCAACACAAACCCGGCCTTGGCGATCAACTGCCTGTTTCTTTCACCTAATCTCGAGAGTGAGTCTTGTCAAATGGCATATGTCTTTAGATATCTTCACTCTCAAAACTTCAGGAAAGATTTGTTGGGATTCGAGGTACGCTCTTGACATCAAAAAAGTGTAGTCTCTCTACGGACATACGGACCCCAAGCGCTGTTCACCGAGTGAGGGCATGATTCCAGCAGGCGCTGTGAAACACAACCGGTTGACGAATAAACGGAACCCCGGATTTGCCTCCGGACTCGGCCCTGGCCCTCACATTTTCCCCATGTGATCCCTGACCTTTACCCCAGTCCTTCAATAGCCAGATGAAGGATGAGGAACAAACATGCGTCGTGGCCTGATGGCAAAATCCCAAGTGACCGCTGCAGGTCTCAAAACAAAAATCGCAAAAATGGACATGCTCAGCGTCCAACTGAGAGCCGCTCGTGACCCGTAAACACCGATTCGTCGTGACTTTTAGTATCCCTCATGCCGGACTTTGTCGAAAATGAAACCAAACCGAGTCCACACTCCCCAAACGCCGTACCGCCGCTTATGTTGAAAAAGGTATGCGTGTACTTGAAAAGAAAACCCTCGCTTATTTGGGGAACGTGAACCGGGAGGTAATCTTCTCGGGCTCCTTCTTGCCAGACGTCGCTGTCGTCTGCTGCTGCCGCGCCGCGAGGTCGGCAATCTTCTCTCGGGCCTTCATGAGGCTGCTGTTGTCCTGCTGCTTGAGCTTCGCGCGGATCTCGTATAGTGCCATCAGGGTCGATGCGCGGTCCATATCATCTTCGGCCTGTTCATCACCCGTCATGTAAGCTCTCTGTCCCGTTCCAAGTAGTGGTTGTTGTTGGTGCTGCTGCAAGGTGGTGGTGGTAGTGCTTCGTACATCTGAGTCCCTCTTGGGCGTGCCTGGGATGGAGCCCTGGGCCGAGTTGGAGCGCGACAAGGCGGGCGGGCTCATCATGATGCGACGGCCGAACTTGTCGACGCGGGCGGGCGAAGCGGTGCCTGTACCTGTCCGCGAGGTCTGGGAACTGTGCGTGTGAACGCGGCGGAGTTCATCGGTGGGCCGCCTGGGCAGTCCGGGGGCGGCGGGGTTGGCGCTGGTCTTCTCAACCGTCTGGATGGCCTTGTTTGCGGTGACGAGAGCGGCTGCCGCGTTGGGTTCCTGTGTCGGAATGAGGTCATCAGCACTTCTGTAGGCAGGACAAATGGGCGAGTTGAGGAAAAGTTTATTGCGGATCTGCTTCCTTCCCATGAGCCCCTGCAGCCGCCGAAGCGCCCAGCGCATCGCATCGCAGAGGGAGTTACATGGGCGAGTCAGAGAATGCGACCGGGACGAGAATCGACAATAGTAGAGAGTAGGGAACGAGGGAAACAAACGGCTGCGTTGAGGCTGCTCAGGTCGGCAAGCATCTGCGCCAGCTGGAGGCTCTCCATGGCGACTTTTAGTGTTGGGTCTGCGGATTCTTGTTGTTGGTGGTCTCGTGTCGTGTAGTGCGTAGAATGGAGAATGCTGTCAATTAACAATGCAGTGTTGATTAATGGGCTAAGAGTGGATGCAGGCAGTTAGCAGTGAATTTGGCCGAGAGGAGAGTGAAAGTGGGTGGATCTGGGCAGGGAATGGACATGGAGCATCATAGCATGGGGCATAAGGTAGAACCCACCGACGCCGTCATTCCAGGTCAAGGCTAAGGAGACTTTTTGACTTTTACGGCCAGGTACCACTGGCCACAAGTGCCTGACAGTGAGGCTCTTTGTGTCGGGTCTGTGAGAGATGTCAGAGGTGGGGGAGAAGGGACAGAGCGGAGGGTGCGTGAGCTAGTGTTAAGGGCTGCGCTGTTATGTGTTTGTGTGTGTATATGTTTTGGCTAAGGTGTGATGATGAATAGGAAAAGGGCAGGTATTCACCGCGTAGCGATGTTGATAAACAAATTTGGCAGCAATGATCAGGCTGTGTGTGGAAGGTGACTTAGGTTGATGGAGGACCAATGCCACCTTGAAATGTGATGTGTGAGGTGTGCCCTATGGCATGGGGTACGCAGTGACGATACGTATATCACAGTAGAGTACGGGGATATGGGGAAAGATCAAAGACATCAACGTCTACCCCGCCGGAGACAAGGTAAAGGAATAGTTCCAAGTGGCAGATGGCAGCAACAAAGTGTCCTTACTGGGCCTTTCATTGGCCAACCATCGGATCCGGTGCAATGGTCTGTCACTTTCAACTCTGTCTTCCCAGGTGAAGGTACCTGGTAGGTCGGTAGGTAAGGTACCTTGACTTGAGTCCAAGTCGATGACCAAATCCACGAAACCGAGCTGGAGGGAGGGAAGGAAGCGGGGTGAGAGACACAAGGCACCTTCCCCACACTGGGCCATTTCAGCCACATTGAGCACCCCAGGCCCTTCCTTGTCCCCGCTGTCTTCTGGCCACTCATGCGACTGCTGGAACATCTGTCGCCTGCTCTCCCCGACCGGTTGGGCGGGAAGTGTCTCCCCCGAAGCTTCAAGTCGATCCCGTCCAATCGAGGCCAGCTTCAATCCAATCCAGTCAGTTCCCAGAGTGGCAGACTGCCAGATCTCGCCTGCATTGGACTGCTTTCTGCACAGGCCCTTCTCATAGGTATGCAAGCTTCAATGGTTGCCGCCGATTGACGCATCCGTCCTCCGAATCGCCTGGACCAGATTGGCAAGCCTCCGTGCCTAGTGCCGGCAGGTCTCCCGACGCACCCAACTTTCCAACCAGTGCAAAATCTGACTAAGCATCCTCGAGCCTCCCAGGCCTGCGTTCCCCGGTTATTCGGAGAATCCGACACTGGCTCCGGCATCGCTTCGGCATCCTTTCCGAAGCTCGTTATCAACCTCACGCCTTCTCATAAATCAACAGACCTCAAATCTTGCAAGAATCTGTAACTCGAGGAGACGCAAATCACAACCGCCAAGATGTCCATGGTTTTCAGACGCTCAATGGCTACCGCCGCCTCATTGAAGAGGGCCGGTAAGGTCATGTGCATTGGCCGCAACTACGCGTGAGTGATTCGTCAACAGCCTCTTGACTCTCACAAACATGAGATGCGGGCACAGAAAGGAGAAGAGAGGGCTAACAACCAATTCATAGTGATCACGTCAAGGAGCTCAACAACACTCGCCCCAAGCAGCCCTTCTTCTTTCTTAAGCCCACCTCCTCTATCCTCCTTCCTGGAGCGGGCCCAGTGCTGAGACCCAAGGGCGTCGACATGCACTATGAGGTCGAGCTCGCTCTCATCCTCGGCAAGCAGGTCAAGGATCTCAAGGCCGATGACCACAAAGGCGCCATCGACGCCATTGAGGGTTCGTCTCACTTACTCGGGGGACATCATCCCCCTTCTTGCTCTCACACCTACTGACACCCAAGACAGCCTACGCCCTCGCCATCGACATGACGGCACGTAACAACCAAAACGAGGCCAAGAAGAAGGGTCTCCCCTGGTCCATCGCTAAGGGCTTCGACACGTTCCTGCCCATGAGCGACATCATCAAGAAATCCGCCATCCCCGACCCCCACGACATTGAGCTCTTCCTCAAGGTCAACGACGTCGTCAAGCAGGAAGGCTCCACCAACCTCATGCTCTTCCAGATCCCCCGCATCCTCAGCGACATCTCCAAGGTCATGACTCTCGAGGCCGGCGACATCGTCTTGACCGGAACCCCCGCCGGCGTCGGCCCGGCCGTGCCCGGTGACGTGATCCGCGCCGGTCTCCGTGTCGGCGGCAAGGAGCTGGCCGAGGCCAAGATTGAGGTTGCCGTTGAAGAGTCTCCTAGCTCGTACGAGTTTGCTGAGACGTAAGTGTTGGTTTATGATGAAAACAGGGAAGTGGCCTATCGAGAGAAGGGGGAGGGTTTGAGCGATTTATCTGCAATGTTTCACGGAAAAGTCATGTAGGGTCTCACATAAAAAGGGGCCCGAGGTGCGAAAATCCCCATCTGGATCATCTAGATCATCATGATCGCATGTACTTTTAAATCATATAGACCGTCTGCTCGCCTTCGCCTACAACAAATACCCAAACCTTAAAGATCACAAATCTGACCTCAGAGACGAAACAGCTCTCTCTCACCCGCTCATCCACTCATCGAAAGGTAGCGCAGGTCACTTCACTCCAAGTTAGGATCCTTGATTGACCCAGGCTTCGGCGCCGCCTCAGCAACAACCCCACACTTCTTACACGTCCTCGCCCCGTCGTCAGCCTTGAACGCCTCAACAGCAGCCTTGATCTGCGTGCCGAGGTCGGTGCAGTGGAAAGCCGCCTCGTGTACGACCTCGCGGCAGGACTCGCAGTACCAGCGCATGCGATCGATGGAGCCTTCCGGTCGTCGCTGCTCGAGCACGACGCCGACCGTGTCGGCGAAGCGGACGGGGTTGTGCGGGGTGTTGCCGGGGAGCAGGAACATGTCGCCCTCGCGGATGATGACGTCCTTGAAGACGCCCTCGTCGACGACCTTGAGCATCATTGCGCCCTTGTACTGGTAGAACCACTCGGGCGTCTGGTTGATGTGGTAGTCTGTTCGGGCGTTGGGGCCGCCGACGATCTAAGGCTCGGCGTCAGAGTGATGATGAAGATGGTGGGGGCGGGGGCGAGGGGTCAAGGGGATGAGTTTTGAGTTGTTGTGCTTACCATGACTGTGAAGTCCTCATTGTAGACGCAGTAGTTGTTGATTGGGGGTTTGAGGAGGTGGGAGTTCTCCTCTAGCCTGAGTGCGTGAGAGAGACGTTAACATCAATTGAGCCCCATTGCGAATAGCCTCACAATCGCATGCTAAACAGAGCTAGGTGGCATAGGTTGAGTTGGAACTCACCACTTGGGCAGGTTGACTGGGGGTCCAAGCATGATGGCTGCTTGTCGTGTCGTGAGTCACTTGAGCTTGTTTCGCGTTTTAATGAAAACTCTTCTTTGTAAAACTCCGTCGTCAATGATTCAACAATTGTGGGTTGCCGAAGTTGAAGATGAAGATGAAATCGGGTGGTGAGGCTATGAGAAGGTCGAGATAAGTTGATACCCTCCCCTCCTTCACTTCCGTGGCGAATGAGATATTTAGGCTTTGGATGACTACTACAACTCAATGATGAGGCTGCATTTATCAGCCGCCAGAGCTCTCATTCCGGACGAGCCCGGCGGAGCCACTGGAGAGAGTTGCGGGCCGCCCACAGCGGCGGGTAAGGTAAAGTGCGACAATCTATGAAGGTGTTGGAGGAAACCTCCATACAGTTACAGAGAGATGTGAAATGGATATCAACATATTCTCATCGCTGACAGCCACATGTTAAAGGTCGGAATCACTCCATATGGTTAGTCCTTCACGAGCTTTGGGATGCTGGTTCACCGGCACAGTCAGCCATAGATTGGCAGTTGGTAATAGTATCCGTACGTAGAGTAGCTGAGTATTAGGTAGGTCATAGGTAGACTGAAGACTCCGGGCAACCGAGAGCGAGCGGCGACAATGACCGCGACCCCTCTCACTAGAAATAACCCCGCCATACCAACACGTCCCAGGCTTCGAGGCTCCATTGTGTAACCCCAGGTACGATTTCCAACGAGAGAGAACATTACAAGTAGAATGTCACTGGTAAGCCACCTGGCCGGTCCCATGTGACGCCCGGCCTGGCACGTCTGAGAGTGTGATGGGGGAAGGAGGGGACCACCCGCCCCGCCCTACCCGTCTCGTCCAGCGCCCACTTACCCGCCTCACGGATTGTCGATCTTACAATCCGCCTCCAGGAAGACGGCGTCTGAGTCTCACAGCATCAGTGCAGGGCATCACCATCCTACAAACCTGCATGCTCTAGCCCCTGCCTACTTAAGCAGCATTCTACGCAGTAGAGTTTCGGGCGTGTGCAGGACGGCAAGAAGAATACAAGAGACATTTCAGACGAGTCAACGCCTTAGCCGCCGCGACGGTCTCTTACAGGCCTTACCCAGCCAGCATCCCGCCTCTTCACGTCTCTCTCAAAAGCCCCCCCTCGAGTCTCACGAGGACAAGCTATTCCGCCTTAGCCCCAGCACGTCAGCTTCCCCCGTTTGATTTAGTTTTCGCTAAAGTATTCTTTGTTATGCTCGTACACAGACAGCCTGCTACTGACCACTTCCCTACACCGACACAGCAGCGGCAAGCGTGCTAAAGGTTCTGGAAGGTAAAGTGTTGGCTGGTAAGGTAGATGGAGAGGCAGCGCAAGAAGGGAACACCCCGTCTCAGAGGCTGGGAACCTGCGCACATTTGAGCGAGTTTCCATCTCATCCCCAAAAGCCACGGGCCGCCACCCCTTCTTCAGCCTTAGTCGTGAACGTGCAGGATAGCTTGTACATATTCTCCGGTAAAACATTACTTTGCAATAAACGATAACATATTTTTCCACTCTTCAGCAATTTTCCACCGTTTTCTCTTTCCCGGCAGTCATCAACCGAATCGTTGCTAGCTCCCGCTCCGTACAGATACAAGATCGCTGGACACCATCGGAACCCCTACCACCACGGTACCACCCCCGCGAAACCCGTACCCTTACCGTTATCCATTCTGGAACCGACATACCCCCGGTCCCGCATATCTCACTGAGGTGACTGACCGACCGACCGACCACGCACTGGGCAGACGCAACCTCTCCTTTTCAACAACACATCACCCATCTCGAAACCGTACCGAACGAAGCACGCAATATCCCAATTTACCTGCTAGAAAATCCTACAACGAGCTTTCGATAACCAAGCCTTCCCTCGAGAACCACCCCAAATACCGATCAGTATGGACCACGCGCACATGGATCACTCAAAGATGGACCACTCCGCCATGGACCACGGCGACATGGGAGGCCATGGAATGGGAGGCGGCATGGGCGACCGGTGCAGTATGAACGTACGTTTCTTCACATATCCCGTCATACCTGCGCATGCCATGTGCTCCCTCTACAACTTCCTCTTCGAACTATCGCGGAATCCCCTCGCGGCGGCCCCTCAGTTCTCCACGAGCCGGCCGTAGAGCTCCTCTCCGCAATTCGCTCCTCGGAGCTCAATGTCAAGATGAAAGCACAGCTCAAAGCTAACCCGCGTTCTCTTCTAGATGCTTTTCACCTGGGACACCAAGAACCTCTGCATCGTCTTCCGCCAATGGCACGTCCGCTCCACCAGCGGCCTCGTCATCTCGCTCCTCCTCGTCGTCGCACTCGCCGCAGGCTACGAAGCCCTCCGCGCCGCATCCCGTCGTTACGAGAACTCTGTGAACAAGCGCGTCGACTCGCTCCCGAGTAAGCACCCTCTCTCCTCCCGGCAGTCGCCACCACACATACATATACATAAACCTGTATCACACACATCCTCTGTATACCAAACAAACTACCTTTCGCCCATGATCCTACGCCCACATGCTTCCCATCTTCCACATACACATTACCTTGAAAGCTGCGCTCCCCAACCTAGCGCCCCTCTTTCCGAACGACGTAGAGGTGGACCTCGGGCGAGCGCATACATCCCCTCACTCCCCTTTGCATCAAACGTGATACCGAACACAAATGAGCTAAGAAGTCTTGTGTCTTTCGAGGCGTCGCTGGAACCGTTACTGAGACAACCCCCTTCCTATGGACAGGACGCGAACAGGCAGAGGCCAGCAGGAGCGCACACCTCGTCAAGGCCGCCCTCTACGCCGCCCAGAACTTTTACGCCTTTATGCTCATGTGAGTTTTGAACCCTTTTCCCCTTTTCCCAGTTTTGCGTGCCATTTTGGATGCAGCTGGCTTTTTTTCTCGATGGAGGAAAGAGGCGAGTTTGGAAGATGCGCAAGTTAGAGAGAAGAAGGAAATTCGGCACGATGCAAGGAAGAAGCGGCTGACGAGAAACAGGCTCGTTTTCATGACATACAACGGCTGGGTCATGGTCGCCGTCGCCATCGGTGCGTTTGTGGGATACGCCGCCTTCGGAAGCTCAACCTCCTCGACCAAGGATAACGCATGCCATTGATCGGATTCCCCTTACTTTCGCACAAGGTCCCGGGCGGCCTCGACAAACCATAGACATGCTTTTGTATTTTCCCCTTGCACAATAGGTTCTTTTGGAATATCAACGGTGGAGGGGCGTTCATCGATCTGTTTTGATTTTTATAGCATTAGCTTCCGACTCCCTATAGGCCGAAGACAGGCGGCGGCGGTTGAGTCTAGCAACACAAAGAGACCCCCCCCCCCTTTTAATATGGGGGACAGGACTCGGAATACATATGATGTGCTCAAGCAAATATTCATTCATCGTGGCGGCTGCGGTTGCTCTAACTGCGGCTGCAGACTCTATATATGTGATTTCTACATATTGAAGGCGGGCGATGCATATAAACACCCCCAGATCCTGACTCTCTATCCCGCCCCAACAACACAACGGACTACGTACGTCACATCTTCGCAGGCTCCGCCTTCTCCCCCCTCCCACCCTCCGCAGTCGTACTCGTCGAATTCGTCGTCGTCTCATCCCTCTTCCTCTTCTTCTCCACCAAGCTCCCCTCCCTCTCCGCCTGCAGAATAATCTCCTCGTCGCCAAAGTGCCCGTTGCACTCAAACTCGGGATTTTTCCCGTACGCGATGCGCGCGCAGTCGACGAGCATATGCGCCGTCAGGCCCCACACTTTGAACCGCCCGCCACCCTCTTTATCCTTCTCCTCTTCCAACTTCTCGGCGAGGTTGCTCTGCGGGTGATCCACCTCCATAGTATTTCCCGGCGTCGTGACGCGCTGGTCGTCGACGGGGACGTAGAAGTTGTGTACGCGCCAGGGGTGTTCTTTCCACTGGATCCAGCTGCCGTCGTACCAGTGGCCCGGCGGGAGGACTTTCGATGACGAGGACGGGAGGTCGGCGTCCTTGGACCGGAGAAAGTTCTGAAAGGGCGCGGAGAAGACGGCGGCGACCTCTTTGGCGTCCAGGCGCGGGATCATGCGCTCCTCGACGAGGGGGCTCGGGTCGTCTTCGTCCGGGTCCTCGTCGGCATGGAGGAAGGCGACGCAGGGGCGGACGACGAGTTCCGTGCGGGCGAGGTTGTAGGGGAGGTAGCAGAGGGGTTCGATCTTGAAGGGTTTCGGGATGCGGGCGTCGTCCATGGGCAGGCCGATTTCCTCCCACGCTTCTCTCCTTGCGATTTCGTCTGTTGCGGTGGTTAACTACACGGCCTATACACTTGTTGACAGCGTGGGCGGTGGACCCCGTTGGTATCACGACTTACACGGTGTTTCTTGCAGTGTATCCGCCTTGCCTCCCGGGAAGGCAGCGTGCCCGGAGAAACTGCGCAGGCTGGCCGCGCGCATCGTGATGACGACGCGCAGGTCGCCTCTGCGGTCGGCGTAGAGGAGAATCAAAACGGCCGCTCGGCGGCTTACGGGGAGTCTGTCCCAGAGCGGGAATGCGGGCGGTACATATCGTCTCAGGCGGGCGATGGCCGCCTTGGAGCGCATTAGCATCCTGTTTGCGCAGAGATACATGGCCGGCAGAGGTGCTTCATGTACTGAAACGATAAGATACAACAAAAGGAAAGGAAAGACAGAACAGCGAAGATGGGCAAGAGACGGCGTGCGAGGGAGCGGACGCGAGAGGAAGGAGAGGAAGGGCCAAGAGGGCATCAAGTCATGAGTTCACGGGGTGATACAGCGCTTGATATGCGGCGACATGATGATGGGCAGCAAGATAGAGCAGGAGGGGGGTAACAGGGCGTGAGAATATAGCTTCACTTTGGGGAGATATAATACATGAATGGTGATAGGTTGAGGAACACATGCAAAAAAGCGAGATCGGGGTGACTGCAACGCTGCATCTAGGTCGCATCGACCCCAACTCCAATCTACATGGACATCTAAGGGGGAGTTCATGGGGAAGCAGGAAGCAGACGGAGCGAAGAGAATCAAGAAGGTAACTAACCGCAGATACTGAGTTGAGGGGAGCCATGGCTCCAGCATCCCAGTAGCTCGTAACCTCTTCGTGATCGTCGAGGATGAGGATACCCTCTGGGTTGGGGTTACCGTTGTCGTCGGTGTCGTTGTTGTCGTTCGTCTCGTTAGTAGCAGCAGTAGTGGTGGCGGCCGGATCCTTGGCGGCAGCGGCAGCGGCGAGCGAGGTCTTGATCTCGTGGACCTCCTGATCCGTCGGTGGCGTGGCCTCGTCTAGCTGCTGCTGGTGCTGCAGGGCTGGCGACGCCGTCGCGGTGCTGCTGGTGGTCGTTGTAGTCGTAGTCGTAGTGGAAGACGCAGTATTACTGGTGTTGGTTCCCGTGGTTGCTGCAGCGTCTTCGGAGAGGGACGGAGGGGAGGTTGGGGCCGGCGAGGGGTCCGTCGCGGCCGCTTGGCTCATTTCTCGGTCTTATCTATCCGATGGGGGGTGGGGGAGGGAAGAAGAGGAGAGGAGGATGAGGGGGAGGAAGAGGTGCAGGTTTGCAACTCTATCTGCGCACCTATGGATCGAATGAGATGAGGATGGAAGGGGGTTGTTATGAGGAGTAGGTAAGCGTGGGCGTGTGATTGAGTGTGAACGGGAGCTCCGGTTAGAGGTCCGGACGAAGGATGGCCGACACGAGGAAGCGAGGTCCAGGAAGAATGCGGCGTTCAAGCGTTCAGCGGTCGTGCGCGGGGAGAGTCAAGGGTGGTGGAGGAAGAGGAGGGGGGCGGCTGCGCGTGTTCTTGCCTAGAAGGTCACGGACGTGAGACGTGGTTGGAGGAGGGTGAATGACGGAGTTGCTGTGTGCTTATCCAAGGCAACCTAAGGTAAGGTCTTTCAGAGTGTGTATGGAGTATGTATTGTGGTTGGAGTTGGAGAAAAGGAGGAGGAAACCGAGGGCCCAGAACAGTCAGTCACCTTGTGCGAGCGTGTGTCTTGGGGAAAGTTGTTGGAAAAAGCGCCGAGCCGAATTGCGGGGGTGGGGTTAGTTAAGATATCCCGAAGAGCCAAGTAGCCGGGGCAGTATGGAAGTACGGAATGAGTCAACAGCAAGTGCCTAGGGACAGCAGTCAAATGAGACATCCTTCCGAGATCTCATTCTGAGGTATCACTTCTGCCCTGAAGGCTTACTTATGGTCAAATCTCATTGGGTCGGCAAGCTAAGGCATCTTGTTTCCGTGGGAAGCAGGTTACAACCATAAGGTACCGTACCTAGGTAAAGCATGTCACCGGGTACCTTATGACTCCAAGGTACGTCTCGGCGGGTCTCTCACCTGAAGCTCGGCAGCCCGCGGCCCGGCGAACACGGAGGTCCCACGGAGCTTGCCATAACCCAAACTTGTCATTGGTCCGGGTTGACGTCTTACATGGGAATGCGGGACTCTTTCCCGCTATTACTTATCGATTACTTTATTACAGGAGGGGGAGCTGTTCACGTCACATAGCTTCGGGCGCATTCAGACTTTGGCTTTGCATCCACCGGATTCGTCTGCATATTGTAGAAAGTAGAGATTATCTTCTTTCACTCCCTATAGATTGTTCTTGGTAGGAATGTCTATCTAAAGGTAAAGTAGTCATCTGGACTTTTGCCAGGTTTCATGGATTGACAGAGACGTAACACGCACACTGCCCAAACAATGACAAACGCTTCTTCGCTTTTCAGAAAGGACAAGGAAGAGGCAGACAGACCAGCGAGCAGTCTAGACACCCCCCTCCCATGACAAACAAGCAACGCTAAACACACAAACGCCGAGACATGACACCATCCCAAGTCTTCTGGCCCAAGCCAGCTGTTCCCTCCCTTGACGCGGACCAGATGGTTCGCATCCCAAGGTACCTTACCCAGCGTCCTAAGCAACGCGGGCAGTCCGCGCCCCGAAACGCCACGCCGGCGCCGTCCCATAGTGCCCGGCTTACACTACTCGAGCGTGCTACCCTCCGGTATCACCCGGATGCTCTGCCGTAGATTTTCCCTCCGCCGTTCATCCTTAGTCAGAACCATCGAGTTCGCTGTCCTCTTGAATTGAGCCGCCAGGCCCTGCATTGAACGCCGGCTGCTCATCCTCTTCAGTCCGGGTCCAGCTTGTGTAGGTGAGTCGGGCACCGGCGTAGTTGTGGTGCTGCGAGGTTCTGACGTCGGCGGTAAGTCGGTTCCTGTCGTGCCCTCTGAAACCACCCTCCTGTGCTCGCCGCTCCATCGGAATACGCGAGAAAGGGCGTCCGAGTATTTGACCCGTAGACGGTCGTCGTCCATCGAGTGTGCGTGCATATCCGGGTGAAGCGACCTCAAAGACTGCTTTCCCACGGTAGAGCCCGTCCCAGGGCCCAGTGATGACGGTGACTGAGGGGTCGTGTTGATACCCGTGGGTGGCCGCTTCCTACCAGACTGAAGCACCTTGGCCGCGAAACTCAGCCTATTCTTTGGCGGCCGAATAGAACTCCGCCCTGACTCCATGCTGTCTCGGGAAGATCCCGCAGTCTTCTTCGCCGAGTTCGCAATCGATGTCGCCGTCGCGTGGTAGAGGTCCTTGGCCCCCACGTAACTGACTTCCATATGGTTATTTCGCCGTGCGGGAAGCGTCTCGAAGTGGTGCATACCAGGCGATCTCAGGCATCCAATCTCAGAGTCCCGACGTCGCGGGCTCGCTTCGTCAAAGTCCAATATCTCTACCCGAGGCGGCACCGGAGATGCAGGTATCCACGACGGGTGGTTCCTCCGTGAACTGGGACTAAAGTCCCATTCACTGCTATCAGGTTCCGAGTCGTCGTCGTAGTCGTCGATCAAGCTCAAAGTTCGGGCTGGCTCCGAAGTCGATGCCGGCTTCTCCGAACTAGGCTTCTCTGTGCTGTGAACACTGCTGGACTTGTCGGGTGTAGCTGGCATCAGCGTTTCCGAGACCAACGGTGAACGAGGTGGCCGGGGGGGCGTTGGAGTGAAGCCACTAAAGTCAACATCCAGCCCAGTGATTTGTTTGATCTTTGCCGATGATCGATGAAGAGTACACGGGCTTGTAATTGGTGTAGAGAGACGCCGGACAGCCAATTTTCTGATTTCTGGTTCGGGTCGACGACTCTGAGGCGAGCAACTCCTGTGTTCTGATCTTGGTGATACAGGTGATAAGGGAGTCGGGCTATGCTGAATCAAGATTGTGCTGATCTCATTCTCCAGTCTCTCGATTGTCTCGGATCCCTCGGTAGGTTCCAATCTCGAAGGGGACGGTGATGGCGTCGTCCTGGCACGACTTCGCGACCTCGAGGAATTCCTTGTAGTCGATTTTGTTTCGATGGATATAGCTGAAGTAACTGACATGGCCGACATGACAGAAAAGGCCGAAACTTGGCGATAAAATCCTGGGCGGAGAGGAGGCAGCGGCGGGAGAGGTTTCTTGTCGTAAGTGCCTCTCGGCTGCTGAGGAGGCAGCTCGCCTCCCGGCGGTATTGCAATCTCCAAACCAGGCGGAAGCTGGCTGGGAATAATTCGAGGCTCCATGATGGTGGACATCTTGAAAAAGCGGCGGGTTTCGTCGATGTGGTGTGGTAAGAGGGAAAACGAAGCAGGAAAGTGTCGCCTAGGACGAAATCCGGGATTCTGGCGCAATATGTCCCATGCCACTGGTAGCCACCGGTTCAAATGACAAAGCTGATGACCGAGACACTTTGATCGGATGCGGCCAGACGATTTTCTAGAAGTGAACTCGAAGTTCTTTGTCGGACTTGTTGACTGAATCGGGAATGGCTAGCTTCGAGGGAATGACTCTGTCGACAAAGGAGGCTTCTATGCAAAGTGCAGGCCAAGCAGTATCAATCAGCCTCCGTCAGGTAAGGCCGCTTCGGTTCCAGTCCAAAAAATCCGCAATCTCTAGAAACGTGCTCTTCCCCATGAAATGATTTGGGCGAGAGCCAGATTTGAAAAGAGTTTGTTCTCGAGGGGCCCGGATCACTGTATCTATATTCGAAGCAGACAAAGCCCCCCAGCCGCCCGCCGTCCAGATCGGATATTGCCATGCTGGACGTTGTTTGCCAACAATATTGAGCCACCTTTACGCCATCCAATGAACTCAATCAGTGGCCACACCTATCCCGTTACCTGCTTAAATCAGTTTGCTTGTTTGTTCGTGTTGCCCCATGGTAAAGGATGTCGGGATGCATCAAGAACTCCCCCCGATCATGTCCTTGCAAGTCGTTGGATCACAGGGCTGACGCAGTGGTTATCCTGCTCCCTGTGCCACCCCTGGCTTCCCACCTGATGAACCACTTGCTCCATATTAGTAGACGCGGGACGGTAGGATCATGAGTTTAATCGACTTTGACAGCGTAGAACAAGGGTGTTATTGGAGGATCCCACCATGGATGCTTGGCTGGTATTCCAAGGCTCGGGTAGTACTAGCTTCATCAACCGTCAAAAGACACTCAGTCATTATAACCGCGAGCCATCAAGAGGGACAAAGAAGCCAAGAAAACTGTTGCGCCGCGTGCTGGGCGACAAACACGCTACTCTTCAATCTGAAGAAGCGCCTCCATATTGGAAACCGGCAAGCCGTGCTGTCTAGAGTGGAGGTAAATCGCATGGCTGTGAGAGGCATGCAATACAGCAGAAAGCTGAGCGCTCCTATCTTCTTCACCAGCGAATCTGCAGTATCATTATGCCGTACAATCGAATTCCCAAAAGTGCATCGACGACGTTGGTAACTAGGCAAGTTGCGCCCGCAGGCCTTCTCCAAACCTCTGACCCGACTCCATGGCTCGAGCTAGATGATCTCAATCGGCGGCATGGGTAGAGGAATCCCGGCCTCCCCCGCCGACCTCGCCGGAGTTTGCAATCAAATGAAGATGGGTCTGCCAAGATAACCCCGTGGGGCTTCGTTAGTGATGAGCCGCTTTTTCCGGGACGAGGGCGATCTTGGAGATCTTCCGCTGGCCTTCTGAGACACAGGGATTGAATAATCGTCTCTCGGCTAGCACCATGAGCCTGACTGAACCCTCCTCTGCACTCCGTACATGCTGATATAAGTTAGGTAGGTATTGGAAGATCTCCAGAGCTTGGCCGTTGAAACATGGAAGAACCGTTTGAGGGGCTGGATCTTGAATGCATTCGGGACAAGAAATGGCACATGGCCTGACAAAACTTCTGATTTGGTAGGTGTTTCCGCGTCATGGAACCGCAAACGGAACGAGATATTGCGGACCCCTCGTTCAGCAGACCATGGGCGGGCCGCTGCTGCTCTGTATGACGTTATCTTTGGAATCCATCTCCGGTGCCGGTCTGGACCCGGAAGACCGGAGAGAGATAGACTTTTCTATGTTTGGAAGCTTTTCAACCAGTTTATTCCATTTCCGACGTTAAAAATATGACTGTCTGGTGTCTGGCCTCGAGGGTCTTCATCACATGAGTAAAGTCGTCTGCGGGCTGTCGCCAACCAGTCTGTAAGTCTCAGTCAAACTCGGTGACGAGACAGTGCAAGCGCTGTCCCGCGCTCCGAGAATGAATCTTTCACGAAAAGGTCTTTGAGGCTCGGGGCGAGATCACTTGGCGGGTGCCATGAGAAGTGGCGCATCGATTCTCCCTGACTGGACGTGCTTCGTGACGGGCCGCGGCCCGGTAACTTTTCCTCGACGACGCACTGGATGGCAAGACAAGCAGCGGGGCGTACCCCGGAGCTCCCAATTAAGAAATCAGTCTTGATCAATGAAGTGCTGAACACAAGCACAAATTCGTCCCAATTATGCAAAGACGAAGTTGGATGGGCATTTCCAAAGTGCTCAAGCCTAACCCACATCGGTCCATCCCTAGCTAGTCGCTCAGAGCTCCCCAGAGCGGGCTTTGTGAGAGACCTAGACGAGAAGGTCTTCCTAAGCCAAAGAACATTTGTACGGTATACCCAGAACGGGCCAGAGACGGTGGATTGTCGGAAGTCGGACTTTGATGCCTGGACTAACATTGCAAGCCGCCCGCCGTCCCGCACTGCTCAGAAGGATGGCAGGAGGATCGGAACAAAATGATGCTAGCACGACCTCCTTTTTCGATCCCATCATAAGCCTTTGATCCTTATGCAAGTTCGTGCGAAGGGCTGACATTCCGCCGCTAAGTCAAGCACTGGCCCGTCCCGGCAAGTGGGAGCCAATGCCGTCCCATCTTGTGTCTCGATGGCGTGCAGACCATCGCAGAGCTAGTCAAGGGGTTGTCCCCCCCAAGCTGCTCTCCCTTCACAGCACCGGCAGTCTAGAAGGGGCCGGCCCAAAATCGAGCCCAGGACCTGATTTTACGTGTCTCTGGCGTACGTCAGCTCTATCAGTCGGCTTCTTTAGATCCAGCTCGAACAAGGAATAATTAGCACGTGTATGTGTTGTTGGAGGTCAATGCTGTAGGAGGTAGCAAGTTGTGGCCTGGCATTCCGTGTTGCACGGCGGTTTCGTCAATAGCGTAGTCGTATGTCTTATTCCTTCAGCCCAGCTGCTCGAACTACTCGCTGGGAGTAAAACCTACTGAGCTCCATCTCAAAACTTTCTTTCTGCATTCCTCTTACATTTGTCTGTCTTTCTCGTGGTGCGTTTGTGAAAATAGGCTCATGTAGCCGTGCCCCCCATTACGATGATCCGCCGATATGTGAGCCCGCGGCGACGGCCGTCGCGTTTCCGACTCCCCAGCTGGCTTTGGCTGCTTCTCGCGTTCGGTGCGATGGAGTCGGTACTTCATTGCAGAACCTTCAATGCGCCACGGCCAACCATCGAGCAAGATCAGCCCTTCTACACGTCTTGTCGCGAACCAGATGTGACAGGCAAACGTGAGAATGGAGTTTTGGTGATGTTGGCGAAGAACTCGGAGCTCAAGGAAGCCAACCATACGGTCGCCTCGCTTGAGAAGCACTTCAACCGGTGGTTCCACTACCCGATCGTCTTCCTCAACAACGAGCCATTCGACGACCGTTTTATCGAAGTGTTGAACAGTACGGCGAGCGGAGGAGCAACATTTGAAGTGATTCCGCAGGAGGACTGGACATTTCCCGCGTGGGTCAACCAAACAGCCGCGAAGAGCAGTATCGTTGAGCAAGGGGCGCGGGGCACCATGCATGCAGGCCAGGAAGGTTACCACCATATGTGCCGTTTCTATTCAGGGTCAGTGACAATCCCCTAACGTCCAGCTTAAGCTTCTTGGGGGCGCGTACTGACTTTGATGCCTGCAGGAGTTTCTACCAGCTCGAAGCTTTGCAAAAGTACAAATGGTACTGGAGACTGGAACCCGATGTCGATTTCCTCTGCTCGATTACCTACGATCCGTTCGTGGAGATGGCTCGGCGGAAGAAGGTATACGGCTTTACAATCTCCTTATGGGAAGAATGGGACACGGTGCCGTCACTCTTTCGACACACGGCCGAGTTCAAGGAGGCGTTCGATCTGGCGTCTTCGGCATTGTGGAAGGCCATGATGGAACCATCATGGCTTCCGTATCCACTGCGGCCGCTGATGAGCCTGCTGCCACACCGC
Source organism: Colletotrichum scovillei (assembly GCF_011075155.1). Taxonomy (NCBI): domain Eukaryota; kingdom Fungi; phylum Ascomycota; class Sordariomycetes; order Glomerellales; family Glomerellaceae; genus Colletotrichum; species Colletotrichum scovillei. The sequence goes on from NW_023336262.1 coordinate 2,577,981, forward strand.
GATCAATCTGGCGACGCCTGGAGCGGCTGCCACTATTGGAGCAACTTCGAGATAGCGGATCTCGACTTCTTCCGCGGAAAACAGTATCAGGCTTTCTTCAAGGCGCTCGATGATACGGGAGGTTTCTATTTTGAAAGGGTAAGTGGTTTTCCAACGGTATTTTTATTCAGTATTTTGTGGTGGGCAAAGAATCGGACTTGGAAAAGAAGGCTCGGAGATGAAGAAGCTGAAGGATGTCGTTGGAGAATTGGAATGACAAGAAAGCCAAGCTTCTGCCTTCCTTCTCCACCGTGAGCTTTGATGCTCCTTCTTCCAAGACCTGCCGAGCCGCATCTCGTCCAACCACGTTCTCTCCCCTGTGGCCGAACCCTTGGCAGCCTGAAGCAGATCACTAACCAGGATTTTACGTTGCATTTAGTGGGGTGACGCCGCTGTACACTCACTGGCCGTCGGCATGCTTCTCGACGCGGACAAAGTGCATCATTTTGAGGATTTTGGATATAGGCACGACGAACTATTTCAATGCCCGGCCAATGCGCCAGACGGGCAATTACCTGAGTCACAGGCGCTTGGGAATGTGTCGTCATACTCAACACCAATTGATGGAGGAATTGGGTGTCGATGTGAGTGCGATGGCAAAGTAAGGAGGAATCACAACGGATACTGCCTCAATAAGTTGAAGGAGCCGAACACTGCGCAGCGACCATGGTTTCCTTGGACGTTGTGATGTTACTTGGAGTGCTTGGATAGTCGCGCGATGGTAGAGACACACAGAAGTATACCCATGTTTTGTTAGAGTACATAGAAGAAGGATTCGTTGATACAGAAATCTAAGCCCAGGTCGAGATCTTGTTCAGATCCGCTTCCGTCTAGACCAATAACTCCAGGCACCTATAGTCACACACGTACATTACAAGTTCTATCTCATCAAGGAGGCTGGCGCAGCTCCTAGTCTTCATCAGAGTCATACTTGCCTTGGTAGTCCCCAAGCAAGATATCGTCCACCGCGAGTCCCGACGTGTTGTTCCGTAGCCACTCTGTTTCAATTCGAAAGAAAATCCATACCCATCGTCTGAACACCTCAAGTGACTGCAATAAGAAGATGGAACTCTCAAAGTCGGTGAACTTGTCCAAGTGTGCGTTCAGCTTGAGCGACCAGGTACACCGCAGCATCAAGTCCATTCCGATCACGGCGTAGTAGATAACAGGCTGCTGGAAAATAAGCCGCCGGCGAAGCCCGAACGGGTGCTCCGGATTGTTGCGTTCACGCGCCGACGAGAATAGAGTCAGGTCCCAATCCTTGGCAACATCCCAATACCACGAGTAAAGGGAGTTGACCAGCACTGCCACCAGCCATGCTCTGTTCAATCCAGGCGCTGGCTGATCAGCCGGAACGCTTCGCTGTAGTGCGCTGAAGATGATAACGGGGAAAGCCGTGGCGTATTTGGTGGCGTTGGCCAGATGCTGTCCGCCCCAACCCACTGACTCCTTGTAAGGCGCTCTTCGGACTCGAAAGTACTCGATGATGCACTGCCTGAATCGTATCGCGAATGGCACTGCCATGATGAGCGGCACTATCACCGTTCCGCCGCAGTTTCTGTCCGGTCGCGCAGTTGAAGACCCAGACGGCGTGAAGAACATGCAAAGGACCACGTAGAGGTCTCCCAGGATCTTGGAGTAGCTCGTCAATACATCGGCGAGCAGGATATCTCCGAATTTCCCATCCTTTGCTTCTGCTATGCCTCCGATGCTCACGCGTCGCAGCGTAGCGAGGAACCGCGATCGTCCACCTTGCGAAAAGTTGCGGATGGGGACGAAGAAGAGGGCCGCAAGGGCGACCAGGTAGGTCATCGGTAACCAGTCATATTCAATTACGAGGGCGGGGGTTCGACGGGAGAAGATCCAGAAAGTCGAAATCGAGAGCAAAAAGACCGTCGAAAGTACGGTCGCGAGGCGGTAGGTCGATAGGTGATGCGCCGGTTGTGTCGGAGAGGATCGCGAGGGATATCGAATCAGGGAGGGCACATCGATCTTGACTTTGTGCAGGTAGTGGAGGTTGACACCCCAGCCCCATACGGCTATGCCATAGTCAGCGTGTTATTTCAGTCTGCGCGCAGTCGCGACCTACCGAGAACAATAATAAACCCAATGCGATAGGGTAGGGGGAAGGTCAAGCTGAACGAGTCGAGCTGCGACTCAACCTTGGGATCACCGTCCATGGTTGCTGGTGGAAGGGGGAAGAGGCATCGAGTGAAGAAAAGGAAAGGCGGACTCTCTGGAGCCAAAATTCGAGTGCAAAGGAGTGACGAGAATACAAAGAAAATTCATACGAATTAAAGTCCGAGTCGCTCAAGACGTGGATCTAAAGCTTCGAGATCGACCTGGAAAAGAGGATAGTTTGTCCCGTACTCTGTACTGTTCAGGAGGTAAATTGTCCTGTACGTCTTATCGTTATCAATCAGGCGGATGGTCTGTGCCTCAAGGGACCTTACGTACCACAGACTGCGCTGCAATGACGTCTGGGGTAATTCTTAGCTAACTGACTGGGTCGAGATGCTTTCATGGTGATTCCAACTCATGCGCATTACCATAGTCTCACGAAATGAGCATTGCCTAATCGTTTTGAGGATGTCTGGAGAGTTCAAAAGCGTTACTTCACTTTTGTACCCAAGATAAAACCTTGCAAGACGAGAGGTAACCTCGGGGCCGAAAGCTGAGGCAAATGAGGTTTCCCTTACTAGCATGTAAGCAGATAATTTGAAGCCATAGGCCCATGGCTTTTACATGCGACGTGCAATGGGGCCCTCATAAACATAGGTATTCTGATCGAATCCTCAATCGAAGGCGGCATTGAGGACTCCACATCGCTGTCGGACCCTAGATGCCGGGCCTGGCGGGCTTTCGGATTCGAGTGTCATGTCTCCAGCATTAATTGCAAATACACGGTGTGATTAAGATTGCCCGAAACTTCTCACTTGACTAGTAAAATCAGTTCCTTGCAGTAAGAATGTTAGGGCGGCGACGCTCAAGACTATGCCACTTGATACCAGCGGAGACGAGGTCTTTCGTGACTACTAAGCAGACATGTCAACGACAAAGTGACTTGGGAGACGCCATACATTAGAGCTATAACATCTGAGGGTATAAGGGCGCACTTGGCTTCAGTTCTGAAGTCATCACGGGTGTAGATGAGGAAGGCATTGTCGATGACCGCCATGCAGTACGGGCTATGTAGGCTGTATAGGAATAGCAAATCCTGGACGGTGAGCTATGGTTCCGTATAAGTCACGGTTTCCACGGGCACTTCCTTTGAAGGCGCAGTGTTTTTCCTTCTCCAGTCGGCTTCCGGTGGTGTAGTACCTAACTCCGAACTTGACACTGCAGATTCGAGGTGTAGGTGAGAAGCATTACACTAAGAAGTGTTTCCTACACTGATTGTTAGCCATTGATAGTCCGATGCTTAGCATCATTTCCTACTTCCATCAGAAATACATCGTCCTCCTCGCGTGTCAAATTCAGCCAGTCGCTCCAGGTGGTTCTGTGGTACAGCGGATACATTCCCCCCACCCCCTAACAAGGTAAGCTTGCTTGCCAAGCTATATTCTGAAGTTGCTGTTGGTAATATTTTCGATGAAGTTCTACGTTCGTATCACCAAGTTCCAAGGAGCAGATAAAGATGATCTAGTGGTGGTTGGCAATGTAAAGAATCTTCGGACTTTGATAGAACCAGTGAAGTGGATGCAGTAGAAAGTGGCATGAAATGGCTCATTCACTCGTGCTCATGCTATTCGAATCGTATTTATTTCCCCTCCCAAGATACTGATACATTATTGAAGACGTGCCTAAACATTTTGAATCATGATAGACTTAAGGAGCCTGTACAGATACCGCCATGCTCATGACTAGTATGCAAATGAGGGTATTCGCACGAAGAACTAGGAATTCTTCATTTGCTAGCTTGCAGGAACAAGTGTTCACAAAGTGATCAACGCTGAGCAATTTCAATCCCCCCTACATGCGAAAGATGCGAATTGTCCAACATGAACCAATCATCACAGTCATTGGCCCGTCTGTAATTTTGCGATGCTAGCGAGCATTTGTTCACAACATGGTGGCGCCGCTGATGAGGAGAGTCTGCATAGCTGTTTCCTAGATTACACGAGTCTGTAGTGAGGTATGTTTCAGGGGTAGAAGGCGTGGCACAGAGACTGTTGCATTTAAATATCATTGCAGTCTATCAATCGCTCACTCGAGGTATCTAAATGATTGAAATGTCTAGCTTCATTGACAATGAGAACAGCTAACTAGGTACTGAGGTATCCTTACAGGCCCGTCATGGCCTCAATCAAAAACAAGCTATACTAGCAGTCCAGCAGGAAAAAAAAGCCAGTAGAAAAGCCACTCCAAACGACGAAGATGCGGCTCGGGTTCCCAAATCATGCTTTTCCCGCCCTCCCAGGCCGCAACAGCATCTGGTATCTCTCCAGCCTCCCAATTTACTCCAAACGCCACTTGGCAGAGTGCCATTTCCAGGACCGACCCCAAAACGTAGTCCAACAGAGAGAAAGAACGGTTACTTTACATGCCAAGCCTCCAAAAGCTATGCATTAATCGAGTGGTCTTCGCCAAAGCAAGCAGCGATCGTCTATGCCTCCACCGCAACAGCCGGGGCGCTGACTGCTGCGGGCTCGGGCTGGTTGAGCTCCTCTTCCTCGGCAATCTCGCCGCCTGCTTCGCGTTCAGCCCAGGCTCCCCAGAGACCACGCTTGGCGCGGACTTTGATAGGTGCGCCGAGAGTCTCGCCCTGCTCAACCTTGATCGCGTCCTTCGTGGCCAAAACGAGACATTCGAAAAACATCTTGGTGGCGTCGGCCTTCGTCGTTCTCCCCTCGGGAAGTAGGTCCTGGAAGACCACGGCAGTCTTCTTGCGCTTGTCGGCGTCGTGCTCGGCGTCGGGGCCAAAAATGTCTCTTAGTACGTGGACAGCATGCTTGGTACCCATGGAAACCGGACCACTGTCCTGAGGGTGAACGACAGGAGCTGTTGTCTCGTCAAAGTCGGGCATGGCGCTTCCTTCGCGCGAAACAGGTCGACCGGTGTTGTCGTCGTCTCCTCCGAAGGCAATACCCTCCTCATCAGCAGGAATTTCAAGGATAGTACCATCTGCTGCGATGCTTTGGTTGCCCAACCCGGCATCCTCGACAGCAAACGCGTCGTCCTCTTCGACATTCAGGCGAGGCGACTTAGATGTGGCGCCGTTGTCACTCTCCACATCAGCGATTCCGCTGTCCCGCTTCCTCTTCAGCTCGTTTGATCGGCTGACAGCCTCGAGCGAGAGCATTCCTCTCAGCTCAGGTGCCCAACCGGCACTGCGACCGTCTAGCATGATGTTCGAGACGAAGCCGCCACTCTTTTGCATCTCCATTAGAGCCAGAACGAAAGGATCTCTAGGCAAGAACGATTGAGCTCTGAGGATGTTGGCGTGGTTGGCTTGTTGGTCTTTGATGTGAGTGCTTGAAAGCATCGTCTGCTCGTCAGGCAACAGAACCTTCCTCTTCTTGGCTCGTTGAGGATGACGAATGACTGTGTGCTCCTCCTCCTCATCTGGCTCATAGAGATCTGTGTGCTGGATACGGGAGTATTCCTCCTCAACCTCTCTCGCGAACTCCGGGTCGATTTCTGACAGTGGTGATTCGGAGATACGACCACGCGGCATATCCAGAGGACCGCCAGCAAGACCGGGAACGACAGATTGATCGCCGAGAGGGAATTGGAAGTCGTCATCGCCCATTTGAATGTCACCCTCCTCGTCAGCGATGCGGACGGTGTCGTCGCCAAAGTCAAGGTTCAGTCCCAGTGAAGGCTCACGTTCGGGCTGGTCCTTGCCTCGCGGCATAATGTCGAGCTCGCTGAACATGTCGTCCTCGACTGAGCGAGCCAGAGGCGCGTCTCTTCCCATTTCGATAGTCGTATCCATGCGGGTGGGTCGCTCATCAATATCCATGCCAAAGTCGAGTTCAAGATCGAGATCTTCCATTGGTGCAAGCTCCAGTTCGTCATCGAGGGTGTCCGCCTGGTTGAGGAATTGGCTGTTGTTGAAATCCTCCTGAAGGTTAATGTCGCGGTTGCTAACACGCCCCTTGCGACCGACTGGCGTAGCTGTGACATCGTCCATTTGCGACAAAAGCCAAGCGGCATCAGGAGGCGGCGGGAGATCCAGGTTGTCTAGTGGAGTAATCTTGTCAGGCAGCAGCAGCGCTTCGCGGTTGTTGACGTAGAGATTGGCGACTGCCATATCGTGATTGTCACTCGAGCGGAAGGCCTATAAAAGTCAGTAAAACGCGTCAAATATCCAAGCGGGAGGCAAGAAGCGCACCATCTTGATCTTCATTGAAGCTTCATTGCAATCCTCGAGCAGATAACGGGCTTTGCGATTGTAGATTCTGACAACACCTAGCAGCAACTGGCCACTTAAACGAAGAGCCATCGGGGCCTGGCCAGGCGTAATGATAGCCTCTACACTGTCCGGCAGGTTGGACTGCAAAATGTGCGTCTTTGAAAGCTTGCGCTCAATGTTGGCCGACAGCCAAACGCGGGCCAACGGCCCGCTCTTCTGGAGAAGCGTCTCCGAATAGAACATGGCGGCGACAACGGTTCGTGACGCGAGGGTGTTGATGCAAGAGGCAAGAAGCAAGAGCTACTGCTCGTGAGGTATATAGGCAGCGACGCGCGCCGGTGTTGGAGGGGTGGTTGCGGAAGCTCTCGTAAACACGAAAACGCGTTGTTATGGGGAATCGGGTCGCGTTGGGGATGTAGCGGTCGGGGCGAAGTCTAACACGCGCGGAGTACGAGGCGCGGTGACATGAAGCAAGTCGTGAGGATCGCGAAAGGCTGAAGAGTAAGTTGCAGCGATAGCAATAGTAGCAAGAGCGCGATGTGCAGCGATGAGGGAGATGGAGGAAATGAGCAGGAGGGGGGGGAGTCAAGGTGTGGTGGTCTTCTCTCTCTCGACGCCGTGCCGGTGGACGCAAATTGACGGGGCTGGGATTGGGCAGGGATTGGTCCGCGCAGAATTTGGTGGCACCAGCCACATCACGTGAGGCCGTTGCTCCGCTCTTGGATCATCAACTCGCTGACCCGGCGACCATCCCGGAAGCAGCGGGTCAAAGGTATCTTTCCGTCCTGTGGCGGTGTGAAGAGTACATGGTAGGGATGCCAACTTCCCATTCCTTATCTAATCATTTTCAGGTACGAGGAGGACCGGAGCTTTACCAACAAGGAAGCTGTAAGTCGAAGCAGGCACCATGCATGGTGAATACCACTCGAGGTGTCAAGGTACCGCGGAACGTGCAGCTCGAGTTGGGTTTCTAACAGAATATCCTTTTGCCTCGTTCATCTCACCCGCAACGCATCATTCATATGCGGTAAACATCTGAGCTGCAGCTACTACTGTAAGCTGAGCTGAGGAATCTCGAGGCGAGGAGTTCCTCCTGCTACAGGTCCGTTTGGAGCCACACATGAGATGAAACCAAAATTGGGTAGTGTGAGCTCTCGAGATATCATTGGAGGCCCTGTGTCTCCAATTTGAATCCCCAACATGATCACCATGCTTTGGGACCTGGAGGCCCTGGCTAAATCTGGCGTGCAGTAAGTAAAATTGTCTTTCAAAGATGAATGTTGGTGTCACCTCGCGCTACGATATGGAAACTCTAGAAACTCACTCGGTGCAACTGACCTTGATGGTGAAAGGTCCCGTGCATTTTCTCCTCCATACAGACTTGAGCAAGGCAGGAGTAGTAAGATAGGTACACTGGCATTGGCACCTAGTCGTCAAATCAGAACCGTTCGTTCCCTTAGATATCTATCTATGGCTTGGATAACTTGACGTTGCAGTCATGAGACATGTAACTGAAATCGTGCATGCCCTTGTCTGGATTGCTCACGGCACTGGAGCGCAGCCATCCACGGGGGATGTGCGGAGCGGCGACACTGCTCCCGAGTCCTCGTTCCAGGGCCCCCTGTACAACAGCCACGGACCCGCCGTACTAAGCGTCGCGTTGGCACGCCGCACGCCCTGTCCCTGGTACCAGATTTGGCCATGCATCTGCTATCCCAGCCGAAGGCACACGTTTTCTCATCTTTTACCACGACATCCGCTTGCCTTCACTCAGTCACCAGCTTCCACGAAACTATGTCTTCGGACCTAGCTCCCCGCAATTGATACCTTGGCGAAAAAGGACCTTTAGTCCTCCGAAATCGAACGTACTCTGACTTCCGACGACATATCCTTTCGCTTGGGCGCATGCCTCCTTTTCGCCTCGTACACTGACAGATGATCGGCGCTGGGCGTTCTGTAACTATTCCAAGGTCGTGACCGAGGGATTTCTGCCTCGCCATACGCAGATATGCAGTGGCCGTGGCATAAAAGGAAGGACTCCGACGATGGCGAAGCTTTATTGCCTCTGGCGGCCAAGATGCCGAGCATCAACGGTTTGACCATGGACCCTATGGAGACGGAATCATCGCGATCTAGGCCAGGCCACATTCGAACCACATCAGCGCAGTCAAGAGTAATGGGCCCCCCTCAACTTCCGTATCCTCGATATCTAGCTAATTTCTGTCTGCATAGAGCACCGCCGACGAGTTCTCCTCGATGAGTTCCGCAGAAGCCGCCAGCCGCCTTCAAACATCACTTACCCACGGTCTATCGCCAACCGAAGCCTTGACTCGACTCAGTGACTACGGTCCGAACGAGATCCCCCACGAACCTCCAGAACCGCTATGGCTTCGTTTCATCAAACAATTCCAGGAGCCGCTTATCTTATTGTTGCTTGTGTCGGCCGGAGCATCCTTGTTCTTGGGCAACATGGATGATGCAGTCAGCATCACAGTCGCCGTGACCATCGTGGTCTCGGTCGGTTTTGTGCAAGAATACCGCTCAGAGAAGTCGATAGAGGCTCTCAGTCATTTGGTTCCGGCCCACGCCCATCTGGTCCGCTCAGCTATCAGCAAGACACCCGGCAGCGCCAAAACTCCGACTTGGCCACCACAGGGGCCTATGGACGGCACAGAGTCAGTCGGATCTACCACGCCTGGGGAAGAAATGCTGGAAGCAACCTCATCAAAGGTCATGGCCTCACAGCTTGTGCCGGGAGATTTGGTCTACTTCACCACGGGCGATCGTATTCCGGCGGATATTCGGGTCACCAAGGCAGCAGATCTCACGATTGATGAGTCAAATCTCACAGGAGAAAACGAGCCTGTGCGGATCACCGCAGAGACGAAGGCGCGGAGCCTCTTGTCCCCTGCATATGGTGCAGACACGCTTCAGCTTCCGAGCCCATCCGCCTTGTCCGACAATCGTGATGCAGGTGGGAGTGGCGAGAATAACATCGCCTGGATGGGCACGCTGGTGAGGTCCGGTCACGGCCAGGGCATTGTTTTTGCAACGGGTGGACAAACCAACTTCGGAACAATTGCGACTAGCGTGTCTGGAACAGAGAGTCCTCGTTCGCCTCTCCAACTCTCCATGGACGACCTAGGCTCTCAGCTCAGCAAAGCGTCGTTCGTTGTCATTGGACTCATTTCGCTAGTCGGCTGGCTTCAAGGAAAAAAGCTGTTGGAAATCTTTACTATTTCGATCTCTCTTGCTGTTGCAGCTATTCCAGAAGGTCTGCCAATTATCGTAACCGTAACTCTGGCTCTTGGCGTTCATAGGATGGCTCGCCATAACGCCATCGTACGCAGAATGCCCAAGGTAGAGACTTTGGGCTCAGTAAATGTCGTTTGTACCGACAAGACAGGTATGTGGCGAAAGGACTAGATGGAGATTGAACCAGCTGGTTGCTGACATGCTGCAGGTACTCTTACCATGAACCACATGACAACCGCCAAAATGTGGTACTTTGGTGCTAACGATGCCATCGATGTCGAGTCCGATGACGAAGCGACGGAAACCAAGCCTGATCCTGCCACTCTACGTATTTTACGGATTGGTAACATTGCGAACAATGGTCGTTTAGCACAGCAGTATACCGAAAACGGTGCAGCTGCAAGAGCTGTGTTATCGTCAACTCAAGGAGCTGACTTCACTTCGACTTACACGCGCTGGTGTGGCCAACCTACGGACGTTGCCATGCTCGACTTGCTTGACAGATTCAAGGAACACGACGTTCGCGAGTCTATCGGCCCGCGTCTGACGGAGACCCCCTTCAGTTCTGAGCGGAAATGGATGGGTGTTACCATTGGAACTAACGATAAGGAGTTCGCCTACATGAAGGGATCCATCGACAGAATTCTCGAAGCTTGTGACACCTATCTCACTCGGGACGGCCGAGAGATTGTCCTTGACTCTACGCGTCGTGAAGAGGCCCTACAAGCTGCTGAGACTATGGCGTCAAAGGGCCTCCGCGTACTTGCATTCGCCAGTGGCGGAGTTTCTAGATCCAGGGGCAGAGCAGCACTTGCGCCGACTAGTCGAACCAACACCCCTCAACCCGTCGATGAAACCTACAGGGGCTTGACGTTTGCTGGTCTGGTCGGCATGAGCGATCCGCCAAGGCCAGGTGTTGGCAAGTCAATTAGGAGACTTCTGCGCGGAGGTGTCAGAGTCGTCATGATAACAGGAGATGCCGAGACGACCGCCGTGGCGATTGGCAGGCAGCTTGGCATGCCGATTGCGAAGCCAATCGAATACGCCTCTAATCAATCTGCAGTTCGGCCAGTCCTGAGGGGAGAGGACGTTGATAATATGTCAGAAGAGGAGCTCTCCCACGCCATTCAGCACACTACCATCTTTGCTCGCACGAATCCGGACCATAAGCTCAAGATCATTCGGGCTTTCCAGGCCAGAGGTGATATTGTCGCCATGACTGGAGACGGCGTCAACGACGCACCAGCACTGAAAAGAGCGGATATCGGCATTTCAATGGGCTTACACGGGACTGATGTGGCCAAGGAGGCTGCCGATATGATTCTCACGGATGACGATTTCTCAACAATCCTTCGAGCGATCGAAGAGGGCAAGGGAATCTTCAACAATATCCAGAACTTTTTGACATTCCAGCTGAGCACAAGCGCAGCCGGTTTAACTCTGGTACTTATCTGCACAATACTCGGATTCAAATCGCCCCTGAATGCTATGCAGATCCTTTGGATCAGTAAGTCTTTTCGTTTCTAGAGAAGGTTGTGCTCAGACTAACAATTTCCCAGACATCATCATGGATGGCCCACCTGCTCAGTCGCTTGGCGTAGAATCCGTTGATGCCGATGTGATGAATCGGCCTCCTCGGAAGCGGAACGATGCAGTCCTCACGAGGGCTCTGCTCTACAGGGTCATGACCTCGGCATTCATCATTATGGCGGGCACGATGCTCGTGTATAGACGCGAGATGCTTGCCGATGGCGAGGTTAATCGCCGCGATACAACCATGACCTTTACTTGCTTTGTATTATTTGACATGTTCAACGCAATGGCCTGCCGATCCGAGTCAAAGTCGGTTCTGCGGGGCGAGGTTGGGCTCTTCTCGAACACCTTATTCAACTGGGCGGTCTCTCTCAGCATTGCGGGCCAATTACTTGTCATTTACTTCCCTTGGCTCCAGGAGGTTTTCCAGACAGAGGCTTTGGGCTTATTCGATCTGTTGGGACTTTTGATGCTTTGCAGCACGGTGTTTTGGGCGGATGAGTTTAGAAAGTACTGGAAGTATGCCAGACGGCGCATGGGGGGCGGTTACAGTCAGGCAGTGTAGACCAAGACGCGGAAGCATCACTCATGTGAAGGTACGGGGGAATCGTACCAGTCAACGGCCTTAGCATATATGTAAAACTCTGAATACGGTAAATAATTTTAACGGCCTTTCCAAAATTCAGTTGCAAAATCACTCCCTGCTTTCGTCCGATGCTCTGGAATAGGACAACTGTGCAGATCAGCCCAAAGTTTGTTCCTCCCTTGCGCCCACACCTTGACCTCGCTTATCGGTGAGCTAGGTTCACCGAACCTCCTACCTTGCACTTCGGGCCAGCTAACACCTTGACCTGGACCTCAACCCTCACGGCACAGACAACACCCCCTACCTCTGCTGGCAGGCCAAGGTAGCTATGCACCCGCCAGCTAGCTCGCGCCAATGTCGACACTCACGAATGGCGTTTCCTCCCATCGCGCGGACAGCGACAATGCCGCCGACGGCGCACACAACAGCGCTGCGGCCCGACCCAGCAGCAGCAGCATCTACGCAGCATCGAGCGTCGCCGAGGTGCGCGCTGCCCTCGAAGCTCTTCACGCCCGCGAATCGACGATTACGAGCCGTCTCGACGCACTCCTCGGCTCCCAGGCCGATCTCGCCCGTGAATTAGGACGACTGGACCTGCTGCGCGCGGGGCTCGGTAGTCAGGTCATTGCTGCCCGGTCCGTTGGCAATGACATGCTCTCAACGGCCGCGGACACGGCGGGGCGGCTGAGCAATAAGGTGAAGGAGCTGGACTTGGAGAAGAGCCGGGTCGAGGATACACTCGAGGTTGTGAAGCAGGTCGTCGAGCTCAAGGCTTGTGTCCAGGGCGTCGTGGGCAGCATGGGTGCCCCGCAGGACTGGGAGGCGGCCGCGGCGTACCTTGCGCGGGCGGCGCAGGTGCCGGAAGATATCACCAAGGGAAAGTTTGCGTCGTCGATTGTCCCGTCCGTCGAGGTTCCCGACCCCCCGTGGGTGACGCTCGAGAACGCCAAGGAGAGTCTATGCGGGCTGTTCCTCAGGGAGTTCGAGAAGGCGACCAAGGAGGGAGACGGTGCCAAAGTGACGAGGTTCTTCAAGCTCTTCCCGCTCATTGGAAGAGGAGACGTTGGTCTGGACGTCTACGGGCGGTATGTCTGCCAGGGCGTCGCCGGTACGGCAAGATCGGTGTTGAAGGAGAGTCCCGGTGTCCAGGCGAGGAAAGAAGGCTTCTTCTTTGCGAATGCTCTCACCAGATTATTCGACCATATTGCACGCATTGTGGAAGGTCACGGAGGTCTTGTGGAGCTGCATTATGGCTCTGGAAAGATGGTTCGTGTCATTGAGCGTTTGCAGCAGGAGGCCGATGTACAAGGAGGTATTGTCCTCGACTCGTGGAGCGATGAGCGAGACGTGGATAGGCGGCTGAAGGACGTCAAGAGCTACCCCTTTTCTTTCTTGGTGCAGAGCTTCCTCCCTCAACAGAGAGGCGGAACACCGCGAGTCAACTCGCCTGCCATTGGCGCCGGCGCGAACCCGCGAGCTAGTGAGGATGAGGGCGTCAACATGAAGGAGGTCGACGGCCTTCTCAGTGAGATCGCAATCATGCTCGGCCGGTGGTCTCTATACTCCAAGTTCCTAGCAGGAAAGACTCGCGTAAGTTGATTGCCTCCCTTCTACTACAAACACGTTACTTACGACTCCTTCAGGACCCATCTGCACCCGACGACGCTCCTCTGTCCGTGCCGGAAGTTGTCGTCAAGTCCAACCTCAGGAAGAAGGTTTCGGACAAGCTTACATCCCCTTATAACATCATGATGACTTTCTTCTTCCGAAGATCGGTCGAAAAGGCGTTCCAACTGGACGAGTCGCCAGCGAGCAGCCTGTCCCTCAGTATGAACAAGCACATTGACACAAACCAAGCATTCATCATCTCCGCGGTTGACGACGTCATGTACGTCGTCAGTGCCGTTATCCAAAAGTCAATATCGACATCTCAAAGAGACGTCATCTCATCCGTCATTCCCACCATCGGTCGCGTCCTCGGCTCAGACTTTGTCGGCATGATTCAACGAAAGATGCGAGACGAGTCCTACCCCAAACCAATTGTGCAAGGAGGGTTCCCGCCAGAAGACAGGATCATCCAGTTCATCGTCCTCATCAACAGTCTCGATACTGCCAATGAGTACCTTGGACGAATCATTACGACCAACGTCGGAAGCACAAACGATCCGCCAAAGGCAAATGGCGATGCTCATGAGCCATCACTTAGAGACACATTCCCTTTCGACAAGGACGTTGCTTTCGTGGCTTCTGCTCTCAACACACTGCAAAGCTCCTTCACTACGAAGACCACCGAGCTTCTCAACGAGGGGCTCCAGGTTCTCTTCAAGCAGGTCGTCCAACCACGCCTCCGACCTGTGCTCAGCGACACCTTCCGCGATGTAGACTACTCTCTGACCGAAGAGGAGCTGGCCGAGTTCGCTCAGCAGAACGACGAGGACGAAGAGGAGATGCTGGACCAGGTATCCCGTCGTTTCGAGCACGGCTGGGACCAGCTGATGAAGCCTGTGGCGCGCCTCATGACGCCTCATACTTTTACAACGCTCCACGACCTGACGGCGCGGTACCTCTCCCGTGTGCTCGAACGCAGAGTCTGGGACGCCCGGGCGAACGCCTATGGCGTCATCCGCATGGAGCGAGACTTCTCTAGCATCGTCAGCACCGTGTCCAAGGGCAACTACGGCGTCAGGGAGCTGTTTGCGAGGGTCTCGCAGATCTTGATGGTGGCCAACATGGAAGAGGAGGAGTGGGAGGAGATTTCTGCTCAGCCCGATGACGGAGAAGAGGATGGAATGATTTGGGTTCTGACTGAAGAAGAGAGGCGGCGGGCGAGGCATCTTACGTCCAGGGAGCGTAGAGGATGAGGTTCCATCTCGAGAGAGGGAACAGACTTGCTGCAAAGAGATGATGGGCGGGTTTGGAATACAGAAAAGCTGATGAGAAATGACCTCTTTTTCACTCTAGCAAAGCGGCATTTCACGATCAAGATGTTTGCTTGGGGGTGGGTATCCAAGATACAAAGAATATTATCGAGACTGTTACAAGCACTTGCGCTATCTACCTTACCTAGTGATCAGCTTGATTTAATGGTGAACAACACGGGTCGAAGGCGTATCGAATCATGGCCGCACCTGCCATCGAATGTGACAGCTCGGTGCTCTTTCCTAATAACTCGACATTTTTGCCTCATCACGTAATCCTGCCTCCTTCGTAGTAGGACCCTACCCGGCCTGTACCTTCCCACACGAGAGGCTTCCATCCCGATCAATACTCTACTCTGGGTGAGAGAAATCTTGTCTCCGTCATCACTACCTTCCACCTGCCATCCTCAAGTTGCCACATCTTCCATGTCACAGCGCCCCCTGACCACACTATCAAAAAGCGTAGAGATGGTGGCGATATCGAAACTACGATCGAATGTCCCAAGCAGTTGGTTTGCATGCCATGCGATGTCCTTGAACGAAATCCTGTCGTCATCTCTCGGTTGGCGCCTATTGATTGCGTTGACATCCATGATAAGGCTAACATGATGACGGGACTCATCAGTCTTGAACACTTGACCTGTAGGGTTCATCGATGTCTTCTTCTTCGCGTTTCCATCCTTGAAGGGGTTAGGTTGGATCAAGAAAGCTACTCCAGCTCTGACAGTCGGGCTGATCTGGAGTAGCTGCGGGATGAACATATTCACGGCCATATCGCGAAGTCTTTCCCCGAGGTGTAAGTACAGATTACCACGGCTATTTGAAACACATCCGAGCTAATCGAACCTGGGCAGCTCATAGCTTGTTTTTCCACAGGTTTCATATGGGCACTGTCTATCCAGTATGAGCATGCATCGTTCACATATTCGCGAACCAGTTGTAAGAGCAAGACAAATGGCCATAGAGGACAAAGATTCTAGTATATAAGATCGACTACAGCTAAGCTTTTAGGTAAGGTACTGTGAAGGTAAGTATGTCAAAAATATCCGCCAATTATCCCTGGTTGATAATCTTCACCCAGGGCGAGACTGATTGTGCCGTTCCGGAGATCAGATTTCGGCGATGTGACCTAAGAGGCAATTCAAAAGAGCTCCATCTTCGAATACTAAAGATGGTATCGCGCTGGCGTGTGACTAAGAAGTGTCCTTGAGGAATACGCCTGCGAGGCAAACCCGCATCTTCGACAGATACAGATTTATGGTGTACTCTGCAATCGCTCTGGTACATTGCGAGCCGTCAAATTGCCCCTGCATTCACTCCTTATAGCCAAGTTTTCACCTCCGAAGAACGAAACGTCGAACGTCTTAACAACTACACTGGTGGGAAGAACCGAAACGAGCAAGACTTCCGGACGAGCAAATCTTGTGGGAAAGAAATCAAAAGCAGTCCCAGGTATGTCGAGCCCTCGTCGAGTTGATCTGTGGACACATCTCTATCACCTCTGACTGTAAGCCGGATCCTTTCGACTCTGTCACAACATAACATCTATGAGTGAACGAGCAGGACGGGCGGCACTGACTTCGTTTAGGTATCTCGTCGCTAAGTGCTAGTCACATTCCCGACCCCTCATAACTAACAGCCTGACATCGCCTTGCAGCGCGCTCGCGGTAGCAGCAGAAAGCATTGCTTGAGGTCCAACCACCAAACTTTGAAGTCTATGCAGAGAGCCGATATCATGTATAAATGAATTCTCCCTTTCTTGTCCACAGCTTTGCTATCACCATCTCTCACGCAACATAGAAGATGGCCACGGGCTCAATCTCAACTCTCCATTCTCAGGACTAATCAAGTGAGTTTAGTCGTTGGGAGAATGCTTGGCACACTGACAGGGTCCAAGTTCCGGCGTTTCAAGGGTCACCCGCGTAGAGACGGTTCGAAACTAGCCATCGATGACGACCTCCGCTCACCTGAAGACACTGAAGGTTCGGCAGCGTGGAACCGTTTGCGGGCCGCGACAAGAGTACTCTGCGATTGGTGGCGACCAACGACGGCGCGTCGTCGACTACCCCAGGATGGCGGTCGAATCACTTCAGCATCCTGAACAACTTCGAGCTCGGACCCAGGCTTCGATGCATCATCTGCTGCTCGATCGAGACGAACTCTTCTGTGCGTCGGCGGAGTCTCGAAGCTGCCCACGACTTCGGACGGACCACCATCCGTCCAATTCACCCGAGTCAGAGAACCTACACTAGCATCTGGCAGATCGCAGCATGGTTCCAGAGGGCATTTTTTGCAGTAGAGACGCCGAGGGGACCGAAAAAGCAGAATGGTGGGACCCTGAGACTTTGCATTGCACCATGTCTGGATGCATTCCATGACGCCCATTATGTGCCAAGATGGCCCGACGACGTATACCAACCATACATCTAAACGAGATGTATTCGTAAAGAGGTGCTGAGACAGGCGGCTGCCACATGCCTCTTCGGCAGCGGGAATGCCGGCCTGAACAAAGACCCTCGGTCTCGGAGCGGTAAGGAGCCGGTAACGGCAGACTCTAGAGACGGACGGCGAGCGGAAAAGGCGCGTGGCTGGCGCCATGACGCCAAATTTCACGCGCAGAAGGACTCGGACCTGCAAGCGACGAGTATTTTTTCTCTTTCTCGATTCTTTGAGTGGTCGCAGGAGAGTATCCACGGTTTCCACTATGAGTGGATTGTCCCATCAGAGTGGGCAAGATGCAAGACCACGACATCGACATGGTGTTAGTAGGTGGGTTTTGGACATGGATTCTGGTCGACCCTTGACATTCTGGGGTCCTTTTCGGGTTCTTGAATATGCGGAGCTCCTACTTATGTAATGCGGGACGTTGACTGGGCGCAGAGATCGATGCGATGTAGACCTTCCTTTTGACAGTCATGCAACAGTAACCATTGGCTGGGAGGCATAGTATTACGGGGGTCAACTCCAAGCGTTGCCGTCTGGTAGAAAAAGGTTCAATCCCTTTGGGTTTCTGAATCACCTTCGGCACATGTCTCGAGCGGACGGCTGAGTCTAGCAGCGGTCAAGAACGGGCGCCCGGGTCCGACTGTCGTCATGCAAACCAGCCCGGGTCGAGTTAGTCGTTTTGGAGACATTCACGATCCCAAGCTCCTCCAATCTCGAACGGTAAACCGGGGGCCGGAGGAGGAGGAGCAGCAGCTGGCGCCAGAAGTGACTCCAGGGAGCCCGCCCCTCTCCGATCTGTGCCGTAATTCTCCTCTCCCACGCTTCACCCTTGGCCCGGCATCTGGCAGCTTGGTTTGGACGGAGATCATGCCAGGATCTGGTGACGGATTCGGGTTCCTTCAGACGCCTTAGCGAGAGTTTCCGACGCCCAGGTTCAGCCCATGGCGCCCAGCCCGGAGCATCCAGCCTTCTGCAGACTGCGTGTGTGCTGTACGACAGTTTGCCAGGCCCGCATCCCCCGAGTCGGGTCTGCCCAATTGCCTGATATCTGAATCCTTGGATTATTACGGACACGCGAGCGCTGAGTCGTCGATGGGCCTGCTGAGTCGCTGACGCCGACGACCACTTGCAGAAATCGCAGCCATAAGGGGTACGGAATCCGCTCAATCCCCACCTGCTTTCGCTTGACCCTTGTGTTTATGTCAAGCGCGAACTCCATTTCAATGCGTTGGATGAGGCAGGAGACTACGGAGTAATATGCACATGCCAGCCTCAGAAACAGGACAGGACAGCGCAATTCAAGGCACAGCATGCAGCGAAGAGGAGCAGCAGTGAGGAGTCCACAACCAAGCGGCATATTTCGGGCGACTAAACAGCCTCTTCCATTATTTGGAAGCTGCTTGCTTGCGCCGCTGCTGACTCATTTTGGGCGTCGCTGAGTTTGCGACGTTGTGTTTCGCGCGGGTTCGCTGAATCTGGCATCCAAGGAAACGAAAAGAGCGGATATGGCTGGTGGATTTGAGATGTTGTTGTCTTGTTGTGTTGTCTTGCCGCCATTCGCTACGACGCTACAACAATGCAGCCGCCCGTGGGAAATCACCATGGCAATCCGACCGAGCCTTGAGTGAATTTCACTTGTTGCTTTCTTCTCCGGCAATGCGGGTACGGGTAGCATTGACAATCACCTCGCCGGCGCCCACTTCGGTCACCAGCCAATATGGATAGATTCCTTCTGTGGTTTCTCTGCCTCCCGCTCCCACTGTCTCAGTCTCGCTGTCAGCTCATCAGCCATGATCAATCAGCCTTATCGTACGGATACTCCAGAAACAAACACGGCCACACCACCACCTTGAACTGGTAGACCAAGTTGGGAAAGGCATCCGGAGCAGCGGACTACCTAAAGAGTAATTCGAGGTTGTCCTGCAAAGAAAAGCTTCCTGCGCAGAGGCTCCTCCGGTTGGCTAGGCTTCCCCTGTAATAAGCTACGCTGGGCGTATCATGCCATGGGTCGCCCAACCTCTCGCATCGGCGCGTCAGAACCGCACCACAATCGTAGCCATAACATCTCATACATATCCCTCGCGTGACCCGCCCGCGCGGTTGGTGCTGCCCTTTTGTTTGGTGCTTCTGGCTTTCTTGCTTCTGCAGCGCCTACGCTTCCTTCTCCTACCCGTTTTCGTCACTTTTCTTGGTTCCTCTTTCTTTGGTCCCAAGCAACCTTTCCTCTCTGGGTGCTACCGTCCTTTTTATGGACTTGTTGATGGAGACTGCCTGCATTAGGGCCAGCCAGTGCTACCTTACTTTGTCTCTTCCCCGTCGAAACCGCTTTTTTAAAACCCCCGTTGTCCCTCCCCCGGACACCATCTGACGGGTTCGGTTTGAGTCTGGTGGGAACTGAGATTCAAACTCCCTTTTTTCAACACTACCAACCGAATGGCCATTGGCGCTACTCTCGCCTTCACAACTCTAGACGGACATGGCCGAGTCTGAACTCGTCCGTCCTTCAACGTCGCATTCCGGCGCCTCGGGCTTTCAGAGGAGGTTCCTTCTTTCAAGCCCGGGGCGGCCTCGAACCGCAACTGGTCTCAACGACCCCAAATTCAACACCCCCTCGCCTGCTGGGGGCTTGGCTGTCCGAGTCTGCATCAAGTTTCAGCCGTCTTTGGATCTTACCTATGAGAGACAATACCAATCATCGTACGGATTCGAACCAACCGATCAACTATGTCAAGCACTTATACGTCGCTTAACCCACTGCTCTCATGAGCTCCTCACCCGCAGAGATTCAACCGCCCTTGAGCGGACTATCCCACAGATTGGGGAAGGGAAGCCGCTCCGATTTGAGTTAACCTATCAGATCTACCGTGGAGGCCCGGAACCATGGGCAACGAAAACGTTCAGTTCGTACCAGAAGTACCCCATGGATAAGCCGTCTGCCATGGAGATTGCTCGTTCGACAGACCGCATCATCGGCTCCTTTATGAAGCTTCACGACAAGACTTTCAGATGGACGCAAGGGAGGACACGTGAGCGATCCTCAAGCGAGCTGGAAATTCTCAAGCCTCTGAGCAACCCGGTCTCCCTCCTTCACGTCCCCCAATCGCGGTTTATTGATGCTACCCAAGATTGGGAATTCGTCCCCGGCTACGAGATCACTCTATCCTTCCGGAGTCGATGCAAGTCACGCAGACAAAGAGAATGGCAACGTACCATCACGCTGAAGAGCAAGCAGAGCTCCCCGCTAACCTTGTCCCATGGAGAAGATATGGCATGGGTTTTGTCAACAGCGATGCAACGTGCCTTGGATGCTAGGAAGATGGCGTTTGATAGGCATCACCGCCAGTCTCGTGACAGATTTGACTTCCTGGATGAGTCCCATCACTCTGAACAAAATGCCGTTCACGTCGGATTCCAAATACGGAATCAACTTGGACTGGATCACAGGCACCTGCGCCGCGAGCTTGATAGCAACTTGCTCCTCTTCGAACACCCCGAAGGCCTCGACTGCGACCAGTTCTTGAACCAGCTTCAACATGCCTTCGAAGCGGTGCGGGATGATACTGACAAAGAATTGAATGAGATGGACGACCTCAGAGTCACAGTCTATGAGCTGTCCGGGCGCGGCTGGAAAACCGAAAAGCCATTTGCTGTCTGCCTCGACTCAACTGCCTGCTATTCTCGGAGAACGGTCAAAGCCATCTTGGACAGAGTGCAGACCGGCGTTGCGGATATCCTCGGAGGCAACGATATAAGTATCACTCTAATGGTTCACAAGCGTGGCCACCTGGTTTTGGACAAGACCCTCGTGGCCCGTTCGCCGTACTACGCGACGGGACAGCGCCAAGACGAAGATCCTGAGACTGTGAAGGAGAACTTCCTGTCGAAACTCAAGAGCCGAATCCAGTCCGACATTGCTTTGGTGGTGAAAGACACGTGCGCTCTCTACGACTCTCAACCACAGAACATTCGCGTTGTCGAGCGGCCAGTTCCTGCAGCGAATGACCCTGCAGAGATGGAAGCTTTACCATCTAGTAGCCCGCTCCCGATCCCGACGCCTAATGGGGCCGTGCCGGACTCTTTCGATGGCAGCTTCACTCAGTCGTCCGAACCTTCGATCCTCGAAGATGAAACGCTTCAGAATAGCAGTGGGGTTGAAACGATGGCCGGAAGCGTCAATGACACCGTGGGGCCCTCGCAACAGCCTGAAACTCCAGCCAAAGCAATCGCTTTTAGAGATCAGCTCGACTGCAGCCGAAGCAGTCTGTCCTTCTCGATGACTGAAGACGGCGAAACTACATATCCATCTTCGTCGTCTACTCCAAGCCTTACCGATGATAACATTGGCACGCCCCACGATAGCCTCTTGATCACGCCGACCTTTATGCGAACGCTTTCGGGAACCCCTCAACAATTTGACGCAGATCCGAACATTGCTGGTTCAGAAAACTCCGATAGCGACCTTGTCGACGATTCACTAGTAGGGCCGCCGACACCGACGATGCAGCGCTTCAACGGGCCACGACAGTTCAGCCTGCTGGGCAAAGGCAGTCGGTCTGTTTCCAGACAATCTCTGGTATCAACCGACTCTGGTTCCGAACAGCGGTCACTGACCGACTCGGAACCGTCGCCTTCACCAGAATTAGAGGATGTGATTGTTCAAGTAGAAGAAGTTGCTGAGTCGGAGCCCAAGCTCCAGTCTGCTGCCGTCTGTTTGCCGGTATCGCCTGCCGCGAAGGTCGACGAGCCATCTGAAGAGCCCGCTCTAGAAGGTTGGCTCGAATACTGCTGCGAACCAGTCGATGCCGACGAACAGTCGGTTACACCGGAGTCGGAAGCATTGCTTGAAGCTGAAGTACAAAAGGTCGAAGAGTCGATAAGCCAACAGCCAGTGATCGTCATTTCTCCAGACGTACCACGAGCTAGGCCTTCTACCCCTCCCCGATCCTTCGAAGGTTTCTTAGAGTACTCTATTGAAACCATCGTCGAAGAGGACGAGGACGACTCTGATGCCGAGTTCCATGACGCAGACTCCACGTCTGCCTTCGCCATCATGTCCAGCCCTTCAAGCTTTGCAACGGCGACGGAGACTGGGCTGAACTCTCCCGTCAACTTCGACAATGGGCCACTCTCACCCCTTATTCTTGATTCTGCGACGGCGTCACCTAATCGGGTCGATTCAGCTTCGCCTTCCCTCGATCTCGAGAAGGGAGCTTTGCCACCTGCTGTTGAGGTGATGGAGTCAGGTTCTCTATTTGAGGATGTGCCATCCGCTCTGGCTTCGACTATCCAAGTCGATTCTTGTACGTCTTCCACTGACACGATCGAACCTACCACCGCCCCGCACATTCCCGAGGCAATCGAGCCCTTGCTACCCAAAGCAACTGAGGATTCTCCTCCCGAAGTTGCCGAGGACCCTTCTATTTCTGAAACACACGAGCCCGCTGTTCCCGACGTTCCTCCTGCCCCCGAAGCCATTGAGCTGTCCGCGGTTCCCCTGGAACCTGTCGAGCCGACTCTTGATT
The DNA here is from genome assembly GCF_011075155.1 of Colletotrichum scovillei. NCBI lineage: Eukaryota > Fungi > Ascomycota > Sordariomycetes > Glomerellales > Glomerellaceae > Colletotrichum > Colletotrichum scovillei. The sequence continues at coordinate 2,600,637 of NW_023336262.1, forward strand.
CCTCCGAGCAGATTCACAGAGATTCACAACCTCCAGTCCTGACCGAGGCCCAGTTCGTCTCGGATGAAGCTCCTCGCACGCCGACATCGGACTCGGCGCCCTCGTTCAGCGACAAAGAGGAAACTCGTGAACCATCTACCCCGCCGTTGATGACTGAAACTGAGGATTCGGACTACTCAGAACCTTCAGAGCCTACCGTACCATTCCCCGAATTCTCCGGCGATGCGACCGTTCACGACGAAACCCTGTCTCTCTCGCATTGGTCGCCGCAGAGAAGATCATACCACTTTGACGACTCGAGCGATAGCTACTTCGGTCACATGCGCAAGATGTCAATTCCTCGGCCATTGTTTGCCCGTCCTAGCTCGAGTTACGCATCCTTCGGCGGATCATTCGGTCACAAGCGTCAGTTTTCATCACCGACTGCGGGGTTCTTCGGCCTCCAGGAACCGCGTCGTCTCGACATTGGTCTTCGTGGTGCTTTGGTCGGTATCAGAGCCCTCCAGAGTCAGGGGAAGTTGGAACGACGGCCATCGCAAGTATTGTTGACGCTCGAGAACGATAGGGGCATGGTCCTTGTGCCTGGCAATAGTCGACGCAACAGCGAGAGCAGGGGAATCGGGGGTGCAGGAGTTTTGGGGCTGGGCAACGCTTTTGCGTTTTGAACGGGTTGCCGGGATTGACAAAAGGATATACGTCACAGGAGGATTCTAAAAAATATGATGATATGATGACCTGGGGGAATTGGACGGCGGCACGGAGGCTAGGTCCAGCGGCCACCCGGGCAGAAATCCGGTCGTTGGCATGAATTGGCGTTTGGGGTCTTTTGTTTTGATACAGCGGGTTTCAACGCAGGCGCGCAAGCGATGCATGGCGGGCTGTTTTGCCTGATCAAAAGCGAAGTCTACGTCGCTATTACTAGAATTAGGCATTTAAAAGCACGAAATCTAGAAACCGGTATGAACTACTGATTCTATGTGCTCGCTTGTAACAGATCTGGTATATATGCGTACTCTGTGACAATGCTCTGATTCAGGTCAACCTTGTTATCAAGACTTCTGTGTAACTTGAGCCGTTTGTCTCCTGAAAGTTGAGTTTACCACCCTTGAGCGCTCGCCCGCCATACCGTCACTCACCAACAGTTGGAAATGCAATGGGGCAAAACTCGAGGCTGGTGGCAAGGGTAGATAAACGAACAAACTTGCATGGGATCTAAACCTCGAGTGCCTTGCCTCGAGCACCTTGAACGGTTATCTCGGAGTCCATAACCACGGGGTCTCCAGGTTTATTTCTAAATGATAGTGTTTCAGAGCAGTGCTGCAATAGTGTGATCGTATCATACACAATTTTGTGGAATTTATTTTCTTACTCTTTCTTTACCCCTTTGCAGGCAAAGAGGCGCAGACGGTTATCTCGGGGAACTGTTTGTCTCTTCCGAGGCTGCTCTAAACTTGGCATGTTTATCAATTTGTCTTGCATGAGATACATCGAGCGCCTTACTGGACGATTCAAACTGGCTCGGCTCTGCATGGCCACGCTGTATGGGCAATCCCATCCGCCATGGTCCTCGATCAGTACTTGAACATCTCTTAACGCACGGGTTGATATGATTCCTCTGCTCGTCTTCTTTGCCTTGCACTGGATCTGGTTTGAGTTTGCTGTAATTAAATGTGACCGGGACCAAGGTTTGTGCTACGACCAGAGACAATCTCATGCTGCGCCGTTCAGGGTAGGTTCTAAAGTTGAGACGCAATATTTCATGGCTCTGAATATTCTCCTGAATACACGAGGGGGAAAATAAACGTCTGCTTCTCAATCGAGTGAGTCTTCGTTTCTCACTTCACCTTTTTCTCCCACCCTTTGCAATCGCCATCCTTCCGCGGCGGGTTGGTGCGACCATATCCCCCCCCTCATTCAACCAACGCCTCTTAACCCGGTCAAACGGAGCGCCCGCATGAAACCGCATTCGGTCACATCGGCATCGGCTCATGCATCATTCTCATACTCTTTTGAGTTGAGGAACATCTCACCTCTCATCCGCTATTCACTTCTCTCCTTCAGTCATTTTCCTTCACACCGACAATGACTCGCAGAACCAAGAGCGCCGCCCGCAAGGCCCGGGAGAAGGCCGCAGCTGAGGAAGGAGGCGCCAAGCTGCAGAACGTGGAGAAGATGATGGGCGAGCTCACCATCAAAAAGGAGGAGGGTGATGAGGGTGAGAAGAATGGCAACAATGGAGGAGAAGGTGGCGCCGATCTTCACGACATTGAGGAGATGATGATCCAGTTGAACATCAAGAGGGAGGAGGATGCCGACGGCGGCAGCAGAAACCACGACGGTCATGATCAGAAGGGCGATGATGCGATCTTGGATTGTGTTGAGCTGAAGGAGGCGTTGGATGACCTCCAGAACCCCAAGATTGTCGATCCCAAGGAGGAGAAGAAGGCGAACGGCGAGAACAGCGCGCCAAGGATGAACAGGAAGTTGACCGAGAAGGAGCAGGCGAAGGTTCAGACGAACCTCGTCGCGCGCTGGAAGGAGTACTTTGGCAAGAGAGAGCTGGCCGACTGGCAGCGTCTCTGCGGTGATCTGGGTCTGGAAGCGGACTTGCCGACCAAGACCCAATGCCGAAAGGTGAGTTACCCTTAGATCCTACTGTGTGATATATCGGCGGCTGACAATGTGAATTCCGTATGAATAAAGGCCCTGAAGACGGTCCACGTCAGCATCAAGCAGTTCCTCAGTGTCGAGAACCGACCCGGCGAGGTCGAGTTCTTCAAGAATCCCTCCCAGCTTGGACGGTATTGCCGGAAGAACCGCATGTTCATGTCCAGCAAGGAGCTTCCCAAGGGCGATCCGCTCCGCTCCCTACGGCGCAAGATGAGATTTTGATGCTGGGAGGTTCTAATGCTGAAATGAGAGATGAGTGAAAGGGCGACATGGCGAGAGCACAGAGGACAGCCCGTTTTTGATGCAGGAAGATGGAATTAAGACAGGCCCTCACGCCAGATGATAAACCTCAATACACAAACATGCCAACCGAATTTTCTTTTGGGTTACCCTTCTTAACTCCTAATCTCCCACATTCTAATCTTGCCCGTATCATTACCAACCGCAAGGAGCTCGCTGCTCCGCCCAAACGCAACGCTCGTGATTCTGCCCAGGGGCGTCTGTTCCGTGGGCCAGTTCCTGTAGACGGTGCAGCTGGGGAGATGAACCAGGCGCAGCGCGTCCTTGGACTCTGTGCTGCCGAATGCCATCAGCTGGCCGTCGGGGGAGAAGGTCAACACCGTGATGGGCGTGACGAGCTGCTCAAACGTGCGCGTCGGCTCGGGACGCTGCTCGATATCGACCTCGCCGGCCTTGGACGACGTCTTGACGAGCGTGTGGCGGTCGTAAATGTTGGTGATACCACTGCTGGAGCCGACGGCGACCCACCTGTCGTCGCCGAGGAGTTCAGGCCCCTGGTGGCCACCCAGCGCGATGACGATGCCGCCTACGCAGCCGTCATCGTGCCATACGGCCAGGAACCGCTTCTCGGCCACGCTATACTCGCCGACGGAGCCATCCCTGCCGAGGATCGACATGCCCTCGCCGTTGCTCCACCACACAAAATCGGCGATGCCGTGCCGGCTGTCCAGCCGGGCGGCGGCGATCCACTGCCTCGACTCGGTGCTGATGATGTTGATGATGCCGCCACCCTTGCGCGTCGACGCCACGAGACCCATGTACCGCCCGCAGGGGCTGAGCTTGAAGCGCTCCATGGTCTTGTGCTCGAGCCTGTGGCCCTGGATCTGCGACGTCTTTTGCACGTTGCCCGTCTGCAGGTCCCAGCTGTGGAAGAACTTGCGCCGGCCGGCGAAGAAGATTTGGTCGCCCGACGGGTAGAGGAACTCTGCGCGGCGGACGTCGACGCCCTTGGCCTGCACCGAGGTGAGCATCGGGTTCGGCGTCGGGTGCGCCGTCGGGTTGAGGTGGTGCAGGTAAAGCACGGAGGAGACGCTCGAGGAGAGGAGGACGGGGTATCGCGGGTGGAAGGAGAGGTTGTTGACGGCTGCCTTGTGGGTGTCGGGGATCTCGCGCGTGCGCTGGATGTCAATGACCTCGGGCCGGAGGCGGGCTTTGCCGCCGTTGGCGGCGCCTTTGCCGGCGAGGCGGTGGACGTCGCGCATGAACTTCTCGAGGGGCGCCGCGGAGAGGTCTGTATCGCTGCCTTCTTCGTCGGAGCTGATGGAGGAGTCGGAGGCGGCGGCCGAGGAGCGTCTTCTCCTCTTTGCGGGCCTTCCCTCGGACGACGGCTCTTGCGCCCACTTTGGCAGCGGGTTGAGGCGGACAAACTGCTGTCTCAGTCTTCTGCTGTACTCTGCGCCGCTGACCATGTCCTCGGCCTCGGTGATGCGCAGCTTTCGTAACCTCGTCGCCGCCGCCAAGGAAACGGTCAATCGCTCGTCATCGCTGTCCTCCCACGCGGGCGCATTCTCGTCAACGGCCGCTGCCTCTTGCTTGCCGCTCGCCTTTGCGCCGCCCTTTACCGCGGGGACTCCGGTGTATTCTCGTCAACGGCCGCTGCCTCTTGCTTGCCGCTCGCCTTTGCGCCGCCCTTTACCGCGGGGACTCCGGTGTCGAGGAAGAAGAGATCGTGGTCGGCGACTTCCTCTAGTGTGGGCTCGTCGTCCGGCTTGGTGAGCTGGAGGTTCTTTTCTCTCTCGAGTCGTTCGATATCGCCGAGCACATCGTTGCGGAAGAGCTGTTCGCGGAAATCGGCCTTGCCTCCCAGCACCAGCTTCTCGAGCTCCTCTTCATCGGAATCCTTTTCGTCGAACACGGGCTTCGGTTTGCGTTGGCGGGGGACTTCCTCCTCGAGTTCTGACTCCTCGGAGGAGGTGGCCTCTTCCTCCTCGGAGAATTGCTCAAACGGTTGTTCTTTTGCCATTGTCGCCGGTCGGTGGTGATTTTCTTGTCTCGTTTGGTAGTGGGCGCACCAGCGAATCGAGGTGGGAATGGACGGGCGACTTGCAGAGGACGTCCAGATTTTTTTTAATGGAGCTTTCAGCCTTGCATGTGAATGGAGGATTTAATTGGTGGAGCTCCAGGCGCTAGCAAACAGATCAACCAATGGCATCTGAGTGATGATAAGGCTCGATTGCGGGGCATCTAGAACCCCTCCAAACGAGACTCAGACTGGCAAGTGGGTGACAAGACAAAATGCTAGTCAATATTGACTGTGACGCCTACTTGCCTACTTATTATTTCTGACTTTCTAATCCTGTCATCTTTATCATTTAAATTTCTTCTATCCCCATAGCTCTTATTAACTTTGTCGTTCTTATCATCTCTATTGTTCTTACTATTTTTATTTTCTAATTATTCATTAGAGAATACTCTCAAGAGAAAGAATAAAAAGTTAGGTGCCGGAATACTATAGAGCGGTGAACGATCATGTTGCCCACTTGGCTAGCAGTTTTTATCTTGAGAAGTCATTTTGTTTCTTGTCTTTAAGCTAATTCTCTGCCTCTTGTGCCAGCTTTCTCTTCTTTACGCGCCTCGCCTTCTTATTCTCGTTCCTAGCCGCTCTATCCTCCTCGCGCTTACGCTTCTAAGCCGTAAAGCCTTCGTCAATGTCGAGGAAGACTTTCTCCAAAACCGTGATATCCTCTACTTCCGCCTCGTCCTTCTCCTCGTTCTCTTCTACAAACGAGTCCACCGAGCTTGCATCTAGCATATCAACGGATCCATCCTCGTCATCACTGACCTCCATCAACAAGACTTGGTTGTCATCGTCGTCTTGCTCACGCGCCAAAAGGGCTATGTTTTGGCCGCCAAGCTGGTTCTGAGCGTCGGCCAGTTCCTCTGCCGTATAATCTTCCCCTGACGCAAGACTTGACAAACTATTGCCGTCATCAGTCATGGCCTCTGTGCTCCGGTCGTCCTCTTTGTCATCGCCATCGTCATCGTAATCGTCATCGTCCTCTTCATGGTGCTCGCCTTTATCGCTAGAGGTGCCGTTGTCGGTGTCTTCTTTATAATCGACCCTCGGAAGGGTAGCTTCTACCAAAGCACGATGAAGCCATCAGACTCCATACCAAGGTGCCTATCGATGATTGAACAGAGGTCGATAACGTGGCTGAGGCAGCCGTACTCTTTTCCATCGCCTTTGTTGACCGGGCCCGTGATAAACCCACAGTCGACAGTGTCTGTATGCGCCATTATAGGATGATTGTTGTGTTCATGTAGTAATGGTGTATATACTGAGCTGGGTTCGTGGCAGTTTTATCCCGCGAAGCAGAAAGCTATGGGAAGGCAAAGGGGTTTCGTGCCTCATCCTATTCCACAATTCAATGATAGGATAGTGTCTTGTAATAGTATATGACTTGCTGTGACCTCTATAATGACGAAGACAAAGACGCCGTCGAGAAGGTCTTTTTTCTTAATTTAACAGAAATAAAAGATCGGTATTCCTAAGTATAACTCTAGCTCTGTTCTTATTGCTATTGTTATTACTGAGACTATTATTATCCTTCACTTCCTGTTTATTCCATTGATAATATATCTCAAGAAGCCGAGAAAGGAGATTATAAAAGAGGCAATGAGAGAGGCAATGAGAGAGGCAATGAGAGAGGTAGGTAGTAACGATAAGAAGGGATTAAGGTATATGTCAGCCAGTATACTATTTTGCCAAGCCTAGGGCTTTGTCTGTTCTTGCGCTAAGAGATGGGTCATTCATATACCCTCAGCGGGTCTCACCCGTCAACCAACTATCACTGAATGAAAACATTTTCACATCCCCGATAGTCTAGTGGTGATGATATCTGCTTGTCATTGAAATATCAACGGATTCGCAGGGGACCGGGGTTCAATTCCCCGTCGAGGAGTATTCTTTTGCCCAGGCTCATTATTTTATGAGTTTTCGTGAAGAAAGGGTGGTGTTTGTGAAGTTTTTGTCATGGTGGTGAGTCGTGAGAGTAAGTATCGTGGGATCGCGAAACTCACCTGCGCTAAGCCACAGGTAGCGTGGCGCGGTGGGGTTCCAGTCTGGACCTTCCTTGTAAGTAAGGTAAGCACCACTGTATTTCGGAGGGCGTGCACCTCGGCTCTGGGTACTTGGCAGGGCGTCTTCTCATATCGCCGTATTCCGCTACTCTTAGAAGCTAGACGTTCATCTTATATGTTGAGCACCCAGCGAGCCCAAATGAGTCTTGTTTAGCTCTCAGTAGCATTCTCAAACTTTTGTATCTTCAAACGACAAGCTTTGGCGGCTAGTCTCGTTATCCAAAGAGCAAAACATTGATCAGATCATCCACATCAAGACAACCAAGCAACCAGGGGCACGGCACATCGCCGTCGTCTATCAAACATGATTGTCCCACGCTCATCTTGCCACTTGGCGAGACACGCTCTCTCGCAGCTGCAGCTCTCACGCCAAACTGTTGGGGCCAACGCAGTACGTCGTTACATGAGCGCCGCCGCATACCAATCAGGCGGACTCAAGAATCTCCTGCGTGTTTCTGAAGAGGTTGCCGATGCCGTTGCCACAAATAAGCCGGTTGTGGCTTTGGAGTCTACAATCTACACACACGGTGCGCTGGGCAACGATCTCGGTCTGGAAGACATCGTCCGTCAGGGTGGCGGTGTTCCTGCTGTGTGTGGTATCCTGAATGGCGAACCTATCGTTGGAATGACGGAAGCTGAGGTTGCCTTCATGGTGGATTCTGGCACAGCGGGCAAGGTGTCGAGGAGAGATGTTGCACACCTCGTTGGACTGGTAAGTCACTAGATAGCATTGCGCTATCATTCATGTTGGTCCATTTACAGACGTCTTCTGCACAAGTCCCATACCTCGGTTCTAACACATCCCAGGGAATCACTGGAAAGAAGGTCCATGGCGGCACCACCATTGCCGGGACCATGCTGCTCTCAAGACTCGCCGGCATCCGCGTCTTCGGCACCGGCGGCCTAGGCGGCGTTCACCGCGGCGGCGAGAACTCCCTCGACGTCTCCGCAGACCTCACGGAGCTCGGCCGCACGCGCGTGGCCGTCGTGAGCTCAGGCTGCAAGGGTTTCCTCGACATCCCGCGCACGCTCGAGTTCCTCGAGACGCACGGCGCCTTCGTCGCGACTTTCGCCGACGGCCGAACCGGCAACGTCGACTTCCCCGCCTTTTGGGCCCGCGAGAGCGGCACAAAGAGCCCCGCGGTCGTCCAGACCGAGCGCGAGGCCGCCGCGATGATCTTGGCGCAGGAGAGCCTGGGCATCGAGTCCGGCATGCTCTTCGCCAACCCGATCCCCGAGGAGTACGGCATCCCCCGCGCGGAGATGGACGCCGTCATCGAGACGGCCGTCACGGAGGCCATTGAGAAGGGCTTCACGGGCGCCAAGAACACGCCCTACGTCCTCGGCAGGATCAGGCAGCTGACGGAGGAGCGGAGCACGCTGGCCAACAAGGCGTTGGTGAGGTCCAACGTGGCGCGGGCTACCAAGATCTCGGTGGAGCTCTCGAAACTGCTGAACGAGGGAGTTTCGAAATCGTAAGTTTTCGGATTTCGTTGTATATAGCTCAGCCGGGGGCTCGGACTCTGACTGCGTAGATAGTTCTTCGAGCACACATATTTCTGGTTATGACATTTCCCCTAAAGCTACCGTCAAAGTGGAAGAACCCAAGTCCAGCAAGGCCGATGTTCTTGTGGCGGGCTCCGTGGCGATTGACCTGAGCTGCGACTATCATCCCCTTGGTGACAAGAAGGAGGTCGCGCCCCATATGCAAACCTCGAACCCTGCTTGTATCAACCAGTCCATCGGCGGCGTCGGTCACAACGTCGCTCTGGCAGCTCACAGAGTAAGCAAAGACACGACGGTACGCCTGTGTAGCTTGATTGGTGACGATGTGTAAGCTCACTCCCCCTTTATATCTACAATTCCACACCTAACAAAGTGAAAAGCGCCGGCGCAACCGTCCTATCCTCTCTCAAAGCTTCAGGCCTCGAGACAACCTACATCCGCCAGCTCACCTCCGAGTATCACGTCGCGAACCGCACGGCGCAGTACGTCGCCGTCAACGATGCCGAAAAGAACCTCGTCATGGCCATGGCCGACATGGGCATCTTTGCCAACCACTCCTTCCCAGACTACTGGAAGTCCGCCGTCGCCGGCGCCAAGCCGGCATGGCTCGTCGTCGACGGCAACTGGAGCCCCAAGGACGTCCGGGCGTGGATCGACGCCGGCCGCGAGCAAGGGTGCAAGGTCGCCTTTGAGCCCGTCTCCACGGCCAAGTCCATTGGTCTCTTCCCCAAGGAGCACCCGCACCTCGGCGTCTTTCCCAGCCCCGGCATCGACATTGCGTCGCCCAACAACTTTGAGCTCAACGCCATGTATAGCGCCGCCAAGGAGAATGGCTTCTTTGATACGCCCGAATGGTTCGAGGTCATTGACGCCTTCAACATGCGCGGTGCGCGGGACCGCTTCGTGGCTCTTACGTCCAAGGAGATGACTGACGCGGGCATCCCCGTGCAGACGGTTCACCTCCTGCCGTACATCCCTACCCTAGTCACAAAGCTGGGGTCCAAGGGTGTTCTCCTGACTACGATCCTGGGCAAGAATGATCCCAGACTCAAGGACAGAAACGAGGAGAGGTGGCTGCTTACGAGAGGATACGTTGATCATCCCACCGTCGGCGGCGTCTACATGCGCCTGTTCCCGCCTGCTGAGAAGGTCGCTCTCGACGAGATTGTGTCTGTCAATGGTGTTGGGGATACGTTCTTGGGAGTTCTGATTGCTGGCCTGTCAAAGGGGGGCAAGGTGGAGGACTTGATCGATGTCGCGCAGAAGGCGGCAGTCATGACGCTCAAGAGCCACGAGAGCGTGAGCCCAGACTTGGAAAGGTTGGATGGGGCCCTGAAGGCTTCTGTGAGGAGTTGAGAGCATCATGAAGTTACCCATGTAGGTTAGAAAAGTTCGCGGCGTTCAGTGAGACTTGACTTCGGACCTGCTTCATGAATGCCTTATGTGTTGCGTGCTCTTGTGATGATAGGTCGTCAGAGGCCGACTTGACTATCGAACAGCTGGGTTGTAGGAGTCGAACCATTTGCCTGAGAAACACCAGCGTCCCGGTTTGTTCATACGAATCAACCACTCAGCTGGATGGCCTCGGCGGCTTCGAAACGAGGGGTGCTCCATCCTTTAAATCTGTAATCTATATTACCTTTACTGCGCTCGTCTCGTAGTCTTGTAAGTCAGGAGTCGAGGGTAAAATCGGAACACAAGGTTGGCGGGATGAGCTACTGATTAGAGAAGCTATAAAGGCCCCTGATACATTGCTGCTAAGAACGCTCGCCTCAAGCACATAGTTCTCGGGGTTTGGGTCTGGTCGAACTGCATATGAGAGCGGTGCTGCTGCCTTCATATCGACGTGCTTTCTTAGTGATATTCATTCTTTATGTTAAACACATTCTCTCATCGCACCAATCATCCTCCAGACAGTCAGCTCGCTTCGCCCCACGTATTCGGATTCAAATACGTTCACCAGCGTGAAGCGAGAGGCGAAACTGGCTACACGTGACTATAATTTTCAGTTTTCAGCTATGGAAAACAAAGAAGTCATGGTTCTTATACCAGCCTAAGGAAGTGACGGTGCTGTTACCAAGTAGATATGAAGACAGTATTTCTTACTATAGCTAAACACTAGATCTTATGTTGAGGGAAGAATCCTACAACGAGTTCTAGCTACTGAGGGTGAAAGCTCATCTCCACTCTTTAGCTTGCAGACAAGTACCTAGCAGCAAACATGGTTGTCAAAGTCGGCAGCGTTCATTGTCCCGGTATCAAACAGGTAGACAGACACGAACAGTAAGAACGAGACACCAGGTCTCATGTGAAGAATCGAGATTCAGTTCAAGTCTTCACCTAATGAGAGAAGAGCCGTGATCCGGCTATGAGACTCAAGAAAGCGTCATATCGGAACGGCATTGTTTCAGCTGGTCGCATTGATATCCAACCGTGGAAGTGAAGTAATCTGTGAAAGAGAGTGATGACAACACGGCGTCTAGATCTCTTGACTATCCAGACCTATATGAGAATTGCCCTGCACAGTCTCACAGCAACAGATATCCAGTGCTAGCAAAGTTGAGTAAGTCTCAAGCTATTGCTGCGCCCGAAGCAGATGGCGAAACTACATCCTCAAATACCAAGCCCTCATTGAAAGGGGCTTTTGTCAATCAGAGGCAACAAGACATCGCCAGCAACAAGTAAAAGGAGATGAAGAATAGCCTTGGTTGTGGAGATAAGTTGTGCGTAGACTCTTTACTATACTTCTGCTTATCAGCATAGACGGCACAATCTATCACAAAGGACACGAGAGGGCATTTGAATCAGCATTGCTCGGTATAGGGGATAGTGACAAGACTTTGTTTGTCCGATGATCCAAGTCAAATGATTAAAAGCCGTTTTCATTCGCGATCCCAACCTAACCCCGAAGTTTTTGTTATTTTACAAAGTACAACTTGATGTGCCCGATGATTATGCAATGCCCATGTTGTAAGAAGCATGCCCCCGGTAGAGCGTCATTCTCGGCGCCCGTGACGATTCGCACGAGTCAAAAATTTCTCAAAAACACCCAATGGTTCTATCCCTCCTTGACCACTGTTTTGCGACGTTCCAAGCGATGGGAGTAGTTCTTGTCCTAATAATTCAGCTCTCCGCCGCCGCCGCCAGCGACATGGTCGAGATCCTCGTAGCTCTTGAGACTACGTCCCTGAGTGGCCTCCCGTGGGCCGACAGCCGCTCCACCGCCGGCAGCACCGTCTCCCCACTTGCCAGCGCCACCACGGCCTCCTCCCCTCATACCACCGTCCCAACGGGGATTCGGGCGTCGGTCATAGGGACCGCTTCGGTAGTTTCCACGGCTACCACTCATACCTCCGCGGCGAATGGGGCCAGAGCCTCCGCGGTCATCGCCGCCAGCGTTCCAGCCGGACTGCATACTGGGATGTCCGCCACCGACGAACGGCGGGAACCCGCCGGGTGGCATGGGGAATCCAGGGATGGGCATCATGCCATTCATAGTGAAGTTCTGCAGGTTGAATCCACGAGGGGTTCCAGTTGCAGAAGAGCCATTAGCCGGAGGGAAGTGACCGTTGGAATTAGCATCAGTCCTTGATGGAGCAATGTGAGATGGGTCCATGACATAGGCATTGATAAGGTGGAACTGTAGAATTGATTAGCAGCTGACGTAAAGTAGCTGGGGAAGGTGACTTGCCTCTTGCTCAATGGTCTCGAGCCATTCGTTGTGGCGCTTCTCGACGTGCTTGCGCCAGAAATGCTCTTCCTTGAACAACTTGGCACACTCGGGAACCTTGCATCTCCATTTGTGCTCGTCCTCCTGCTTGACGTATTTCAGCAGCTCGTCACTGACGGCATCCTCAACGGGGCGGCCTCCAAGCTTGCGCAGGTCTGCCGTTTCGGGTTCAAGAATTTGCATAATCTTGTCCTCGAAGGTCTTGACCCAGTTGTAGGCACGAAGCAGCTGTTGTTCTGCCTTGCCGGTAGTACCGCGGAACTTCTTGTCCTCAGTCGCTTCGCCTTCCTCCTCGATCTCGCTGCGCTTCTTGCCAGGGAATGGCTCCCCATTGGCACTAGCGCGCGCAACGGCCTTGGCGGAAGTGCTAAGGGTGGTCCTTGGGCGACGCAGGTGACCACCGGGGCACTTGCGAGTGAGCTCGTGGATTGAATCGCTCTCAAAGACACAGAAGAAGCAGAAGTTATAGACGCGTCTGAGATACTCAATCATGAGATCCAGCTGCTTCTTCTTGACCAAGAGGTCTTCGTCGTCAACGTCGTCCTCCTCGACAGCACCCTCGTCCTCGTCATCATCAATGGCACCATCCTCTCCGTCTTCCATGCCGTCATCGACGTCGAGATCACGCTCCTTCTTGGCTTTCTTCTTGGGTGCAGTGACTGCGGGCTGAAGGCGGCCGCCGTTCTTAAGATCGTCGACACGTTCCTCAATCTTCAAGACGGCGTTGAAGTCAGAGCCGAAGTCTTCCTCAAACTTGTTGACGAGTCGCTGAACCAGGCCCAAGTCCTTCTCAACTCGCTCGGGTGCAGAGAAGAGATCCCAGAGAGCCTTCTTTCTAGGGTGACTGGGAGGATTGTGCACACCGACGTGGCAGACGAAATCGCCCCTGACTTCGTCCTTGACAGTCTTGCCGTTGACAGCGTCGAGGGCCTTCTCAGCAGTCGATACGACTGCAGGCGACTTCAAAGGCATATCGCCATCCTCATCCTTGGGGTCGACACGGTCAACAACTGCAGGGGCAACTTCTGATGAAGGGTGAAGCATAACCCAACCAATACGATGATACCGCTTGCTGGGGTTGGGATCTGACAGAGAAAGCCACTTGAAGCCGCCCTCTTCTTCGCCGAGATGCTCCTTGCAAAAAGTCTCGAGGTTTTGTCTGCTGACATGGGGCGCAATGGTCTTGATGAGAAGGGTGGGCTGGTACAGGTTCTCGTCTCTGATGTCACCGCCATTGGCTGGCACAAGGTCTCCCACGCCCAGGATCTCGTTGGCGGCGGTTGCTTCACCTTCCTCCTTCTCTACGAGGCCTCCAAGGCCATTAGTCTCGCTCTTGGGAATTCCCTCCAGGGAGAACTCGTCAAAGGTTCCGGACTCGAGATCTTGCTCCCATTGGCTGTAAGCGCCACGGCGGAATTCATTAAGCTGGGCTCTGAAACCGTCACGAATTTCAGGGACGTATCGCTCGCGGAACCACTGCTCCTTCTTGTGCTCGCCAACGAAAGTGCGAGCCATCTTTGCTTGAAGTTCTTCCTTGTAGGCGTCATACGCGACCTGAATCTTGGCCTTCTCCTTTTCGCGCTCTTCTTGGGCTTCACGTGTGCCTCGGGCACGTTCTGGTTCACGGCGACGACCAGTGCGTTGGCGTTCCTTCTCCTCCTTGATCTTTTCATTCATCCTCCACCATTCGCCAAAGTATGAGAAGCCGACTTGGTATGGGAGCTTGACGGGATCCGCAAGGGGGTTGACGGTCATCGGCGCAGAGGCGCTGCTGTCCTGTCCAGGGACGTAGCGATCAATGTTGGCTGGCGGTGACTGGATTCTCCTCTCCCGGCGATCATCGCGATCTCTGCCACCAGCGTAGTCGTCGCGACCGCGACCCCTTGGCTCATATCGATCGATAGCAGTTGGGGATCGTGAACGCCGTCTGTCACGGTGCTGACGTTCATGGCCTGAAAGATTTGTAAGTGATTGACCAGTGTATCCTTGCAAGTACAAAGCTCAGTATCGTGGGAGAGGCCTCGACAAGGAACAACCGGAGCCATTGGATGGGATTAACAGAGATCTACGCACCAGGCGATCTACCACGGTAGAATGTGTCAGCTCGCTCTTCCTTGACTCGCGTGTCGTCGCGACTGCTCCACGTCCTGTCGCCCGGCGAGCGCGCGGAGTCTCGGTGTGAAGAGTAGGAGTCCATCGTGGATATGTCACGCTGAGTCTAGTGGGTGGGACGGTGAACGGCGTCTTTGTTGAGTTCAATTGACCTCTTCAGCCAGATTAAGTATCGCGTCGGCGTCGGGTAGCTGCGTGGTTGCTGCTCATATGATTTCGTTTCGCTTGCTCGATCGAAGGAAGGAAGAAGGAGGAAGCCTGTTGATTGGCAACATGATTGCGGTTAGAGAAATCATTCTGCAGGCGGGATACGGGACGGCTTCTGAGGGAAACGAAAGAAGAGATAGAGAAAGAATTGAGAATTCGGGACGGAAGTAGCAGTAAAAAGTGGTGCAGCTGCCAGAGGGCAAAGATGAGTTGAAAACCGACTCGTCAATCTAACGATGACGGTGCAAACGGAAGAAGAAGAAAGACGGTATGCCAAAATGAGGCCTGCTGAGAATGATTGACAAACGAGGATGGTTGAACAGGCAGTTGGGCGGGAGTAAGAATGGATGGTCTGGGAGAGGGTAGACAGGAATAATGGGGATTGAATTGAGGTGATGGATGGACAATAGGTTGCGGATGAGTAAAGATAATGCAGAAAGAAAGGGAAGAACGAACTATTCCGATGGCGAGGGCGTATGCCTCAACGATAAGACGCGTGATGTTGTCGTGATCCAAAAGATGGAGGGTTTTGGGATGCACGAAGGAGAGATTGAAGATGGGAAGGCTGACCCGATTCCGTACTCAAAGGGCGACGAGACGATGGGAGCGAGACACGAACAAAGGGTCGGCTGGAGAGGTCCACCTTGAGCGAAACGGGCTTAGTGTTTCTTTCGGAGGATCTTCGGCAGCGTCGGCACTCTTAACTGCATACATCTTCGTTTTCGCATATGTGCTTGCCAGATACGAGTCGTTGACTGATCTGCACCTTTTCTATAAAGGGAGTACCTTATGATGGAGAAGATGCTACAGTCAATCAAGTCCAAAAAAAAGTCTTTTTGAATTGAATATGCCTTCTCTACACAATGCGCTCCGGGTACTGGCAAGCGCAGTAGTCAGTGCCTTCCTCAAGAGCTGCAAATGCCGTCGCAGCTGCCCCCAGCCGTGACAGGCGGGTCAATGTCCAGTGGAATTCAATTGCTGGAGAGCTGCAGAACAACGGCGGCCGATCCCCAGCGATCTCCAGAGCTTCACCCCTGTAGCGGCAGAAGCATGTCCATCTGAGGAACGGGGGTCCCCATCTGCCAAAGTGCCACCTCAGCTGAGATAAAATGGGCGGACAGACAACGTGACAATTTTCACGGTTTTGACCCAATGGTATTTCAAGAATTGACAAGCACCACATGCAACTTTTGATTCGTAAGTTCCTACGTCTAAGTATTGCGCTTTCCCGTTCGTCAACATTGAAATTTCAAAGTAGAAGTCGCCAGATTGAGGTGGTTCCTGACAGGAGACTTTCTCTACATTGCGTCATAGCTCTCCTGTAAGAGGATAGCTTCCTCGCATGTCGGACTGGGACCCGCCCCGAGGTTGCTTCTCACCACCCGCATCGCATGTTCCAGACGAACCGTTGCATTTACTTATAAACACACCACTCGCAATTATCGCGTCTAATAGCTGTCTCATAATTCTAGTCAATTTCCCACCGACTACATAACTGAAATCGGCCACAATGACAACCTTCATCCCGGCCCTGACCTTACCCCACCAGGTCTTCGAGAATGCTGCCGCCTCGATCCTGCTCCCCATAGCTCTCGGCACGGCCGTCGGCTTCTCTTCGCGGCGTATGGTCCCCTTGAAGATACATCACACCCTCATAAAATAGCAATACTAATGAAGTTCATGTAGCCAAGGATACTAAGAAGACCTATGCCGCCATCAAGAACCCTCCCGGCCGCCCTCCCGCGTGGGTGTTTGGTCCGGCATGGACTCTCCTCTACGGGTAAGCTTAACTTTCTCTCTCCCAAAACACTTCACCAACACGATATGACGCTGTTCTCTGATATCTAACGACTCCCCTTCAGACTAATGGGCTACTCCGCCTACCGCGCCTTCCACACAGGCCTCTCCCCGACCTCCACCCTCTCCCAAATCGCCGACACAAAACACGGCGCCACCCTCTACACGATCCAGCTCGGCCTCAACCTCATCTGGATGCCCCTCTTCTTCCTCCTCAAGCGCCCCGTCGCCGCCACCGTCGACATCCTCGCCCTCCTCGGCATAAACTCCTACCTCGCCTACCTCTGGGGCTCCGTCGACGCCGTCGCCGGCGCCTGCCTCGTCCCCTACCTCGGCTGGCTCTCCTTCGCGACCTACCTCTGCGCGGGAGCGGGCTACCTCAACGACTGGGACCTCAAGGGTGCCGAGGCGCGGTACGAGGCCGAACAGGCCGCCAAGGCTGGGAAGAAGCAGTAGTGTTGTGATTGTTACCGCTGCCGTGCGGGCGTTTGTGACTCGTGCAATGGTCTAGAGAAGGAAGATGACGAGGAAGAGTGGACTTGGTGGGCGTATCTGCGTGCCATGGCGTTCTAGTTGGTATTGGCTGGCCTGTTCCTTACGTTGAGCGTTTACTAGGAAAAAAATTCGATATCCATCTTTATGAAACATGTGCTCATCGTGTAAATTGAAAACTGTTCAACGGGCAGGCAATGCCTGAATGGCTTGTTATGAATGAAAGGCATACAGTTGTCACAGGTCGTACATAGCAGTATGGAAACTGTCGAGAATATTGAGTAGGTAGGACTGGTCGAAGTGGGTCTCAGCATCTGTCGAATAAAGCACACTGAGTCCCTTGACCTTACGTTACTTTGACCATCACAGCGAACAAGTCGCAAAGAATGCGCAGTACCTTGGCTAAGCTAGTAAGAGTGGTCCTCAAAGAGCAAGCCTCGGACGAAAGACGGCAACATATCAAACGGTGCAGCCTTTGATTCAAGGTTGTATATAAAAGACTCAATAATCTACGCTTGCGTCTCTTCTCAACTTTTGGTAAGAACCCACCTCCATCTAGCCGGGCCAATGCCGCCCAAAGTGTATGCACATGTATAGGTATATATACTGTTTCCGGAATCGTATCCCCCTTTACGCCTTCTAAATGCCAAATTGTATAAAGCCACCTCTCCGTCTTCCAACCACAACAGCAGCCACAACCACCCAAGTCTAGGGATATCTCAAAAGGGTTTCGATACGTGTAAAGGGAAAAAGAGGACCTCTACTGCAGAGGGAAATGTCGCTTGAGGCCGTCAAAAACAATGAAAATAAAGGCCGAGCTGGGCGCCGAGCGAAGGCACGTAATGCCGCAGCCCCGGTACAGACCCCTCAAGCCGTGTTGCCGCCAGACGGCCGCGCCTTCCTGCCAGAATGATCGGTTCAGCGCTGCGTCGCCGATAGCTGCCGTCTGCATGCGCGACTTGATCGTGTCGGCTGGGAAGAAGAGGAAGTTGTATGACACACCGCCCGAGGCGCCCGCCAGCGCCTGTTGCCACAGCGGTAGTGGCTTCCCAACCAAGGCGTCCCTCTCTCCTTGCGTCTTGGCCGACCTGGCGTTGAGCACGTTGAACATCTTTGTAACCGTCTCCTTGCTGCCGAACCACGCAGCGCAGCCGCCCGACTCGCGGATCAGAGTACCCATCTGTCCATGCCAGAAGCCCCTGATGCCTTGGTGGCGGTAGATATCGCGGACGACAGACAGCGGGCGCAGCTGTTGTGATGCCCCTGAGCCGTCGGCGCCGGCAGGCGCCTGGATCTTGCACTTGACGAGTTCGACGGGCGTCAGGACGTATGAAGTGAAGAAGCCGGAGAAGGCACCGGTGAACCACAGGGCTGAGAGTGACAGCTCCTGGCCTTGGGGCGTCCATCCCGACTGGTATACGGCGGCGCGACCGATCCGTTCGAAGAAGAACAGACTGCTGTTCTCGAGCGCGGCTCCGACGAGCGGTGCGCTGATACCGCGGTATAGGCCGCGGAAGCCCTCAGCCTGGAAGGACTGGCGAAAACAGTCGATCGGGCCCTTGTAGCGGAGAGGCTGGTTGTCGGGTTGGGATTGGAGGCGGACCTTGACCGTGTCGAAGGGATACTCGATGTATTTTCCGACAACGCCGGCGACCTGGTAGTAATTGGCTTGTCAGCGAAATTCGCTCACAGCTTCATTCGCAAGCGGGCAACTCACTGATCCGTAGACAATGTCCTCCATAGCCTCCAGAGCCGCGGTACGGCTCTTCTTCAGCGACACGGGTGCGTCATGGTGGGGAATCTCCATCGCTACTGCGGCCGAGTCCATTGTGATGGTAATTGCGAGGTGCGATGGCTAGCTAATAGCTGCCTGAGCTATTTGGAGGTCGTTCAAGGTATGCGTAAGGTCGGACGAAGGATCGAGCACCCTCCAGTTAGCCCTCAAAGGTCGGTGTGACGAGGGGAGGGGGTTATTGTGCGTTTGCGCGAGTTGGTCGCTCGTCGAAAAAGTATCAGCCAGGATACGGCGCAGCTCAACAGCCTTTTTTGGATTGCGGCCGTGAAACTTCAAGACCACCAAGTACACCAAAGAACAAAAGAAGAAGCAAGTGTGCTCAAGAAAAAGGAGCAAGTGTAGGACGTCTGGTTGAATAGAAGGCTATTCAGCACTGTCCTCACTGCTCCCCCTCGTGCTGAGTTGAATCAGGGAGGTGGGATGACCGCACAGGAAGACGGAGTACGGACGGGTACCGCGGGGCAAAAGCGAATGTAGCCGGGCAGTGTCCACGAGTGTGTCACCCAGCAAGCGCGCAACGCCCGAGAACTTTTTTTTCGGGGGTGGGTGGTATTCGATCAGAAAAATACCCACCGATACCGGGGAGGGTTTAGGTCAGTTTCCAAGTTGGGGATTCTTTGCACCAAGCTTGCGACCAATTCGAAGGGCTTGTTTGTGTCAGTGTCGATCCCGTTGGGTGAAATAATTCTCGCAACGTTGAAAAGCCCGCGCGCTAGAGAGAAAGAGAGAGAGGGAGTGCGGGAGGGAGGCAGCCCAGAGACTCAGAGCTAAGAAGAGGAGAGAGAGAGAGGGAATTAACAACGTGGTTGTCAAAACGGCCAGCTCATGACTTGAAGAGGCGCATGGCATGGGGTTTATACTAGAACCACCATGTGAAAGAAACGGTGAAGGGCGGGCGCGCAGGTAGGAAGGAAGCGCGGAATTGCAAGTTGCTGGTGGAGTTTTGGGCCGGCACCAGCAAGGCAAGGTCAGCATGGGAGGAGGTACATTCCCATCTTCCATGATTGAGGCAACTTGGATGTACCTGCTATACCTTGAGCCAAGTCACCTTGGGTCGGATTGCAGAAAATTCTCTTATTCTCTTTCCCTTTTCCGCGTCTGAATAAGGTACCCTACCTGGCTCTTTACATCGGGCACTGCCTTCTGCGTCTTCCAGCGGGACACTAGGCGCACCTTCCCAGCCTAGAACATCCCTGAGGGGGCCTGACATCAGACCGAGGGAGGAACATTGCGTAAAAGTGCTCTTCTCGGTGGGGTTAACTCTGAAGTGCCCTGTCAGTTCTGGTCGGCGGGAGCTAGGCAGTCGGGTGAGTTCTTGGAAACCCCGAACCGATGAGGGCGGGTGCTGAAATCCTTCCCCGCTGTCGGTGTCAGGCACAGCAAGGAGCCAGCCCCGCCATCTGGGCAGGAACCAGGATCATACACAGTAGACGTCGAGTCTCAATAGGTAGGCCAAAAGGTACTTGAGGTGACCAATCTGTTGGAACAGAGATCCAACGACAAACATGAGTTTTGGGGATCAAATAAGGTCTCGGGACGTACATGAACACCCACAATGATCAGACACAATTTTGTCCAAAAAATAACAACATGGGACGGTGTGGAGGGGCGACAGCAGAGACGGCACAAAAGTAGAGACGCTAACAGAACCGAGGCGCCGACGATAATGGCTCGGACATAAAATTTTTATCAGATCAGATTATCACGATAATCTATGAGGCCGGACCTAGTCCACTTTCATCTATTCAGTCTCTTTCCTCACCCACTCGCCATGCTACCGTCACCCATTACCCTACATTAGGCGCCCCACTGGACCCCCCTTGCCTGACGACTGCTGCTCCTCTCCACCGGCCCTCTTGTGCCCTCGTGTGGGTTTCTGCTGCGCGGCCTCGTGCCGCCGAAGCTCCTCGGGCACACGCGAGATGGAGCTCTTGGAGAGCATCTGCTTCAAGTCGTAGAATAGGTCCGCATCCTCGTTGCCCAAGAATGTAATGGCAACACCACTCTTGCCCGCGCGACCCGTACGACCGATGCGATGCGTGTAGCTCTCGATGCTGGTCGCCATGTTGAAGTTGATGACGAGACTGACGTCGGGCACGTCGATACCTCTTCCTGCCAAATCTGTCGCCACGAGAACCTGCGTCTGCCCATTGCGAACCGATGCCAGCGCCGCCTCTCTCTGCTCCTGCGTCTTGCTTCCGTGTAGCGTGACTGCGGAGTAGCCCATCTGCTTGACGTCTCGCGCAACAGCGTCGCAATTGCGCTTGATGTTGACGAATACGATGATGGGCGGGGCAAATTCTCCAGCGGCAAGGATCTCCTGCAGCCGCTTCTTTTTCTTGTCCTCGCCGGACACCATCTCGACCCGTTGCTCGACAGTATCGACGGCCTCGCCAGCATTACCGATCGTGACGATGGCCGGGCGCCGCAGATACTTTCTCGCAATCTTTTCGACAGTCGGCGGCATGGTGGCCGTGTACATCATCGTCTGTCTGTACCTGTCCCTGGCACCGAGATAGCTCTTCATCAAGGTCGCGTTTTCCGCATCGTCCGTGTCGGGCTTCTCGTTGGTCACCGGCAGGGCATCGAGAATCTTGTTCACTGACTCCTCGAAACCGAGATCAATCATCCGATCTGCTTCATCCATGATGACGTAGCAACATTGAGACAGGACAAGGACGCGTCTTTCGATGCAATCAACCAGACGACCGGGAGTCGCGACAATAATCTCGGCACCTTTGCCCAACGCATGCACCTGTTCCTCCATGGAGTGACCACCCACGATGCTGACTACGTTGAAGCCAAGCGGATCGGCGAATTTGTGCGCTTCCGTCTCAATCTGCTGGACCAATTCACGCGTAGGCGCCAGGATCAAGGCGTACGCTCCGTCGTTTTTGTTGATTTCCGTTAAAGGCGGTAGATCCGAGATGTAGACCAGTAACGGCAGAAGAAACGCCGCAGTTTTACCCGAACCAGTGACAGCCACACCGATGAGATCTCGAGCCTGCATCGCGATAGGAATGGCTGCTCTCTGAATGGGCGAAGGGTCCTTATAGCCCACTCTGTCAACGATCTCCAGTAGCCTTCGCGGCAATCCTGACTCTTTCCAGCTGCGCATCGGGTTGGGGATGAGGCCACCCTTTGTCGCAATGCCAAAGTCTTCCTTGAAAATTCTCCAGTCGCGTTCCCGCATATCCTCGAGTGTCTTTTTCGACCAGTGCTTGCCCAGGCCCGACCGATCTGCGCGCTCCTTTGCCTTCTCTCGTGCTTTGTAGAAGTCCTCCATGAACTCCTTTGCCCGTTGCTTTCCAAATTCGCGATCTCTCTCCTCGATCATCCTTGCCCTTCTTCTCGCAATCTCTTCGGCTTCTTCAGTGTACTCGCCAGATAGACTGCCGAATGTGTAGGATTTCAGGGTTGTCGAGTTGGACTCGTACATTGGATCGTTTTCGAGCGTGGTATCTTCTTCCGCGTCCCATTCGAACTTGAACTCCGTTGCCCTCTTGCGCTTCTTCTTCACCGAGAAGTTGGACTGTTTGTTCACCTCCGGTCCGAGATACCGGTTGCGCAGCAGGTCGGCCTCGATAGCTTCTGCAGTCTTCTTCTCCTTGCCGTCCTTCGTTGTCGTCTTTCGTTCTGGCTTATCCCGCCCGCGGCCTCCGGCACCTCGACCGTCTCTGCCGTTTTCCGTGCCGTTCATGGCCTTGGGACCAGTAGGAACTCTGCTGCCATATCCATTCTGCGTTCTGTTATCGCCCGTGCCATTTGCTTCGGAAGCCCATTTTCTCTCGAGTTCTGCCTTCTTTTTCGCATCCTCCTCGGCTTTACGCTTGCGCTCTTCCTCCTCCTGTTTGGCCTTCTCTGCTGCCTGGCGCTCTCGTTCCTTCTTTGGGATGAATCGTAGCTTCGATGATGCAGCATCGGCGGCCTTCTTCTTTTTGAGAATCTCTTCGAGGTCCAAAGGGACCTTCTTCGCTTGGTTGGTGCTCATTTTCAGGTTGTGTGTGGTGCTGTGAGGGAAGGATGTGAGAGAGCTTGCTGGGTTCGGAGATCTTCGTTGTGGTAGAGCGTGTTGAGTAGGTGCCGAGAATGGTGGAAACCCCTTGATGCGACAAGGTCCCCAGTTTCACTATCCGTTGTGGATGCAACAAAGGAGGGTAATGGAAGCAGTCCCTCGCAAAACCGTCATCCGCTTGCAAGTTGAGTTGGGGCCTGGTGACTGTGTATTTCAGAAGTTGAAGATGGATGGTTTATTTCAGATACCTTGAGAGAAGGCTGCGATTTGCGCCACAAGTCAGAAGGCGCCACACAAATGCGACCCAATCAAATCGCAGAGGCTCCGGCAATTCTTTCCCAAGCTCTGAGCTCTCACCCCTGTCAGTCGTATGCACGTACAGGGGTGGATAAGGCTGGTCTCTCCCAAATTTGTCCAGCGAATCGATTGTGAGAGCATCTCCGAACGGAAACTGACGAAGAGAAATCGCCCGACGAAACCCTCCACTCCCGTTCACGACAACGACCTGGCAATGCCACAGCGCTTGCACCAGAGGACATAAAGAAGACAGATACTCCCCTCGAGCATCCCGAATCCATCCACACACAATGGCCGCCGCCGAGCAATACATCCAGCTGGCAAAGACGCTGCCGGCACAGCTCCAGCGCTTCTTCGCCCGCTGGCCGCCCGCCGCCATTCTGCCTCACAACGCGGCGACGCCCAAGACGGGTTTCCAGGAGATTACCCCGAACCCCTTCAAGTCGCAGAAGCACGCCGTCACGGGCAAGTGGCACGACCCCGTCTACTCCATGCGCCGCCAGGCCGAGATCGTCAAGCTCGCGCGCCAGCACGGCGTCGAGGAACTGCTGCCCCCGACGGTCAAGGGCACCGAGTACAGGATTGCGCACCGCGTCGAACACGGATTGAGGGTGAAGGGTACCGGTGTTGGGCAAAAAGTCAAGGGAAAGATTCACGAGAGGATGGTGCAGCCCAGGTATGTCTTTACATCCTACATTCGCAGTCGAGGAAACCTCTATAGGCTTTTGGATTGTTGGTCAAGCCAGAAAGAAATGCTAATCATGCATCTGCAGAATGGAGAAGAGGAGAGCGGCTGTGTTGGCGATGCCGAAGCTCATCAAGGAGTGGAAGAAGGTAAGCATTCATAATCTCATCGGATGCTTGTCTGGAAATAGTATACTGACAAACTTGCACTAGGTTGGAAAGAAGAACTGGACAAGATTCCCCAAATAAGCGCTTTATTCGCACTTTTCACTTGCGTTGCGTCAATACCATAGACGATGTACATATACCATGTATTATCATGTATAAGAAACGAACTTCAATCAACTCCCGCCGTCTTGAACCCCATTTGGGGGTTTCCCCACGTCCGGGCAACAAGAGCAAAAAATTGTCGCCTCCACCACAAGCTCAGAAACTGGTGCATATTGACGAGAATCACTAGGAGAACTTGACTTGAAAAGACCAGCTGTTGGTCACGTCTTCAAAAGCCATCTAGGAGGTTCATTTTCGAGTCGACACTTCAACCACAAACCACTCACGTGATCCCCGCAGAAACAAGCTTCCCAAAAAACTCCAATTCGCCAGGGAAATTTTCACTTACGATAAAACGACAGTCCGTAATCCAAGCGGCCCTGTCCGCCGCCGCCGCTGCCGTTTTTCCTACTCACCCTCTTGGCCCAAAATGACTTCTTCATCCGCGGCTCCGGGACAAGGGCACACGCACTACACGATTCTGGGTATAAGTCGCAAACTCGTCCAGGAACAGTCAACCACAGCGGGGCCGCAGCAAATCATCAAACGGGCCTACCACCGCGCTCTCCTCCAAAACCACCCGGACAAATACCCACAACTCAAGAATACTCCTTCAACCAGTACAACCATCCGAGCACCCTCTTCTTCTGCTACTGCCGCCACGTTCTCAATCGACCAAATCTCATCAGCCTATAAGGTCCTCTCGGACCCCAAGCAGAGGGCAGAATACGACCGCGCTCTGGACCTGGCACCAAATAATCAAGGTCTCCAGCGCGGCGATGGCGACGAGGAGAAGGCTTTTCAGACAGGCATCGAGATCGTCGATCTTGACGACCTGGAAGTCGAGGAGCCTCCATCAGACGATCCCGAGGCCGAGTGCTCTTGGTACCGCAGCTGCCGGTGCGGCAATCCGCGCGGTTTCTTCTTCACGGAGGCGGACCTGGAAGAGGCCGGTGAGAACGGGGAGCTGCTCGTCGGTTGTCAGGATTGTAGTCTTTGGATGAAGGTACATTTTGCTGTAGTCTCGGATGACTGATGGAAATAATTGGGAAGGATGTGTCTTCAGACGAAGATAAAATGGAAAACACGAAACAAATTTGAAAAGACGCCGTGATTACCAACCTATTGTAATGAGGTCATGTCCATCTTCTCGTCTCATTCACTCATATGTGTGAAAGTGTATAAGTGTCGACCGAATCGATCCCCAAGATAAACTTTACGATGCGTGCCGCCCTCGTGCCAAAATGTCTCGCTTCCACATGATGAGTACCTTCTTCTCAGCCATTCTCAAATCCGTGGCCGTTATCTTCCTATCGCGTATATTAAGCGTTCAAGATCCTTTTCTCAAAAACACACCGCCCCCAATCTCCAGCGTTTCTTTCTTTGGCAATCGTATTTCTAGCCAAGCCCATAAGTCTGACTTGCACCCCAAGTCGTTCGATAGTCTCATACCTAATCTTCAGCCTGTATGACCGGGCTCTTGGTCTTCCATGCTAGAATGACTTCTTAAATTTGTCCGTCTACATGCGAATTGACGTCGACCCAGTTCACCTTTGTCGACCCAAGTGTACTGGTGTAGAACACTCTAGACAACATCCGCCATCACCAGGTCAAAACTACTGGCAGTCCCACGCGACTGTGTCATACGATTTTTCAAACTGGTTTGCCGGATGTGCTTCTTTGAAAGCAATTTTAGTCTTTTTTTGTTGTTGTCCAGACGGCCTTGCATTAGAGTCTAAAAAAGCAAACGTGGAATCAACCTCCAAAATGCTCTTCTTTAGCCCCCAGCCAGCCCCGTGCTAGGAAAAATCAACCCCTTCACAATTCTTGTGTATTGCCTAAACGATGCCGATTCGCAAAAACGAAATCTCCAGTCCACACTCCGTAGACACCAGTCCACCCAAATCCGGCGATGAACGCAGGTTGCAGAATGCTACAAGACCAATCACACCTTACTCAGCCTTGGGCTCCTCAGCGGCAGCAGCGGCCGGCGCCTCAGCGGAGGCACCCTCCTCCTTGGCGGCGGCGGGGGCCTCGGCGGTGCCTGACGCCGCGGGCTCAGCCTCAGAAGAGGTCCAGAGGGTCTATGTTCGTTGTCAGCGTCTTTTCTTTTGCATAGTTGGCCAGAGTCACTTACCAGGTTGTCACGGAGAAGCTGCATGATGAGGGTAGAATCCTTGTAAGACTCCTCGCTAAGGGTGTCAAGCTCTGTAGAGACGTTAGTGGGTTGCAAGTGCCTCGAGGATGACGATACGGACCGGCAATGGCATCATCGAAAGCCTGCTTGGCAAGGTGGCAAGCCTGGTCGGGGGCGTTCAGGATCTCGTAGTAGAAGACGGAAAAGTTCAGGGCGAGACCGAGGCGGATAGGGTGAGTAGGGGGGAGCTCGGTCTGGGCAACCTCGGTGGCAGCCTTGTAAGCCTCGAGGGACTTGTCGGCAGAGTCCTTGCGGCGATCGCCAACGGCGAACTCGGCAAGGTAGCGGTGGTAGTCACCCTTCCTACAAAGGTTGTCAGCATATCGTCCCAACACCGTAATAGACGCGAATCCTTACATCTTGTGGTAGAAGACCTTGGACTCGCCAGACTTGGCAGAAGGGATGAGGTGGGCATCGAGGACATCGAGAATGTCGTCGCAGATCTTGGCAAGCTCGGCCTCGATCTTCTGGCGGTACTCCTTGATAAGGCCGACCTGGGAAGAGTTGCCCTTGGACTCCTCCTTCTGCTCGATGGAGGTGACAATTCTCCACGAGGCACGGCGGGCACCGATGACGTTCTTGTAGGCAACGGACAGGAGGTTGCGCTCCTCGACGGTGAGGTCACGGTCCTCGGAGGCGACGATCTTCATGTTCTCAACCATCTCTGGAAGCCCAGTCATCAGTATAATCCATCGTGTTCGATGGGAGACGACCACATACCCTCGTAGCGCTCAGCCTGCTCAGCAAGCTTGGCCAAGTACACAGCATCATCCTGACCCATTGTGGCGGTTGGTATCTGGAACGTTGGGATTGGTTAGCACGTGTGTCAGGAGATGAAGCCAAAACTGCGTTCCAAGTGTATTGTGAATGTGGAATTTGGACTGGTCGGCAAATAGAGGCGCAAATTGAATTCGCAAGAGCGACGGGGTGAATTCAACGAGAGAAGGACGAGTTGCAGCGTATGCGCCTCGCTGACTTCATGACTTGGCTTCGGCCCCCCGCTCCTGGTGGGGTTTTGCGCCTGACCGATCAAGATAGGGCGCGCAGTGTCGGTGAAGCTCTCAATCGATGCAGAAAGAGGGCCGGATGGCAGCTTCGTGAAGCGGTCGACGCAAATCGGTAACAAGCGGTTGTTGGGAATCGGTGGAAGGAGATTGCGGCGAGGGATGCGATGACGACAGAGGGGGCACGGGGGGGATGGGGGGAGGGGACCACGTACCTTGGTGCGATGTTTTGAGGTTGGCGGGGATGTTCGAGTGGAACGATGGATAAGTTGTCAATGGAAGATTCCCGTGTCGAGACTCGAATTGGATCGGAGCAGGGGAAGGGAGCGTGACGAAGGGTAAATAGAGGCGGGTGTGGGCGGTTTTGCAAAGGTAGTGCGAGAGTTTTGTGAAGTTGAGAAATGGATGAGACGAAAAGGTGATGGATGGAAATTGAGGAAGGGGCTCTGGGTTGCACAATACGTGAGGTGGCCCAGGCAAGACAAGGCAAGGCGACTGGACTGACTGGGGGGGAAACACGCTGGGGCGGTAGGTAGACGTAAGGTAGGTAAGGTAGGCAGGAGGGGGGTGGGGTGGCTGCTGCCGCACCGACTGGACTGGACGGGAGCCGACTTGAATGGTTGACTTCCTGCCAGGTTCCATGGGCACTGGGCAGGGACACACTGGACTGGTGAGCCACGCTCTGGCCAGTCACGGTCGAGGGGCGTCTCAACCAATCCCCATCTGCGGCGTGCTAGCCCTGGAATGGCCGGCTCACGTGAATCATCCCGGGGTAGCGTCAGGTATTGCGGCTGTGCTCTGCGGCTGAGAGAGGCACCCCTCCAGAGTGGCAGAGCCCCCAAAGTCTTTCCAAACGTACGCATAATGCACTCTCCAGACTCCCCGTGCCTGCCTTACGTTACCAACCTGACTCTGCGACAGAGAGTGGGGGGTACGCAGAGGTACATTCTCATGCCTCTTTCCGCTCCTTCCTTTGGGTCCAATTCCCCGGCGCCGGTAGGCTCTTTCCCCAGGGCACCGGGCCTCGCTCAGTGCGGTCTTCCTCTCTCATTTCTTGTGGAAGGCCTTGAATACAGGTACAAATATGATCAAGGCATACACTGTTGAACATGCTACGCCACAAGTAACCTGGTTTTGATCCAGGGCCTGCAGGAACATAGCTTCATATACCAGCTCGTTGTTGCTGACCTTTACTTACTCGTCCAACTTCGACCTTGCTACACCCAGATCACGTCACCTTGTTTGTTGTTGCTTCGCTTTCCATGGCCAAACTCTACTACCAGACTCAGAGTTTTGATCTACTGGATCATATGCATACTGCGTACTTGCTTTCAAATCATACATCCTGCAAGTCGATGCGAGGCCAGACTCCTCCTGCCGTCTTCTCTCATCCCACCTCGTCTCTTCTTTTCATGCAATCGCCGAGCGGCCACCGTGCCCCCATTCATCCTTTGAGTTCAGGCACTTGTTCCGTCGTTTGGTCACATTGGATTGACTTGCCTGACCCAAAGGTCTTTGAAAGCAAAACATCTTATTTCGCGTCAATGTAGGTTGCATACTGCTGTTCGTAGCCGGGACCCCTTGAACTAAGAAAGTGTGTTTCCTCGGCTGCCGTTGCCTGACTTGGCAGAGAAGATGGCAGAAAAGTCGGGAAGAAAGAGGCTATCCTTTCCTCTTCCTCTCTAGCAGTCTGAAGCCATGAAGCCATCTCAGGTTTGGCCAAAGCAACACTTACACACGCGGCGTATGGATTCTCTGTGGTCTGTTGAGGGCAGACGTTCTCCTCTCCACTAAAATGGTGCCTCGGGTTGCGAGACAAAGACGGAAGACGTCGCACCACAATGACTACACACCACCGGCACCCCATCGGTCGCCTTTGAAGCGACAGATCTCCCGCATTTCTCTTCCACAGTCCCGGGGACCATCCCAGTCGGAAAAGGAGATTCAGCCTTGCCGGAGATAACAACAAGGGCTGATAAGGCTGCGACCTACGGAGTACCTACGGGCTTACGGATATCTGGAGAATGCAACCCACTGTGGAATACTGGACCTACGAGAATCATCGGAATGGAGATATGCGAGTCCCATTTTATGCATAAGCCGTCTCGGAGCAACAACACCGGCAGACCGGGCAAAACACCACGCACCTAATTTGCAACCCTTGGTAGGAGCTCAGAGGTTCTTGCAATTCTGTACCAGGAAAAGGATATCGTCTGGCATATCTAAACGGAGCCCGGATCATGGGAGCAACATATTATGTTGCGTGTTGGTCAGGACGGAATTATGCGGATGCTCGGAATTGCATCAAAGCTCCATCGACTGCTTGGCCCATCTTGAATACTGCGTACAGCAAGCACATTGAGTCAGCACGATTTGGCCACAAGCAGGTGACCAACACTCAGTGGCCTGAGGAAAGCACACTCAGGCAACCTCAGCGCAGCTCTCCGGTTCAGTGAACCAAACATCGAAGCCGAGAAATGCCGGCACGACCATGTTAACGAGATACTTCGCTCACGCCGGGTATGACGTATCACATCCTCGTACCCCCATAGTCGGGTGAAGAAGGACAGGCCGGAGTAAGCAAAAGCTCCCTCCCCGACCAAGAAAAGTGACCAGGTACTCCGTAGTTTGACAGGATCAGATCATCCCCTCCTCGTCCAATAAGCTCTCAAGCAGCATAGCACCGTAGCCCCCCTTCCCCGAGCAGGAGCTATTCCAGGCATTACCAGCACCCAGATCCCCACAATCCAACCTATCACAAAACCCGTTCGACTTGCACCATCGTCATCGGCCAACTTGCTTCACTACAAAAACATAAACACCTCCAATTGGAATCCCCAAAACCCCTCGAACACCCTCTAGATACTTCTTTCAAAATGATGCGCATCGCTGCTACCAAGGCCGCGGCCCGTCCCCTCACTCTCGCCTCGAGAGCTTGCTTCAGCACCACTGCTCGCACCATGAGCGAGGGCGACACTGGAGCTCCCTCCAAGTACGGAGGCGGGTAAGTCTTCGCTCCTCTTTCTCTCTCTCTCTCTCTCGCGGAGCCCCCTTCCGCACAAACACAGTCGTTCCCACGTACCATTGTCATTATCGACAGTGTGAAAAGCGAGGCTGCAATCGACAGCGAACAGATCCAAAGAATGGAAACGGGTACAAAAGCTGACAATTTGCCCATCACAGTGACGCCTTCCAGAAGCGCGAAAAGGCCAACGAGGACTACGCCATCCGCCAGCGCGAGAAGGAGAAGCTCCTCGAGCTCAAGAAGAAGCTCAGCGAGCAGCAGGCCCACCTCCAGCAGCTGTCTGACCACATGTTCGTCCACCACCTTCCACCTTTCCACGCCTTTCCACCTTTTCCGCCTTTTCCACCTTTTCTACCTTCCAAACCCGCCCCATCCGCGTGCAATGACGTCGACTTTTGTACATTTGCTAACGACAGCACCCAAAACAGTGACGAGATCACCAAGAACCAGGGTGGTGAGCACAACTAAATTCAAAATCATAAAGATGCAATTCCCTCCCCGCTTCATGGAGGAGGTCTTTTCAAAGCGATAATACCAAATGGAGAGGATTGGCTTAGGGGAAGCCGGACAAATGTACTAAATCTGAAAAGGGAAAGCAGAGACTGATGATGGTGCGCGTAAACGCGAGCAAACGTCTGAATTTTGAGGCTTTTCAATCTCATGTAAACCATTCAAGAAACAAACACCTGGTATTCACCCACAAGTTCTATGCTACTGTACAACGTACTCTTGGTGTTGCTCAATGCATTACCACCGTTGCGGTGCCGAATTCATCCAACTCAACTGTTGCTAAGCGACCCATTTCTGTTCAAGAAGGACCACCTCAAATTGAGCGATTAATGACAACCAACCCCCCGAGATTCTGAGTTGTCTTTCGTTGTTGCATTTCCTAGCCCTTTGTCTCTCGTAACCTATGCTGCCTAGCAAAAAAAACCAAACTCTACACGGACCCTTTGTCGTGTGTCCTGATCCTCATCAACGCCGGCCCATGTAAGATCGGTAAAAGCTCTCTGCAGCGTCGTTCTCCGGCGCTCCGTATTGGCTTCCCAGGTTGTTGTTCGCCTTCTGCGCGGATGAGACCTTGGCTTGCAGAGAGGCGGCGTTAGAGTCGATCCACTGGAGCTGGCCGAGATGACCATTGAGAACGCGAACAATCTGGCTCAACTGTGAATGAGAAGGTTAGCTTTGCAGGTGCAACATGTGGGAAAAAATCAATATCACTTACGGGATCCTCAGGCTTGGTGCCCTTGCTAAGAGTACCAGAAATGTCGTTGATCTCCTTAACCATCTTCGACAGGTCTCTACTCTTCTCGTCAAGGTTCTGTGTGAGCTTCTCGGCAAGCTTGTATGTCCGCTCGCGCTCCTGGTCGGGTCCGGCAAGGGTCTCGCCCTGTCCCATCTGGCGGGAGAACATCTCCTTGACGTCGGCCTCGTAACGGTTCAGCCAGTCCTCAAGTTCATCCTGCTGGCTCTCGACGGCTTGAAGTTGGCGCTCAATCTCGTGACTCGCCTTCTCGGCCTCGAAGGTGTTGAGGTAGAGCTTCTGAATCTTCTCGCCGTTGTCGACCAGGCCCAGATCCCAGTCGGCGACCTGGTTGGCGTAGTGCTTGAAGTCCTTCTGGTACTTGGACAAATCAGAGGCCCACCGTGTAATGATGTCGTCCATGGACTTGTTCTTCAGGCGAGGAAGCTGGGATGTGGGGCCAGTGGTGGAGGCAGCGAGGGTATTTGAGTTGCCAGTTGTGGCAGATGTGGTGGCGGGCGTAGTGCCATTCTGAGCTGATGTTCCAGCTGCCGGGGTAGCTGCTGGCTTAGCTCCGAAAAGACCACCAGCTGCTGCCGTCGTGCTGGGCGCGGCAGCTGATGTGGTTGTAGCGGCGGTAGTCGCAGTCGCCGCAGGGGTAGAAGCTGGCTGAGAGGTGCCGGCAGCAGGTGTAGCTCCAAAGAGTCCTCCGCTCGCAGGCTTGCTCGCAGGTGTAGCCGCGGCCGCACCACCAAACAGTGACGAGGGTGCCGCTGCGGTGGTGGGAGTAGATGCTGAGGGTGCAGCAGGCTTCGCGCCGCCAAAGAGACCTCCAGCACTTGCGCCAGCCTGTGTCGTGGCAGCTGCTGGCGTCGAAGATGTGTTACCGCCAAACAGACCACCGGCGGGGGCCGCAGCTGGTGTTGAGGTTGTAGGAGTGGCAGGCTTTGCGCCGCCAAAGAGTCCACCGCCGGCAGCGGGAGCAGCGGCAGAAGTGGAAGCCGGCTGTGCTGAGGTAGTGGTGGCAGCGCCTTGGCCGAAAAGACCACCGGAGCTAGGAGCGGCGGCAGCAGCAGGTTTCGAGCCTCCGAAAAGACCACCGGCCGCAGCAGGCTGCTGTGGTGTTTGACCGCCGAAAAGACCACCGGCACTGGCTGGCTGCGCTGTAGATGCGGCCTTGGACTGAGCCGCACCACCGAAGAGGCCACCGCTGGCGGGAGGTTGGGACGTCGAAGCAGTCGTAGCCGGTGCGGCGCCGGCCGCAGCAGATCCAGACGCCGCAGCAGCTCCAAACAGGCCCCCAGTAGCTGGCTTCTTGTCAGCAGGCGGAGCTCCGGCTGGTGTGGTAGATCCTCCTAGAGAGAACATAGGCTTTGCGGGAGTGGCCTGGGTTGCTGGAGCACCGGCGGGTGTGCTTGAGGCGGTCTTGTTACCAAACAGGCCTCCAGCAGCGGCAGGAGCGGGTGTGGTCGACGCGCCGGCTGCAGCATTCTGACCGAACAAGCCTCCAGTGGGAGCAGGACTGGCAGTGTTTCCACCGCCGAAGAGACCGCCAGCTGGCTTCGCCGCCGCACCTCCTCCGAAAAGACCTCCTGACGATGCGGCCGGTGTGCCGGTCGAGGCAGCGGCGCCGCCACCAAAGAGCCCTCCAGTAGGCGTGGATGTGCTAGGTGTAGAAGCACCCGCTCCTCCAAACAAGCCGCCAGATGCGGGAGTCGAAGAAGCACCGGCAGCGGGCTTGGCGCCAAAGAGACCTCCTCCAGCCGATCCAGGCGTTCCTGCAGCAGCGGCTGGCGTGCCACCGCCAAAGAGTCCGCCTGCTGGTTTCTGTGCAGTGTTCTGTCCAAAGAGACCTCCGCCTGAAGCCGGTGTGCTGGCGGTCGATCCAGCTGCCGCTCCTCCGGATCCAAGGTTGCCGAAGGAAAAGCTGGGAGTGCCGCTGGAGGCAGCAGCGCCGCCGAAGAGACCTCCAGATGCGGGCGCAGAGGTTGCCGGGGTCGAGCCGCTGCCTGACGTCGGCGTAGCTGTGTTACCGAAGCTGAAGGACATTGTGCGGAAGGTTCGTGAATCGATTGGGGTCTGTCGAGATGAAGCCTAACGGAGTCTCGCAAGCTATATGCGAGCTAGTAACAACAAGCTGATGTCTGGACAATCGTATCTCGTTCGGTTCAGTGTCGTCGCATTGAGGTGCGAATCGACACCCTAAAGCTCTGTTGTTCGTCGATGAAGCAATCGGATCTGGCTCGTAGATATGCGCTGACTCGTTGCGACGTGTGGTTGCTACCGGTTGTTGGGGGGAGCTGCAACTGGTGTTGATGGTCGACAGCTTTTTTTTTGTGATGCTCCAGCCTTTCAGGCCTTTCCTCCACGCGACTGGCGCGCTGCACCTGCCCAAAGACCCAGGACCAGGGACAGATTGCCTATCAAGTACTAGCGCGAAATTAACCGGGGTGTGCCCCACGTGATGCTTGGCGGGCGAGTCTAGAAGCTGCAAGAGGTGCTTGAGCCTTGATAGGTACCGTCTGCGAGCCTGCTTTTCTTATGCCACCCAGCCCAAGAGCCTGAAAAAGTCGCTCTCATTCTTTCCACTCGTCTTTGTGCCAACAAGCCCTTGCCTCAGCTTGACTACTTCAAAAGTTTCGGTTTCTCTCAAATCATCGAGTTGGGGATATCGTTCTTACTAGTTGCTACCTACCTATACCTATTCGGCCCACACAATTACGTATCCGCTAATCGACAGGCTCCCCCTCCACTGCCCACTCCTATTCTCTCCCACCATCGATAACTCCCTAAGCTGCCTCAGCTTGTTGTAACCTCAAGAAACATTACTCTATTATTCCTACAGCTCTCAATTGGGCTCATAACGGAATCATGTCAGACGACGAGGCTCTTTCACCGCCGAAACGGTCTGGAACTAGCGATCCTGGCGCACACGATCTGGGTAAGCAACCCCCACCCCTTGTCAATGTCTCCCTTGATGATCGTGCAGCCGTTTTTGTCTAACAATCTGCAGCCAACGCCTCCGACTCAGAAGACCACTTCTCCGATGCGCAATCCGCCCCCCTCAGCCCCGGAACGTCTCCGATTCCCAAAACCCGCGTAGAGAAAGTCGACGATGAACCGTCGTACGGCGAGGTCCCCGGAACAGAGGCGTACCGCTTGAGGGAGGGTGATGCTGAGCCGGACGAGATTGCTATCCAGGAGAAGAACAGCAGCGAGGCGTCGTCGACGGCAGACAGTGCGCCCAAGTCGCCAGTCATTCCCAAGACTGTCGTCGAGGAGGCCCCGGGCGATTCAGGGCCGCACTCAGAGGAGTTCTTGGAGAAGCGCAAGGCAGATGCCCCAGCCGACTTGATTGTCAAGCCTGACGGCGAGACTGAGGAGGGTGGCAGTTCCGGTACGATGTAGAGATCCCTGAAATTCAAAGAGCATTTTGTCGTTGACCTGGCGTCATTCTTCGTAGATCTCTCCCCTGTATCACCTGCGCTATCAACACCAAGCTCGCCTCGTATGAAGCGGCAACCCTCCATGACGGCACTCTCGCCTGCTCCGTCCAGCGCCGGCCTTGCGCCTCCTCCCGATGCAGCTGACAACGATGACGAAGAAGGAGATGACGCTGAAGGCGGAGACGAGGATGATGATGACTTTGGTGACGATTTCGACGACTTTGAAGAGGGTGCTGAGGCCGACGGTGACTTTGACGACTTTGAAGATGGATTCCAAGAACCCGAGTTCCAAGCTCCAGCTCCGGCTCCAGCGCCCAGCTTACCACAAGTACCAGCACTGCCTTTCGTAAGCACATTGCTATTCCAAGTTCGTTTGACTATTCTAATACCTCAATCCAGGATATACCAGACTTTGACGGCTTAGACGGCGAAGACGTCCTACAAGCTGTCGACCCGTACCTCAACACCCTCTTTCCCCCAGAGAGCCTAGACGTCAGCTCCCCGCCACCGTTGACGAAAGAAAATCCCATCTTCATTACACCGCGCAGTGCGTCACTGTGGTCGCAGCTGGTGGCACCTCCGCCGCTGGCTCCTCCAGATTGGATCCGTTCGCGAATCCGCCGTCTCTTTCTCGTCTCCCTCGGCGTGCCGGTCGACCTGGACGAGATCCTCCCGGCCTCCAAGCAAAAGAAGCTCGTGCTGCCTTCATTACAAGTCCCTTCTGGCTCGCCACGGACATCATCAGATTCTCGGTCCGTATCACGGGTGCGGGCCGAGGCAAACGCATCGTCGACGTCTGTCGACTCAAAAGGTAAACCGACGGCGTCATCCAAGAGGAAGGGACCGCCGCCGGTGCCGGACCTGGACCTCGTATCGGCCAAGCAGCTCTGCACGACGACGGACGAGGCCCTGAGCGGCATGACGGATGACGAGCTCAAGGCGCACGTGGATAGGCTAAAGGCGATGGAGGGAACGGCCAAGGAGGTATTGGAGTACTGGACCAAGAAGACGGACGAAAAGATCGGCGACAGAGAGGCCTTTGAAGGCGTGATAGAAAACCTGGTCAAGCATGCACGCAAAGTCAGGAAATAGAAAACTAATAGAAAAGTTAAAAGGGGGCTCATTCATCGTCCAGGCCTATCTATCAGCATACACCGTCTAGCTTTTCCTTGTACGTTGTGTTTTTCTTTCCCTCGCGAATTCTCCGCCATCAAATGGGACCCTGAATCTCTGGACCTTCAAATTTCGCGAATTTCGAGTGTCTCTCTCTTCTGGTCATTTTGAATTTACGCGGTAAGTTGGTAACCTTGTTCATGTGCATTCATTACCCGCCTGGTACTCAAAAACTTTGCCGGATCCGCGCGCCCCCGCCCTCCCATTTGGCTCTCTACCAGACTAACTGGTTGTTTTTTAGACTCCTGTGATGCTGAAGAATGGGCTTCCAAGACTTTGTGTTTTTTGGTCTGATTTTCGGCAGTTGTCGATTTAAGACGAGCTGGGCTCGAGAGTGACACCACTGTAGAAACGTCAGCTTTCTTTTGCAACTTGATTACATGAACAATGGATGTATAAACTTACGCAGCGATGGTGGCCCAACCAATCAGACGCCAATGCTTCTCAATACGACGGGACAGAGCGACTTTCTCGCCAATGTTTGTGCAGGCAGGGGAGGTGAGGACGAGCTTGGCGGCATCGTTCTTGATGGCGGCAACCTTGGCACCGGTGGACGTGGAACCAATGTTGACCATGATGACCTCGTTCTTGGTGAGCTTGGCGACCTTGGCCTGCTTGCCGTCGGCGGTGCGGACACCGAGGAGACGGCGCAGGAGGTAGAAGTTGACCTCGATCTCGCTGTAGATCTCGGGCAGGCGTCCCTTGAGACCCAGGACGAAACCGACGAGACGATCGGCTCTGCAGAGGGTGGGGTCGATGCGGGTACCGACACCGATGAGACCACCGGGGACGGCGTACTTGAGGTCGTTGAACTCGGAGTTGAGGGAGACGATTCTGCTGAAGATGGGAGTGCACTTGAGGGCACCCTTGTCGTCTCTCGTGACGATACCGGGACGGATCTCAATCTCGTCGCCGAGCTTGAGGACACCGTGCAGAATGGAACCACCAGCAACACCTCCCTTGAGATCGTCAATCTCAGCACCGGGCTTGTTGACGTCGAAGGATCGAATGACGATCATGTGGGGGTCCTGGGTGAAGTCACGAGGGGGCACGGGGATGGTGTTGACGATGGCCTCGTTGACGGCGTCGATGTTGAACTTGAGCTGGGCAGAGATGGGGATGACGGGAGACTTTCCGGCAACGGTACCTCTGATGAACTTCAGGATGGACTGGTAGTGTTGCTGAGCGGCCTCCTCGCGCATAAGATCGACCTTGTTCTGGAGGATAATGATCTTGTCCAGCTTCATAATCTCAATGGCAGCCAAGTGCTCAGAGGTCTGGGGCTGGGGGCAGGTTTCGTTGCCGGCAATGAGCAACAGGGCGGCGTCCATGACGGCGGCACCTGACAACATGGTGCTCATGAGAATGTCGTGACCGGGGCAGTCGACGAAGCTAAGTGGAGATATAGTATTAGCCACGAGTCCATGCGATTCACGATTCGGGGTAAGAGCTCTCTCTCTCTCTCTCTAAGCTTCAGCTACTTACGAAACGTGGCGCAATAATCTGTAGGTACCGCTGCAGCCCTCGCGCTCGCAAGGGGGGTCGACCTCCTTCTCACTCTTGTAACTCCTGAAGCATCCCGGCCGAGGGCACTCCTGGTTGTCGCACTGGTAGATCTTTGCGTTGGCGTAACCAAGCTTGATGGTAATGTTACGGATCAGCTCGTTCTTGAAACGAACGGTCTGGACGCCGGAGATGGCCTTGACGACGGTAGACTTTCCGTGAGCGACATGGCCAATGGTACCGATGTTGATTGTTGCTTGGCGAGCGATAATCTCGGGGGTGAGGGGGCTGAGGGTCTTGACGTCGAGGTCTTTGGGATCGGTTTGCGGGGGCAGAGCAGGGCGCTGAACTGTGGTGTCGGCGGTGACGGGGTTGGAGGACTTCTTGAGGGCGGGCTTGAGAGTCTTCTCCTCGTTGAGCTCGGTCTGCTCCTCGACGGACTCGCCAGAGTCAGACTCCGACTCGATGTCGTCGTACTTGTTATCGCCGTTGGCAGACATTGTCGCGACGGGGTGTGGGTGGATGGCGGGGTAAATTCGTCTAGGTTGACTTGTGACGGGTCGGGGGACGTCGGACTTTTTTCTCGAAGTTAGATCGTCTGATGAGTGAATAGGTGATTAGGTGTAGGTATTCGACGGTACCGGAGAGGGAGGATGGGGCCTCTTGTTCGTGGGTTTCGTGACGTCGAGGTTGATCCGCGAAATTTGCTTCCGATGAGTAACAACCTGGAATTTACCTCGCTGAGGGTCGATTCGAATTCTGTGGTCAAAGTCGACACTAACCTGTTTTGGACTGATAAGCTGATAAGTGCCCCGCCTGGCCTTTGCCCGCCCAACCCTGCCGCCCTCTGCTCTCTTACATTACCTTACCTAGCACGCCTAGTACCTTTCCTGCCTGGGGAAAGAACAAAGTTGGGGATAGCATCATGCAAAATGAGTCATACCTCAAAACTTACAAGTGCGACATGTCCTCTTGATATTCTGCAAAAGTTCGCATGTTTGAAGGCCTATATCATCTTGTAGGAGTACCACAAGTATTCTCAACCATGGGAAAGGAGGGCACGAGATTCGTAATTCCAACTAACAGACTGATGCTTGCAAAGTCAATGGACAGCCGTTGCACTCATTGTCCCAATTTGTAAAATGGGCTTGACATGCTCTAGCATCATCAAGAGTTGACGTTAATGTCCGTCATGCCAATTTAGACTGAGTTTGTGTGACACTGCGAGAGATTCTGTGACCTCAGGTCTCAACGATTATCTTAGAATGAGAATATAATAGTAATATGTATCTTGAATATTGCAATAGTGGAATTGTTGAATATACGCAAATGTGAATTCATTTCCTTACAGACCACCAGTAGTCATAATTGACTGTGGATAGGTCACTATGGCCACGGGAAACTATGAAGCCAGTACCTCATCGGTCAAAATGTTTGCTATGAAAGACGACTCTCCAAATCGTGACCCTTCAATAACCCCAAACCATCAAGCCGGTCTACGTTATCCCTCTCGGAGTCCGATGCCCGGTCATACTCACAGTACTTATACCGACATCCATCCCGCATCCCGTCATCCGGGACTCGAGCTCCGCCGTACAAGACCGAGATTGCCGTTCCTTTGCCGCAAAGGAGCGAAATGCCCGGCGGTTCGTCACATCCACCAGGTCACGGCTCGTAGAAGTTGGGTAAAAATAGGCTGGGCAGACACCACCTCAAAGTGCCTATCTGAGTATCTGTAAATCAAGGTAACCCACCTCATTGTCACTCATGATCTTATTGGCCACATCTCCTAAAAATAGGTTTGGGAATGCGGGCTAAACTTGACTGCATTCTGTAGTCTTACTCTATCACACTCTGTGATGGAGGGTTAAAAGCATGGCAGCACGGATAACGAAGTCGACCCTTCTTGGTTCGCTTGGCTATTAGACGAGCAGCGGGAAGGGAAAGTGACGGCACACGGGCCATGCCTTACTTACTGTAATTTTACTTACTACCTTCCTCTGTAATTATCCGTGTTGGCTGTAGCTCCTTCGCACCACCCACATGCACAACAAGGACGATCGCTGACGGGGCTGATGGCTCTCTCAAAAAGGAAACTCTTCGGAATGAACTCATTGAGAAGGAAGCATCTTCAGCCAGTTTTGCCTCTGCTTTGTCGCCACATCTGAGATTACACGGCAGTCCTTCTCTCAATTGCACGTCAAGGCTCAGCGAGCTCCTGATCCTGCTTGTGTCCCAGTACTTCGGTCAAGCTTACGGATCTACGGGTTCCTTCTGCGATTCTCGGTTACGCAAGCGAAAGATGGCCAACGTGAGATTTTGGGCCCGGTAACAGCGGACGAGGGGGCGAGGATGCGAACATCACTGCTACTCCGTACGCCTACCTATATCACAAATGAGCAACTTACAGCACAGCCTGCATGCTCCATCACTCTACGTATGAACCCTCACCGAAGACTATGGGTGAGAGAGAGCAAACACACTTCCTCTGAAGAGAACAGGCAGTTGAAAGACCCCACCTTGAGCTTCATTAGCGCCCGCGGTCGATGACCACGCCAGAAGGAAGTCAAAAATCAAGCTCATTGTCCGACTCCCTGTCAGTTCCAGGAACAAGAAAAAAAGCAGGAACTAAGAGACTCGGGTGACTCGAGCACAAAAGAATACACCAAAAAAAGGCCGCGCCATGCCACCTCGCCATAGCTACCGTGTTTGCTCAATCGCCCAATTCTCCATTTCCCCCGACTTCTGCTTACCGCCCAGCCTGCATGTGGCTGGAAGACCATCACGCACTTTCGGCCGTTGATTGGTCGCAGGCCGTTGCGCCAACGTGCAAGCATGCGGCATTCGGAGGCGGCTGCACCATCTGAGCCTATCACAACTGCAGCTGTCCGACAGGGGGGAGGCGGGCGGCAGCAAGGGTTCGAAGGTTGAATGTCGATTTTGGAGAGGAGTTGGCGCCGGTGGTTGATCAAAGACCCGTGGACGTGAGCAAGGGTGGCCGCAAGCCTCTCTCCTCTTTCCAAACTTCCGTCCAACCACATCTTTGTCCTGCCGTTGCTACTTCACCTGCCTCCTCTCAATTTGGATAGCCATGTCCAATCACCGGCCTTACGTGCATCGTCGAACCATGCGGATGCTACGACAAATGCCGCCAAGCCCAGTGAGCCTTTGTCGAGGCGAGGAGGGCACGAGGGCCGGTAGAGAAGGGAGGAGGTAGGTATCTGATCCTGTCTGTAAGCTGGAAAGGCCGGCCGGTCACTCTGGGAGATGGAAGAGTGTGCATGCTCCGAGTCCTTGTCTCTCTCACTTACTCTCTCTATCTCCCTCTCTTCCCCTCTCTTGAGGATGCCTATTTGGGGGTTGCTTCCAATATTCTATATTCGTCTGGATGTTGAGAAATGCGCGCAACTCTTGGCTTGACAAATCTCCTCCTCGCAGTGCCTTGATCTTCTCCGTCTTCCATCTCTCTGCCTCTGAGTAGGACATCCGTCTCTAGTGTTCAACCGTTTTACACGCTCCCATCATATCCCGATATATCCAGTAACCGCCGACTCATATAATAAGAAACTCACCAGTATCAAAGTCTCCGCTCGGATCAGTGATCCGTGAGCTAGGAACAGGCGACTTTTGAAGTACAGAGTGAGTGAGAGAGTCTCGAAGCACCTGCCACTGAGCCAACCAAAGCTCGGCGCCACCTCGTCCACTCTCGTGGGCGTCTATTTCCATCACGACCGAATCGCCGGCCTGGAACTTTGGCCTCTCACCTATCAGAGCCCTGCTCGACTTCGCGCCATCCTACCCTCCCACGCTACATGTAGGAATTCCCCCATTCCGCTTCGTCCCACTTACACCTTGCTGATCTGCCCGCCCCCATGCAGTCCAGTCCAGGTCCTGCAGTGCGTGAGAGGGCCTCTGCCTTGGGTCCCTCATCTGTTCGAGGTTGCCGGCGCCAATTCAAAACTACCTGCTCCCCCGAGTGACCGAGTTGTTGGACCTCTGTTTTCTCCCTTCCGACAGCTGGTCTCTCCGAAATCTGATTCCTATCGTGCTTCATTCTTGCTTTGATCACCGAAACCTGTTGCATGTCCCGAAGTCGGTCTTCCTGTTGGCGACCCAAAGTCTAAGGGGTGTCTTTCCTATATACTAGACACGCTTCTCTTGCTGCCACCTTTTTCGTCGTCCGGAACACAGTCACATAGCAAAGCCATGGCTTCCCAAGGTATGTCTCTTGTCTAGGTTTGGTGATTGACTTCAAGACTGTATGCTTATACTTTCATGACAGAAGATAGAAGGCGGCCTGCCGCCCTCAACCTCGCCCCGGCCCGATCAGCATCCACAGACTCATCCTCCTCAGACTCATCACTCAAGCCTCCTCGCACGCCTCGCTTCGCAGAGGCAACATCAGTTCACTCTCCCGTCGACGGCGTACGGTCACCGTTCGCAGATCCCGTCAGATCAGAAGTGCCCCAGTCCCAGCCTGGGGATATCGGGTTCGGTTACATCAACAACAGCGGCGGCAACCGCGAGTCCGTCGCCGTTCCCATGACTCCCAGATCACCGCTCAAGAGCGCCATGAGGGTGCCCGGAACACCAGCGAGGAAGATTGTTGAGAACCCGCTCAGCCCGACTTTCCGCGAGGAGGATATCTTGGAGAAGCGTGAAGCAGCGACCGACAAGGAGCAAGCACGCGACTTGGTATGTGTGCTCTTGGTCTAACTGAAGCTATATAATACTAATTTTGACTGTGTAGAAAATCAAGACCCGCGTCCGTATGGCAAAGTTCGCCCTTCGTGGCGTCAGCTTCAGCTGCAGTTTGATCATCATCTCCATGCTTGCCGCCTCTTTCCAAATCTTCAACGCTACCAAGCGTCTCCCTGCCCAGAGCGGTCTGCCTTCATGGGCTGAAGGAACCGCCATCTGGCCCCAGGTCCTGGTTATCACTAGTAAGTCGAGGCTTCAGATCTTGAGTGTTTGCCATTCTAACAACCTTCACAGTGTCTTCCATCTCCCTTGCTGTCTGTATCGGTGTCCTCCTCGCCTACTGCCGCGGCGGCCATCAACGTGCCGAGAAGGTAGCAACCTACTACACCCTCTTCGCCATCGGCTGGTTCATCCTCTCTATGGTCATGTGGGCCATCGCCGCCGGCCTCTTCCAGTCGAGCCGCAGCAACGGCGGCGGCAAGGACATGT
Organism: Colletotrichum scovillei; assembly: GCF_011075155.1. Lineage (NCBI taxonomy): Eukaryota > Fungi > Ascomycota > Sordariomycetes > Glomerellales > Glomerellaceae > Colletotrichum > Colletotrichum scovillei. The sequence continues at coordinate 2,643,373 of NW_023336262.1, forward strand.
GGGGCTGGTCGTGCAAGGAGAACAAGCGCGCCGAGGTCTTTGGCGAAAAGGTCGACTACGCACTCATCTGCCGCCTCCAGAACTGGGCCCTCATCTGCATGGTCATCGAGATCGTCATCGACGTCATCTGCGTCCTGCTCTATAGCATCGTCTTCTACCGCTACTACACCAAGCGCCGCCTCCACAAGTCCATGGACATGCGCGACCGCGCCCGCTCCGACCTCTACCTCGCTCAGCTCCGCTCCCAGTCCGCCCCCAACACTCCCGGCCTCAAGTCCCCCGGCCTCTACTCCCAGTACGCCCTGTCCCCTCGCCACCCGGACAAGACGTTCGAGAGCCTGTCCCGCATCGAGGAGGCCGGCGCTTCCCCCTTCACCCCCGGCACCCGCTTCGTCGAGCCCGAGTCCAGCTTCGGCAAGCCCAAGCCCGCCTTCCAGCTCCAGGCGCCCCCGACAAAGGCGCGCGCGGCGACCAAGCCAGGACAGGAGGCGTACACACCCACTTCGCCCGAGGGTCCCGGTCCAGCATTCCCCTTCCAGCAGCAGCAGCAGCAGCAGGCGCCGTCATTCCACCAGGAGCAGCCTCAAGCTCAGCAACACGCCCCCATGGCCGCGGACGAGCCCGTTTACGACGCCGTGCCCATCCCCGGCGCCTATGCCGATGCGCCTGTCAAGAGCCCGCCGCCGCACCAATACTCCTTTGGCCAAGCAAGATAAGGAAGACTAAAAAATGACGAGCAAAAGGAGGGATGTTGGAAAGAAAGAAACGGTGTGATGATCATGAGGGCGAGTGAAAGAACGTCAGAGCTTGCGTGTGTGCGTTCCAAAAGGAACAGCTTCTTTTTTCATCCTTTTTCTTTGTAAACAACCACAAGACCCCCTACCACCCCCTTACGCCATTCTTCCTCTCTCTCTTTTGACAGGATTCTACTTTTATATACCATTCTGGGCGTTGGGAAAGGAGGGAAATCTCAAAGAACAGGGTCAAAGACTTTCGGACCTTTGTTGCAATTTTTGGGACAAGGGGGATATATTTATTTCGGTGGTTTATAGCAGTAATTTCAGACCCAAAACAAACTGTACAATTTGGAATCAGACTCGACTCTTTTCCCTGTGCCCTTCTATGTGACTGTTGTCTGTTCTTTCGTCAATCCTTCCCGAGTCATTCGTGTAAGTCGCGGCGGACCCCCGGGCCCCATTTTACGTACCAGGTCTTCCGTGCCCTCGGAGACCCTCATCCACCACAAACCCCACGACGGAGATTTCACAAATCCAACCCGGTATGAACCGCCTCGTCGCCGTCCACGATCACCAATCTTTAAAAGCCTGCCCGGCTAGCTCAATCGGTAGAGCGTGAGACTCTTAATCTCAAGGTTGTGGGTTCGACCCGTAAGCGCCATTGCCTGTCCCCAAGAAGACTATACCTGAATAGCATCACTAACATATACCAGCCACGTCGGGCTCAATTCCCGTCCGCGATTGACGCAAATCTTTTTTTTTCCCCTCTTTTCCTTGTTTTGGACCTTAAAGCTTGTTCCAGGGTTGTTGACTTTTGATGATCCTCGTTTTCGCTCTGGTTTAGTCCTAAGATACATCTAGGAGATTTATGTAAGTGGTGTGCTGAGATGTAGTGATTGAAACCCAGCGGCGGTGGAGGGTCTATTTATGTCATGTCAGTGCCGTTGTGTTGGAAACCAGAGAGTCTTGAGTATCTAACTTCCCTCAACCGAGATCATTGCCCGGTGTTTGACCCAACTTCTCACCATCACTCGCTCTCTCAACCTTGTCTCGGCCTTGGAAGACAGCCGGGTATGGTATCAGGGTACTCACACTGGATCCTTGAACTGTAAAGAAACAAAATCAAGGTCTAGGCTGCATTGTTGGGGAAAATCACTGATTACTGTAATAAAATGAAAAGACTTGTGACATCAGGACATGGTACGTGTATTGCTGCCAGCTCTTATATATCCAGCCCGAGCTTTCTCTCCCAAAGCTAAGTATGAAAAGTTTCATTCAAATCATGGTCTCATAAATGTCATGAAGATGGAAAAATGCTGGTACCCGTATGATGCTTCCTTGATGTGCCTCCTGTCAACATCTCTTACCCAACTCCATGCTTCGTTCGCGAGTTAAAAGGGCAACTGAATTTCCTTCAAACACGGCACTCCCGGTTGCTGGCCTTTCCCGTCCTCGAGGAAAAAGAAGGAGGGATGCTCAAGTCACCCAACGAATTCCGTACACAGCAAAGGCTCCCACGGCTGCCCCGTAAGCCATACATTTTCCATGAGCACTCTCGCCTTGTAGACCTGTTCAGAAAAATAAGTCAGCTCACAAGTCACCAATCGTGAAACCAGTGTTACAAGACAGAATTCTTAGCCAAGCTTGAGTTTGAACATACCTGCGTCATCCCATTCCTCTCCACGCTTCGAAATCTCTCCAATATCTTGCTCCTCTGCGGGCCCTCCAGCGCATGACACCCAGCCGTGAACATGGGAAACAAGAACCCCGTCTCCGCCGATCCGCCAGGCGCAATACCCTCCAAGCACGCCACGATCCTGCCCACCGGTCCCTGGACGTCCTCGTGGCCGGGCGGCTTACCCAGGATGCGCCTGTGTAGGTGCACAAGCCCAGCCCAGTGGAACGCCTCGTTCAGAAGGACGATCTCCCCCATGGTATCCCGCCCTTCGATCTTGACACCGGTGTCCTGGCCTAGACTCTGGCTCTGGGTGTTGATGGTAGTGATGTGTCTGCACGGGCGTGACGGCTGCGCCATGCTGTACAAAAGCTCCTGCTCCAACAACTGTGCCCGCTCGACAGAATCCGCGTTCGGATACCAGACAAGTTGCGGCGAGGTACCGTTCAGCGCAAACCGCTGCTCGTCGCAGCGGCGTGCCAGCTCCGCGATCTGGGCGAGGATCTGGACACAGCGCGTAGTGAAGCCCATGACGCAGTCAATCTCATCCTGGCTGTCGCCGGGATTGTGGACCGTATACTCGAGCAGCCAGAATCTCGAGGAATCCGCGTCGGGCACACCGCCACCGCTCAAGCTCCCCAAGACGTCCAAGTACGCGAACCAGCTCCACAGGAAGGCACACGCGCCGTCCTCCCGCAGACCGTTCTCGGTGGTCCTGCGCAGGTCCGCCAGCCGCCTCCACATGAGCGTCCGGGCCAGGTTCAGGTGCCGCTGCCAGGGAATGTCGTACCCGAACGCGGTGGGCGAGATGATCTCCAGCGAGGCGAGCATGATGGCGGTGGCGAGGCTCGTGTTTGAGATGATTTTGTCCCTGTCGTTGAGGGCCTGCCGGAGAGCTGGAAAGATGTCCTGCACCCAGATTGCTATCCTCATCTGCGGTTCCTTCTTTCCGAGAAGTCTTGATCTATGGGCGGCTGTGACTAGGTCGTCAGATCAGGATGGTGAAGCACGCAGGAGAAATAAGTACCCGAGTAGGCCAGGAGTAAGCTGAGTAGGTGGTCGTTACCGACAGCCATCTGCGGCAGAATCGTGCGAAACGGGTTGGACCGGGGGTCGTCGTAGGGTACAAGAACTGACTTTGAGTCAGTATGCTTGATAAAAGGCAGCATAGAACCTCTTACCCCTTGCCGTATGGTTCAAAAAGTGATGCTGTCGTGCAGACGTTAATTCATAACTGGGGGCAGTGAGAGTACTTGGCTACCTACGAAGTACTGTTTATCAAAGCCATCAGTGTCATTTACACATCTGCTTGGAGATCCAAAGTCTGACTTACAAGAATATTCATGGGATTTTCTCGAAGCCTTCTATCGTTCAGCCTTGAACCGTTCAATGCTACTAGAGACTCACTTGGCAGGAATGGGCTCAATGCTTCGCGGTATCCATATCGGAATAGGCTGGCCATAGTACCAGACCCCTGGCATCGTGCCATTAATGGTCTCGGGTTGTTGAGAATAGGATCCACCGCACAAAGCTTGGAGGAAGTGCCCAGAATGTCTAGTAGAAGATGCCGTTGGAGATATGGATCCCGCGTCATCATTCTGGGCAATGTCAGCATCTGGAATGCCAAGATCGAAGCCGTAAAATGTAGCTTCTTCTGATACCTCCTGTTTGCATCCATAGTTGAGCAGAGGCGGACCAAATGGTTGTATTAACCCCTTGTTCACACCATGTATAACACGGGGAGAACTCGAGAGCAGATAGTTCACAGACAGTCGACTATCTTCCGGAGACGCCGGCGAAGGAAGGCTCAAGACGGGCGATCTCGTCTCATCGTCAGACTTGATCACCAACGAGACGGGCGTCAAGGGGGTACCGGTCGACGTTGAGATAGCACCCGAGCTTAGGAAAGACGTGGGAGGGCTTTTCCCGATTAGAGAAATTGGCGAAGACATGGGGCCGTACTGGCTCAACATATCCGGGTTTTTTGTCTCAGCGAGGGATTTGGGCCTCTTGTGTAATCTTTGTGAAGTATTTCCAGTCGCGGGAACGATTCGACGGAGGCTTGATGTGGAGGAGTGGCCTCGTGCATTGTGGTTTGGTGCACTGCGCGGCGGAGCAAATGGGGCACCATTCTGGTGCTGGCTCGATCGGGAGGACGTATTCTGAAATTGACTCAAGGAGTCATCACGAGTCTCTAGCTGTTCAAGCTTTCTCTTCCCTGCCTCGACGCTGAAGGGAGCAGTGAGGACGCGTTTCGCTAAAGGCTTCGGATCAGCATCCTGAGTCGGGTTGCTAACGGTAAACGTATGATTGAACGGCGGCTGCTCAGTGCGGAAGGAGTCTTTAGATGGCTGAGTGATCCCTGTATGTGTTCCCAAAGAAAGAGATCTCTTCGTTCGACGGCCCTCCCAATTTAGTCGTACACTATAATCGCAAGGCTCCCCAGTCCGTTGGCAACTGTGTATGTACGTTAGCCGTCCACCGATTGTAGTCTCTCACGCAGACAGTGTCTCAAAGCCAACATCACTTATATGCAGATAAAACGAACTTGATACACGTTGGGTGTTCCTCACCACATTTCACTTTCCGGGCTTTGCACGGCCTATGGGCGGGCATGTTAGTCAGTTGAAGACGATAGTTAGACTGGAAGCAAGCCATATACATCAACGCTACAGAGCGTTGTGAACTTACCAACAACCATTTCGGCTTCGACGTTTCGGCTCCGGCGCCCCTGGCTTATTCGGACGTGGCATGCCGGACCAGAAACCTCGATCCTGGCAATGAGAAAGGGACGAGCCGAACCGAAAGGGGCGGGGTCGAGGCAGATTGATTGGCTAGTTCATGCTACGCGAACATGCAGCGCAGGAAGGGAATCCGGAGGCCTGCGTCTATGAAATTCCCATCTGTGAGATGGTTGAGCGCACTGTCTTCACTATCAACGTTGAAGGTAAGTTGTAGACTACGTTTGAGACCGCTTGCGACAAGGCCGGGTCGCCCACTTCGTAGACCGAGTGTGCGCGCCGTTGAACATGAGGTACGCCCAAATGTCGTCTATAAGTACGGGGTGTCACTGACGGGCGAGATCGGGCCCGAATTGGGTTGCGGTATGGCAGCGCCGATTGCGGGATCGTAAGCGGCCCAATGCTGGCCTTTTCGCGTCCACGTGAACAACATACAGCCTCACTTAGTTGAGTGGACTCGAGCTGATATGCAGCTGCATCGTGAGGCCCGTCGGTATCAGTTGCGAGGCTTGCGGGGATGCTGCATCATCGAATTGCTTTTTCCACTCCATTTCACTTTTGCCCTTCTGTGGGGGTATGTCGAGCAGTTTGGTCTCATGTCTTTCATTACTTGGCGTCTTTCGACGGAACGGGCTATACGATGTCGATGTTGAGGATCTTGATGTCCTCCTCTGGCTTCTCCTTATACGTCCGCGCATTCTCGATCTTATGGACAACGTCGAACCCTTGGGTTGCTCGCCCGAAAATGGTGTGCTTCCCGTCCAGCCAAGGCTGTTTGTGACTGTTAGGGCTGCATTATATCTAAGTCGCCGAGTTGGGTTGTACTCACCGTCTTTTCCGTTGTGATAAAGAACTGACTACCATTGGTGTTTGGGCCTGCATTAGCCATGCTGACTGTGTATGGCTTGTCGTGCTTCAGACTGCTGAATTCATCTGCGAATTCCTTTCCCCATATACTCTCGCCACCCGTGCCGTCGCCGAGTGGATCTCCACCTTGGATCATGAACTTGCGAATCACACGGTGGAAGATTGTGTTGTTATAGTAGCCACTCTTTGAGTGGGTGACAAAGTTCTCAACAGCCTTGGGTGCCGCATCGGGGAAGAGACGAATGTGGATGTCGCCGTAGTTGGTGTGGATTACGGCGGCGGTACCAGTCTCTGCCTTCTTGGCCTCTTCTGCCTTCTTCTGGCCAAGCATTGTAGGCTTCTCATTTTGGACGTCTCGCACCGACTTTGAGATTTCTTCGTCATTGGTGAACATGTAAAATCGCTGCTTGTTGACTCCTGTCGTTATCAAGATGGGGTCTCTGGACTCGGACTCCTGGAGCAGGGGATTAGCAGAAGCACCCATCTCGACTGTAGTAATGCCCTTCTTCTGCGGTTGACCTTGGTATATCGCCAGGTTGACGGCTCTGAAGTTCTCTTCTTTACCGTACACCTTGACAATCTGGTTGGTGTAGGTGTTCAGGACTTTGACGCCTGATATTGAGCCGTAAAGAATGAAGTTACCAGACTCGTCAAAAATGACGTTTGCCTTGTCTCTGTACGCTGCCGAGTCAATTTCTCGCTCGACGGCGAACCTGCGACCAAATTCCACGGTCTCCAGCTTTTGCAACGCTAACCCAGCATGCTGCATATCCTCAATTACTTGGAGAGATTCGTCATATGTTCGATACAACTTTCCAGACGCAAAGTCAAAGATTCGGATTTTCCTGTCTGGCTGAGAGAAGGCGGCAAATTGCTTGCCTGTTGGTGAAATCGTGATGGATGTCGGTACTGCTTTCGCCTTCTTGAAGTCGAACAGATTTGTTGAAGCTTTGAATTCGAATACATTGTCCGGTTTCTCGTAGTCGCCGCTTGGTCGCCAGTACTCCAGCATGCCCTTTTCGTCCGCGGACAGCACGCAGTCGTAGGCACTGTTGAAAGCTATGACTGAGACTGGACTTCTGTGTAGAGTCTTGATCGTGTGAATCGGGTCTTGCCTCTCTCCCCTGCCATCGAAAATGTGGATTTTGGAATTGGTTTCCTCGGACACCGCAAGAAGAGGTAGCGAAGCCCCTCGGTTGTGGACCCAGCAAAGACATCTCGGTACAAAGGTCAACTTCAGCATCGCCAGAAGATCGAACGTAATGATATCGAAGATTTTGACAGTCTTGTCTGCCCCGGCGGTTGCAAAGCTTCTCCCGTCCTGGCTGACGGAGACGGACCTGATCTCGTCCGCATGTGCCTTGAACTCCTTGACAAACTCTATTCCCTCGGCCACCTTTTTCCAGAACTTGACGACACCGTCGACAGATGAGGTAATAATGAAGTCCGTCAGAGGCGTCACTGTCACGAAAGACAGCTGCTCCTTATGCATCAGAGACTTGGAGTACCGGGTCGATTTGGGCAGCGCAGCAATGTAGAGCTTTTCGTATGGCAGGACGCGACGCTTCTTCTTCTTTGGCGCTTCTGAGGGGAGCTGAGGGCCCATATCGTCATCGGAAGAGCTGTCTAGTCACGCCGTTAGTCAAAGCCTCGTCGGAGAATAGCGCTAGAACAGAGTCCCAGGTCACATCGTGTATACTTACCGTCATCTTGGGCAACGAGGTCCGCATGACTTCGCTTATTGGTTTTGGCGTCTTCGTCAGACATGGTTCCGTTGCTCAAGGTCCACGATATAGCGACGGCGAGTGTGGTGACCGTGAGTGCAAGTGCTCGTCGCGTGGTAAGGCTGAGATGGAAATCCAGGAAGCTTGTGGTGGTTTGCAGGAAGCTATGTCAATTGATCCAATCAGATGAGGGTGCCGGGGAAGTGGCAGCCAACGTAAAGCAGCCTTGCTGCCGGCACTGGACCCACTGTGAGCTTCTTCTTAGTTTGGCTTTAGCGGCCGGCAACACATGCCGCGGGCTGCGATGGGGCATCCAGGATTCCAGGTTAGGGGCCTGCGTGGATCTTTTGGTGACACTGGAGGTGCGATCAGGTACGGGGCACCGCGCCGCCGGGATCCATCAGTGACCTCATGACGAAGCCTTCCGAAGGCACCGGACAGTTGCAACTTGCTGCGGTCCGTCAGCCTGACGATGCATCAGTTGGAACCCTGATTAGTCGGCAACAGCTTTTTCTTCCTTTTGGAAGACAAATAAATAAGAAGTCACTCTTGTCGCAAACGTTACCTTCATAAAGTTTTCGTCTCAAGGCATCAACGACATACGACGACCCAATCCCTCGGATTTCTCTCCCTCCCGTTCCTCAACAATTCCTTTCCTTTGGGCCCGTCTCGTTGCGGAAGTGTCATCTCATCCCTCTTTTACATCAAACTACCTTACACCAGAACTACAACTGTGGGACAAGCAACATCATTGCCAACATCGAGACAAACTAAGATGGCCAAACATCAGTTACAGCGGCTGCAGTCGCCGTCCCGTACAGCGTCTCTGTTGCTGCACGTCACCGGCATCGTTTCGTTCATCGCATCCTTCAACTTCCTGAACGGACTCACTCACGACATCTCCATGGGTTTCGGAGGAAACTACCAGCATCTCACCAACATCGGACTGATTCTGTCGTTTGTGACGTTTGTGATAGGGCTGCTGGCCGATATTACCCTCAGCCCTTCATTGTTTGCTGTAAAGAACGCCCTGTCGACTACGGCAGCACCGCTTGAGGTGCTCATCAGCATCTTGTACTGGGGAATCCGCTCCATCGACAAGCGATTGTTGATTCCCGAGGGATTCGAACTTCACTGGCTACCGGACGTTGGATTCCATCTGGTCCCTGCTGTGGTCCTGTCTCTGGACCTAATTCTGTTCAGCCCGCCATGGACGATTCGCGCGTACTCGGCCATGGCCATTAGTATGATCTTTGCTTTCCTGTACTGGGGCTGGGTCGAGCTGTGCTTCAGCAGAAACGGATGGTAGATTAAAAGATTCCCCTATTCCACCGATTGTATAGCCCGCTAACTAGATGCAGGTACCCTTACCCTATTTTCGATGTCCTCAACACCGTACAGCGCGTGGGGTTGTTCACTTTCTCAGCCGCACTGATGACCGCGAGTACCAGTCTTTTGAAGTGGGTGTATGGCCGATTTAACGGCTATGTGGAGATGGAGAAGGAGGCTTACAAGCCCCTGAAAAAGACGATCTAGACTTTGGTGGAAGGTGGTGTGTTGTAGATTTTGGCTAAAGGTTCGTGGGGTTCCAAGCGACATCGGTGATGTTCGATACAGATTTTGAAGTATTTGGAGTAATAGATTGAATGTGGTTAGGATACATGTCAAACTAGGGCGCCTTCGGAATAGAAGCAAGGTACCATACCTTACCATGTGCTCCAAATATTCGTCACCGATAGGTTGGAGGAGAAGAAGTCGAGGGCATCCCACCTCCGGGAATGTCTGTCAAAGTCGACGTAGCACTGACTGCAGTCTGCAGTGGAAATGCCCGTTCTTCGGTGCTGTCGCGGGCATTTTGCAGGCGGTGAGACCCATCTTGTGGCGCCATTTGAGGCCGGCTGGACAGATCCACAGGGGGCAACCCTCACGTCACGGTCATAATTCAGCGAGAAAGACGCGGCAAGGATACCCCTCACTGTTGGTCCATTGGTTCACTGGTGGCAAGTTTGCCTGCGCTTGCATGGGCGGGCGGCCCTGACTTGAGGTTACGCAGTAGGTTGGTGGTGGTAGTGGTAGCCAAGGTGGTGTTCAACTTTTTTCTGGGTCCGTCTTCGGCGGGGTACTGCTGGCCGGGGTGGCACTGGGCAAGGGGACGAATGAGTCTTCGCCCATTTGTGCTCAGGTCTGATGTAAGGTATTCCAGTCCTCTCGAAGCTGCCCTCCTTTGGACACAGCAACCTACAAATCCAGAAGAGAAAAAAAAAGTCTATTTTTCTCTTTCAATTGCACTTTTTTCACTTGTCAACTATCTCGGTGTTCCTTTCAATCGACTCGTCCAGCATTCACTAAGCATTCAGCGTCCAATTGCATCTTGCTTTTGAAGTTCCTCGCCGCCACCATGTCTGTAAGTCAGCTCTCGCGACCCCCCCGGCCACCGCGCGCAAGTACAACACCTGTGACTCACCACTCTATTGCAGAGCTTCTTCATCGAGAACAAAAATGTCGGCAACAAGGCCGAGAGCGAAGATTGGAGAAGTACAGACTGCATTGATCCTTTCTCGGTCATCAAGCCAAGCTAATTGATGTCGTAGTTCGCGGTTACAACCCGCTGACGTCGCCCGATCTGCTCCAACATGAGATTGCCCAAACCCCCAAGTCGAAGCAAACTGTGATCGAGGGCCGTGACGAGTCCGTCGCTATCGTCAATGGTACCGACAAGAAGGAGAGACTACTGGTCATCATTGGCCCTTGCTCCATCCACGACCCCAAAGCTGCTCTCGAGTACTGCGATATGTTGCTGCAAGAGAAGGAGAAGCACAAGGACGAGCTCCTCATCGTGATGCGCTCCTACCTCGAGAAGCCCCGCACGACGGTCGGATGGAAGGGATTGATCAACGACCCGGATATCGACAACAGCTTCAAGATTAACAAGGGTCTGCGCCTGTCGAGACAGCTCTTCGTCGACCTTACCGACAAGGGCATGCCCATTGCCAGCGAGATGCTCGATACCATTTCACCCCAGTTCCTTGCCGATCTGCTGTCCGTCGGCGCTGTCGGCGCGAGAACCACCGAGAGTCAGCTGCACCGAGAGCTTGCGAGCGGTCTCAGTTTCCCCGTTGGATTCAAGAACGGCACCGACGGCTCGCTCGGCGTCTCCATTGATGCCATTGGCGCCGTCAGACACCCTCACCACTTCCTTTCCGTTACCAAGCCCGGCGTCGTGGCCGTCGTCGGTACCCTGGGCAACGAGGACTGCTTCACCATTCTCAGAGGTGGTACTCGCGGCACCAACTACGATGCCAAGAGCATTGCTGAGGCCAAGGCTGCCTTGGAGAAGGCCGGTCTTCCCCAAAGACTCATGGTCGACTGCTCCCACGGCAACTCTCTGAAGAATCACAAGAACCAGCCCAAGGTTGCTGCCGACCTCGCTGGCCAGATTGCCGGCGGCGAGACTGGCATCATGGGTGTCATGATTGAGAGCAACATCAATGAGGGTAAGTACCTGTCTAGATCATTGCATGTGATTGCAGATGCTAATTTCCCAATAGGCAACCAAAAGGTGCCGAAGGAGGGCAAGGAGGGCCTGAAGTACGGAGTCAGCATCACAGACGCATGCATCCACTGGGATGACACCATCTCTGTGCTCGACCAACTGGCCAACGCAGTGAAGCAGCGCCGCGAACTCATCAGCAAGAACGGTGCTTGAGTAGCTAGTTTCGAACCTAATGACTTTGTGCAACGGTAGTGAGTTCTATGGGATACAGACTAGCTACAAGGCGTGGCTGTCGACTTAGCGAAGGGAGAAAAGTGTGCATATACCGATAGCTGCCCGCCGTGGATTGCGGGAGCTATATCCGGTCCGGCGAGGTTAAAAAGTTTTGTAGTTTTGTCGAATAAATCCACCTGATACCCAACTCTTTTGCTACCTTGTCATCATCATTTCGGTGTTTCTCATGATGAGCTGCCGAAGACTTCGGAGCTCAATGCATTTAGGTGCTAAGGTGCTAAAAATGTTGCTCGAATTTTGTCGCGCCTTCAGATCAAGGTAGGGGGTTTTGTTTGAAATAACTATTTCATCGTCCAATGTCGTGTTGTGATGCATGAGGCAGATCGCTGCAGTTGCATCCAAGTCAGGCCAATCATGGGGGCGACATTTCTCAGTCCGAGGGTTGGCAGACGCCAGCTGTTGGATTCACCTGGGTGAGACGGGCGATCGGAAATACGTGTGGTCAATTGAGTGCAACCGGGCAACTACGGGTAAGAGGAAGGAAGCGAAAAGTCGCCGGAACGGAAGATGTCATTGACCGTGCCCATCAGCCAATCAGGGACGTCCCATACCTAAGGCACTCGAAAACTGCCTCAAGCGATTTTCTCCTGCCTCGACTGCTGTACCATAGAACCGATCTCCGCCACGAGACGACCTCCCACCAATTGCCCCATCAATCTGTTCGCGGCTGTCTCTGTAGCTGCGGATACGGCTCGCCCATCATGTTGGCAAGGTCCTGCTTGCGCTCGGCGCGCACTTTCACAAATGGCGCTGTCACGATTTCAAAGGTACGCAGATGAGCTGATCACGAGTCGAAATTCCCGAGGCAATCCGACCGACCGCCTACGAACACGCCCGAGCCAGGTCTCAATGGCCATCGACGGACATCAATGGACATCAAGGACCCTGGGGCAAATTTGCTGACGATGATTGATACAGCGTGCCGCCTCTACTTCCAGCGGCGCTGGTGCCGAAGCTTCCTCTAGATTGAACCTCGCCGCCGTCACGTCGACGTCTCTCGCCTTGGGCTCCATGGCCTGGTACTATCACCTCTACGGACCTTCCGCCAACGCTGCCGCACCGGCTGAGGAGGGGTGAGTCTTTTGCCTATCCGTATGCGGTCGCTGAGGGACAATTGCTCGAATGCCGCCGAATCCCTTGGGTTGAGGCATAATCGACATTGGAACCGGGGCCGACCGACAGCAATCGATCATTGAGCTAAATTATCATCTTCCAGTCTTCACCCTACCAACTACCCTTGGGTTCACGAGCAATGGTTCAAGACCTTTGACCACCAGGCGTAAGCAGAACACCACGTCGATTTTTTTCGGCCATCGGAGATGTATGACGCTTACATTGAATTGCAGTCTCCGCCGTGGTTTCCAGGTCTACCGCGAGGTTTGCGCCTCTTGCCACTCTCTCAGCCGTGTCCCCTACCGAACTCTCGTCGGTACCGTCTTGACCGTCGACGAGGCCAAGGCCATGGCCGAGGAGAACGAGTACCCCGGTGAGCCTAACGAGCAGGGTGACATCGAGATGCGCCCCGGCAAGCTCTCCGACTACATGCCCGACCCCTACAAGAACGAGGAGGCTGCCCGTTTCGCCAACAACGGTGCCCTCCCCCCCGACCTGAGCTTGATCGTCAAGGCCCGCCACGGTGGCTGCAACTACATCTTCAGCTTGTTGACCGGTTACCCCGAGGAGCCCCCCGCGGGCGCCGTCGTCGCTCCCGGCATGAACTTCAACCCCTACTTCCCCGGTACCGGTATCGCCATGGCCCGTGTCCTTTACGAGGACCTCGTCGAGTACGAGGACGGCACTCCCGCTTCCACCTCGCAGATGGCCAAGGACGTTGTCGAGTTCCTCAACTGGGCCGCTGAGCCCGAGATGGACGACCGCAAGCGCATGGGTATGAAGGTTCTCGTTGTTTCGGCCTCCCTCTGGGCCCTCAGCGTCTGGGTCAAGAAGTACAAGTGGGCCTGGCTCAAGTCGAGAAAGCTCGCGTACGACCCTCCCAAGGACACCAAGGTTCGCCACTAAATTAGCATGGCAACATTTCGGTTGTCTCTGTGTATGTTATACTAGGCTCTCTAAAACAGCTCCTTTGTTAGTGGAGGCGGCAGAGACGAGATTCATCGTTGGGAGCAATATGGGGAGCGATAGAGTGTAAATCAGATGGTCCTTTTTCAATACCTGACTCCTTGATAATGACAAGACAAGATTAGAATTTTATGCGCCAAACATATCAAAGTGATGTTCCACGCAGCAAAGTACTACCACGACCTGACCATCAAGCTGCAGTCATGAAATGAGGAAGATTAGTTTACTTCGTGCCGTCAATGGGAAACATGTCGCCAGGCGCGGAGTCATGAAGACAGAGCTGAGTATACGGAGTACTACCGGTTGATACTGGATGCAATCATCGGCTGCCGGATTCAACGGTGTCTTTAATATGCGTACCCTCGGCCATTGATTCGCCGAAACGCAGTTGCACCTTACTTATTTGTAGGTTGACAAAACAATGCGAGGATGCATGTCCGTACCCATTTTTATAATTTTGTTTTTTGTTGTTTGGTAAATAATGAGAAAGATGTTTCATCTCATGTCTTCCTTCCGGACCCCTAGCTCGCGCACAAAGTTCTGTGACTTTACAGGCATCTAAAGTGTCATTTGTCGCCGATGACCACCCAGTTTCTGAGCAACGACATTGACTGAGGAGTGAATGGCCGGGGTTTGCGTCTACCTTGGGCAGGTAGTCAGGGGTTGTCAATTGGTGGAAGACACGAATCTTGGTGGGTCTTTTGGAGGTGCTCCAGCAACGTGCTCCAGAGGCTGGAAGGAAACGATCGGTTTTCCAGCGGACGGCGCGCTTTCTGAACAGTTGGATCCAGCGCTGAGTCCGCTGAGATGACTGCGCTGACAGAACACAAGCAGCCAAGGGTGGAAAGCACGACGTCGACCAATCCTCTGTTCCCTTCATCGCCCGTTAGTGTCCACTTCACCTCATTAAACTGGGCAACTTCCGTCAGGCCTAAAAGCTCCGAGCCGGGGCCTGGCCATCAGTGCCACCTCAAAACCACCCTGCCGTCCACTGCCAGTCCTGCCAGAGCCTGCTCACATGGACGTATGTGCCTGCAGCTAACTAGCAACACCACCACTACCACCACCACCTTCCCTTCCCCCCTCCTCCAACGAAGGAGCTGCCGAGTCAAGAAAAGCGAGTGGGAAAGAGCGTACTTCACTCGTCATCAAGTCCTCCCTCTTCTTGTGAGCTCTTTTACTCTCCATCTTTGACCAGAAGCAAGCCCTCAACGGTTTGTTTCGTCGCCTTCATACCCTTTCCATTCGATTCCTCTTATCGACAAGAGAAATCTACGAGGAACCTTATCAGCGAACCTCGCCTTGCCGACCACGAATTCAATCAACACCAACGCCTGGTTTCTCGCCCCCTTTCGACGACAAGAAAACCTTTTGCATCGATCAACGGGCTTCATACCGTACACGAATTACAACAAACTCTGCTTAAATCGAACCATACAAACCAGAGACCCAAATGCCATCCGTCGCCGAGGAGTATCCACGGCTGATGGCGATGGCGTCTGGCAGAAAGCGCAGACGAGACGTCAACGACGCCAACAGCAACGACCTGCATTTGCCAGGCCCCCTGTACGAGAAACTCGCCCAGTATCAGGCTGCAACGAAAAACTGGAACGCTGACGGCGTTTTTGGAGGCAGGCCTATTCAACAGCAGATTCAACAGCAGCAGCAGCAGCAGCACCTGGGAGGCAACTTCCCTCGCTTCCCTTCCACTAATAATGAACGGTTGAGATATGAGTTTGGATTCTCCCATGACATCGCTGCCTCCGCCGAGGCATCACGCCAGAACATCGACTCGGTTCCTCGGAAAATAGCGCCGCTTCCTGTATCCAAGCGACAGCGCATGTTTGACGACGACGATGACAATGATAGTGGGGAGCTGGGTAGCTTGAATGGCGGTACTACATCACAACATGATTCACAGCAAAGGCGGGATAGTAGGTCGTCGACAGAGTCTCGCCACACCTCCCATGCAGCGCAGAACCAGGCGGATGCAGCTGGCAATAGACCCAAGACGCCCTCATCCTTGGCACCCTGCCACATCTGCCACCGCCGCCCTACCAAGAAATCAGACCTCGACTCATTTGCAGACTGCCAGGGCTGTGGGCAACGATCATGCTATATCTGCGTCCGAGAATGCCAGGGCTGGGAAAAGGACGGACGACCAAGCAGCAACGGCGGCGTAAACAGCACGCAACAGGACCAGGGGCAAGACGGACTCGACCTCTCACGGTCATGTACCATGGATGATGTGGATGACGACAGGCAACGGCAATCAAGAGAAGAGGAGGAGGCAAAGAGAACCGGCCGAGCAACTCGGCACAACGGTTGGACGGGCGGCGGTCATAGGCAGATGGTCTGCAGTCGCTGTTGCATCGAGAAGGGTTCCGAGGGCGATATTGTTTGCCTGGGCTGCCTCTCACGCATGGAGTCAGTCTAAGGTGGACTGTAACGCCCTGTCTGAGGGCAATATTTCTCCTTTTTTTTTTTTTTTGGTTTTAAATCATAGCGTTCAAGGAGGTTCTTTTTCGACAGTCAAAACGCCCACGGAAGACGGTTGAGCGTACGGCACTGCTAATGAAGGCATGCATATTCATTTGGTAATGGAGCAAGTTTGGGCAATGCTGAGGCAGCATGGGACGTTGTTACTTTTCTTTTTGCGCATGGGAGGACCACCTAGGAGATGTTACCAAGGAACAGCGAGAGCAAGGGATGGGTTGAAAAATACTCACGTCCCCTTATTCTCACTACGTTAGGTAGGCTGGAGAGGCGAGAGAGAGAGTGCCTCGTCTAGCTGTAGTTCAATGTAATTCTACGGCCAACGATACCACCAATTTTGCCAAATAAAGCCACCCTCTATGCTTCAGGGGTTGAGAATACCAGGCAGTGAGTGAGCCGGTCTAATAATATCACCTTACTTGCGGTACGTTTCTCTAAGCAAACCGACCTGCTACATGAAAAGTTACGTTAAGCGCTGTCGTTTCTCTCTGCATACCTAGGTCGGGCAGGCAGACTCATCATGTCACTTGCAAATTGCGCCATTGTGAAACTGCAATTGGCACATGAAAAGCATGATCTATTTCTCCTTTCTCTCGGAAGGTATCACGCCCTCTAGAAGCCTTCCCCGATCCGAAGCCTGCCTATTCTTACAGCCTTTAGAAATAAAGGACATGACGAAACTCCGTGACCCCCCCTTCCATTCCATCTCATAGCCCTTGAATTGCCCATCTTAGTTGTATTGCATGTAGCTGGCCGTCGAGTTGAACTTGAGGTTGGCCTTGATGACCTTGTCCACGGCGCTGAGGAAGTCCTTCTCCGTCGCCACCTTTCTCCGGGCGCGGATGGCGAACATACCAGCCTCTGTGCAGACACTGCGAAGCTCGGCACCTGTGGCGTTGGGGCACAGACGCGAGATGAGCTCCCACCGAATGTCCCGCTCGACGGACATGCTCTTGGCGTGAATACGCAGAATGTTGGCACGACCCTCGAGGTCGGGCAGAGAGAATTCGATCTTACGATCGATACGGCCGGGTCTCATCAGGGCGGGATCGAGAGTGGAAGGTCTGTTGGTCGCGAACATGACCTTGATGTTGCCACGAGCGTCGAAACCGTCCAGCTGGGTAATGAGCTCCAGCATAGTTCTCTGAACCTCGTTGTCTCCACCGGCACCGTCATCGAAACGGGCACCACCAATGGCGTCAATTTCGTCAAAGAAGATAATGCAGGCCTTCTTCGTCCGCGCCATCTCGAAAAGCTCGCGCACCATTCTTGCACCCTCACCGACGTACTTCTGGACCAACTCACTGCCGATGACTCGGATGAAGGTGGCGTCTGTTCTGTTGGCGACAGCTCGGGCGCAAAGGGTCTTTCCGGTACCGGGGGGTCCGTACAGCAGCGCACCCTTCGGGGGGTCGATACCGAGGTTGACGAACCGCTCTGGCGACAAGAGGGGCATCTCGACGACTTCGCGCAACTTCTCGACCTGCTCCTTTGAACCACCAACATCTCCGTATGTAACATCGGGCTTCTCCTCGACCGTCATCATCGTGACACTGGCGTCGATCTTGGGCGGAAGCGGCAGAAGAATCTGGTACTTGTTCCTATCGACACCCACTCGCATGCCCTCTTCGATATCCGTAGGGCTCACTCTCTCGCCGAGCTGCACGACGAATTTGGCAATCTGCTTGACGTTGATGACATATTTGCTCTTGGAGTCGTCCTTCTCGTCGGGGATGATCTTTGTACACCGGGCGACCTGGAGAGGTTGTTCTTCCGACATGCGTTGTCGGTCTGCTGCTACGTCCCAAAGGTGAGGAGGGGCAAGACCCGTATCGGATTCCTGGTCATGTCAGTCCGAGTTGCATCAGCCAAGGAGGGACAAATGTAGCTACCTTGACGCCAATCTTCTCGTCTACACTCGTTTGCTTCTCCTTGATCTGTTGCTCAAGCTTCTTGATGGCAGCGCCGTACGGGGCGGCACCGTAGGTCTTGAGCACTTGGATATCTCTGGGTATTGTTAGTCAACAATTGATCGTAACTCGAAGTTGGTGGGGTGGACGGACTCATCGGTAAGCGGTGTGATCTTCTTCTCTTCGACCTCATCGTCTGCGTAGGTCTTCTGGTATTTCTCCCAGTTCTGGCCGGTAGCGGAAGGCTAATGATGCCCGAGTTAACACTGCTATCGAGGGGAGTGGACACGCAGGGTCCATACCATGATGTAGGATGAGGACTGAACGTCCTACTGCCGAATATTATGGATGGGGTAGGTTCGTGAAATCTTCGTTTTGGATGGTTCGTCGGAATGGGATCGCAGGGTTTCGAAGAGTGGTCGCGTTGGTCGTCAATGAGTATGATGCTGGGGGTGGGAATCGTGGGATGGAGGTGGTGATGGAAGACGGTTCCGTAATCCAGGTTGCCTTGAGCTCCAAAGCACGGGCCACAAATGCGAGGCTGCTGTGGAGCTAGGCCCGGTGTAGGCAAAATGCAAACAGAACTGACGGCCCGGCTTAGGTAGCAGGCACACAGGGTACCTGGAAGTACCGGGGCAGGAACAACCTGACGGCCGCTAAAAAATATCCCACCGCCGCTGGGGGGGTTGCTACCTGAGAGAAAGTGGGCGATCGCAAAAGAAGGCGACAGCGGGACAGGCCCTCGACGATACCGATACCTTTGCACCCCGTGTTTAGCTTGTCTTTCCGACCCCGAGTTCTCGATAACAAGCACAACACAAACCAGTTCTGTCAAAATGGCCACTACTGCACCAGCCCAGGCCGGAGGAGGCTCTGGCAATGCTACTTTCAAGGTGCGAACTGCGCACTCATAGTGAAGCTTCTAGAGGGGGAGCTTATTGCTAATACTTCACCTACAGGACAAGGAGAAGCCCGTCGCCGTCCGCTCCTCCAACATTGTTGCTGCTAGAGGTGAGCAAGAGGAACAGACCTGCAAGCTTCCCAGATCATCAACTGACTCGACCTGACTGCTAGCCGTCGCCGATGCGATCCGAACCTCTCTGGGCCCCCGCGGCATGGACAAGATGATTCGAAGTGGGAAGGGCGAGACGATCATTACCAACGACGGCAACACAATGTTGAAGAGCATGTCTGTCATGCACCCGACAGCAAAGATGTTGGTCAACCTTTCGGCGGCACAGGACGTGGAGGCGGGAGACGGCACAACATCCGTGGTTGTCATTTGCGGCAGCTTGCTCGGTGCCGCCGACAGACTGCTGTCAAAAGGAATTCACCCCTCCGTCATCTCAGAGGCTTTCCAGAGAGCTGCTGCCGCAGCTGTCGAGGTTCTCCACGACATGTCACAACCCATTTCCCTCACCGACACAGCATCCTTGCTTCAGGCAGCCAACACATCTCTTTCCTCCAAGATTGTGTCGCAATACTCCAACATCCTCGGCCCCATGGCCGTCAACTCCGTTGTCAAGACCATCGACCTCAAGACGGCAGACAACGTCGACCTGAAGAACATTAGAATCGTCAAGAAGGTTGGCGGAACCATCGAGGACAGTGAGCTCTCGGATGGCTTGATCTTGACGCAGCCTGTTCTCAAGGGTGCCGGTGGTCCCGCAAGAATCGAGAAGGCCAGAATCGGTCTTATTCAGTTCCAGCTCAGCCCTCCCAAGCCCGACGTAAGGTTACCCCTCAGATGCCCCTTTTTTGCGGTTGCTGACCAATACAGATGGAAAACACTATCCAAGTGAACGACTACAGACAGATGGACAAGATCGTTAAGGAGGAGCGTCTCTACCTTCTTAACATGGTCAAGAAGATCAAGAAGGCCAAGTGCAACGTTCTTTTCATCCAGAAGTCCATTCTTCGCGATGCTGTCAACGACTTGTCCCTGCACTTCCTCGCCAAGCTTGGCATTCTTGCTGTGAAGGATATCGAGCGTGATGAGATCGAGTTCATCTGCAAGTCTACCGGCTGCAAGCCCATTGCCGACGTCGACTCGTTCACAGAGGACAAGCTCGGCTCAGCTGATCTCGTCGAGGAGGTTCAGTCCAACGGAGCTCGCATGGTCAAGGTGACCGGCGCCAAGGCCACTGGCAAGACTGTCTCCGTCGTTGTTCGCGGCGCCAACTCTCTCATCCTTGACGAGGCCGAGCGCAGTTTGCACGACGCCCACTGCGTTGTTCGCTGCTTGGTGAAGAAGAAGGCTTTGATCGCCGGTGGTGGTGCTGCTGAGATCGAGATCG
Organism: Colletotrichum scovillei; assembly: GCF_011075155.1. NCBI lineage: Eukaryota > Fungi > Ascomycota > Sordariomycetes > Glomerellales > Glomerellaceae > Colletotrichum > Colletotrichum scovillei. Next base: position 2,663,686 of record NW_023336262.1, read on the forward strand.
CGTCTCAGCTCTCCAAGCGCGCGCGTGAATTGACGGGTACCGAGGCCATTTGCTGGAAGGCATTTGCCGACGCTCTGGAGGTTGTCCCCACCACTCTGGCCGAGAATGCCGGACTTAACAGCATCAAGGTCGTCACCGAGCTTCGTCACAGACATGAGCTCGGTGAGAAGAATGCAGGTGTCAGTATCAAGTCCGGCGGTGTCAACACCAACATTTCTAAGGAGAACGTCCTCCAGCCTCTGTTGGTGAGCACCAGCGCCATTGAGTTGGCCGCTGAGACGGTGAAGATGATTCTCAGAATAGACGACATCGCCCTTACCAGATAAGGAGGGGAATATGAGTCACGAAATCAAAAACAAAAAGTAAAAGGGGAAATCCAGGCTTGATGATCATGTACATTACGGCTACCTGGCTTGATTGCGGTGTAGACGTGGGTGGGCCTGGAATAGAGGCGTCAAAACTATTAGAAGCTGAGAAGCAATTGATCACACCAGATACCTTGATGACACCTCAACCTAATCTCATTTGCCTTTTCTAATAACATTCACTTTGAGCATGGAAATTGCCCTGGCCAAACTTGCTTTACTTAATGCCCACTCGTTCTGGTACCCCTAGAGCAACGCACTACGTCGCGTATCAGCCTATACCTGTTTCCAGCCATCAGCCAGCGATTTCTGGCTTCCCCTAACAAATTCGCCCACTCCTTGCTACATAACAAGTCAGTTTGTCTAACGTTCCTCAATTAGCTGCTCTACTAAATACGGCAAACAGAGCGGCTTCCTACCAACTTTAACTCCAGACACACAATATCTTCAATAGGAGGAATTGCTGAAATTTTGTATTTCACAATCATAAGCAATTGGCCTTCATCAGTAAAATACGTGTCATTCTTTTGGTCTAAAAGGGACATCCGGCGCCAGAGCCCTCTCAGTCAAGGAGTGGACAATGCTACTCAACGATGTTGAGAGCATAAAGAAGAAAGACATGACCTTTCAGCTGACAGAAAGAAGAGAAATCCAACAAGCACACGTCCCTCCAATCAGCCAAGTTAACATCTCCAGCTGGGGATACCAACCATCATCACCTGCCTTTTTTTGAACCCTCCATCTCACCAGCGTCAGCGCCTAGGGCACCACATATGTAGTTGCCGGTTGATTCATACGTTCTTTACTTTCGCAGAGGCGTGAACTCGTCAGGAATATCGGCGGCAGAAGTGACTTTGGGATCGGCTGCAATGGTGAAGCTAGAGAGCAAAGAAACAGTCAGTAACAGCATTCTATGCTTGAAGGATTAAAGACGGAATAACAGATCATCTGTGTGCTGTTCAGAATGTAAGAAAAAAGATTCGTGGAAGCGCATACTAAAAAGAGAGTTAGCGGTGTCTCTATCGTTGGTCTCTTGGGGTATAAGTATCATACCAGTCTGTCAAGCTTGTCGGCCTCAAGACCAACAAGGTTATACTCGGATCCGTCAACAAGAACCAGAGTATCGGGCTCCTGGCTAGACTCGCACTTCTGCTCCTGCCCCTCACCTGCTACGGCAGCACACGTCTCCTCGCCGGCCTCCTGAGGTGCCCTCTTCCGGTTCACGAAGCCGTAGCCCGCACCGGTGAAGAGGAACCCGCCAGAGCGCATGCAGACGGAGGTGGCGCCGGCTGAGAGGATGGTGGCACGGCGGTTGCGGCAGTCGCCGCCGTCGTAGCCGCGGCACTCGATGCGCCAGTTGGACGGGATGTAGCGGAAGAGGATGCTCTCGGCCGTGGCGCCGGTGCAGCATATGTTCGGGTTGATACCTCTGCAGACGCGGAAGTTGCCGCCGCAGTTTTGGCCAAAGTGTTTCTGGATGTCGATGGCCGAGACCGAGACGGCGGCGGCGAGGGTGGTGATGAGCTTGAAGAAGTGCATTGTGAGAGTGGGAAAGAGATTCAGGAGGTGGAAGTGAAGGTGGTGAGAGTTGGATGGGGTGAGGATGTGGTGATTTGCTTGCTTGGTCTTGATGGTTGAGGATGAAGAGGATACCACGGGGTCATAACTCGGAGCGGAATGGACCTTTTATAGATTTTCAGTACTCTATGAACGAGACTCATTTCATAGAATCATTGTCTTCTTACTTAGCCACGCAGGCAGCGAATGCTTCGCTTGATCCCCTCACACTGTCTGGCCACACAGAGCGAGCACACCGGAGACTCGCATCCCATCGGCTCCCAAGATGGATTGACAGTAAGCCCTAGATGTCTTCTGATGTCTGTGATTTTGAATTTTACTTCATCTAAAGAGGCAAATCCATGTCGTTATGACTTATACCTCACGCCCTGAATACCTGTGATATTCTGTAAGTTTCCATTGGCACGAGAGTAGACTTGTCTTTCAACAAGGTCTCGAGTTCCTCCTCAGCATTATCAAGGTTTCCAAATACCTAATCAATTGTGAGAAGAGAGACACGGTAGGGTGTGGCATGTAATGCCCCTTGGTCCTAGAATTCTGCAAGGAAGTGGATAGACATATGCCCGCCTCACGTCAGAAAAGATGTCTCACTTTTACGAAGAGGATAGTGATGATTAGCAATTTAGCCAGTTTTAATCAGTCCAACTTAGGATCCCTATGACCCGCGTTATATGTCTCTATACTGTCCGAAACGATTGAACCAAGAACTTGGCTGTAAGCCGTAGGCGTGCATTCGGAGAATAATGTAACATCGGATGGAAGCTAGTCGCGGTCCCTCCCGTCGAACCATACCTTTCGGGCGATTATCAGAGTTGTCTCACTGTCGCTTGATTTTTTCTTCCTATCGGAGTAGTTCCATCGTCCGAACGTTGCATACCTACCTGATGGCTTGGGAAAGAAGATGATCAGTCACCTCACCTTGCCAGCTCAAGGTAAGTGAGAACCCTGTGGCTTCCATAACTCTTTTGACCTTCAACAGACGTAGTAAAATAGCCCTAAGGAAGCCAAAATCCAGAGAAAATGTACTGGGCAACTCAAAAACTGCTCGCTCCATGGCTTGGCGGCTTCAGCTGTGCCCCGCGATACTTCTGACTTCCCTTTGTAGTAATGTCTTGCAGGAGGACTTGGCATGAGCGGCAGATCCGTCATATACTAACTCGGCGAGCCCACCGCTTTCCTCAATGATATTTGATCAATGTGAAAGAAAAAAATAATAGGTCGGATTCGGTGACGGCCTGCTTGAATAGTTGTAAGTCGTCAATGTCAAGAAGATTGGTTGGACCAGTGAGAATCCAGCCAATCGGAATTCCACTACTAATACAGGAGGCTGGGGAAATTTATTCACTGCGATTTTAACACACCCGGAGAGGTGATGGCAAAACTGGTTTCTTTTAGTTCGGGTATGAGGGGCTGAATGCACTCCCTTTTTCACAGCTGGTCTTGTTTCTGTCGTTTCTTTCTTCACTTTGGCATGTTTCTCGAGCAATAAGTTAGCGGCAGCCATAGGTTCTGCATTCGGTCAATGATCTGGTATTATTAGTGTCGATTTCTGAACATGAACGAAATTTAGAAACTCGTAGGGCGTATGGGAAAGCAAAGTTACAGAGCATCAATACATAATTGTGAATCGGATCTACAAAACACAACGAGAAACTAGAGTACTGTTCACACCTCTAGTTGACATTTCCCCCACGATATCATAGATACTAGCACAACGAAGCAATAGAAGCTCATCTAGCACCCAACATCTTCTTACACCTCAATCTACTCCAAATCTGTTCCGAGATACGGCGACACCAGCGGCATCCCGCTCTCAAGCAGGGCCTCAATGTACGCAGTGATAAGCGGGTCCAGACCCTGTCGCGAAGCACGGACGAGCCATTCTTGCATGTCAACCTCGTCAAACGCACCACCGTAGACGGTCTCCAGGTGTGTGCGGAATTGTGAGAAAGGGGTCTTGATGCCGCCCGAGTGGTGGCGGAAGTGGACAGATGACGATGATGACTGCGACGAGTTTGCCGCTGAAGCCTCTGTTGTTGATGTAGAGGTATCTGGAAGAGCTGCCAACTCGACGGCGGCGGCGGCGATTTGTCCCACGACATCGCCGAGCGGCGCAAAGTCTAGGAACCCTTCTGCGCGCCGGAGGCGAGGTACGCAGCGCATGGCGAGGGAGTAGCGTAGGATGCCGTTCATTGCGTCCGAGTTGGGTGCTTGAGGGCTCACAAGGGTACAGGACCTATGGATTGCGATCTTGAAGCCGAGGGGGTTAGGTCCTGGTTGTCCGCCTACCCCAGCTTCGGCGTTGTGATCACGCTCTTTGAGGTGGTTGACCAGGTTCTCCAAGAACACTTCACCTGCCCACTTACTCGCCGTATACCCGTCCGACCCGTCGACGGCTGGCGGAGGGAAATCTCGCAAGGATGATGGGGACCTGGGGGTTTCAATTTTGCCTGCTAGGAGGAGGGTGCGCGGGCTCGAGAGGTAGAGAATTGGGATTGCTCTTCTGCGAGGGGAAGCTGATGCCAGGGACAGGGAGGCGAGAGAGTGTAGGGACTCGAGGTTTGGGCGGCGGAGAGTGGCGAAGCGGTTGAGGCAGTGACCGTGGGCGGCTGCATGGACGATGATGTGTACGGTTTTGGAGAGGTGTTCTCGTTCGGTGGAGGTAAGGCCTAGGGTTTTGGAGAGGAGGGTGCCTGTGTAGTAGACTACCTCGGCGACGGAGGCAGAGGATGAGGAAGAAAGGGGTTGGTGATAGTCGGAGGGGACGGCGATGCAGTGGACTTTGCAGACGGACGGGTGGTTGAGGAGGGCTGTGAGGATGTGGCTTCCCGGGAAAGAAGATGCTCCTGTCAGGAGAACTTCGATGCCGGCCTCAGTCTTGTCCTTCTTCACAGCGGCGGCATCAGCGGCGGATGCGGCCGTCACCTTAATCGTCTCAATCTCCTCCCTCAACCATTTCGGAACAGCCGTCTCAGTATTCCAGTCTATCCGGACATTCTCCTCCGCCGCCGCGGAATCCTCAAAGACGGCACGCGTCATGGCGCGCAGCGTGGTGGCCTCGTACATCTGCTTCGTGCTGATCCCCACGCCCGTGGTCTCCTTGATTGCCTTTTGGAGCTTCATCAGCAGCAGCGAGTTACCGCCGCAGAGGAAGAAGTCGGATGACGGGCCGATACGCTTCTCGCTCAGGGAAGGGAGGACACGCTCCCAGAGAAGACGAAGCTCGCCTTGGCGAACGGTAAGTTTCTCTCCTTCATTCTGCTCAGGTGCGTCGGTGTTTATTGTATTCAAGTCGGATCCGAGGGGGCTAGGCCTCATTCTTTCAGGCAGAGGGAGACGGGCGATGGCCCTGCGGTCTAGTTTGCCGTTCGGTGTCGTTGGCAGCGTCTTGAGCATGTAGATTGCTGTGGGGATAAAGGCTTGCGGCAACTTCACACGAGAGAGGATGGAGGAAGAGGAAGAGGTGTCGTTATCGTCTTGCTCGGTGGTGCGATCCCCGTCTTCGACGAGCGTGGCATGAGCTACGAGGATATCATCTTCACCAACACCCCCAGCATCAGCACCATCCAGACGGCGCCGAGATACCACGACAGACGCAAGGATACCCTCAGAAGCTCGAAGCACGGCGGCCTCAATCTCCTGCAAATCAACCCTCTGCCCGCGCAGCTTGATCTGCGTGTCGCCGTCGAGCCGGCCTAGACAGAGGAGCGTCCCATCGGAGAGGAGGCGGCCTTTATCGCCAGTGCGGTATAACGTGCCCTTGCCCATCCCCGGTACGTTTTTAAGGAAACGCGAGTGCGTGAGGTCTGGCCTGTTGAGGTATCCCAGCGCCACGCCCGCTCCGCCGATGCAGATCTCGCCTGTTTGTCCTAGCGGTAGGGGCTGTGGGGTAGTGCTGGTGGTGATAGGGTCGACGATGATGACGGTATAATTTGGCAGGGCTCTGCCTACGGCGAAGGGTCTCCAGATGGCTGAGGGTGCGGAGGGTGATGCTACGCAGGAAGCTGACAACGGGTCGTTGCCGTTGTCGAGTGAGATAGGTTGAAAGGTTGCTGCTGCTGAGATCTCTGTTGGTCCGTAGCAATTCGTCAGTTGGAGGCCCGGGATCCCGAGACGGCCGAGTTCAGTCAGCAGACGGGGGGGAATCTGTTCCCCGCCCGAGAAGGCCAACCGCCAGGCAGTCTTATTGTCGTCGTTGTCATGGGCTAAGACGTCGGCGGCGGCGTGGATCCAGGCGAGGTACTCGGTCGGCGTGGCGATGGTCATGGATATGGCCTCGTGCTTTAAGAGCGCCGCTATGGCAACGGGATCGCGGCGGGAATCAGCGGGCGCGATGACGAGGCGGCCTCCGTTGGTGAGGGCGGAAAAGGTCTGGACGAGGGCCATATCGAAGCCCAGGGAGCTCTGTTGGAGGACGCAGTCGTTGTGAGTCAGGGAGAAGGTTTGCGCTTTGAGGGCGATGTGATTTGCAAAGTTGGGTTGAGTTAAGTGGACACCGTTGGGGGTGCCTGTTGAGCCGCTTGTGAAAAGGAGGAATGCCGGTGATATCTTGTTGGAGTCATCAAGATCGCCATGAGCATTGGGGTCTTTTTGGATGTGGTCCACGTCCACTTGAAGGACTCGCATGTGCTGCTCTCCGACAAAGTCATCTACCAAGGCGTTTACACGCTTGAACGTCTGACTGTGGAAGAGCACGAGCGCGGGCTCGCAAAGCCGGAGCATGTCTGCGTGACGGGAGGCGGGCAGGCTGACGTCGAGGGGAACGTAGACGGCTCCAGCTTCGAGGGTAGCGAGCATGGCGACGATACCATCGATCGACGGCTCGCACAAGACGGCGACATTGCGCGCGCGAACGCCGGCCTCCTTCAACCGGTGTGCCAAATGGTTCGTCCGGTCTGCTAGTTGAGCATACGACACGCTCCCAGCAGCGTCGGTGACGGCTGTACGCGCGGGGTGTAAGCGGCACATATCCCGCACACGACGAGACAAACACAGAGTTGACCCGGTATCAACCCAGTCGAATCTCATCTCGGGACCTCGGCCAACCTCGAGCGCGCGAAGCACACGCGGATCTGAATCATCGTACAAGCTCAGCCGGTCCACAGCCGCCTCAGGATCACGAGCGACAGCCTCCAGCAACCTCAGATACACATCCATCAGAGACCGGCACGCCTCGGGCCCATACAGCGTGGCAGAGCACCAGATCTGCGCGAGACACCCGCCCCCAGGCATCTCAAAGAATCCCAAGCTCACGTCGTACGGGTTCTCGGCCTCCTTTGCGCCGTGCCAGGATAGTTTCATGCGGGTGTCGTCGGCGCCGAGGGGTAGGTCCCAGATATTGATGCCGCCGCCACCGGCTGTGCGGTAGTTGATGGCGGCTTGGAAGAGCGGATGGGCCTCTGTTGCGCGTGGGGCGGAGGCGAGGGATAGGATACGGTCTAGGGGGAGCGGGCCGTGGGCGAAGACGGACATTGCTTTACGGGAGGCGGCGCGGGCTATAGAGCCAAAGTCCGGGCCGGAGGAAGTAGTTCCGGAAGAGGCTGTACCGGATGCTGCTACGGTGGCACGAAGGGGCAGCATGTTGACGAAGCAGCCGAGTGTATTGACGAAGCGCTCGTCGCGGCGGTTGGCGTCTACTACGCCGATACAGATGTCTCCGGTGCCGGTGAGGCGTGCGAGGAGGACTTGGAGGAGGGCGAGGTGGACGTGGAAGGGGCTTATGCGTAAACGCTGGCTGAGTGATTTAACGGCCTCGAGTTGTGCTGGATTGAGCTCCTGGTCTAGATTGTGAGCACTGCTTGGCTGCTGCTGCTGCTGTCTGACCAGAGACGACCTGTCAAGGCCGCGGGCCATGGGCAAAAGGGGAAGCGTATCGGGTAGTGAGGAGGCGAACTCGGTGCGCCAGAAGGCAAGGTCCTCGTCAAGGGCGCCTGTTTCTTCTTCACTAAGCTGGTGAAGCGAGTAATCGACGTACGAGAGGCCGCGATCGACGGGGGTGAGCGGTTGCATGCGGTATGCCCTGTCGACGTCTCGCCAGAAGAGGGCTACGCTCCAACCGTCTAGGGTAATGTGGTGGTATCCCAGCACGAGGTACCCGTACTCCTCTTCTTCTTCTCCTTCTAATTCTCCTTGATCACCCTTAAGAATCAGCAGCGAGACTTCCATAGTCTCTCCATGCTCAAGGTCCCAAGCGCGCGTCTTAGAGCCCTCAAGCGTCTGTTGCAGCCCCGTCTCGATGCCGTCGCGATCTTCATACTCGGTGTGCATGAGACTAATGATCGACTCCGATGGCGCCATGATTCCTTGCATCGGATGACCGTCTTCGAGACGCGGGTAGTAACAGGTGCGGAGGCACTCGTGGTGGGCCGCGACGAGTCGGAGGGCGTGACGCAGCCGGGCGGCATTGAGGCGGCGACGGCCCCGCAGCCGGTAGTAGAAGGCGTTATTGCAGGCGGATGGGTTGTCCGAGTGCTTGTGGACGAACCAAAAGCGGGATTGAGCGGCAGACATGGGGGCTTCTCTAATGATGACGGGGTCGGGGCGGACGACGGAGTTCATCCTCTTCGGCTGGTCCTGGTGTTCTTCTTCTCCTTCTTCCTCGTCATCTGTGGTGGCCGTTTTGGGGCTGTCTGAGCCAGATCCAGAGTGTTCAACGATGCTGCTGCTACTGCTGCTGTTTCCCGTCGAGACCAAGCTTGAGTCAAGCGGAATAAGGATAGCGACATCAGGGGCTAGAGCTGCTTTGGGAGTCTGCTTGACAAGGTCTTCCGGGGCCTGGGTGCCTTTCTCGACCTCCTTGACCTCCTTCTTCTCATCCATCTTGGGAGGAAGCTCCTTGCGATCAGCCAACATCTTCTTAGCCGCTTTCGCCGAAACCTCCAACACTGTCTCACCGCCCAAAATCTTGACAATCGGCACCTCGGTATCAAGCTCTTTGAGGAACCACGTACGAATCTCCACCGCCACCAGCGAGTCGATGCCCAAGTCAACGATAGGCCTCTCGAGACCGTTGCTCTCGTGGACAGCGCCCTTGGGAAGCTGCAGCATAGTCTCGAGCTTGGCTCCGAACGCCGCAGCCACAGCCGCTACGGCGTCATCCTCCGTCTCGGCGTGAGCCACTTGCTCGCGAACGCCAGCACCGCCGCTGGGGCGGCCGTCGCCGTGTTGACTGTTTTGCTGCTGCTGAGAATCGGCTGATAGTATGGTGTACGGCTTCAGGGCCATGAGCCGGGGATCTGACGTCCACACAGCCTTATTCACCTGTCCGGCCTGCATGGGTGCGGTAGGCGGCGCAAGACCCATGGTAATGTCGTGCTCGAGGTCGTCGCTAGTGCCGGAGGAGTCAACCCGACTTGTGCGCACAGCCATCGCAAACGCATCCTGCACATCCGTCTCGGATAACGGTGTAAGTCGAATACTCCGGAAGTGATCGGCCAGCTGCTTCTCCTTTTCAAAGCGCGTAATGTACCCCGTGTCCGCCACCCACCCGATATGCACCACAGACGCAGCCAAACCCCTGGCACGGCGGCCCGCGACGACGGCGTCCATGAAGAGGTTGCCGGCGTGGTAATTTGCCTGGGCGACGTTGCCGATGGTGCTCGCCGCCGACGACGTGACGATGAAGAAGTCTAGCTTTTCGGCACCCTCGTTGAAAACGGCATCGAGGTTCTCTGTTCCCATAACTTTGGCTGCCAGCGTCTCGTTGAGCTGGCGTGGGGACATGTCGAGGAAGACGGCATCGTGGAGGACCATGGAAAGATTACATACTCCCGCAATGGGCGGCATCGTCGCACGGATGGTAGCGACTGCTGTCTCGACTTCCGCGCGCTGCGTAACGTCCACGGCGAGGGTGTGGACTGTCGCTCCCGCTCGGCCGGCCTCGGCTTGGAGATCTACGTTTGTCTGGGCGCGGCGGGATGTGATTACGATGTTGCGGGCGCCGTGGCGGATCATCCAGCGGGTGAGAGAGAGGCCCAGGCCGCCGGAGCCGCCCATGATCAGGTAAGTTCGGTCTGGGCGGAGGAGCCCGTTCGGATGGATGTCAGCCTCGGGCGGTTGAATTGTCAAGGGAAATGATTGTTGTTGATTCCAGGAGCAGAGGTATCGCTCGCGGGAGAGGGTGCTCACGTTCATGCCGGCCAGGTCAGCGGCCATGATCGGCGTTGTTGACTTGTCACAGCTTTCGTCCGTGGAGTCAGTAGCAATATCTACAGACTTGAGCAAGGCTTCGATGGTCTGGCTCTGACTCTCGGCCTTGATCGTAGACTGATGCGGTAAGAAGCCCCGTAGAAGCTCGCCGCCGAACGTGAATGTTTGGCAATTGGGCGGCAGAGATTCCTTCAAGTGCTCCCGAGCTGGATTGGTAGCTTTCTCCGACGTCTCCGAGCAGTCTACGAAGAAGTCGATTCTGTGTGACGGCAGACAATGCTTGGCCATACGTCTTGACATGTTCGCGTGGACACGAATCCAGCCTGCAGGAGTCTGCTCAACATCAGGGTTGGAGGTGACGCAGTAGACCTCAACGTTGACACCCTGGAGCTCTGTCTTGAGCTCTGCCTCGAGATTCCCAACCATGTCACGTTGCGGTTCGAAGAGGAGGACTCTAACAATTGCACCAGCGTTGGATGCTCTTCCTGCCATGTGGTGAATAAGAGCACGACGAAGCAGCGCGTCAGCCGTGGCTCTGATGGACGCTGGCGTATAGCACGAGCTGCTGACCCGGACTACATCCCAGGGCTGTAGGGTCAGCTTCGATGCATTGGCAGAGCTGAGTGTCATCGCCCACTCGTCATTTACGCGCCCGTGGACGATGTAGACCGAAGACCCATCATTACGAGATGGCACATGCAAAGCATAGTCGACGTCCATCTGCAAAGCTCCCTGGCCGTGATCAACAAAGCGCCGCAACTCCATCTTTCCATTCACATTCGCAACAGCCTGGACCGCAACGTCAGTTGCGTCAACTGTCTTGACAACAGGCCGATTGCGCGCGGCAAAACGCTCGTTGAGTGCCGTGGCAGGCATCACGCGCGGAATGCGGATTTCGCCGTCAACCAGAACCTCGCACTCAGGCTCTACAGACCACAGCGGGAGCGGAGTCTGCCCCTCAGTTTCCCGGATGTCAGCCATGTGTCTCAGCCGCAGGAGCGCTTCGACACAGCGCCGGGCATCTGCCGCGGGTCCGGCGCCGCCTTCGAGCCCGAGAACTTGCACGCTGAGATGGGGAATTTCCTTGGGCACCACGCGCGTGATGCCGCGGATCATACTTGCGCGAAGAGGAGCAGACGTGCCTGCAGCCGTCACCCAGAGCAGGCTTGAGGCGGAGAGAAAAAGATGCTGGAGACGGCGCAGACGCGGTTCCGACATGGGCAGGGTTGCGAATAGGGGCTCATCGGCGTCATGCAGGCACAAGACGTCAGCTCGGTTGAGGCTGACGTCGTCGAGATCAATGTCGTCGATGCTGGGAATCGCGCGCAAGCGAGAACGCCACCCCTTCGGCAGCAACCGAGTGATCTCGTCGACGACGCGGGTAGTGGCAAGTCGCTTTCCCCCGATAAGCAGCAGTGGAGAAGACGGCGGTGTAGGCAGATCTGCTGGCGCGACAAAGTCGAGTGGGCTGCGGAGGCGAAGGACATTCTCATCAACGGCCTGGCTCACGATACACGACGTGACGTGCCGGCTCTCGTCGGGACTATCATGCAGCACCGTATCGACGCCCGAGAACCCGGCGCGGCAGAGTAGGCGGTGCCACTCGAGCGTCGGCACGGTGGGACCGTACCGGCGGGACGGCTCCGTACTCTGCCACCAACCCGGTAACCCGCCGAAGAGGAAGCCGACCATACTCTGCGTACCCGTGGTCTCGAGGAGGACGAGGTATCCTCCCGGTCGGAGTAAATTGCGTGCGCGGGCGAGTGTGTCTGCGAGGCTTTTCGTGGCGTGGAGGACATTGGCCGCGATGACGACGTCGTAGCTGTGCGGCGCGAACCCCTGCGTAGCAACATCTTGCTCGATATCGAGCGTGCGATATGCTACGCGGTCAAAGGCGGCGAACTTCTCTGCGGCAGCGGCGAAGAATGCGGGCGAGACGTCGGTGAAGGTGTACGAGTCGTAGAGGTCGTCGACGGCGTGTAAGACGCTCCAGGTTGTCCCACCCGTGCCGGCGCCGATCTCGAGCATGTTGCAGCGCGGGAACTTGAAGGCAATTTGCTTCATGAGCTGGCCAACGGCGCGGTTGGTGGCCACCGAGGTGTTGTTACGCATGTAGAACTGATTGAGGAGGTCGTCTTGCTGCATTACTTGGAGCAGGAGATGGGACTCGCCTTGCACGACACGGGCGAGCGCGCCGCCTACGGCGTGCATGAGACGGAACTCGACTGTATTGCCGTGTTCGCGGTCCAGTGCAGCAATTTCTTCAGGTCCATCTTTTAGCCATTCAGTTTGGACTAGCGGGTGTTTGCCCTGGCGGACTAGGTCGAGGTGATGGGCAAAGGCCTCGAGCATGCGTCGATGGTGCCATTGCAGGCTGTCTGTCTCATTCTCTCCCGCCGCCTTGTCTGAAGAAGACGATGGCGGCACCTTGACTTGAGCAACAACTTGCCGGATATACCATAGAGTAAGTCGCTCCGTTGCCTCGTTGACCTGCAGCGTTCTTTCATCTTGAATGGGATCGCGTGGTGGAAGTGCAAGTCCCATAACCGAGACATCATGACCGTGAATCGTCCGGCAAAAGATATGTCGGTCCTGCGAGGCATCTAGCCCTCCAGCCGCCCGCGTGCGCAAGCCCTCGACCTGTGCAAAGGCCCTTGCCGAAGCCTCCCCGTCGACGTACAAGCTGACATCACCGTCGAGTGTAGCACCCGTTGAATCGGTCACCCAGGCGTCCATGTGGCACGTAGTCGAAGACGTCGTTGCGCCTGTGGTCGTGACAGACACGTTAGGATCGATGAGCACGCGATCAATGTGCGACGGCAGCATCGCTCTCTTCAGCATCAGACTCGCAGGATGTGCGTGTGCTAAGAATAAAGCTTGGAAAGCCACGTCCAAAATAACTGGATGTAGCACGTAGGAGCCGCTGCTTGGTCCCAGTGACGCAGCATCGGCATCGGTGTCGACGTTGGAATCGGCTGGCCAGACAGCCGTGGCGGCCGCGTAGCCGAGGGCGCGCTCACAGCTCTTCATGGCCGCAAATGCGTCGTGGTAATCAAGGCCGATCTGGCCAAACATCTCGTGGATGGCTTCGCCGTCGACATGGACGGCGTTGTCCGGAATCGGCTCCCGGCCTGGCAACACCAGAACCGATGTCGAAGTGGGGCCGTTACCGGAGTTGGCGGGGCCGAGATGGATGACTAAGTCACCCCTACAGGTGTGCATCATGGCGCCGTTCACCTCGTTCGGACACACGTAGTACGCAAACTTGGCACGCACAACCTGGGCAGCCTTGTCCTTCGGACTGTAGTCATCTGCCGCCGCTGGTAGCACCTGCACGGTAAATATCGTCTCGACGCCGTCCGTATTGTCAGGCACAACTACCGGCCGCAGAATGTCAACGTCCTCCACGGCCAGCGAAGCCACAGGCCGAGAACCGGCGACGTATTGCGCCGCCTGGGCTGCGATGGAGACGTACGCGGCGCCGGGCAACAGAACCTCGCGGAGCACCTCGTGCCCCTTCAACCAAGGGATCTCACGCAGGCGCAGGACGTTGCGCCACCGCAGCTCGTGATCGTTGTCATCGGGCATCCGTCGGCCCAAAAGCTCGTGTGTCGTGTCAGCAAGAGTACGGTACCGCGCCGAGATGCGCGACTCCCGCCAGTATACCCGGTCGTGATCCCACGCGTAGCCAGGCAGATCCGCGAGTAATGACTTGGACGTCGTGTTAGACGTGCTCTCACCCCATATGCCGCGGAAACCATCAAAATCGACATGCGCCGGTCCGAGCTGGGACCAGACTGACCCGATCGCCTCTTGCACGACAGCCACGTCGCTCGTCTTGCGCTTGAGGAGACTGGCATACAGCGGCGCGGTACCATACGCCGCCTTGAGCGTCTGCTCGACGGGGCCCTTGAGAGCCGGATGAGGCCCCAGTTCGATGGCTAGGTCAAATGGTCCGCCGTGCCACACAGCCGACTCGAGCGCCTGCGAGAACTTGACCATTTGCACCATGTTGGCAACCCAATATGGGCCCTTGAGTGCAGCAAGAAGCTCGGCCTCGCCGCCCCGTCGAACAAGGCGAGCGTCGCCTCGGACGCTGGAGCTCCATACGCATGCCCCTCGCCCTCTCCCTTTCCCTGGCTTGACGGCAATTTCGCAAGCCAGGAGGGCTTGGAGGTATGCGTCGGCACACGCAGCCATGTGATGCGAGTGATACGCCGTGTCGACTAGCAGCGGACGGGCAAAGATGTTGTCCCGCTCCAGCTGCTCCTTGGCCTCGGCCACAGCGTCCCGGTCTCCGGAGAGGGTGCAGCTTTGCGGTGCGTTGCTAGCGGCTACGACCAGGCGGCCGACGAATGCTGGTTGACGGCATAGCTCCGAGGCCGCCGAGAGCGAGAGACCTACCGCCAGCATGCCGCCGCCGACCTTTGTGCCGGCGTGGGCTAGGTGAGCGTAGAAGCCGCGGTAGTAAGCGATTTGCATGGCGGCCTTGCGCGAGATGAGACCAGCGGCGTAGGTGGCTGCGATTTCACCAGATGAGTGGCCTACGACAGCATCGAGACGGATTCCCGATGCTGTTATGATGTCAACTTGAGCGATTTGCAACGCTGTGCAGAGCGGCTGCGCCAGCTCGGCCTCGCCTAGGCGCGATGTGTCCGCATCCTTGCAAAGCTCCTCAATGAGAGACCAAGTTGGCGCGTGTCCGTGGCCCTGCGGCAAGTCATGTTGTAGGACGGTGTCGCATGCCTCTAGGCTGCGTTGGAAGACCGGAGATGCTGCCATGAGCCCGCGGCCCATGGTGGCCCACTGCGCGCCTTGGCCTGTGAAGACGCCGAGAATGCCGGGGGCTTCGGCCGGGTTGATGAGGCGCGGGACGGACCCGATGTCGCCGCTCTTGGCCTTGCCGGCGTGGCTCGTCACGAACCCAGCCATGGCATCCAGGACGTCTTGCCTGGTCGCGCCTGTGAAGAATGTCCGCACGCGGTGTGTCGACCGATGTGTCTGCAGGATACGACTCAGGTCTCTGAGGTCTAGTGATTCGACGTGCGTCTTGGCGTAGTCCCAGTACGCCTGTACATTGCGTAACAACGCCGGTCCAGACTGCGCGGAGAAGAGAAGGGGACCGATAGCCCCATCAGACAGCTGTCGTTTCTGTTCTTGGTCCTCTGCTACCTCTGGCAAAGCTTCAATAATGGCGTGGGCATTGGTGCCTCCGAACCCGAAGCTGTTTACCGAGGCACGCATCGGAGTGCCCGCGGGCCTCGCCGGCCATGTCATGGCCTTGGTGGCGATCTCAAGTGCGCCAGCACCGTAGTATGGGGCGATCTTGGGGTTGAGCTGGTTGAAGAGCATGTTGGGCGGTACGGTCTGGTGCTTGAGCATGAGCAACACCTTGATCACGCCCGCCAGGCCGGCACAACCCTCCGTGTGACCGATGATGGTCTTGATACTTCCCACAATCAAAGTCTCCGGCTTGGTTATCTCGGGCTGCTCCGGTTGATGGTCCTGGCCATCTTGACCCTGACCTCGGAAAAAGACATCATACACGGCGCGGGCTTCGACCGGATCACCAGCCTGCGTACCCGTTCCGTGGCACTCAAAGTACTGCGGCCGATCCGCCTCACGGAGCGGATCAAGCCCCGCCCGGCGATACGTCCGCCGGATCAAATCCGTCTAGGCCGGCGCAAACGGCATCGTGATCCCGGGACTCTGGCCATCCGAGTTGACGCCCGTCGCACGAACGACACCCTGAACGGGGTCGCCATCGGCCAATGCTTTTGCAAGCGGCTTCAGCAACAGCGCGGCGACGCCCTCGCCGCGGCCGTAGCCGTTGGCATCCACATCCCACATGCGGCACTGCGAGTCCGGCGAGAGCATCTGCAGCTTCGACTCGGCGATATACGGCCCGGGATCCATGATGAGATTCGTACCGCCCACGATGGCGGCGTCACAGTCGCCCGCGCGCAACTCTTGCACTGCCTGGTGCAGCGCAACGAGTGAGCTCGAGCACGCCGTGTCAATGGTCACGGAGGGGCCCTTGAGGTCCAGCACGTACGAGACGCGGTTGGCGATGATGCTAGGTGCGTGGGCACCCGTCGCGTTGTACTTGGGCATTGTCTCTGGGTCGCGCGCCTGGATGACGCCGTAGTCGTTGCTCATTGACCCGACGTGGACCGACGTCTGGGACCCGCGGAGGCGGTCGAGCGTGACGCCTGCGCTCTCGCATGCTTCGTAGGATACCTCGAGGAGCAGCCTCTGCTGCGGGTCCATGCCGGAGGCTACCACGGGGCTGATGCCGAAGAAGCCCGCATCAAAGACGCGGGTGTCTTCTTCTAGGAGGTAGGACAGGCCCCGGACATCTGTAGAACCGTGGGTCTGTCCGTCGGCGTTGTGAAAGCGTTCTAGGTTCAGACGCTTTGGGTCGAACTGTTTTCGTACGTCACGGGGCTCGCGGAGGAGCTCCCATAGCTTTGAGGGTGAGCCACAGCCGCCGGGGAAGCGGCAAGCTGAGCCGATGATGGCGATTGGCTCTTCTGGTAATGAGGCCATTATAGTTGACTAGTGTGTATGGTCTTCGTTCTGCTGCGCGGTTAACATCTGTGGCCACCCATACTAGGCTCATGTAATAGGTGAGTGGACGTACGATTTTGACTTTGATTCTAGTAGAGACGGCCCTCGTAGTGTAGTTGATACAACATGAAACGAGGTCAAAGGTGAGGGCGATCACGCACGCATTAGCCTAGAACACTATGTCTGCATGCCAACAATGGCAGATGTTAGGTGGGAGCTTCCGTAGCCAAGATGTCTTGATGACCGCCCTGGATGGTCCTCGATCATGACGCTTTATGCAGAAAAGAAGCAACTGATGAATACCTACTCGACTAGACTCGCTAGTCGTGGCGAGAGGGACCATTCGATCCGTCCCGCTGTAGGAAGTCCGTCTCCGGACCAGGGGCCTTCAACAAACCGAAAGCGTATCTCGTACCCATGCCGTTCTTGACTTGCCGTGCGGGTTGGGTCCGAACTTTGAAGCCAAAATGTCACTATACAAGAGTATACGTAGACCGCTACTCCCGATGTTGACATTGTTGCCATGCGTCGTGGAACTTCTGCTCGTTTCCGAGACTTACATCCTGGGCTCCATGGATGTCGGTCTGTCTCAAACTCAATAGCAAATGTCACCGTGTCGAACCAGACCGCTCATTGACTTGCTCTTTTGGACCCGTTTACAGGGTGTTCTCTTCTTCATATCAGATTTCAACACGGATGTGGTAGAAACTCAAAAGCGTGATGCTTGGCTGAGAGTCAACATGGTACATTCTTTCACTGTCAAGGGCACTTACAAGAGTAGTAGAAGATGATTGGAGTCTAACAATACAACGAGCGCATATTGAGTTACAATCTGATACTACCGTGGAGACATCGACGTGGGTACAGAACAACACTCCATGGGTGATTGGTATATGCCTCATTATCTAAAACTCTATCAGCTTGTGCACCTTTGTCCCCGCCGAGCATGGCCTTGACGTTGAGAGTATCTTGCGCCACTACTCATCGTGGACACCGAACGAAGTCAATTGGGACACTCGAGGAAAATCCGGCCATGGTTGTCAAGCAGGAATCAATAGGGTTGCAGAAGTTGTGCTGGATCTTGCCACAATCACATACTTCCTCGTCGGTTGGCTCATGGCTGGGTGGGTATATTTTACCATCCTCTACGAGTAATTTACAGCATCTTCTCCTTCTAACTTACATCCAAGAGTCTTTTGGATGACCTTCAAGCGTACTCGTCCCTTCGATATTCACTGTACCCCTTGTCACTTGGACGAACATGAACGCAACGCCATCGGCACTGGAGACGGCAGCAAAGGCAGCATGGAGTGCCGTCCCAGCTCTGGTGCAAGAGAGGCTATCTCAAGCTGCAATTGGCAGTCCAGTCATCTTAGGTCTCTCGACCGTCCTCACCCTGTTCCTTACCTGGCTCATTAGCATCTCCATCTACCGCATCTGGTTTCATCCCCTCAGCAAGCACCCAGGGCCACTCCTCTGCAAGCTCACTAGCACCGTGTGGGCATACCACTTCACCAAAGGATCTATCCTTCAATGGGAAGCCAAACAGCACAAAAAGTATGGTCAGACGGTGCGTCTGGGTCCGAATCGCCTGAGCTTCATCGACCCCCGCGCCTGGAAGGACATTTACGGCCACAAGTTTGGCAACGCCAAGCCAAACGTCAAGAATCTCGACCGCGCCGTCAAGAACCTGCCGAGCGGCCGCCTGCCTATGGCTCTCGAGCCCACCACGGCTGGGCACGCGGCGCAGCGCAAGCAGTTCAACCCTGCCTTTGGCGAGCGGGCGTGGAAGGAGCAGGAACCTCTTGTGCAAAAGTACGTTGAGCAGCTCATGAGCCGGGTGAGTGCGGATATTGCCGCCAGTGCCGACGGCGAGACCGTGGTGGACATTGCCACGCTATACAACTTCATGACGTTTGATGTCATGGGTGATTTGACCTTTGGGGAGGGTCTCGGCCAGCTCGAGACTGGAATAGAGTCCTCGTGGGTTCCGGCTGTATTCGTCATGTACAAGCTCTTGAGTTCGTCCTTACTCTTCGACCCCTTTTTGGCATGTCAAGGCTAATATCCAGGGTATCATCACAGACAAGAGATCTGTCATCAAGGCCTATCCCCTCGGTGGATTCTTGTTCGATCTCTTCGCGCCCAAGGGTATGCTGCAGGATTCTGCCAAGCACATGCAGCATTGCAGCAATCTCGTCGCCAAGCGCTTGGAGAAGGGCAACGATGGCAGGCCGGACATCTTCGGCCATGTTCTCAAGCAGCCAGGGGAGACCATGTCCCGCACGCTCATGAACGCCAACGCCAACATGTTGATGGTTGCGGGGACGGAGACAACAGCCACTACCCTGACAACCGTGACGCACCTACTTCTCCGCAACCCGGACAAGATGGAGAAACTCCTTCGTGAGATTCGTAATGTTCCGGACAGGTCGAGCTTGAACAGCCAGGTTGTCCAGAGGATGCCTTACCTGAACGCTGTCATCGAGGAAGCTCTGAGATGTGAGCACTTTCCTGACATGATCTGTCTTTTCCCTTAGCAAAATGCAATTGCTGACTATACTTCAGTCTACCCAAGCGGCCAGGTTGGACTAGGAACGCAGCGAGAGATTGCGGCCGGAGGAAACCAGGTTTGCGATGATTTTCTTGCCGAAGAGGTATGTGCTTCGAGCCCCATCCTCTCCAGACCGCCAAATTTTATGCTGGTAACGTGGATACGAAGTACTCTAACTAACCTGAACATGCCCACAGACTGAAGTTGCCGTCGCCGCCTGGACAATGTCCAACTCGTCCCTCCACTGGAAAGACCCCGCCAAGTTCGTCCCGGAGCGGTGGCTCCTCGACGAGGTCGACTACGCCGCCTACCACAAGTACGACAATCGCGTCGCCTGGCTTGCTTTCGGCACGGGGCCCCGGACGTGCATCGGTAAGAATATTGCCCTGCATGAGATCCGTGGCGTCCTTGCCAGGTTCCTGTACGACTTTGACCTGGCCTTGACGCCGGAGACGGAGGACTGGCTCCATATCAAGACGCACTCTATTTGGTCAAAGCCCAAGTTGCTGGCCCGCATTACCCCGGCCAAGATGAGTGATCTTTAGACTTTGAGGGAAGTTCAGCTCGGATTCGGAAAGATAGTGTTGACCGAGTCAAGAGTTGCGGGCAGTTTTCAGGTGGACAAAGACGAGGGTAATTGGTTGTCACGGCTTATGATGTGGAGTTGTGAGTTGTTGAAACTTGAAGAAGGTGGGAGGTCTTTGAAGTCTATTTAGGATATAGTCAAAAAATTGACTTGTCAGGTTTTCATATTAGGCGAGTTGCGTATGTATTTGTTGACTTTGTATTATGCCCACTTACGGAGTACAAATCCACTTGGACTACAAGGATTTAGCTGCCCAAGCAGTTGTCTGTTCTTTCGCTTTACATTTTTCGGCAACTGAAAAGTGTGGACATTGTGCTTCAGGGATTCCGGAACGCTGGTCTAATTGGACACCCTTGAAGCTCCATGCCTTATATCATGTCGACTTTTGTCGTGATCCATTTCGTACTTTCAACCAAAAACTTAAAAACGCCACATCTTAGTACGAGACTTGCCTATTGGATTATGGAACCAACTGTAAACAGAAGTATCACAAACTTATTTGCAATATGCCGACGGGACTTGGTTCCTCATGCGTTGTCACCGTTGACTTTCAAATCAGACACACAGGCGGTAGTTTTTCCGGCTCTTTCGGTATCTCGGCGGGGCCGCGGGGCTGCCCTCGGCCCCACATCCGGCAATCACGATTTGACCTCCACTTACACCTACAGCCTCAATCTGGGGGACTTTACGGATACGTGTAGAATTACTCGTCAGCTCGACTAACCATAGCTTAGACCGCAATCTCGGCAACAGAATACACAAGCTTTTTTCCCTTGATCAACCCTCTCCGCACCTCCTGCATACCCTCACCAACGCCCGCCAACCCCCCGCGGCGCACCTCCAACGGCTGCGGTACGACCAGACCCTCGTCCAGAAGCCGCTGCGCAAGAACATACCACGCCTCAGCGCAGACCCGGTCGTCGACGCGGGCATCCAGGTCGAACGGCGGGGCCCAGGCCACATCGTGACCAAACTGCGTGTAACAGCACACCCAATCCGGCTCGACGCTGCGGCGCGTGTGGCCGCGCAGGGGAAAGGGGTCAAGGGCCACGTATCGACCGCCGGCGGGGCCTAGGGCCTTGTAGCATGTCGACATGGAGTCTGAGTCCGAGATGCAGTCGAGAGCGAGCGTGAGAGCGCCCTGCGTGTAGCTCAGGACGTCGGCGCCGCAGCTGGGCGAGCGATAGTCAAAGGTCGCCGCAGCGCCGAGCTTCAGGGATCGTGCTGCTGAGGATGTCGAGCACGTCGTGATGGGGGTGAAACCCATCAGCTTGAGGACCTGGATCGCCATAGCCCCAGTGGCCGTGCCGCCTCCATAGACCAGTACATAGGATGCCGAGCTTGCGGTAGTTGATGCTGCTGCTGAATCCTTGTTCGAGCCGAGCTGCAGAGCGCCTTTTGTATTTTCTGGCATCGCCATCTTCATGTACTGGAAAAGAGACAGTCCGACGGTGGCCAAGGCGGCAGGCAGGGAAGCAGCGGTGGCAAGATCCATGCTGGCTGGAATTTTCCAGGCCAGGCGCGCAGGAACAACGGCATACTCGGCAAACGCACCGTTATCCCGCCGGAGAGGGTTGTTTCCAAAGATGCCGGCCATTATGCGGTCGCCCACATTCCAAGCCTCTGCATCGACGTCGCTGCCTAGAGCGACCACAGCACCAGAGAAATCAGTGCCGCTGGTTGCGCCGGGTGTGGGAGATAGGTCGGCAGACTTGCAGTCTACCTGGTTGATAGAGACGCATGCCACGCGGACGAGCAGCTCGGACCGGCCTGGTGAAGGTACTGATGCATCTTCGGACACGTAGACATGTCCAGGCCCAGATACTTTGAGTGCCTTGTGGGTGGTGGGTAGAAAATCCGGAGCAGTCATGGTGCAATGAGTAGTGTACTAGAGGTCTGAGTGATGCTGTAGAATCAACGGCTTCAAATCGCTGGATGTGAGGTGAGCGGGGGTATTTATGGTCCGAAAATGGCTGCTATCCTGGGCGCTTTGGGTTGACCGACATGATTCCTCCTTCAGTCATCGCAAAACTGAGAGTAGATCTCAGCTCCACCAGAGAGTAAAGTCGAGGAGACTCTGTTGTAAAGACAACACTGGATGAGAGGCTCGAAATGCTGCATATGGACTTCATGTAACCCTCTTCGTTTTACTGTCTGACTAAGGAATGACAGCACGGTAGGAAACACAAGCGTACATTTTGCCAAATTCAGAGAAGTAGTGCGTCATTCGACTTCATTTTTTGATTACGAGCTTAAAGTCGCGAATTCATTATGAGCTAAAGGTAAGATTTGGTTTACTACGAGCATGGGGTCTTGTATTCTGAAAACGTCGTTTAAGTCGCGTTCAACCAGTCAAACTTTGGGTACAGAGCTGCCAACGCCTCTGGCATTTGATTGCCCACCATCACATTGCTTTCTTCGTCGTTGTCGCCCTTGTACACAACGACCAGGTTGTGATAAAAGGTCATTGACACAATATGCTTATCAAAGTACGTCGGTTGATACCCAGGAATCTCAAACTCCTTGTGATTCAACCCGTCGAGGAGACTCTTGAAGAACCCCATGGACGACGTCTTCGCGTTCAGGTCAGTGCTCGAACCACCAGTGACCTTCCAGTACGACGTCTCCAGGTCTTCCACAGCATAGATACCACCCTTCCTTAATAGCGGGAATAGGATCTTGAACGAGGCAATGACGTGGTCGCAGCGATGGCTTCCGTCGTCGACGATGATGTCGAACCCACCGCACTCATCATGCATTCTCTTCAGAAGAGCCGGGTCGTCTTGGCTGCCGCGATAGATGCGTATGCGGTCCTCTTGCAGCACCGTCTTGTCGTAGTAGTCGAGGCTCACGATCTGCGCTTTGGGGAAATACTCCTTCCACATGCGCAGCGATTCACCTCCGGCTTTAGGGTCCTCGAACCCGCCCACGCCAATCTCCAGGACGTTGATCTCGCGGTGCCGGAAGGGGCCGAAGTGGAAGTCGTAGTGCGGTGCGTACAGGTGTCCGCCGACCTCCATGGTGGTGCCTTGCCGAGTGATGGACACCTTGCCTTCTCTGTGTTTGTCCGTGCCGTGCTTGACGGCGAGTTCAGTGAGAGGCGGGCCCATGATTGGTGGTTTATGACCAGAGTATGAGTTTGCGATTAAGATATGCAGCTCTATGGTGAGAAAGAATTCGCCAAAGTGTCAAAATGGGTGGCAACCGTAACGACGTGGGGGAATTGGACGTGGTTGGAGTGCAACAAGAAAAGCAAATTACAGACAACCTCGAAAGCTAGAACTAACATGAATGTTATAGAGGATACTATCTACACTCAGAACTTCGGAGCCAGAGCCACCAAGATGCAAAGCACGCCTACCATCACACTAGAAACTGAGAGTAGGCTATCCATAAGTGACAACAAACAAGATGTCTAATGCAGGTTAACTCCGCGCATCTCACAAAGCAAAGCTTACACGGAGGTTTCCCACCACGGGTGGGTACTCCTTGCCGGCATCATTCAACCCGCCAAAGCGGTCAGTCCGGCGCCGAAGTCTCCGTCGGGAGATGTGAAAATCCCCTCTCTTCAGGACCCTGATGAGGGTCGCAGGAACGTGTCCCTATTGGAGCTTGTATTTGCAAGGGGATACAGAATAAGGCTAGAACAACCTTCGGTACGGAGTGAAGCACTCTCAAAGTCTCCTGAAACTTAGACAGCTGAGCCCCTTCATCGCAGGAGGACCAATGATCAGCAAGAACGTCCTATGGATTCCCAGCATTGAGGACCGGAACAAGGAGTGAAGTCCGCAAATACCACCGGCAGATGCCTGGATCTACATTCGAGAGATCGCCATTGGATGCACTGCTTGGGGGTCCTCTTTAGAGTTTCGGACCCGTCAACGTCAAAGGTAAGTTAAATGAATTATGAAGAACAGCAATACTTCCCGTCGGACCGTGCCTCCCAAGCCGTTAGTAATCGCCAAGTTGCATCCCGTTCGGCATGATCCGCTTATGTGGCCATGTTACATTCCGCTTCGTCCCCGGCGACGTTGATGGCGATGCTGTCAACCCCACCGACCAACCATTGCACCCTGTGCGGCCTGGCATTTTGACTTCAGCTGATGTTGATCACAATCGACAGAGTTCTTAAGATTTAGAGTTCAGATAAGATCACTTCTCTTCATCAGATCTCGAGCAGAAATAATCAGAAAGACTTCGGCGAAGTACGGAATACTTCGTATATGTAACATGGATGAAAGTCCCAATATTCGTAAGCACTGGATAAGGTATTCCTTGAGTCATGCTACAGAAATTGGTAGTCGTAGTTCACGCAGACACCTCACATGCATACTTCGCATACTCCAAAGACGAGTGTTAATATCGCGAGGAAGATACTCTACTGGCTGGTTCCCTCAGTACGTATACGGGAACGACCACTCGAGAGCACGCGATTGCTAAGCTTTGTACTTGCATCGACGGCAGCTCATGCTCAATGGGTCTGAACCGGCCAAGAGAAAGTCTGACCTCTGGCATCCCAGAGTGAAACCTGTGACGATTCTATCAAGGCGGTGAAGAATGGCACGCCGGGATATTGGCGCATCAAAGATAGAAGCAGACGGGAAATTGGAAGCCCGAATCTCGTTGTGGCTTCCTGGGAGAAGCACCTCAAAACGAGGTTGAGGTTCGTAATACTGACAGGGTGGTTACGTCTGCGTCTTCTGTCATATCAGTTTCAGCACTGATCCTGGACCTTTCTCATCGCGACTCTGTAATAGCGTGCAAAGATGGTATACTTCATAGCGTGTCTATTACTGGCCGCGGCATACGTTGTATCTATTGCCGTCTACAGGCTATTCTTCAGCCCTCTTGCTCGTTTTCCGGGGCCCAAGTTGGCCGCCCTCACATTCGGCTACGAGTTCTATTACGACTTTTTCAAAGATGGAGGTGGCCGATACTGGGCTGAGATCAACCGCATGCATGATGTATCAGGTAAGTGACGAAGTGATTCGGAGTTACTTGCTCAACTTGAAGATGTCAACTTATCTCTCTATCTAGGACCCATAGTGCGTATAAACCCATGGGAAGTGCACATTCGGGATCCAGAGTTCACCGAAGCCTTCAAAATCTCGAGAAAGACGTCCAGGCCGTGGTGGTATTACCGGTCCAATGGTCCGCCGAACAGTGTCCTACAAGCCGGGTAAGTGAGACTGCCTTATGGACGTCTGTTGTCCTCATTCACGAGTGTTTGCTGACCCCTCGTTCTTCCGTGCCTCTGCTCAGCCCTCATGAGCTACATCGGATGCGCCGCGAGGCTATCCTGCCCGTGTTCGCCACCCCTCTGGTCATGTCTCGCGAACACTTATACGAGGCGCTGGTGCAAAGATTACTCGCGAGATTCCGCGCTGCCAAGGGCACCGGCGCCGTATTGACCTGTAAATCAACTCCCCTCCCTCCCAATTTCCCTATCCCTTTACTTTTCCATCGTCAGAGGTCTTGCGTGTGTACCTGGTGACTTTGCTGACCCGCTGACCTGTCCATAATCTTTAGTGGGCCATGCTTTCCGATGCCTCGCCATCGACCTGACTTGCACCACGAACCTCGGCTACGACTTTGGGTTCGTCGACGTCGAGGACTTTGAGAATGAAATGTTCAAGATTGCGAGGACCCTGGGTCGCATGAACATGATCAGCCGGCACATCGGACACTGGTTCTTTGCGGTGATGCGAGCGCCCGCGCGCTGGGCCAAGCGCGCGGAGCCCGTCAGTCCTGGGATGATTCGCGTTTTGCGGTTCCGGAACGTAAGTGGTTTACTTGATTCTCGTTATCGGAGTCAACATGAATAAAAAAGCCTCCAAGTGACTAACATGAAATGTGTGGCTTCTCTGCTCAGATGATCGACCAGGCCGTCACAGATCAGTATCGTGCTGCAACGACCAATGACACAACTATACGCGAAAAGACCGGCGGCGACAACTTCAAATCCACCGTGCAGCATATCCTCGAGTCAAACCTTCCAGCCCACGAGAAGGAGTTGACGCGCGTGGTAAACGAGGTCTGGCTCTGCATCAACGCGGGCATCGACACAGAAGGCCAAGCCATCGCCTTTGCGACCTTTATGCTCCTAAGCCACCCCGACAAGCTCGCACAACTCCGCAAAGAGCTGGCGGACTGCGAGAAGAGGCTCGGTAGATGTCCCACGTACCAAGAGCTCAAGGAGCTAAACTACCTACACGCCGTCGTCCAGGAGTCGTTCCGTCTAAACCACCCCATCGCCGGCCGCTTGCCCAGAACCGACCCGGACAATGAGATTCAGTACGGGGACGTAATCATACCCAAGGGTGTCACCGTCTCCGTGTCCACGTACGATATCTACCTCGACGCCAACATCTTCCCAGATCCGCACAGATTCGAGCCCGGACGTTGGCTTGACCCGGGCGAGAGGAAGCGCCTCCGCAAGTACGTCAACAACTACGGCCGCGGGACCCGCAGCTGCGTGGGGATGGACGTGGCCAATATGGGAATCTACTTGACGCTGGGGCGCATCTTTGCTCCGTCGGCTGGCTTCGAGCTGGCGTTGCACGATACGCTGTATGAGCGCGATGTCGCCTTTGATGCCGACTTTTTCGGGGCGTTTCCCAAGAGCGGTTCGAACCACATCAAGGCAACCGTAGTCTAGAGAAACATGATTTATGGGCTTGCGTTTGAGATGAGCAAGTGTCCTTTGGGACAATCCGTGACTCTTCGGCTCGATAGAATCAATAATGAGAATGACATTACCCAAGGCTCGAGTTCGAAAGACTTCAGGTGGGCGAAAAGCTCTCGATTGAATAAATTGAATCACACGTCGGCTCGCACGTTGCTTGAGACACTTTGTGTATGTTCGGTAGACTACATCTTGAAGGTCTGACCATTTCCTTCGCGGTAAGAAGCGGTTGATAATCGTAGATCGGTTGTTGTATTGCCCGTCCCAAGAAGCAGTGTTCATGTTCAATATTCTTGACAATCATAGCAATAATGGTAGAGTGTCCCCAAAAAAAGAATCAAATTGTGTTCCCGTAGACACTTATCAGCTATACAATCATTGTTGCATGCTCAACCACACATCTTGAAAGACATGTCCGGCAAACAAATCCAGCCGAGAGCCTCCAACCGACCACGAGCCATTGGCACCAGCCAGATCATGGTATACCCTTATTCGTCAGCCTCTTCCTCTTCCTCGTCATCATTATAATTCTCATCATCATCATCATCATCTTCATCCTCATCCTCGTCCGAACTCCACCAGAGAATATGCCGATGAGCATACCCAGAATACATCGGCCGAATCTCCACCCTCTTCGCCCGATCCTCCTCGCTCATCCTCCCCTCGACGAACCTCCACGTATCCATAACGACAACATACTCAACCGTATCCCCCTCCCCGTGATGAGCCCACGTCTGCCCACCGAGCTTACTCGCCCCCGTCCAAGTCCACTCCACCAGCTCCGTCCCCTCGGCACTCAAATACCCTTCTTCTTCTTCCTCCTCCTCCTCTTCCCCCTTCTCCTCTCCATCCTCTCTCACCCTCCCATCATCCCTCCCAGCACCACCACCCCCAACAACCAACTTCCACCCCTTATTCCTCCCCACAATCCCCATCATCTCCTCCCTCTTCCCCACAAGCGTCTCATACTCGACCCTCAGCTCCCTCAGACCCCTCGGCCCCCGGAACCCCCGCAACCAATCCTCCTTCATCCGCAACGGCTCGTCGCTCTCCCAGTACCACCAGTCCGAGTACCGCACCGTGATCGTCAACACCTCGGGCCGGAACTGGGGCTGCGCAAACAGCGTCGCCAGGTTCCGCCCTTCCTCTAGCCAGTACATCTGCGTAAAGAAGCGCACCTTGGTCAGGTCGCGCGCCTGTTGCTCCGTCAGGGCGGAGAAGAACTTCTCGCAGGCGTGGTTTCTCGTTCTTCCTTCTGGGCCGCGGTCTGGACACACCCAAGATTAGTTCACTTTCGTTCGTGAGCAACCCAAATCACATCAAGATCTTCACAGAGCTTCGTGTAGAGGCCAAGGGGGGATGAAAACACTCAAACAAGGAAATATAACATACCAAACCAAAAAGCCCACTCCAACTCCCTCAAAAACACCTTCTGCCCCTCCACATACGCCAGCTTACACGCCCTCAGCAAACTGCTACTACTCTTCCTAGGTCCCGTGAACCCGGGCCGATACCAGTACGAGTCCTTCGGGTACGCCGCGCCCCCCTCCTCCTCGGAGAACTGCACCAGCGCCAGCGCAAAGATCTCGTTGCGGATCTCGCCCGGTAACGTCCCAAAGAGCGGGCATTGGAGCTGGTTGTCGTACGTCGAGACGTCAATCGTCGTGGTCGAGTCCATGATTTTGTCCTTCTTCTTCTTCTCTCTTGGCGAAATCTTGTAGAAATCAAAAACTCTTTATGAAAAAGATGATGGTTGGAGGTGATGGTTGTCAAAAAAAGACCTCTCGTGCGAGTGGTGGCGTACAGACGAACACACCACTTATAAACCTCGTCCCTCTCCAATGGAACCGTGTTGGGCGTCGCACAGAGCGGGGTCGGCTGCCTGCTGTTGCCTGCATCCTCACATACCAACGTGCCTCAACTGATCTCTAACGAACAGCATTCATGCTTCTGACCAACCAAGCCGATACTAATTTTCTTTCCCTTGGTTCCCTCAACACTGCAGAGTTGCTAGATCTACAATGCTTGGCGCTTTCTCTCCTAAGTTGCGGTGACAAGACATGAACAATTAGTTGGGATGAGGTAGTCCAAATTGGGACTGGTTATTTTGCAAAGTATCAATTCAATACCAAAAGCGATTCGTTCAATTAGCTTGTATTCCATGAAAGCGCGGCCGTAAGAATGGTATTACATGCAAGCATTAACATCACCAACTCCAGCCTGTCCGTCCTGATATCCTTCATACAAACTGGAAAGCATCGCACGACGAATCCCCATACCGCTCTAGTGAGCAACCACAGACTCGGTCTGCCTGGTACCATTGCTCACAATGCTATCGGTGTCCTTCTCCGAAACTTCCTGGTGCGCAGGAACCGAGCCGGCCACAATCTTAGCGTCCTCGTCGTGTACCGCGTTCTGAGTGCCCCTAGTGTTAGACACGGAGTCGGACTGTGCAGCACTGAAATCGTCCTGCTCTGGGCGCCAGTCGCGCAGGTCATCCTCGGCGTCATTGAGAATCTGTCGCGCCTGTTGAGCGTGGTGATACGTGGGACGCTCGTCGCCCGGTACGACAGGAGTATCATCGAGGAGGTGAAGAAGCCGTCGGCCGTGCTTGGCCAGGATGATTTGCTTCTCGGCCCTCTCAATAGTTGCCGCGAACTCGGCTTCGTACGCTTCCTTGAGCTTCTGGCGAGTCTGTATTATTTGTTAGCAAACTAGTGTCAAGGACTTGGGGAGGTCAGCTTCATACGATATTCGACAGTTGAGCTTCGGCGACCAAGTTCTCTGCCTCGGCGCGGACAAGCTCCTGCTCAAGGACCACGAGCCTCGCGCTCTGGGGCTCCTTCAGCTTGAGCTTGGCAATCTCGTCGGCAATCTTATCCTTGCCATCACGGCTCGGCTGCACACTCTTCTCCGTGTTGCGAATGTGCTTCAAAACACCGCGTGCATCGTCCAAAGAGTGAGCATACTGTTCCTCCTGCTCGCCAAGCTCGCTCAGGATGACGCCGACCTTGTCCGAGACGTCCGAGACGGCGGCGTCGTTGGTCTGCTCGCCCCACTCGGACAGCTGGGTGGCAATGGAGGTGCGCTCACGGCCGGCGGTCTCGTGGGCGTTGATGAGGTTGTTCTCGCTCTTGATGATCTTGTAGAGTTTGCGCGAGAGCTCGGGCTGAACGTTGCCGCGGAGGGAGTTGAAGGAGAAGCCGGCGCGCTTGGAGGCGCCGTTGTTCTGGGAGCCGTTGCGGCGGTGGCTGGATCTGATGGAGAGTGATCGGTTCCTGTGAGCGTGTTAGTCGAGGGTTTCGAGCTTGGTGGGTATGACTGTGTATAGACGTAGAAGGAGACGTGATGGGGACCACTGAAGCGGAAATGCTTATGGGTTTCGTGCTGATGGCGAGGCCATGGCACTCGTCGCTGTTTTGGGGGGAGAACCAGCGTCGCATTTTGGCTGATGTGGTGATGGGTGATGTTGTGTGAAGCGGATCTCACTTACATGATGGCGGTTGTCTGGATTCAAGAGCAAAGTACCTCTGTTACCCAAGCTGTACCTTCTGATGATATCGCGAAGCTCAGAGGAATGAGCTACTGGGATGCGGTGGGAAGGAATAAACCTGGTCCCGGTAGAGTGTTAAGTGTACGAGTAAGACGCTGGGTCTGGGTATCTACGGGATCTTCGAAGCCAAGACTCAGGTGCGCCTGTCTGGTTCAAACAGTTGGGGCAGGGCGCAGAAAAAGGTTGTTCGTCGAGAGGAAAGTTGCAGTGTAGGATGCGACAGCCACGATGCGATGCGACAAGGGTCCTGCGTTGACTTTAAGAAGGGGTCTTTGGGGAGGAAAGGATGGGGGAAGGAAACACTTTGCGACGGCACAGTCGGGATGAAGGAAAGGGCCGAGTGAGACACTCATGTCATAGTTCGGGCTTGCTGGCAGGCCGGCATTCCACATCACAGGAGAGAAACTAAACTCAAGAGAGTGAAGGTACATTGGCAATAACCCGGGTAGCTCTGGTAGCTCGAAGCTCTAGTCTTCTTCGGGCCGGGGAGAGCGAGGCAGGCCACGACAGCTTCCCACCACTCTGGGCGTGGGCCTTCATGGTAGCTCAGGTATCTCGTGGCGAGAGGACAATCCTTAAGAGATAGTAGCAATGAAGCACGCCGAGAAGTATAGGCTGGTGGGCGGTTTGTGCGGCTAGTTCACCTGTTTACTACAGTCGCGTACAATAGAACAAGCTCTCTCTCAACTTTTGGAGGTGTGGTGATGATGATGCGAAGGATGACGAAGGGGGGGTTGGAGGGGTCGCGCCAATGATGTCATTACCCGTCCGGGGACTCTAAGCGACAACTCGGGAAAATCGTCCCCTCCACTCCCCTCCGCTTCCTGGTGGGCAGCTCCCTCCCTCCAACTGGCTTCCCCCGAATCGCATCATCGTGTGACAGACATTTCATAGAGGGACATCTGTCACCAGGTGCTCACATACTTTTACAGACACAATACCTAATTTAGCCCATAAGGCTGATGAATCAAATGCCATCAAACTCGGGCAACTTCCAGGTGCTCATCCCGTGTTCTGTTGCGCACGGCTGTGCAATGCTTGAGGCTCACAGACGATGGAAGCCGCATGGGTTTGTCATGCGCACGTCTTCATTCGTGGTGAATGTACTTTGGCAAATTCATCCTGAGGTGAGAGAGAAAAAATGCTTCATTGCGTGAAAAAATCTTGTTAAACAAGCCGATATCATATAAACTTGTAAACTTTCGTAGCAATCGTTACCGCCCAGTCCAAAAAAGACACCATTAATCATACAGAAACTCCAGATCCCCAGAAGCCGGGGGCATACCACACTCTCGTGAATCACACGATCGAGCGCCTGTCCAAACTGGCTTTCGGACAGCTTTCTCTCCAACCAAAAGAAACCAGACCGGTGCCTCCCATATTCGCTATCGCTGTTCGCAATGTTCTTCCGCGGCTCATATAAATAAACCTTCTTTTGTCTTTCATCCGTCTCATGTAATTGCCCGTTCTTCTTTCCCCCACCCTCTGAAACGTCCATGGGCCGTTCCCTCGTCTAAACTCCCCCCCCGCTTCGCGCCGCTCCCACATGCTTAGGATCGTTCAAGCAGCTTTCTGGGGCATGATGCTAATGCCGATAGGCAGACAGCCCTGGGCTTACTGACTCATCGGTAGGTGCGGCTCGTCCTCTCGTAGACGACGGGTTCGACGTAGCTGACCCGCGGGCTGCTAGCGACGTACGACCTCCTCACGCTCGTGTAGCTCGCGCGCGGGGAGTGTCCGTGGTGGTGGTGGTGGTGACCGTGGTGGTGATGGCCGTGGTGGTGGTGATGGTACCGGGTCGGTACGATCTCCTCTTGGTAGTAGTACTTCTTGCCTCCTGCTCCGAAGCACATTTTGGAATGATGGATGAGGTGGTTGTAAGCTCGGTGGTTTGCAGTGAGGTATTAGAGGATGTAGATGGTCGTTTATTGGATGAGGTTGAGGTTGAGAGGTTGCGGTTGATATTAGGTCGTCGTCGGCTAGTCGGTTGACAAGCTGGAATAAATAAGGTAGAAGATCCCAAAGAAGATTCTATTTGCTTAAAGTGCTAAGGCTATGCATACGCCGGACTGGAAATTGAACGGCGATGGTGGTGGGCGGACAGGCTGCCTTTTTATGATTTCCTATTTCCTTCTTCAACCCCCTTCAACCCACAAGTCAGTCAGGCTTGGACCTCTCTTCCAAGCCAAGTGTGTTTACTAAAGCAAGGTAAAGTAGCAGTAGTCAGGGGTGGAGGGGGGAAGGGAAGACTCGAGCTTTCCAAGGATTATGCGGTCAGTCATCCATCCCTTCTATCCCATCCATCCAACCCATCCCACCATTACCTACGATTAAGTGCCTTTTTCGGACGGGGGACCGCGGCGGCCCTCACCGAAACCCTGGCGACGGTGAGTGCTGGTTGGTGGGATGACGGTGGAGGGGAAAGAATTCATAGTGCAAGAAAAGCGGCTTGGCTTTTTCGTCTGCTGCATTTTCTGGCTTCTCGATTCTGCTTATTGCTGGTGGGCAGTGTTCGTTGAGTACGCCATACGGTTACTTTCTCTTCCAGGCTTTTCAGGCGTGGGCGTGAGCAATGGGGGAGTGGGCGCAGCTGCCCTGGTTTCCGAACCCATGCTCCAACCCGCGCCGGGGAACAATTACGAACAGACAGTTAGAGTTGGGGGGAACTTGGATCTGTACATCCTTGTTCAAGAACAAGCAGATATGACGGACGTAAGAAAAAATTCGGGGGCGTGTCTAGACCGCCTGTGGGAGCTGCGTCAACCGATTCACCACGCCCAGAAAGCCAGGGTCTCCCCCACCTCGCAGTTTGATCCGCGTGAGATGGCAAATGGGTCCCCTAAAAACCACCTATCTACAGCTCAGCAAAAAAGGTAGGGCGGACGGTTCTAGCTAGGGAAGAAAAGTTGGTTCTTTCGCAAAGAGGCAGGGTGAAGGGGTCCAGAACATCTCATCGTCTTTTTTAGAGTTGCGGCCTGACAAGTCACAGATTCACATACTGTAAGGCCTCAAAACGAAGAAAACCTTTTGCAATTATCTGCCTGTCAAACTAATTCCTCTGCCCAACACCCGGCTCTTGAATCCGGGAACACTCTTCAAAAGAAACGGTACAGGTATCATTGACCGTTACCGTTACAGTCAAAAACGCCAACCGTTCCTGCAAAGAAAGCAAGGAATTGTCCAGTGTAGGGGAGGAAATCCGCCACGGAGAATAAAAATACCACCAGAATCCTGTCAAACAAGCTTACCCGGCCACCGACGATCTCGAGTGGCCATGGAATTATTTTTCCCTGGCCACTACAACTTCCCTACAGGCCACCGTCGCCTCTTAGTTCCTATCGCGTATAAGAAAAAGACTGGACGGCAGTTCAATCGCGTCGAGATCAGATCTTGCTGCTAGGTGTCCGGTCCACTCCACCCACACACCACCCTACTCACCGCACTCACCGCACTGCCCTGCCCGCATCTCGGGTCAGCCCCTCGACGTCAGCCTGCATTCCCCTTCCCGGGGACCGGTCTCGTCTTTTTGTTCTTGACAGCAGGGATGCTCTTCTCGAAGGCTTCTGCTCAAGTGCCTACGGATACACTAATTGATAGGCGGTGCTAACTTTAGCATCTGTGACCCTCCCTGCTAGGCTAGGAGGCATGATGACAAAAGCCAGAAGAAGGCGGGTTCACGTGGAGGAGTTTAATTGTCATAGGTGGACCAACTCGTCAGTCCAAATCGTGATTCTCTAAAGCCGTTTCGTTCCGCGTTCTGCTTTTTGGAAATGCCCATCTGATGTTACATGTACAATGCTATGAAAAGCCCACTCAATTCCCATCCTTCCGCCCCTTACTGTCTAAGAGAGGTATCGTTTGCATCTACGCCTTGGTCGAAATCTTGGGGTTCAATCCTCCAACGAGCCATGCAGCGGCGAACAGGGAAATAAAGCTGACGAAGATAACAAGGGGCTTCCGCAGGGCGGAAGACACCGAGTACTCGTAGGAGACAATCACCTCCCGGTCCCGGAACTCGTCAACAAGGTTGTTAGCCTTGATGGTGACTGAGGTGCGTCCAACGGTGTCGAGGTACGTCTTGTGGACGCTGATGGCAGAGTCCACAATGGAGGACTCAGGGATGCTAGTGTAGAACTTCACGTTCCTGTAACGGCTCTGTTAGAACTCAGACGGCAAAACGGGCTTCTCACAATTTCACTTACGTAGCTCCCTCTGGCAGGAGAATCTGCAGGTTGACCTTTGCGTACTCGATTCCCTCGGGCTGCTTAGGACCCTCGAGGAAGGGGACGTTGACAACGTACTTGCCAGCCTCGACGGTGCGGACAAAGTTCTTGGCATCCGAGTTCCAGCCGATGGTGAAGGGGTACTTCCAGCCGCCAAAGATGGGGTAGCGAGGCTTGATCTCCAGGAGCGCCTCGCGCTTGTTGCTGCGGAATCTCGAGGTAGAGACGTTGCCGATAGCATCGACAAAGTACGGGTCCGCACTTCCCACCTTGAGAGGGAACTTCATCTCCTTGAGAGCGTAGGTGTTGGGGTTGTAGTACGCCGCCTGCGCCCACTTGACGCGGTTGAAGAGCTTCGACAGATTGGCGCCGCGGTGGTAGAGCTCGTATCTCTCCTCGAAGGCCACATTTCCTCCCCAGTGGCTGACCTCGACATCGCGATCGAGCTGGGCGACGTGGGTGACGGGCTTGGTGAACTCGAAGCGTACCTGGGCGGGGGAGACGGCACCGGCGGGCTTCTCGTCAAAGGGACCATAGGTGAGCTTAGCACCTTGCTTCTGAGGGAACTCCTTGATATCGCCGCTGCCAGGCAGCTTGGTGTAGTCGGGGATGTTGGACGAGTGGGACTTGAGCTCGGTCTTCTGCTTCGAGGTGACGTAGGCCGAG
The DNA here is from genome assembly GCF_011075155.1 of Colletotrichum scovillei. Lineage (NCBI taxonomy): Eukaryota > Fungi > Ascomycota > Sordariomycetes > Glomerellales > Glomerellaceae > Colletotrichum > Colletotrichum scovillei. The sequence goes on from NW_023336262.1 coordinate 2,698,614, forward strand.
GGCGCGTACACGGAGAAGTCGTAGGTGAGGAATTGTTGCTCCTCCTGGGCGATCGAGGCCGGCAGGGGCTTGTAGGCCTGGAGAACGTAGTAGGAGATGCTCAGCGTCTGCTGGCCGCCGGCCTTCAAGGGCGTGGGGAGTTGGATCTTGTAGTACTGAGTCTCGCTGTTGCATCTGTTAGTTCTCCCATGTGCACTGTAGGGTGTGCGATGTGCCCAAGAGCCAAAACGTACCTCAGGGGATCGTACTCGACCGCATCAACGGTGAATGGGCCAGCTTCGGGGTTCTTCCTATCCTTGGCCTCAAAGCCTCCAATGCGCGACATCTGCTCGGGGGTGAAGGGCAGGTAGTATGCATCTTGGGGCTGCTTATCAATATTCTCAATCAGAACATTGATTGACTCCTTGACGTAGTTCTTCTCGAGGGAGACAATGTGGACAAGATTGGCGTTCTTGAAAACCTGGGGCGGCTTGAAGTTGGCGGGCAGGTTGACCTTTGACACCTTGTCAGCTGCAGTCGTCGAGTCGGAGCTTGCGACAATCGGGGAGAGCAGGCTCAGAAGGCCGGCGGCAATGGCGAAGGCTCTCATGATGTGGGTTGGTGGAGGGAATTGCTCATCGACAGAGCTCTCCCGGCAATTGAGAATCAAGAATGGAGAAAAGCGGTTGTTGAGACGCAATTGGGGGCTTTCACTCCATTGCCCGAATTGATGATCTGGCTCCTGAGACAGCTACCCCCAGCCAAAAAGCTTACGGATACGTTGCTTGACGACGCGCACGGGCCACGGATAGCTCCACTTCACTGGAGAGTAGACGGATCGGGACTCGGTTAGTCCGAGACGGGCACGCGGCACTGGCGCGGCCTCGGTGGAGGTCAAGCCACACTTTACCAATGGCAGATGCCACTGCGGGACAGCTTCAGCCACGCGCTTCGTCCACGTTTTATCTCCTCGCTTAGGTACTTGGATACTTCGTCACACGGGGCTCCATATCTGTAAATTCACCAATGGTAACTGGGTCCTGGCATTTGGTGGGGTGGACAGCTACCGACTCTCTTTTCGTGAGCTGCCATTTGTCCCTCAACAAGACGTCACGCACCGCAACCTCCGGGCTTTGGGAACGCTTGAGAACGGCGCTTCCGGTGCTTCCAGCCCGTTTCTCCCGGGATGCTGACCATCCTGGCTTGAATACAGGTGCTCGTAAGATGTGGGATATGGGAACACGCTCTTCCAGCATCTCTTTCACGTGAGATATCCCATCGGAGATAGGTTGGTAGACAGCTATGGTCAGTTCAGGTCAACCCTAGGGGTCCACCGCTAGCTGCCATCTACCTTGACCATCCCAGCTATGGCAAGACCGCTGCAAATCTCGTGGTAATCTTTGGACGAGCGAGACGCGGGCTGGCGGCTCTGGTCCGCGACCAGTGGGACAACAGAGAAAAAGGTACCAAGAAAACTAGTGTGCAGTTTTTGGAGTTTGAGCTGCCCTGGTACCTAAGGCTCGTACGGTTATACCAGTAAGGAGATAGGTAGACAGACATTGGATGACCCATCGGAGATGTGCCTCAGCGGCTTCGGGGGACTCGACTCGTCGAAAGGAAGGGGGCCACAAAGTAAGGTAAGGTAGCCGTAGTGCAGCAGCGTGCAGTGGTGCTGAGTGAGTGATCTCCAGTCCTGACAAGGTCCAGTCCGCCCGAGTTTGACCTCCCACCTCACCTCCTTCCCTCTCGGTCAGATGATCCACGCCCATTCACCTTTTCCCTCAACGTCACTTCCCTCACCCGACGCACCTCACCTCTGGCGAATTGACCGCCTACCACCACCCACCTAGCAACGAACACAACACCAAGCAGATTTATCGTGTGTTTTTGCCCTACTTCCCTACGCAGCTTCCAACAGCTTTTATTTTGCTGCACCCATCATCACCTATAGCTCAATCGCTACCCCTCATCAACTTTTACCCCGCCATCCGTCAGAGCTTCGGTCAAAATGGTTGGTCTCGGTCCCAAGGTTCCGCCCAGTAGGAAGGGTAAGTTTTGCAGCTACGATTTCCCCCTTCCCTTTACTCCTTCTCCCTACCTTTGAACTCCTGGAAATACCCAAGGGCGACACGATGGCCTTATATGCAAAAATGACATGGTGTACCGCCTCACGTTGAGACTGAGACAGCTCTCGAGATGAGGTGGTCTTCAAGCTACTACTCCCTGTACGCCATTCCGCTGGTGTCGTCCCACCCTCCAAGTCATCCTCAACGCCTCACCCTCAAAACTTTCGTCCCGCTCGCACCATCACAATCACCACCGTCCAATCCTGCCTCCCACCCACGGCTGGAACGGCCAATTGCCATTCGGAGATGACGCGCCACAAGGCTGGACCGCTATGCAGCACTTCCCGGTGGCCGGAGCTTCCCCAAGCCAGAGGGGTACCTTGCTTGTCAAGCAAAAGCAACTCTCTTGGGAAAAGCTCAAGCCATCCAGCGTTGAGGTGGAAGACCTTGTCTCACTTTGCCAGACATTCCCCCACCTTGATCCCCCAGCTTTCTTTCTCCGATGACTGCAGCTATCTAGTTATAAACAAGCTGGCAAGCGCTGCTTGTCTCCCCTCCAGGCCTTTGTGTTGACCGCTACATCGATTGCTTGTTGTTATTTGCCCTTTGTCTCGCGAGCTTCGATTCTGGATCTTGTTTTCCTGAACACAATCATTTTGTGATATCCATCCACCAAACGTTGCCACGCTCAAGTGTGGCAAGACACCAAAATCTCACAGCCAGCTTCACACAACCGTCACAATGGTGGACAGAGCGATTGCCCCCGCTACAAGGGAGAGATCCTACCACCACACCGATATCTTTGTGCCATCACGTCAAAGCAAGAACATACATCTACAGATTCAATACGATTCATGTTCGCTAACCATGTGTGAAAATCTAGGTTCCATGGCCGATGTGCCTAAGGATCTTCTGGCTGAGGTCAAGAAGCTCGAGGAGCAGTTCACCGTTCCGACTGAGAAGCTCAAGCAGATCAGCGCGCACTTCATCACAGAGCTGGACAAGGGTAAGTTGACACCTGTGGAAAATTGGAGTTTTTCATGGAACTGACTTGAAGCATAGGTCTGAGCGTCGAGGGCGGTAGTATCGTATGTTGAGACCTGAATAACTATTGGCTTCTGGAGCACCTTTCTAACTATTTTAACAGCCCATGAACCCGACCTGGGTTATGTCCTTCCCCGATGGCTACGAGACCGGCACTTACCTTGCCCTCGACATGGGCGGAACTAACCTCCGTGTCTGTGAGATCACCTTGACGGACCAGAAGTCCGAGTTCGACATCATTCAGTCAAAGTATCGCATGCCCGAGGAGCTCAAGACCGGCCAGTCAGAGGAGCTGTGGGAGTACATTGCCGACTGCCTGGCTCAGTTCATCCAGACTCACCACCCCGACCACCCTCAATCTCAGAAGATTCCTCTTGGTTTCACCTTCTCCTACCCTGCCACTCAGAACTACATCGATGAGGGCATCCTCCAGCGCTGGACCAAGGGTTTCGATATTGCCGGAGTTGAGGGTCACAACGTTGTCCCTTTCCTTGAGGCTGCCCTGGCGGCCAAGGTATAATAAGTCCCTTGAGCACAGATGAAGCACTAGTAACTAACTCCCGCTTAGAACGTCCCTATCAAGCTGTCTGCTCTGATCAACGATACCACTGGCACCCTGATTGCCTCTGCCTACACCGACACTAAGATGAAGATTGGCTGTATCTTTGGTACTGGCTGCAACGCTGCTTACATGGAGGACTGCGGCTCCATCCCCAAACTTGCTCACATGAACTTGCCTCCCAACACCCCCATGGCCATCAACTGCGAGTGGGGTGCTTTCGACAACGAGCACAAGGTCTTGCCTCGTACCCCCTACGACATCATCATCGACAAGGACTCTCCTCGTCCTGGCCAGCAGGCCTTTGAGAAGATGATTGCCGGTCTCTACTTGGGCGAGATCTTCCGCCTGGTCCTTGTTGACCTCCACGACAACAAGTCTGTGCACATCTTCGAGAACCAGGACATTGCCAAGCTCCGTAAGGCTTACACCTTGGATTCCTCGTTCCTGTCCGCCATTGAGGAGTAAGTTTTCTTGATCTTGAAGCTGTCTTAATCAGTATGCTAATCCGATAAAGCGACCCCTTCGAGAACCTTCAGGAGACTAGCGACCTCTTCCTCTCTAAGCTGAACCTCAAGGCCACCAGACCCGAGTTGGAGCTGGTCCGCCGCCTTGCTGAGCTCATTGGCACCCGCGCCGCCCGCCTCTCGGCTTGCGGTGTTGCTGCCATCTGCATGAAGAAGGGCTACGACAACTGCCACGTCGGCGCTGACGGTTCGGTCTTTAACAAGTACCCCCACTTCAAGGCTCGTGGCGCCCAGGCTCTGCGCGAGATTCTCGACTGGCCTGCTAAGACCAACCCTAAGGAGGAGGATCCTGTTGAGATTCTCGCAGCAGAGGACGGCAGTGGTGTTGGCGCCGCCCTGATTGCGGCCTTGACCCTTAAGAGAGTCCAGAACGGCAACATGGCCGGCATTCTCCACCCCGAGAACTTCACATAATCATCCCAAGACGCGAGGATGGGTTGAAAAGGCAATGAGATTAAACAAAAAGCGAGGTCTTGCTAGATGGGGGGGTTCTTTTTGATAGGAAGTCTTATCTGCATTGGTTCTACGGTCATGTCCACCAGACCTACTAGATAGCTCATACAAGCAGTATTCCTACCCCCCAGGCTTTTACTTATTTTCAACCCATGAACGTGCACGTGGGCAAGCGGTACTCTGTCACCGGTTAGTATTGTCGAGGCATCAGGACACCCAGAAGAAGAAAAACTCACTATCCAAAGTCCAGTACCGGCGCACGACACCCTCCCACTCGCCGGCGCCGGCCTTTTCCAAGCCCTTCATGTCGACGTCCATCTCGTCCCACTCAACGTCCAGGCCGGCGTCGGCCATGTGCATCTCGACCACCTTGGTGTAGACGTCGTAGCATATCCGCCGGTCGGCGCCCAGGCCGTTGAAGAAGCTGAAGCGCCCCTCGAAATCGAGCAGGCCGGGGATGTACTCCGTGAAGAATGTCTTCAGCTGGCCGTAGTCTTCGCCGAACGTGTCAAAGTAGATTGCGTCGTAGACTTCGCCGGCCTCGAGGAGTTGGGGGACGACGTCTTGCCACCTGCCGCGGTGGATTTTGTAGGCTCCTGGTCGGGGGGACGAGGATTCCCATGCGGCGCCGAAGGTGGAGGGGATCGAGTCTGAGTCAGTGGTGGTGGTGCCGTCGATTTCGGCGAGGACTTCGGGGTGGGCTTCGATGATGTGGTGGCGGGCGGGGGATGTGGCGCGGAACATGGAGTCGATTATGCCCATGCCGAAGCCGATGTTGAGGATGCGTTTGCCTGATATCGTGGAGGTAGCAGCATCGGCGGAGGAGTCCTCGGCTGTGGATGGTGGCGGGATGAGGGCGTCGACGCTCTTGCGCATGATTTCCGTCTCCCACGCCATCATGACGCCGTTGCCTGCCTCGTCGACGAGTTTGCCGGAGGAGTAGGTCAGGTTGGAGGCGAGGTACTCTTCCGAGTTGAGGGAAGGGTCCTGGACGGCGGGTGGTTGGAACGTTTTGGGTTCTTGCTGCTGTTCCTCTGAGACGGGTGCTGGTGCCTCGACGAGTTGTGGTGCTTCTTCCGTATCGTGTACGTCCTCAATGACAACGTCGTTGGCGTCTGCGGTCCCTTCGACGGCTGCCTCGACCTCGTCCTCGTCCATCTCCGAGCCCCCCGAAGAAAGCGCCTCGTACCCGTCCAACAAGCCAAACAGCATCTCGGCGCGCACGCCGGCCTCGACGCAGAGGTTGTAGAGCGCCTTTTGGCCGAGGCGGAGGGCGAGGCAGCCCGGCGTCTCGTTGTTGTTGTCGACGTCGTTCCAGATTGCGCCGGAGAGGAAGAGCTCGTGGACCGTTTCCTTTGCTTCTTCTACCTGTAGGTCTTCGCTGTCGTCGTCTCCGTCTCCATTCTGGACTTCATTATCGGTGGAAGGGGGAGCAGGTCCGCAGGCGCGGATGGCGGCGTGGAGGGGCGTCTCGCCGGTCGTGGGGTCTTGGCAGCTCGCTTGGCCCGGTTCCTGGAGGAGTTTCTTGAGGGCGGAGGAGTCGTGGCTCCAGGCGTGGAGGAGGATTTCGCGGGTTGCGTCGGGGCAGTCTGTTGTGATGCGGGCTTGCATCGAGTCGTCGATCGGTGTCGCCATGGTTGTGTGTGTATGGTGGTTTGGGGGGGTAAGTCGAGGGAGTTTGAACTCTGGGTGTGGGGGAGCCTCGATCGTCTGGGAGGGAGAGGATTTCGACCGAGAAGAAGGAATTCGGATCTAGACACGGCTTTTGCTCCGATCGGTGTGCCGGAGGTGGTAGGGGGGTGTAGGTCCGTGGTGCGGTAGGATTCTTCGATATCGGCCGGGTGTCTAATCCGTAGAACTTTTTTTTTCGCCGTGTCCGCGCCGGTGTGTATCCCCCGCCGACCCCGCCATCCGCCGAAAGAGAAAAAAAAAATCCTCCAGGTAGAGCCCTCCTGCGGGCTGCAGCAACAGCTGGCGTGTGACGTCTGCCGCACGTGCGCATTTGTTGCTCGCAATTGGCCAATTGACACCCCGTGCCCCCCCCCCCCCTGCGGCTAGCTCTGGGTACCAGCGGAAACTGGAGCCAGACACCCACTGGGACCACCAGACTACCTGGAGCTAAGCCGGGTTGGAGCCGCGCTTTACTGGGTCAGGACCGCTAAAGGACTTGAAAGTTGCGAGGGAGATACGATGGGAGGAGAAGGACGAATGCGCCAGCTCCCACGTTCTTCGTTTCTCGTGCTTTACATGTCTCGTAAGATAGTGACGTTGGAATCCTAATATTGAGCTTTGGGAATACCAAAGAAATCACGAAATGAAGGGAGTCGAGTAAGGAGACGTAAGGTAGTATAAGAAGCTGAAGGACAGTAAGGTACCCTAGAGCAGTGGAGGATTGGCCGTGCGGTGTCACTCAGTTAACGTGGTTGGCAACTGCAGCACATTGCAGGCAGTACCAAGGTATCCGTAGCGGCCCCCCCCCCCCCCGTCTGAGGGCCCCCTGTCCGAAGCTTGTCTCGTAACCACTGGCCGCCGCCTCGCATTCCATCGCCTTTTGTTTTGCCTGCAACACCCGACCGCGCGACAGGCGAAAGCTTCCCAAACCCTCTCATACTTTTCTCCAATATCTGGAACATTGAGCCCAAGTCGGTTACACGGCGCAAAAGCTGCATAAGGTGAGACCTCTATCCGAATAAATCTCCTCAATTCGACTCCACATCGTCAACAAGCAAGCCCCCTCAAGAATTCCATTACCCAAAAGGCAGACTAACTCTGGGCGTTTCTTCGACTAAGCCTCCTTTGCTTTTCTGCCCTGCTATGCCCATACCGATGATGCCATTTCCCTCGAGACCCGGCTCCTCATGCTAATTGTCTACGATACAAAGACACAGGAACGAACTTGGCGACCGAGTCTAGCACCCAGCGAATCCCCCTGGCGCGCCCCTCCCGGCATCGTCGTCATGAAGTTCGGCGAGCAGCTCCGCTCGAGCATCATCCGCGAGTACCAATGGTACTACATCGACTACGACGCCCTCAAGGCCGACCTCAAGACCGCCACCGGGCCCGTCACACCCGCCGACAATAGCAATGGCAAGGGCAAGGGCGGCAAGCGCGAGTGGTCCGAGGAGGACGAGGGCCGCTTCGTCAAGAAGCTCGAGGCCGAGCTCGACAAGGTCCACACGAAGCAGCAGGTCAAGGCCATGGAGATCTCGAGGCGCATTGCCGTGAGCGAGCGCGAGGTCAAGGGCGTCGTCAATCGTCTCGTCGAGCGCGGCCCCCGCGAGGAGGGCCCTAGTGAGGAGGAGTTCATGCTGCTCGAGGAGGACTTGAGCGACATCATTGCCGATGTCCACGATCTTGCCAAGTTTGTCCAGCTCAACTATACTGGTTTTTACAAGATTATCAAGAAGCACGACGTGAGGCAATTCCTTCCGACATTGAACGTCCGGGTGGATCACTGACGAGGAATAGAAAACGACTGGCTGGCACCTCAAGCCCGTCTTCGACACCCGACTCAAGGCGAAGCCGTTTTACAAGGAAAACTATGACGCTTCTGTGGTCCAGCTCTCCAAGTTGTACGATCTGGTCAGGACGAGAGGAAACCCAGTCAAGGGTGACAGCGCAGCCGGCGGCTCCCAGGGCAGCTTCGTTCGCAATACGACAAAGTACTGGGTCCACCCAGACAACGTGACGGAGCTGAAGCTCATCATCTTGAAGCACTTGCCCGTACTAGTCTTCAACGCAAGCAAGGAGTTTGAGATCCAGGACTCGGCCATCACATCCATCTACTACGACAACCCGGAGACTTGGGATCTGTACGAGGGTCGTCTGAAGAAGACGGAGGGCGCCGAGGCCATCCGCCTGAGATGGTACGGTGGCATGCAGAGCGAAAACATCTTTGTCGAGCGCAAGACCCATCGCGAGGACTGGACCGGTGAGAAATCCGTCAAGGCGCGATTCTCGGTCAAGGAGAAGAATGTCAACGCTTACATGCGCGGCGAGCTGCTCCCCGCCGCTCTCTTCGAAAAGGCGCGTAAGGAGGGCAAGAAGCCCGAGAAGGCGATCGCCGAGGACGAGAGACTCGCAAAGGAGGTCCAGTACTCGACTCTCAAGAAGGGGTACAAGCCCGTGTGCAGATCCTTTTACAATCGTACCGCCTTCCAGCTCCCCGCTGATGCTCGAGTCCGTATCTCGCTCGACACGGAATTGACCATGGTTCGCGAGGACAACCTGGACGGCCGTAAGAGGTCCGGCGACAACTGGAGACGCATGGACATTGGCATCGACTATCCCTTTTCGCAACTGCCCCCCGAAGACATTGTGCGCTTCCCGTACGCCGTTCTCGAGGTTAAGCTTCAGACGCAGCTCGGCCAAGAACCTCCGGAATGGGTTCGCCAGCTCATCTCCAGTCATCTCGTGGAGGCCGTGCCCAAGTTCTCAAAGTTCATTCACGGAGTCGCTTGCCTCTTCCCCGACCGCATCAACCTGCTTCCCTTCTGGATGCCGCAGATGGACGTGGATATCCGGAAGCCCGTTACGCACGACTTTGGAATCCACAGACCCAACCAGTCGGCGACTACCACTACATCAGATGACGACGAGGATGACGAGCTAGACTCTGATGACGAGGAGGGTCCCTTGGTAGCCAGCAATAACGGTGCCACCAACGGAGAGTCGAGTGGTCAGGGAGCTGCCAGGAACGGCGGGACCGCGCTCGACGTCGAAGGCCAGACGGTCGACACCATTGCCCCCGTCGACAACGAGGACTTTTTGTACGACTCGGACGAGGAGTACGACGCCGACGAGGCCCTCGAGGAAGCCAGACGGGTCGGAGGCTGGACCTACTACAAGGCGCTTGCCTCTACAAAGGCACAAGCGGCTGGCGAGCGCGCCATCGATGTGCTCAAGTGGGCCGTGCCGCATCCCCGTGGTTCTGTGATCCCCAGGCGCGAAGTGCAAACAACGCTCTTCGGCTCGGGGCCGATTCAGACCAAGAGGTTCAAGGCCCCCAAGGGCAAGAAGATTTACGTGCCAGTCCGCGTGGAACCCAAGGTGTACTTTGCCGCCGAAAGAACCTTCCTCGGATGGGTGAGTCTCACATATTCTCTCAACAAGAAATCTCCGAACAGCTGCTAACATAACCAAAAAAAAATAGCTCGAATACTCCATCTACGTCGGCACCGTCGCCGTCACGCTACTCAACTTTGGTACCAAGCCCACGCCCACGTCCTTCATCGTGGCCGGCGTCTTCACCCTCCTCGCCATCATGTCGCTCTGCTACTCGGTCGTGATCTACCTGTACCGCAGCAACGCCATCCGCAACCGCAAGGCGGCCAAGTTCTACGACAAGTGGGGGCCTAGCGCGCTCTGCGCTTCCTTGTTCATTGCCGTCTTGCTTAACTTTGCGTTTGAGGGCAATGCGAGGGAGTATTGGTGAGACGAAGGCTTGTCTAGGTGGTCTAGGTGTGTCAGTGTGTGGTGTCTAAAGTAGTTTTACCTTTTATCTTGGAAAAAGCGAATTGTGTTGTTTTCTTTTTGATGTATTGTGTATTGTAGCGGAATCGTATAAAATGGTCTATTAGAAATTGGTGGGTTCGGTGTGTCTTGTGCTCCTCTTTCCTTATTGCATTATTTTGGTACATAGCATGGTTTATTCCCTCTTGCTTGCTATATCTACCATATATATATACATAACTTTTCCTACCTGGATCTTTCGGATATTCGTCGAGCACAAGTTCCCTGCTTGCATACCATTTTAGACCAATGCCACGCGAAGCCCAATTATCTGATATACCATTTTCAGTCGGTGATGGGAAGAAACAAGACTGCTGTCCCAGGCTACTCAGGCAATACCGTGAGCTCCAGAATACGCCATCGCGAAACACAATTCTTTCTCTTGGCCAGGTAGTCATGACTTTACTCTTCATCCTTCTATGGTCAAGTATGTGAGAACCTCCGTGGCCTTGTAAGTCCATGATGCTCTCCTCCGCTACAGCATCCATCACCATTAAACCATATGCTTCCTGAAGGGCAGTCTACTGCGTCAACCAGTCGGGTCTCAGAATTAAATCTGCACAAACGGCACTGTTGGTTGACTAGTTTCTATTGAATTCTTATTACCCACGCAATCAAGTGCTATCTTGTTTCTCGGGAAAGAAACAAATATTGGCAGGTTGATAGGTCATGTGGCTGACGCTGACCACATAACGGTTCCGAACATCACACCACCGATTTCACTGCAACTTTAACACCAATAGAGACTGGACATGGCCGTGATACCATTCAATGATGCGATGAGAAGAATTCCGCCTTTCATAGTTGGTAACAAACATTTACGTTTAATCGATTCACTTCCCGCGACGCTTTCGTTTCTGAACTATACGGTATCAAACCATGAAATTAGTTTGTTACCGGGTGTACATGAGACTTGATGACCTATGGACAACAATGCCACGGACTTTTTGAAACGGTGTTGAGTAGAAGTAAAGCAAATACCTTGATAGGTGCTAACAAGTTCATTTGCATTGGCTTTGATGAAATGAAGCCCGGTGATGTGCCTCTGTAGGGAGGCGACAAGCTGGCCACTCACCGACTGCAGTGGCGGGAAGTATGGGTGAGGCAACCCGTTGCATATTGATTAGCAAATGAATTTCACTGCGATCTTAACCACCCCTAAAGGGCCGACTGTGAGAAGCAGGCTAACATGCTGGCCACTCACTACCTTACCTGGAGGTACCTAAACCAGCCATTGGCATGCATTTTGTGCAGACACCACCTGTTTCTCTGCGATTTTAGCACCCCCCAAGAGGGGTGAGTAGGGTAAGCAAGCTAGCTGCTCACCAATGTTTGCGGTGAGGACTACGACGACTGGAACTGATTCACAGCCGCTTAAATCCTCCTCGAGGGGTTTACGACAAAAGAGAAGAAGCAGCGACATCTACATCAGCATATACCCGTTTTTACAGAGCCTGTCCGCTTGTACATTACTAAGCTAGGGGGCGTCTATTCGTAACATGATGAGAGTAACTTTACAGTGGGGTTGAAAAGCCGTTGTACGCATACGATAGAGGACGGACGGGGAAGCTCTAATATAGCTGAGCCTTTGCGTTTGTTCAAGTGAGATAAATGGTGGTGTGAAGCGCAAAGAACCCGCCCCGCGAAATTGAACGTTGGTTGCTGTTTGTTTTACTGCGATGTTGGCTCAATGAGAAGTCTCGGTGACCTTGAATTGTCGACTCAGTAGTCGTGAGAACAGTACACATTCACATTCACTTCCAAAGGGGGACGATACCACAATAATGGTGTAAACGGTTGTTGAAGCTATCTAATTACCCTAGTACCAAAAACACTTATACAAGCCAAACCCAAGAATTCAAAATATCCCAAACTCCAAAATCATTAACCGTGAAGCTTCCATTACATCCAACCGTTTCCACCAAAAAGAAAATTCCTTCTCAAGTGCGAAGCAGCAATCATCTGACTCTTCTACTCGATATCAACCTTGTGAATCTCAGTCCACTCCTTCTCGACCTTGGGCACAGTCACCACCAAGATTCCATCCTCCATCTTGGCCGTGATAGCCAGCGCGTCAATCTCCTCCCCTCTCTCCGAGGCAGCAGACGCATTCTGACGCGTACGAGGCGGCAAGGGCACAGACCGGCTAAACATTCCGATCCTCCGCTCGCCCGACGCCAAAGTCGCCAAGAACTCCTCGTCGCCGGGCCGGTACACCACGCCCGCGACGCGGAGCTCGCCCTTGTCGGCGTCCCAGTTCACGCCGACGTCCTCCTTCTTGGCGCCGGGGAGGGCAAAGTGCAGCACGTAGGCGCGGTCCGTGGAGAAGATGTCGACGGGGGGCGTGAATGCCGAGTCCATGTCGGTGTTGTCGTTGTCGGCGGACGCACCACCGTCGCGGGTGCCGGCGGCGTTGTTGTTGAGGCCGCCGAAGCGGGTGGCCCAGTCGCGGACTTGTTGGGCAAAGGGGTGGTCGGCGAACTGGTTCAGCAACTCTTGCCAGTTTGCAAAGTCAAAGGTGCCAGCCGGGTTGTGGCCGTAGGGCGGGGGAGGGGGTGGAGGCGGGTGCGGTGCGCCGAATGGGGGCGGGGGACCGGGGGGTGGAGGTGGGCCCCGGTGGCCGTGGTGGCCGCCGTGTCTGCTGTGGCGCGCGCCCCAGGGATCGGGTCCGCCGCCGGGGGGTCCACCGCCGAAGCGACCTCCGCGACCTCCGCGGCCTGGACCGCCGCGGCGGCCGGGGCCATGGTGGTGGTGAGGGTGGGGATGAGGGTGTCCTGCGTGCTCGGGGCCGTCTTCGTTGGGGCCGTCGCGCATGGTATCGGGGGAGTCGTCCTTTTCCTTGTCGGAGAAGTCGCCCTCTTCGGGGGTATCGTCTGCGTTGCGCATGGTCTCGTCGACGACCTCGCCCTCGCCGTCGTTCATGTCGCCGCCCCGCCGTCCGTGGTGACCTCTGCCGCCGCATCGACCGCCACCGCGGCGACGACCGCCGAATCCGCCGCGGAAATCGCCCCAGCCGCCGTAGGGACCGCCCCAGCCGCCGGGGCCACCGGGGCCGCCGCTAAAGGGGTGTTCGGCACCGTGGAAGGGGAAGCCTGAGGGGAAGTTTGCCCAGGGACCGGGGCCGGTGGAGTGGTCTACGCCGGCGCCGGCGCGCATGTTGGGGTCGAGGGAGTGGATGAAGCTCCAGAGGCCTTGAGGGCCACCTGGTCGACCCCAAGGATTGTTATTACCGTTTGGACCTGCCCAAGACATGTTGGATTGTTGTGTGTGTATGTGTGATTGTTTGTGGGTGTGGGTTGATGAGGTTTGTGTGTAAGTGAGGAATAGGATGGTGAGGATGGTGGTGATTGTCGGAAAGCAATGAAGCTGAGGAGGGAAAGGAAAGAGAGAGCATGATGTCGATGAAGGAGTTCATTTATATATCATGAGACGACGACGACAGGGCCATATCATTTACAAGGCAGGAGCCTGCGTAGGCCTTTTCGTCTGATACACTACTAGCAAAACGTGGAAGGCAAAAACACTTGCGAAAGCACTAGGTTGAACCAGTCAGAGCCACACTCAACACACCTCTAGCCTCGAGCGGTCGAACAGGTCAGAATGGTTTCGAAGGGAAGGGACATGGGCACATGGGGGGAGGTACAACATCGCCACGCGTCGTCGTGGTAGGGGGATCGGCCCAAACAGCCCATTGGATCCCCGTCGGTGGGCGGTAGACTTGTACACCGAGCTCCGAACCATTAATTTGTTGATGGCGTAGGGCAAATGTCCGCAGCGGAGTGTAGATTCAGGCGTGGTCGGAGACCGAACAAGAAGGTACCTAGTATCTTACGCCTTCATGACTCTAGACTGCTAGAGAAAAAGCCGCGTATTGATTGAATGCCTTGGAGAGGAACGCCGCCGTCGCCGTCGTTTCTTTGACACGTCCCATGTCAGTTGTGTTACGCAGCCCGCGCGGGACCGAGCAAAAAAGCTTCAGCTGAGCAGCCTAAAGCCCGGGCCCGGGAATGGGCTGTTGGCAGCGGGATATGGTGAAGTGCGGGGTGGAGTGTGGCGTAACTCGGTCCCGCTGTGTCAGTTTGCGATGAGCTCGGGAGTTGGCAAGTTGCGTGTGCCACACTTCAAGCACATGGGAATTGGGTGCAGCTTCAGATTGCGGATAGTGGGTGGTCACAGTCACTGAGATGGTGCTTGATTCTTCGCCACTGGCAGCAGAGAGGACGCGCACGCCAAACTGAGGCCTCAATTCGTGGCTGGTGTTGTTGGTCCATGCAATGCGTGGAGCTGTCGTAAGGCTTGTGAGTTGTGTGAGTCAACATTCCCCTGAATGTGACTCGCTTTCGGAACAAGTTGCCGGGATATCGTTGAGGAAGTTGTTATTGTCCGAGTCCCATTTGTTGAAGCCGAGAGTTTCGATAATGAAAATCATATGAAAGTGCGAATGCAACGAAAGAGGGCGACGACGACAACCCCGAGCTCGGCCAATGACGGACGACCTGTTCGGAGGCAAACCAACGCGGGACGCCGCCGCTGTGCCTGAAAAGTGGAGATACTCGGGCTTATGTAATTACCCGTCTGAGCTTGGGCCAAGACTTCTCGAGATGGTCCGTGCTTCTCAATAGGTACGTATCTCAATCAGTGAAGGTACCGGTTTCCCTCCAGTCCCGCCTGTCTGTCACTTGGATGATTTCTTTACCTTTACCAACATCCTCCTAACTTGGAGAGTTCAACACCAAATCTCCTAGGCGCCTCCATCAAGTGATGGCTCACGAGAGCTGCAGATGAGCGGGCACTACCAAGTTCAACCCCTATCTCGTCACTGCTTGTCTCGGCGCATTTCGACTCACCGGATCCCAGATGCCGCACTCGACAAATCACTCTTCATCACTCTCATCTCCCTCTATGCGCATTACGAGCTCAAGTGGCTCCGCTACCACGCTCTAGGCTCTCACGGCTCTCTGGGAATCTGGAAAGACTGGGAACTTCTTTCGAGCCAAGAGCTTCGCGGTCATGGGCAGGCGCTTGCAACTTCGAGATGAAGATTGCCCATTTGCTGCTGCACCATTCTCTAAGCGCCCACGATACACAGCCAATCATGAAGCTTCGCTACGCAGTAGAACAAGATGCCACCATGCAGGGCTCCATACATCGACGTTGTTCAGGCTCTTTGGCTCCTGGTCACTGGTCACTGGTCACCACTGGCTGGGACTTGCAAGTTCTACCACTTGTTTCTCTCGACACTCCTGGGCAGCTGGCTCTCTCATCGTCGAAGAGGCCACCAAGGCAGCGGCGAGGGCCCATCTCGCCCATTCCCTGCAAATGCCATGCCATGACAGCCCGGCCACGCCCTCCCGTGTGAGGTGGTGGTGTCTACAGTCTGTGTGCGGCGGTGCGGCCTGCCTGTGCCTTGAGGAACATCCAAGTTTCCCCTCTCTCTGTCTCTTCTCTGCCGCTGGCGAGCGCCTCGCCCCCCTGGTTCCCGGTCCCATCCCATCCCCATCCTGGCCCCATGTCCCTACCTTATGCTGCCGCTTTGCACTTTGCCCAATGCTTCCCGCTGCCAGACCCAAACCCTACCTGGCGCTTGCTTGCTTCCCTCCTGCTCCTGTCGTCCTATCTGGCACGTTCTTATTCTTCGTCCTGGACGCGCTCTCCCCTCTGGTTGATAGTTCTCGGCTTCTGACCTTTTTTTCTCTTGAAATACACACGTTTGGAAAATACACTGGTTTTGTTTCCGTGCCGCAGCCGTTTCATCCATCTAACGGGCCTAACAACCGGCCGGCCATATCTGCGACCTCTCCCGTGAGACTCGAACCAGGACCCCACCACCCCTCATCAGCAGCTGCGATCCTCTCAAGCATCCAACGATAGGCACGAAACCTCGACCTTCGACAGCTCCTATAAATAACTTTTTGCTCCCCCTGACCTGCAGACTTGAGCTCTCGCAGTGCGTCACTCGCATCCCGCATCGAGCATCCGCGTACCTGCGCAAGTCGGCCGGCCCCCAGATATCCGTACATATCTATCTTTGGCCAGATTCGAAGATACCACATCGCCGCCCATCATGGAGCGCAGTCGCGGCCTTCCCGATGCCGAACTGTTCCTTCACAAGCCCGCCGAAGAAGACTGCGATAGCCCGACCGTTGAGCCCCTGAGAATATTCAAACCGCAGAGTCCCAACCCCGCCAACGACCGCTTCAAGTACCCCGCGCCTCCGTCCGCCTCGGGCTCCTCTTCCTCCTTCACATCGAAGCCGACCTTCCCTCTACCACCAGGCGCCTCAAGCTCAGCGGCCCCTCTGCCGTATCCCGACGAGGAGGATCTTCGACCTGGAAAACCTACCAAACCCACCATCACCGCCCCGAAGCGATTTGGCTCCGACTACAATGATACTACCCCGCGCTTCAATGCGACCAGCCCCGTAGAGACCAAGAGTCCTACCCTCGCCGAGCGACGCGGCACCGGTCCGAGGCCTTTGGGCGCCACATCTCCGCAGAGCCCGGCTGGCGACGACGGCGGCCTCTTCGCGAAGCCCCTGACGGCGCCGCAACCTCAGCGACCGGCTGCTTCGACTACAAACTACCCGTCTTACACCAAGAAGCCTTACTACCCGCCACCGGGTGGCGCATCCAGTTCTACGCCGCCCGCCCAGAGCCAGAGCCAGTACCAGGCCCGGCCACCACCTCAGAGTGCCCAGAGCGCTGATCATCTCGAGATGCCCGGCCAGAATAGCGTGAACAGGTTCGCCTCGACAGCTTCAACCTCCACAACCCGCGCCAGCCGAGGATCCCCACCCCCGCCAGAGACCCCAATCGTTGAACCAGGGGTCATCCCGGGCGGCGGCATCGAGGCGCGATATGCCGCCTCTGGCATCTCGGGCACGGCGACACTGACCAGCCTGCAGGCGCAACAGGCCCAGAGCGCTGCGGCTTCCCAGAGATTGGCTCAGTATGGAGGAGCACCACCACCTGCGCGGCCGTGGACTCCCACGGAGAACCCGGAGAATCAACCTCATGGCCCGCCCACGGTCTATCAGGGCATGAACCCAGTTACGAGTCCTACGCAACCTACATTCAGTCCTCCTCCCCAGCAGGCAGAGAACCAAGGGGAACAGACGAACTTGCAAGTCAGCGTTCTGGAACAGGATTATCAGCGACTGGGCTTGAACGATCCCCCGCCAGCCTACTCGAGTGTAACGCCTTCAGGCAACCCATCTTACCCAGCCGAGAAGCAACGGCCCACTCAGCAAAGGGCAGACTCAACGCCGTCCGTGTCCACGGCCTCTGCTGCTCAGTCGCCCCCGAAGAAGCCCGCGACTGTCGGCCCTGCAGCAGCAGGGCTCGCGTCACCTTCGTTGCAAGGCCACCCCGCCTTCGCCAACGACCCGAGGCCAGAGCAAAACGGACAGCCCTCGTCATCTCAAGCACAGAATGCACCTGTTACCCAGACTATACAAGCGCCCCCTTCCTTCCAAGGCGCTGGCCCTTCTTCGCCGCCACCACTGCCCGAAGGCTGGATCGCCCACCTCGACCAGAACTCGGGACAATACTACTACATTCATCTGGCATCTCAGGCGACGCAATGGGAGTTCCCCAAGGGGCCCAATCCTATTACACACGAGGCGGCTCCCTTGTCTCCCACGGCGTCGACGTACGGTAACCCCCTCGCATCGCCCATGTTTGGCAAGCAGGCCATGGCCTCTCCAATGTTTCCCCCTCAGACACCGGGTTATGCTGAGAGCATTATGAGCGTCGCTGCGTCCCAAACGCCTACAACTGCTGGATTCTCTGGACCGCCTCCAAGCGCCGGTGTTGACATGTACAGGATCCAGCCCACGAACGGTGTGTACTTTGGACCATACCTCCGCTATTGCAACATGGACTTCGAAAAGGGGACATGGCTGGGTAGCATCATGATCGTGACGGACGCACCGCAGCCCCCGACCATTCACATTCACCCGAGCAACGACCTTTCACCTAATCCGCGACAGTTGGTGCCGCACAATATCTTCACTCATCAGCGCTGGACGTTTTACAAGTACGATATTGAGCTGCCCATGAGTGAGAGCGGGACTGAGAGATGGACGTACGCAGTCACTTCTCACCTGGGATGCACGAGATACGAGTTTGTCATTGCTGGCCGCCATGAGGTCGGCTGGAGGTTCATCGCTCACTCGAACAACGACTTTGCCGCCTCAACATCTCAGGCCGAGCGCTCCAAACTCGGTGGCGTGGGCTTCATGTGGAAGGACGTGCTCCAGAAGAACGTAGACTGCGGCGGCTTCCACGTTCAGCTCGGCATGGGCAACCAGATTTACGGTGACAGACTGTGGAAGGAGGTGCCCCTGCTGAAGCAGTGGTTGGCGATGAGCGGCAGAGACAACAGGAAGAACGCGCAATGGACCGCGCGCCACGAGGAGGACGTCTCGCACGCCTACTTCCATTACTATACCAGCCACTTTGATCAGCCTTACCTACGAGAGGCCTTTGCTCAGATTCCGCATGTTTTGCAGATTGACGACCATGACATGTAAGTGCAGTCTTGTACCTTGTGTTACGTGAAGTAACTGACCTGGCCCAGTTTCGACGGCTACGGCTCGTATCCCGAGTACATGCAAGGGTCCCAAATGTTCAAGAACGTGGGACGAATTGCCGTCGAGATGTATCTCCTCTTCCAGCACCACACTACGGTAGAGATCCTCCGCAACGTCAGTAATGACATGGACCTCTTCACAATTACCGGCCAAGGGTGGCACTTTGTCAAGTACCTCGGCCCGGCCGTCTGCGTCGTTGGACCCGACTGCCGCTCCGAGAGAAACCAAGCCCGCGTCATGGCCGGGCCGACCTACCAGGGCATATTCCCCAAGGTCGCGACGCTGCCTCCCAGCGTACAGCACTGCATCTGGATGGTCTCCGTGCCGCTGCTGTACCCACGCCTCGAGGCGGTCGAGAGCTTGGCAGGCGCCGTCGCGACGGGCAAAAAGGTTGTCAATACCTCGTACAACATCCTTGGCAAGGTTACGAGCTCCGTGGCCGGCGTCGTTGGCGGTAAAGACGTTGTCGCGCAGGGCTTCACGCAGGTGAAGAAGGCCGTCGGCAAGTCTGGTCTCATGGGCAACGTCCTGAACCAATTTGGCGAGATTGACATTGCCGAGATCCTCAAGGACATGTGGACGCACGATTCCAAGGACCTGGAGAGGACGTACTTTATCCGCACGCTCCAAGGCATCTCCCAGCAAAAGGGCATTCGCATGACTTTCTTGTCAGGAGGTGAGTTCTCAAACCCCACAAACTCGTCGCAATTTGTTTTGTTCCACCAACTAACGATATCACAGACGTCAACTGCGCAGGAGCAGGCCTGGTCCACGACCCAACCCACCCGAGCGACCACAAGACAATGTACCAAGTAATCACCTCCCCCATCGTAGCCCAACCCGCGAGCAACTACATCCTCAAGCTCCTCCACAACAACAAGAGCCTCTACGTGCCGCAAAACGGCCACAAATCCAACCACGAGGTGTCCGACTCCAAGGAGGACATGATGGAGATTTTCCACACCGACGCCTCGGGCTCCGCGCGCGAGCTCAAGAAGCTCATGGGACGTAGGAACTACGTCGCCGTCGTGGCGTACGACCCGGAGACCGTCGCCGGTGGTCCTGGTGGCGGTGTCGGCGGGTCGCAGTATGCGGGTAGCATCGTTAATGGAGGACAGCAGCAGCAGCAGCAACAGGGATTGCAAAAGTTGAGCTTGGCGGTGGACTTTGTGGTGCAGGGTGATGGTGCGTTTACGGCGCCGACAAAGTATGGACCGGTGATTGTGCCTCATTTGGAGTTTGGGAGGTAAAGAAGAGGTGGGTGTGCGTGGACGGTGACGGTGACGGTGACGGCGATGGTGTTGTCTTTTTTCTTGGATTTACTTTAATATCTCTCTGCCTTTCTCTCCAGCACCCCCCATCCCCAAGGTATACAGCGGTAGCTTGACGACCTGATGATATACTTCAAATCCACAACATTGATTCTTGAGGCTCGTACGTGATATGTGACTTTTGCCATCATGCACTATCTTGAGTGATCATTGTAAATCATTTCATTTTGCTGCTCTACTGAAAAATCAAGTCTCGATAGCAGGCCTGTTATGGCCGCTCTCGACATGTCGCAGGTCTGTTGTTCCCCAAGGCCACAGCCCACAACCACAAAGTCTAGAAAGCTGGCCCCATGACATCTCAACCCCATTTTTGTTGACTGGTCAAGCTAAGTCATCCTCCCCAGCCTGCAAGTCTTTTGTAAGATTCCCTCACAGCCTACTCCTCTCCGCCGCGGTTCACAAGTCAAACGTCTCCTTGAGGATGCGAATGGTATCCTCGGGGCCGGTGACAGAGTGACCGATGGTGCGCTCGTCGACGTAAATCTCGTAGTCGTTTCCGCCCTCGGCCGTCTTGTCGCCAAAGAAGTGGATCTGCTCGTACTTGACGCCGCCCTCCTTCTCTGCCTCCTTCTCGAGGTGCTGCAGGCAGTACGTCTTGTCCCAGCCGGTGGGGAAGACGTCGAACGAGATCTGGCCGCCGATGCTGAACGTCAGGCCGAGGTGGCCAAACTTCTCGCGGAGCTTGGCGACGAAGTCGCGGCGGACGTTGTGGACCTTGTCGTAGGCCTCGAAGGCCTGGCGCTCCTCGTTGGAGGCGTTGCGGCCGACGGGGGAGATGTTGACCATGCCGTTGCGGAACTCGATAAAGGTGCCGCGCTTGATGGGGATGTCGAGGTCGGCGATGTGGTGGAGGGCGAAGCGGACGAGCTCCTTGTACTGGTCCTCGCCAATGTACTTTATGAAGCTGTTGGAGGCGAGGGGCTGGCCGAGCTTGTAGGCCGTCAGGCCGTTCTCGGAGAAGCAGAAGTCGAAGAGGGTGGTGACGGGGGTGGTGGCGTTGCCGAGCTGCTCTTGCTGCTTGGAGTAGTCGGAGCCGCCGACGAAGCCGATGGCGCACTTTTGGCGGAGGCGGGCGAGGAGGTCGAGGATCTCGGGGGAGGCGGCCTGGGAAGGGGGGAGGAGGTGTTAGCTTGGATGGGATTTCCTGGTGCAATGCGACGAGGAATTTCTTTGGGAAAGACTAGAGCTGGAAAGGAAGCCGGGGATTGATATCTGATTTTTGGAAGGGTAGCTTACCAGACGAGCGGGAGTGAGGGTGCCGTCGACGTCAAAGAGGCAGATGGTGTTCTTCAGAGGGCGCTCCGTGAGGGGAGGGTAGCTGGGGAGAGAGGTAGCCATCGTGACGGTGTTTGTTCTTGTGAATGCTGGCACAATGCAGATTCAATTTCGGTATTGCGATTGGCGAAGATTTGAGGAAAGCAGCTTTGTCGTGAGAGTTTCGCGCTTCGAGGGATGGGAGGAGGGATGAGGAAAAGTTCAATGGGAAAGTTGAGCAAAGGGAGGGCGGTCAATCGTGCAGGAAAGGAAGCTCTCCTTTTCGGGATGTGGCAGGCGCGGCGCGGGGTTGCTTTTTGGATGGCGGGGCAAGTGAGGTACTGTGGTGCACTGGTGTTTGTTGCGGTTCAAGGGTCCCCTCTGACGGGTCTGGGTCTGGGTCTGGGCCTTGAGTAAAGTGTAGTAGGCAGGTGGGCTTTAAGCTGCAGGTGCAAAGAACCAAGAACCTCGAATTCGAATCAGTGCGATGTTGGACTTGATTTATAACTTTTCGTAAAGCTGTATCTTTCTTCAACGTCTACCACAAGCATTGGCAGGTATAACTCGACAATGGAGTCTCAATTGTCTGCTGACCGAGCACAATCACGGCTCCCAACTTGCCAGATCTCTTGATTGTCCATCTCTTGATGATCTGTCCTTGCCTACCTTACCAATGTCGCCATTGCAACGAGCTATGAACAGCTTGCCTCTCGCCCCCATGTACGAACGTCCAACGATACGAACGCACTGGCATTGAAACGAGATGAGATACGCCATTCAAGTGATCACTTCTGAAACTCGCCCGCTGGGTCACCTACGCCATGTATTGGGGCAATGCTGAGATGACGAGTTGTTTTGTTTCCCCCAGGAACGTGATTAATACCGGGGGAGGATGTAGACATCGTGGCCTCTGCGAACCTGGAAGTTAGGTTCCCTGAGCAGATCACTATGAGGCGCAAGGAACGATAGATTGCAATTTATGGCGGACTAGGAGGGCACTAATAATACGCTAGGCGACGGAGGATCGTGGGCTTGTGATGGGACCTGGAACTGGCTGGGAACACTGCCCCTTGCGGCGGCGCCCCGGCAGGGATGCGTGCTCCGGGGCTCGAGGGTGGAGCCGTCCCCGGCTCCGATTCGGTGACCTTCACCTTAGTACCTCAATTGCTACCTTGACGTCGGTGCATATCTTGCATCAATTACACGACCAATCTACCATTGCTCACTGGATGCTAGAGGACAGATATATCTCGTCAATGTTTCTAAGCTAACACGCAATCCGGCAACTACGCGGAATAATCCACCACCCTTACCCAGTGACGATCGTGCTGCGCCTCTGTTTCGCGCCTCTGTTTCGAAACAGTCCAGCTGGCGGCAACAATACGTGAGTGAGTCACTCACTCATCTCAGACACTCGAGCCAGCGAACGTCTTTGACATCAATCGTAAACATCTTCTGCACAGGTAAAACGCTGCCACAATTTCCCTTGCTAAATGACATGACCTCACTCGATCCATCCCTTAACCGGCTGGTTCCCAAGAGTCTCTTTTTCGTTACCAATACCGCCAACAGGCTGCTCTCCCGAACGATCGAGTCCTGATTCAAGACCAGAGTCAGTCGAGTAGCTCAGAAGAAGTATGGCTTTCAAAAAAATAAGCTTACCTTGCCCGGAGGTCGTCGTCTCGCCGCTCCTAGTGACATCGGTCCTGCGTTCTTCATCACCAATAAAGACACCTTCATCCTCGCCCAAACCGCCCTTCTCCAAATCAGTACCGGCACCAGCCTCTCGCTTGGTCTGAGAGTTCAATCCCTGTTTTTCAGTAGAAAAGTCCAAATTTCCTCCAGAGAGCGTCTTGCTCGCTAGGCCAGTGGTTACCCCTGCATTCGACTTGGAAACGGCCAGACCATCGTCACCTTGAGCGTCGGTCTGTGTCTCCCCATCTTGACCTTCACTTTCACCTCCAGCAGTCTCTTCCTCATCCTCCAGCTTACCAGCAGTCCCTCCCAACTTCCCTTCCTCCTTCGTCTTCTCACCACCACCACCACCACCAGCGCCGAACCCAGCAGCGATGCCCTTTCCAATCTCAGCAAGATCCTTCTTTCCCTCTTCACCACCGCCGCCGTGGTTATAAGCCGTAAAAGCCCTCTGCGCAATATCCCCAATCTCGGTGTAATCAGGTCCCTTGCCGCCCGCTTGATCCGCCTGGAATCCAGCAAAGGCCTTTTTGGCGGCTGACCCGACCTCCGCCCATTCCTGGTCGTTCGTGGTAGTCGTAGTCGTTGTCTGGGGAATTGACGGGTCCTGCTGCTGCTGCTGCTGTTGTTGTTGATCCTTATTGCTTTGGTCTTTGCCGGCGAGTTGCTGGGCCAAGTCTGTGAGTTTGTTGAAACCTCCCATATTGAGTATCTGAATCTCTCGACTGCTTTTTCTTCAGTAGACTTAGGGAGATAAAAACTGGTTGGGCAAGCAAAATCCGAGTTGAGTGTGATTTGTTTTGCGTGGCTTGATACAACCAAAGTTGGCATGAGCTGGAATGACCTCACACTAGGAAGGGTCTTTTACTCGGCCATTCAAGTCTCATTTTATACTTAACTACTACTCTCGTCTGTCAATGATCCAATGTTGCCAGTCACCATAGTGACGCGCTGTTTTCCCCTCGTGGAAGGGCATAAGTTGGCCAAAACACAAGCAAGTGCACACAATGACATGTCTTGGCAACCACACTCAGACGTACACATACTTGTACACACGAGCTGAGCTCTAGAAACAGAAAGGAGAGATCCAACACCAGATGAAGCGTTTGCTTTAAGTCTTGGCATCGCAACGATGCACATTGCGTAGTTGGCATTCCATGATGTTCGTCTCAATCCGTTGGCTGGGGCACGTCAAAACTTCGGTTACTGATGCCCTTTCGCTCACAAGGGGTCTGGTGGTGCACGTACGGAAAGGGAAACAGAAACACATCAGATGGTGATCGACGCCTGCAACGTAGGACCGTGCCTGAGTGCCTTCAACCTCGTTCGTAGACATAGCTGTTCGCTAGATGAAACTGCAACCATCACCAACACATCACGAGACTTTGACACGTTAAAGAAGCCAATGAGGTATCAAGCCAACCGAGATGATTGTGTAAGAAGGACGTTAGCATCTGTGATATTTATTTTTATAAACTAATGTATATGTAGATTCGTGTTTCCTCTTTTTGTACTCAGGAGGTAAAGACTGTCTATAAGTGGGAAGACAGAGAGTTTTCGTTTATTCTTCTCGTCGCACGCTATGCTTGGGTATACTCATACGGCGTAATGCAATAACGCAATATTGATACAGTCTGTACGTGTGCCAGCAGTTAAAAAGGAGAAATGTACCGTTAGAAAGAAAGGGAATAGGACACATCGGTCCAAACTCCGGTCAGCTCGACAACAACGTTGACGATGGTGCTGATCATCCACAACACAATGAGACCGTAGCCGATCTTCCGTGACATCACCCACTTGTTCATGGGTACGATGATGAGGAGGCCGAGCAGTGTGATGAGTAGCGTGATGGCCGATATCATCAACGTGCCTCCAATTTGAATGTTGTAGGAGTGGTACTTAAATGGCTTGTCAGGGTGTTTCTTATGTCGGTGGTTGGCAGCCTGGACCATCATGTAGACACCGCCAATTCCTATGCCGAGCAGGATGTTGAGCATGGGCCCACCAAAGCAAGCAGACCTGACAGTAGTTAGCATGGCTGTGTGGATGGATAGGTAGGTGAAGACTTACAATGCCATGACGGGGAACCCGAGCCGGGCAACGGTGATATCGGCAATTAGATCACCCACACTGTTGCCCGCTGCGAAGATGGTTAAGCCCAGGAGGGCTTCCGATATGCCGAAAATGACGCCCACTGCTTTCAAGACACCGACGACTTCCCCAGCGATGGTAGAAATCCAGGCTATAGCAATGATGAAACCCATGAAGCAAAGCAAGAAATGGTACTTTGGCTTCTTATCAGGACTAGTCGATAGGAGAAGGAAGCCGAGAAGAATCGTGGATCCTAGGAGTGTATACAGGATGAGTCTGACGAGGACCTTGTAGGGTTGTTGAAAGTCTTCCTTCATGTTTGCCCAGAGAATGATGACGGCGAATAAAGGCCCGGTGAAGAGCTGGATCGCGACGAGCCATCTGTTCCACTGTCCCGACTCGTCTACAGGAGCTAGACTGCTCTCCGAAGGCAACGGCTTGGCGGGTTTGATGGCTTGTGGGTGACTCGTAGGTATTTCAGCTGCCACACGCGCACCACTCGGAGAATCGATGGCAATGAGCGCTGGAGAGCCCTTGGGGGAGTGATCAAGTGACTGCCCGTGAGCGTGCGACAGAGTAGCCCGTCTGAAGCGCTGCCACTCCGTCTCCCCCTGATCGTCTTCGTAGGCGTCGGCAGGTACTGGAGCGTCGCAGTGGGAGTGATCTCGCATCATGGGATCCACGGCAGTCTCGTCGGATGAATCATCCGCGCTCTCGTTTTCGACAACCGGAAGTGTCAACACCAAGAGCAAGATGCTTGGTACAGATATAGCACTGACAAATCTGTCCCAGTGGCTTTTCTGCTTCCATCCTAGCAGAGTCGGGAACAACGTTGCCCAAAAGATATGCGGCGGAGGCAGAATGGCGTAAGGCCACCACCTTATAGGCTTGGGGTTGGCCATCTCATAAGGCGCAAATGGCACTTCGAGGCGAGCCGGACCAGGCGGCGCAAAAAACTCGGTCGGCTCGGTCTGAGCAGCAGGCGTTAAAACAAGAGGCGATTCGGTGTAACCAGGGAAGGGCGATGCAGGCGAAGACCCGACGCTCATGCTGCCACGCCGACTTGGTATTTGGAGGGAAAGTTGACCAGGTGATGGCCGAGCCTCCAAAGGTTCGCTCCCCCCACTGTCCTGTCTTTGTGGTACGGCGTCGACTGGAGGAGGTGCCAAGTTGCCACCGATTTTGTAAGCTGGTGACAGACTTCGGTTTCTGCTCTCTTGGGCCTTTATCTGTTGGATCGGGTCTGCGGGTGTTGGAAAGCGCCATGGCGATGGCGAATGGTCGCGACTGTTAATAGATCCGGGGATATCGCCAGAGGACAAGGCCCGATTCCTGTTCTGACCATATTCCTCAACGGCACCTATCGTGTATCTTCCTGAGTCGGATGGCGGCCCTCCCACTGTGTTCGTTTCACTTTGTCCCCCGAGGTGGTTGACCGAGTAGGCTCGCCCATGCATCGGTCTCATCCTGTGGTTGCTTTCCTTCTGCAATTGAGCCAGAGCAGATCGGAATTCGAGAGCGCCGACTAGACTGGGACGAATAGGCGTGAGTGTATTGCGCCTTCTGCCTCTAGGACGCAACACTCGCATGCTGCTGGCCATCTCTGCGACGACGTGCCGCCCATGATCGCTGTCTTCCGCCTCCTCGTCACTCTCTCCTTGACCATCAACTTCGATCCTAGGGCCAGCTTCCAATGCGTTGATGTCTCCAGCGCTGGAAGCGGCTGCGGAGGTGACGTGCCGGTCCTCATCGTCGGGATCATCCCGGTATGGTTCCGGTGCCAGCTCGTCGCTGAGATGCCCCACCGTCCCGTAGACATGACCTCGTGCGGCTGCTTCCCGGACCCGCCGCTGGCTCCGCCTTGTTGAGTACCAATGCCATGTGACAACGGTAACCACGTAGAAGATGTAGTAACAGACCATCGTTATGCATTCCCATAAATGCAGGTGGCCATCTGCCAGGAACACCATGGTGAAGCAGACAGCCACGATGAAGAAAGAGAGATCCCTGACGTACGTCTTCCTGCCAACTTTAAACTCGCGAACCAAAGCCATGGACCCGGCAACGACGGCGGTGATGAAGCTTGCAGCACCGATCAGCTCTCCAACAGCCATACTGGCGCTATTTGAGCCCATGGCTGCAAAAGTACTGAAGACGTCGGGTGAGCCATTGCCAAAGGCGAGGAAGGTGACGCCAGCCAAACTCTCGCTGAGGCCGAGGATGGCCGAGATTGTGCTGAGATTAACGCTGAAGAAGTCGCTGGCGGCGATGCCAATAGTGGTGAAGAGCAAGCCGAGCCAGCAGACCAGGATAATGAAGGCCAACCACTGAGCCTTGCCAAGGTCGCAATAATACAGCGTCAGGTAGGATAGGAGGCCAGCCTCGTCCTCGGCGCAGTGAGCCTTGACAAAGGCACACTGATCATCGGCGCGGTGGACATCTCGGCACTCGGTGAACTCGGATCGTTTGGTGAGGGGTGAGGATGAGAGTGAGAATGAGGCGTCTTGCAGCTGAAGCTGTCGTTGGGTAGCCTTGGTCAAGATGGACCAGGATGCCAAAAGACATATTAAGAATACGGTCGCGTAGAAAGGCCGCAAGCGAAGGGCGCCCCCTCGGATCTTGGAGGACGTTGACATGTCTGACGTCAAAAGCTGATTGTAATTGGCTCATCCGAAGCCATGGCAGAGACCGCGCTGTCGCGTTGGCGTGGCCGTGAAGCCGCTCGTTCCGCCGGACAAGGAGGAACAGATGTCTCTCAATGGAGTTTGCTATACAAAAAAGAGGGCTGCAGCGGGTTTGAGCTGAACAGCAAATGCAAGCGCTTCTCACCTTCATGTACGACTCATGGGGTTCTACCGTCCGAGGGAGGCAGCCCGGGAAAACCTGCCCAGCCTCTTTCAGGAACTATGAGCGACGCAAGCTTCTTGGCCACCACCAGGCTGGAAACCGCAGGCAATGCCCTGATTGCGCCAAGTATCTACTGGTGTCTGCGTGGGAAACCCCCCTCCGACGTGGCTGTGCGTCAACGGAGCGGCAACTCCAAGAGAGGGGGGCTGCTTGCAACGGCAACTGCAAGAGAAGAGTTCCATAGTCCTCGGCAGATAGCGATCTTGCATCACGTGCCGATAACGAGGGGGCCGCGAACGGCCGATCCAATCTGATGTTTGGACGAAACGGGATTTTCAGCTTCCCCGCCCCATCCGGCCCGGAAGGATAAGCTTGACACCTAATATTCGAGGCAGAAAACCTCTCTATTGTTGTTTCGCGTCGCCCAGGGACGTGCCTTTGGTGGGGAAAGTAAACACAAGGCTCGGCCACCCACTACTGCATCACAGCACACATGCAGCAAACAGTCAACAATTTTGACGACAACCTCAGCGCCAACAACACACACAGAAAAGATGCCTCGAGTGGCCCAAGTACCGCGCGCAAACAGCCGCGCAGGCAGTGTCAGAGCGACCTCCGGGTCGATGAACACATCGCCCTTCAAGAATTCACCAGTCAAGTACGTTTGCGACAGCAGCCCCCGTTTACCGACTCTGCATAGCAACGAAACTAAACAATGCACAGAATCCCCCTCAACGATGACGCTGAAGAAAAGGCGCGACGAGCGCATTCTCGCCACGCATTTCATGAGCGCCAGCGCAACGAATTAAAGGCTGCTGCTGCGACTCCTCTGCGCAGGAATAACAACAGCTTAGAAGATATCGAGAATGACACACCAGGCTCGAACCCCAAGACACCGCACGCCCGTGGCAGCCGAGGCAGCAGACAGGTTGTCGACGACGATGACGATGAAGGCTTTGTAGTCAGCGGAAGCGCAGTCACGCCTATGAAACGGGTCCCGATTCTTGCCAACTTTGAGGAGTGGATGAAGATGGCCACAGACAACAAGATCAACGCAAACAACTCTTGGAACTTCGCCCTGATCGACTACTTCCACGATATGTCACTTCTCAAGGAAGGTGACGGAGTCAACTTCCAGAAAGCCAGTTGTACACTGGATGGCTGTGTCAAGATTTACACGAGCAGAGTCGACAGTGTCGCAACCGAAACCGGCAAGCTGTTGAGTGGTCTCGCGGACAGCAACAACAAGAAGAAGGGCAAGGAGGGTGACGAAGTGGAGGGTGAAGAGAGTGAGGAGGAAGTCGACGAAGACGGCAACGTCAGGAAGAAGCCGAAGCGCAAGGTATGTGCAAAACGCATGTTGGCTGCGATGGTAAGCTGACTTGTGCGCAGACGCAACGATCCTCCGAGGCGACCCTAGCACCCAACTTTTCCTCGCTTCAACTCAAGAAGTTTGAGTTAGAATTCGCCGTGGACCCCCTTTTCAAGAAAACCTCCGCAGACTTCGACGAAGGTGGCGCCAAGGGCTTACTGTTGAACCACCTCATGATTGATGCCCAAGGACGCATTGTTTTCGACAGCAGTGACGAAGTTGGTGATGCACACACCTCAAAGACCCGAAAGAAGAACGAAGACGCCGACGATGAGGACGACGAGAACACAGAGATGCAGGATGCTTCGGTGGCACAAGAGGAGCCCGAGCAAGAGGAGAACGTTGAAGATGTTGAAATCGACCTAGGTGCCCTCGGCGCCAAGTTCTTCTCCGATCTTGGTCGTCTCGATGAGCTTGATGTCTGTCCATCATTGAAGAACTTTGACCTCGGTGACCCGTCTGGTTCCATGGATATTCCTTTCCTCAGAGCCCCGGAAGACTGGAGAGGTGATCAAGACAAGGACAAGAACCCCGACTCGCTGGGCGACAACTCTGGCATGTTCATTGACGGCGACAACGCTGCTGGCTTCGACGACGATGATCTTGGACTGGGTGGCTTCGAGCTTGGCGCCGACGTGGCATTTGGTGAGGGTGGTGAGGCTTGGGCCAGGGAAGCCGCTCTTGAGCCCCAAATGCGGGTCTACGATGCTGGCCTAGGCGAGGAAGCTGGCGATGGTGACGGAGTCGAGATGATGGACCCAGACAATGGAGATTTCGTCGTATCCATGTCCCACGCTAAGAGCGCGGACAAGATGCACGAAGACATTCTCGGGTATTTCGACCAAGCGCTGCAGAAGAATTGGTCAAGTGCCGAGCACTGGAGAATTCGAAAGATCAAGGACGTCAACAAGCCGGTCGGTCCTGCCAGGGTGCGCAAGGAGAAGGAGCCTTTTGAGATTGACTTCTCAGCGCCCCTCGACCAAGCCTTGGCCGACGTCTTGTACACCCAGGCATCAAGCAATTCTGCCGTCTCCATGCCCAAGAAGGACTGGAAGTCAAAGTCTCGTAATTTGCTGCCTGATGATAAGCACTTCAACTCGAAATCACTTCTCAACCTCTTCCTCAAGCCCAAAGCACGCCTCGGCCGGAGGCGAATCCTCGGAAGTAGGGGCGGTATGTTTGGCAATGCCGGACAAGACAGGGACGTCCCTGAAGGAGAGATGGACGAGGCGTTCTGGGCAAACCAGAAGGCCCCCGTCAAGAGCGAGGATGAGCCGCTGCCGGAGGGAGACTACGACGCAAACTTCTTCCAGGACGATGCCTTGCCGTTTGCCGGTGGCTTGGATGACGATGACGACGAATTTGCGGATGCCAGGGAGCACCTGTCGCCCGGCGCCGAAGGCGACGTCGGAGCTACGGAAGCTCTTGGCATGACGGCTTTGCTTGGCGGCGACGCAACCAC
This sequence comes from Colletotrichum scovillei, assembly GCF_011075155.1. Taxonomy (NCBI): domain Eukaryota; kingdom Fungi; phylum Ascomycota; class Sordariomycetes; order Glomerellales; family Glomerellaceae; genus Colletotrichum; species Colletotrichum scovillei. Next base: position 2,729,398 of record NW_023336262.1, read on the forward strand.
AAATGTTCTGACCGGCGCTTTTGGCACGACTCTGGTCACGCAAACACGTCGCATGCGGCCGGATTATGTGCAGTTCGCACGTGTTGCCAAGAAGGTGGATGTGAGGCGCTTGAAGGAGGAGATCTGGAAGGGCATGGGTCTTGAGGGCCTGGACGGCGTAAGTCGAGTCTCTCGGTCACCCTTCCCATCAGGGAATGAATTATTGCTAACCCACAACCAGGATTCCACAAGACTTTCTTCACCTCATGCCCCAGCGCCACCGGTAGAGCCACCCGCCAAGGATACCGAACTCAAGTTCACCGAGGTCATGAACGGCCTGGGCTCGGTTTACCCCAAGGCCATGATGGAGGATATCTCCACGAGTTTCTGTTTCATCAGTCTGCTGCATCTCGCCAACGAGAAGGGTCTCGTCATCGAGAAGACACCCGAGCTCACGGAGCTGAACATCCGCAAGGATTGGACGGCCGAGATCGTGGGAGGAGAATAAGACAGCGACTTCACTCTCGTAACGCAAGGAGAGGAAGCAAAAAAATGGAGGGACAAGGGTGTGGCGGAATCCTGTGTTTACACGTCGAAGCATCGGCGTTTCTGTGGTTTTTTGTTGAATGACGGCATGTTTGATTTTTCTGGCAAAGTGTGTTGGGTAAACCTTTACGTCTCATAATGAACACTGGGCGGAAACATTCCATTTTGAGAGCTTCGTTCTCTATACCTTCATCTGTATCCGTACTTGAGGGCGCGGCTTGAGCTTGGGGAAAAGGAGGCTGTCTGACCACGGACGTGGACGTCTTTTGTAATGGATCAAAGAAAACAAGACCAACGAACTCTCGACGAGGGACCTGCTTTTCCTACCTTACGTTGGTTGTCTTTTGCTTTTTCTCGTGTCAGTGCTTTTTCTTTTTCTTTTTCTTTTCCTTTTCCTTTTCAAAAACGACACGCTGGGCGCCTGGGCCATGGTTCGTGATATGCATAATTCAGGTAAGCATGATTTTATTTTGTTTTATCCATCGTCTTAATTCCCCTTAGCTTGACCGTTGAAAACGAACGGACGGGAGCTAAGGAAGGCAAGGTAAGGCAAGGCCACGAACGGAGCAAGTCTCCGTTTTGAGGGCGAAGAAAAATGCTCGTGCCCGTTTTGGCGTGCTTTCTTCAGGGTCCCGCTCACCCCCCCCCCCCCCCCGTACTTGGTACGCTATGGTTTCGGATCTCAATAGTGAACGAAGACCCTGGATTTTTTGGTTCCTACGGATACACCTGAGTTGTTTTGGTTTTTCATGCAAATCTGAAGGGACGATGAGCAGCAGAACGGTCGGACGGGTTTGGGCGAGCGCAGTGGGCATCGCAGGGAGAAAATAATCAGATGGCAAGGGCGGATGCAGCGCCGTTTAGTGTCTGTATGCGGACAGCGGTGATGGAAGATTTGGTCTCTATGGATAGAACAGACTGATTACTTGGCCGATAGCATGCGTTTGACACATAGCACCCATCACGCGCGAGTTACCAAGCGGCAACAGACTCACGACAGTGGATGAAGGATTCGCTGCAGGCGAGCGACCTGCACTATTTATAAGAGTTCACGAACGCAGAATCTCGTTCCATACAGGATCGCTCTTGGGTACCCTCCCTCTTGCAGAGGCGACAATCATTTGCTTGGAGCGGCTCTCTTCTCACTTGAAGTTGTGACAGAAGAACGCCGCCTCGTGTTCGCCTCTACGGCCTAGCCGCAAATGCTATTTCACCCGCCGATTCCCCAATCAATATCGTCATCTTTAGCCAACGGCTTCGGCTGGTTCAATAATTCACATCGTGATTTGACTAAGACTCAGATGCAGCAATATGGTTGAATCTGACGCTTTGGAACGTATATGAATCTTTCAACAGACGACCGGTGTCGTCAGACTTGTCGCACGGGACGTAACCATCGCAAACATCAAGCGCAACTGTTACTCCCAGATGAGCCAACAAAACATCCGCAAGACCTCGGTTCACTTGTCCTTTCTCAAACTTTTCGCTCAAAAGGAAGGCCACTGTCTCCAACTGGGATCTCTCCTAGCGTATTCCTGGTAGAATATACGTGATCAAGTGATGGGAAGTAATTTGTCTGTACAAACCGAATAGCCCTTTCCTATGGGTATTGTAGATTGATGATGTCGTATTTGAGAAGAGATCGCTGGACATCACACAGTTGTGTGAGAACAACGAGTCAATCCACGACCAGTCGCAAACTAAGCGTCTGCCAAACTGAGCGCTGTAGGTATTCGTTCGAGACTATTAAGGATGCAAACCTGAGTTACTGCCATTGATCCCACGCAGAAGCCCGCATCGAATTTGTGCATGAGACTTTGCTATGCAGCGCATCTTGATCTCACCTCACCTTACTCTTCCGGCTCGATTTCCGACGCTGCTTCGATCCACTCGCTATCGATGAAAAACACATTTACAAGATCATCACGACAACTCCACTCACCAAAAACCCATTGAGGATAGATTGTCAAGAAAAATCAAGGAAAATCAAGACAAATTTCACGCAAACGCCTGAATCATCCTGCAACAATCACGAGACATTGCAACTTCCCATACTTTGAACCTGCTTCCAGATCAACAAACATCACCTTACTCGTGTCCCGATGAACGCGGAACGCGCACCCCAAGCAGGGGTAGTATCACTACGTAGTAGAGTCCAGGCAGGGGGGGAACCACCAGGCGGAGTAACAATCGGGTTTAGTTTCGTTTGGGCGCAACAAGGGTCCTCTGAGCAAAAAAGTGAGGCGCACGACCGTTCCTTCGAGTCGACAAAAAGAAATAACGATAAAATAGGGACCCCCAACCAACCAACACCGCCCGTCAGCCAACCAAATCCGCCAAGACCGGGGGGAGGGACCCTCTTGGAAAAATCGAAAATCAGGCCAGGACCCCGAAATCCTGACAGAATTATGACGTTGGCCGGTGCGCTCAGGGTACTTTGTGCCAACACCGCCAATGAGTGGTCAACATGACGGTGCTCAACCATGCAGGCGCCCTCAGATTGGAGCAAGACCCTTCATTTTGCCTACCTTACCCTACGCAGTACCTTAGTGCCAACGGCCGTTCGGCAGAAAAGTATTGGCTTGTTCCTGACCATCTTCCCCTCAGGAAAGGGTAACGCCCGTGATGATCCCGTCAGAAACGCGAGGCAGGACCGCGGAGGAAGGGTCCTATTTTGGTTGACGTCATAACCTCCCGACCTTGCTCTGCTATGTTTTCCCTCTTGAACCCCTACATTCCGATTTCTCTCTTCATTTATCCATAAACTCATCGTAATAAATTTGTTCAATTGAGACTGCATGCCGTTGTTCATACAGTTTATATAGTTTTTTGGTTCCTCGAGCGACCAGAGAGCTTTTGTATCATGCAGTATCCATCAACACCCTATATCCAAAAGTTACCCATCGTCTGGCCATGCGACGCAGCTTACAACGCCATTTGGACGACAAACAAATGCCACGTCCAACGGGACAAAAAAAACGCCATGACTACCCAGTTGCGCCACCTCGAACAAGATTTCCAAAAGATGCCAATCCATGAGGGTATTCAAGTAATCAAACAGACCGACCTCAGCCAACCGGGCTGGACTTGAGCGAAACGCTGATGCCATCAACGACGACGAAACAAACAACCGAATAAAACAACGATCAAACGCACGAGAATTGTACTCGAGACCGACGTCAACAGTTTGCAAATCCATAGAGTGGAAGGAGAACGATCGTTGCCGACCATACGTCAAAACTCGCATCCTCTTATTGGATCCGACGGTTCACGATCTCACCCGCCCGCACCAACGCGCTCATGCCGTCGAGCTTCGGATCGCTCCTCTCCTGAATACCGAGCGACGTTGCAGAAGAAGCACCCGATGATGCTTGCGACACGTTCGATCCATCAGTCCCCGTTGACGAGGTGGACTGGTATCTCAATAAGGCAGGTGGTGATTGGTAACCTTGTAACCTCATTAGCCTCTGCGGAAAGCCTTGCTTGGTTTGACCGTGAGTACCATTCGTCGCTCCCATCGGAGCTTGAGGCTGCCCCGCATAGGGCAACTTTGAATCCTGGAGCGGCTGTGATCCAGAAGGCGGCACCGTCGAGAACGGTGATGGTTGCAACTCGAAAGGAGGACCCGGCAAGGTCTTGTTCGACAATAAGGCGTGAATCGGTAGCGAAGATTCACTAGGTGTTCGGGGATACGACAGTCCAGATCCAGAGGATGAGATGCTTCCCGCGGAAGAATATTCATGCTTCAATGCTGGCGGTGCGGAGGGACCAGGGTGTGTCGGAGGCGCGAAGCCCCCAAAGCCATTTGCCTCAGGAGACCTCGAAACCCCGTTCAATCCTCGTCCATTGTTGAACACATCCGAGAGGGAAGGAAGATGCGGAAGTGTGACTGGCTCTGGTTTGGCTGGGGCTTCCGTCCATGCTGGGCGGTGGTTCCGAGTCTGTGAGGTACGGGGACTTGTGGAGTGCAAGCTCTCGCGATCGAATTGTACACTGGCAGGGGAGTGTACCGAATCATCGTTGGGATGATGATGGTGGGAAATTGGGGTCGGCACGGCCGTCGAATATTGCGATTCAGATACCGACACCACGGAACCCACACGCTGTTTGCGATTAGGAGGAGGTTCGCTTCCCTGGTGACTCTCTGTTCCACTCCCTGTGCTACTGAGGCTTCCAGGTGTGGCACTTGCGCTTCCTCCGTTTTGCAGACGAACCCCCGAATCAAGCTTCTGACGTTTCGACGACTCTTTTGCTGGATCAGGGTCAGCTTGGCGGCCACTCGAGGCGACAAACCTCCACGCACCTTGATTTGCGGAGGCTTGCCGTGCCTTGAAATCTTGTAAGTACAGGTTGTATTTCCTATACTCTGTTGTCTTCTTATACTCAGCCAAGTCGTGGTTGTATTTCTCCTTGGCTTTCAATGCGGAAGTTTCGTATGGCTCCTTCTCGCCGGGAGTTAAGTTTTGCCAGTGCTCTCCCACAAGCTTGGCTATCTCGGTAAATGTCAAGTTCCGACCTTTGAGGTCATCACGCATCTCTGTGGGATTGATCAGATATATTCCATCATCTCAAAGCAGGGTGTAATCCACAACATACTGTTTGAAAAAAGGACATAGGCCGAAGGAGGTCTCTCGGGGGCATTTTCATCAGGCTGCGTTGGTTAGCTTCGTCCAGGTACGAGTGTACGTCTGCATGAGGGTTGCGAACCTTGGGGTGACGCCTATACTTTCGTTTCGTAGCGACGGGTCCCTCCTTGACCTCGAGGCGGGGTTGATCAGGTCGTTGTGTCTCGGGCTTTGGCTCTTCTGCGTTTGCTCTTGCGGGCGAAACTAGTGATGCATCCGGGGCAAGACCACGAGAGTTGGCGATGCGTCTCTGCAATTTCTGCCTTGTGTTAGGGCTTGTAGGGGTTGCGGATGTACGTCAAGCACTTACACGTCGGTGTCCTAACTTGACTCCAAGTGCGTCGCTGCAACATTATCCTCGTTAGTCTCGAGTATGTGGCGTGGCAATAGCCATGGTTTACTCACAGGTCAGACTCAGTAATGTCCAAAATCGTCTCCCACGTATCGAATCCTTGCTCGAGAAAGATGTCTAGGTACTGCGAGATGCCTAGCTCTGCAAAGATTCCATCCAGTCCTTGCGCCATGGTTTATCTGAGTGGCGTATATCAAGTTACGTCAACTCGAAAGTGCTGTTGTTACGGGACGGCAGTGCGATGGTTTGCGAACTTCTTCTACGTCGAAAGTGATCTCCAAAGAATTGGCTTTCACTGTTTGCCGCTTTTCGTTCAAATCCCTCTCTAAACCCAAACTCTTTCATTCAGTCGTCGATTCGATTCGCTACGTCTCGATTTCCGTCGCTCGAAGTCGAAACACTTCCTTTTGCGTGGCGGTCAACCAATAATCATCGAAGGCTTTCTTCTCAATCAAGTCGCGGCGGATGGGCAGCGACAGGCGGCGCCTGTATCGAATACTGAGTGTCGGTCGGCAATGATCGTTTTCTCGTCGGCTTCGATACTGCGCAGATCGATCCAAGAGCGATGTTGTTGAAGTAATTCCGAAGTATTCGTTTGCTGGGCGAGTTCTACGTCTGCTTGGGGCGTTGATGATAAGTAATTGCAGAAGAGGAAGGCGTGTGGCACGCATGGCGTGGATATACCAAGTTGGTGGCTGCAATATGGAGGACGGATCTCGATGACATTGAAGGAGACCGAGCTTTTGGGGTGTGGGACAACGGCAAGTACCAGACCAAGCAAAGAGGGGCTTCGGGATTCAGATGGAATGGGATGTGCGCTCTGGAAAGAATACGTACTTTATGAGAATGCGTTTTTCTGAGCCGGCTCGGCGGTTCGCAGCCGCATGAACGACGGGGAAGACAACGGATAGATGGTCTGGTCTGGTGGAGGAAAGTAGGGCGCGTCTTTGGTGGGAGTGATGAAGACTGGACCAAGTTTGTTTGATCGAAGAAGGGGGTTAGGTTTGGGAGAAAGTGACCAAGCCGGCAAAGTCTTTTTTTTTTTTCGTCGTCTTCCTTTGCACGGGTTGGGAATCGGGAACGGTGAAGAAGAACTGGGGGGGATGACCGTCTACCGAGACGGAGAGGAGAGAGCGAGTTTGGTGAGCCAAGGGGAGGAAGGTAAGGTAAGGTACGGATGGATGCCAGTGTGGTACGGAGGAAGGGCGAGGTAAACGGTTCGAAGATTGAGAAGAACTAGCCCCGCGGTGATCGACGCGGATTAAGAGGTGAGGTCAGAGGTGTAAATGGGGAATCTCTCTCGAGGGTGGGTGTGTGTTGATGGTCGACCGTAAGGTAAGGTAAGGTAGTGAGTCTAGGTACGGATACTGGTAGCCTCAGACGTCGCCGCAGACTCGACTTGTGATCCGGGGTGGCATGTCCAATGGCCCCAAGCCCCAAGCAGAGAAGCTAGAGCAGCAGACTGATGGATAGCTCAAGGTACCCAGGACAAGCTCCCTGGCGTCTGATCGCAGAAACCGACTTTCGAGAAGTCGGCGACAACAACAGTGAGCATCTGTTACTGGAAGCCCATCGCAAAGAAAAGCGGGATCAAGCACAAGGACAGACACATATGGAGCCCTTTTGGAAGACATGGAAAGACATGGGTTCTCAGCGAGTCAGGAACAGGAAACGGCCGCTTGAGATGGGCCTTCGGGATACATGCAAATCCTGTACCGGTACATGAATTCCGTACCTGGACCATGTCTTCTTCCCTTCCCTCTTTGCCTCACTCTCCCAAGACTACAGGGTAGAAAGTAAGGTACCCTAGACACGAAGTAGGTACCTTACGTAGGTACCTCAGTGCCTCTCTCTTTCCCCGTTAAGCCCAAGGCACCCACCAAACTTGAGGCCTCAGGCCGGAATCACACATGGGTACGGAACTGGAAAGAGTGCTAGTGGCCCTGGGCCACTGCCCACTGGCTGGTAGGTAGGTAAGGTAGAGACTGAGAAAGAGAGGGGGGTGGGTGTTCATCCATCATCCATCCACTCAAAAATCACTCCCCTCGACAACCTACCTACACCTCCAGGCAAGAGGTACCTTACCTTCGCACCACACAGACATAGCAGACACGCTAGACTCTGATGTGCCAGCCCACCACTCTCTCTCATGAACGGAATCCGCTCCGTAACTCGACTGACTGCAAGTGCGGTAGCGGGAGCGGCATCATGGCGTGCCTCGCCTCGACAGAACATTCCCAAGCCGTACCTGCACACTATCTAGACTCTCACCACTTGGCAGAACACACGATACCAAAACAGCCACTATTGAAAAACCAGTGCTGACCCTAGATTCAAGACGGCATCTGCATCTGGATTGACACTCCAATTCGGCAACGGGCCCTTCGAGACCGTCGCGGGTCATGCCGCTGGCTTCTGGCCAGCATTCTTCTTCTTCCTCTCCAAAAAGAAGAGCGGGGACCGAACATCGTCATTTGGGTCGCGGAATACCGCCCGTCAAACATTCGGCCAGGAGAGTGAGAACCTCGCCCTCAATGCAGGCAGTAACTAGCCAATTGCTGCATTATCATTCGCATGCCAGAACTGCTTGGGACAATGGCCAAACAGCGCGAATTCGATTCTTGTTGACGGGACTGTGCCTGACTCTATAAACAGCCCTGCGATCAAGTCACTGTTCCATTGCCTGCTCTCCAATTAAGAGCACGCCGTCAAAGTGAATCTCGATGTCGATTCCACCTCAACGCTCATCAGTGTGTTTCTCAGACAAGCCAGCTCGCGCTTCTCGACGTGTCAGCGTTCGAGCAGCCAGTCAGACTGGCTCAAACCGCCAGAGATGGCTATTCACACGCCTCTGCGCGGGGAGACGGAGCATTGCACCAAGGATTGAGAGACACCTGAAATCGAAGAATTGCGCCGCGATCGAAAGCCGCCACCACCCCTGCTACACACGCTCACGCGGATGAATCTGGCCACCACGGGCCACGGTTGAGGAACGCACCTCGTCCGTAGGTAGTTGTCCCAAAGCACGGTGCGGGTGAGACAACAGACCGCAACCTAGGACGACGTAATAATTGCGTTGACGTCTCTCGTTCACCTCGCAAATGTCCATCTGCACATTATGGAACAACCCTAGTGATTATACGAATGCCGGAAGAAAACGTCCACATAAACGACATGGCAATGTTTCGATGATCGATCATCCAGAAGTCGATCCAAGACGAGAAGCCGTTCCGTCACGGCCGTGTGCGCCAGGGCACAGCGACCTTTGATTCATGATCCATTAGACCCAAAGCAAAGGCCATCAGGGGGCGTTAGCATGGTGCCGGTGCGATGTGTCTTGCCGGTAGACAGATACGACAGACATATCACCGAATTTGCAGAAGAATCGCATTTTCGCAATGCGATTACTGATGGCACAACATGCCGTGTAACTCTGAACCGACACAAGGGGCAACTTCGCCGTCGGCTGACCTAGCAAGCAACAGTGTTGCCTCCCATTTAACCGAAATTTCGTTATGTGGCAGAGGGGTAAAAGACGAAAGCCATCGTCAGTCTGGAGATTGTGCATTCGGCTCGATATGGCATTCAGGTGACGGGTCGCAAAGTGAGGCTGAGAGCACATGTGCTTTCACTTCTGGGTTGTTACCGGCTCCACCATCCATTAAGAGCGTTCTGGAACTCGGACCATCTGAACGAAGCTGGATAACCCGACGGCGAGCAGGATTGGCACGGTATCTAGGCGCATGCAGACCCTTTTGACGAGGCACTGGAACGAGAGATATGCATCAAACAATGCTTTTCGAGAGCTGGTCAGCACGGATTAGGGTCATGGACCGGTCCAGCGTCGCCAGACTGAACCCGCCCATGGTGCCAACACGATCTAGGCCATTCCGCACCCCGTTAGTAGCACGCTACAGCACCAAAGACGCGAAAACGCGCCAGACCATCAGAGAACAACACCCATAGCCACATACAAGCTTGTTGACGACGGAGCATTGACTGGATCGACGTGGTCTGTGTTGCGATGTTGAAAGGTGACAGAAGCTGGTAAATTGAGGGTTCTGAAATAGCAGCGCTAAGTGCGGACTCAGCGGAGTACGGATATCTTGTTTCAATATGCTAACATCCATGGCCAGAACTCGCACCGGTACGAATAATCATCTCACCACTTCAAATTTCCATACGGAAAACACGACATGGCCATGGCCCATGGGCTCCCGCTGCGGAGGGCGTTGATCTATCCGTGTGCTCCAATGGACGACGGAGGGTTTCGCCGTGGAACGTGCTACCTACATGCCTAATGGCAGTGTTACAGAGCATCGACGCGCTAGTCACCTCCCGACCCAACCTCCGATATGGACTTCCAGCCGTGACGTAGATTTGATGCAGCACGAGGTTTGCGGAACCGACAACCTCGGACCAACTGGATCTTGTTGGATCCCTTCTACGTCGCCGAATGACGATGAGTTGCAACAAACTGTAAGGAGCTCGTGGGCCAAAGTTTCATCGAAGATGCGAATCTGAAGATTAGCGGGCAGCAAATGGGCTGAGAGTAGCCACCGGCTGGTCTAGACACCGAGAGAACGGAGACTGTGGGCGTGAGAGACTGGGAAGAGGCAGGAGGAGACAAGACAGTCTTGCGCGCGAAGAAGAAGGGAATCGTCGATGTTTGCGCATGGCCTGCAGGTCTGGTTGAGGTATATCGTCACTGGGCATTCGAGAATACGATCGCAGACGGCACGTACGATCACCATGGGAAGCACAGGCGACAGGGCTGATGCTGTTCTTACGCGGGCATGCCCAGACACTGGGCCGCTGGCAGGCTGGTTGGCGAGAGAGTCTAGACTTCTACTAGGTGCAAGTGTATCTGTACAAGACTGTCCGTACAAGCGTAACGTAGGCCGCAGGCGCACAAAAGCATGACTTTGCAGTGAGCGAGCAAAGCAAGGCACGAGACGGGACTGGATTTGGCTGAAGTCATCCAGGGCGGAACCGTAAGTTACGGAGGAGGGCACATGGATGGACAGAGGGATGGGATCATTTGGGGGTTGTGGTGATGGGTGTGCGAACAAGGTTCCAATGACTGCGACACGGTGAATTCCAACATCTCGATCGCGAACGCCCATTTCCCAGTCATCGAGATTGAGCAAAATGCCACCAAGACTGAGAGAGATTGGACCGCCGCCAGTGCGTCAGAAAGCACTGGGTTTTGGTGTTTGGGATCCGATGTCATTGTTTTTTCACTGATCAGACACTGCAAAAGTCCGATCGGGATGGGATGGGGTTTTGGTTGGCATCTGGAAGTGTGCGGCGGCATCGAAAAAAAGAAAAAGAAAGAAGGAACACCTGGAAAAGCTAGTTGGGGGTTCTTTCCCAGCGCAGCGAGTGCCTGTAGGGGGTTTAGGAAGGGAATGTTGACAGTTTCCGGTGCGGTCCACCACGCCCAAGTGGGGTTAGCACCAGGACACTTCCTGCTAAGTAGGCGGTACCTCGAGACCTTCGACTGTACAGCCACCTGCCGCATTCCATGAGGTGACGTGAGGTACCTACATCAGGTACAAATACTCGGGTAGCTTTGTGATGACAACAGACTCAGTGCTGTACTTGCAACGGGGGAACCCAGGCTACGGCTCAGCATCCCACCCTTTCTTCACTCGCCCTGCTTGCCCCATAGTTATCTAATGCTATCGTGGTAGGGACGGAAAGTAAGGTAGAGGGATGACCTCACTTTCCCCAGTTATGTCTACGAAGAAGAAGAAGAAACAACAACTCACGGGCGAGATGTCAACCATCGAGCCTGCCTTTCACATCCGTCTACTGAACATCGGCAGGAGAGCTGGAATTGCCATTCCGTCTACCGTGACAACATTGCAAATGGATGTCAAAATCCTATCCGAGTCACACGGGTTCGAACAATATGTCCGTTCAAGGCCTTTCCGTGCCTACCTACCTACCTCCCATCGCAAGGTACCATCCCATTCAAAAGTGAAGCAAACCATGGCAGTCACAAGCACAAGTCTGGAAGAATTTCCCGCTACCAACTGCCCAGTTCAATACAACACGACCCTCTGGCTTTCTGGCTGCATCGGCTCTGCTTTGATTCTGCAGTGGTAACCTGTCGGCAGGTTTCCAGGTTTTGCGTATACTGTAAAGGACGTTAGGGGAGGGGATGCGCTTGCAGGCAACAGCAGGCTTCGGATCAAATCAATCAACCTGGTTCCCGAAGCTTAGCTTGGCAACGATACTTTCTTGCCAACGGTGCGGCGGTGCACCCCCCAATATTGAGTGGGCCACGGGTGGGATGAATCTGCATCCTGTAATGGAATCGGAATCAGAAGTCGACTTCCCATCATCATCACGAGGACGGAAATGGTATTCCCGGCTCAAGATCAAGGCACCGACAGTCATATTGACCATATCTGATTTGGGGACAATCAGGCCGAAATTCCCGCGATAGTTTGACAATCCCTGCCTTATTATTTCGCACCTGTTGCCCAGGTAGTACTGTTGTAGTAACAACGCATCCGGAGATGCACGGGTCATTGCGATGAAGACATGATCGCGATACCACATTACGACGCTACTTACTCATTTCACATACACTGAGCAACCTCGTCGTTGTGGTCAGCAAAAGTTGAGGCTGAACAACGATGTTCAAGTCCACGAAGGGACATGCAGCAAAAGTGTTAGTGCCCAGAGGCGGATTCGAACCGCCGTCAACACGGATCGCTGTATAGAAGAACCACAACGTATCATCCTAACCAACTAGACGATCTGGGCCACTAGTTGAAGTTGTGTTTGGCGGAGAGCTCAATGTCTAAGAAGCGCAGCGGGGAGAGGTGTAGAGTTTCTCTAGTTTTCGTAGGCCCGTAACGGTCGTGCTTAGGTAAGCCGCGGGTACTATGCGTCCTCCCCAAGTGAGTGTGAGGGGTTCGAGTGACCGCGCATTGCTGCCGCCTATCGACGACACGCCGTTGAATCTACGGACGTCTCGAGACCCTACACTACAAAATTCCATTCATCCATCCCAGGAACATTCAATATCATCTATCCCCTGACACACGACACCGAATTATCGCCTTTTATTCGGCATTACCGAATCCCGGGTCATCTGGTACGCTGAGCCACCCAGAGAAGAGCTGGTCCCCTCAGGCCGGGAATCCACGCACGCTTGTCGCCCTACCTTGGCCAGAGCAAATCACTAACAAAGCTACAACAAAAAGTAGTACCGAGTATTCAACAGCGTATCGACGACTCGTCGACGACAAAACATCACGAGAAGGCGGCGCAAAAAAAGACGCCTAGTATCCGCATTTCCCACCATTACGACACGTATACCAGGGTACGGGAAAGGGCAATCCACGGTATCGACAAAGGGTTGGATCGGTGGAGGATTAAAAAAAGAGGGCGACCCCTCCCATTAAGACCCCCAAATCAGGCCACTATCTTCTCCCCTTTTGTTTTTTCCCGGGCAGCTTTTTATTTTCTCGCCCTTTTGATTCGCCCGCTCATCACCATCTTCCGAACATGGCCCCAACATCCAAGGCGCCCGAGTCCGCCTCCCCGACAACGACCGGGCCCGATGGCGACTCGTCTGTGGATAACATTGCCCAGGTACGTGTGTGTTGTTACTGTTATCCCGTTGCACTACAATTCTGCAAGGCGGTTTGGTTTTGTCTTGGGACCCCGACACAGCAAGGGGCCTGGGGACACCTGAGCGGATCGCGCTGAACGGCGCAGAGCTTTAGGCTTAACCGCGGTCCCAAAGGTGGTTTTTTGCCCGTCTTTCTGTGCCTCGGTTTACCATCTACCCTGTGTTTCCCATCCTTTCCATTCTCCGTCTCTCTCTTTCGCAATCTCTCGTTCCGCCCCTAGATGCCTCACTCCGTCTCTCCTCCCCCGGTCACCTCGCTGAGTTCTGCGCCATCCGCCTTTGGCAGGCCCGTTGGCAGCTCCGCTGCTCTCCGCTCGTACATACGGAGCGGCTGGGGACTTGCCTGGTGCACGCACGCTGTAACTGCTGCAGAGGAGAGGAGAGGAAGTAAGGGCAAGTGAGGGCAGAAGGGGGTGGCATCGGATGGGAAAACCCCCCTACCTAGGCTGTTCCAGGGCTGACCACGTTCGGGGCACGTTCTAGGCCTACAAGGACCTGCTAAGGTACGCTCATTTGACGAGTATTTTTCCTTCATGTTACTCTGTCCCCCACTCTCGTCGTCTGCGAGCTTGAGTGTCAGCACCCCTTGTCTTCGCGCCCATGGCGTGAGGGAACGAAACGCCCCTCTCCCTGCTTCGCTCACCACAATGTTGAGAATGGCATGTTTGCACCCTGAACGAGTCGGAGCTGCCTCCGAAGCTGCGACCCCCGAGGGAGAGCGTATCGCTACGGATACCTACACTACCTTACGGTACTCAGCAGTCTGGCCCAGATTTTCTCACGGATCCTTGCGTGGCACAACAGCGGCGCGGCGCCTGTGCTCACATTCATTCGTTCGTGGGCAAGACATCACCAACCTTTCCACCTGGTGCAAATCCCCCTTTTTTTGCGAATGGCGTTCTCAGCCTTGGACTCTTCTTGGATTGGTGTCGGATTTTGCTCGATCCGGCATAGACTCGAAATCTAGCCAGAGGTCTTTTTTCCCCAGGCTCACAACCGCCGGTATTCTTACATTCTCGACTCTGCGGGGTCCTGTTCTAGCGAAGAGGGCCGTCCACGACCTAGCATTCCTCTGGTCGCTTTGCCCGCGATACCCTCTACGGGGGATGTCGCATCGAAGCGAGACACGCGATTTTATCGCTCGATCTGAGGCAGGGTGCTGGACGGGCTGTGGTCCGGCATTCTCTCATTCGCTGTTACAAAAACCCATGTGCGACGATGGCTTTCGGTTACCGCTTCCGCAGAAAGCCCATATCGTTGAAGTTCTAGACCCTCCCTTTGGCCCAGACTATCCGCTGGCACCGCGAGCCTAGAGGCGAATACGGCCTTGAGCATCTTACACCTCCAAGCCTAGCGCCCACATTCAGTCTCAGCCCATGAGCACTTCGCGACGCCCGGGGCCGTTGTCAGATCACACCCAAATACTATCTGCATCGCCAGACTTTGGGGGCTACTGCACTTCCCCTTGCTCCCCGCCGGGGTCTAGCCAAGCGGCAGGACCGAGAAGACAAATTCCCATGTTTCGTTACCCATTGAGATACGCCCTCGTGACCGCTATCATACACGCCATTCTTTTGAAGAGAATTTGGGCTAACCGCAAATTGCATACAGAGGCGAGCAGGCGGCCAGCGCACTCGAGGCCAACCTGACGAACCTCGAGGGTCGACTTGATGCACTGCTAGCCGCGTTCGAATCGGCTCAAGAGCCCAACGAGGACGGCACTGTGGCACCACCGCCCGGCCAAGATGCGAAGAAGCCGGACGACACGGTCCCTGCCAAAACCTCCAACGGTGGAACCCAGAGCCCCGAGTCCAAGTCTACCGAGGCGGCAAAGAAAGCCTAGATTCAGATCTACCTTTTGACGATGCGGCGCCGCCGCCGTCGCCGGCTATTAGGCACTGGTCTGTGGCTGCGTACACACACATTCGACGGCCGCATCGTGAAAGGGCACGAAGGGTCGGTCAGCATTTAGTTTGCGGTGTCACGAACTCGCGGTGCCACGGTGTTCTGGACCCGGGACCCCCATCCCTATTGCATTTGCATTGCATCGTATTCTCTGCCCTTTGCGGTTCCGCATGGAAGCGAATTCTGGGGTTTGCGACAAGACCAAAAGGTGGCGAAGAATGGGCGCCTGCATGCCCCAGGCACGACGATCCATGCTAGGGATCAGGGTTGCCCTCAACACGTGTATTAGCGGATTTTTTTTCTCTTGTCCCCGACCTTGACCTATCATATACATTCTCACCGACCGCATCCCGTCGTATATTGCAATCCCCCCCATTGATGTATCCGCGCGTACACGTGGTGACTTTTTCCTCTTTCTCTCTCGGGCTTCGCACAGGAGAGGGAGAGGAAGGTACATGGTATAAGGGTCCTTCTTTCTCACGGTAGGAATAGGGGATGGGAAGTTATCGAGATTGGGGCAAACCGGGGAGAGGCGAAGGCGAAACTGCGCGCAGCATTGCCGGATTTAGACGGCTTTTGCCACTCGCTTATTGCTATCTACATGTCCTAGGAACCACTCAACTTTTCCCTCCTTTTTTCCCATCCTTTGAAGAAGATCTAGAACCTGGTGATGCATGGATTAAAATGTGATTTGAAATGTGATTGAACTGTTTTTGATGTTGTGTCGGTGTGTGTACGGATATAGTGTGGTAGTTTGTGTGTGATAGTCTACCTAGACAGGAGCATAACCTCCTTCCTCACCTCCTTGCTTCCCTTGCACCCCCCGTCCCCGTCCACGTCTGCGTCTCACTCAAAGGGCCAGAAGGGACTCGGCCGACAATGTATGGACGTTTCGAACCCCCCCCCCCCCCTTTCAGCGCGGAGGAAAATCCCCCTCGCAATTCGCAGGGTTATCCGAACGGCGGGGGGAGGGGGCATCCAACGGCCGTTCCTGACACGCAGATCGTTGGTCAACGAATGAGAAGTGAGAGATGTGAACCCGATTTGGGGGGTGAATCGACAACGGACTCCCGATTAGAACGGTGTATAGTCCCAGTCTCCGGATCAAACGCTCCGTTTTTTATTATTGTTGTTGTTTTGGTGAGATCGTGATGGAGGCGAGAGCGAGAGCCCGGCTGGCTGGCAAGTGGCGATGTGGTTTTGGGCTGGCACGGCTGGTTTCTAGACTCCTGGAGACGGTTTGTATGTAGATCCTTGGATGCGGCGGCGGCTCTAACTTGTGCTGGTGTGTCCCCATGCATATTTATTCGTATGTGTGTATTTTAGGTGCCCATTTCCGCTCCCCGGTCCAATCGGGTGTGATAAGTGACATTGGGTATCAAGTCATGTTGTAGGTGGGTTTGCTTATGTGCTTGTTTACCTGACCCTTGGTTGAGAGTTGAGGAGGCTAACTGGCTCCCTGTTGCCCCCCTTGACGGCGGTCGTTGAACGGTTTTTGATAGCTCTCGGCCGTAAATATATCATTGTAACAAAAACAAGGATGTAAAGTGTAAACTTGGGTTGTCTGGGTAGAAGAAGCGAATCGAGCCTTTTTCCATGCTTTTCGTCTTTCAATAGCGTTGCGTTGTAGAATTTAACCGTTTAACATACAAGCGGGCTCTTATACTCGCGGATATTCTCGCAGCGGCGTCGAAATAAAGGTAGTGGTGATAGCGGAGACCGTCCATGGATCATGATGGATTGGGCGGTAAACGGCGGTAACATTTGATCGACGGGGGGAAAAAGTAAGAGAGAGAGAGAGAGAGAGAGAGAGGAAGGGGAAAACCTAGTTAGCCTCGTTGAAGAACAATAATGTTGACAACTATCTACCGGCTCTGCAAAGAGAATGTTCTCCCCTTATCTCCTATTGCTGATGCCAATCTTGCATTCAAAACGTCTTTTTGCGGAGTATAGACATGTCACATCGTCCCTGTTGATAAAACTTCCAACGAAATGGAGGGCAGAAATTTTGCTCGTGGTTGTTTGCAAGGAGATCCCTTTGACAGTTGAGCCTTCTATCTTAGGTAGGCACACTCCGTGCAAGACGTGAGATGTAAAGTATTATGGAAAAGAAATACAACGACTTGGCTACGTGGAAAGTTTATCAGGGCCGAGATGGCTTCTCAAGAGTGGGAAGAATATAGAAGACAGTCTTAGGGGGGATCGTACAAGAGGGCAAGTTAGATCACCCAAGATATCATGATACCCCATGAAGAACCGAACAAACAGCCAGCTGCATGTCTCCTCGTAGAAGAAATCATCACGCAGCCGTCTCACAAACTTTCAGGGTCACAAAGGAGAGCAGTTCAAGTCTGGGTATCCAGCCCGACCAAGGCGATCGGGCCTCTTTAATATCAAACGATGTAAAGTCTTCTGTCCCAACCCTATACCCAATAGACGCCCTTGTTGCTAGTACCTTGATCTCACTGATGATGGAAAATCCCAGATCCACGTCTCTTTGGCCCTGGCTATTGACCTTCTATGCTTGTTCCCAAGGAGACTAATGTCGTGGCCAGAGTCATCGACTCCAACTACTAACGTCTCCGAGAAGAAGAGAGCACAAAGCATAGCCATCTCATGTACTGGCTGTGTGGTAGGTGTCCCTCCTTGTCAAGCCTGAGTAATAAATGTAAAACTGCAATGGGAAGGTTAACAAACGGCAGAGAAGGGCGACAGCGTTGACACTCTGCCCTTTGCCCTTTGATGATGATGAAAAAAGTCAAAAAACGAAAACTCCTCAACGGCCTTCAGAGCCCAAATGTTGCCCTGCCTGGCCCGTCTGTATGCAAAGCCCATCTTGGAAATTCCTCCCGTGAACCAACCCACGAGCCTAGCTGCCCTCACTGCGTGGGCAAAACACTGCTGCACATGAACCCACTGTGTGAAATCTCGGACGCTGCTTTCCTCTTCTGTCTTGAGAAGCTCTTAGCCACTGAAGGAGGGGGGCCGAGCGGGCTGTATCGTATGTGATTTGGTGTGTGTGTAAGAGTGTCGAGTGAAAGGTAGGATGGGGAAGCGACGATGTGCGTGTTGTATCCATCAATGATCTTGTAACTCTTGGGGTATTTCATCGAAAACGATGTCAGTCGAATGTGGTTTACTCGGGGTTCCACTTGCGTTTTTTCTGAGCCTGTCCCTGCACATCCCAGTTAGGAACTATGTGACCTCAGTAGCAGCTGCGCGCACGAACAAGAAACCAAGTTAGCTTGTAAGGCTGCGCGAGTCGGAAAGGCCTTTACGTGCCCTAGAAATGGGGTCTTCCTGGTCTGCCGTTGCCACTGCTGGGCTGGCTGGACTGGGTCCCATGATTGGTTCTTTTGAAGTGAAGGATCGGGTCTCCAGAGGCGGGCGAAGATGAGACTGAGGATGCTCGTTGGAGCTTGCCTTGACTCTCGACTGCTGAGCCATATCCCTCTCCCGATTCTTCTCCAGAAGCTGACCGCCGAGGGTCGCACACTTGAGAATGGTCTGGATCAGGTGGTTCTGCTGCAGAGGCTTCGACAAGTACTCGTCCATCTGTGCCTGGATGCATTTCTCGCGATCACCCATCATGGCGTGGGCTGTCAGAGCAATAATGGGAGTACGATGCGAGCCCAGGCTGCGCTCGTACTCACGAATCTTGCCTGTTGCCTCGAAACCGCCCTGTTGGGAGTGGGATTAGCTTGCTATCAAAGATGGTCAAGTAGTAATAGAAATTCCGGGACTCACCATGATGGGCATCTGAACATCCATAAGAATAACGTCAAACTTCTTCGCCTTGATGGCCTCGACAGCCTCGAGACCGTTGCCAACAACCGTGACCACGTGGTGGTACTTTTCGAGAATCTTAACAGCAAGTCTCTGGTTAACCCGGTTGTCTTCCGCGAGAAGAATCTCGAAAGACTTGGTGTTGTCGGCCAGAGACGGCGTCGCGCGGTTCTCGAGAGCAGGAATCATGCCGTTGCCGAGATCCACAGCAGTGCAGGGCGTCGTCATGTATGATGTGATACCCAAGTCCAGGCACGACTTGAGGTTCACGTGAACGACAGGCGCTAGGAGAACGATGGGCAGGTACTTGAAGTCGTCCACGGATCTGAGCCTCCTGGCGGTATCGATGGAGTCGACAATAATGACATCGTACGGCATCGCCTGAGCGTCGCGAACGCTGGTGAGGATGGGGTTCTTCTCCGACTCGACAACGACGGGCTTGAGGCCAATCAAAGACAGCATTGTCTCGATCTGCTCTCCGTAGCCAGATTGCGACTTGTCGACAAAGAGAACCTCGTGACCCTTGTACGGCTTGATTTGCTTCTCGATGATCTCGACGCCGAGATCCGACAAGCGCACTCGACACGTAAAGTGGAACTCACTGCCTTGACCATGTTGGCTCTTAACCCACAGGTCGCCGCCCATGAGCTTAACAAGGCGCTTCGAGATTGAGAGTCCGAGACCGGTTCCGCCAAACTTTCTCGTCATTGAGCCGTCGGCCTGCTGGAAAGTGTCGAAAATGAGGTCAAGCTTATCCGCGGCAATGCCGATACCTGTGTCCGTAACGATGAATTCGATAGCGTACTGGTCAGGACCGCATGCCCAAACAACAGGATCGGCCTTCTTAATAGTCAGACTGACTTCGCCGTGTTCCGTGAATTTAATGGCGTTTCCGACCAGGTTCAGAATAATCTGCCTAAGACGGAATGAATCTCCAATGACGTGATCCGGCACGGAGCTGTCGACGCGGTAGGTGAGGTCGAGGAACTTCTCGTTTGCCTTGACTGCCAGTGTTTTGAGAGCATTGAATACCGTTCCTCGCAAAGTGTACGGGATCTCTTCTATAACCATCCTGCGTGCTTCGATCTTTGACAAATCTAGAATGTCGTCAATGATGGTGAGTAGACTGTTCGCCAGACTGTTGACAATATTCAACATCTCTCGCTGATATTGTGTCAAGTCCGTGTCTAGTGTCAGCTGCGTCATGCCGATAATGCCGTTCATGGGTGTACGAATTTCGTGAGACATATTTGCCAGGAACTCGGACTTGGTTTTGTTGGCCAGCTCTGCCGCCTCACGAGCCTGCGTATTCCTCTGGATACTGTCCCGTAAATTGGACACCATCTGATTGATCTTTCGTTTGAGTTCGTCCATTTCGCCCGAAGCTTCCACTTCGACAAGTTTCGTGAAGTCTCCGTCTGTTGCCAAGTTCGTAATGTCTGAGAACGCACGCACTTGAGTTGTCTAATGAAGCAGTCAGAAACGCAAAGACCCAATGTCATAGACTGTTTCGCACTTACCAAATTACTAGCCATGGTATTCACATCAGTCGTGATCTCGCGCCAACGACCCTTTAAGCCGGCAGGATCTGCTTGCGCGCCCATTTTGCCGTCGACGCCGACGTCTCTGGCCACTCTTTGCACTTCATTACAGAAGTTGGAAAGCCTATCAACCATGTTGTTTATCGTTTCTTTGAGGACGAGTATTTCTCCTTGGGCTTCAACCTCAATCTTCTGGCTCATGTCGCCATTTGCGATGGCTTGGGTGACGGTCGAGATACTGCGGACCTGTATCGTAAGATTTGAGGCCATGGTGTTGACATTTTCGGTGAGATCCTTCCATTTGCCTTCCACGTTGTCGACCTGGGCTTGTCCACCGAGCGTACCGTCAGTGCCGACTTCCCTGGCGACCTTGCTGACCTCAAAGGCGAAAGTGCCGAGGCGGTCCACCATGGTGTTGATAGTGTTCTTCAGATCGAGAATTTCACCTCGGACGGGTACTCTTATCTTCTCCGTAAGGTCGCCGTTCGCCACAGCCGTTGTGACCTTGGCAATTGCGCGCACTTGTGTCGTCAAGTTCATGGCCATGCCGTTGACGTTCTCGGTGAGATCTCTCCAGGTTCCTTCGACATCATGAACAGTGGCTTGGCCACCAAGCCTGCCTTCCGTTCCTACCTCTCGGGCAATCTTGGTTACCTCGCGGGCAAATTGCTGAAGTTGCTTCACCATGGAGTTGATGGTAGACTTGAGATCAAAGATTTCTCCCCTGCAATCCGCCTGTACGTTTTGTGTGAGGTCGCCCTTGGCCACAGCAGTTGTTACCTTGATGATGTCTCGTACTTGTGTCGTTAAGTTGTTTGCCATTGCGTTGACGTTGACCGTTAGTTCATTCCACATGCCTTTGACTCCCTCGACGTCGGCTTGACCACCAAGAATACCTTCAGTTCCTACATCGCGGGCTACTCGAGTGACTTCGGAGGCAAATGTTCTCAGTTGGTCTACCATGGTGTTGATCGTTTGTTGCAGTTGCAGGATTTCTCCTCTGGCGGGGCGTTCGATTTTCTTGGTCAGGTCACCGTGGGCGACAGCAGTGGTTACTGATGCGATTTCTCGCACTGCGGTTTGTTAGTAGAGTTCTAAAGTACGGTTTGCGCGTAATTGCTTACCTTGATCTGTGAGATTTTGGGCCATAACGTTGACTGAAATAATTGGTTAGCAGAGAGACTCAAAATCATGGGCCACAATCTAGGCGCACCATTGTCCGTCAACTCTTTCCAAGTACCGTCGACACCCTCGATGCGAGCCTGCCCGCCGAGCAAACCCTCGGTTCCGACCTCGCGGGCGACGCGGGAGACTTCGCTTGAGAAAACCTGTAGCTGATCCATCATAGTGTTGATTGTCCGTTTAAACGTGGTGATTTCAGGGTCCATTTCGACGGTGTTCATGCGGACCTTCTTGGAAAGGTCTCCGCGCGCAACGGCTGTGACGATCTCACCAATCTCTCGCAGGGCTTTCTGGAAGGCCTCGTTCGCCTTTTGGTGCTTCCATAGTTCCCGCTCCAGAGTCGCAACTCTCTCTTGTTCGATCTTGAAGAAGGCCTGTTCCTGGAGTTCCTTTTGCTCAAGGAGCTGGGCGGATACGCTGCTGATTTCCTGTCTCGCGCTAGAAATTCCTTTCTCCTGGTCAAGTACCTTCTCTTGCAAGCTCTCCAAGGCTTCGTCAGTCAGCGGGCTGTCTGCGAGGCTCGGATCGGCTGTGGCGGTACCTTCGCGTTGGAACTTGGTGGGCCCGGCGGCAACAGTGCGGCTGTTGGAGGATGACGGTGATGCGCCGTCGGAATCGTCGCCAAAGAGGGAACCGTGGACTTCGTTGGGCGTTTCCGGGAAAGCTACCGAGGCGTGGGCTCGACTCTCGAGCTTTTCGATTCTTTGGGCAAGCTTGGCAAGCTCGTTCTCGAGGCTTCGCTTGGCGGGGGTATCTCGACCTGGGAGCTCGATCCGCGCATCAACCTTGAAGGGAAGGGACATTGGCGTCGTGCCATCAGCGGCGAGGGATTGCACAATGGCCGCAGCAGCGGCCAATGCTGAGTCGTCGACCATGTTGAATTATTGTCTGTGGTTTGAATCTGCAAGCAGAGCAGAGAAGACGCTGCTTGTGATGTTGTGAGGCGGGGTTCGTGGGTGGTTGAAAATATGTAGGCCGAGGCTGGAGAGTTTGGACGGGAAACGGCGGGCGGGTATAGATCAAGAAGAGTTGTGGTCAACCAGCAGCATATTAGCTCAGTGAAGGCCTGGAACCAATGTGAATGTCGAAATCGGTAGCTTTTGGTCAGAAGCCAAGTCGTTCAACACTTCCTCGAA
Organism: Colletotrichum scovillei; assembly: GCF_011075155.1. Lineage (NCBI taxonomy): Eukaryota > Fungi > Ascomycota > Sordariomycetes > Glomerellales > Glomerellaceae > Colletotrichum > Colletotrichum scovillei. The sequence continues at coordinate 2,752,104 of NW_023336262.1, forward strand.
TCTCGTCGACCCGATGTGTCAAAGACGATGGTGCTCCTATTTTTTTTCTTCTGCGGAGCGAAGGTGATTTGGGGGGATGTTGGGAAGGGGAGGAGTAAAGAAGGAGGTGGTGTTGGTGGGTTGGCAATATGAAGCAAGAGGACGAGGAGAGGAAAAAAAAAAAAAAGCAACGAGGCGAGCAAATAGCGAGGAGACACGCCCCGAAAGCGGTCAGGCGGATAAGGTAGGACGAGTGAGCTACTAGAGGCTAGAGGTCGCAAAGGAGCAGAACAGAGCGAGAGAGAAGAACTACTGCGTAAGAAGTACAGCGCTCTGGAGTATTCGTAGGTGAAGAGGAGATAAGGCGGAACATGAAGTACCTTGGACCGGGGGGTTGGACGGATACCACAGCGGGTTAAGGAGGGCGGATGTAGGGATTGGGGTGGGATGGGACGGCGAGGGGGGATGCTTGGGAGCAGAGGTGGGGAGCAAGATTGGTCGACGAGGCGAACGGTGAATTGGTCGTAGGACGAATGGTCCTTCTGGCGCAACACTTGGATTTCCCCTTCTCCCGCTCACTGCTGTTTCCCCTTTGCATGATTGGCGCTATTTGGTTAACCTGTCGCTGGTTGGATACTGAACGTTCAGGGAGAGAGGGATTCATCGGCACCGTCTCCGTGTGTACATCGCCATCAGGTGGATGGATAGGCTGATAGGGTAGACACGTAGTCGGTACTCGGGATGCGCATCGAAAATCGTTGCATCAAGATGTAGATTCTACGCCTAGACGGTGAGCTGCAATGCGCCTGGGATCACCAGAGATGGGGTAGAGGCTCCCCCGTACTCGGTACCTCACGGAGCAGGTACTTGAGAAATACATCTGTAGGTCGAGGGTGCAAAATGGGGCAAACTGACGGCGCTAGTATAAGTCGGTCCAGCCTTGCGTGTACTTTGTGCCGCCAGAGTTGCGGCAAGAGGTACATGCTGAGTCGAATAAATCCCGGCAGCACCCAAGAGGCACCCGGCGAATGAGACGGGCCTATGTGGAGTAGTTCTCCGTCAGGGGGGGCCACGAAGGACTCTCTCGCGCAAAGCAATTCGCTCCTCCAGCCCGCGGCCGACATGGAATACGAATGGTGATCGGTCGACCATCTTTCCTAACCCAGCGCAAGCGTCCACGCCCCAAAGGGGATTGTCAGAGGTCGACGGTGTGCTTGGCCCAAGGTCGTAGGCAATTTCAGTGATGAACACTGGCTTGAATGGCTGTTGTGCCCCTCCTCCTCCAAGCCCGACTTGTCTTTGCAACGTCAGTGGGAGGATGAACAAGTATCTCAATGTACCTACCCAGGTCAAGGGATAGGTAAGGTAATGCCTCGTACGCTCCCCGTGGGCATTAGACATGCTCTCTCTACCCTTACGTTCCTCCTTCTCTCTCACCTCTCACCTATCACTTGATTGATGGACAACACTGCCTCTCTGCATCTCATCGGTCTCTACGGAGTGGCCATGTGCCATACACCGTACTCAATAGCCAATGTCTGTGTGCCTGCCTTTTCGCCCACTCCGTTCACACTTCTATCACAGACATTAGGAACTGTCGATGCTCAAGACAGATTCAACAGCCCATCCGTGCATCTCACAGTTCCGTGACCACCGCCTCCCTTTCCACCGTCCTTTCGCTCCCCTACTTAGGCTCTGGGTACCTTACTGATAGGAATGGGATGGGGGCCAGACTAACCGTAACTACCTTAGTCCAGACGGTCGGAATGAGTCTACTCCTCGTCTGGCGATTCTGCCGTCTGGAGTCTACGCATTCGGCCTTGTCGACCGTTGCCGCCACCTGTCCACCTGGCTGAGGCGGCTTGCCTGATATCTCATCTCGCAGTCTTCGTATCCCGTCAACCTCGAGCCGAAGGGCTTCCGCATGCTTCACTACATGTATCTGTACGCAGTCAAGCAGTATCCGTGCCCGGTCTCCAATATTTGCTAGGCGAGAGACAAAAAGGAGCCGTATCGTAAGGGAGATGCGTGCTAATGGCGTATCCGTTCTTCGTACACTACACCACCACACCAACCACATACACACAGTAGACGTCTGCAGGGGTGCAGAAGTGCTAATTGCTACTCTCTCGACCCCGGTCTGTCAGCGCGTGTTCTCCTGTGGCCTACCTGCAAAGTAACGACAGACTTGGTACCTATCCGTGGACTGTACGGATAGAGTCCTGTGGCTTGTGGCTGTTTGGGCACTTGCAGCAGCGCTCCCGAGGCGGCCTAGCGGTACGTGCTGGACGTGACGGAGGTGACGGGCGTGACAGGTTAGAACCGTTTTCTTTCGCGATTGGTGTGGGGAAAACCAACGCATATGCCCACGGTGGAGAACCTGGTTGGATGGATGCTTGCTTGAAAGTTGAGGTGACTTTCTTCTCCCTCCGCAAAAAAGTTGCGCCTCGGTTTTCACGGAATAGGGGTCTTGAGACTGAGCAGACAAAACATCACTTGTTGCTTCTCTCCAGGCTCCCTGACTCCCTCTCCAAGGTTGATGTCGTCCCTCATGCTGCCACACCACGAGGGTGCCACGGGTATCCGTATGTTGTATCCAACGAGTTTCCGGAGCTGGAGCACCGGCGATTGGTAGCGACGATGGTCTCCGTATGGAAAGGCAGGGTAGTATTTCTCAGCTGGGTGACGGCGGGAGGCTCCTGGCCGCCCCCATCCACGATTTGAACCGACTCCCATGGCCACCAACAGCGTTGCTTTGCATTCCCTTCTCGTCTCCACAACGGTAACCTGCGGCGCTCGCTCCTCCTCGCCGTTGTCCCTCTGCAGCTGCTACGCTGTGCCGCACATGGTGGAGCGGCCAGCCGCTGTAAGCCTGTGTCTGTAGGCCAGTAATGAGGATACCAACTAATACCAACAAACTTGAACGGCAACGGTTTCTTAGGTAAGGTATGCCTCCGCGGCCCGCTTCAGATCCAGGATCGGGTCCAGAGTGGGCGAGTCCACGGTTTAGAGAGTCGAGAGGAGTCGAGATTCGATAAATCCGGACAGGCCTAGCCGCCCGGCTGTCACATGGCGCATCAGGGAATGCCCGTGCTTGGTTTGCCTGCCCCAACCTCAACTCTCCCCTCTGCATTGTTTGCAAGCATGGGAAGTTGGGAACCAGTTCCAGATTCAGCAGCTGATATCGAGATCGAGATTCCCACAATGGAGAGGGCGAACATACCCTTAGTCAAGCTTCTCTTTTTGTAAAGGGATAGGTAGTCTCTTGTCACTGGCTTGAGTGTTGTACTCTCCGACAGACGGAAGCCAGCCGGGCAAATATAGTGCGTAACTGCAGGTAAAGTATAGATAGATGCGGAAAATGGCACTCAGTTGCTGCGTGCTACGAGCTGAAGACGTCGATGAGGTAAAATAGACAGTGCCAGAGATAAGCACGCACGTGATACTTATCTTTCTTACCTTACCTACCTCAGGTTCCTTCCATTCCTCCCTCAACTACTCCGTACCTACCTTACCTACGGAGTATCAAATGTGCCTCCTTCCTGCATCTGCGCTGGGCTCCTGCGGGAAAGAAGAGAAAAGAAAGAAAGTGCGAGCTAACTCACTGTGAAGCAAGTGCCAGGGGTCCAAGGTCAGGGGTCCCGTCGTCCCATCCCGATCCCATTTCTCTCCCCCCTCTTACACGGTGCACCTTCCTATCTTCCTCCGCCCAAACCAAACAAAGAAAGGAGCCACACACTTTCTTTGACTTCCCTCGACGTCCCTTGGAAAAACTTGGGGGACTTGGGGACTTCTCGAAAACATCGAGTGCTCGGCAAGTCGCCGTCCGTTGCCCCGCCCGTTACTTTAGTCTTTAGGTTGAGCTTGAAGTTTGCTCCGGTCACTGCCCAGGCGTGCGGCGTGCCAGTCTGCCAGCCTACAGGGAGTTATGGATGCCCACTCCCCTCCCATTCTCAACGTCTGACTTTCACACTAGGTACGGTACTAACGCCCACGAACGACACCGTCTGAGAGGCAGCCACTGCGATCGTCAGGGTCAACTCTCAAGGTTTCCACCCGTCAAGAACGACTGTCCGGGACGCCGTCCAAAGATCGACGCGCAATGCCTTCTTCGTCCGTTTCAACATCTCGCGTCGCTCGTCCTTTCATTACAACCGTATCGCTGGGATGCCCTCTAGATTTCGACTATCCTAGATCTCTGGCCTCCAATCCATGAGCCCTTGCAACCCATATTGCTCAACGTCCCTTACTTCCGTGCCCCCGCGCGTGGCTCTTTCCCCGGAAACGCATCCTCAGGACACCGCCTGGTTGACAGCCATTCAACAGTCCTCGTTAGTAACCAAGACAGCCCGAGCTTCTCACTGTTTGTGTCCCGTATTCAGTCTGTGCCTTTCACGCGGCATCGGCACGCCTCTGCCTCAAACCCATTTGTCGGCTCGGGCTGTTCTACAACCTAACATCAACGGCGGTACGGGTACGGATGCTGTGAGCCTGCCGCCTGCCGAGAAGCCCAAGCCATCGACGTCACTGTGGTCCACGAGATATCTAATCTGATTCGACCTCAGGCCACACCGCCCTGCACCGAGAGCGATCGTTGACTCGCGAAAGCTACTTGCTCAAGGAATGCCCATTTTTGGTCTTACCCTAGCGATCGCTTGTCCAAGAATACTTATGGATAAACGAGGTCGATGCCAGTCTCAGATTCGCTGTCTCCCCGAAGATGTCGTCGATGACTCGGTTGAGCCAGCCCGAAGACCTTCTTGGATAATTCTAGTCTGGAACTTCATCGACCATCCCACCTTTGCTCGCCTCAAAGCCCAACCGGCCACCCGGCAGTTTCCAAGAACTGTTCAGAACAGAGGCTGAGAATGGGTCTGGGCTTAACGCTGAACCCCTATTTTCCACGCACCTTTTGCCGCCATGCGAGCTAACAAGATTAAGTTTACTGGCAGGACCCTCACCGAGAGTTCCTTCGTTGTGCCAAACGCCAATGCCATACAAACAGCTGCTATAACACGATTCAACAGGCTTTACCACCAAACCATGACGCTTCGCAGGCCGCAGCCTATTGCAGGTAGCTTGGTCATTACATAGTCGCCAATGAACCCGTTGTTCATCTTGTTCCTGCCGCTGGGCCGATGATATAAGTCACTGTGAGCGGTGTGCTAGCCGGACAGTTTCCGACTACACTAGGTAGACCAGACCGCTTCCACTATTCAATAACAGTGATTCTGATATCAATTGAGTTGACGTTGAGCTCCGACGTTGTCTCGCGAGTTAACCTTGCTAGCAGATACAATATACATTCGTAACGATGATTACCACGGATCGTACTGGTGGTACCTGGAGACTGCGCTTCGAGCCCAATTGGGTACGTAATCGCTACCAGCATGTTACGGAAAGGCATGGGCTCGGAATCAATTGACAACCTTGGGTTGCGTTTGCGAAGAGCAATCTTCAGCTCGCGGTATTCCCAGGCCATTTTCCTCAGTGACCGTTGAGATTGAAGAGGTCTACTCAAGCCATGCGCTTTCGTAACAAAGGTTGCTAGGTGTTTCCTGGCATCTTCACCTCAAGGTCTCGCGCTGCCCACATGGCAAGCCTCATGGAGCAGCCAAAGCATTGTCTCTGCCTTGCATGGCTGCTGGAAATGGAGACTGCGGTTGCACGATGCCGGGCCATGGGACTGTTCAGCGTATCATATTCCGAGCTCCCACGAAGGACCCTGCAGCAATAATTGACTCGTATCAGCGCCGTGGTTAACACGCACCCAACCGTGAGTCGCGACTTTCAAGGGGTACCATCTCCGCACTAACCGTCCGCCAAGCCGTGACCCGACCAGCAACACCATTGTTCTCGACAGAAACTTTCTTGCGAAGCATCAAGCCACACACAAGTCTCTGACAGTTGATTCAAAAAGAAGATCGAGTGGAACTCACCTTGAGACGGTCATAGACAACCTTGGGCAACGGCGACTCCGTGAGCCACCAACGGGGCCATTTCTTTCTTGCTATAGCGCTAAAGGCTAGAATGACTTTTTTTTCTGGATCACGGATGCGTTCGTCTCCCCCCACTCGTCTCATCCGGTGAAAGGATGAAGTCTGGTATCCTTGAACAAGATCGGGGGGCTCGGCATACTTGCCACTGCAACCCGCATCCACCAATCTATGGACTGTACGCCAGTCACCGCTCCAAGCGTACGTTTTGTGTCGGCGACAGGTCGCTTCGTCAGCAGACGTCCCAATAAATCGGTGTTTACCGATGAGAAAGTATGCAAAGCGTTCCATTGTCTTTCATTGGTCTGTTGGTCCCCCTCGTCGATGCGGTTATCCTGAAAGCAACCCGTTACGCTGGTCCAACCATAGTCCTGGTAAGGGTTCGTGCTGCGAGCTTCTCCAGAAGAATGTCACGCTGTCGAACTTCCGTTCCCACGACGGTGGATTGGATAACAGAGACACGGCGAAAGTCCAGGGCTAGCCGCCATGGGAAGATGCAAATCCGCTTTACCCTCCCTCGGCAAAAATCGTGGCTGCCATTTCGACATGCCAGCGGTGATTCTCTCGGCCGGCTCTTGTCGGAGCTCACTCGGAGCTATTATGGCTTTGATACTCGCGGCCAGCCTCCGTCCTCGACCCGCCACTCCGTCCACATCCAGCAGCACAGCTGACACCGCAGTAGTAATCTACGGAATTACGTGGATTTTGAAGTTTCAGAACACAGAACGTAATACTACGTGGAAGATGTGTTACATGCTGCCCAATTTGGCGGACATCGGGGAGGCTCTATCTTAACTCCTGTGTGGCTATCGATAAGTGGTGCTGGTCAAGCCCGTCTCTCACTGTCGATAACTTCGCCCGAGTCAAGCTCTTGTTCGAAGCAGCAGCCTCACTCATCAACGTCAGGGAACCGTTCTCTTGCAAGCATTACGGTTGCTAAGAGCACTCCATCCGTATACGGTCAAGAGTGCGGACGAGGGTCCATTTCTACGGTTCTCTTTCTGGGGGCAACCGCATTTCCCTCCGAACCTTGGGCTCAGAGCAATGCTTGGGCGACGACAACTCCAACCTTCCACATGCCTTGAACACAACACCCGCGAGGCCCAAGCACAGGGGATCATCCTAGGAAAAGAATTCAATTGCACTCCACCCACGACCCCGACCGACAGCCAACGACCCAAGGTATGCGCTCTTATGGTCTTCATGCAAGTGCAAATCGCGCGCAATCGCAAGACAATCACGATCTTGCTCCACGCAACGTCATCGAAGAACGGGCTTAGAGTTGCCATGACACAGCGGGCTGCCCGCTGGATTCGGAGAAAATATATCTCTGACCTGGCACAAGCTCCCTCTATATCTTTGACTTTGATACTATACCAGGCGGACCCAGCTTCCCCAGGATTACCCAAGACTCGACAAACCAGAAGTGTGTATACTGCCTGCTAGAGCTCTCCGCAACCGCAGGCGTTCGGCCGTCCCATGCTATCAACTTACTTTTCAACTCCAACCCCGAAACCCTGTACCCAACCCAAAGGCGGACGATCGTAATAACCCCTTGATGGCACAGGTTGGAACTTGGAGATCAGAACACGTTGAGCGGCATTTTGAGTTGGTGACGTGTGCTTTCTTCACATGCGTGCACGCGACCATGGTTCGGTTGAGAGAATTGAGCCAAGAGGAGAGGGGCTGGCGCATGAGCGCTTCGCGATGCCCTCAGCCGACTGAGGATATTGGGCCTTGGAATAGGAAAGCCTTTTTCTTTCTTTTCCCTCCTTTTTTGGCTTCCACCCCGCGTCAAGAATCAGGCCAGGGGCCTGTCTGATGGAACTGTCCCGGTCGACCCTCGCGGCGTTTGACTTGGGGATCGATGCACCGTAACCTACCCCCCCACCCTCCCTTCTCTATGTAGGCCCTCTACCTCTCAGGGCCGTTCTCGACCGTTTCTCGAACCCCTCCGCGGACGGCCGTCTTGCGGAGTCGTCTGTTGCATGGGCTCCGGGCCGTTCCCCAAGCTTCGACGGCGCATACGGGAGAACGTGTGTGACGGTGGCCGAGACCCCTCCGCCTGTCACTCCGTCATTTCATGTGCGTGTGACGACGTTTCTCGGCCCCGGGGAGCATCATTCGCGATGGAATGAACACACTGGAGGGGTATTCTGGTATGAGTGTACCGACGTCTGGCCGTGTTCGACCGTGCTGCTTCGATGGCATGATGGTGCTTCTACCCCAGGAGAGCAGTGCCAAGAGCACTACAATCTCAGGGTCGCAGTGAAGCTCTCATGAAGCTCTTGTGAAGACCCCTCCTCGAGCTAAACTCGAGCTCTGACACCTAACACCTAAGGCTATTAAGCTTAGCAAAGAGGTATATCAAGGAACGTGATGAACGGAACGGGTGTTTCATTCGTGATACCCTAGCAACGCTATACTCGATGTCTGATAATGGTTTGAAGGGCCCCCGGCAGGCTCCTCTAACAAGCAGTTCGCCGTCGCATTGCATAGTTGACAAGGTAGGTTGCGCCCCCAAGGGCGGGGTGCCACGGGGGGCCGTAGACGTCATTGAGGAACCTTTTCTGTTCTTGGATATTGGAAGTACGCAGTACAGCTATCAGGAATGCCTCTGCTGTTCCGCACCCTGAGCGATGCCTTTGATTATACGATTTGGATTCCAAGTGATCAAGGATCATCTGCTCCTCGACATGCAAGAATCCTCAAGAAACTCGACTTCTCTCTGCGATACGACTCTCCTCGATGGTTCCGTTTGTTATCCCATCCCCGTTTCTTTTTCTTCTTCCTGTTCCTCCTTTCCGTTTGGACAGAAGACAAGGTTCAGACCTGCAGGACACACACACACACACACTCTCTCTCTCTCTCTCCCTCTCTCTCCTGGAGTCCTGACAGCCCAACCTCAACCTGATTGATATCTTTGTCAGCTATTTCGATCGCCGTCGAAATTGATGCAGAGAATGAGGCCGGCATTCTGCATAATGTGTGCCGCAGATCATGGGCTGCAGACTGCAGACTGCAGAGCATCAAACTCATAGGGCAGGAACAATGGGCGAAATCGCCTTGCACCTTTGATACGGCATGTAGTCAGCGTGCCGATGAATGGGATGTGTGAGCGAACTAGAGGATTGTCAGATTACAATGTACAGCTACACAGAGTCAAATCAGTAACTTGGTAGATCCTGGTTTACACATACTGCGTAGGTAGACCAGCTTTAAAAGGTAGCGTTGCACTCTTGATCACCAAGCTTATGATCCTGCATGTTTGAACAGAGGAGAAATCTCGGATTAACCCTAGGATCATCATCATCCCTTCTCTGGAAGAATACCAATCTATCCGAGTCAAAAAAGCCCACCTCAAAACAAGTCACAAAAAAGAAAGGATAAATGATTTAGAAAAAAAAACCAACCCCTCGTTCCTTTGAAAACCAAAAACTAAAACAAAGGCGCCGGCGAGGTTAAGAACGTAGCTAAAGGGGGGGTATCTACATATAGCCCGTGATGCCGTCGAACCATTACCAAAATTTGCGTGCGCCCAAATCTGCGTGCGTTAAAAACAAGAATAGGCCGTTGGTTGTTGCTGCGTGTTTGCTCCTTTGTCCTTCGCCTCATTCCTTCCACACTTGGGCACCAATCACACATACGCTCTTCCTCTGCTCTCTGGTCTCTCCAGAATGGTATCGAAGTATGCCTGCCTGCCGCCCTTCTCCCCCTAATTGCCCAATAAACCAAACGAGATGAGCAAACAAAAACGAAGATGTAAAAAAGCAGAAACAGAAACAAAAGTAGTCGAGAGCCAACGCCTCGCCATGTCCGCCCTGCTTTTAATGCCTCGCTGTGCCGCGTCCACCCCGCGCTGTCGATCATCTCATCGTCTGGGCAGGTTGTTAGCCCGATAGGCTGATGCGCCCCCCGTGTTCCACCCCTGATTGACACTGTTCTTGACAATCAGCGCCGCAGCCGCAGCAGCCGCCTGGCGCTCCTTTTGACGGTGCCTCTCCCTCAGATAGTTCGTTGCTTCGGGCCGCATGCGAAGAATCCGGAGGATCATATCATCGCTGGGGTCCGCCTGGGCCTCTTTGCGCTTCTCTTCTTTGGCTCTCCTCATTGTGCCTAGATTTCGGCTCATCATGATACTCTTGCCACGTCGGATAGTGCCCATACTAGCGAAAGCTCCAGGCCCGCCGCTAAAGGTTGGCCCAAATGTTGCTGGAGCCGAGAGTCGGTTTTCGTGCTTCTCCTGGAGAAGCATCTGCGTCGCGCGCTGGGCGTTGGCAGCGGCCATGCGCTCAGACTCCCGAATCAGGGTATCCGTTGGCTCAAAGTAGAAAAAGTTCAAGGCTGCCAGCTCGTGCCACTTGGGTGACTTCAGGACGTCCTGCGGCACACCCAACTGCTCTCCAGAGTCATCCTTGGCATTGAAAAACTCAAAGAGAAGATTCAACCATTGATAGACAATGTCGATCTCCTTCTGTGCCAGTGGCCTCTGCGAGGAGGGCTTCTCGGACAGCGGGGGCACCAACAGGCCTTCTATGGCCTGGAGGACTTCCTTCCATAGACGTGTCATGACCGCAAGCATCGTGGCGTCCGTTAGGGTCTGCTTCATGATGGCGAAGTTCTGGTCAAAGTAGTGGAACAGCGGTTGCAATGCTCCCTCGATGTCGCTTGCTGTGGTGACGACTGGCATAGTCGATGCTCTCTTCTTCCACAGACTGGTCACCTGCGAACCGATACCGCCACCTTTGACCAGTCTCCGCAGAGTTTCGAGAGAGATAGTGGCACTGATTTGAGCTCGGAGCTAGACCAGAGTTAGCAGCTGAATCCAAGTGCAACGAAATGAAGCGTACCTTATCCGTGATCTTGCGGACCATGTCTCTCTCTGTTCTCTTCAAGTGGCGGAACGCCTTTCCAAAGTAAAATTGGATGTCGTCGCGCTCGCCTTCCATGCTCACACGCAGCAACACTCTACCTTGGGTGTCCAGATCCAGCCAGTACTCGCGAGGCAAGTAGTCACTAAAGTGAATGGGATCAACCTTGAGTGACGTACGACCAACAAAGTCATGTTCGCCAAAGGTATCGTAATCCCAAATAGTGGCGATGATGTTCAGCGGGCTCGACACTGTGATGTCGACAGATTCGTCCCAGCGGGGGTTCAGGTTTCGGTACACAATGCGTGTCTTATAAAGACGCTTTTGGTACTCGTCTCCGAGAACTACGTACGGATCGCTGAAACCACCGGGGTCGCAAGCTTTCAGGTCCTCGGCTTCAACAATCTTGATTGTGAAGACGTACTTATTAGGTCGTCTTGGTTGTTGCTTGCCGAGGCGCTCAGCCTTTTGCAAAACCTCGGCGCAAGCGTCGACGTTCATCGACTTCTCCAGCTTGTCTAGGGCTTGCATGGCATGCTCAATATTGTTGAGCTTGACGAAAGACTAAGACTATGTTAGCGAGGTACGTGATTCAGGCTTGGGAAATTGGTGCAAACCTCGGGATAGAATTGGAACGGCTCTGGAGCATCTTTGGTGTTCCAGGCATCTCGAGCATACTGAGCATACTGCATGAACTTTTCTTGTGTTGTCTGGTTCGCAGCTGCAGCCTCCTGCGCCGTTGGCCGGTCCATCTCCTTTCCAAACCGTTTCTCAAGCTCCTCGCAGTATTGGCCAATGCCAGCTGCGTAAGAACGAGCGAGTGCCGTCATGAATCTGGCGTGATGGACGTCGCTGTCCCATTCTAGCTGATAGACTTGTTCCATGGTTTGATGGAACATGGAAAATATATCCACAACGGAGGAGCTGTGTCGTTCGTTGTCCGAAGGAATGCCGTCGGGATTGTGAGTTTTGACTTGGAACGGATCTTCGGCAATTGCGTTGTCGACTAGTTCGACCATGACGCTCTCGGCATTGCGAACCCATCGCCAAACGAAGTCCACCAGAAGTTCCTCAATCTGGAACTCGAATGGCTTGTCGGGCAGCGCCGCGTGGTGTGTCCGGCGCATGTCAACTAGCTCTTTGTAGAGGTCAAACCCATCCTGCATGTTGATCTCTTCACCACTCTCTTTTGCAACTGCAATAGTGCGCTCAATAATGTGTTGCGCATCTCGTTCATAGCTGGGAAACATCACATCCACAAGGACCTGCCAGGGTTTAACGCCCATAATCTCCCCGATATTCTTGTATCGTTTTTGAATTTTGTTCGAAAGCTTGGTGACCGCCCGGCCGAGTTCAACAACGTGGGTGAACTGCCACTCAGAGGCATGATTGGGTAGTTTCTCGTGCACAAAAGCATTGTACGCGTCCGTGGCAGCACGTCTCATGCCGTCGGTGAGATGAGTAGCGAATTCCTGAGCCTGTTCAGGTTTGACGGAGAACGCAGGATCCGAGTGGATGTGGTCCACCAACAACTCCATCACGGCCGCAATGTTTGGTGGTTTCGATGCGTAACAGTTGAGCATTAGGTTGTAGAGATCTCGTAGTAGAAAGTCGTGGAGGCTGTGTAGTGTTTGCTGGTATACGGCGAAATCATGAATAGTCCAACGGCTTTGGTCAATATCCAGTAAGCCCGCGTTGTACTGGTGCAAGTGTGGCGGTTTCTTGACCTCTTCGCCCGTAGTCTTTACGTCGTTGATTGCAGCGAGAAGATCCTCGGCAGGCAGCTCTCCGTCGAGAAACTTCTTCCCAATCACCTCGACAAAAGCAATTAGTCTTGAAAATTGAGGAAGGCGCCAGTACACGCTAAGTTCCATGAGCAGGTCGCCAGACTGCTTCGAGATCGGAGTAAACTCTGCTGCCGGATCAGCGTGTAGTTGGTCATACGTCATACAATCTTTCAGGATGGCCTTGTAGAACGCTCTCGAGTCGTTGGGTATGAACGTGTAGACGGCCTCCTCAAAGTTCTGGCTAGAGTCGTCGAGAGATAGAGAATCAAAGTTGATGGAGCTGTCGAAGTTCAGGAGGGAACCATCAGGGCTAGAGATTGCTTTGCTGATCTCCGAGTACGATTGTTCTGTCCCGAAGACTGACATGGGCCGTCCAGGAAGCGGCTTGTCCATCGTAGCCGTTGACGTCTTGGCCAACTCAGGGTTGACAGTCAAAATGTCGAGAATGATTTGAGACAGATGCGGCGCTTCAGCTCTCCTCCACTCTTGGAAGGCTTCCTCGACATCAAAGTCCTGACTCCTCAGAGCGCCAGGTGCACCTGAAGCCAACCTTTGCTGGTAGTTCTTCATGTCCTTGATCGCGTTTTCCTCCGTCCAGATGTATCGGCTAGCCTCGATGTCAGACTGTACTTCTGAGTTGGATCGACCAAATATGCGAGCCACGGTGAGGACTAGCGGCATGTCCTTGACGTCGGTGCTTGGAGGAACGACGATCTCAATGGTGTTGCCTTCGCCTTGAGCAGCGTCGAGAGACAAGTTCTGATCCCTAGTGAGTAGCTTGTTCTCCAAAGTATGCAATCGGCTCATCAACTCGGGCCTGTCTCTGTCGTGCCCCTGGTCTCGAAGAGTCTGCGCCACTAGCCTGATGAACATGGCCATATGTCTGTCCGCCGTTTCCTTCCACGAGTCGTCCGTCGCCGATGTTAGCTGGGCATACTTTTGGTTGGCCTTGGTCGCGGACGAGTAGAACATGAGAACGTAAGGCTCGAGCTTTCGGTCCTTCTCTACGGATTTTTGAAAGCCCTTCTCGGTGAATGCTGTGTATGCTTCGGCAAAGCTGCGCTTCAGAGCCGAGTCGTTGAAGCCTTGCATGGGCTCCTTCCCTGTCAGGACGTTCTTAAGTCTCTTCTCCAAGGGTTTCTGGAAGCCATGGGGCAGCTTAATGCTGTTGGAACCTGATGAGACGAATTGACCGACCAGTTCGGTGACGCTCGTGTGGGATCTCTGGGCTGGTTTCGGGGCGGAAACATATTGCTTTCGCTTCTGTCTCGGTTGGAGTATGTGGTTGAGGTATGCAATTCGCAATGCAAAAGTATAGGCATCGTCATGGCTGACGACGGTGATGTTGCCCCTGGATGCTCCCCTCGGTCTCATGCTTAGCCGGTTGCTAGTCACTCGACGGCCCGGCATCCACGAGCTCCTGGAAGCGGATGACATGATCGCTGATCGTAACGGGTCCGGAGATGCGTGGGGTCGAAAGTCGGACGTGGGCGATAACGGGGCACAATTTATGGCAGAGCTGTCATTCTCGTACCAGCGCAGAATGGCCAGCTAGGTGGTTTGTAGTGGTCGGCCGTAGACTTTGTTCGTAGACGTGACAGGTCGATCTGGGGTTCTCAGGAAGGTTCTAGCTGCGACAGCGGAGAAGTTGTCGTCGGTAGGTCGGGGGGTTTGGAGGAAATGAAGGTTGCGTCGAAATGTGGTGGCCGTCGAGAGTTGGATGGTGGTGTTGATCTGTCAAGGACCCAATGTCTAGCAAGCACGCTGCAGCCGCTTGGGGACCCTCAGAAGGTTTGGGGGTGAATGTTTGGTGCAGCAGGTGACACACGTCATTGGCAGAAAAGGAGATGCGGTGACTGCCGGGACCCCTTGTACTTTTCAGGAAAAGGTGGCACGGTGGTACCTGCGGCCCTGCGCGGCGCTAAGCGGCCCTGGTATGGACAGCACGAGGGACGGGAGGGAGGCTAAGTTGGCGAATAGTATACCTCTGGCAACATTTCATCGCTGATGAGGTACTTATCGCAGCAAGTAAAATAAGTGGTATTAGTTGGTGAACAGAGGTATTCTGATTTCATGAGTGCTGGGCGTATCGGGTATCGATGATGCCTGACCAGCGGAGACCCGTGGACGGGGCCGGACCACTGGTCACTGCAGTTCTGGCCTGACGATACGACACCTCAATCTAGAGAAATGCGAGTGAACAGATAATACCAACAACTGGCATGCAATGGGTCTTGGTGTTTTGTTCCAAGCTCTGGGTAAGATTTCTACCTTTGATTATGCTTTGCGACAGAGCTGGAGACGAAACTTCATCAAGACCTCTACCCAACAGATATTTGAAGAGATACACCACAAGAGAATAGTCACCAACTTTCAATGTTTCGTTTCTTTCGTCAGGCCGTGTAAGGCTCCCTTGAAAGAAGCTCTGAGGCGGTAGGCCCGCGTACGTGGGACCACACTCTGTACAAAGGGAGACATTCACGATACGAGATCTGTTGCCGCCATGCTTGGCTATTTCGCCTTCAATACGAAAACTTTCACCGTCTGGCATTAGTCTCGGATTCTCAGTCCGGCATCCTGCAGATCACCTTACTTTTCTACATGAATGAAGTCAAGCTTGAAACTATCAACACCAAAGGGAACTGCTCGCGTGTTGTGTCACCAGTGAAGGCAGCTTGTATTACGGACACGACCATTTCCAAAGGGCCAAACGGTATCAGCAAGTCACATGCTTCAGCGTAATGTGTCTTGGCCGCTTATATCGACCTTTTCTTCTTGTTCTTTCAATTTTCTTTCTTCTCCACTGCATCCTCCGAACGGTCCAAGGGTATTTCCACGGGCATTGTCCAGCGAATCAGTGGTCTGTCCGGACCAAAGATGGAGCGTCCAGGACGCGCATATCCGGTCCGTCATGCGCAGCTCATCATTTCCCGGTCCTTATCATATTCTGTATGATACTCCACGGGCACTCATTGAGCGTTTTCCTTGACCCAAGTCATAATGCCTTTCTCGGTCAAATGTCTTACCTCCTAGTCACCGGCAAAAGCTCTGTGGCCATATTCATTGGTAGGACCTATGCTGCGCAAAGGACTACACTGGCGTTCCAGCGGTCCGTTTGATTTGACACAGGTGCAATCGCAGTCTTATCATGATGAGGCCAAGAAGATCGACGATCCGTCCTGGCAGTCAAGCTGGCAGTGGCACTGAAAAGCCGTAGCTTCAGAATGCAGGGCAGACGGGGTCAAGAGCCCAAGGTAGAAGGCTCAAGTCGCTATGTTCTCTGTGCCCGATGCCCGATTATTCGTCCCAATTTTGTCCGAGGGATGTTCCTTGTCTGCCGCTGGGACGCTGGGGATTGCATGGTCCATTGTTTATCTCATACACACGGACGAGTCCGGCTACTAGAGCCGTAATAAGTCAGAAAGGCGAAATTACCCAATACAGCGCCAACAAGCCGGAGGTGACAGGCCTGTGTTGTAAAGTATTTGACATTTGGTGATGGCGTGCAAGACGTCACGTAAGTTGTGGGATCGTGTCCGTAGGAACAAAAAGCTGCTGACGGAGTGAACGGTGCCGCCGTCACAGTCGGAAGGAGTCCTGCTGGTAATAGGTATCAAGGCGCGTACGAGATGCTCTTAGCTTTGCACCGACTAAACAGCTACGCCGCGCAGGCCATGGCGGCCGGCGCCCGTTGATCGGTGACAGGCGCACTGCTTTCGTGAGAGAAAGTCTGAAACAGCTCTCCATCCTCTTTTACCTGAGAGTCTCGGAATCGGCTGGACTATGCTTGGCTCATAGCAAAGGTAGAGAGGCGGAGACGCTTCCCGGGACTTTGGTAGGCATGAGTACAGCATGCCGAACCCAAGACTGAACCCGACTGGCTAGGCGAATAGTTCGATCAAACGTAGAGACTTCGTTCGTGTAATTCGAGAGAGCTTGTTGCATCTAGTTCCTGGAGTGGAGGAGAGTGACGGCCGATTGACTTTCAAGGCTTTTCAGAGGACTGGGGAGCCAGTCTCCAAGGGCCCCTCACCAGCTACCCCTTTTCTTGATGCAATGCAGAGGCATAATTCGCAACTTGCAGGCGGTGTCGTCGCAAGTTGACGAGTTGAATCCCGACTCTCTGGAATCTTGGATAAAGAAACGAGCGAAAGCGCCATAATCAAGCGAACAGTTTGCAAGAGCCGCTTTGTCGACGTGATGAATAGAATCCTTGGCCAGCGACCAACAGACAGGGCCATGTCTCCACGTTGAAGAAACTTGGGGGACGGAGACATGGCTGCCGAGAGGGTGTTCAAGATCTCGCGGCTTGCCGGGCTTTGCTTCGCTTCCCCAAGTTGGGAATCTGGGAGGGGTAAACACCTAGGCCCCTAGAGTGGAGAGGATGGGGAGGCACGAAAAGGAACGGCGGTACTGCGCGCCCAGTCAGCTTGTTGCTTGTTCGTGCTTGTCATGAAGACTTGGTAATTAGTGCCAAGGTGCCTTGCTACGGCCCAACAATGTGTGAGATGGGCAGGACCAGGTGGTGTGGTGATCCCATGCGCTTTGGTCAACTGTCGAAGATCTTGAACTGATGACCCCACCATAGACGTCTAAAAAAGTGAAAGAGGCCGCCGTTGTGCCTGGAATGAAGGAGAGACGTGGGTGCTGTTCAGTGCCCCAAAGAGGACCTAGGAGAACACATGAAACCCGGAGGTGAGATGGTGGATGGCTGGCGGTGATGGTGTTAGTGTTGTTGGTGGTGGTGCTGTTTTTGTAGTTGACAAGGCTTTGGAAGGTTTGGTGTCCGTTGGTGGTGAAGTGAGGTAGACCCTCGCGTTCCTGAATGCCATAGAGGTGATGCCGAGGGGGTAAAGCTCTTTGTGTGATAGATATTAGTATCGTTGATGCAGCCCGGCGCTTGGTATTCCATTGGAAAGGCTAGACGAGGAGAGTTCCACGGGTGGATAATCATGGGAATTTGAGGCCGGCGGGCAGGGGTCGGGATAAAAGTGAAATCGGCGCCAATCTCGTCTTCGCCAACCCTGGCGCCTGAAGACCAAGTGGGCTTGATTCAACGTCACAACGGGGGAAGGCACTTGGGGATTGAGGTGAGGTGCACCTGCCCAGCCAGCGCACTATGTACCTAATTGCGCATCGCAGCTTTCCAGTGGCAGCGGCGGCGCGTAGTGTACCTTGCCCTTCGTGCTTCCCAGTCCAATTCAGACGAGGTGGCATGGTACCTTACCTTACTCCAGACCACCAGCCAGAGTGACAAGCCCAGCCTAGCCAAGTCCAGCCCACATGCATCGTGTACATGTACCTGACTGGCGTGTGAAATCCCCGCGGCGACACAAGTATCTTGAACCGAATGCGGGCCTTGACGACACTTTCAAGGAGGGGAGGGGGGGGGGGGCACTGGGGGGCACATCAGCGGCAGCAGGCAAGCACCTCAGCAATAGCAACACAGTGACAGCGACCGACAAGCAACAAGCCTCTGAGGCAGACGTGCCGCAGCCCAGCAGCAGGTGGTTCTCCGTCGACATCGGATCGCAACATTCAACCTTTTGCATTTCCATGACTCTCTTATTCATTTCCCCCCGTCCATTCTACTCTACAACAACTACCACTACATCTCTGGTATTTTACCTTTCATTCCTGTTCCCCCCTCAAATACTCCCGCCCTCGACGCCGCCGTTGCCTGCCGTTATCCCCGCAGCTTTTACTTTAACCCCTTCGCTCAGGCCCTCGTCGCCTCCCGCAGCCGCAGCGTCTCGAACCTGGCTGTTCAGTCCACGCTTCCGTACCGCCTGCCCGTGGCTGTGGCTTGGCCTCTTTTTGTGTCGCCAAATGTTCACGATCCTGGCTAACTTGCGACCCCGCGCTGCAAAGCCCGCCGACCACCGAAGAGGCACTCCCTCTGCCTCTGCCTCGCCTCCGAAGTTCTACATCTTCATGCGCCGTTAATTCCAACTTCAACATCTCATCATGGGCATCGTTAGCAGCAAGCCCGATGACGGGGCTACCCTCTATCTTAGAGACCAGAATCGACGTGCGACCTCCCGCCCTCTGCTCCCTCTGTTCTGCTTGCCCTCTGCCTTACCTGTTCATGCATGCAGCCTTGCGCATCCGCTTGCTAACTCTGCGTTGCAGTATCCATATCTTCTCTCGTCATCTCCAACCCGCGAAGGCGCTCTTCCGTAAACATCGTTCCCAATGCATTCCCCGCCACCAGAGTCTCGGCTTCTCGTCCACTAGGCGACGGCAGTCCTATAGAATTCGTTCAGGTTCGTATGCGCAAAGGACAGCACCGCGCTTCCTCTGCTCTTTCTACTTCCTAGTGGCATGCGCTGACCATCGTATCTGCAGGACACCGAAGTCGTAACAAGTCCCGGCGGCGTCCCAAATTTCATACTAAAGCTCAACCAAGACGATGAGCTAGTCTTCACCTTTACCTTCGTTATACGTCAAGGCCAACAGTTTGTCACCAACGGCGGCGCTGACACTGTAGCAACGACCGACACTCAAATCAGCGGACTGACCTACGTCTATGCCTCTACACCCCGCGAAGTAGAGAACTTGGTGACTCGCGAGTTCCACGCAGACCCGAATCTACACAAGAATTCCAACGTTGAGTTGGTAGGCGACTTTGCGACTGGAGGTACTCCCTCCGTCTCTTTTGAATGGACCTGGAAATGGAAACCTCCAAAGAGCATTGAAGACAGGGGAGGTGGATGGAGGAATTCCTGCAGCGTATGCTCACTACAGACCATGGGCATGGAGCATTGCTGATCCCGTCATAGTTCGTCGAATACGACCCTCGCGCTCACTGCCTGCACACTCTGGCCAGTTTCTCATACTGGGTGTCGAGTAAGGCTTCGCTCGTCCTTCTTACCCGCGGCCCGCAGCTGACTTCTTCCAGACCCAGTCTTGCCGCTCAGCCACCCAAACTCGCCATCCCCTCCTTTCCTACTAACCGCCCCTCCCAAGATCCGTGTCGCCTCGTCCCAGTCTGTGGATTCTCGGATCAGTCATGCCGAGTTAGACGAGCCCTTGTCACCGTTGCCAGGCAATACATCATCGACCACCATCCTCCCTGTGCCACAATCTGCATCGGAGCCGATCAAAGTAGACGTCGCATGCCCGAAACCAACCGACGATGTTCTTGTACCAGACGATGGACCTGTCTTCAGGGCGACGATTAAATCGTTGGAGCAAAAGACTGGCAACATGCGGACGCAGATGAAGCGCGTGCTCAAGATGGCCAAACAAGCGCACGAAGCACAGCAGGAGGCCAACAAGAACTTCTCCGAGTTCATCGATACTCTTCGGGAAGCCTCTTCGACAAACGCCAATGCTGTCCAGCCAGCCATTGAACACTACTTTGACAAGATTGCCCGGGAGATTCTCGCCTATGAGCGGACAAATACTGTCAACCTCAAGAGGATTGTGATCGATCCTTTGGACAAATTC
This sequence comes from Colletotrichum scovillei, assembly GCF_011075155.1. Taxonomy (NCBI): domain Eukaryota; kingdom Fungi; phylum Ascomycota; class Sordariomycetes; order Glomerellales; family Glomerellaceae; genus Colletotrichum; species Colletotrichum scovillei. The sequence continues at coordinate 2,772,189 of NW_023336262.1, forward strand.
TATACAGTGGACATCAAGCAAGCCGAGTCCAAGAAACGTGACTTTGAGGAGGAAAGCAAGGATTACTATGCTTACGTTTCAAGATATCTCGGACAGCGTCACGATTCTGTCAAGGCTAAGAAACTGGCAGAGAGTGATTCAAAGTACCAGACCAAGCGTCGCAACTTCGAGCTCAAACGTTTCGACTATTCCAGTTTCATGCAAGACTTGCATGGCGGCCGCAAAGAACAGGAAGTTCTGTCCCACCTCACGCGATACGCCGATGCTCAAACGAAGAGCTTCCTCGAGGCGGCGAAAAAGATCGATACCCTTCTACCCCAGTTGGAGGCACTTTCAAGCGAAGTACAAGAGGCCGATAAGGAATATCAGTACCAAAGGCGGGAGCGTGAAGAGAAGAGACGACTACTCGAGAAAAGTAACCAGCCGTACAATGAGCCCGATCCCATCCCTGTACCCGGTACGAGCAGTGGCCCGGTTGCGAGCTCAAATGGAAATGCGTATGTTTCCGACAGTGATCTAGGCCGTGCCGACAGTACGGGATCGCAGTTGAAGGTGGCAATGTCTTCGGGTTCGAATCCTTCCCTTTCAATGGCTTCTCCTGAGCTATCTCGGTCCCCGGGCAGTCTTGGCAATTCCTCTGTTGGAAGTCCTGCTCAAGCCTCAAAGTTCAAAGGAATCCGTGATTTGGAGGAGAAAGACTATGGCCAGTCGTCAGGCGCCAGCAGCACACAGCGTAAAGAAGGCCTGCTATGGTCCCTTAGTAAGGGCGGAAGCAATCATGTTGACCCGCGCAACCTGAACAAACAGGGTTGGCACAAGTAAGTTCACCTGGGAACCCCCAAAGCGTTTTGCATCCTAACAAACCGCAGGTTCTGGATTGTTCTCGATCAGGGCAAGCTCTCGGAGTATAGCAACTGGAAACAGAGGCTTGATTTGCACAATGATCCAATCGACTTGAGAATGGCATCTGTTCGAGAAGCACGGAATGCTGAGCGTCGATTCTGTTTCGAGGTCATTACGCCTCAGTTCAAACGAGTCTACCAAGCAACATCGGAAGAAGATATGAACAGTTGGATAACGTCTATCAACAATGCGTTGCAAAGTGCGGTCGAAGGTCGCATCATGAGAGACAAGTCGGCGCCGAGCGATTCAGGATACATCAAGAGAGACATTGGCTCGATCCTCACCGGCAAGAGCCCCTCTGTTGGCCACAATAGCCACCACAGTCACACAAATTCAAATAGCGCACCCGTACGCCGAATTACTGTAGGCGCTCGGCCCAGCACGCATCGATCAACCAGCTCGAGTTTCGACGAGAATCCTGACAAGCTGCTTCAATTGCTTCGCGACAACGACCAAGGAAATTGCTGGTGCGCTGATTGCGGGTCGGGTACGAAAGTCGAATGGGTTTCAATCAATTTGGCCATTATTCTATGCATTGAATGTAGTGGCATTCATCGTTCCCTCGGCACGCACATCAGCAAAGTGCGATCTCTCACCTTGGACATCAATTCCTTCACCTCTGATATTGTCGAGCTGTTACTCCTTGTTGGAAATAGAGTGTCCAATATGATTTGGGAAGCGAAGCTCGAGCCTGGCTTCAAGCCGACACCACAGGCAACCCGAGAGATGCGGTTGCGGTTCATCACGGCAAAGTACGTGGATAGGGCATACGTTGAGCCGATCTCAGCCACGCTTTCGCGTTATCCAAACCCCGACGACACCTTGCTGGCAGCCATCAAGAAGAATGAGATCCAGCAGGTGATCTACGCACTGGCTCTGAGGGCAAGTCCCAATGTCACGGACAGGTCTCGAGGAACCCACGCAGTCTTTCTGGCGCTGGCGGCCGCCGATCCTGCGTCACCTTCTCCCACTCCCGGGCAGCCCCCGGAGACGGACAGATCAGTGCCATTCCCAGTTGCAGAGATGCTGCTTCAAAACGGCGCAGAAGTTCCGTTGACAATGCCGGCCTTCCCCCTCAGCCGGAGTGCGCAATTGTATATTGAAGAGAAACGAGGACGCAGCACGGGATTTTCACACGACAGCGTCGGGTCATTACCCGGCAACCTGAGTCCCAACGAAAAGCTGCAGCGGGAGAGAGATGCCCGTTTACAGAAGAGAGTAAGCGCGGGAGGACGTCTGGCCAAGAGCCCGATTCCGGAAAGGTAGCGACCTACCTGTCTCGAGCGGCTGGGACAACTCAACATGTGCCTTGCCTTTGCGCTGCATGCGAGGCATAGATCTTCTCTTGAAGTTCACTTATCGACAGACGATTATGATGACTCTGGGGGTGACGATGGATGAAACCATGTTGGCACCGGCAAGAAGACGAAGAGGAAATGGCTGGCATGCTTTGATACTGTCATTACGAGAAGCCATTTTGCTTTTGAAGGATCTGGTGGTCCTTTTTTTTTCCCTACCGGGCGAGAGAGGCTATCTGTTTTCATTGCCGGACATGAGGAGCCCAAAATCACGGGACCATGTTGTCACATATAGCATGTGTACAGAGTGCTCTTTTCCATGGCAGACGCCAGCGCAGGGCCGATCAGGTACACACCATTGTAGTAGTCCTCGATTGGAGAAGGCCAAGGGTTGGAGAGTGCAGAGACGGCCGTTGTGCGTGCGTGCTTGTCAGTGTGTGTATGGATAGTAATAGTAATGAAATGATGAATACAAAGTAAGATAGTAACATTTTATTTCGGCTGTATCGTATGCCAAAGAGCGAGTGAATGAGGCGAATGAGGCAAAATTCTTGTTGCCACTGGCAGTCAGACAGAAAAGGAGAAAAAAGAGAAGGAAAATCGTAAATGAGTCGTTTGGTGGCAGGTGAAGCACTCACGTGTGGGTTAGACGGTGAAATGAATCACACCTACGATCCGTAATATACTTAGCCACAGCAAGCGACGGGACGCATACCAATTCTCACAGAGTGACCTAAAGGACTGGGTGGAAGGGGTGGGGGGAACGTCACTTTTAGATGCTGGGAAGGGCACATGATGGGGATGTCTCAATTTGGAGACTCGAGACTCGAGGCGGAGAGGATGGACGGGTGTCTGCGTCAAGCTTGTTCGCCATACCCGCTGTCAAGACCCAGGTCCGACAGGGCGCGGTGAGTCCATGACCATAGTATGGGAAATCTCGATCGTGAATAGTAAGGAAAGCAACCTTCGGGGCAGTAGCGGCTATTTGATTCATGAACACCTTAGCTACCTTACCTTACCTTCATCATCTGGTCGTGGTTGAGTGGGCCCCCCCTCATAGGCGAACATCGCGATAGTGTGCAGGTGAGGTTTGCAGAGGGAAGAAGAACGGCTCACATGAGACCTGGTTCTTTCCGCCACATGGTTCATGTTGGAGGCGGAGGCGGGAGGGAAGTGGGAGAAGAGCTATTATCAGTCTCACGCGGGCGCGGTTCTTGCCCCCATTCCATGGGGTTGGCGGCATTCATATGGAAGGGGATAGGAGTCATTTCCCATTTCCAGAAAATAGAATTTTGGGATGTTTTGCCGTTCAATCTCATCCATCATCGCTGCCCTCGTATCACTCATCGTTGCGGAAGCACCATTGCATTGCGATCGTCTTTTCAACTCTGCGCGACCGAGTATATAACGACTTCTACCTTGCCTTGAGGTATCTTAGGTACCTTACACCATCTCTCTACCTTATCTATCGTATCTGTGCACGTATCTGCCAGATCTGCATACGACCTGCGTCAGTCGAAAAAAAAAAAAAAACGAAAAGGAAAGAAAAAAGAACTGAGCAGGGAAAGCGGCTTTGGGTTACCTCATTTGAGAGAGCACGAGAAGAAGAGCTCGCAGGAAACAGCCGATGACTGCATGTCTAGGCTGCAGCGCACCCAACTGCTGAACCACTGCAGTCATTCGATCCTCGAGGACCCACTTGCTCTGGCACGGTCCTCGATCCGAGAAAACCAAGGGAAGGAAGGCCCTGTCGACAGTCAACCAACCTCCACTGCCCTGCCTGCCTCCAGCAAGCAGTCCAGCTGTGTCAGTGTGAGGTGAGGTGACTCTGGGGCGGTGTTCACAGTTCAGCCCAGTTACCTTCCGGGTGACGGATCCAGCAAGCCCCAGCCAGCCCTGCCCAGCCCAGCGGACGGGACCCTCCCCAACCTAGGACCAGGACACAGGATACAGGACAGCCGTGGACACGACAAGCAGGACCACCACCTCACCACCACCTCACCAGCACCGGGACACAGGGACAACCTGACGGGACCCGGCAGCTTGCACAAGGCCATTGCCAGGGGCGTTTGGTTGGTTCTTCCACTTTTTTGGTCTGGCTTGGCCGTAGCTTGAGCACCACTGCACTTGCACTTGCACCTGCACCAAGCTACCACCTCCCTCTCCCCCTCTCCACTTTGGGGGAACTGACTTCCCGGATCGTCCAATACGCAGGCCGCAGTGCGCAGTAGCTCCTCCATTTTCCAGGCTGCACTCCACGCTCACTCCTCGGGGCTTGCCTTTCCAGGCTTTACTGAGCAGCTGGTTTATTAATGCGAAGAGCCTCGCCATCCATCACATCTCTCCCTTAGGCAACACTTCCAACATCCAATCTTCCCATCCCCAATCCGTTACAACTTTCACAATCACCCACGTAACACCTTATCCTCAGAACTTTTGTCTGCACAAATCATTTTGGCCCTACAGAGGTTTCCCGTACGTACTAGCTTTGCCATAACCAGAGATCGACACATACCTGGTACCTATTAATTCACCGACGACGTAACCATTCCTTACCTCACCTTGCTTTACCCGCCTGCTGCCTCCGAGAATCCCACTTGCGAGCGAATCCCCCAAGACTCGTAACACTACCAACCGAGGCCATGGCTCCTCCTCAACCCGAAAAGAGCCAATTGAAACGAACTAGAGTAAGTCGTCTACTGATGTGCCCGGCCTTCTGGTGTGCAATCCTAAATCGTCTTTCCCTTCCAAAGGGTTCTCTGCCAGAAACCGAACTGGATGCGAAGAAGCCCCGCCGCTCCGACAGGCAATCACCGGAACCCGAGCACAAGACGCCAGTCTCTAAGAAGCACCAGCTTCCCTCCCCAGTCACAAGGTCCGGCGACTCGGATGAGGTCTACAAGGAGCCCACCGCCACACCCCCGGAAGGACGTCCCAGCCAGGTGAACCACCGCGATAAGGACGACGCGTCGCAAGCCGTTAATAACATCTCCTCACCGCCGCAGGAGGCGACCCAGGCTTTCTCGCAGTATGCCCACGAGACCAAGGAGGCCCTCTCGGACGAGGTCGAGGATGAGGTGAAGGAGGGCGTATGGGGATACTTGTTCCCTCTCGATACCAAATATGGCAAAGTTGTCGTCATGAAGAGGCGAGCTGCTTGCCCTTTGCCTGACGCTGTCGAGGCGAAAGAGTCATCGAATAAGGATCAGAATGGAAAGTCGTCCCTGCAGAAGGAAGAAGAGGCGTACGAGCGCACAAAGGTCAAGGGCGTCGCATCGGGCGGGTACTTGATTGGCCGTCATCCAGAGTGCGGTAAGCCTGTCGTCCATCTCCGGGCGTAGCCGTGGTGGTGCTGACAACTCGCAGACATCGTCGTGGACGATCCCATCATTTCCAACAGGCATTGCTTAATCTTCACCGAAAACAAGGGCGGCGACACTGTTGCGATTCTGGAGGATTTGTCTAGTAACGGAACTTTCGTCAACGAAGCAATCGTAGGACGCAACAAGCGGAGAGAGCTCCAGGAGCAAGACGAAATCGCTGTTATTGACAAGGCTCGTTTCATCTTCCGGTACCCCAAGAGTCGGCAATCTAGTGCATTTCTGAGTCAGTACACTCTCCTCGAGAAGTTGGGCAAGGGTCACTTTGCCGAGGTGTTTTTGTGTGTCGAGAAGTCTACCGGCCAACGGTACGCCGTCAAGATCTTCACCAAAACGCCCGGCATGGAGGAGAGATCCAAGCAGGAGGGCTTGCAGCAGGAGATTGCTGTTCTCATGGGCGTCAGCCATCCCAACGTTCTCTGCTTGAAGGACACGTTCAATGAACGTAATGCCGTTTATCTGGTCCTCGAGCTGGCTCCTGAAGGCGAGCTGTTCAACTTCATTGTGATGAGGCAGAAAGTGAGCGAGGATGAGACGCGTAAGCTCTTCAAGCAGCTGTTCCAGGGCATCAAATATCTTGTGAGTTTCATATCATGGCAATTCTGAGTCAAGCGCTGACGAGTGGCAGCACGATCGCAACATTGTTCACAGAGATATCAAACCTGAGAACATCTTGATGGTCGACAAGGAACTCAATGTCAAGCTGGCTGATTTCGGCTTGGCAAAGATTATTGGTGAAGAGTCCTTCACGACCACATTGTGCGGCACGCCCAGTTACGTGGCCCCAGAGATTCTCGCCGAGGGCAGGCACAGAAAGTACACGAAAGCTGTAGACATTTGGTCGCTGGGTGTCGTGCTGTACATCTGCTTGTGTGGTTTCCCGCCCTTCTCGGATGAGCTCTATTCTAAGGAATTCCCCTACACGTTGTCGCAGCAGATCAAAAGCGGTAGATTTGACTACCCGTCACCGTACTGGGATTCTGTTGGCGACCCTGCTCGTAAGTGGTTTGAAAGTCCGTTTTTTTTGTACAGAGACTGATTCCTCAAACTAGTTGACCTGATTGATTCTATGCTTGTCGTCGACCCCGAACGTCGGTTCACTGTGGACCAGTGTCTCAACCATCCCTGGATGACTCAGAATCAGCCTGGTGTCAATGACAGCACTGATGGTCTTGTTGGCGGCATTCAGGGCTTGGGCGTCCAGCGACGGGGCGTGACCAGAGAACGTACTCTCTTGAGCTCATTGAACTCAGTCCAGGTGGCAACCAGAGCGCCTGTAGGAGACAGCAAGAAGCCCGTCAATATTTATGCTAAGAACACGAAGAAGATCCAGCCGAAGGAGGCTGATCCCCACTCGCAGAGAGCTGTGGGCGAGTTTGTGGAGATGGGGGGCAAGGGCGACGAGGCGCTCTTTGGGGCCGATGGAGAGAGCATTTACTCAAAGAACGACATTGCTAGCGCCGAGAAGAATGGTGGGAAGTGATGTTATGTAATATTTCTTATGGGTTCGTTCTTTGGGAGCATGGATTATGAGATGTGTCTGTGGACAGCATCGGCGATGTTTTGGGTTCTTGGCTTTCATGGTGCCATGCAGGCATATACTATGTTTGCGACACCACCGGCCATTGTTTTCAGTAGTGTCACGGGCTTGGAGACAAGGGTTGTGCAGTAAAGCATTGGACGACCTATACAGATACGCAGGCACGGATGGGCAAAAGTTTGGAGTTTCACGCTGTTTTTGATCGAAACAACGGCCCAATATAATAATAAGCTTGAACAACATGCAAAACTCGTTTGTCAAGATACGTTCGGTCGATGACATATGCGGTAGGTTGACCAGCTCCCACCATTTGCAGGGGAGGTAGGTACCTTAGATTGGTAAGTTGTATATCGGTCAAGGAGCCAAGGACTCAGCAATATTACCCACCGATGTATCGGCCCCGGGAGGATACAAGGCGGCCAGGCTGCTGCGGGTCACACCGGCGGTCCAGATGGACGGGGTGGGGCCGAACCAACGACATGTCTTCATTGGGTCCTCAACTCTTTTCCTGCCATGTGTGTTTCTTTTCTACTTTCCAAGCAAGATCGAAATGTTGTTTCCAAAATATCCCGCTTGAAAATATCAGTGTCTCGATTTTTATGCGAATTATAGCATGCCATAGTGATCGGTTTGATGAAGATACGTATTTGGTGTAACGCCCGACGTTGAACGCTGGCACCCCGCTTTATTCACCGCCTTCGCCTAGGGCCCCATTTGCGGTTTTTCGCACAACTGCGAAAGTGGCAGAAAAAATTGCTTACCACCACCCCTCCATCAACGACGACGCAGAACGAGTCGGCCTTCGCAAATCGAAGCAGTTGGACTCACCGCACGACAGACCGACCCCCTGTCTCCGTTTTCTCAAACGACACGCCCCCTCTCTCTGTCTTTCTCACACTTTCGGCCGTCTGGTTTTTCCCGGGTTTAGAACCTCCTCTTTTTGGTTTTTCTCTCCAACCCCCCGATCAACCGCATAAACCACCGACCTCGAAACCCACCCACCCCCTCTCTTCGTCGTCGACCCTCCCAAAAATCCCGAACACCACATCGGAAACAATCATGGCGGCGGGAGCGAAGCAACAACAGGCGCAGCCGCAGCTGCTGTTCGTCGATGGTTCCTTCCAGGAGCTGGCCCGCGAGATGGCCGAGTACCTCCACATCGCCGACGAGATCAAGCCCCTTGTCGAGAACGAGGCCAAGAAGGAGGAGGTCCTGAGCAAGCTGGTGGCCAAGTCGGCGGCGCTGTCTTCGGTGCCCGAGAAGGAGTTCACGGCCGCCTCGAACCTGATGGTCCACCTCGTCCTGCAGTCCGAGGAGCCCAAGAAGCACCTGCCCGCCCTGTGCAGCGCCTTCAGCAAGCCCATCGCCTCGAGCCCCGTCAACGGCGTCGGCCTGAGCCTCAACGCCCTCAGCACCGTCTTCAACCTCATCGCGCCCGAGAACCCGATCCGCTTCAACGTCTTCATGGCCATCCTGCGCTTCCTCAAGTCGCACGCCATGTACGATGCCGTTCAGCCCTACCTGAAGCACCTCCCCAGCTGGTTCGAGGAGTGGGCCACCGGCGAGGAGTTCCAGAGACAGATGTACGAGGAGATTGCCGAGGTTGCCAAGGAGGCTGGCAAGGAAGAGTGAGTTTTTTTTAAACGATATCCCGAGACTGTTTGGATGAGAACATCAGATTTGCTGACAGCATGTGCCCCACTTCAATAGGGAGAGCTACGAGTACATTCTCAAGGCCCTGCGCACCTTTGACGCCGACGACAAGGAGGAGATTGGCTCCGAGGACGCCCAGAGACTATCCCTCCGCGCGGTCCGCGACGCCCTCCTGTCTAACACACACTACCTCTTCACGGACATCCGCAGCATACCCTCGGTCCAGAACCTCTCCGAAACCCACCCCATCTACTCCCAGCTCCTCGACGTCTTCGCCGAGCAGGACCTCGAGGACTACAACGACTTCAACGACGAGCACTCTGGCTTCGTCGAGAAGGAGGACCTCGACCACGACAAGCTCCACCGCAAGATCCGCCTCCTCACCTTCGCCTCCCTCGCCGCCCAGACGACCTCGCGCCGCATCGAGTACGCCGCCGTCGCAAAGGCCCTCCAGGTCCCCGCCGAGGAGGTCGAGATGTGGGCCATTGACGTGATCCGCGCCGGCCTCGTCGAGGGCAAGCTCTCCCAGCAGGACCAGGTCTTCCTCGTCCACAAGGTCACCTACCGCGTCTTCGGCACGCGGCAATGGCAGGAGCTCGCCACCCGCCTCGACTCGTGGAAGGGCACGTTCACGAACCTGCACGACGTCATCCGCAAGGAGCAGGCCAACGCCAAGGCGCAGAAGGAGCGCGAGGCGCAGGAGGCGGAGCGCAAGCAGCAGGGCGGCGGCGAGGGCGGTCGCGAGGGCGGCCGTCAGCAGAGGGGCCAGGGACGTCGCGACAACAACCAGCAGCGCGAGCCCAGAGAGCCCAGGGAACCCCGTGAGCCTAGGGAGCCCAGAGAGCCGCGCGAGCCCAAGGAGCGGACGGAGGATGATGATTAAGGGAGAGGCATGAATCTTGGTCTGTTGATGAGGAAACTTGCCTTTTGCTTAGTTTGGCCTTTTCGCCCCCTCCTATGTACGGCTTTGAAGGATCCCCCCTTCCCTTCATGCACGACTTGCGGGTTATCAAAATAAGATGAGGAAGCAAGAACCGTATTTTTGCGGCAAAAGAGGACACGAAAAAGCATGAGGGGAATCTAGGAAGAGAGGAAGAAGCTCCGTTCGTGTTTTTATGTAATTACGGCGGGGAGAGGAAAAAGAACAAAGGGGGGACGGGGACTTTCACGGGCCGCGCGAGGAACTTCTATACCTTTAGAGCTTTTGAGGGTCTTCGCGTGGGAAATATGGCGGGCTTGCTGCATTGCGGGAAGAAAGAAAAAGCAAATGGCCTTTTTTCTTTTATTTACTTGTTTAGGGAGTCCCCCGAATGAATCCGGCGTAACGAAGAGATTTACGATACAGATGCCTTTTCTTCTCCCCCTCTTTGCCTTGACTTGGCCTTGCTATTTGATTTTCGGGTGAACTATGATAGACTAATAGCCAGCTACATGCAAAGTTCGGGATGCATCTAAGACAAACCATATAGGCATATCATCCAGGTATGTCATGGAAGCATGTCATAGGATCATCACGAGGCGAGGGTCAGAGAGCTTGGGTCGGCATTTCATATTGAATACTTCTGTTTTTTTTTTATGAGGATTCGGATTGAAGAAACTCGATAGTACATGTCTAGATATACAATAGACAAACAACAAAAGAGAAAAAGGAATCTTTTTTTCGACTCCGGAACTTCTTATACAAGCACACACACACATGGCGAAAGGCCCTTCTTCTAGGAGTCTATGCCAAAATCGAGCTGACCCTTCTCTACCGCTTCCCTCTCTAGCATTGAATTTGTTTTGCCCTTTTTTCCTCATCCCCAAGTCTGATGTTCACTTTCAGCCATGCGGCATGGAAAAAGACTGGGGTCTCCCACCATGGCCAAGGCGTGAGCGAACCTAGGAGAAACGCAGGCCAAACTGTTTAACCAGCATAGGTGCGCGTAGTCCCCCCGCCATTCGATCTAAGCTGCAACCCGCAACTCTGTCGCAGAGCACCGAAATCGATTTCTCCTCAGCCCCCAAAACTCAGATGCCCAAGCGCTTGGAGAGCTCGGAGCGCGTCTTGCTGTACACATCCTGCGGCGAAGGCGTAGCATCGAGCTTGACGACGCGGCCCTCCTTTTCAAAGTAGTCCACGACGGGCATGCTCGTCTCGACAAAGGTGCGGAAGCGCTTGCGGATGCTCTCGGCGTTATCGTCAGCGCGACCGCTCGTCTTGCCGCGCTCGAGCAGGCGGCTCTCCATGACGTCCTCGGGGCAGTCGTAGAACAAGACGAGCTTGGCGGGGCAGACGGCCTCCTCGAACTTGACGGCCTGGTCCATCTTGCGGGGGAAGCCGTCGATGAGGAAGCGGGCCTTGCTGCCCGGGTTGTTCTTGATCGTCTCCGTCATGGCGTTCTCAAGCAGCTGGACGGTGACTTCCATGGGCACGATGAGGCCGTCCTTGATGTAGTCCTTGATGAGCTGGCCGAACTGGGACCCGGGGCGGTCTTGCTCAGCGCGGAGGAGGTCGCCGGCCGAGAGGTGGGTGAAGCCGTAGTCGGAGACGAGGCGGGCGCACTGGGTTCCCTTGCCGGCGCCGGGGCCGCCGAGGACGAAAAGGACGGTCACGTCGGCGGGGGAGAAGGTCGGGGTCGACTTTGTTGGGGCGGGGAGACCTTGCTTTGCCTCGGGGGCGGGGAGGGAGGCCATTTCTGTGGGTGTTTTTGTCAGTCGAGTCTCTGTCTCGTGGTTGCACAGCTTGGTTAAGCTACTGAAAGAATTGGAACATCGTTTCTGTGCTCCTCATATGGACGAGAGCGACTAGATGTTGTCGGGGGCCCCAAAAAGCTGCTTTGGGGGGTATCAGGGTTAGACAAAGATAGCTTACCTGCTCTTTGATCGACGAGGAGCTTGTAAGCAAAGCTACCGGCACCGACAACAACGAGGAAGGGCCAGAACTTGACGCCCGAGGATTTCTTAGGGGGTTCAGAGGAGTAGAAGCGATGCGCCGGGAGTCGCTGTTGAAGACGAAGAGAAGAGCGAGAAGTGGAAGTGAGGATATTAGAAGAGCGGATTGGGGAAGAAGAAGCTCGGGAGAGCAGACGGGGCGCAAAGGAGTGCATGATGACGGGGGCTATAAGATGGCGAGGTAGGCGCGGGTTTGGCGGGCGGCAAGCGGCTAGTTCGGGAGGGGTGGGAATGAATAAGGTACCTATGAAGGTTTGTCAATGCAAAGTGACGAGGGCTGCGGCTACACCAAGGACAACGAGAGAGAGGGAAAAAGAGTGACAACGTGTGGTGGTGGTTGGTGGATGGTGGTTTCGAAACCTGTCCTGCGTTCACGCACTGCTGCTAGGGTCAGCTAAGGTAGGGAAGTGTTGGCGTGGCATTATTTTGGACGGTCCCGTCACCTCCTGAGAGTGGGGCAGATTTGGGGGCAATTGGGGATTGGGATTGGTATTCTTGGCATCTGGGCTTCCAGACCGCCCGACCTCACGACCCCTGACCACCCTGACGTATGTCCACTTAGCAACAGTACTGGGATTCTGGCGCTGTCACGTGGAAATATCGTTGAACATCGTTGAGATAAGCTTTCGTCCGTTCGTTGAAGTCGTCTTATTCTTACATATCTTCGGTAGCCAAGGGACGTCTGTTCTTCCCGTGCGCTTCTTCCGTCGCTGGGACCAATCGCTGACGTCTACTTCCTACACGGCGAAGATGCTGCGTCCGGTAGACTGAGTCTCTGAACTTATTTGAAGATTAAGATGTCTTCTCGCCTTTCCTGTCCCTCCACGGGAGCTTGCCAAAGGTACAGCCATTCATCAGACCGTCTCACTTGGCTACATTTCATGCTTTGGCTCATTCATGGGACTTTGTTTCACTCATGCCACGTAAACAATTCTTGCTTGAATATATCACAGTCGTTAATCACAAGGAGCTATCAGACGAGGGTTCCCTGATCACATGGTCGAGCGAGGAAATTAGTCATGCCGCATAAGTTTGCCATGAGTCTGGCTTGGTGGTCATCCCAGCTCCGGGGTCATCTCGTGACGGAGGCCCAGCCCGTAGGATCCGATCACAGCTTTGCCGACACAAGCGCGGACTCGGGTGGATAAAAGTCGCGGGCGGCAAATTTCACCGGCGTGACTTAGATTGTGAGCGAAAATCCGACAACAAACGTTTATACCGCGTCGTGCCTGCGAGGCCTCCATCGGCATAATTGACAACAAATGTGAGTGCTTGGCTGTCTCATGCTCGTCATGCTGGCTTGAGTTTGCCGGGCTTCAGAATGCTACAGCGCAGCCCAATATGTGATGCCGGTCATGCAAAGCTCGAGTAAGTCGATATCTTACGCGGCTGCAAAAGCAGTCCGGCGGAACGATGTTGGCTCGAACCCGCGACCTTTGTACGGAAAAAAAAAAACAAGCTATCCATGGCATTATGTAGGACCGTGAGCCAACATATGTTCTTTGCCAGAATCATACCGCTCGGCCATCGACTACAACGGACGGTGCTTGTTGACAGCTCAACCGTCTTTGGCGCCTATAATGAGGGCGGCAGACATCAGATGAGAGTCCATCAAGGTGCGTAGTGTACAGTGAGGGAGAAGGTGAGGTCACCTACCCGAAGCGAAAACTTGCAGGGGCCAGATCGTATTCATGTGTGAATGTTGACCTTGTGTTACTCGCCTCTGTACGCCAGTATACCATACAATCTAGGTGAAATGATATGACATTTGGCCAAGTTACGTGGAATATCAATGCTTCAACAACTCGTATTGTTATGCACTGGACATTATGATGAATGACTCTTCGGGAGGTATAAGGCAAGCCCTTAGCACTACGTGTCACAACATATTGACTCAAGAGCGGATCTTCGTGTACCTAGCCTACTTACTCAAGCTGTGGTGAAGCTTATTATTGATAAGAGGGAATGATAGTGTCCCAAGTATTGGACACGTGCTTTGTAAGAAATTGCAGACCGAAAGAACTTGCGATATGACACTGAGTGAGTGAATTCTCAGCCTATGTGGTATTGAACAATATCGTTCGATATGCCACAATCGACATTGTTGTCGCCAACGGCATCGTTGACAGAAGCACACTCAAAGCTCGTGGCTCAAGACTCATGCAACATCATTAGTTGCCTACATCTCACGTAAATCCAACGCATCGTGTATGCCACATCACTCAACTCTATCAAATAAGGATTGACCAAGCTTGCCTATTAAAGCAAGTCCCATCTCCATGTCATTGGAAACCACGAAGTGCTTATCCTGCCAGAAACCTTAGAGAAAATAAGCACAAGGGAGTCGCGGAGAATCTCAAATCGCAATCGGAGAACTACGAAGGATCGAACTTGCAGGATCATGTTCAGCTCGAAATCGGCATAGGGCTTACATGCGAATCGCCCGAGAAGCTGAGAGGCTCATAACTCCGAGTGGCTGTACCGCGAAAGAGTGAGACAAGTTTTGGCGAGAAACGAGTTCCACTTTGTCTTAGCTGCCCCTCACGAAGCTCTCCAGCTCCTCCTTGGGGCCACGCTAGACGCGGGGTCTCATTGATAAAGACGTCGGAATCCTCAAATGGTCCAACGGTCGTGAGCCCGCGGAGATATCAAATTATCAGGTTCCAAGACTTTATCATTTACACCCAGCCTGTCGTTTCTTTACAAAAGGATCTATCAAATACTCACCTTAAAATACGCTTCAACAATGCCCGTACTCAAGCCCAATGCTGAATTCGGGCACTGCGTGCCCCCTGAGACGCAGTATGGAATTACCACCTACGCACCCGGTTGGGAAAATGCAATCAAGTTTCGGGAGGGAGATCGGGCCACCATGGCTCGTGTTGTACACATATATCCGAGATTTGGACCCTTCGGGCCCGTCTCCAAGGTCAGTCTTGTTCTTCCTTAAGACCCCTTGGATGAACAATACCACTCTAGACTATAGATGCAAATAACCCACCAATTTTAATAATGTAGCTGACACAAGTAAACAAGGCACTCATGGCCATCTGCGCAAAGATCAAAACCCCCGAAGGCCACGGAGCACTCTTCTTCACCTCCCCGGCCTCCTTCGCCACCGTCCGCGCCCACGCTCTTCACCCTCACCGGAAGCAGCACGTCCTGACAGACGACGACCTGGGCTACCGGTGTGTAGATGTCGGCGATGTGCGCCTCTACCTCGTCACCTACCCGATGCCCAAGACCCCTGGCGTCATCGGCGCCTGGCAAAACCCGGGCATAGGCGTCTCGATCCGTCTGGCAGAGAAGCTCCTGGAGGACATTGAGTCCTTGAAAGAGGTCGAGTTCGAAGGCGCGGGAGACTCCTCGCCGCCGACAGAGTATCTACCCGAGGGCGAGGCACACGGAAAGCTGAGGGAACGTATCATTGGGCTCCTTCACCGGGCCGCGATCGATCCGGACCAGGTGAAAGCCGAGGCCAGAGACGTGTTTTTGTACCCCACGGGTATGGCCGCCATCTTCGCCGCCCATAGAACCCTGCTCGAGTACCGGCCCGGCAGCGTCGTGATCCTAGGCATCGCCTTCCATAGTACCGTTCACTACCTCCAAGACTCCTCGCCACAGGGCTACAAGCACTTCGGTCCTGTCGACAAAAAGGGTGTCGACGAGTTTGAGTCTTGGCTCGATGCAGAAACGGCTTCTGGTAGGGACGTGAGCTATGTCATCGCCGAGTTCCCCAACAACCCTCTACTAGCCAGCACTGATATCAATCGTATCAGAAAGCTTGTAAGTGACCAAATCATGAGAAATCAGGGATCGGCATACCTTGTTAACACCTCTTGATAGTCTCAAAAGCACAACTTCATCCTCGTGCTCGATGACACAGTCGGTTCCTTCAGCAACATCGACATCCTGCCCCAATCCGACATCCTGATCTCCTCGCTCACAAAGTCCTTCTCAGGCTACGCAAACGTCATGGGCGGCAGTATCGTCCTCAACCCGCTCTCACCACACTATTCCCACCTCCACCCCCTCTGGTCCAAAACCCATCACAATGAGCTCTTCATCGGCGATGCAGAGGTCCTCCTCTCCAACTCGGAAGACTACCTTCCGCGCACCGCGATCCTGAACCGCAACGCCGCCGCCATGGCCGCTCATCTCCACGCCGAAGCCTCCAAGAACCCTGGATCAGGAGTCGTGAAAGTCCTCTACCCCTCCGTTCTTCCAGACTACGAGACCTACAAGTCCTTCCTCCGTAAATCGACACCGGAGCTTCCTGAGCCGGGCGCGGGCTGTCTACTGAGCGTCGACTTTGACTCCGTAGACGCTGCGCGCGCCTTCTATGACCGGTTGGCGTTTTACCCGGGCCCTCATCTCGGTGCGCACCGCACGCTCTGCTTGGCGTATAACACGCTCGCGTTCGGTAAGGACCCCGACGAGGCGGCGTTCCATCGGTCGTATGGCATCTTGGAGGAGACTGTGCGTATTTCTGCTGGATTGGAGGATGTGCAGGACCTTCTTGATACACTGGATGATGCGTTGGCTGTTGCGAGGGAGGTCAAGGAGAAGTTGGCGGAGGGTCCCACGACCGTGGAGGCTGCTGCTGGTCTTGGTGTTTCTGCCTAGCAGTTTGCCTTGTTCAGCTGGGCTGATTTTGAGGCAGAGTAGAACTCTCGGCCAATAAAGTAGGTTTATGGATTGTTTTCTGCGAATCACGCTAGATTCAAAGTCCGTACGGCATGCCTTTCTCCAAATAATTTACATTCCGGCTGATCAGGCTCTCCTTTACGCAGGATTAGGAGACAAAATTTGCCCAGGTGGTGTCTAGAATACACCCCTCATCATCAGGTAAGTCTGTGTTGCTGTCAGCTGAACGTCTGCTTTACACACACCACTTCTTACACGGCCATTCCCTCCGATTGGTCAGTTCTGCATGTAATGTGCCAAGTAATTCAGCCCAAGACCCAGCCTGCTGCGTGCTGCTGTGCCAAGTTGCCAACACCCACGTTGCACAGTTAAAGCCCAATCTCGTGGGGAGAGAAAGCAAAAGAGATGGCTAACCCAACTAAAGACGTACTCGGCCTTTCATTTCACATTGTTCTTCTATTTCCTCACTATCCTCACTATCCTCACTATCCTCACTATCCTCACTATCCTCACTATCCTCACTATCCTCACTTTAGCCTTCTCCCAATTATACGCTCTCGTATACCACCATACCACCCAATAGTCATTACCATCACTATTAACTAAGACTCAACAATGGATGATCCTAAAGAATACACTGTCGGCTGGATATGCGGTCTCCTGATCGAGTTTATCGCGGCGAAAGCTTTTCTTGACGAGACGTACCAAAGCCCTCCTGAAATTGCACATCACGACAGTGGCGATATTGTCTATGCTCTGGGCAAGATTGCGCGCCATAACGTCGTTATTGCCGTCTCACTTAACGGGGGGAACAAACCAGGTTCATCAGCGGTAGTGGCTAAGCGTATGCTGAACAGCTTTCCGCATGTGCGTATTGGGTTGATGGTTGGCATCGGTAGCGGTGTGCCCAGCCCCGAGCACGATGTACGACTTGGCGATGTTGTGGTAGGCAGTTCTGTTCGAGGTGAAGGTGGCATTGTCCAGTATAGTTTCAACAGACCGACTCAAAGCCAGGACGCTTCCTTCGAGCAAACGATGCCTGTGAATCAACCGCCGGTCGCTCTACAAGCAGCTGTCTCCACCCTCGAACGTCAATATGGACTCAAATATCTTCAACTTGAGAGGAGAATCGAAGAAGCGTCAGCAAAGCGGGGTTACCTACAAGATTATGCGCGGCCCAATTCACACAGCGACAAGCCTCCTGGATCAAGCATTCTTCATCCAACCTCAGCTGACGAATATAGTGGCGAGTCCAGAGAGAATTCGACTTATCCTGTGAAGGAGACGCCGAAAGACAAGTCTCAGATCCACTATGGACTTATTGCGAGCTCAACCCAGATCATGGACAATGCCACCATGAGAGATCAACTGGCAAAGAACACAAACATCCTTTGCTACGAGACGGAGGCAGCTGATTTATCAAACGATTTTCCATGCTTAGTGATCCGTGGTATCTGCGACTACAATGAAGCACAGAGGAACAAAAAATGGCGAGGATTCGCAGCGATGGTCGCGGCTGCTTACACAACGGAGCTTCTGCGCTTTGTGTCACCGCGGGCATTGGATGCTGATAATATACCCAGCGGGTTGTTAGGCAAAGGTCAGTGTGCAAGCCCGCCTACAATATCACTCTCTGACTTTGTGTACCTACTTCTTTTTAGGGAAGCGCGGCCCTATGAATCATGACACGACCATGACAAAGATCGCGATGATAACCACAAGGAACGATCACGATGTCAACGAACAGCGCGGTGAGTATGGCAACGCTCTCCGGGCTGTAGCAAGACAAGATCGCGCCAGCATGGCAGCGGGTAGTTTCGGAGAAGACGCAGACTTCGATCCACCGAGTGGCCAGTATGGCAACGCCTTTAAGGCTGCGTTGAAAGGAGGCCATGGCCCTGACCGCTATGGTGCAGGCGCTGCATTGAAGAGAAGCCGCAACGACCTGTTCCAGACGTGGCTCGGCGAGGCATATTTAAACGAAAATGCTCGCCGAAGCCTTCGCTTCCAATGGGAAATCCCTGCAGTCTATGAGAAAATGCGACGAAAATCACTGCCTTCAGATGGAAGTGACGTTCTTGACTTGTTGTCAGGGTTCATCGTTCTGACTGGTGCAGGGGAAACATTCGAATGCTCCACATGCTCCGATTTCCTGCACAGGCGATGGCGTTACGCCGGCTCAATTGCACTACGAATCATGAGCATTGGAATCAGACAACTTCGATTTGGGGAGATGATATCCTCGGATCTCCTGCAACACAAAGATCCTACCGCAAAACACTTTGACATGGATGGATTTCTTGTACAAAATTCAACGACGCGAGAAATAGAGGTTCGATTTAATACCTATGGCCATGAAGCAAGAGAAGTCATCGCGGCTATGACGTGGATCAGTACAGCCATGCGACCGACTCCATCAACACCTACAAGCACCAGTCCAAGGCTATTCTGGTCGACTAGCTTATCCCATGAGCTTGGCAGCTCACTTCGCCCACTAGAAGAATGGCATCCCGTTGCTTCCCCTTGGTCTTCCTTCTGCTGGACGAAACTCTTTGACACTGGCGTTATAGCTTCGTGTTTCATCCTACGAGACTGGGGGAAGGGCCTTGAAATGTCATTCGATATGATGGTTCACCTTGCTGCAGTAGAAAACTACCACTCGCTGAACAAAGGAATTGTCTTGCTTGGCTTTGCCACGGCACTCATTCCGGTTGAGCGGTGTACAAGCTCGAAGAGTATTCAATGGCATTTTGAGGCTGTTGAAGATCCCATGGGTGGTTTTATAGAACCATCTAAACTGCCGATACAAGGGACTTCACAAACGTTCCAGGATAAGGCAGAATTCCAAGGCTCAAAATGTTTTATCGGCTGGTTTGAGGAAGCACATGTACTACTTGGAACTGAAAAGCTTCTTGGAACGACAAGCATGACCTGGAGCCAAACTGTCGAACGTCCCAGGACACTCCACCAGACGGGAGTTGAAGGCGGTGGCCAGATGGTTTTCTCTGCTGGCCCCATCAGCTTCGCCCCGCAAGGCATGGCAACCTTTGCGTTCATTTCTAATGTGCAAAGATTTGAGCCGACGCAACAATACAGGCAGTCACTGCATGCATGCCGGCGAAGAGTCGCACTCATCATCGACGCAGAAACTAAGCAAGCATGGCTCGTCCCGATACTCAGCTTGATACTACACCTCTGTCACATGTACTGGATGGACGTCAACAAACAATCTCGCAAGAAGAACCCCATACCGTTTGCAAAACCAGCACATGATGGCCATCGAGCGGTGCTAGATGCCATCGAGATGAAGGGAGACGTGGTTGTGCTGGGAACACTCGGAGAACCCGACACGGAAACATTACGCCAGCTTTTCTTGCGGATACATGCGTCTCTTACTCAGACAGCCGAAACGAGGGAAGAACCAAGAAACAATACTATTCTCGCGACAGAGCTAATGGCAATCATCGATACCCCTTTCCAAGGGAGCGCGTTACGAGAGGTTGACGCATCCGGCTCAGAGAGCCTGGTTAGCTCTTGGAAAGCTATCGTAAAACACGTTGACGTTGTTGGAGTTTGCGCAAAACTCGGGAGTGCCATAGAGCCGCTAATTCCACCCTCGATTCCAATGTGTTCGACTTGTTGTACGCTTCCAGCACAGAGATACTACCTAGCAGCTCACATGCAATGTCTCTTAGCGCTCTCTAAGACAGCAAAAATCAGCACAAATTCCCTCAGGAATGGCTGTCAATTAGGTCCTAGGACTTTCTGGTGCACTGAGTCCTCACCATGGTCCAGCTGTACTAGTCCTGGCCATGCACGTATTCGGAAGGATAACACACCTTACGAGGGGCTCCAATATATATCAACAAAGAAACCAAGAGAAAATCTCTCTACGGTAACCATAGATCAAGTCAAGGATGCAGGGATCGTTGTCACTAATGTTGTTGATACTGATGTCGTTGATACAGGTGTTGTGGTATTCGGAAGAGAACACATTGGGATTGAGAAGTGGCTAGAGAAGATCCGTCTGCATTGGACTAGATGATGGTTGATTCAAAGGGCATTGTTGTTCCAGACGTCTTGAAGATGAACGTGATGTTTCATGTCTTTTGTAGAACCGATAGCAAAACTGTACACAGGCCCTACAGACCGACGAGAGTCTGCGCCTCAACACTCGCTTGAGAAATAAAATAGTCTGTTATGATGTGCTTTACCTTTCTTTTGACTACCTGCATGTTCTTAAAGGTCGGTGTCAGGATACGTTTTGGGCAGGTCTCTGCACGTTCCATACCCCTTTTGTGCTGGATTTGCATTATTCTCCATAGGTTGCGTATACAATCGCTATGTCGAAACTCTGCTCTTGCCTCCGTGTGCCCATGTTCTCAGCTTGAATCCATCAGTTAGCCTTGCAAGGCATTCATAGAAGCCACCTATTCAGCGAGAACCCCGAGCCCAGCCACTAAGCAGAGGTTGTGGCCTCTTCCTTCTCAGGCTTACGACCGACAACCGAATAGCTGACATCAACCCATCAGCACATAGTATATTTCGATAGGCTTGTTGAAGTTGATACTCACATGGGGAAGTAGGCGTGATAGCTCCTGTTCTTCAAATCCTTCCGGACATTGACGAGAAAAACGTCGACCTCGTCGCGGGTCCAGCCGTGAACGCGGGTGAGCAGCGCCATGCATACGGCTTCCAGGGCGCTGGAGAAGTTCTCGTGACACCAAAGGCCAAGTTTCTTGTATCTATCGCAAGGTACATGTGGTGTCAGTTTGAGTATATCTCCCGACCTGAGGAATGCCGAAACATGTTTCATCCCCCAGTAGGACGGGGAATCGAGAGGAAAATGGAAGAAAGTATCGTTGAAATGCACATACTTCTCATCTTTGAGCCAACCATTCATAGGCCACTTGAATATCTGGAGCTCGACGTCGACAAAGCCAGCCTCAACAACAAGACTTTTGAGGGTAGATACGTCGACGAACACGCGGCCCATCTTTTCGGACCCAGAACGGATGAGATCGACATACTCGTGAATCGAAGAGTCCTTAGGAAGCGTGCCATCATCGGATACGGGGTCGACTTGATTCTCGAGAAGCTCAAGGTATCCGCCTGGTGCAATGTTGCTGAGGCCGGAGGTCAGCGATTCGCCCGATTGAACAGGTTAGCGGATATTGTTCGTGGAATACTAACTCGTAGCATTTTTTGAG
The DNA here is from genome assembly GCF_011075155.1 of Colletotrichum scovillei. Classification (NCBI taxonomy): domain Eukaryota; kingdom Fungi; phylum Ascomycota; class Sordariomycetes; order Glomerellales; family Glomerellaceae; genus Colletotrichum; species Colletotrichum scovillei. The sequence goes on from NW_023336262.1 coordinate 2,793,754, forward strand.
GTATTCTTTCCAATTTGCAATGCTGGCGTTCATAAAGCGGCTGTGGATGTAGTGGAATGGTTCCGAGTACGTCCACTCTTCTTCGACATCGTCTATCTCGAACCTCACATTGGGGGGCACGCTGGCCATCTCAACATCAGCTCCGATAAAATGGGATTAGGTCTTCACTTGATATGCAAATCTGACTTTCAATTGCTGCTGAGGCGCAGAGAGATCGATACCCAGAATCTGGAAACGTAAGAATAGCATGGTAGAAGCGGATCGTCACGTCAAGCAAGTTCAGGGGCTCCAATGAAGAAATGGCCGCAAATTTACCTCAGCTTCGGGATGCAAGTTTCCGAAATCAACGGCCCAGACCCCGGTCCCAGTCCCGACGTCGAGAACGCGGCCGACTTTGGAGTCCGGTTTGCACGGAGGGGCGAGGCCCAGTTTGCCATCGAGAGTGTAGATGAAGATCTCATGTTGTTGATCTATTCTTCTAAATCAGGGAATCGGTCAATCAGAGCATGTGCTGCCTCCATTCAGAGCGCATCAGAAAAGCGGGCGCATACCTAATCTGTCACTCTCTCTTGCATCGTTGGGAAATATGTATTTTGCGTTTGGGTTCAGTTTTCCAGACGCCGTACATGACATGAGTACTGAAACGGAGGGAGGTATATATTACTGCCGTCCTTGTAACGATGGTAGGTTCTGCCATTCTCGATGCGGTAGTCGAGAATAGATGCGGTGATGCTTGTACTCGAGGACGCGATGCTCTAATGTTCTGTTAGAGACAGTTCAACACCATGCCACCGCACAGAGCTGATGGTAATAGGTTAAAGGATGCAGGTTGGCCTACCTCGAGATCCGACCCATTGTATTCAGAAGCCTAGTACGAAGAGAGAAAGGTGAGTATCGAGCTCGCAAAATTGTGGTAGCCACTACTAGGTAGTTTGTAGAACAGAATACAGACCTCATCTCCTGGCACGATCACAACCTCGTGGGTGAGCTCAGCCATATTTGGTAGCGTACGACTGCTTATGAGCTGGTTCGGGTTGCTCGAGCCTCAGTCGATGCCTGGTATCTTCGACTAGGTCTCAATAGAACTCTCCGCAACAGAGTCGAGGTCTGGCTCACACTAGTGTAATATGATCAAATAAGTCGAACAATAGAACGAGATGAGGCGCCCCTTTTGTCTTACTATATATGGGCAATGAACCCCTCTTCCAAAAGGGACGGATGAAACCATATACCCGCGATACCAACCCATATGCATATGCGTGTCAACGGCTCGGTTAACCTTTTCTGCTCATTTGCAAGGATTCAACTGTGGAGATATTGCCAGAAGTGCTTTTATTGCAGGAGACCTGCGATCAAGTGGTGCTTTCTCAGAAAGCCGTGGACCTTACAGATTGGTTATGCTTTACATCTCAGCAGTTGCTCAAATTCGTAAGATCTGCTTTGGCTTCATTATATATCTCTCTGCAAGTAGTCTTGCAGCTTGTTAAACGGAAGAGAACAAGAAAAGACGAACGCCAAACTTTCCCTTCCTCTTCGGGTCCAACGTACCAGAAGCCCACACATTCCACATAATCTCATCTACAAGGGCGTCACACCATTTTTCTATTCCTCCCGACTGTTCTCTTACACCATTGCAGTCACTCTCCTGACAGTTCTCCTCGCGCCTTCACCGCTAACCATGATAAGACCCTCCATCTCCAACGTCCGCATCGTCTCGTTGAAGTCGCTCTGCTCAACCGGCATGCTAGCCGACTCGCTGAGCCTCCGTGCAACCTCGGCCCACTTGACGGTCTGTCCGTTGCTGGTCAGCTCGTCGAGCAGGTGGAGCACAGCGTTCTTGATCTCCTCCTTCTTGCGGCGATCGGCAGCGCTCGTGCCTTCCGTCAGGAGACTCATGTCGATGCGACCCTGGGAGTCGGTGGCGGCAGTCTTCAAGGCAGAGCGAATGAGACGGGCGGCTTCCATGACGTCCTCACGAACGACGGTCGTAGATAGACGCATCTTCGCGTGAGCTTCGGACAGACGGATCATGGACTCAAGCTGACGGGTGGTGGCAGTGATGCGCTTCTCTGCAGCGCGGACATCCTGGCCGAGCTTGCGCATCTCGAGGTACTGATTGACCAGCTCCTGGGCGGCATCTTGGGCGATCGTAGGCTGTATTTGCGAGCGAGCGTAGGAGATGTAGGTGGTGAGGAACTCGACAGGCTGAACACAAGTCAGAAATTGTCAAAACGATGGGAGCTATCGGGCACTTACGAGAATATCGTCCTTCTGCTGGGCAGACTCTGGGTTATCTTCCAGGTACAAGGAAAGCAGATGGCGGGCAAGACGAGCATCGCTTTTCTCATCCGCGCGATCGAGAATGAGGTAGACCAAATCGAAACGAGAGAGCAGAGTTGGTGGCAAGTCAATGTTTTGAGGCACGGGCAGGTCAGGGTTGTAACGACTGCCAATCGGGTTGGCAGAAGCCAGAATACTCGTCCGGGCGTTCAAAGTGGTGATGATACCGGCTTTGGCAACGGACACCGTCTGCTGTTCCATCACTTCGTGGAGAACGGAACGAGTTGATTCTGACATCTTGTCGAACTCGTCGATACAGCAGACACCGCCGTCGGACAAGACCAGGGCACCGGACTCAAGAACAAGCTGGCGAGTCTCGGGATCTCTTGTGACGTACGCAGTGAGACCGACAGCTGAGGAGCCCTTACCGCTGGTGTACACACCACGAGGAGCAATCTTGTGCACGTAGGAGAGAATCTGGGACTTGGACGTCGAAGGGTCACCGCAGAGCAGGACGTTAATATCGCCTCTGTATCTGGGGCTGCCACCCTTGGTGAAAGTCTTGTTGGTGCCACCGAATAGTTGCAGCAAAATTCCCTTCTTCACGTCGTCCATCTCGTAGATAGATGGGGCGAGTGAGCGAGAAAGAAGATCGTAGATGTCTGGCCTGGCAGCGGTCTCCTTAATCTTCTCTTCCTCCTCTGGGCTGATCTTCTTGGTTTCTTCCATGTTGGGGTCGTTGCTAGACTCTTCTTCTTCACCTTCAAGGCCGAGGGTCGAAGGGTCGACTCCCATCCTCTTCTTATCCACCTTTTGAACGTGCAGAACATCGACATATGTCTTGTAGATGCTCTTGATGGTTCTTTGGCGAGGGTTCACACGCACAGGGTTGACGCGGAAAATACCCGTAAGCTCGACACGGTCACCAGCTTTGCAGAAGTCCACCAACTCGTTGTACACGCAGACTGAAACCGAATGGGGCGTTTGTCCGGCAGGAACCGCGTCGGGAGTCTCCTGAAGCTTGATCACCTGCTTGTCGTCGAAGACACAGCGGTTGTGGATGATCTGCATGGAGTTCTTGGAGGCACAGCGAGTACGCGGGCACTCGGTGGGCTCACGGATTTTGCCTCTGTCGAGACCAACGTTGACTGAGTGGTTGCAAACGCTGCAACGGAAGAACGCGTCCTTCATGTCTGGGATGACTGGCGTGGTGCGAATGACAAGACCCTTGATGGTGATGAGCCTGTCCATATCTGAGGGGTTCAGGTCTCGAAGGTTGGTCGTCTTGTCCAGTCCGAAAGGTCGGACCATGTAAAGCAAGCCAGAAACCTCGTCTTCCTTGGAAGGGAGGTCCATAGTAGGTCGCGGTGTCGGGGCATCAGAGCCAGCATGGTCTGAGCTCGGGAAGGCAATCTCGGAGCTGGGTGCAGTGTTGCTACGCCTAGCCGCATCGCCAGCACTGCTCTGAGAGGCACGTTGTCTTTGGTCTTCGGCTCTTGCTAGCTCTACCATCATGTCGCTCACTGACTGATCCATGATGGGGACGATTTCCTGCGGGTAGGCTTGGAGGTGGTACCAGAGCTTGCGTGTTGGGGGGTATGTGTTCAGATCGGCGACGTTGAGATGGAGCCTGGCGGTACCGAGAAGAAGCATGTTTTCCAAAGCCTCCCAGTATGGCTTGGACTCGGCGTCGGGGGCATTCTGAACCTCTGCTTCGGTCCAGCCCTCCCTGTACAGCTGGTATTTACGTGTGAAGTGCCTGAGGAAATCTTTGAAGGCTGCGAATGTGTCGTCGACTGAAACCGTGGTACCCCAAATGGCACTCTCTCCCTGTCCACCAAGACGATCTGCCTCTGACGTGTTGGGGTCTGGGTTGCTGAACGAAAGTGCATCGGAGCCCGGGGCGTCGGTGGTTACTCTGCCTTGAGGATCCAAGACAATGCGGCGGCGGGGTGTTCTGATGCCTTCTGAGTTGATGTCACCTCTGCGGGAGCGAGATGCTCTATCAGAGACGAAAAGACCACTGCTTTCACTGCGCAAGTCTGACTGAGGGGCCCGCATCGGTCCCGGGCTGGAGCTGGCTTCGTATCGGATTGGTGACGATTCTGGACATACAAGTCAGTACGTTGCACGCATATACACTAATGAAGTGCTTACCTCTCATCATACCGCTCGCACGCGGTGTCCTGTCTCCGTCGCCGGTAGATTGGGTGTCAATGTCTTGACGCAGTGGTGAGCTGGGAGCAGGCCCAGCGGCGGTGCTCTGGCTGTTGCTCATGTTCCGCAAGGGGGACGAAACATCGCCATTGGCAGGTGCATTGCGACGACCATTGGCAGACTGCGCCGGAGAGGATTCATAGAACAGAGGGCTGGATGCAAGCTGGGACCGGCGGGTTGTGCGAGGGGTCTCTGCAGGGCGTTGTTGCGCCTCTTCGTCTGCCGGCGCGGGAGTGCTGCGATCAGCGTCCGGGTTGTTTCTCGTAGAACGGCGGGGAGTTCCACCAGCCGTTGAGCTTCTTGTCGACCTTTTCGAAGGGGAAGACATTTTGTTGATTTTGACGTTCGTAGTCTTCCTTGCGGGTTGTTGGTCGAACGGGGGGAAAGTGGGATGCGGGATGCGACTGAAAGAATATGTGCGTTGCTGGGGAGAGGGGAGGTGTGGAGAGGCGTCGTTCAGGAGCAACTAAAAGGTGGGCTGCATTGCAATCTCGAAAAAGCACTTTACGCGCTCACCCGGTCTGAACGCGTCCTAAAAAGGAGTTTCGCGTTTTCCACTTTACGCGCTGTGGAAGCATTGGCCTGTGCGTTCCATCTACCGCCCATGTCGCTGGGGCTACCTTTCTGATGGGGGCTCGAAGCTTGGTGGATCCCCATATCCCTGCTATCCGGCCATCGGCGAAACCACCCACCGACTTGCACCGATTCTGGGATGCTGAGGTGGTCAATTGCATCCCGCCAGAGCTCCCTACCAGGCACCGTTGACTAAAGTGACATTACCCAGCAACCCACCAACAAGCGCAATCCGGCGCAATAACACCCCAAACGACCGTCAAGATGGCTCCTGGAATGTCCCTTTTCTCCGTCAATGCGATCCTGATCCTCAGCATTGAGGACGGATCGCGGTTATTCTCCAAGTACTACAGCGCACCCCACCAAGGTACACAGAAGGACGGTATGCGCTGGCTCTCCCCCCTCCCACGCAGAGCTCTGGAGCTCCATGACTGACGGGATCGATCCACGATAGGCCAGACAAACCCCTACCCCGATGTCAAGTCGCAAAAGGCCTTTGAGAAGGGTCTTCTGGAGAAGACGGCCAAGCAGACCGGCGATATCATCCTCTACGACAACCGGATCGTTCTGTACAAGATGGAGTCGGACGTTATGATGTACGTCGTTGGAGGCGTCGACGAGAACGAGGTTCTGCTTTACAACGTCATTCTGGCCCTGAGAGATTCCCTGCACCTCCTCTTCAAGTAAGCTATACCCCTTTGTGTTCCCTGGGAGCTGCAGGTAGCTGGTGGTTCTAACAGCTTTGTCAGGCAATCTGTCGACAAGCGCACAATCGTCGAGAACTACGACCTCGTCTCCCTCGCTATCGACGAGATTGTTGACGACGGTATCATCCTCGAGACCGACCCCACCATTATCGTCCAAAGAGTTAGCAAGGCGCCGGCGCAAGACGTTGACCTCCGCCGCATCGACCTCAGTGAACAAGGTGTCAACAACCTGGCCCAGCTGGGTAAGTCGAAACTGGCGGACTGGCTGCGGCAAGGCTTGTAAGGGGTTGGCCCCGTTGTAAGGGAGAGGTAAAGAGAGAGGATGGAGATATAAACCAGGGACGGTTGTGCAAATGGGAGTTTTATGGTGGCTTCTAAAGGGAACGCATCATTAAAAGTATAGTCCTCTGAAATGGGGACGTCATGACGAATGCCTCGAATTTATGCTTGATTCTATTTTTTTGTCCAAGAAACCCGTCTATGCTCGGATCTCGGAGGCTGCCTTGCGGAGCCTGTTCATTACCGCCTCTGCAATGTCATTTCTGTCATCGATACCGTCCACGAAGATGACACTGGCACCTCTTCTATCCAGATCCCTTAGCGCCGAGAAAAGCCCCTGAGCGATCCCCCTGATGTCATCGCCCAGATCTATGTCGAGGATCGTCGCCATGGGCTTATCCTCCGCGTCCTGAAGCTCGCCCTCCTGTACCTCGTACGCCGCTTCGTCCCTCGCATTCGCCGCCGTAGCCCCGTCGACATGAATCTTGGAGACTTGCAATGCGCCATGGTGCAGACCACCCGCAATCTTCCACCGTCTCGTGCGAATGATACCAATCTTGAGCGGACTCGGCCCCGCGCCATTCGTCGCAGTCACGTCGCCGTTCTGCTGGATCAGCGCCTTCTGCAGGTCCTCGGCAATGATACCCTCGGCACCCGCCTCGCAAGCCCACTCGTACAACACAACCTTTGCCTTGGGGCTGTAATGCTTATACTTCATCCCCGGCGCCCGCGGCGTCGCCTTGCCCATCTCGCTCTCGTCTTTATACGCCTTGACGACGCCCTCCCAGCCGGGACAAGTCCGCAGCTCCTCCATGCCCACGCCGCCGGGCCTCAGCACGACGGGCGGGTCGCACAGGCCGTCGACGACGGTGCTCTCCACGCCGACCTGGCACGCTCCGCCGTCCAGGATGAGCTCGATGCGCCCTTCCAGGTCGTGCAAGACGTGCTGCGCCGTCGTGGGTGACGGTTTCGTGGAGGCATTGGCTGAAGGTGCGGCCAGGGGCACGCCGGCGAGCTTGATGAGCGTCAGCGCCAGCGGCGAGGACGGCATTCGGACGCCGAAGCTCGGTAGCCCCGCCGTGACTTCGGGCGCGAGCTTGCTCGGCTCCGGATTCCTCAGCAAGATCGTCAGGGGTCCGGGCCAGAACTTTTCAATGAGCGGCTTGTAGATTTCCGGGATCGGGTCTTTTCCTGCTGCGTCGCCGTTTGTCTGCCTCTCGGACCGCAGCAGGCTCCGCAGCATGTCTAGATCGCAGACGTGCGATATCAGAGGGTTGTCTGATGGCCGGCCCTTGGCTGAGTAGATGCCCTTGACGGCGCCGCTTCTCGTGGCGTCGGCCCCGAGGCCGTAGACGGTTTCGGTTGGAAATGCCACGGGCGTGTCCTTGCTGCGCAAGTATTCCGCGGCATCTCGTAGGGCGGCTATTGATGCGCCAGAGGCTGAGTTGGCGATTTCCCAGTTGCTTAATCTCTCAGGTCCCTCTGCATCTCTGAAACTCCCCAGCTCTTGAGCCTCGACCTTCACTACTCGGGTCTCCATTGTGACTTTGTTGTTGTGTTGTGATGAAAGTAGTCGCCGGTAGTTGTGGCTAGAAGTTGTAATGCAACGACTTATACGGCGTATGAGAGAAGGTGCAAAAAGAGACGTGGGTTGAGTTTGCATAAAATTCAGGGATGGGAAGAAAATAAAGTTTACAGAAGAGGGTCTGCTAAGATGGCTTTCTCCGATATCAAAAGAAGAATCTAGATCGTCGTCATATAAGATTAATTGGGTATCAACAAAAGGTCTTCATGCAGATCAAGTGGATGGGAGGAACGGGATGGTCAAAGTTGAGTCATATGTGGGAAAAAATTCTCTGGATGAGGCTAAGTGAGTGAGGTGTGTGTGGCCGTTGGTACTGCACTTTAGCGGCGATATTTCCGAGTTTAGGGAACCGGTGGTCGGGTCTTGCCCGTCAGTAGCAGTGACATCTGCCGCTAAGGTCACCTCCGCCGATCGGCTTTCAGTGGGGCCAGTGATGTGATTGTGGTGGGGTTTGAGTCTGCTTCAGGCACTTGCCACGTGCTGACTAGCCGTGGCCGACTTCGAGAAACTCCGTCTATGAAGTTTAAGGTAGAATACTCTGTAACAGCTTCGGCTTGGAAGTTGTGGTCATGACCTCCTTTCGTCTGCTATTGAGAGGCATTTTGCAGGCTACGTGCGCCGAACAGTGATCATAAACTTTGGCATCCTCTACTTTGCACTTCTATCCTCAGGGTGCTGTTTGTGCAACCCAGTATACTAATAGCTGCAAAATTGCAGTTTGATCTTGTAAGAATCATCTAGTCACGAAATTGGCTTTGAGAGAAGGTCACGAGGTAATTCAAGCATCTTCGCTAGCTTTTGATTGCATTCTTTGTGCCCAGACGGTACCCTCGACTTTCCCAGTCTCCATCCCTAGAAGATGGCCGCATCAATGCAGAGCCCTGCCTATCATGCAATGAGATCTCCCGTCTATAATTTGGCTGACCGGAGTCAGTCTCACCATGTGTTGCATAGACTCGGTGCAAGCACGCAAGGGAACTGCGGCTCTTAGTCTCCCACACGGCTTTTGCCGCAGTCAAGAAGACTCGAACCTGCGTTCTCCTTAAGCAGCCCTGGCCCGAGTCCAAATTGGATGGGTAGCTCGCATAGCCTTCGTGATAAGATAGACATCTGCCGTGGGACGCGGCGTGGCATCTGGATCTGCCCCAGACCAGTGAGACTGTCTTTCGCTACCATCAGAGCCAGTTTGGTGTGTGCTTGAACGCAGGCAGGTTGGCCTCATATCATCGCCTGACTGTCTCCTGCCTGTTGGATTCAAGCCACTAGCCGGTGCTGAGGCTGTTACTGTTTTGCAAGCTGACGGAAGGCATCAGACAAGCTCAGCGTTCCCGTCATCGACAACGGGTTTTGCGCTAGACCATCTCAAAATCAAGATGTCACCCGTCTCCGCTAGCACGGAGCCGTCCGCGTCCGTTCCCTTTCCTTCGACTTCTGTGTCTCGTAGCATACGAATAAAGACTGCTGTATCGAGATCCGGCCCGTCGATCATGCTAATGTTGCCAGCGGTATCGTTGAGGTTCTGTAGGTTTGGCGGGAAGGAGGAGAGGAAGGACGAAAGATAGTGATTATGCAGCAGTGCCTGATGGCGAGTCGCGTATGCCAGTTCTGTTTCGGAAAGACGGGCGCGGAGAGCCGGAGACGAGAGGTAGTGGAGAGCATGTTTATCGATCTACAGTATCAGAGCAGACAGTTAGCCACACTCGGTGCCAATGTTCGAACACGCGCCGAAGTCGATTGGAGAGCTGCGAAGATTGGGTACCTTTGCGATACGAGCACGAAGGAAGCTTCTGACGAGGAACTTGAAGCGCTCAAGCTCGGTTTGAATGACAATGAGAGCGAAGTTGGTCTTGGGGTCCATGTCACCCGTCATGTCTTCGACCTTTTCGATCTGGTGCTTAATGCGATCATTGACGCGCTCAAACAGACCACCTGTAGGCCATCTGACGCAGCGCAAGTCAGCACGGCACAAAATTGAGATTCATCTGTTCGGAAAACACCGAGAGGCAGGGGGTCACACACTCGAGAAGTTCTGGGGCAGTTCGCTCTGCCACCCAAGCGCGCGTCAGGGCCTGTAAGTCGCGTGTCTCGGAGGGAATTGAGTACGAGACTGGGTCGACCTCGCGTAGGATATCGTCAATGTCCATTGTATCTGGCTTCTATAAAGGTGTGGGCTGGAACGGGTGCTATAACATGGCGAGATTACGTTTGGCGGCGCGCTGTTGGGTGACGCGAGTTCGAGGTCGAAATTGGATCGCGGGATTCTTGGAGGAGAAAGAATCGCGGGGTGCTAATTGACTTCAATGGTGGGGTCCTGCTGGAGGTGGAGCCACAGAGCTGGGCACAGGGTGCTCGGATAAGAGGGTACGTGTGGATGCAGTGACAAGAAGCCGGGGTCAAGGTATCTTTCTATCTAGTTGCTCCAGTCATCCTCATCACCTTTCGTACACAGCTGCTTTCTGACCGACATCTATATTCTTAGAGACCAAGAATACTGCTCAACTGTCTCTCAATTGTTTGCAAATAATTTTATTTGGTGATCTTGAGACGATTTACTTGGTGGTTGCTTTGCAGCTGCCGTGTTGCCGATTACATGATCGCCCCGACGGACAACGCTCACTTCCTATTGTTACCATGACGAGTAACATGGGAGCTTCGTGCCGAGGCTCCCAGCCGGGGAGCTTCCGGATCTGACACTCTTCGGAGTATTTCAAGACGCCAATGCCACCCCCGCAATCCCTCGATCTTCCCAAGTTCATTTCTAGACGTTGGGATAATATGATTCACGATTGTCAATAAGAAAACAATCTACAGCGAAGGTCATCTGTAACATCCAAACAGATTTTCTAGATTTCTTTTGAACCTTTTCGAGCTCCTCCCTTCTCACAATGGCAGACTCAGGCGATGGCGATGAGCGGACCCCTTACTCGGCCTACGCCGTCAGCATCTATCAAAACGGCATTATGGCAGGCCAATTGCCAATCGTGACAACGGATCCCAACGGCTTGCAGGCCCAGGCCAAGAAGGCCATGGGCCCAGAGTCCTTCAACTACGTCTTCGGAGGCGCTGGCGAGCTCTCGACTATGGACGCGAACCGTCTGGCCTTTCGCCAGTGGAAGATTGTCCCTCGCTTCCTGAGACCTAGCAATCCTCGGGATTTGAAAACAGAGTTATTTGGCGTGACTTATGGTACGTTGCGGCTGTCAACCCAATTTTAAAATGAGACACTGCTCTAAGACAATATCTCAGAGTCTCCCCTTTTGATGGCTCCCATCGGGGTCCAGAGCATCTTCCATGAGGACAAGGAGACGGGTCTGGCAGCCGCCTGCGCCGAGTTGCAAGTGCCGTACACGTTGAGCACGGCGGCGACCTCGACAATTGAGGAGGTCGCTAAGGTCTGTGGCGACCAGCACCGCTGGTTCCAGTTATACTGGCCCATGGATGATGACATTACGGGATCGATCCTCAGACGCGCCAGGGCCAACGGGTACAAGGTCCTCGTCGTCACCCTCGACACCGTGACTTTGGCTTGGCGACCGGCCGATCTCGACCAGGCATATCTGCCCTTCATCACGGGCACAGGCAACTCGGTCGGCTTCAGCGATCCCGTCTTCCGCAAGAAGTTTTCCGAGCAGAACGACGGCGACCAGGTAGAGGACAACATCATCAGCGCCTCGCGGTACTGGATCAGCCAGGCCTTCCCCGGCGATCACCATTCGTGGAAGGATCTGGCGCTCCTGAAGAAGAACTGGGACGGGCCCATCGTTCTTAAGGGCGTGCTGAGCGTCGAGGACGCCAAGCTCGCCGTGGAGCACGGCATGTCGGGCATCATCGTCAGCAACCACGGCGGCCGACAGCTCGACGGCGGGGTCGCCTCGCTCGAGGTGCTCCCGGAGATTGTGGAAGCCGTGGGCGACAAGCTCACGGTTATGTTCGATTCCGGGATCCGAACTGGGGCGGACATTGTCAAGGCGATCGCTCTGGGGGCTAAGGCCGTCTTCGTTGGCAGACCCGCCATCTATGGCCTGGGCATTGCGGGTAAAGAGGGCGCGAAGGCTGTCATCGCAGGGCTGCTTGCTGATCTGGACTTGACAATGGGACTATCCGGCTTCAAGAGTCTCTCCGAGCTCAAGCCTTCCATCCTTCGGCAGGTTCGGTACGGCGGGGATATGAAAGCTAACCTGTAGTATTATCGGTACCTTCGCTTTCTAAATGTAGGGTCTAGCAGGACGGCAAGCCGTTGTGCCGAGAATATTCTGTGTTGTCGCTTTCGCAATGAAGGTGTAGGAATACAAGCTTATTTTCTTTTCGGAAAATAGTGTCGATCGTAGCCCCATTCCCTTGGTCTCATCACACCTTCTCCGCGGGGCTTATTGAGATTTGACCCAGCATGGAGTCGTGGACTAACAAGCAATAAGCATATTGCGGGCCATATTTTCCCCCGCACCCTAGGTACCAGTCCCGGAATGCTCGCCATCCGGGCGTGCTTGCAGCTCGGGAACGAAAGAGCCACCGAGCTAACGTTCGGCTCCTGTCGACTGTCTTGGGCCGAGACAGGCCAAGACTATCAGATCGCAAGTGCCAATGTCCATCGCGTCAAAGCATGCCATTGGGGTCTTTGCTATTCATTCCTCACGTGGTTTGCAATCCTTCTCGCTGCAATTCGACCAACCCAGGCTTTTCTCTACCTAGCGAGAAGTCCTTCCTCTCAGCACGCTAAGATCAAATGCAGCCTGGCTGGGCGAACACTGAGCTGTTCTTCGCAAGTCAATTACAGTCAATTGTTGGGCCTTCCGGGTATCCCACCTCACAGCCACGACAAGGCTGCTGCTGGTGCCCGCCTGCAAAAGAGTTCACAGGCCTTTGCCACACTGTTCCCCTTCCATGACGAGATCATCATCTCTTTCTGGGGAATGTTCGTGATCTTCTGAGGTGCTACCACGGGCTAGCGCGCATTCGTCCCAGTTTATCCTTTCCAATAGCTCCATGGGAAAGGGTCCATCCGAGGGAGCGGGATTAAGAGTGCAGTAAGCATATTCTTGTGGAGAGCGGGCTTGTCTCTGAGTAATCTCGTTGCAAAAGAGTCTCATCACAAGGCGTCATGTTGTTGACAAGATGGGGTGATCACTCAGAGTTATCTGATATATAAGACGGCAGCGGGGCGCGCGATGTAAGAGAGATGAAGGAAGAAGCCACAGTAGATACAACCATCTCACCAGCAGTCCTTCCTTACCAAAACTCAATCAACCCTTTCTCGTGAATCTATTATACATAAGCACATAGTCACTATACCCCTCTTACAACCTCCATCTAATACAGTCCCATCAAAATGCGTACCTCATCCATCATCCTCGCGGCCGCGTCCGCCGCCTCCGTTCTGGGTGCCCCTCTCGAGAAGAAGGCCAACTACGACCCCCTTCCCGGCGGTGATATCACCATCTTGAAGTAAGTCACATGAGAAGCAAGTAGTTTGTTCATGATCTAATGAAGGGTTGATAGCTATGCTCTTACCCTCGAGTACCTCGAGCGCAAGTTCTACGAGGAGGGCTTGAAGAACTACACCGAGGCCGACTTTTGCAAGTACGCCGGTGAGGTCGGCGAGAAGTTCTACAAGAACCTCAAGACCATCTACGAGGACGAGAAGGTAAAGTTTTACCCCTGACATACCACAAAGCACCCAAAAGAGTGATCCCTAAACCCCCATCACCCGTCCTACCGGAAAACCGGTCAAAACCCAGACTAACAATCCTCCCCAAAATACCAGACCCACGTCGACTTCCTCAAGGGCGCCCTTGGCACCTCCGCCATCCCCGAGCCAACCTTTGACTTCCCCGTCGACGACGCCGACTCCTTCCTCGCCCTCGCCTCCGTCCTCGAGGGCGTCGGTGTGTCCGCCTACCTCGGTGCCGCCGCCGTCATCGCAGACAAGACCTACGTCCCCGTCGCCGGCTCCATCCTGACCGTCGAGGCCCGCCACTCCTCCTACATCCGCGCCGCCCTCCGCCAGAAGCCCTTCCCCACCCCCTTCGACACCCCTCTCGACTTCAACCAGGTCTACTCCCTCGCCGCCCAGTTCGTCACCGGCTTCGCCCCCGGCACGCCCGCCCTGCCCTTCAAGGCCTTCCCCTCGTTGACCGTCTCCCCCACGCCCAGCTCCCACGGTGCTCTCTTCGAGGGTGCTTACAAGGCTGCTGTTGATGCGAAGACTGTCCCCGCCGGAGCTACCGTCTACGCCGTCTTCTACTCTGGACTTGACACCTACTACTCCGAGGTTGCCGTCAGCGGCAACGACGTAAGTGCCAGCCTTTCTGACACTGTCTTTAAATGGATGAATCTTGTGCTAACCATGTCTTCCTGTAGTACATCGTCGAGCAGCTCCCCGAGGGTCCCGCTGGCCAGGTGTACTGCGTTCTTAGCACCGCCAACGGCAACAGCACCAAGGTCTCTGACGAGAACACTGTTGCCGGTGTCGCCATCCTTGAGATTGAGGAGGCCGACTGGTAAACAAGTGACTGTCCTTGTACCCAAAAAATGGGTTCGTGACAAAATGGTTGCATGAAGCAGTCTAGAGCACCCTTGATGAATATCTGATATTTGATACGGCTTTTATTATTATTATCTTAAATCTTCTTTGTAAATATTGGAAAATTAGCTCGAACTGGGGAAACCGCCTTGATAATTAATGCAATATTGTAACACAACTCATCTGCCTTGTGAAGCTTGCCATCTAATGTAGACCGATAAGATCACACTTTAGCAATGATGGCGCATCTCTGGTAGAAACAATGTTTCTGTCCATACCATGGTGTTTGAAAGCTACCTTACGTTTACAACAATGAAGGGCATCTATACAATAGAGCCAAGTCACTTGCTCCAAGGTCGAAAGATGAATACGTAAACGTACCTACGTACCTACCTATGTATCGACCTTACACACTGCCACAAAAAGAAAAAAGGCACCTCCCCACAAGCGTCCCTCCTTCCCCCCAAAAGTTGAACCAAAGTCACCTGACTCCTGACCTTCCCTTCATCTGGATAGGCACCCCTGTGGTATATATTCCATTCCAACCTCGTTTTCCGTCACCAGCACAGCAGAGCCCGTCTAGGTCGGCGAGGTCAGGCCAAGCTGTGTGTGAGGTGGTCGAGTAGTTGAATTAAAGAAACACTCCCATGAAGTCAGAGTTCGGGTTGACTGAGGGCCGCACTGTTAGACTCCGGCCAGGGGCGTGAATGATACGGCCAGTTATCTCCTTTCCTTCTCCTCTTTTCTTTTTGTTTCTTCTACTGATTACTGGGTATTTGAAATTTCCTCTTTAGTGGCGGAGGTGCTGATGGATGCATTCGGAATGAAGATTCTCCTTCCGAGACTCGTATTGTTTTACTGATTCTACGGCGTTTGCTACCAGTGATAGGAAGGCCTCTCTTGGGCAAGCTACAAGTACGCGTTTTATCACCAGCCAATTACACACACGACCCAATCATCAAGTTGCACGTACAAAGCCAACCGTCTGACGAATCCTTCTCGGCAAACCTGACTTTTGCTTCTACCTTGGGATTCGCTTATACACGGTCCCTATCTGACTCACTTACATCACCCTATCTCACCACCGAGCAGTCAGACCACGATATTCCTCCCCTAATTCATCCCAGAAACCCCGTCCTTGAACTTCTCAAAAATCGAGAGATCAATACCCTCAGCCATGGCCTCGTACCCAGCCGGGTTCAAATGCAAGTGATCCCCCGTATCATACTCGGCCCTCAACTTCTCCGGCGCCGCGGGGTCCCTCACAATCGCGTCAAAGTCAATCACGGCATCGTACCGCCCGCTGCTCCGAATCCACTCATTCACCCTCTGCCGCGCCGCCTCCCTCGTCGGGTCAGAGTACGGCTGCCCGTCGCCCGTGAGCGGCGTGATGGTCGCACCAAACACCGCGATGCCGAACCGGTGAAGCCGCGTGACCATCTGATCGTACGCCGCCACGAGCCGGTCGCCCACGGCCTCCTGCGCGGCGGTGGTGTTGGCCGCGGTGCCGATGTCGTTGACGCCGATGAAGATGATGGCGTACTTGATACCAGACTGCGCGATGACGTCCCTGTCGATGCGGCCGAGACCGTTGGGACCCAGGCCGTCGGCCAGCACGCGGTTGCCGCCCGCGGCCTCGTTGACGATGGCGATGGCGCTGGTGGAGGACTCGTTTTGCATGCGCGCGAGGAGGCGGTCGGGCCAGCGGTTGTTGGCGTTGGTCGTCGAGCCGCGGCCGTCGCTGATGGAGTCGCCCACGATGGCGACGGCCGAGGCGCCCTTGGGGAGCCAGCCCTCGAGGGCGCTGATGAGGTACCAGTGATCCGTCGTCGTCGCGGTGGCGTTGCCGGCGGCGGTGGCAGCGAGGTCCTGGTCCGCGACGTGGTTCCCGCTCTTGAGGAAGGACGTGGTGCGGCTGCCCGGGTGGCCGGTGATGCTGTTGGTCGTCTGGCCGTCGGCGAGGTAGATTGTGATGGAGACGATGGACTGCGCCTCGACGGCAAGGTCGATCGGATCCGAGAAGACGATTGCGCCGGTGGGCACGACGAAGCCGCCGCTGCCCGAGAAGGTGACGACTTGGAGGGAGTCGGCGTCGACGCCGCTCGTGCCGGCTGTGTTGTTCGCCGTCCGGGCGATGGTCACGGCCGTGATCGGGAGGTCTGAGCCGCCAAAGGCGTTGCTGATTTGCAGGCGGAGGGTCGAGGTCGCGAGAGAGACTTTGACAGTTTGGCGGAGAGTCGCATCGTGGAAGACTCGGCCTGTCTCGTTCTGGGCGGGAGAGTTAGGGGGACGCTCCCGAGAAAAGCCATTGCGCTTCGAGGACGAGGAGAAAGAAAACTCACAAATGGCGCTGGGGGTAAGTTGGCAGGCTCGACCAGCTGAGGCATTGTCCCCCAGACGGTGACCCATTCCCTCTCATCTCGCGCAGGATGCTGAGGGCGTGCTTGTGTCAGAGGCGAGAGGAAGAGCAAGGCCGCGAAGGCCGTCTTGAGAGAGGCGATCATCATCGCGGTGAGCTACAGAGAAACGAGTGCTGGCTGCCAGATCCACTGCCCTGAGGCCCGAATCAAAAAGGGGGGCATCGTGAGCTTTATAAAGGATACTCGAAGACGGAATTCGGTGCTTTCATTAAGTCGCCTGCCCCTCAATATAACATGGTTCTCCAATTGGGGATTTCCATTGCTACGCTCGCTATGTGGGCATCCGGCAACGCGGAACCTGATGAACGCTGGATAATGGCAAGCGATGGGTTCAACCCGGTTGAAGTTCAGGCTAAATTCATAATGCCGTGGGGAAATTTGGGGATCAGAGTTGAAAGTGGGTGCTGCGGGAGATGAGACTGAGCAGTTCGTCCCATGCGATGCGACGCCGTCTCTCCAAGTCCCGCACTGGAGTCTGGAGCCGGGGCCGCTGTCTTCCCCGCATGGATACACTCCATTGGTACCGCCATGGGCCTGGGGAAGATCTTGGGGTCGGTGACGACCTGGGGAGGGGGGTGGTCTAGGTGAATGAGACTTTGGTCACGGGAGATAATGCAACGATGACGAGGATGGGAGCGTAGATCAATGATTGGCATTCCAATTGTACACCCAATGTGCATCTGTGTACAAGAAGAGGGGCGAGCGGCTCAAGTCCTCCAAGAAAACGACCGTGGTTCATCCAAACAATTCCAACGTCAAATCAACCAAACGCGAAACGAACAAGTAGCGAGCGACATTGAACAACATCCATCGACCAAAGTTTCAATCATCAAAGAGAAGTACCGAGCCATGTTGATGGCGAAAGAGAGAAGGAATCGAAGTAAAGCCATGGCCGACTATTTACGATCTCCTTCATTGCCCCGACTTCCTCAAGGCCTCGGCATGACACGAGGATAGGGAAGAAACGGAAGGGAGTATGAAGATGCAAGGTAGTTGGCAAGGTGTAACGGACAAGAAGGAAAGCTAACCAGACCAACACACTAGATGTCCAAGTGGAGTGCCGCGGGGGCAGGACCGGCAGCAACATCGGCCCAGTCACCGGCGCAAGTGATGAAAGCTTCGGAAGAATGGTTGGCCATGCCATACTCTTTCTCAAAGCTATCTGTAGCTCTGCTCACGCGCGAGTGCGAAATGTGGACCTTCATGCTGTCTTTGGACGAGTTGTCCTTGATGTCGAAGCCACCAGGGCACGGTTGACCCCAAAGCCACTGATAGGTGCTTATGTTCCCAAGTGGCAACTGTGTATCAAGGAGGTTCATGTTGTCCATGGTCAAGGCGGACCCAGGGACGATTGGGGCTGTAGCCATCGCTATAGTAGCGAGCGAGTTGAGGACAGTGTCTTCAGAGCCGGTTGTCTCCGAGGAAGTCCTGGAGGCAGTGACCTCGTGATGAGAGATCATGTCGAAGCCCCCATCAACTTCAACATCCGAGGTGTATGTTGGTTCGGAGCCTGACATATTACGGGCGACCCGGCGGTCAGCGATGGAGGAGGAAGGCTCGTTGGAGACCTTGTACTGCGGACTACGATGTTCTGAGTAGTTGCCCACAGCAGGATGGCGCAGAGTGGTGTTATGGGACTCGGGATGTGAGCGCTTGGTGTCTTCTTGGTGTGCCATCATGGTGATCTGGAGAAGGGCGAAGAGGGAGAGAGATGTCGAATGTTTATGAGCTTAGCGATCAAGCGACGTAAGCTGGTGGTGGATGGACCGAACGACCTTGTTACAGAGACGGCGTCAGACTTTGTCAAGCGGCCAAGGGTAGAAGACAAGTGTTGCTCACCACGGGTCCGGCGGGACTGGAACAGGCCCTGAAATGGCACAGCAGAGAAGAGGAGAAGAGAAGTGATGATGTTCGACTGGTCTGTGTCCAGCGATGAGAAGGGCCTTTCGCTGCTTTCGTTTCTGAGAAGCAGCGTGCCGTCCGTCTTTCAGGATAGCAGTGGACAAGATCTCTTATAACTGAAGCCCAAGAGCAGAATGGTAGGCTACAAAGTTGGTGTACAAACTAATTTGGTATACTGGAGAGAGAATGGGAGAAGGGGAGAAAAGCTGGTGGGCGGAGTGAGAGAGATTTATACCAGAAAGCGTCTGACTGGTGACTGGGGATGGTTAGTTGTGACCTGACGTTTGGGGGGTGTGGACGTCGACCGATGAAGGGGAAGGGTCGGCCAGTCTTTTCCCTCCTCTTTTTCCCCCCCCATTCCCTTTTTTTTTTTCTCTCTCTTACTCCCCCTCGGACCCTTCAGTCACTCATCTCAGGTACATCGATCCCAGCGCCACTTAGCTGCGCCGACGGTGCAGCTCGCTGCATGATGCTGCAGCGGCATGTAGGCGTGAAAGCCAGGTAGGGTGAGGGAGCGAGGTGAGTGGGAGTTTGACGGGGATTTCTTTGGGTTACCTTAGAAGAGTAAACATTTGGAGTCGGGGGCTGCTGGGCTTCCAGCAGCCAAGAGGACTGGGAAGGGTGGTAGGAAATGGTAGGACGGGAGCAGGAAGGAGGAAGAGGAGGATCGGAGTCGGACTGCTGCTGCACTGCAATGCCAGGTGTGGGGTAGCCTACTGCTGTGAGGTACTTTTTGAATCAACCTACCTTGCCATCTGAAGAAACAGCGTAAGGTACGGCTATACTTGGAAACTTAGGTTCGGACTTTTTTTTCTTTCTCTTTTTTGGCAGCTCACTCCCGCAGACTTTCTCGATTTGCGTGGGTTGTCACCTCCTGTCCATCAATTGCGTACTTAGGTATTGCACACTATATGCGCCTACCTATTTTACTCTCTGGGCAAAGTAGAAGAAACGTACCTGTGCAAGTTTCCCGACTTGAAGGAAGTCAAATTTGGCCTCAGGCTTGGGCTACCGCTGGCGCCATGGCGTTATTGCCGCGCATGCCAATGCCATCCCAAGCCTATCTTACGCAACACCTACTCTGACACCTTGAACTTGTCTCCTCCTTCTACTTTACCCTGTTCGTGGGCTCTTTGCTCGCCTCGTTTTTTGCATTGGGCTAGCAGCCCGAGAAGAGTACCTCAACACTTATACCAGCTCTTGTTTTTGCGCTTTGACGCCCGCGTTTTCGGAGCAGATACATGTTGATGTTTGTCGTCGCGTTCTAGCTTCTTTCGAGACCGACCACTGAGTTACCCCGCGTAGCTGCTGGGACTGGGTTCGTCGTGAGACATGACAGATGACATCCCTGGCCGCCGTCAACATCAAACCTCGACAAGGTTCTTGCTCTCGCGGTCCAGAATCACAATGGTCCATCTGAGCTATGCAAAACGGGAAACCCAACGAACCGTTGCCAACCCGTCCGCCCTGTTCTCGAATCCAGCTTAGAGCAAGCCACACGATGTGCAAGTATACCTACGGACACGGATACCTACCCTTTTACACAAACGTCTTCAACGTCTCTCAGGTCTTTCACGGGAATCAATGCCAAGCCCCGCCAGCTCGCTGCTGGTGATTAACCCCGAGGTGATGTCGCAAGCAACCTGGCTTGCCTGGAAACAAGCATAATGTGCCTCCCCCACCTTGAACTAATCATGCTTTGCAGCGCACTGCCCACGCTGGGTCTGCTACCAGTGGTCAATTGGCTTGCACCATCTCGCCGCAGTGGCCATGTGCTCTTGAAAGATCGTCAAAATGACGGTCTTGTAGCTAAGCTTTCTCACCGAAGAGGTGAGCCATACCTCCCATACGGAAGGAAATCGGACAACATCAAGAGCATCCTGTCCTTTTGGTCACTCACAAGCCAGTCCCGGGCATGGCACCATCAACTTTTCGGTGCAAGGGACGCGCGAATCGATACGTTCCCTTTCGACAATCTCCCGCCGCTGTGTCACACAGCCCGCCGGCCATCTGCAATATGATTGCACACGACGTTGCCCTACAGCCTGTCGTTTGGACCATTATCCAATTCAATCTTCAAATCACGTACGCACGCACGCCATTACCTTCCGCCGGCTTCAAGGCCAGATAGGAGTCCCCCGGTCCAATCACTCGCTCTCGACGAGTACAAGATTACCGAGCAAGATCGTTACGGCATTGCCTGAGCTTGTTGGTGTGGCGCGGTTACTCGCGGCCTGGGATTCCCCAGATGCTCGGGCCAGCAGCATCATTGGATCGACACCGAAACTCTGTTTAGCGAAACAGTGACATCTTTTGTTCCGCGCGGAATCTGACCCTAAGGTGCTCTTGGGTGCGTGCCGGCGGCCAGCCAGCCGATTTAGGACCTCTCATATCCCGCGACGACTTATCAGGCCATCCGAGTAACCTATCTTCGTCGGAACTTGGGCTGTGACTCAACTCTGCACCTGGCTCGGATTTCTTGGCGCTCTGCCATCTGATGTCTTGCAGTCTGTCTGTCACCGCACAGGGCCCGACGTCGGGGACGGACTCCGATCAGCATACTGCCAACATACTGGCCCTGCATTGCATCAGCAGCAATGCCAGCAAACACAACGGCAACCTTTCAGCTGTCTCTGATGGATGTACCTGTAAAGAGACAAGGCCCGTCGACGTCACGACACTAAACCCGAGCGCCAGACGTTACCCCCGGCCTGTATCAGCAGTATCCGGGCAGCCAACCATTGTGCTGAATGTTTCCCCCGTTCCCCGCAGTCGGTCTTGCCGGCAGCGTGCCTATGGGGAGCAGGACCGGTGCAGGAAGAACATGCAAGCTTACACACCACGAACCACACGAAGAGCCAGGCTATATCAGTCTGCTATATGCACAATAGCACCCAAGGCCCAAGGGAGTATTATTGAGTAAACAGGAGCCCCCGAAAGAAGCACGGGGCCCATCGCCGGCCGCGACAGGAAAGATCTTCGAAGTGGCCCTTCTCACATGACGGCGCAGAGGCCGGGCAGCACCGAACGGCAGCTTTGAGACGCCGAGCCACAATTCTCGGGCGCGAGTCCTGGACTCTGTCCCGTTTAGCGCTTTGGAACGCAGGACACATGCAGGACTCCCTCAGGAGTCCTACACGTTGCAACACTGTATTTGGCGTCTGGGCAACCACCTTGTCGGCTTGTCCAGTTGCTCTCAAAGTGACGCCTTCGAAGAAGGGGCAACGTGTCTGACTGACCCGGCCCCTTGAATTCGATATGCTTTCGAACAGCCCGGAATACTTCCCCGAACTCCTTGGCATGCAACGATAACCACGGCGGCATGAGGATTGGGGAACGTCAATCGTCTACCGCCAACCAGCCCCCTGCGAAGAGCCAACGCCCTGCTTGAGAAGGAGGAGGTCCACGCACTATCTGCGTTCCTGTGACCTCTGCGCGAAATATTTACATATCCTTGCTGCCTGTCTCGAGAGCCGTTGTGCCGATTCACCCAGGGAAAAGAGCGCCAAGAACGTTAGGATCCCCGAGTCCATTACCACAGCCCATCGCCGCCAGCCCTGCCACCAACCCTAGCGTTGGTTTTCATGTGCCCCGTTCACGGCCTTCGAGAAGACTTCTAGCGTGCGATCTCTCCTGCGCCGGACCCTTGCCGGCCGGGGCCCGCCCAAGACATGCAGCAGGCTGTCACTTACTTCCTCCTTCACTGGCCATGCTGCCAGGCCCTTATCCCAATCGCTCACGCTCTCGTACCTGTATCTGCTTGCTGGCCCTTTGGTGTGTGGCCGTGGCATGCATGACGACTTGCACGGGGAACCTCCGCCTAGCCATCCGGACCATTGACAAGGCTCACAAGCGTCGAAAGGGGGACAACTGCGACTCTGATGAGGGATAAACGAGCATGCAAACACCTGCATGGCGAGGGCGCGCGGCAAGGCGTTCACGGTCCCGCTCCTTGCTCATGCTCGTTGCTTTTTCACGTAGGTTCATCAGGTGCACACCCGTCGGTCTCCAGATTTGGCATCATGTAGTTAGGGTATGGTAATAGCAACAAGAAAAAAAAAAAAAAGGCTCTCGTGAATTTGGGTCATCAGACTCGTCACTGGACGCGTCTCTTCGTCATACAAAGCTATGAACACCTATCGCTCCTCCCCTCATCCCGGCCGAGCTGAACCTCCTGCATCTCCTACACCTTGCGGAGCCCACCTCCAACGTCTGACCGACGACCCAAAGCGGCAAGCTTCGAGAACATCTTCTCCTCGATCACTACCGATGCGTATCTCGCATGCCCTCGACGACACCGTATCGTTTGTCGAAGCTTGCACGTCCGCCCCACCTCGGCCAACCAGAACATGCTTGTATCTGTACATAAGCCCGCCCCCAACTGCAATACGCCTTGCGCAGAGAGGGTAAGCTTGCGTGCATTTCGTTTCAACGTGGGCGTTGCATGCTCCAGGATCATATCGGATTATTCAAATCTTAGCTGTAGCCCCCTTGTCATTTCCTGTGACCAGCCGCGATCCACAGCCTGCCTGCGAACGACGCCGTCAATATGCGGCCCCGAGACTGCTGGCTCTCCGTTCCTTGCTATTATTGTCCATCGATGCCGCCGCCGCCGTTGAGCCCTTCCTCCTGAGCCCGCCTGCCTTCAACCTCCGGACGGTTTGATAGGACCTATCTAGCTCGTTCTCAACCGCGCAACGGATACGAAGCGCCGCAACGGCGGGCCACACGCTCCGCTCCCCTCTCGATATCCAGTAGTCCAGTGTTTCCCTAGTCGGCGTCTCGAGCAGGCGCACAAAGTCGCCAGCGGTCACTTCTGGGACTAACGTCATGGACGCGCCTGGCACTTGTTCGTCGACGAGGAAGCGCCGGATGCCCGCTGGAAGGAGACGTAACGTGTCCAGCTGGCGCAGCCGGTGCCTGAGCTCTAGCCCAACCATACGAGCTAGGAATGCAGTAATTGACGTCGTGCTATTACGCGTCTCCATGAGGGATGGGCCATGCATATCGCTCTGTAAGAAGGGAATAAGGTAAGGCCGAGCCTGGCTGACGATGAAGTGATTTACGTTGAACAGCTCAGCGATTCTCAAAAGGGGCGACTCGCGGTCCGAATAAGATACGTGAGTCCAGTGGTGGAAGTCGATTGTGTTTGCGGGTGCCCATGGTACAATGTTGCCATGAGCATCTTTGCAAAGGACTGTGGTTTCCCGGTGACCATACAATGTTGCAGTGGAAGCGTTTGAGGCTACCGCAGCAGTCCAGATAAGCTTGTAGATGTCAGTACACTTCCGCTTCCCTCTGAAGAACTAACATAGTACTCACCACGTTCGGTGCTGTTAGGTAGTTGAGGAGCGTGGGAACACCGCCTTGATCGGCGGTTGCAACGGTGATATTCAACACTCTCTTGCTCCGATTGTACGCTTCCTCAAAAGTCAGGTCTCCCACGTTGGCTCGCACACAGTCCTCTAGTACTTTGACGTCGAGGAAGTAGCCTTCCCGAGTGAACCTCTTTAGCCTTCGCAAAAGAGTATTCCATCTCGTTGCGTAGGACTGCTCCTTTTGCGGGCCCTTTTCCGACTTGGATTTCCCAGAAAAAGCAGACAGGTCGATACCCTCTCCCTTGAGGACGTTGGGGAGCTCCTCTTCGGTGTGAATGGCCACCAATGCGGCAATGAGGGCGCCCGTTGCGGTTCCAGTGATGATTCGCGGCAGGAGACCTCGAAGAAATAACGCCTTCACGACACCAAGATGACACACTCCGAATATGGCACCGCCTTGCAGGACCAGCGTACTCCTACCGAAAGCCTGCCTTGTATCATGGATAAAATCCAGCTTCATCTGGTTTGTCAGTCCGACAGGTGCTCCATGAGGGTCAGACCCAGGCGTCGTTGGCAAGTGGGTGATGTCCTCGACCGCTTCAGCAATCTGCGTTATGTATTCCTCTATTAGATACTTGGTGCCGGCGAAGGACCGGTTGTAAAGCGTCGGGGCAGTGATGTTGCCCAAGTTGCGAATCAGGCCGGAACGAAGAAGATTGACCAGCTGGTTCAGGTTCCCATCTTCTCTCGCAGTGATGAGGGAGTTGAGGCGCTCGTTGATTAGGCGGTAATCGTAGTACTTGGACGTTGGGTTATTCCTCCTGTTGACGAAGCCTTTTAGCATGTGCTTGTGAGACACTAACACGATTTGGACGAGAGGTTTTCTCACCACAAGTCCAATCCAAGCAGGTTATCTAGATGCAGGGCCGCCTCTTCCCAGTCTTCGAAGGCTTCGGCATGGCGAAGTAGTTCGAGCCATAGTTCGACGGGGGTCTTGCGTGTGTACCAATCGCGGAGTTTCTGTTGATGGGCGCATTCGAGGTCAGCCGCAGCACATGTTAATCAAGCTAAAGGTATCCGTTGCGGACAAGCTCTTGTCAAACGAGCAGAGCAAATGCAACGGCTACCCTGGGGAGAACTATAAGACCATACGCACCCGTTGCCAGAATTGCGTCACATCTACGGCCACTTGCCAGAGCGCAACGACTACTCCCATGGTTGCGCGACGGCGACTGTGGTGGTGAAGACCATGGAGGATCCCAAGCTGGCGGGGGATGGCAATGCTGATGAGGATAGTGACGAGTAATATTGGGTGTTCATGGCAATTATGGCATTATGAGCGGGTGGAGTGAGGCGAGCGTCGTGTCTCTGATTAGGATGGTGCTTGCATTCCAGTTCCTAGGGAGAGGGCTGAACGGGCAAGACAAGTTGGGAGGATGGGTTGTATATCAAGCAGGAGGATAGATATACAAAGATAAAGAGGGAGCGAGGGAAAGACGGTGGGTTTGCGACGTCGAGACTGAGTGTTGTAGGTGAGCTTTCGCAGGTTCTGACGAGATTGATCGAAATCCAAGGACCGTAGTAGTACCTAGTGGTAGAAGAAGAAGAAGCGCGCGTGCGGTCGAACGAACGAGCGGGCGAGCGGATGGTGGACGCTAAGATGGAGAGGGAGAGGGATGCGAGAGTAAGGTAGAATCGTGTCTTCGAACGGGTCCTGCGGCTGCGGGAGAGAAGGGACGATGAGTTGACTCGAAGCCCGTGTGTTCGTTCTATGCTAAATTGGAGAAGGAAAGGTACTTGTTGACTCGACCCGAACCACCGTGCCGACGACAGACAGACAGCTGTGAGGTTTCGGTGCGGATAGGTAAGGTAGGTAGTTAGGCACGTAGGTCACAGGTGTCTGTGGTTTGGCTCGGCCCACGGCAATAAAAGGGTTACGGACATTGCCTTTATTATGTTTTGCGGCCTGCTGCATGGGGGCAAGCAAAGTAGCAGGCAGGGTCCGGATCTGCCGCCGAATTCCTAAAGCAGCTTCTATTTACAATGTTTCTCTTTTGATGCTGCCGGATGATCTGGGGCAGGCTGCAGCAGCTTCCTTCCCCTCATCCCCCCAGGATTATCCCCTCCACAGTGAGTGGTTGCTGTATTTGCTCAGTGTAACTGTGGGATAATGTCATGGTTCATGTTGACCACGAGACCCCAAAGGTACCCCACACACCTGCGCTGCCGCTGCTTCCCGAGCTGCTGCACATAAAGTTGGGGGTGGGCAGGCAAGCTCTGTTTCCTTGGCTATGTGTGCCGCCCGCCCCAGTGCCCCAATGCCTCATCCCTGGCGGAAAGCTTCGACATGTGATAATGGCTTGCAATTAGGTTGGCAGTGCAAGGGAGCTGGGCATGCTCCACGGCCCTTCACGTCATCCGCCCGAGGTACTCGTATTTCGGGTGAGCACCGAGAGATGTCTTCATTTTCGGAAAATTGTTTTTATATCAGAGCAGGTTGCAGGCTGTAGAGTCCGCTAAATCATTGAGCCACAGTAAGTGACGGATGTGCCGCTTGCGCAGCTCCCAACAAAGTCAAATTGGCTACCAACGGTCCGGTCTGAGAGCCATGACAAAGAGTTAGGTCAAACGCTGCACGTGTCGTGCCGCTTGTTCGCGCCAGTCTCAGTACGGCCAAAACTCGGAGGACAATTGTCACGGTGCAACTCTCATGTACCGATAAGGTTCATTCGGGATATCGAGACGCATTGAAAACGATCAACTTCCGCACGGCAAGTATGAATTTGGATGTAGTAATAATAGTCGCCGCCCTTGGCGCGCACCTCGCATAGGAGAAAATGCCGTGGTATAGTACAGCCTGTGATCCTCTCCGACCAGCCTGAATCTGCAGTCAAGCATGTTTTTTCGTCGTCGATAACCTCACTCCGAATCGTCGTCGTCGACAACGTGACGGCGCCTTCCTCTGCCACTTGGCTCCATGTTGTCATCATCATCTCCATCAGCGTCTTCGTCATCCGAAACCCGACGCTTCTTGGATCGTGGTGCCTCGTCGAGGAGCTCCTCATCGTCATCGTCATGTTCAACCTCGCTGACCTCGTCGTCACTAGCCACAATGAAGTCATCCTCCATGTCGTATTCGTCTCCTCTGCGGGCGCCAGAGGGCAGATCGTCGTCAGAGTCATACTCCGGACGTCTTCTCTTTTGCTTCGGCGCGCCAGGCATGCCTCTCTTGCGCGAACCAGCGCCACGTCGTCCGCCCTCAAGGTCGCCAATGGAGAGGCCTCCACTGCGACCGAATCCGCCGCGGGTAGCATCCATGCGTGCGGTCTGAGTCTCGCGACGTCTTTGCATCTTCATGCGCTCTTTCTCTGCCTGCTCCGCTTGCCTCTTGCGCAGCTCGGGATCTTGAATGGTGTTGATGATCATGTCCTTCTCCTGAGGCTTTTGCGATATCGACGCCATGCGCTCGGCGAGTGCAGCGAGCGCATCGTCCGCCACTTCCTTTCCGGGCCGTACAATGTATTGATCGGTGACATGCCCAACAAACATGAGGAAGTTGCTGGTCAACTCCGCCGCAGCAGCATAGTAGTGTCCATCCTGAAGCTCAGAGTATGGCTCGTTGGGTCCGGGTGCCAGTGCCTTGGTAGAGACTTCAAAATGTTCGTCTCCGACTGTCATAGTCACAGAACCGTCGCTCCATCTGTGAATCATGGTGTTGCTCTGCAGCTTGTTCCCTTGTCGTCGAACGCGGATGTCGGCCTTGGGTACGTCGGCTTTGGCGTTCTCAATATCGTGTTCGGTAGGTTCGAAAGTCTCGGGATCGTAGATCGTTGGAATGATCTTCATGAACTTGGGGACGCGTAGAGACCGTAACTGGTGGTTGTCAGGGCAGGTCAGGTGCATCAA
Organism: Colletotrichum scovillei; assembly: GCF_011075155.1. Taxonomy (NCBI): domain Eukaryota; kingdom Fungi; phylum Ascomycota; class Sordariomycetes; order Glomerellales; family Glomerellaceae; genus Colletotrichum; species Colletotrichum scovillei. The sequence goes on from NW_023336262.1 coordinate 2,821,461, forward strand.
ACTTCCCATGACTTACTCTCTGGTCTTTCGACTTGGGAGTGCGATGACGTTGCATCTCAACGGCCTCGATGACCTTCGTCTCATAATCGGTCGGCAAAGGGGCCTCGTCATCTCTACCGTAGCCATCACCCTCATCACGGTCGGATGCGTCGTCGCGTACGCTACCGGCGCGACTTCTGTCTTCCTGAAGATCGTCTGCTGGCTCGTCGCCGAAGAGATCCTCCTCCTCCTCATCCTCGGGAAGCTCGTTCAATTCTTCGGAATCCGACATGATGGCGTTGGTTCGTGTGATGACGCGATGCAGCGTGTTTGGTATTGGACAATTGGTGGTCAATTGAGCGTGTATGGTTGACAGAGAGGTAGGCGACCTAGCTTCTTTCCTCTTGCGCGCGGAAGAAGATGCAGCGTGAGGCTTGAAAGATCCCTGTCCAAATTCTGACCCACCTGGAGGTCAGTTCAAGTCTGAGTGAGGCTGAAGCACCGCCACATGTGCTTGAAGCCACTTTGCACGTGTAAAACTGCCGAGCGGGGATTTCGGCACATGTCCCAGCTACAGTGGATCCTGTTCAGGGGACTCAGTGGAGGTAATTTGTAACATCTCCAACTCGTCTTGTTTCTCCTTATTATTGAGGAAATTACAGAGTACAAGTTGTGCAACTGCTTGCTCACCTCCCCAACCTCTTGTGCGCCACACGAGGCTGAGAAACGTCCCTTCCTACGCCTCTAGCGTGAGCCCAATGGCGATGGAGCGAGACCATTCGGACCCAATTGCTGTGGGGATATGGCCCGTGCACTCGCTTAATGTGACACTTCAAGTCTAGCGCTTCTTATGCCGCTACTCCTCGTGGATGCAGGAGCGAACGTAGTCTGAAGAAGCTCACCTTCAATCGCCCCTTTTCAGCTTAACCCTCTCTCCTTGCTCGATATCCGATCATTTTCGATTATCAAACGGACTGAACTCGAACCAGCAGAGCTGAAACTCGATAGTCCCAGCCTCTTAAGTCTTCCCAGGAGGTGCGCCGGTCGACCCAACTTTATAACCCCCTCCGATTCCCCCTCACCGCGGCACCTCCTCCTACCATGTCGAACCTCTTTTCAGGAATGTGAGTTGCCTTTCATTGTCTATTCTGTTCCTTTTCCATTTTACGAATTGCTTCTTCTGCTCCTCCCTAACCCCCACTGTTCTCTGCATGATGGAAAGACCGAGAACCCAGCGGGCGATCTACGGTGGCTGCACAGCAGACAGCTGTGAAGTTTGGTTCCCCGGCTAGTGCCGCGGCAGCCCGTACTTTGGTACATGCAACACGGCCCGGCCATCACCCGCCGAGACATGGGGTGCATTATCACACATGAAGGCATTGCCAAAACATCCGATAGCAAGAGGCGAACCAGCCATAGGGATTCAAGCCGCACAGTTGGGGAACTTCTGATGGCTACTTGTTCTTTTGATGAGGAGGGGCTATCGGATGACCTACCTCGGCTGTGTTTGACATTGCTGCCATGGCCAAATGCCAGGCTTGGGATCATCCGTCACAGCAGAAACATGAGAGGCATCAGCGGGGACTGAATGCTCAGGTTGCCTTTGGCCTCAGCACCGCCCTTTGCCAATCTTCCAGCTCAGCTGCAGAATGCGCCTTCAACTTCGAAAGGAAGAGAGAGACAGGTGGCAGCAAGGACCCAATCACACTCAGAACCGCCAACATCGAAACAGCAAACGCAGTACGGATGCAATGGAGACAAAGGAGGCCATAGCCATGAGATCTTGTCGACAACTGGAAAGTCATCATTTTCTGCCGACTTTGCTGTCGTACGAAGTCATTTGCCCAACAGTCAAGTGAGCTGAGCTGAGCTGGAAGCCGTTCAACATCCGGATGTTTTGCTTGAGGGGGGCTTAAAGGGATCTCGAAAAGGAAGAAAATCGACTGCTTCCTGGAGCAGGACGGAAGCCCCGCGTTACTTCATCGCCGCTACGACAAAGAAGTCACTGCAGGATGTATCGGGGTCCTTCACTACTCCACTATCCCCGGATTGTCGTCTTTCTAAGACTGGGTCTCACGCACATGTTCTATCTGCCATGGCCATTTCCATCGGCAACGGGCCCTCAAGGGCAGGACATCATTGTTGTCATTCAAGCGGGGCAATATGAGCCTACTTGCCAGGAACCACGACACTTCCAAAAGCAAAAACAAGCCTGAAGTCTTTTCCTTCCAAAAAAAAAAAAATCTCATCAAACACAAACACTCGCCAAACAACCACACTACCATAACATCTTCTCAGAACACCAGCTCTGCCTTGTGGCCTAGTTGGCACAGGTCTCAGACAGACATCCCTTCCATTACCAGAAGAAGCCCTCAGAAGTCCCCGATGCTGTGTCTCACTCAGCAAGAAACAACATGGCTGGTGCAAACCCTTATGGCCTGGTTCCCTCGGGTACCTGGTCTGGTGGTTGGCTTCATCATCCTGCTGGACATTTTCCTATGCTTTACAGTACTCCTATCAGTTGTGAGATACCATCGACTAATCAGACTCCGATGAATAGCAACGCCCGCTTCCGGGGCCAAGCCGCCAAACCGCCGGGCTCGAACAAGTCTCCAACGTCCTCAACCGCCGGTCAGCCTACGTCACCGACCGTTTCTCAGGGAAGCCAGTCATCCACCAACTTGGCTCCTAAAGTCCCGCCTCTGCCCAACTCTCCTTCGCTCGCCCACTCTATTGGCATGGACGACCAGGGTGGCTTGTCCGACGGCGACGGCCTTCTCGGCTCCTACCATCTGCCACGGCCTATGCCCATCTGGCTGAACTCCAATTATGGCAAGCATATCGTCAAGGGCAACTTTATGACTCTGAGTGCGAGACCTAAGACGGTTGAACAGGGCGAGTGGATTGCGCATCAAGGTACGTAGCCACTCTTGCTCCTACAACTCTGGTTACTGATTCCTCGCAGTGGTTGAGCACTACCGCAACCTCTGGAACTTCGTCCGTGTTCTCCACGAGAAGGAGGAAGATGGCTCGACGATTTGCAACGGCACTACATGTCCCAGGATGTCCGCCGGAGCGTAAGATTCGCCGACACTCCTTCCTGTCACAAGCTAATATTCTCAGGAACCACTCATTCACTTGGCTTAACAGCCGTCGGGAGCCTGTCGAGCTTCCTGCCGCCGAATACATGACTCTTATGCAGAGATGGATCTCAGGCAAGATTGACGACACCAACATCTTCCCGACCGACCCCTCGGGCGTCTCGTACGCGCACAACGCAAACATCACCGCCACGCCCCTCTCACAGCTCACAAACCCTGGTGAGCCCGACTGGATCGGCAAGCGATCAGGTTTCCCGCAGAATTTCATCGACGTCTGCCAAACCATCTTCCGCCAGATGTTCCGCGTCTACTCTCACCTCTACTGGGCTCACTTCACCGAGCCTTTCTACCACCTCAACCTCGAGAAGTCCCTTAACAGTTGCTTCAGTCACTTCATCCTGACCGCCACGGCTCTCGACATGCTCAAGCCTCATGAGCTCGAGCCCATGCAGCCGCTGATCGACCTATGGGCCGCCAACGGCACCTTCCCACCCGAGTCCAAGGCTTACGAGTATGCCAACCTCCGCGCTGGCGAGCGCCTGATGCAACTTGCCGGCGTTTGATAGACTTCTTTCGGAGACGAGCCAGGCACGGCAGCTAGAGGCACCGAACCTCCATAGGTGATGGCCGGCTTCACTGTGCCTTTCGGCTATTCCTGAGTTCTGGAAAGGTTGAGTCTTTTGGAACTTTTTGGACTCATCTGGTCAGGGGGTAGCCAACGCTCTTACCATCGGAATCTTTGCTCGTCAAGGCTGGAAAAGAAGCAAATGGGGCCTCCAGAGCCAAGCACGACAACAATAAGAAAACGCATTTTTCACACGTACGCACGCATTGCATTTGCAGCAGTCCCGGGGAGAAAAGAGAAAGAAACGGGCTGTATGTTGGAGTTTTCGGATTTGCTATGAGGCCGGGCAACCTTGAGACACCCCCGTAAGAGAGGCGGCCAAATCGTCTCACAGGGGAACGGCCATGGGGAGGGAAGAGGAATTATTCGTAGACGACGATTCCATAAACAAATCACACTTGACTTGACAGAAAGATGCTTGCCTGCTTTGCTCCATTGAGCCTGACTGACCGAGCGATGATTGGATGGCGAGCTACTTGATCTCGGATCGGACCTTCCGTAAAATTAACTAGACGTATTCGAAAGCATGACTGCAAATGGCTCATCCACATCACACTATTGACTCCTTGAGCCTCCATAAAGCAGTGAGTCTGTGTCCATGAGTGTGTGGACCTCTCACATGTAAGTACCTGTACAGCCTCAGTGAGAGTTGTCCTTAGTATCGTAGGAATCTACTTCACGCCCCGACGAAGAGGCTTCTGGCTTGTCCGTCGGCATCCGCATGGATTTGCAGGATTACACATGAAGAATTTGTGTCCAGAGCATGCCTGCTGGCCACGAAGCGTCTTGTCATTAGACCTAAAGAATTTCTCAATCTCTTTAAATTTCATGCAAAGCAGCCGGGATATTGGTATGTCTACACCACCTTCAGGCCCCTTCCCCCCATGCTAGGACTCCAAAAGGCGGCTTACATTGGCATTACCTGCGGAATCCTCCACGACTTCCCCTTTACTCATGTTTGGAATGTCCTCTCAAGTAGAAGACCGGGAGCAAAGGCTAAGCCATAACTTGATGTTGAGTGGGCGGTAGACTACCGATTGGAGATGTAACTTTTGGAGATTGAACCTGTAGCCGGTTTAGTCTCCTCGGTCTGGTCCGTTCGAAAGACTGAACGATCCATGTACGTCTACTCACGGGCCTATCGTATGAGGCTCTTCGAAAATAGAAAGCCGAAGCAACTCGATGACGATATTGAAGTAGCCTAGCCTAGGGTGTCTGGTATCTTCTTCCATCGTGCTCGAGAGTCAAAGCTGAGAGAACTCACAAGCTTACATGTCCATCTCCTTCAATCCGATGTCTCTCCAGCAAGACTGAAGCTTACAGATAATCCTACTTTCTACATGGTAGTCGAGTCATTTTCGTGGGGCTTGACTCGTGAGACAATCAGACGTCTGTTTGTCAACTGTAGGGAGAGGGAAAAAAGGCGTGTGCGAAGGGACCGGACATGACGGAACCCAGAAATCACCACCAGACGACGAGACCGTTTCACAACGGCTCACCCGGCCATCTCACTACTAAGCAAGCCTCTTCTCCTCCAACAGCAGGATGTCTCGGAACGGAGAAGCGTTTGGTGGGAAACACTCTTGCCCCCATCGGATAAACATCCGGCAAAGAATGTGATGCCAGTTATTTTAGATGGCAAAGCTATCATCAAAGTTCAAACCGATGGTACAAGTCCACGACGGACCTGAGGTAGCCTTCTCGCCCAGTCTTCCATCTGTAAACCTCATTCAAAGACTTTGGGCTTCGACATTACTTCCTTTCTGGGCTTCGGAATAAGTTACAGTAGAACTGAAGAGGTAATTTGGAGGGTATTCGAGCTTTGCTATGAGAAGGATAGATATCCTGGCTTTGACACGATATTCACGCATATTGACGCTATCACAATGTAGATTCCATGAAACGTTTGATCTATTAGATTCAAATTTTTCTTTTTCTCAATGATTTAGTACTAGGCACAAAAGAGCCGGTACTAGTATCTATTCCCCCAAGATTATGCCGCCATATCTGCGCGAACTCGAATCAAAGCCCCAACTTGGCACATAGTTCAGCTTACTGAGAACATACCGGAAAGCCAACTACACTTTCTCTCTCGGTTCCGGATCCTGATCCTGCCAGATTGACGGTCCGCATCAACGAGTTGCTCCATGTCATATTTAGAGAGTTTATGTGATTGAAAAGTCTGAAGTTCGGACGACATATATATAGAAAGAGAATGCTCCGGACGTCTGATGTCTCTCCGCACACAGACGACGAGCTTACACAGACAGAATTCTATTAGACGGCATCCGAATACACAAACTCTCGAGAACGATGGGAACCTAGATGGCTTTGAAAAAGTCTGTTCACACATTAGCAAAGAGCATGCTCCAAAACTTTGGCAACATAATAGTACCGCAGCATGCCAACAATGGCACAATTCAGGCGATGACTCATATTCAGATTCCTTATATTCTATGAACAACCACGCATTTCTACAGATGAGTGTGAAACAGAGATTTCACTAGCTGTCAAGTTTTGCCATCAAGCTCAGAGCCTCTACCTTAAGCAGAGACAAAGACCACATAGTCCTCCCACACAGACCCCAGAATCTAAAAGTTATACACACCCATCTCAACCTCCAACAAGCTCCTCCATGATAGAATACCGGTAGAAAACCCCGACACAATGACACAAAACCTCGCCATGTGCTTCAACCCCCTTCCCCCAGGAAACCCCAAAATAATTAAAAATACCCAACACGGCACTTCAATCAACCGGAGGTCCAGCCAGACCAAAAACGCACAGAGCTTCTCTTCCTTTGCGCGCGCGCCGACCCGATACTGGCACCTGCTGGTGCTTCGAACCTTCTCCCGCTCCTTCTAGTTCACGTCAAGGAGGTGTTTCCAACGTCCACGGCCCCGACGGGAATTTCGTCATTGTTCAGGCAAAGTCTGGGATATACTGGGCTTACTAGCGTCCCCCCCTTCTGTTGATATTATGAACCCTTGCCCGTCAATGGGCGCCATTTGGAATCATCGATTTCTTGGTTTTCACATCCCGCGCGGTACTGATACTGCAAGTTGACAACACCAACATAGACGTGAGAGTAAGTACTGTGTATACGTTCTCAAACCTGCTCGATTTCCTTCTCCCAAGTTCGACAAAAAGAGTCATCGCGATACAGCTCAGCAATAGTATCCGCATCTACGTATTCACGGCTGTCACCGCCGCCGCCAAGCACCGAACTTCCGTATCCCTTTAATTTTAGAAGACCCCATCGACCGCCTCACCCGGTGGCCCGAGAGATAGGCAGAGAGATGCAAAGAGGGAACAAATCGTTGCCCGTAACTGTGCAAGAGTCTCAGTCGTATGACTGAACTAGTGGAGATTATCCCGTGTCTCTGCAGCTTAAGAGATATTACACAGTAAATCAAAGGGAACGACAGTCCGGAAACCTAGTTACCCGCGGCGTGCGGCGTGCGGCGCAAGCTTGCGTGTATGCAACAGGCATCCTGTAGCTCCGTTTCAGAATATCCGTCAAACGTACAGATGAGTGGCTCCCTACCAAGAGCCAGCGAAACTCCCCTCAAAGTACTGTGAAATGAACCAATTCTGTTTTTAGTCTCTGAATGTCCCAAATGTCAATCGCCTCCCACCCCCGGCTGCGGTACAAGCAAGGGGTCCGAATCCGGATATGCAGGAAGCGAAAAGGAGCGGGAAGGGGACGCTTCACCGCCAACCTGGGATGAAGGCGTCTGCCAGGCACGACTGGACGAAAAAAGTGGGACGAAAGAAGCAACCATGCCCAACCCTTCGGGCAGGGAGCGATGAGTCAACATCTCGAACTTCCGCAGAACCAACAGGAGCTTCGGGGCTGGAGGGGACGAGGAAGACGATGGAAGTGGCTGGGTAAAGTCAACCGAGCTGAGAGTTTGTTCCAACTCTACTCCTGGGTTGGCTCTTTGTCGCTCATCTGGACCTGAACCCTAAGACGAGATCCCAGTTCCCTGTATCGCGCACACAAGCAAGCAAGCAGACCAGTACGCAAGGTTGGGGAAACCTGGGTTTTGCTTAGTGATGGACAGTAGGCAAAAGTTCGGTGACGGAGTCTTGCAACCGACTCTGCAACAGACAGACGGAGAGTCTTGACGATCGTATATACTGAAGGAGGGTCCGAGGTGCCAGTGAACGGTTCGGCCTGTCGCAGCACAGGATCTTGATCGCTTGGATCCGTTTGGGGGCCACCTCGATAACGCATGCGCTGCGGGTTTCTGCGATGCGCCATAAACTTTCCGCTTGCGTGTGGAGGTTAGTTGAGAAGTGACAGAGTGAGGTGGTTGAAGGAGTGCGATAGACATTGCTGCTGCAGCCTGCGGGACCCTTTCTTCAAGAACATCGTGACAACTGATAGGATGACCTTCTGATTGCGTCTGGCGCCCAGAGCGCAGAGTTTTCATTTCCAAAGAGTCATTGCTCTGGAGACGAAGTTTTTGCTTCTGAAGATTTCCATATACAAAGCGGGATGATAGCCGTACGTGGGATGGTGGCCTGCACGGCCTCTGTTCACCGCCATGGAGGCGTCCCGAATTTGTGGACGGGGAGAGATTCCGGCAGCTCTCTCGAATCCACCAGTCTCAAGTCACTTGTTTGCAACACGGCGGGAACCCTGGGCGTGTGCATGAAAGGGAATCTGGAACCGAATGATCCAAGCTCCGGAGGTTCAAATGCCAGGATGCAGCTCTATCAAAGCTTATGGTATAGGGCAGTACCGTGCGCATCAACTTTGGTGATTTTTCTTCTGGCGCAGAACGAAAGAAACAGCGAGGACGAAAGACAGCCGATGGCCCAGGGTTCTGGAATGACGTCGGGAGAGTGAAACGGAAGCTGTGGATCGCGGCATCGCATCATGGCAAGCGACGGGGGTCGGATCCGTCGCTTAATGCTCAATCTCCGACTTTGAAGCTGGAAGGGCAAGGGAGAAACTCTGACGGTAGCTCCGGAGTGGATCCCGGGGATGAGAAGCTTAAGCTGCCGGTTGGGGCTCACCGACAAAGAATAAAACTGGTGGCAGAGATGGATGTGTCTATGACTCAAATTGAAGAGATTTCGCGAGAAGGACGACCAGTCGTTCCATACTCTTCGATCATCGAAGGGGACGCGTAGGTTCTTGGTCATTAATTTGCTAGTCCGCGACACTGGCCGCTACGTTGAACTGGGAACCCATTGCTCTCAATGCGAAGTGAGACCGGGGATCCTCACCGGGATGCTAATTCGGAGAGGCAGTCTTGGATCTAAGCCAGAAATCCAGGGAACAGGGGTGCTCTGAAGCGTAAATGCCCCGCTGGGGTCAGCCCTGTCAGGAAACCGTCCCAAGAGTGGCTGTATGAGATATTGCTTCTCGTCGGCAGCCGTAGACCTGGTACAAAATTGAATCAAGTTTCTCGGTTGAAAAAAAAAGCTCCTGGTATCATTGTATATCGGCTGCGGTCGAACTTTGCAGGATGTTTGCTGAAAACCCGGTCAATGGTGGCTGGCCCACATGGCTTCACTTGTAAGCCACAATCGCCAGACGAAGCCTCGCCCAAGTGCTTGGGTAAAGGGCAAACAACTTGAAAATGACCGCGCTTGCCGTAAGACGACTCCCTTGCCTGCCGAAGCACCCTTTGGGACACCAAGATGGGGGATACGATGGAAGAGGCTCTCCTGAGTTCCAGGATAGAGGAGCAAATGATCTCGATCCGATAGGCTGGGTCGGGCAACAACGTACGTTTGGGTACGATTCCGATGTCAGCCGCGCCGGCTTCCAAGAATAAGAACTTGGCAGGAGAGAAGGGCGAGGCGGTGGGCATTCTGGGAAATGAAGGGCTGTGGTCGTGGCCGGGGAACAAGATGACGACTAAGTGAGACTCTTGTTCATGCAAGGCGCATGAGAAGTACGATGAGGCAACGCGATCATTGGTGAAGAGACAGGGGAGCTTTCCGTGTGGACAATCCGAGTCGAAAGTGACAGGCGCGATGCGGGCGTTGGGCGTATTGGGATGAGATGCCGTCGAAGAGAGGTGTGTCGCACACCGTACGCAGCACATCCAATGGCGGTTTTGGCGGTCTGAAGCTGTAAGTCGTATACATGGAGTCGTTCAGACGATGAAGGGGTCGTCGGCCGAAGTTGGCCAGGTCTAGGCCATAGGTTGGGCTCCGTCGTCAGGAACGCGTGAGAGGTAACGAGGGGAGATGGCGTATGAGAAGTCGGCGCTCGGCTCCAGCTCCCATGGTCGCTGACCTCGGCGTGGACTTGGGTTGACTAGAGTCGAAGTACCTCAGGCACGGCGGAGGCATGGTCAGGTATCCGCGGCTGTCGGGTGGGTGATGTTCTCATCGAGTGGTTTCTCTCCCAGTAACCACTGACAGAGAGCCAAGCTGATCTGACAATAGGGGACCGATCTGGCCAAGGGCCGTTCAAGTTTTGGTTGGTGAGGTATTCGTACGCAGTAGAGTGGACTTGGGCTTCACAGCAATCGAGAGTGAACAGTGGATGTCGCAAGTTTCGTTCGCGTCTTGGTAGCAGAATTCGCTCGCCTCACTTGGACGATTGGTTCATGACGGGGACGGCGTCGGTCCATTAACGGGTCGTCTAAGTATAGTCTCCACTTTTCAAACGGCGCCATCGCGTTTCCCATTGTCGCCAGGTGCCCACCCGACCTCTTCCCACCTTCCATTCTTTCCAGGCGTGCACAGGCATGGCAGGTCCCTTCCTTCCGGCTTTCACGGTGGCCGAGTTTTTCCAGAAGGTGAGGAGACGACGCCGACGACAACGACAACGGGGGATCCACTTGCCGGGTTGGGATGGGAAACGCAGCTGCGGAGGAATTTCTTAGCTCAGCCGACCTAGGTAAGTATCTAGGTATCCGTTCATTAGGTAAGGCCGGTAAACTTAGTAGGAAGAGGAAAGAGAGCAAGCACATCTCCATTCGCTACACTACACTGCGTCCGGATTCAATGCGAGGATGTGGAAGTGCAGCATCTCGCCTTTGCAGATTCACCAGATTGTGGTCCCCCGGGGTCCATCAGTGGAGTCGCGCATGATTCACGTCGCCGATGCATCTCCGTGACGTCGCGACTCCTTGAGCACCTCGCTGGTCTTGATCCGGTCGTCTGGCGCGCTTCAGGACGCGAAACGCGTGTGATGAATCACTGGCGGGGGATTGGGGAGCAAACACATACTGCGTGCTGCGTACACTCAATGGCCTCGTCTACTCCTCACCACTTCCTCCTCTGGGACACCTCACAAAGTGACGAGAGACGAAGACGTACCTTATTGACGGATGTTCCTCCAATATGGTAGAGCGGGCCTCGAGGTACCTTCCTCACCTTGCCTACCTACCTCCTCGTTCCATTCATCCGCTGCTCTGGGCACGAGGCCCGAAACAAGCACCGTGGCACACCGACAAAGCAGAATGAGGGTCTTCAAGTTGGTGATGGGCCGCTGTGTATGCGGCCATGAAGCACAGTGGAGCTGGTGGCTCACGCGTCTCTTCAGGCTGAGTGGCTGGCCGGAGTTGGACGTTGTTGCTTGGGCATCACCGGCTGGCGTTGGAGAGGTTTCCCGGATGTTGTTTTCCCAGCCACCGACTTTTTGATCCCCTGCTCCTTTGTCCTGGTTGTGTCAAACTTGCCCCTCTACCCGTATGGCCTTTCTGCGCCTGTGTACCTCCCGATGTCAGAATTGACTTTTGTCCGTCGGTCGATGCGTCCGAAATATAGGCGATGGGTGGCTTTCCGTATTCCAGGGATGTGGCTGAGAATTTCGTCTGAGGGTACGAGCATCATCCCGACTTCACAACGGACGGGGTTGGCCAATTGCGCATTGTGTCTCGCGGGCCCGGGAGAACAAACGGGGCATTCTAGTGAAGACAAGGAAGTTGGTTAGGAACAAGAGAGAAAACTTCTACGGCTACGGCATTTCGGCCAAGGATGGCAGAGTGATCGATCGGATCGGGAGGGGGCTATTGTCTTCCTGCTGGATCTCTCGTGTCATTTTTTGGTGGTTGAGGCTTGAACAGGTGAGTCGCGACCCGGACCAGATGATCTGGGGAATATTAGACGATACGACTCTGAATGGGGACTCGTCATGCTCTATCTCTGAGCCCAAAGGTAGGTACTGATATCGTCGCCAATACTAGATTAGGTCAGACTCCCTGGCTCAGTGTGGCTCCTTTCGATTAGGTTGTGCTTCGCCTTGTCATGGTTTGCCTCGTTATCTGATTTGGCTGCAATGACACTGGAGCGACTGCGCTACTGGCGAGAGCTGAACATGACAGTCGATAGCATCATCTCCATGGGATCTGATACGGAACGGGAGGAAGGGTTTCCATTTCCATCCACGCTTCACAGTGAATCCCCCAGTGTACCGCCTTTGCCTCGTAGCCAGTGTCCAGACCCGTGTGATCACCCCACTGAGAGCCGAGCAATAGGAACCCGGAGACGAGAAACAGTGGCTTGCTAGTGGATGCAGGAGGGCTGCAACGGGCTTCATAGGTCACGTCTCGGGGGGTAAGTTTGGGGGGTTATTCTTGGGGCCTTTGGGTATCAATAACGTGAGAGTGAGTGAGCCTATCGCGCGAGAGACAGCGGCCGTCGATGCCCAACCTGTTGGAGCTGCCCTCTCCGTGAGTCCGCTCTCGTCCAGTCTGAACCAGTGGATGCGGGAGGCAAGGAGCGAGAACCGCCAGGGCCGTCATGTTATTCGCAAGGGTCCTTTGGGGTGTACCGTGTGCTCACCACTGAAAGGAGTCAAGGACTCATCTCACCTCTTGACTTTGTATCTTTCCTTCCGTTTTTGGTCATCACCATGGCTTCGCCCATCAAGGTACGAAGGTACGTCATCCTTGGCCGTTCTGCTATTTGTTAGAGCGTCAAATGAGGGTAGGAACTGTGGTGCCTGAGGAGATAGTAAGACGTGGATTGGAAGGAGTCCACTTACCTCCCCACGTTGACCGTTTACCCTCAACGACATCTCGGGCATAACGGTATCCCTCCCGTCTCCCTTGTCCAACGGTCAATGCATTCCGTATCCTTCCGTTCAGGCTTGAGCCCTCCGTCCACTGCCGTCCCACGCCACCTTCCCTGTTTCTCTCGGTGCTTCCTTAGCCACTGAACAATGATTTGCCGAACGGACAATGGCCCAAGCTGCAAGCCCAACCCCCACCGTCTGCGAGCCGTGACCGCCATTCCATTTTCGCTCATCAAGTTTCCCTTCGCTCAGGTCCTTCCCATCCATCTGCTTCTTTTTTAGAAAAAAATAAAAAAATAAAAAGCTTCTTTTTTTTTTTTCTGCCTTCTATTGGGCGGTTCCGGCTTGCGGCCGAGCCGTAAAGCCCTCCACCGGGCCTCTCATTGTCGTCTCCCTCTCCCTTGACAAGACCCGCCCGCCGCTCGCCTGTCTTCCGGCAAGATCCCCGTCCACCCAGACCCGGCGCATCGAGGTCACGACCCAAAAGGCCCAGAACTCTGAATCTCTTGTCATCCTGCTCACCTCTGACCTCATTCGCCGGCCGGCCGCCGTCGTTCCCCCAGCGGTCCTACACTGACAGACGCATACCCGGCCACACTTCCCAACTTGCGCCCCCCAAAAGGGCCCCAGTCAGTGAGCCACTGGGCCGAGAGAGCGCACAGAGAATCCAGTCGGAGCGCATCGGCTGGACGTGGGGTTGGGTTTCGCTTTGGCTTGAGCAATCGTCCATCTTTCAACTTCCCTTCCGTGACCCTCTCTTCTCTGTATTGGCTAGTACCTTGCCCTTTTCTACCCGCCCTGAGCGCGCGCGCCGCGTTCCTATCAATCCCCAGAGTCTCTTTGCAATTCGCAAGCCCTAGGTCTTGTTCTAAACCAGTCCCTCTCGGCCTCCAGGTACATTGCCCCTAGTTTAGTACGCCGAACAGTACCTTAGCCCGCCTAGCTTGCTGCCTTCTCTTGAGTCTTGGGTACCGAGAGAAGGCAGTAGACACTGACAAGCAAGTCTATCAAGTTTGATAGAGTCAGTGAGGTGAGAAGGAGAGTTCGAGGCGGTCTAAAGCCAAACGGAACCCCTGCTCAATGCTCCTTCACTCTGCCCGCGCCCCATGTCTCGTCCTTGTCTTGTTCCAAGGAAGCATTCTACGGCGCCGTCTGTCCGTCGCAAAAGTAAGTAGTGTCCATCCCATCCGTTTGCCGTTCTCAGGGCTCTCTCGGTTTCGCCAGATTTGGATCAAATCATCGCCACAAGACATTGTGAAAAGACACTGGCTACGGATGAATTTCCGAATAGTATTAACAAACCAATGCGAGAAGGCATACTATTACCGCACACAGAATTACAAGACGAATATGGGCTAGCAGGTATTCGCCGTGAAGCCCCGAAAGTATCTTACCTAAAGGGAACAGGGACAAGAGGACTTATCTCGCCTTGGCATCATGATCTCGCTCTCTCTCTTCCCCCTCGGCTCACTCTTCTATCTTGCTCGTCCTATAATCGCCGAAGAGTATGGCCGCTCCCACTCGTCAGAAAACTTGCCTGGTTCTCTCTTGCTGACTGGGCCCGTTGACCACACACCCACCCCGTCCCTATCCTCGGCCACCCTCCACAAACAAGTGACCACACACCCACCAATGCGCATCGCATCCCACCCGCAACGGGCTGCTCTTTCCTACCGTAGTCCAAGGTATCCGTAGACTCTAGGTAAGGTAGGTACGAGTGCTTCCTTCCTTCCTCTGCCTCACCAGCTCCACTCTACTGTCTCCGTCTCGCTCCCCCTCCCGTCCTTGCTGTTCTCGCGCCGTCAATACCGTCCGTACCTTACCGTACCGTACCGTGGTGACCCTCTTCCTCCGTAAGCTCCCATAGGTAGCCAGTCTGAGGTGAAATCCCAATTCCCTCAGTCTTCTGTTCTTTTCCCCACTGCCCTTCTAACCCTGGACTGGGATCTGGACCCGGGCCAGCCTGACCTTCCACACTACCCGCGACCTTACATTGCCTTACTGCGACTCTCCTCCTTCCCCCCCGTCCCATGTCCACCGTATCCTTCTCGAAGCCAAGCAAAGTACCTCACCCCCGGCCACCGTTTCCAACCAGGTACCTCATCCCGGGAATCGCGCAGAAGTGCCGCCTTTGCTGTTGAAAATACAAAACCTTCCCTCTTCCTCCTCCAGCTCTACCTTGCCCGCCCACCAAGAAAACGAGATCACACACCACACACACACACACACACACACACACACACCATACTGCGTACTCACACGCACACATTCATACAGACACTATCCGCACTCGCTCGCCCATCCAGCGTCAACCGTACATACCTACATACATATACATACTTTCGGCACCCCATCCTTCAGACGGTTTCCCTATCGTTGCAACACACATTTGTTTATTATTGTCCCATCATCCCTCTTCCCCACGTCGTCTCACTCTCGACGCAGCTCATCTACGCTGCTTCATCGACTCGACTCACACACACATACTCAAGGCTTTTCCCCCGCCCTGTGTATCTGACCAGACCAACTACTTTTTCCCTCGCCACAAGATCTGGAGTGCATCGCAGCGCCGTAACACTCGAACAAGAAGAATAACCGATTCCCTAAAAGCCTGTGAGTCTGTTTCTCCCCTTCAGAGCCGTTGTTCTACCTCGTCGTCCTGCACGCACTGCCCTTTAAAACTTTCCGACCACCCTCCGCCCGCACATCCTCTCATCCCATCCCCACCAACCTCTCTTATCACTCATCACGCTCGACCACCTCCGCCCTCTGCTTTTTCCCTTACTTTCTTGCCCTCAACTCAACCCGCGTACGTCTTGCTTGGCCCTCCGAACGAGTCTCGCACAAAAAGCTCGCTTCTCGCCTCTGACTGCAAGTTCCCGCTGCGCAATACATGCATCTTTGCCGCTCAATACACAGCAGCCCAAGCGCATACTCCTCCATACCCTCGTCTGCAATTCTCAGAGTGCGCAGCACCCGTCTCCACATCTCACTCACACCCAAAAATAAACCCTGGGCCACCAACCGTCCTCACCGCTGTGCTGCACCCGACTAACACGCCCTCGCAAGATTGGAAAAATAGGCACCATTGCCATCACAGCACAACATCGCAGTCCACACTCGACTGCTGATTTCACATAACCAGAAATGGTCTCAACGTACCAGATGCCGTCCTTCTACAGACCGACACCTTTGACTGTAGACACAACACAAGCGCAAAAGTACTACGAAGAGGAGGACCACAGCATCCTCGACGAAACTATCTTGGATCACAGCGCACTCGACTCGGGCCTGGAAATGTCGCCTCCCATGGTTGATAGCAGAAGAGATTCCTTCGCCGTTGGCGGCTCTCTCTTCTCACCAAAGACGGAGGACTGGCAGTCGGTCGATATGCAATCCGTGCCATCCAACAACCCCTTCATCGAGCAGCAACACAACAACAACCCCTTCATGCGCCTAGATCATGCTCAGCCTTCCCCTTTCGCCCCTCAAGGCAACGGATGGTCTCTGAGCAATACCTCTGGCTCTTGCACCCCTCTCCAGCAATTCGATGGCATGCCGGCTGAATACGACAATGGTGCTCCCATGTTCCAGAGACCTGTCCCGGGTCAGACGCCCTTCACCAACCCCACCGGTCAAATCAACATGTTCGCACCCATCGGATCAGGCAACCAGTCCATACCAACTTCCCCGCAAAAGGGATGGATCGGCCAGGCGGAATCTATGGCCAAGAAGATGCGCCCTGGTAGCCCTACCATCCGCTCACACAACGACATGAGAAGGGGTGACGGCATCCGCAAGAAGAACGCCCGCTTCGATATCCCGGCCGAGCGCAATCTCAGCAACATCGATCACCTCATCGCTCAGTCCACCGATGAGCAAGAGATCAAGGAGCTTAAGCAGCAAAAGCGACTGCTGAGGAATCGCCAGGCAGCGTAAGTGCACACTCACTTCCCTTCAATTCCACTCACTAACATTGCAACAGCCTTGACTCTCGCCAGAGAAAGAAACAACACACCGAGCGACTTGAAGATGAGAAGAAACAATTCACCGCTGTGCTCACCGATCTGGAGGAAGAGATGGCCGACATGAGGAAACAGATGGAGCAGCTTTTGAGAGAGAAGCAGTTCAACCAGGAGTACATCGAGTCACTCACCATGGAGAAGGAGGAGATGATCCGCTCCCACACGATCGAGACCGGCGAGCTCCGGAAGAAGGTCAGCGTCCTTACCGACCACGTCCAGCGTCTCGAGAGCGCCGCCATGACTGCTCCTGCCAACAACAACTATGTATCTGGCTACGACGACATGGACGGCATGACCATGCCGGGCAGCTGGGACAACGTCAACTTCCTCGGCGAGTACCCCATGGAGCAGGAAGTCAAGCAGGAACTCCAGGTGGTTCCGGCCAAGAAGGCTGAGGTTTCCTTCCCCGTCGACTCCGAGAAGTCTTCCTCCCAGGGCGGTATTCTCTTCATGCTCTTCCTCGTCGGTGCCTTTGTTCTTTCCAGCCGTTCTACCCCCGCCATTCCCCGGGTCTCCGAGGACGTCCGCGCTGAAGCTGCCACCCTCCTCGAGAACGTGTTCAAGGATGCCGGCGTGAACGGAGCATCCAACACCCTCAACGCTCTCGCTCCTCAGCCTTCCGGCGGCTCGTGGGTCGACAACTCGGCCATGCCTATGGGTGACACCTCAATGGGCGGTGTCGCGCCTTCGATGCTCGGCCAGCTTGGCGACTCTCTCACCCAGCCTACCGATGAACAAGCAAATGAGCAACTCTTTGGACTCTCGGCTGCTCAGTACAACGGCGTCAGCTCGCAGGATTTCCTCAACAACGCCCCCGAGCGCACCACCAGCCAAGGACGCAAGAACCTTGCCGATGCCCTCTCAGCGATGCGGACCAACAAGCAATCCGCAGCCGACGTCTACACTAGATCACTACTTTGGGATCAGATCCCCAGCGAAGTCGTCAGAAACTTTGCCAAAATGGTGTCCGAAAGCAACAGCGCGAAAGCGGGCGCTAACGAATAACGAAGACCAAAAAAATTACGATCCCATGATCACATCAACGAATCTCAACTCTTAGCTCAAAATATCATTCTACCAACCATCTTTTTTTCCTTTCAGCCGAAGCTCATCATACACTTCTACCGCTCCCGCGGACAAAACCCCAGACATTGTTGCTCACGCACCAAACAATCCTCTTTTCACCGCCAAATGATCGAAGCTCTTCGGACATACTTACTTTCCACCCGCTTTATTTTTGTGATTTTCATTTTGGGACGCCATTTCCCTCCGGTATCTAGCAAGCGAGCGAGCATTCTGGGTTTAGTCTGATATCTCTGTATTTCACATATCTAGTTTGGTATCTACTGCTCTTTTCAGGCAAGGAGGGACGGGACAGGGGAGAAGAGCATGGGAACACGGGACGGCCAAGCTTTTCCAACCTTTGTACAATGGGGGCAACGGGGTTGGCTTGGAAATGGAGGGTGGTCACATGGAATCTTGGGTTACTGGAGGAGAGCAGGTCTCACACAATGAGGGACGTCATCTCACAGGAGACGGAGGATAGGGGAGGGGGGTGGTGTTCGGTTGGGGATCATGTTGCTTTTGTTCTTTTGTCTGATTTTCCTTTTGTTTTATTTCCTTTTATTTCCTTTTTTGGCCTTGACTGGAAAGATGGACAGCACCGCACGAAGTTGCAGATTGTTGACGAGAAACGAGAAAGCGTCTCGCGACGAAACGTGGAAACGGAAATGAGTCGAAACGAACCTCATGATCAATGACAATCAAACGAAACGAAATTTTTACCACGTCACTACTTCTACGAAAGCCTTTTTTTTCTTTGATATTTTCTGCACATCTTATTGCGACATAAACCGACACTAGTACCGGCACACACGCGCACAAACACCAGGACAGACACTAGGAGAGAGAGAGCATTTGGATATTCGGGTAATGAGCAGTCAGACAGCCTGCCGTTGGCCCCCATCTTCTTCATGTTTTTGCCCCCTCGCCTTTCCTTTGGCGTGGGGGAGATCATTCTATTCATGTAGCTACTTGCAAATCTCCAACAAAGATACCAAGGATTCTTCATTGCCTTACTTACCATTCCTTGAAAACATGCCTATCTATGCTTTTGCCATGATGTGACGCGCAGTAGCCGACCATGGGAACAGATGACACTGACAGGTTACTGACTACTCGTTAACCCCCCGGCCCCAGGTGAGGTTGAAGTGAAAGACTGGCAAGGAGTCATCGTCCCTCGTGCGTCGCTGATCGGTTGATCCGATCCGCGAGGAGCGCAGGAAACTTTTTTGACGCATGGGGAGGGAAAGGGATTCTCGGTCAACGTTTGGGAGAGGAGGAAACTGGCTAGGCAACACCCAATGCGGACCAAGCCTAGAGGCTGAGTACCCAGTATGGTAGTGTAAGTTCCTAGGTACATAGGTGGGTTCCCTGCCGAGGGGGGGGCGATGGCGGGTTACCGTGCCATATAACAACGGTTCTACTAAGATGATCAACGTTTTTGGGTCACTCCTCGGTCTGGAGGGCTCGTTATTGGGGGTAGAGTTCGTTGAGGGGACGGTAATGGAGGGACGAAGTTACGAAAGCAAACAAGCCAACGCCGGTCCGGAAACTTGGAATGAGGGCGAGGATAGAAGCGTGACGGCCTAGATATGGACGGCGAGAAGGATGAGCACGGGGAGGGTGGGGCAACGGGAACGGACGAACAAAACGAAACGATGTACACAGGGAAATCATGTTGAACGCAGAGGCGAATGAGACCATCTATTGGTTCTCGTTTTGGGAGTGTACGTGATAAGATGGGCATTGTAAGGTCCGATGGGGTTGTGGCTTGGGTGGTGCGAGGTGTGGAGAGTGGAGGGTGAGAGAGGGAAGGGTACATGATCGTTCCCGGTTTCCGAAGTGTGCGTGTGAGTGTGTGACTTGTTTCCGTTGGTCAGGGTCGTAGTTTTTGTTTTTTTGGTGGTTTTGGCACGACTCTCGGGATCGTTAGTGTTGAAGAATATTGACCACTGAGATGCGAGAGAAGTGGGTGAGTGACCAGAATTTCATCATGGTATTTTCCTGCCTACCAGCAAGGTTCAGTTTCCACTTTCGGGATGATCCCATTTTTGAAATCCGGGAATAGTGCGAGATGTCCCCCCGTCTGCTTGAGGCACAGCAAGAGTAGTATGTGAGGATCGGGGTGGTAGCGGTGGGAGGCATGCGGGCGTTAGCGTTGGTCGCATGAGAAGGGCAAGACGATGGGCGGGGAGGGATTTTGGAGATGTGGGATTGGTTGATAATGCAGCTTATTCTGCTCGGGGCGGCGCGTGAGAGCTGGGTGCGAACGAAGGGGGGGACTTGACTGGACTGGGTGGGCTGAGATATTCTGCTGCCTCTATACTAGTGACATGCAGGTTCAAAGAGACGGACTTTTTCGCGGACTTTGGTTAGAATCTACCTATCCGTACGGAGTACCTTCCTTACCTAAGGTGAGTTGAGGCCGGGCTGAGGATGTGGGTGTAAGTCTGGAGGCGGAGGCGCGGAGGCGGGGATGAATCTGGGTGGCTGGGAAAGGGGAGCTTGGGTGAGCACAGAGAGAGAGCTTGGAGCTTGGGGCAAGTGAATTGCATTAGGTTGAGAATTTAGACCCGAGAGCTTTTTTGAGAAGAATGGTATTGTTTCCGGCTGAAGAAGTATAGGCTACAGGGTAGCGCCGCCGAACTGCCTTGTTTCGCGCGGTGGTACAAAGTAAGAGCTGCGGAAAGATGTGCCGTGAGTGTGAGAGAGAGGCAAGCCACACTTGTACGCGCAACGCTAGAGTAGTCACTCGGGCGGTGCGGATGGGAAGGATGTAGATGGCGGTAGTGGTGGTGCTTTTTGCCAGGATTTCTTTTCTTCCTGCAGGTTTTCTTGGAGATTTAGAGCCAAGAGTAGCTTGTCTTTTTTTCGATGAGCTCACTTGTGTCATGGAAGGAGACTTGGTGTGAGAGGAAATGTGAAGCGAGGTAAGGTAAGGTGAGGTAGGGCACCCCCAAGAAGGGACAACTGAGATTCTCCCGTATTTCTTTGGCATTGTGAGATGTCCCATGTGGTGGTCATAATGGTGGTAATATGTCAACGAGTCGCACCAAGACCATCTAGGCGTCTTCCAAAATAAGAATAAATGATGGAGGATAAAGGTGGTAAGATGACAGGCAGACGTATTACAGGGGCAGAAACCGAATCCTGCTCTTCCTCGCGTGGGCTTTTCCATTGGAGTCATCACTTCCATCGTGGGCAGAAGCACACCAGAACAGGGGAGGAAACACCACCCACCCACCCAACCTGTCGTCGCTCGTATGCGTGTCTCAGACACTCTCGAGGCCGCATGCTTGAGCTCGCGCTCACGGGAGCCAAGATGCGTTGCAGTTGCCCAGTGGATAGGTAGGCAGGGCAGGGGGGAAGCAGTGGTTGGAGCCCGTCACGGGTTTGAGCTGATGACTGGGCATTGTGATTCTTCTTTCCACTGGTTTTGTTGATTTAGAGGCCATCTATCTGTCTCTCATTCCACGGATGTCTCTATCCCCGTATGCACGCCGACTCGCTTCTCCTGCATGAGTTCGCATGATGCTGCTTCCTAACCCCCAGCTGCAGGCAGCGAGAGCCGCCGCCGCCGCTACCGCCGCTGCTGTTGCAGCGCGTGATACAGAGTACCATGCGAGGAAGGGCGTGTAAGTCGCAAATTGTGAGTACCCATGTATACGTGCAACAGAGAAGGTGGAAAACGCCAGAAGAATGCCGTGAGGTAAAGGGTGAAAAAAGTCTATGTTAGTCTCACCGTACTTTGCTCGGAGGCGAGAGATGCTAAGGCAAGGTCAGGATCTAGGTCAAGGACCGGTGAATACATTAGTCTCAAGGTGTGGATGGAGGCGAAACGGTTCTGCGCACTGCGATTTCCCGGAATCTTACTGGCCTTTTCTTCACCTTTAGAAAATTGCACTTGTGCTGTTAGGTGCAGAAACGGTCTGGTGGCGATGGGAATTTCCTCGCATCGTCCGCTTGGTTTCTTCTCTACTACTGTTGCATCGCGGAGGCAGGTGAGCAGCAAAATAATGAGAGAGGGAAAATCATGCAAGCCATGAGTTAGCCTTGCGTCGCCGCGATGCGCAAAGTTCGGATGGGAGAAGGAAAGTGGCCAGAGAGCGGCAGCAGTTCGTCTCTTTTCTTGCAGGAGAACATCCTCTCCCCTATCCCCCCCCTTTCCCGACATCGCATCTCGAAGCGGAACTAAGGTGAAGCCAAGATGAGTCTTGCGATGTAATCCAGAAGGTCCGGTCGACGGGATTGCTGACGTTGCATCTTTTCATTGGGCCGTTGCACCTATCTAGCACCTAGCTCTTTACAAGTGTAGCTCCAAGAGATATCTCTCTCTTCCCGCTTTTGCTGCAAACTGGCTTGACGAGATGAACTGCTGCTCCGTGACTCTCTCAATCTTTGCGGAGAGTTTGGGGAAAAAAGAAAAGATGGACCCGATCGATCTTCGCCCCATGCAGGAGTAATGCAAGAAGAACGCGCGCGGCACGTGTGAGCTTGTCGGATCTGGATTGCGCGGACATGGAGAGGGAGATGCGCATGGTAAATCACCCCCCGTGCCATTTCCACTTCCACTAAGGCACGTTCTACTGCAAGTCTCCAAGATACTTCTGTCCGATGTTCAGGTGCGAAGTTACGGAAGAAAGGGGATGCAAATCAATGACGATGCATTCTTGCCTCGCGTCTTCGCTTCTTTTACGCGCTTGAGTCAAGGTAAGATGCAAGCGCTGCCACCGTTTCGCTGGGCTTGGTCTATACTTTGAGTAAAACGGAATCGATAGACGGTGAGTATAGGTATAAACGGTCATACGTTTGTTTGGTTGTTCTGCCTTTGCTGGTTGCTCGGGCGGTTCTCGGTATAGACGGCCATACCTGCCTACTCAACTTCACCAGATCTTGACAGAGGACCCTCAAGTAGTCTGTTCCGTGGTCCTATTCTCATACGCTACCCATACATTCAGGGAAGGCGGGGGGAAGTTCAAAAGACATGTCTCATCGGCTCCTTGTGTCTCACTACGAACAACATGTTTCTCGAGGACGAAACGCCGTGTAGGTCCTATTCTCATACGCTACCCATACATTCAGGGAAGGCGGGGGGAAGTTCAAAAGACATGTCTCATCGGCTCCTTGTGTCTCACTACGAACAACATGTTTCTCGAGGACGAAACGCCGTGTAACCCCTTTGGTGATACCCTTCGTACAGCTCTCCACACAGGTACCCCTGAGGTGAACGGAAACCCGCAGGAAAAAACACAATTGCGAGAAAGAAGTAAGGGGCGGATGGCCGGGTGAGGGCGAGGAGGCAGTGGCAGCGCCAAAAGAGTTGAGAAGAATAAGAGGAGAGAGAGAAAGAGAGGGGTTTGACGTTACGATGCTACGATTTTGCAACGTCTCGGTATCACCCCGCCCTGACAGCCCCTCGTTCTCCATAGGCTGCTGGAAGAAGCAAGTCCGTGGCACCTTGGGAAACCGAAACGATACTCGGACAACATTGAGATATTGGTCCGGCCCGGCGAAAGGCACGGTATGCTTCTCCCGCCCGTGTAGATACCCGGGTCGGGTGCACCCGTGCCCCGTGGCCACGTCTACCCGGCGTCCGTCATCCGTCATCAGTCATCAGTCACACTACCCACAAGATGGATGGCCGATGAGATCTCATTGAATAGAATGCAATCGCTTTTTTCTTGAAATATGATTGCCTATGATGATAGTGCGGGGTATGTAGAACAATAAAATAATAAAGCAAAAGGACAGTATGAGCCTTTGCGACGGTAGCCAGAAACTTGCTGTAGGCATAAACATGGGCCATAAGCTCCGTGTCTCCCATATAGAGCACAGGTGCTTGACCTGCAAGTCCATCTCAACGACATATTGGAGACGAGGCAAAGACTTCACGAGAGGACCAGAACAGCTTGCTCTCCCCCTTTCCCTGTCTCGCTGGGAGCCAGCTTCTCTGCTTTCCCCACGCTCGCGAGACCCAAAGGTTTCGCCCGTCCGACGGCGCACAGCGTGAGCACGTCGACAAATCGTCGTTTCCCACATGGGGTACCTGGGTCTATTTGTCGCCGTACGCACTTTGTCCCGCCTGATGAGATCGTCGTGGTACCCCTATCCCACCATGTGTGGACGCTCAGGAGAGGGGTAAGAGGATGAAAACATAAACTTATCAACGGAAAGGCTGACACAGGGACTCATGTTTTGTGTCCCCATTTCTCTCTTCCCCTCCTTTCGACATCGTCGCTGTGCTTCGGCCACACAATCAGGATGCCCCAAGGAACGGCCGAAGCCTCGTGTCACGATCTCGCACATTGGGTGACACCGCGACAGGAAAGGACAGAGAGAGGGGGAGGAAGTGTGACCGCCGGGTAGAAGCTGAGCGGGACTGCCGAACCGGAACGTGCCACCCGTTTCGAGTATGTGATGCCGTGTCACCGGTGGTTCGGTCATCTCATGCACACACTTGGCTTCCCCCGTTCCGTGACTTTCTGCCTCCTTGTCTCTACTTCTTCTTCTTATCTCCAGCGTCTGGGTCATACTTTTCCTTCCAGATCCTATAGAGTTTGCGGGTGGTTAGCCTTTGGGTATCACTGGAAATTCTGGCCACACGGTGTGGTGCCAGACTGTGTGGGCAATGGCGTCAGGAACACAAAGATTGGGGGGAAAGGACAGGCGAGCAAGTGGACTGGCAGGCAAGCAGAAAGTAACCGCGACGAATTGCAGCCCCGGGAAGCAGCATCGAGTCTTCGCGGGCGCTCTGGGGAACGCGGCGCAGCGCAGGAGGGCTTGCAGCGGCAGGTAACCGCGTGCAGCTCCGGGAAAGCTGACGGTCATCCAAGATTGAATGACAGGGCGAGCTCCCGCATTTTGGGGGGAATGCAGAGCAAAACAAAGCCTTGGGAGCCTATCAACGCCGCAGCGCGCAAGTCATCCGCGACAAGGGAGCTGCAGCTTTCCCCCCTCCTTACCAGTGATGCATGCGCCGAATCCAGCTCTGGGGAAAACCTCCCCCAACGAACCAGTGGATGAGAAAGAAAGGAATGAACAGACAGGCTCGACTTACCATGAATTGCCTAGTGTTTTGTTGCCGTTCTTTTCAGCCAACCGGTAGTAACGGGCTGCTGCGAACTGGACATGTTGTCAGCCTCATGTGATGACATCGAGCATGCGTCCTGCGCGGGTTCCTGTCCGCGGCCGTCTTTTAGGGTCGCCGTATTGATGCCCAACCTGGACCGAAGCAGGTTGCTTACAACCCAAGTAGGACGTCAACCAGTATCAGCGTGCTCTCTCACGCATCTCATGACATGTGTGGTCTCGCTGAGTGCAAGCCACACAATACCTGAGGCTGCTGAGGCTGATGCTGGCTGCCCCTAAAGACCAAGTTCAAGGTCTTACGTCGCAGGACCCGGTAGACGGAATGCCGCTCAAAATGGTGGGTGATTTGTGACCAAACGTACCTTGTCCTTTTTACATCCGAAGCCTTCTACATAGCACCAGGCTACCTCGTTCATGGCATCTGAGACGAGCAAGGCGGGTTAGCGCACCGCTACACATCAATTGGGCCTCAACGCCTCGGAGTGCATCATGGTGGCAGACTTACCAGCATCTCCAAGGTTCGCCGCAGTCTCATAGTACTATGACGACAAGATGTCAGTTCTAGACCTTCAAGGCGTATCCACCTTGGGCTTTCAAAGGCATTCCTTGCCCCCCTCTCCCCTCCTCCGGTCTGTGGACGGGATAACTCACCTGCTTTGCCGCTATTGGGTCCTTGGCTGTGCCCCAACCGTGTCGAAAGGAATTCGCCAGCTCGAATATGGCCAGAACGAGCTCGCCCTTGGCAGCACCACCCTTTTTGAGCCCTGCCTTCAACGCCATCTGCTCGACGGTTGCCGCATTCGACGCCGCCGCCGAGAGATACTTGATGGCCCCTTCTGGGTCTGGTTCGCAACCCCATCCGTGTCTGTTGACCCTTGTCAGCAAATTCGTCCAAATAGCCCAAGTATCGTGGCACCTGTGAGGTCCTGCCTCCAAAGCGCTCCCCCGTCCTCAGATGCAACATGATCGCCCGGCGAGCCGTAGCACGCCCCGCGCCACGATCCCGTCTTATAGGTACGGGGAAAGTGCCGAGCGGGAGTCGAGACCAGTCCGCATGCAAGGCAAAAGGCAACTCACCTCAAAGAAAGACCGTATAGGAACTGGCTCAGGGTGTTATTCGCCCCTTTCGGGTCAGCCAGGCGGGCGAACATGGCCGTCGAGTTCTCGAAGTCTCCCGCCTCGTGCAGCCGGATAGCCTCCTGAATATCCTCGTCAATGGCCGGGGACGAGACCGCTGCGCCCTGCGTCCTGCCCCTCGCCATATCACCCCCACCACCCGCGTCGTTCGCCAACGGCGTCGCGGGCCTGCTCTTATTCGCCGAAGCCAGCATGGTCGCGCGCTTCTCCCACTGCAGCTCGTCCCCCTCGCCGCCCTCGGCCGTGGTCACGATGTCGGGTAGGTTCTGCGGGACGTTTTCTGACGAGGCGGGCGAGCGGCTGAGGTGCAGCCGCTCCGATAGCCGTCTCCCAATCTTGCCATTGTTGTTCGAGTGGGAGTTTGAGGTCGAGCTCGCCTGCGAGGAGGCGGACGCGCTGCGCGAGCGGCTGTTGCCGAAGAAGACGTCGAGGCTGCGCCGGGGCTTCTGGCCGCTGCCGCCGTCGTTGCCGTTCGGGTTTAGGTAGTGTTCCTTGCCGTCGTCGAAGCCCGGGGGCCCGCTCGGGGGGTGGATGACCTCTTGTGTGTGTGTGTCTGATCGAATGAATTTGAACTCGGGGGCCGCCAGCCTGTCTACTGCATCCTTGCTGCTGTGCTCGCCGTTGTCGAGTTTCTCCTTCTTCTTGAGAACGTCGCGTATGCCCATGATGACGTCGGGAAAGAATTAGTGCTGATCCAGCATGTATGCTTGGAGCTCTTGGACTAGGTAGGTCAGGTCTAGAAATAGGAGGGCCGGGAAATTAGAAAACAGCGACAAGAAGAAAGAAGGTGTCTTTGGCAAAGAGCAATTGTTCAATTATCCATGAGTAAAAATCCAACAACGACCTATGTTCAACGCAGGACAGGCAGTGTTGTCAGACTTGGTGCTATTCTCAGCTTCGGGAAAGGATGAAGAGAGTGTGTAGTCCAAGGGGCTGAGCAGATGGCGGTGCTGTTCAAAGACGCGAATCCTCCCACAAGGCAGCGGCAGCAGCCTCAGATCAGCAAGCCCCCCGATCCGACCACGATATGGCCGCCAAATGACGGGTCTCCATTAGCGCCTCGCAATACGCTCCCCTAGCCCGCTGTCCGAGGGGGACAAAGGAGGGCTGATCAGAAGACGACATGTGGACAGTGGCGCCGACTGCTCCGACTGGAAATGGGGGCGAAAAAGGCCCAAGAGGGGTCTCTGGGCAGTGGGAACTTGAAGCTTGTGTGGTGTGTCAGCGCAAGGAATTGTCATCGAATGACGGCTGATTTCAGGAGTCCACAGGGGAGAGGAATGGCGGGGTAAAATTCTAATGGAAATTTTAATTGATTTAGTTGAGACACCCGCGAACAGTTGGGCCGGCCCGCACGCGGAAATGATGCTTGGCCCAATGTCACTCTTCCACATGGGGGATTCTATACCAATATCACGTACAGTACTAATGAAAATAATAGCTGACGATGAGTTCATCTTTTTTTGGAATGAAATTGTTTGAGACTCAAGAAGAGATCAGACATCGACAGGACATAGAGTCTTAAATGTCGTTCTGTTTTACCTCGGCTCACATCATGTATTACATTTTTGTTTCTTCTCTTTGTCTTCCATAATTTATATTTCTATCCATTTCTGCTATGTTTGTTTGGTCTTTTTTCTTCTTCGTAATCATTATCATGATCTTCTATTCTTCTCTGCTTTGTGCTTGGTATCTTGGTATCTTGGTATCAATGCTCTGTTTCTGCATTTTCTTTGTGGATATAGTTTGTGGTTTTCTTCCCCAATCGTTTTCGTGACCTTGAAGTATGTCCGCCGTCAAATGGCTCGAAGCCTTTCTTGGTCTGGACTCCTTCAAGGACTGGATAGCAAGCATGTTAGTAGTGAAAAGAGACCTTTCGGCCTCGGCAAGGTGGCATCAGATCACAATCAGAAAGAGATATAATCCTTCTGAACCTTGAAGTCAGTATCATCACCAGCACCATCGGTGATAAACTCCTCCACTTCGTCTGAGTCCACGTCGTCGCTGTCGACCGGCTCGTCATCGCTCGACAAATCCTCCATCTCGTCGCCGTCCGCCCGTTTTCGAAGGACGCTTGCCCTCTCACGGTGAAGGAGCTTGCAGCCCCTGGTTTTACACTTGCCCGTGTTGCTGAAGTCGGGGCACTCGAAGACGTGTCGCTCTTCGCATTCGTCTCCCTTGTCGCAGAAGCCGTACATCCCAAAGGAACGGCAGACCAGAGCACCTGAGGATACACTAGAATGAGCATAGGGACAAGTAGAGTTGGCACAGTTGCCCTTGACGAAGTGAACGCAAGTCGGAATGCGCTGGGGCGTCAAGTCATGGGACAGATCACAAGAATCCCCACTGGCGCAGGTTCCCTTGTGCAGCATCTCACGGCAAATGGCAACTTTCGTTGCATCGTGCTTGTATCGACAAGATGGTCCCTTGGCACATGAACCTAAAATGAAATGATGGTGGTTAGTGGAGTCCGGTATATCATACCCACTTGAGCAAGAAATCATCCAAATCTGTCGGATCGGATATTGCGTGGGCAATCGAATAAGATTGTGAATAAAATACCAGTCAGCGAAAACATGCTGCAAGGCACGTCGACCTTTTTGACGCCAATTTGGCTGGGGGAGCGACTCAAGTTAGCAATTGTCGGCCAGAAGCGAGGGGTTCATACCGTTGAGCTTTGAGCACACCGTCACGGTAAAGATTACCGGTCTTGCTTCGATGAAATTTGACACCCCCAACGAAGGCGACTTTGGGGGTAGCGTTGACTGGGTGCAGATCTCCTGTACGATTGTAAGTTTGCTCCGCTGTGCAAGGCTGTAGTAGTAACGCACCCGACACCTTGATGAGCTTGCTGCCGCTATTCGCG
Source organism: Colletotrichum scovillei (assembly GCF_011075155.1). Lineage (NCBI taxonomy): Eukaryota > Fungi > Ascomycota > Sordariomycetes > Glomerellales > Glomerellaceae > Colletotrichum > Colletotrichum scovillei. Next base: position 2,850,337 of record NW_023336262.1, read on the forward strand.
ACACGGAAGCGAATGCCTTGAATCTCTATCTCGTGATTACCTGTCGCTGTCGGGTTAGTAGGAGTATGCGGTGCGCTTGCATTGCCGCTGTAGCGTTGGAAATGGTTGGCGAGCTGTTGTTGCTCGCGCGCGTCCTGCTGATGAATCCTCTGTTGGCGCGATGCCTCGATGGCCTTGACATGTGCTTCATTGGTCTTGTCGTAAACGGCCGAGTTGATCAGCGACCTCTGACCGCGAGTATTCTTCGAGATCCAGGCGCCCGAGGACGTCGTCGAAACGGAACCTTCCGCAGGAGAAGACGCATCGGAAGGAGGTGTTTGGGTTCCATCTTTGTTTACCACCAAGGACCGGTGCCGAAAACCTGTCGGGCCTCCTCGGGTGGAGGGGTATGGCTGGACTCGATGCTTGTGAGGGAAGGCGCCATGTCGGTGAGTGTTGTCTGTGATATGTAAGCGCAGGATAATTTTATCGGTCTCAAGATTAAACATACGACGATGATAGGAAGCCTGGCTGCTTGGGACTGATTGAACGCCAGCTTGCTGGGCCTTGTGAAGGTTGATCTTGCCTGTTTGCCACTACGTTAGAGAATACGCGCTCATGTCACATGTGTCTGGTTACAGAAAAAACAATACGTACCCGCAAGCTGGCCGATTCTGGCCAGCAGTTCTTGTTCTTCCTGAGACGGCATTTCCTAGTATTGCAGAGTTGTACTGTCTTTTTGTTGTGGTGTTTCTGAGTTTTGCGACCAAAGAAATGCTGTTGCGCCTGAGGGAGGTTGTGTGTTTTTGCGAAGATGAGATCACCGAATGTTGGGAGGGTAGACGCTTTGACAGTGTGATCGGAGTTTCCTTGTCTTGGGCAGGTAGAGGGGACGGTGACCCACTTCACAGCGCTTAAGGCTTGCGAGGTAGCTGACCAATCTGCGCTAAGCAAGGCATGTGTGGCTGCTGGCATGCTACTGCAAGGCTGTGACAGAAGAAAGGTGCACGACCTGGAGCTTCTTTTCCTCTACAGCTGCTCCTTTGAGTTCAGTCCTGCATTTTCATCATCGTCAACTGCGGTATCCGATTTGTCGCTCACATTAATCGCACCATCTTGCAACACTCACCTCAGAAGAAGTACGGCTTTATTGTTCTTGAGCTGATTGGCAGGACAAGCGAGGAATCGACCTCCTACAGCACAGCCCCAGGCTCATCTAGCTTTTACAGTTCGACAAGCGACACAATACAGCTTTCCTTAATTCAATCCCGCAAAATGGCGTCAACTTGGAGTCTTCTGGATGATAAGGAAGAGCAGGAATTGCACAAAACCCGACTGGTCAACATCGAGGAGAAGCCCTTCAAGCGGATCACCAAGCGGCTCACATCCATCTCGACGATTGTAAATGCCCACTCGAAACAGCAACCTACCCCTCCGCCTGAGGGCGCAAACGGCGACAATGACGCCGATACTGAAGTGAAGGAGGAAACGAAGACAGCTCAAACCCTGCGAGAGATTGATCAGATCAAAGACGACCTCACCCTCGACTTCGCTGCATTCGATAGCAGTATTGCCCGCCTACAATTCCTCCTTGATGCGAATGTACGCGAGCGCGAACGCTACAAAGCTGACCAGCAACGCATTCTCGAGGAATGCCAAAACGTCCGAGACAACAACGCGCGGCTGCGCGAACAGCTGGATGGCGCCAGGGCGACGCTTGCCCAACGTAAGGAGTATGACAAGCTCGCCAACGCGCTCATGGCTAAGGGTCTGCGGCCGCGCGGGGAGCAGGAGTCGAACCTGAAGAAGCTCGAGGAGGAGATCCGCGACCTGGAGAAGGAGAGCGAGACCTACGCGGTGACGTGGCGGGAGCGACGCGATCAGTTCAGCAAAATTATGGATGAAGGCATGCAACTGCGCAGACAGATCCGCGACGAGAAGGAGGAGGTCGAGAGACGGGAGGGCATGAACGAAGACGGCGAAGAGGACGGCGACGCTTCTAGAGGGGGCAACACGCCTCGACACGTCTCCAGCGGCAACGTCACGCCGCACCCAGACAGCGGTGCTGTGCCGAGACCGGCGTCGGCGCACGAGGGTCAGTCGGAGGATCAGTCTGAGGGTCTCAAGCCTCGAGCGAGTGGCCTGGGCGGCTTTTCGCGATCTGGCAGCGCCGTCCCGAGTCAGAATGGCACTCCTCAGCCTCAAGATGACGATGAGGGCGAGATTGAAGAGGGAGAGGACGTCGAGATGGATGACCGCCATGATACCCAACTTACTTCGGGAGGCGATACGCCTCAAATCACAGTAGACGCACCGGAGAGCATGGAGGTGGACAGCTAAACAAATCAAGTGCTTCGGAGGATCCTAGAATAGTCCCTCAATTGAGATACCCATTAAATCAGGCAGCTATCGTGCCTCTGACGCTCGCCTGTCCTTAACACAACGCAATCCCTAACCTCTTCTCATCTTTGATATCAGAACGCAGGGAAAAAGAAATAATCATAACTCTAAGCAGAGACGTCGTCCTTGAGATACGTCTTCTCCTCCTTGCCCTTTGCGAGCGCAAGTCTCGCCGTCTCCAGCTCCTCAGGCGACGCACCGCCGCTCTCAGCCAGAGCAATCTGCTCCTCGAGCTTGACGGTCGCGTCCTCGACGCGGGTTCTCAACTCGGGGAACACCTTTTGCGTCTCCTCCACCGCGAGTTTCTAGTCCCCCAAAGTCAGTCAGTCGGGGTGTTACACTACAAGACGAATCACAGATACCTCGGAGAAGCGAGGATTTCGACCGTATTGGCGGTGGTGGGGAGCGACTTACCAGCTGCTTGAGCATGTACTCCCGGTTACCGTCCTCATCGGGTTTGCCTTCCTTGATCTCATTCTCCAGAGTCGTGACCTTGCCTCTTTGCTGGATGAGTTCCTTCTCGTACGAGATCTCCTCCTTGAGGAGTCTGGTGACGGAGAGAGTCGCGACGGTGAGCTGGGAGGGGGGCGCCATGGTTGTGTATTGGTGAGGTGGTGCTGAAGAAGTTTTAAATAGCGGCGGGGTGAAAGATGCAAGTTTGCAGTTATATCCGATGAATGGGGTTCAAGATGGATATTTTCTGCTGCGGTGATGCGTGAGAATGGGGTCTTTCGGTGAAGAAAGGCAAGTTGAAGTGTCGTCCGTCTTGTAATTACATACCTTCCTATGCTTCGGCTGATTGCTTTCCTGCTTTTGTTTACTACACGGGATCCCGGCTGTTCCTGCTGCTTGGCTGGCTACGTCAAGGTGCACACAGGCTGGTGCCTTGGAAAGGGTTTTGGTGGGGGTTTCACGGCGGGGTGCATCCCGGCAACCTTACCTCATCCTCAGCAACCCTTTCTGGGAAACTCGTCTTCTTCATGCGACCATTCGTGGGCATCTATCTCTCAAGGCAACACGGAAACCGCTCATCTTCTTGATGGCTGCCTGCTGCTAGCTATGTGCTCATTCTCGGGAATTCTCTTCTCATTTTGTCCAAATTCATAGAAGTAATGACATGGTGCTCCTTCAAGGTGCGAGAGACCATGGATCGTGTGTTACCATCGACAGTATGAAGTTCACTGCATCAACCGTCTAACCTAGGCAGCAGCCTTCATGCCACTTAGATTATCGCCTGTTGAAGAATATACGTATCAATGAGATTGGTTTTAAGTGAGTAAAGTAATACATGAATTTCCACGTGTTGAAGTCAGGTCGAGACGACAATCATACAATGGCATTGCTGGGTTTGATAACCGTGTATGAAGAACCCCATGCGTTGGATGCATTTGGCGACGATTTTAATGTCTTTGCGCTGACAATCTTGTTCACAACGAATCTCCCACCAAACATCTATCTAAACTCAATCAAGATTGCAACAAGCACGATACAGGCGCCATCACGTATCGTTTACTTTGGTCTCCAGGCTGACTATATTTGGCGCTGGTTTACTGAAATGGTAACATGGGTTCATTGATCGTCACTCGTAGCTACGGCATACCATCATATAAGACAGGACCCTCCAGCCGCTAGCAATACAATGCTGCGCTCAAAACATTCACCTCCATAGCGAGTATAACCACTTTCGAAGCCCGTGCTATCTTGAGTCTAAGCCGACAGAGCCTCCAGCCCCTTCTTCGCAAGAAGCTCAACAGCATCAGCCGTCTCGGACAGAACAGAAAGGAACGGCGAGTGCGCAGACTTCAGCTTCAACTTGGTCGCCTCGGGTCCCAGGAGCTGCTGCATCTGCTCCTGCGCAAAGTACGGAATCGCCTGGTCGTCTTCGCAGCCGACGTACATGCAGGTAATGTCGTGCCAGGGCTCGTACGTCATCGTCTCCTGGAACGAGATCGTCGTCTGGTGCTTCAACAAGCTCTTTGCCTTTTCCCTTGCCTCTGCAGGCACATCTCCGTAGAGGGGCTCATCGGCGGTCACGATATGGATTCGGCCGTCCTACCGTATCCGGTCAGTATAACAAGCATCGCAGGAAAGACACGAGGACGCTTTCCTCACCTCTACCCTGTTCCATGGGGGATACACATCGCCCGTCATGCTCAAGATGCTCTGCCCCTTTTGCCCCACAAACGCAGCGAGGTATACAAAGATAATCACGCCGCCGGGCTTGCCCTCCGCGGCTCTCTGCTTGAATCCGAAGCCCTTGACGCCTTCAGCTGCCGCGAGACCGCCGTATGAATGAGCGACTAGGACGATCTGCTGACCTTGATCGGCGAGCTCTTGCAGCACGGCACCGGTGGCGGCCGCGTCGTCGTATAAGCCCTTTGTTGGCGGCTCAGAGCCGACGGATTGGTGCCTCACGCCGCGGGTCTCCCAGCCTCGTGCGTGTAGTTCGTCGCGGAGGTCTTGGAAGTGCTCTGGCGAGTGCCATGCTCCTGGGGTGAGCACGATGATGGGTTTGCTGGACATTGTAGGAGAATGCTGTGGTTTGATCTAGACGTCTTTTCACAGTCGAATGCAAGCTTGAGCCGATTACAAGAGAAAAGAGGAATGATGTGTTTCTACGAACTCTATCGTACATTGGCAATGGGCATTTTATATAGCTTTTCATGTTTCTTTGGTTAGAGTGATGTTACCTAGGCGGGTGAGGCGTCCGGTGTGGATCTCGGTCATCTTTCAACGTGTAAGCACTATTGACAATCTCGGGCATCGCGTTTCGAGACCAATCATGTTAGCGCCCAAAGTCCCAAGAAGTATGGACTTGCGGTCTGAGTAGAGTCGTCCTGTCAGACCAGCCCCCTCCCGTGAACGTATCTGTCGACAGAGTTTGGTGGAGAGCTTATCGAGTTGGAGACTAAGACGACGGATGCCCTTCTGTACGGGGGGAACTCACGCCTGTTGCCGAGGTATGATGAGCCGAGGAGTCGAGAATCATTGTGACTACTTCTTTGTTTAAAGAGCTAACTAGAGCTCTTTCATGGCCATTAGCTTGTTTGGTTGGAGACTTGGGTAATTGTTGAGCATCCTCAAGAGTCTTGATCACACGAAGAAAAGCTTCATGAGATTAATAGAGTCAGTGGTGATAGCAAGGACTGATTATTATGATGTTGCAACTTGATTGAGAACTTTCGTCTCGCACTTTGTAGGCACTAAGCTACCTTACTACTACGCAATGTCCAATCTAGTTGCAATTCTGCCATAAGTCTCAGACACTGAAATTAAGCCATTCTCCTAAGTGAGCCACCGGGACTTCCTACCGGTTTACGAAAAATTGAAATCTTTACTTGAAGCATGCGAAATACGTTGCAGCTTTCTATGACGAGCGGGAAGCCTCAGAGGCTCGAAAAAGAAGAATGAAAAAATATACAATGTCAATTCGACTAGGTCCGCTGAATGATGACCCAAAATGATATCAACGCACGCTACTTTAAAAAGGGGGTATCATCTTCAAACACGCTCAAATCTCGACAGCCTCTCCTCCTCCTCGTGGTGCCTCTGATACACCTTGCTAAGCTCCTCCAAATCCCTCTCGTGATCGCCGTTCCCGCCAGTACTCCCAACGCTATCAATACCCACAAACGGCTCCGACTCGATTCTCGAAACCATCTTCCCATCCCTCAAGAACAAGGCCGGGTGGCACCCCACGATCGCCAAGAGCGCGTACCCGACAAGAAACCCCTCGAGCCCGAGAAACAATCCCTCCCCGCCGCCCCTCGCCAACGGGCCCCGAAAGCCCTCTGCGTACTCGGCGACCCTGAAACACATCCTGCCGAACAAGACGACCATGGCGGACGGCACCGCGCCGGCGAAGATGCGGAAGCGGCCCGTCAGAGGCACGTAGCCCACGTCGCGGTGGAAGGTAGTGTAGCCGTACTGTCGGTAGGAGCGGGCTGCGCGGAGGAGGATGAAGGCGAGGGACAGGCCCGCCGTGACCAGGGTTGCGAGCTGGACGGCCAGGCCCGCCAGGACGATTTTCGCGCCCATGTCGTTAGGTGCGTACGAGTCCTGGGGTGAGAGAGTGTACGGCACGTTTTGGAAGCCGACGCCGAGGCCTACGATTTGGAGGAGAAGGGCGAGGCCGTCTAGCGGGAGGAGGATGGTAGTGTAGAGTTCAGGCTTGATGAAGGAGTGTTCTGCGCCTAGTATCCGGACCATTGGTGCGAGACAGACGTAGATACTGCAAGACAGGGAATCAGCATTTGTATTTTTGTAGAGACTAACATGGCATCACAAGGGAACTTAGACATACCTTGAAGTGACAAAAATCGGGGCAATCGTGAGGAGGGCCTTGCTCTGCAGGAGAGGGTACACGGCCCAAGGGTCGCTCCAGCCAGCCATGCGGTCTACCCAGCCGAGCAACTCGAGCACGCAGGCGAGAGTCACGATGACGGAGAAGGGAGTTGTGGCGTGCCGTTGTGTTGACCGAGCGGCGACGGCGCCGTTGACGACGAGGCAGAGGGCCGAGACGGTGGCGAAGACGGCGCTGCCTGTTAGTGCTGGGCGGTAGCCGTACGGGCTGTCGGAGACGTCGCACGTCGCGAGCGTGCAGGGTGATGAAGTCATGGCGGTCGGTGTGATGCTGTTGGTGATGATGCGTCGGTGTAAGTGGTTTTGGTGTCAAGATGAGGTCGAGACGGACATCAAGTTAGACTCTTTAGAGCGAGTATCACACTCGTTCGAGGTCGATGGGTATTAGAGGATGAGAGGTGCAATAACAACACCCACCTACATCGTCAATGGCGGTACCACCGTGGTTATATGTTGCAGCAAGCATCGTGGCCACGAGCTCTCAATACCTAGGTTCCGATAGTATAAGATTACAATCTCCCAACGATCCTCCAAGATCTACCAGATAGTCGGTAAGGTAGGCAAGGCTCGTTGGTGACAGGTGTAGTAGTGTCCATAGTGTGGCCGTGTCTGCATCCTGCCTACCGCCAAGAGCTTCTAAGTTTAGAAGCGGCGGTAGAAGTTTGGCGGGTTCTCTGCTTATTTTCGGGTGGGGAAATAGCAGGAAGTGGCAGTGCCGCAGCGAACTTCGCCGGGCCTTTGCACCGCAGCACCGCACGGAAAAGCGGAGACACGCCGGGGGGGCAACGCTGGACCAAACCGCTAGAGCTTCTACCTTTCTAGGCACCCGTAACCCCGGGGATTGGGTTGGCTGAGCCGGGGGACCGGTTCCCAGTGTCGGTTCACCAAGAGCTTCCTAGTCCAATATTTGTTCTAGCTTCATCTTGCGTCTCCTCCTTTCTCCTCTTTCACGAAGGCTTGAAATGACATGCTCCTTTTAAGCTTACTAGCAACTGGCCCTAACGCCAAGTTAGTTCGCTTTTCCGAGGGGATTCGAACGGCTGCCTACCTTACCTTGACAGGGCCTCCGCAGGCACCGTCGGAAGGTGGATCAGGGTATCTACCTACACAGTAAGTGCTGTGTTGTTGGTGGCAGTCCACTGCGGCGCATTCAAATCTCCCTTGGCGCGCTTCTCCTCCAACATCCTGCCACCTCAGCCCCCCATCCAAATGCAAGCGCTACGTTAGCTTCAATGTTCTTTCTGTAAAGTTTGCCAACTTAGCATTGCCTTTGGCCTTGTTGGTCTTATTACCGCGCGGTCATGTATTGGAAATCTTACTATTGGTTCTCATAGCCGCCGTTTCAAGCATCCTAAAACCGACCGATCACAATGCGTATGTCTGGATCCTTTCACGGTTGCGGCGCTAGGTTGACGTGCGGTTGCTTCCCGGTCAACGTCAGGACAGCGGGTAGCTTCGCCTTGGAAGACCCGGGGCAGATGGTTGCTATGACTCTCGCTGTATGCGTTACATCAATCGATTCATTCATCACGGCTGCGAGAGATCCAAATCGTTTCACGTAGAGTGGTATGCAGGAGAGAAGCATTTTCTCATCAACTAAGGGGCCATTTACATCTACGACTATAGACAACCCCTGACACCCGAAAGCTACTGATTTTGCATCATCATCATTGCGCTCCCTCCTCTGCCTCCTCTGCCTCCGTCTCCTCCTGAGGCACCGGCGGGGTCTTTTCCTTCTCCGGCTTGCGACCAGTGATGCAGTAGCTGGTCTCTCTTATTAGCACCCCGAAGCAGCATGACAACTTCACGTAAAAATACGGTACTTACACGGGACAATACGCGTGGTAGCTCTTGTTCTTGAGGTCATTCCGAACGTCGATGAGGAAGACGTTGACCTCGTCGCGCGTCCAGCCGAGCACGCGGGTGAAGGCGGCCATGCACAAGGCTTCGAGCGCAGAGCCGAAGTTCTCCTGCGTCCATAAGCCGAGCTTCTTATACCTAGTCGGTTCAGTTAGCCTTTCCCTTCTTTTCCCATGTGTGTCCACACTGCTTCAGTGAGTAGGGTACCTCTCATCCTTGGGCCAGGTGTTGTGAGGCCACTTGAAGATGCGGAGCTCAACGTCAACGAACCCGGCCTCAATCATCTTGTTCTTCAGCGGAGGCGCCTCAACAAATTTGCGACCCGTAATTTCGGAAGCCTCGTGCAGCATATTGACGTATTTGACAATCGAAGAGTCTTTGGGCAACAGGTCGTCGTCAGACTTGGGCATGACGTCGGCTTCTTGAAGTTCCAGGTATCCACCAGGGGTGAGATTGCTACTTCGATCAGTACAGGAAGCTCAAAAGAAAGTACAGCTCTAATTGCGTAACTCACTCGTAGCATCTCTTGATGAAAACATCCCAGTCGTCAATAGCTGCGGTCATAAATCGGCTGTGGATATACTCAAAAGGCTGAGAATAAGTCCACACGTCCTCGACATCGTCAATCTCGAACCTGACGTTCGGAGGTACGCTGCAACCTTTTCGTTAGCATGGAAAAAAAAAAAGAATTGATGTGCTGAGAGCGAGGATATCTCATACAAATCCGCCCGTACAGGCGAGAGGTCAACGCCCAATACCTGGATATTAAGTCAAATCTCAAGCTCTTTCCCACTTCATTAAGTCAAACATGGGTCATGCTGCAGCATACCTCGGACTCAGGGTGTAAGTCGCCGAAATCCATAGCCCAGCTCCCAGTTCCAGCTCCAATGTCAAGCACTCGCCCGACCTTTGCGGTATCATCGCACGGCGGCGCCATTCCAAGTCTGTCGTCGAATGTGTAGACGCAAATATCATGCTGCAAGTCTAGACCAACTTGTTAGAAAGAGCAAATCGGCAGTGGAACTTTGCAAAACTACAGCGTACCTAGCCGTTCCGCCTCCGTTTCGTCGTTGGGCATGCCATACTCTGTTTAGATTAAGATTGGTTAGTATATTTAGTCCACAGGTCTCGTCATCTGACAAGTTTAAACTCACTTCCGTCCTTGTATCGGTGATATGTCCGGCCATTTTCAATCCGGTATTCAAGGATGGAGGCACTGAGACTGGTCGTCGAAGATGCTACGCTCTATGGGGTTGAATTGCATTAGTTCAAAGACCAGAACTCGTTGCGCTCTTGTCTAGATCAAGCTGGCTGGAGGCATGGTTCTTGCGGGCCCTACGATCCAACATACCTCACCGAGTTCAGATCCACTGGTATCGGATTCCTATAGGGATGTAAGTTTCTCTACCACATGAATTGAATAATCCAAGAAGTACCTCAGCGGCGATTTCGACTTCGTGGTCAACTTCAGCCATTTTCGCGTCGTGATCGGTGGTAAAGAATGTCCCGTAACAGGGTTTGTTGGTTCCGGTGGGAGCAAGGGCCTACGTTCTATCTCTTCAATTACTTGTTTCTTGGCCTAACAATGAAGCAAAAGACTTGACTAACGCTTGCATTCGGCGCCGGCTATGAAAGAAGAACCTTGGAAAGCAAGATAAATACCTGACGGGGAGGTCTCTGCTTTTTGTGACGAGAGACCTGACCGGTCGACTCTGCATCTGCGACCCCTCTTTCCTTGGCCTGAAGACATGCAACCAACAGCGACTGGCAAGATGTCTCTTTCCCCTGCTTTCGCGTCACAATGTGGAGCTCAAATGCGCTCAAGCGAATGAGAAATCACGGTTTCTGTACCCGCCGCAACTTTTGCGATTGCTCGGGAAGCAATTTGTGGAAGGAGGACGAACACATCCCGCGCTCCCCGGAACCCTTGCCAACCAGATCAGATGCCCCGTCTGAGGCCCCCGGCCCGGACAGTCACCAATCCACCAGCCTGCATTTGAGATAAACATGGTCACCCAAACGAGAAGCTCTGTCTACTGAGGGAAACCCTCTGATGATTGCTGAGGCAAGTTCAAGTCGATTGCCAAAGTACATTTCGCATGGGGGCCACATCGATGTATATTATTTCTGGACACAGCTTGGATATACTCCCAATAACTCCAGTAAGTCATTGGAATCAAGTCTCGTTTTCGCTGCAAACGAACCTCTCTGAACACACTGTTCAATTGCCGGCCTCCGTATGAAAGCCATTCGCATAGTCGCATAGGATTCGGTACTTTGTCAGTTTAAATTTGTATTTAAGGGACATTTCAGTATGGGTTTGCGCTTATTGCGCCGCATGCCTCTGATCTTGAGTCAACGGACCATTAGTACACCAATCTTTGCCAAAGTCTAGGTGTCAAATTGGTAACCTTCAGGAATTCTGTGGCGCACGTGAGCCTGCCTTTTCGCGTCTTTGGAACTGTATGAAGATGAGGCAAGCAGAATGTCTATCTTGAATGCAGGAAAAGGATGTTAAGTCTTGCCTTGCGGCTGTGTAAATGTAATACCTCCTATACACACAGTCTTCTTCTTGTTGGTGATACCTACCAGCACAGATGTGTATTACTTCACCTTTCTACGGTCTCCGACCTACGATACAGTATCTTGCAAACAATCGTTAGTGACCCGACGTAAAGTGGCTCCCATGAGGGCTAGCTCGCAACTCACATTCGAAAGTAAGCGTGGAAATCCCTATTCCTCACATCATGGCGCACATTAATGAGGAAGCCCTCGACCCTCGCTCGAGACCACCCAAGAACGCGAGTAAAGAGAGCCATACACAGCCCCTGGAGAGCACTGCTAAAGTTCTCCTGTGTCCAGAGGCCCAATTTCTTATACCTGATATCGTCCTTAGTACTCGAGTCCTAATAAAGGTCCATTTGCCAGTGCAAGTCGGATACTTTGGGGGCGTCGATTGTGCACTATACTGACCTATCTTCTTTTGGCCACCCATTAATGGGCCACTTGTACATCTGGATCGAGACGTCCACGAAACCAACCTCGGTCATGAGACCCGCTAGCGATGGTATATCGACATACGAGCAGCCAGCGGCTTCCGCGCCGGACTGAAGTAGCTGCACATATTCTGCTAATGCGCAGTCCTTTGGAAAGGTGTCGTCGTCGGACTGAGGATTGATGTCGGCGTCTTGGACCTCGAACCACCCACCGGGGTTGAGATGGCTATATAGCAACGCGAGGGCTGTTGTCATTCATCGATGTCTTCGAAAGAGGGAAACAGAGATAAATGAGGCTGAGGGCTTACTCGTAAGCGGATTCGAAGAACTTTCTCCAGTTGTTGATGGCACCTGTCATGAACCGACTGTGGATGTAATCGAATGGTTTTGAGTATGTCCAGTCTTCGTCCACGTCGTCGATCTCAAACCTCACATTTTCCGGTACACTGTATTCGAAGGACATGTCAGTATCAACGAGACGCCGTCATTTGACATCCGCTGGCTCTCTTACTATTCTGGCTGGTTGGGCGAAAGATCAACACCATAGACCTGATTGCAGCATTTGGTAAGGAACCGGCAATGAGAGATGTATGGTTGGTTAGAATACCTCAGCTTCGGGATGCAATTCGCCAAAGTCGATGGCCCATATGCCGGTACCAGTCCCCACGTCGAGGACACGCCCGACCTTGGCATCTTCGTCGCATGGCGGGGCCCGTCCCAGTCTATCGCCGATTGTATATGTGAATATCTCGTGCTGCATATCTAGTTCAGATGTCAGGTGGGTATTGAAAGGGAGTGAGTATTCAAGCAAACCTAGTCTATCACTTTCTATCTCGTCATTCGGGAGCACATATTCTGATTATACCACAGCTGTCAGCCGGAGAGCTGGTACTCTATTGCGCAATGTGAAGCCACGAAAGCTAACTCACTGCCATCCTTATATCGGTGGTATGTCCTGCCGTTTTCGATTCGGTATCCTAGAATCGATTGGCTGATGCTCATACTAGATGAGGCTATGCTCTGCGATACCGTTAAAATTATGCTTTTGAGGGATGGCGATGAGCCAGGGCTAACCTCAATCTCAGAGCGTTCGTCTAATTGCTGCCCTACTGCGTCAGTCTTACATCTCTTGTGAGACTAATGGAGAGTAGTCCACACCCCATTATCGGCAGCGATGACTTGATATGTCTCCCACATCGCGAGCGCCCGGGAGACTGAGCAATAAAGATGATGTGAGATGCGGAGTTGCTTGTATACTCTAGCATTGGCGACGCTAAATATCGCGAGATGAATCAGGAACCGTCCGGTGGTCTCTTGACGAATATTCGTTTAAAAAATGTATTAAAGGTAAAAATAGATGGAATGTTGAAAACGGAATTTCTTGGGGGTTTTGTGACGAAGGACAGGCGCCTGAGAGGTCAATCATTTCCAATCTTCCTCTTTGGCTTTGGAACTCCCCAAACCAACAGAGCAAACCAACCTGCATCATGCACGTCGACGGCGATGCTGCCTTCACTGCTCACTTACAGGGATTCTCATGTGGATATGAACCAAGGCACAGGCGAATCAGAACACTGGCTCTCCGCGCAACCCCAGAAGCGAGGGCGCCAAGGGGACCGGAGTCTTCACCTGATTTCGTCGTGATGCATGGAGATAGCGACAGGTCTGGGCCCCCGATCTGCCCCTCCCATTCCATTGTGCTGTTGAGTTTGCTAGATTCTAGATCCATCCCATCGATCCGGCGGTTTCGATTGCGAGAGGTTGATAATGGTTTGTAGTTATTTCCCGTCCTGTAAAGTTTCTTGCGTGCTGCGCACTTGGACACATTATGGTCTTGTCTCCACGAGCCACCTAATTTATGCTTACTGCCGGCTCTGAGAGCAAACTTACTTCATTGGACACCTCAAATTAAGTAGATTCTTCAGTCATAAATCTAAGTCGACTGAGGATATCGGAACGTTTTCGACTAACCGAGGAGGACCATGTCAATACCGACCGCGCCATTCGCACGCCTTCAGTATCGAACAACGAACCGCTCAAGTGTAGCATCCTGGATTGAAGCAGCAATTATATCTAGTAGACGCGGAGCCGGTGGAAGCCGCAAACGCGGTTCATCAACATCATGACGAAGTTTGCATTCTCACTCACTCATTTATCAAGAAAGTAGAGCTAACCTGCCTTTCCAAAGAGAGATTACTGGCAAGGGTCGACAAACATGAGTTCCAACAACAAAATAACACGGTTCCAGCCTGCCTGAATAAGTCAAAAACAAAAGATTGCGTCGAGGGGGAATCGAACCCCCGGCTCCCCGACGCTGCTGGATGGCAACGGAGAATTTTACCACTAAACCATCGACGCAGTTGGCATTTGGGGGACCTGGCAAACCTATTAAGGGCTCCGCTGACCCCGTCGCTCAGAGAGTATCATAGCGCGACGACGCACAAAAAGACAAGACAATCTAGATCTGTGAGCCCGCTCTGAGAACTTCGAAATCTCGAGAACCACCGTGTCTTGAGAATTCTGCATTTGACAAGTGAGCATTGAGGCAAGTATCAACTCAATTTCGGCTTGTGAGGTGCAAGTTGTAAGGTACAGAGGTACAGTAGGTACGCACCGTATCCACTGAGGCCATTTGCCCTGCAATGAAATAAGATCTTCAACAAGCGTGAAGATAGCGGTGCATATCCCAAAGTGGTTAAAAGCTGCACAAAACATGACTGCAGTCTGCACAATATGATCAATCATTGAGTCAAACTTAAGATTTGTCTTAGCTGGCGGCAGAGCCGAGCCGCAGGAACGATTGATGGTGACTCATAGTGACTGGCCCGGGCTTTGCCTACGATACGGTAGGTGGTGACCTCCTGCTTGTTTTGTCAGCCTTACAGCGGACGAAGAGTGGCAGTCTCGCCACACCTGTCGGCTCCAAGCCCGGAAGGGACCTTCTCCCAAAATTTTAGCGGGTCCACTCATCCGAACGCTTAAGTCCGCCCCAGCGACTTCACTCGAACGGAGTCTTGCCCTTTCTCTGCTGCGGATTCTCTTTTAAAGTCGCCTCCCCAGGTCCGGGTACCGAGTGAAAGTGGGATCCTAGATCTTTGTTCACTTTCATTCCTTTCACGTTCTCCTTTTCTTGCGAGAGCGCGAGGCCTCTTGATTCACTTTCGCTGCCCAATTCGGCAGCACCTGTTCGAAGACGCTGTATTTCAAAAAGCGCAATCACAATTTCATCAACTCATCATCTCGTCATCACCCCAGTCAGAGTATCAGACATGTCGGACGGTGGTGCAACGCAGACCCAAACCCAGACGCAGACTCAAGCGAGCTCGTCAGCCGCAGGAGGTTCTCAGCCAAGCCGTCGAGGTAGATCAGGGAGAGGGAGAGGAGAAGGAGGCAACGGCCGTGGCGGCCGGCGAGGTGGCGGCAGGAATGCCAATCCTCAGCCCCGGAATCAAGCACAGCCAGCACCGGCTCCCGAAGTCTCAACAGAAAATGCACCTGGATCAGAGCCAACTAGCTCGGGGAGGAGAGGCCGTGGCCGCGGCGGTAATCGGGGCGGCCGGCGAGGTGGAGTGGTCCGCGGTGGCACGGTATCTGGAACTCAGCGAACGTTTGGAGGCAGCCTGACGACTGCTGCGGATCCAAATGCGTCGGATGCCCAGGGGCTGAGTGCAAATGCCCCGGATTTCGTTCCTGGGCAGCCTGTTGTCCACAGAGGGTATGTTTATGTTTACACTCACCAAACCCTGGAGCTTATACTGACTGATATTGTCAGAAAACAACCTGCGCCGAAGCAAAAGAAACCTCAGTATCCGTTGGCACCAAAATCTGTAGCCGCAGATCTACCCACGCGCATCCATGAGGACATCAGCAATGGCCAGTACGAGTGTGTCATTTGCTCCAGTGAAGTATTGCGGCCATCTCGCGTATGGTCCTGCGGGCTGTGCTGGACGGTGCTACATTTGTCTTGCGTCAAGAAGTGGTTCACGAGCCAACTGAAGAAGGACGACGACACGCGCTCTTGGCGCTGTCCCGGCTGCAATTCTAGTTTGACTGAGGAGCCGAGTGCTTACCACTGTTGGTGCGGGAAGGACATCAACCCTCGAAATGTTCCTGGTCTTTCTCCTCACTCTTGCGGACAGACTTGCTCAAAGCCCAGAGCAACATGCCCGCATCCATGCCCTCTCGAATGCCACGCCGGCCCATGCCCGCCATGTACCCTCATGGGCCCAACACAGTCTTGCTTCTGTGGCAAACACGAAGTGACGAAGCGTTGCACCGAGACAGACTATGGAAACGGATGGAGTTGCAAAGAGATTTGCGGAGACTTGCTACCTTGCGGCGAGCACTTCTGCGCTACTCCTTGCCACTCTGGCTTGTGTGGTAGTTGCGAAATTCCTGTGCAGGCAAGATGCTACTGTGGAAAAGAGCACAAGGAAATTCCTTGCGATCGCCGTGACGACCTTCAGATGTCATTCAACTACGGCCAGGTTTCCAGCTCGGATTCCGAGGACATTTCTGAGGATAGCTGGTTTGACGGCTCATTCGACTGCGGAGCGACTTGTGGGAGGAAATACGACTGTGGTTTGCACGATTGTGAGAAGACCTGTCATTCGCAGGACGAAGTGCCGGCTCACTGCCCGTCGGCTCCAGATGTTGTCCTTCACTGCCCCTGTGGCAAGACACCGTTGGAAGAGCTTCTCGAACAACCGAGACAGTCTTGTCAGGACAAGATTCCTCACTGCAAGAAGACCTGCGACAAGATTCTTTCTTGCGGTCACCAATGCATGGACACGTGCCATACCGGTCCTTGTAACACATGCTTCCAGAAGCAGGATATTTCCTGTCGATGCACCCGTACTGTGAGCAAGACCCTCTGCCATCAGGGAGAGATCGCGACTCCGATGTGTTTCAAGGTTTGTCAGGCCCAGCTCAACTGCAGTCGTCACAAGTGTGGAGAGCGCTGCTGTCCTGGGGAGAAGAAGGCAATGGAGAGACAGGCCGCCAAGAGAAAGCATAGACAGCAACAGGCTCCCGACGAGGTTGAGGCGGAACACATCTGCCTCCGCGTGTGCGGTAGGACACTGAAGTGTGGAACTCACCAGTGTTCGCAAATCTGCCATGCTGGGCCCTGCCCAAGCTGTCTCGAAGCCGTCTTCGAGGAGATTAGCTGTGCCTGCGGCAGGACTGTCCTGCAACCTCCACAGCCGTGCGGGACCAGGCCCCCTGAATGCCGATTCGACTGCAGAAGAGCACCTCCTTGCGGTCACCCAACTGTGAAGCATCATTGCCATCCTGACGATGTCGATTGTCCCAAGTGTCCTTTCTTGGTAGAGAAAGCGTGCATATGCGGCAAGCAGAGGATGAAGAACCGGCCTTGCTGGCTGGAGGAGGCTCGTTGTGGTCTGCCGTGTGGTAAGAAGCTCAAGTGCGGGTAAGTAATATTAACTCCATTATAGCAGTCATCGCATGTGCTAACTAAAGGCAGAACTCACACTTGTAGAAAGGAGTGTCACCGTCCTGGCGAATGCGAAGACGCTGATATTCCCGGCTCTCATTGCGCCCAACCCTGCGGCAAGACTCGCAAATCCTGCGATCACTCGTGCCAGGACTCATGCCACGCCCCCTACCCATGCAAGGAAGACCGCCCATGCCAGAGCAAGACCTTTGTCACTTGTGACTGTCAGCACCGCAAGAAGGAGGTGAAGTGTATGGCTACCAAGACCAACCCAACTCCGGATCGCGACATCCTGAAGTGCGACGACGAGTGCCTTCGCCTTCAGCGCAACCAGCGCCT
This sequence comes from Colletotrichum scovillei, assembly GCF_011075155.1. Taxonomy (NCBI): domain Eukaryota; kingdom Fungi; phylum Ascomycota; class Sordariomycetes; order Glomerellales; family Glomerellaceae; genus Colletotrichum; species Colletotrichum scovillei. The sequence continues at coordinate 2,867,728 of NW_023336262.1, forward strand.
TGCTGTCGCCCTCAATGTCGATCCGGATCACAACGACGACCACATTCCCTACTCGGACACGACGCTCAAGCTCTTCCGTGAGCTCTCCCACACCTGGGCCCAGAACCAGGAGCGCGAGTTCCGCGTCTTCGCATCGGAAGCCTCCGAGAAGCGTCTGCGCTTCAAGCCTATGCCCTCGTTCCAGCGCGCCTTCTTGCACGCTCTTGCCGAGGATTTCGGCTTCGACTCGGAGAGCCAGGACCCAGAGCCGCACCGTCACGTCTCCATCTTCAAGACACCGCGCTTCGTCGCCGCACCAAAGAAGACACTGGCTCAGTGCGTCAAGATTCGCACCGACGCAGCCAAGACAGCAGCAGCCGCAGCTGCAGCTTCGTCTTCGGCGGCCGCCGCAGCGTCGGCACCAGAGCCCTTCAACGCCCTACTCCTCTCGGCTCCGCGCTTCGGCTTGACCATTGACGAGGTCGAGTCAGCCCTCGCCAACCATCTCAAGGCCTACAACACCCTTTCCTTCACTACCGCCTTCCTCCCGTCAGAGGAGATTCTCATCCGCGCGGTTCCCGTCACCTCCTGGGGCACTACCCCTTCGGCCATCGAGTCCTCTGTCGCGTCCCTGAAACCCCTCGTTGCGCGGACCGTAACCAAGGACGGCATCGCCGCAGCCGTGACAATGGTCCACGCCGACGCGAACCTCAACGTCCTCCGCCGCGAGGGAACGTCGGCAAACGGCAGCAGCGGCGGTTGGAACGCCGTCGTCGGCCGCGCCGCGGCACAGCGTAGGACCATTGCGCCCAAGCCCGCCGCCGACGCGCGTCCCGCCAGCGGCTTTGTCAGCTTCTCCAAGCTGGCGCGCAAGAAGGTCGTTGAGGACTCTGTCGCCGATGACTGGGAGGCGGCCGCCGAGAGCGATGAGTGAGGCGCGCCGCGGCGCCTCACAAGCTTCTCTTGCTTCGGCCAAGGAAGTTGTTAGCTTCTTGATTCTCTCGATCTTGAATGCAAGCAAGGAGGTGCCCTGGCGTGGCGGAGCTTGCAGCGTTGCTCGCCTTGCTTCTCCACACCTCCTTTGTGGTGTTGGTGATGTATCTACACAACGGGGAAGTCAATGACGGGAAGGCAAAGATTTGTTACGAGGTATAGGCGGATGGGATGGGAGGTCTCAACAGTAGGATGATATAGTGTTATTCAAAAGAAAATATGAAATACAGAAAATCGAACATCAGAATTCAAGCGGAAAGATATGGCATCAAAATGAAGAGCATCATGATATCAAAGCAGGACGTGATGCGATTATCACCATTTACAAAAACCGAGCATCATCCCCTCCCCTTCTCTGCATTCGTCCATCGTGATAAGCCCAAACCCCCTTCTCCCCTCTCTTCCCTTTCCCCAATGACCCCCGCGACATCTCACATCCCTCACATCAAAGTAAAAAGCAAGCGCCACCCGTTCAGCATCTCTGCCACGTCAGAGAAACACGTGCATAAAACCCACAAGCTCTACATGCGAGCGACGGGGAGGAAACGGGATAGACGAACAAGCCCAGCCCAGGGATCCCAAGCATCCCCAACCCGGGTCCGTCCTATCCTGTCCCCGTATGTTCCCCCCCAAATTCCAACGAAGTTTGGCTCCTCTCTGGCAGGAAAAGGTGTCATGGGCATATCCCCGCTTGCAGCTGGCTATCTACTCCGTACTTGTCCGGTGCGGATGGACGGGGGGCAAGGTTGACCCCGGCTCCGGACGATCGTGATAGCCTCCTGCCGTCGAGCATCATTCCGCCAGATCGACGCGCCCACTTCCCCGGCGAAGCGGTTTTGAATATTGATTGTCAGATGCCTGACGACTGATCGAAAGGGAGAGGATGGGACGGAATGAAGTTCAAGGCCTGTCATTTGTGCTGTGTAGATAGACTCCACTGCTGCTCATGAGGACCAAAGTTGTCTGCTGAACAAAATTTACATCGCCTGGCATCCCTTGTCCTCAAGCCCCCGTTAACGGTGAGAGACATGGCCATACCCCGTTCAGGTCAGCACACCCCGTTCAGGTCAGCATGTCACCGTCGCCTCACTTCATATCTCCCACTTTGACTGGTTTTGCATGGCTGCTCGTACTCATTGCTTCATTATATTTATGTTGCGTCTAAGATATGCTGTCGCATCCCGGTCCGTTATGGGGAGCGGGGGGTATCATTCTTTGAAGGACCAAAAAAGGTGTGTTTAGAGAGGAAGATCACCCGCCGCCACGTACTGTTTTCTCCGTTCCATGCCTTCTTTTTGCTGCCGCAGTGTATCCAGGTGATCGGTGCCTTCATAGGTCGCGATAAAGGGGGGGGGGGATCATCTACTCATTGTCCTTCATGGATGGACTCCTGCAGTGGAGCCGGCGAGACACGCCAGTGAAGACGGACTGCCGGTCCGCTTCTGCCTCCAGTATGTGAGCCACGTGCTGTTGGAACCGTTTCTCGGTTAGCAAGTGGTCCTTCTAGAGGCGCTGCTTCTCCTCCTTGCTTGTCACGCCGGTGACATTGCCAAGAAAGTCCGAGATGGCTTCGAAGTAACCCTCCTCCAGAACGCTCGAGTTGTGGTCGCCTGCGGGCAAGGGCTTCCAAATTTTGGAGGGCGCGGCAGAGAGTTCGTAAAGTTGGCGCATGTGACGGGGTCTAAGACATGTGTTAGTCTACAAGAGGCAACATGTGAGACACGCGAAAAAAGCCGGTGTAGAGAAAACCAATATCAGACTCTATGTCGTAAAATTCAAATCAAGCGTCCCGAAGGACTCATATTTTGTGGGTGGTGACTTGCGATCATCATATGGTGTAGGAGAAGAAGCAGGAAGAGAGGGTTGCATGGCACTTACGGTACGATTTCGTCCTGGAGACCAGAGAGAAACAGGATCGGCACGGATGTGATGCTAGAGATGATTGATTCGCTTGGCCAGACTTGGTGGCAGAGAAGCGTCAAGTACTTTGCTGGTGGCAACACGGAAGGGATAAGCTTGCGCATGGAGAGGAAGGTGTTCTCCAAGATCAGGCCAGCAATATCCCCATCCTTTTGGTTCTTTGACACCAGCTTGATGCTGACAGCGCCGCCCAAGCTTTGTCCGTAAACAATCAGCTTATGGTTGCTCGTCTCTGCGCGAGATCGGAGGTAGTCGAGGGCGGTTTGCGCGTCTAGGAAGAGGCCGGATTCGTCGGGTTCTCCTGTTGATAGGCCGTAGCCGCGGTACTCGAGCATGAATACGTTGCAGCCGATAAAGTTGATAAGCATGCGGGCGATTGGCAAGCGGTGGCCAATGTTACCCGCGTTACCATGGAACATCAGGATTGTGACATTGGAGTTCTTCCCACCGCGCGGGCCACGGATGTAGAAAGCCGACAGCTTCTCGCCATCGTTTGTGGGGATGACGAGTTCTTCGAAATCCTTGATGCCATACTGTGAGGGTCTTGGGACATCGGTTCGAGAGTTTGCGGGCATATGCGAGGGGTAGATGAGAGCTCTGGAGCGGCACAGCACAATTAGTCAGTCGGTTGGTTCGCTGAGGGTGGGATGAGGAAGCGTCACATGGACATTGGGGGTGGAGGGACCTACTTTTGCTTGAAGTAGAGGAGGCTAGTCAAGACAGCTGCGATACCCTAGGTAAGAGAAGACGAGTTAGCCTGCAGCACTAGCGAGGCGAGGCAGTTGAGGCACGACCTCGGGCTCAGGCCCAAGAGGAGGGGTTGCAGACAGGAAGGTTAAAATATCGGTGTGAGAAGATGGGTAGCCCGTAGGACGAGGAGGCGGGAATGGCCATACCGTCGAGGCTATGGCTGGTAGCCGCATGTACGCGCCAACAGTACTGAGCATAGACGCCGTCTGCTCGAGGTAACTGTTGGAGGACGGCGATGCTGAATTGGAAGAGGACATTGCTCGAAAGAGTCGCGGGCAAGGCGAGAGGGGAAAAGGCGGAGGAAAGATTATATTCGTATTGCTGCTGGACTGTTCGGCAAGTCCTCAGAAAGGAATGGGCCTGTTTGATGGGGAAGGTAAGGCCCGAAGCGAAGAGAGCGAGAAGCGGTGCAGAGTCCAGGAGAGAGCGGAGTAGCCTTGCCTTGGCCCTTGGTCGCGAAGGCGGTGGAGGCCGATGCTAGCGGGGCGTAGGTACCTCGGTAGGCAGATTGGAGTGTAGCGGATACCGGATGCGTGTTAGGCGTAGTCGATTGTTGGCATGAGGCGACTGCGGACCTGGACCTGGTACTGGGACCGTCCGGGGCCCTCTTTCTGGACAACTGAGGTGTGGGCAAGATGGACGGACGGACGAACGAACGAACAAGGGGTCGTGCACGAAGCGGAGGTGGTGGGTGTTTGGTGGTGAACCCTGGCTGCGGGAAAGGGAAAAAGAGGTTGCTAGCCGGAACGAAAGCGAGGATCGGAAAGCTGATTTGTGTATTTGTTGAATGGTCAGATGTGTCGGTATCCACAAAAGTATCGTTTGTGAGGTGTCGCTAGCCTCTAGGTGTGTGTATCTGGAGGCGATTAAGGTATTTGCGCAGGAAGGTCGATATCCAGCTGTGCTATGAAGGATGGTATCGACGACGCGAGAGGTAGGATTGGGGGTGGTGGTATGCGTAGTCGTGATGGTGGTGCGGTTTGTCTTTAGCAAGGCCGCATGATGCAGGTCAGGAGGGAGTTGTGCTAGGGCGGGATCTGGCAGCCGTGCGGCCGGGATGGATGGCCGATGGCTGTCTACTGAAGAGATGTGGCTGCGGACGGTTCAATGCCGCTGTTGTATGGAATCCCCGTCGTGTCCAGTCTTTGGTGGTGAATCGTGGGATGATGTTGGGGGCAAGAGGGGGCTAAGAAGTTGCGGCGGGTCTCCTGAGGCTTGTTGATGCGGCAGGTGACCTGATTTGGTGGTAGGCCGGCCGCCGCAGGGCTGCTTTCGGAGGTGCACGGCAAACAAGGGTTGCAAGATGCAACTTGCCAAAGGCTTGCCGGATGGAGCTCAGTGGCGGAGGTAATCAATGTGAGAATGGGGAGAGAGTCAAGAGATACGATGTGCGATGCGACGCGATGCGATCGGTAATGATGGTGGGTAGTTCAAACTTGATAGGTACTGCGAAGGTGCTAGCAAACGAAACGAAGCGCCGAGTCCGATGTCACTTCCACATCCGCTATCCGTTTCTACTTTGAGTTACGTCCGAGAAGACGATGGCTTTAATATCCGTCCTTAGGTCGGTCAAAGAGGCAGTGACGGAAGCATAAAAGTGAGTGTGAATTGAGCTCCTTGATAGGTTATGAGATGGAAACGCGTTCGCGGTCGTGTGTGGTTTCATTATGTTTATTTGTAAAACGCGACTAGCATGAAGCAATAAACACCACTCGATCTCCCTGCATGAAGCTTCATCAACAGCCGTCTACATACGCAGTACACCTCTTCAAGCTTTGGAGGGTGTAGGGTGTAGCTTAAGGATAGCTTGGAACTTACACAGTAGGATAAAGTAGCTCAGGGGGGCGATCAATGCGAATGTCACCGCTTTCTGGCGTCGAACTACTCCGTATACTACTAGTATAGCTAGCGACGGGAAGCAATCCTACATTACATAAGTAGCTTGCACGCGTGACCTATTGGACTGATCCTCCTGCTGTGGAAGATGAAAGTATAAGAGGATTTTTGGAGGTGAAGATGGAAGTTGCCCTGCTAATCTCGGACCTCCAGGTGCGCCGTGGGATGACCTAGCGGGAACCGGTGATTGGGTAAAGCCCGGCAAGAAAAGGGGAAGCAGCGACGGTGATGGGAGCTTCCTGATGAAGCGACCGGCGGCATTCGTGGCTTGAAGTGGACTCTGTCAACATTCAACCTTCACTACTTCATGCTACTGTCAGTCTACCTTACAAGTACGTATACCAACTTCTTGTACATCCACAGCCCACAGCTCATTGCACATCGTCATTCACAACAGCGAGGGACCATGTCTTTCATTCCAGAGCATTCGAGGACCCCGAGCCGTCCGGATGTGCCAGTGACCGGACACCCAGATTCCATACCAGAATCAAGAAAGACAGGTGAGACTCCCACGACTTATATCGGGCTACCTCAAGGTACAGGTGGATACCAAGTACCTATCATGTATGGGTTTCAATGGTCGTGTCTTGGCCCCGTCCAAGGTTCGACTTTGACCTCTGAGCTTGAGGTCCAGCTTGGCGTCCTTCCGGCGGGCTTCGGACTCCTTAAGCCCTCGGTGTTCAGTTGATACCGTCTATCCATTCGGATTGCTGGCGTGGAATGACTTGATGTGGTTCTTGGCGAATGGAAAGGATCTCTGCGACTGCAGCGTTAAACCTGGGCTTTCCCATTCGTTTCCGCCTCACATTACATGCAGAGCAGACAGACATGCCGTGCAATGGAAAGCTCTGCAAGTCATTCCAACATCCACATCTCGGCCCCTCTACGGATACAGTACCACGATCACGTCGGAACCCACGATTCAATGCCTTGCATCACTTTACTGCCCAGAGACGCCGGGGGCCAGGGGCGTGTGCAGGAGACAGCCCCAACGCAAAGGGAAAAGCAAAAGCAACGACGAAGGATCTCCAGTAAGCGGCAAGCGATCCATTTATTTGGTAAAGATCAGGCGCTACAATATATTACAAGCAGCAAAAGTCACGGAGCTTCCCCAAAGAACAGGATCATGAAAAGCCCTTCTACTGCCTACGCAAGTTGTCGTTCATGCAGCAGCGGAAGCTACAAGCACACAGCCGCAGATGCCATTGACCAACTTGTCAGCAGCGGCGGTCGTTGGATCCCTCGTCAACTTAGACGCGCGCTTTGGAGGGCGCTGAAAATGCATCTCATTTGGGCAAATTGGCGATGCACTGCAGCTGGGGGCCCGTCATGCAGCCCGCTAATCAACGTACCAGAGGGCGATGTGACGGCCCTGTGGAAAATGCTAGGTCAAGGCCCAACGCGGCGGCAGCAGCCGTTCCGTTGTTCTGGGACTGTCGTCGTCATCTCCTTTGATTCGCGGCAGCATCCAATGCCTTCTAGACGGATAGGGGCAGGCACTCGTCGTTTGGTGACTTTGGTCTCGTCCGACCCCCGGCCTTGCCTGGTCTTGCATGATGCTGGCTTGTCCGTAGGAGTCAGAACAGCAGCAAGACGCAAGGTTGAAGGGGATTCCGTGGCCGTGCTGAATACCCCTGGTCATGGATGAAGATGCAGAAGCTCTTTACTCTACCAATATGCCCAGAATAGAAGCAGTGCCAGAAGCACCAACTCTTCCCTTGGACTTCTCGGCCCCTGAGTCGTCGTCGTCGTCTGCTAAGCAAGGTTCTCATCACCTCCCGTGAAACCGCGGCAGGGCGGGAACGGGGAGAGTGAAAGACAGGCCATCTCTGGCGACCCGAGACTACGCTACCGCCCGAGATCAGCAGCCCCGCCATGTCGGTTCCATGTTCCCTTACTGGCGATGTCTACCGCAGTATACGAATACTTCAAAGTCCACACCCATGCGAAGCCGCGCACTTCCTAGTTCACGATATAAGGCCGAACGGCGATGCATGGCGTACTACGCGTCACTGCGAGGTGAGGGAGGTAGTGATGTGATGGTGCCTGCGTAGGTTCAGGGCAGAAGCAGCTAGAGTCCCGTTGTTAGCAGATTTGCGGCGATACGGTGAACCCACAGGCTAAGTAGGCCCTTAGCTTTGCATATCCACGTTCCTATTTCCACCTGGTCTCGCCTTATGAAGAAATGGGGGGCGGTCTACAGCTGCAGAATCTGAAGAGACTTTCCAGCGACATCGCAGCATTGAGATGGGACTTTACGGAGTGTCTACGGCCCTACACAACCACCATCAGGGAGTTAGGGTGAAGGACTGCAATTTGCAGTGAACATCTCCAGAATACAGATTCGCCCAGCGTCTGTCGTCTCGCAGGAGACTGAAATGAGGCGGACGGATGTAACCACCCCCACCGTCCCGGAGTCATTGATCATGATTGGGTTACTGGGCATGATCTGCTATCAGAGTCCAAGCCAATGGCAGAGGCGCATCAGCTGAGTTTGGGATCCAATGGACCACTCGAGACCATTGAATGTGCCGAATGACCTTGGTTCCCCTGGGATACCGCCTGTCAACGGTGGAGGGGATGGGCGTGTGACTAGAAACAACATGTCAAGCTGCCCAACCTGACAGACCGTCAGTCTCTCCGAGAGATGCACTCCAGTCTCCAGTCCCCAAGTCCCCACGCGCAAAAGAATCTGAGGAGGGGCCCAAATCCGAAAGGGACGAAAGGGCAGGGTAGTGGGAGAAGGAAGAAGAAAAAAAGTAAAGAAAAAGTTCACTGCGAAAAGTTTCGGCCGATTCCACTTTGTTTGCGTTAGGTAGAATTTGCAGTGCAGCCAGCTCTCTCTCTCAACCACCTACGCTTATCTCTATCTGACCTGATAATTTTTTTCTTCTCCCAACTTCATCCGTAGACCCCAAGAATCAAGCTGTTCAGCGCGCAAAGCTTTCTTTCGGTTCGGACGATAGAGAGATCAAAGTAATCTCAGCATTTAATCCAATAATTCACAGCACGGCCGCCATCCTGCCATTTGAGTAACTTTTGGACCAAAAGTCTCTGCGCCATTGCCCCTCGATTCGGCACGCCACCATCCATCAGCTCGCCCATCGCCTCTGCCCGCCAAAACAAAAAAAAAACCCATAACCACCACAACACAACACTCCCGCGCGAACCAAACTCTGGGCCCCCAGTTCAGCTCAAACCTTCTCAAATTGAACTCATTCAGCAGAGGTTCAGGAATTTTGCAGTCACTAGTCGCTTCTTGCGCTCTTGCCGCTCCATTGCTACGGACCGTTTCTGGATCAGCTGCTTCCTTCTCGGGAACAGACAAAATTGTGTTGCGTTCCTGCTGCCCGTTCCTCGTCACACCTTTTCCCGTCTCGCTCTCAATCTCACTCACACACTCTCACTCTCACTGAGTCCGAGTCTGCCATCGGCCTCTCTTTATTACTTTTCCAACACAAACCTGAAGCGCGAAACACCACACTTCACCCCTCCATTCCCCCTGCCACCCCTGCCGGCCAAACGCCCCCTTGGACCCCTCCAAATAAGGGATTCCAACATTGGAGATCGACGGCACAGCTGCGTATTTGAGACGCGAAACCAACACGGAGAGGAGCCCCTGACATCTCAAAGCTGAACTCTGAAGTTTGAACCTTTTGGTCTCCTTCTTTTCAGTGCTCACTCACTTCCCCGACCAAGCCGAGAGACTGAGAGACCCCGTCATCTCGCCATCTATCTCTCTATTCTCATTCTCATTCCCATCCAGCTCACTCACTCCACAAACACACACCCACGACCAAGCACCTCATCAACTCATCTCACTCTCACTCTCACTCATACCAACACCCACCTCTCGGGCTGTGTCTATCAAACCCGCTACACTAGTCTCTCGCACAGCCGCGACGGACTGCCAACGTCTCACCACTCCGCTTTTTAAAGCTCTCAGACTCTTGGACTCTCTTCCCCAAATCCTCCCGAAAAAAAGAGTCCCATCTTGGTCTCCTTCTGCCCTGTCCCCTCTCTCCTGGTTACAAGGCACGTCCCGGCTTGCATTGCAGTCCACTTCTCGACGATCCCCCGAGCCCATCAGTCCGGCCAGTAAGGCGACGTCCTTGCTTCTGCATCCTGCAAATCCACAAACGACATACCTACACCACCGTCCAGAACCGCCAACCAAAAAGAAACTGACGCTCGCACTCGTCGCCTCCCACATCGTCGACCCCCCATTTCACCTCCGTCAAAAACCGCGACCCAGTCAGAACCGTTCTCTGCCCAACCCTCGCGCCCAATAGACACTCCCATCGCAAGGCCAACACATCATCATACAGCGTCGCTCCCTTCACCATGGTGTCCTTTTCGTGTGAGGTAAGCCGTCGCCGCCCTCTTTCTCCCGTTCCGTATCTCTCTCTTCCTTCCATTCTCCTTCCCCATAATCCCTTCTTCCAGGGTCCCCCTTTACTCTCATTCCGTACATACTTGCCCCCCCCCCCCCTTCCGAAGATCCCCATGTCGTCTTATTATAAACTCGGGGGCCTGACATCACATCCTCACACCACACCTACCACACCTCCCACACATGGCAAGACATCGCAGACACACACCCCTCCAACTACAGAAACAAACCCCCCTCCACTTCCCCTTTGGATGCTGTCTTTAATAGCCAGTGTCTCGTCCCGTCCCTCCCTCGCCTCCCAGACCAAATCCATACAATACCTACCATACACCCCTCTCTAAACCTAACAAAATCCAATAACCTCTCGAATACTTGCTGCGCAACATAACTGACCTGTCTCCTTCTTCCTCCACCACAGAACTGTGGTGATGTTATGACCAAGAAGAAGCTCGACCCCCACAGAAACCGTTGTCGAGGCGCCACTTACACCTGCATCGATTGCATGGTCTACTTTCCTGGAACTGAATATCGCAGCCACACGGTTAGTAGCATCAGCTCCCACTGGCTGTTGTAGTCACTTGTATGAACCATGGCACTGACTCGGGCGGCGAATAGAGTTGTATGAGCGAGGCCCAGAAATACCAAGGTGCTCTCTACAAGGAAAAGAGCAACAACAAGAAGAGCAAGACGAACAACAACCAGGCGTTCGCCCCTCAGCACGACATGGCTCAACACGCATACGTTGAGGACGTTCCCGATGCCGAGTTCGAAACTTTCCCCTACGAGGCCAGCGACAATGCCAACTCCCCCGCCGACCTTCTCCCCGAAGCGCCAACACCTCCCTCAGCTGCCGAGGGTCACGTCAACGTCTTCGACTTTCTTGACCCCTCAGCGACGCCGAATGCGTCTGCCCTAGGTGCCAAGGAGCCGAACGAGGAGACACAGCTGGTGCGCTACGAGTATGAGGCCGAGGCCTATCTGGACGACGAGGGAGCAATGGTTGACGAGGACCCGGGCGCCCTCGTACAGTACGGCACTGGCGCCATTCCCCAGGGCTTCGAGACTCCGGCTTCCAAGCACGAACGGAGAAGGAAGGATGGAAGCGAAAAGAAGGACAAGAAGCGCAAGCGTCTCCATGTCGACACTGACCAAATGATGACCGACGCACCTCCTACAACCTTGGCTCACTCTGGTCTGACGGGCGGTCTGAACCGCATGATGTCGCGCCCCGTTTTCCCTCCTTCGCCAGACTACTCCGGAGGCGACGTTGCCGATCCTTCACCGGCCAGCCCGCTCAAGAAGACCAAGTCTTCCAAGCACAAGAAGGAGGGCGGCATCGGCAGCAACCTCATGGGTCTCTTGAACATGAACGGCACCAAGTCCAAGACTAAGAAGCGCAAGGTCTCCTCATCCACCAAGAAGCACTCCTCATCCAGCCGCCACCGATCAGACGGCGAGAAAGCTCCCAAGTTGATAGAGTACCGACCTGGTTCCCGCGACAGTAAGAAGGGCGAGGACGGAGACGACGAGGGCCAGATGGTTGTCTACCGCCCGCGTGCCGACCTGTTTCTGTCTTTTATCAACAAGGGCCCCGAGAGCGAGCGCGGCTGCAGTATGAACAAGGCCCTCAAGCGCTTCCACCGCGAGCGCAGTTCCTCTGGGGACGGCCTCGGCAAGCTTTCGGAAGAGAAGGAGCTCTGGCGCTCGCTGCGCATGAGGCGTAACGACCGCGGCGAGATTGTACTTTTTCAGGCTTGAATCTGATGGTCGATGTGTACACAATCATGCTGTTCTTCTCGAGGGGTTAGCCGCTCTACGGCTCGGACGGGATATCCAAGGGGTAAACTCATAAAGGACAACGGAGTTATCGAGCGTCATTTTTTGTTGCTTTTTTTTTCTTGTTTTTTTTTCTTCTACTTCTTGTTTCATATTCCCATGCTAGGCAACTCTGGCACATGATACCTACAAGATGGATCGGAAACCATCAATGGCCCTGGATGGGAAACGGGGCCAAGGGAGAAAGGCAAGGGGGGGGTTGGCCGTGAAATATCGGATATTACTCTACTTTTTCGGGTCGATGCGTCGGTCTCCTTTATCTGATTCCCACTTCTTCTGAAATACCGCTATCGTCGCATTCTTCGTTTAACCCACACCCACGTGCTCTTAGCTGGTCTTCGAGCCTTTCACCGAGCCATTTGGGCGTGTATAGGACGATTGAGGCTTCGATTAGGTAAATTCGAAAGTTATTTCTTCCTCTTTATGTCTGATTTTCTCTCTGGCTGTGTTGAAGGAGATTTTTAATGATGATGGGGGAGAAGAAGAGAGGGAAAGAGGGGAGAGTCGAAGTTGGCGTGGCATCAGTTCTTTGGTATATATATTTATATCTTTGTTCATCTTCTTTGCCTTCGTACAAAAATTTGGTAACGCCAAATGCTTTGCCCTTTTTGGTCGTTCATCAGAGGTTCCCCCCCTTGAGCCTGTGTGTCCATTATCAATAGAATTTCGTAGGTATACAAATGCCACAACGCCCCTCCTCACTCCATCAAATTCCTGTCGGCCGGGAAAGTGCTGTGTAACCAAAGTTTAAAACATGATGATCACATCTACAAAGCATCACCCCTGACATCACAATCACACCACGGCCCATCGTCTCGAAGTCAAGCAATCCGCAGCGGTAGGATATGCTGCACCATAGCCTCCCGTCTACACAGCGGACACTCTGGCTTCTCGCGTACCCAGTCCCCGATGCACGTCCAGCAAAACACGTGTCCGCACTGCGTGGCGGACGGGTCCTTGAGCTCCTCGAGGCAGAGTGTGCATTTCCGCTGCGCGGCGCCCGAGATGTAGGCCATTGTCTTCTCGTCGCTTAAATCAAAGCGTGCGCCGGGTTCGCTGGAGGCGTCTGCCGAGGGGATCACGGGCGTGTGTGTGACGGCCGAGATGTCGACTTTGCTGCCCCCTGCGCCGTTGCCGCCTGGCGTTCCTGTTTCCGTGAGGAGGAGACCCGTGTTTGCGGCGTAGGCGTTTGCGTCGAGGGAGACGTCTAGCAAGGAGCTGTTGGACCGCATGCGCGCTGCTGCTGCCGCCGCGGCGGCGGCGGCGTCGGAGATTGTGGAGCGGATGTGCAGGTAGGATTGCACGGCGAGCTGGGCGACGAGGAGGACGCCGAGGACCTCGTAGCCCGCGCGGTCGGGGGAGTCGGGGACGCGGCGGGTGAAGACGTAGCGGAGGCCGAGGACGCGTTTGGCGAGCTCGTAGTAGGTGCCCGTGAAGTAGAAGATTGCGAGGGTCGCTGCGTGGATGGGCGCCGCGGAGGTGAGGGAGGGGAGGTTCGTGGCGAGGTAGGCTTTTATTGCGTCCTTTCTGGATGTCTGGTTTTTTGAAGTTTTTGTTTTGGAGGACGGCTCGAGGAGGGTTCGGAGGCGGGCGCGGAGGGTGGGGAGGGCGCGGCCTGCGACGTAGGGGAGGAGGACGGATGTCGCGATGTAGGATGCGCGGCGGGCTAAGGTGGGGAGGGCGCCGGAGGGGTCGTCGGTGTCGTCGCCGGCGGCGCCGACGTGGAGCTGGACGAGGTCGCAGTATTCCTCGCCGAGGGTGCGGTTGCCGGGGAGGGTGGTGAGGCCGAGGTAGAGGGTGTCTGCGAGGAGCCTGTGGAGGGCGGTGGCCGAGTGGGCGGAGCGGGCGCCGAGGAGGAGGCGGTGGAGGGAGGTGAGGGTGTTTGAGAGGTGGCCTTTGTAGTAGGCGTCTTTCTGGTGGGCGCGGATGATGTCTGGGGCGGAGGCGTAGGGGTAGGGTGAGGAGGGGAGGGTCGATGGCGCGGAGGAGGAGGATGGTTGTGATGGTGATGGGGAGGTCATTCTGGAGAGGTGTTGTGCATTTGCGCTGCGTGCGCGCGGTTGAGGTGTGTTGTTAATCCGATTGTTGTCTTGCGTGGGTTTTATGAGGAATGCTTCGTGTGCGCTCTGAGTGAGGGAAGATCAGAGTCGCAAAGGCGTTTGTTCGTTGAGGGTATCGCGGGATTGGTAAAGGTAGTGAGGTCGTGAGGTTCAGGTACAGGTACAGCCGGGCCCGTGGTTGGGATGTTTTTTGAGCCGAGGCGATATGGGTGCCGGGGCAGGTTTGGAAGAGAGGAGAGCTCGGCCGATTGTCAGCGGCGTGTGTCACTGGCCAGCATGTGTGGCAGCCAACGCAGCGGCGCCGGATTGTCAGTGCTTGGGTTCCACGGCCGGGGGTACTGGCAGGGGTTCGATGTAGATACCCTGCCGCCCTGCGTATCTCTCTCTTCTTGTCTTTCATGTGAGACGTATGAACAGCTTCAGACGACTTTGATGGTGACTTTTTTCTGAGCAAGTCAATTGATCAACTATTTATCATAATTTGAGGTGTTTCATAAAATTTGCATTAGACACGAGACTGAAGTTGTCGTATTAGCGACAAGGTCTGGAGAGAAGTCACTCCACGACAGATAAGCGGCGTTAGGGCGGCCGGGTACCCGGTGCCGTGTTGCTAACATCCGATAGCGCACGAGGGGTTCAACGCTTCCCGCTCAAAGCTCTTGTTCGTCTCAAGCCATTCTAAGCTTCCACCTATCCGAGACTTCTCCGAGTAAGTTGCTTCAGAAGGGCATTGAGGTCTTTTCAACGTCAGGGACAAGACTGTGGGTATGTTTATAACTTCTCAAGGCCTCTCCCCAACAAACAGAGGCACAGTGAATTCATCCGACCCTCAGATGACTCATCTCATACCCCGCGGTGATTTACTCTTATACTGACTACCGCCAAGTTCGTGCAGGTGCACTAAAGGTAAGATGCCATGCGTCGCAAAGTCTCTTGTCAACTTTGAGGAGACAACTAACACGTCGTTGTGTCCAGATAACTCGAGCTGGTCAATATGGGACATCTCATCACTGTTGCGACTTGTTCGCTGAACCAGTGGGCATTGGACGTAAGCTTTGCGCAACTAACATAGATGAAGTGGCATTCATGCGACCCCTCATCTATGTTTAGGAGGCAGATGCTGACCGGGATCACATATAGTGGGAAGGAAATGCTGCTCGAATTGTTGAGAGTATTCAAAAGGCAAAGGCAGCTGGAGCTCGCCTGCGTGTCGGTCCCGTAAGTATTGTGAAGCTCCAACTGCGATACAGCACGAGCAAGGACAATTGCAAGGATGCGCTAGAGTCTTACACCACTGCAGGAACTGGAGATATGCGGCTACGGATGTCTCGACCACCTCCTCGAGCAGGACCTCTACCTGCACTGTTTCGAGATGCTCCGTCGCATCCTGCTCGACGAGACCTGCCACGGCATTCTCCTCGACATCGGCATGCCCGTGCAGCACCGCAACCAACGCTTCAACTGCCGGGTCCTCTGCCTTGACGGCAAGATCCTCATGATTAGGCCCAAGATGTGGCTCGCTAACGATGGTAACTACCGCGAGATGCGCCACTTCACGCCCTGGATGCATCCCAGACAGACGGAGGAGTACCATCTGCCCCGGATCCTCCAGGATATCCAGGGGTCTACCCACGTCATCTTTGGCGACGCCGTGGTTTCCACTCCCGATACGTGCTTTGGAGCAGAGACCTGTGTAAGTTCGTCAGAGGCCACGGCGGTTCATTGCCTCGGTGTCCATGGAAAATGAGCTGACACACTCGCCCACAGGAAGAGCTCTTCACGCCCAACGCCCCGCACATCGCAATGAGCCTCGACGGCGTGGAGATCATCACCAACTCCAGCGGCTCACACTTCACCCTGCAGAAGCTCGACACCCGTCTCCAGCTAATCATGGAAGCTACGCGCAAGTGCGGCGGCGTGTACCTCTACGCCAACCAACAAGGTTGTGACGGCGACAGGCTGTACTACGACGGCTCCGCCATGATCTTGGTGAACGGAGACGTCGTGGCCCAGGGTTCGCAATTCAGCCTGAACGATGTCGAGGTCGTCACGGCCACTGTCGATCTTGAAGAAGTTCGTGCTTACCGCTCGGCCATCTCTCGCGGTCTCCAGGCTGCGCGATCTGATGCCAAGTATCAGCGGATCCAGACTGCTTTCGAGCTCAGCTCCGAGGACGAAGACGCGGATATCATGATCATCCCTTCGCCCCCTATCAAGCCCAAGTACTACTCGGTTGAGGAAGAGATTGCTCTGTGCGCTGGCTGCTACCTCTGGGATGTGAGTTGGACCAAGTACCCCTTTTCTATATGCCCGGCTGACCCAACTCCCCCTATTAGTACCTCCGCAGATCCGGAACTGCAGGTTACTTGGTACCCCTGAGTGGAGGAATCGACTCTTGCGCCACAGCGAGTACGCCTCTCTCTCTCTTCGCCAATTACCCCTATTCAGTCGCCACTGACACCCCTTTCACAGCAATCGTCTTCTCCATGTGTCGCATCGTAATGAAGGCCATCGAGGAGGGCAACGCCCAGGTAATCGAGGACGTCAAGCGCCTGGCAAAGTACGACGGCGAAGGCGTGCTCCCCAAGACGCCCCAGGCCCTCTGCAACCAAATCTTCTCAACCATCTACATGGGCATGAAGACGCAGAGCTCCGTCGAGACGCGTCAGCGCGCCAAGGACCTCGCCGAGGCCATTGGCAGCTACCACATTAACCTCGACATTGACGACGTCTACAACGCCCAAAAGAGCCTCGCCGTCACGGCACTCAACTTTCAGCCGAGGTTCAAAGTCGAGGGCGGGACGAACCAGGAGAACCTGACGCTGCAATGCATCCAGGCGAGAATCCGCATGGTGACCGCGTACGAGTTTGGACAGCTTCTTCCCACGGCCCGCGGACGACCTGGTGGTGGAGGTCTGCTTGTTTTGGGTAGTGCAAATGTCGGAGAGGTGCGTTTGCTTTGCTTTGATACCCACGTCCATCTCCGCTTTGCTGTCATCTAACGACTGCCACAGTCCCTCAGAGGCTACTTTACCAAGTAAGTAATCCAAATTTGACGACAGGGATTGACTCATACTGACTAGTTTCTAGATATGATTGTTCCAGTAAGCTTTCATTCCCGCTACATTCTATTCACGGGAGCTAGTACCCCACATCACTTTAAGAGGAGTCTGGACTAGTCCGTCTACTTGCTGTCCAACTGTACCGGTGTCCCACCACCTGCCTATGCCCTGGTATCATTGCCAGTACCAGCAGGGGAGCAAGGACTGCATGACGACTCTACAGCATCGGAGGAAGTCTACCTTAACTCCATGCCTGACTAACACATAAAATCTAGGTGCGGATATCAACCCGATTGGCTCCATCGACAAAGCCGACCTCAAACGCTTCATCGCGTGGGCCGAAAAGGACTTCAACATCCCATGTCTCCACGACTTCCTAACGGCGGTCCCGACCGCAGAGCTTGTACGTGACATACCCGCCAGCCCCTCAAGTCCCGCCCGCTGAACGCGCAAGAGCTGCGGCTCAACTCATGCGCCAGCATCCTCCCTTGTCTTGACAAGAAAAAGACTTTGCGGGGACAAACAGCCTGACTTACGTGATCACGATCGCATTGTAGGAACCAATCTCAGAGACCTATGTACAGAGCGACGAGGTGGACATGGGCATGACCTATCAAGAGCTGACCATCATGGGCCGCCTCCGCAAGGTGAACAAGCTTGGCCCGTATGGCATGTTCCAACGCCTTGTCCACGACTGGAGCGTCGACCGCAAGCGTGGTCCCGATGATGATGCTCCTGCGTACGAGCCTAGCCAGACGGCCGACAAGGTCAAGAAGTTTTTCCACTTTTATGCCATCAACCGTGAGTTATTCCTGCCTTGAGAGACGATTGCCGTCTGGTGGTTCTAACTTGGGTGAACAGGACACAAGATGACGACGCTTACACCGGCTCTTCACTGCAATGACTACTGTATGGCAGCACACCGCAACCCACTTTGCTTTCTTTTCCCCCGGTTTAGTAAGTCACTGACTGGTCGATAATAGCACCCGACGACAATAGATTCGACCTCCGACCCTTCTTGTATCCCCCCTTCTGGAAGAGCTGGAGTTTCAAAAAGATTGATGCGGAGCTTGCAAAGATTGAGAAGCGGAGGGAAAAGACCAAGGCATAAGTGTATTCGTAGTCTGTAGTCCGTAGTCCGCAATCCCCCCTGCCTTAAGGTAGAGAATGATGGAGGCATACAGTCCGCATGGTTCCGCATGGAGAACGAGGGGCCCTGTAATTCTTATGGGTCCTCGCACTCGACCCACAGCGTAGGGCTAGCGTTCCGGCGATCGAAGGTGGAAACAGATTCCTTAAGAGAGAGAAGAATTGCGCTAGAAACAAGATGCTGGGTCCATACCACCCATGGACTCCATGGATTCCGCGGTATCGTCGGACCCCGAATCTAACAAAAATGCCCGAACACTGTATCACAGAGTATAATGACCACAAGGACGCGTGTAATGAGGCTCCCTATTCGTTGTTTGGGCTCTTCTACGGAGTACTTCTGTAGAGCTTGTTCGTGACGGGCCACGGCTCCCACATGCCGGCCGCTGCCTCCCCCCTTCCCGCCCCTCCACAGTCTACCCCACATTTCCCGACTACAAGCCTCCGGCAGAGCGCCGGCTGTCGATTCGACTATTACCTCACTTCGGATCCGAAAAGTCCATCACTGCCCAAACATTTCAAGTGCGATGTGGCCAATCAGCGGTTCTGTGATGGTAATTCTCTCCAGGTGAGGTGGGTGGCTCCGGGAGGAACCCATGTCAACATGTACTTCATATACAAGGTGGGATCGAATAATATGCTCGAGTACGCGGTAACGCTCTCACGATGCGAGATTCCTTGCACAGTCCAGCCCTCCTGCCAAGACTTCTAAGGGGTAGGGTGACGTTTGTTCCCGTCCCTGTCTCCCCGTCTAAAAGCGTGGTTGTGATGGCTAAGCATGTGAGCTTGTTGGCCAACATGGTCGTGGCTCCGTCTGAACATATCCTGCGGTGTGTAAGTCAAGGTAAGCAGTGAGGTCGATTTAGGATGTGGACCATGGGCTATGTGCGTATGCTTTTTTGCGAAAGGGGGGGAAACGTGGAGATCTGCAAACGTCAGGAAAGGGCAGTGTTCTTTTTGTTTCGCTTCCTATGTGGCGGGAGTTCATCCGGAACATGGCAAGGTTCTCAAAGTCCACTCTGGAGGAGTGGATGAACTTTTGCTTCGACGGTAGCGGAATGGTAGTGACGATGTACGTGACGACGACGGGTGACGACTGGGCGAACAACGCAGAAGCAAGCATCGCCAAAGTGGGAGACAACGGAAAAGGAAAGACAGGCCTCTTGAACAAGATGGAAACATATAAGGAACGTCGAATCGCCCTCGACAAGAGAAAAATAGAATAGAACATCAGCAATCCAAGCACTGAGAAGATATCACACAGAACTATCTTTCCCAATCCCGTACTTTCTTTCACAGTTTCACAACTCCCACTAACTCATTTCACTCACTTATACAACAAAACCACCACTCTTTCTCCCCAAAGACAACAACGACCAACAATGCATCCCGCCGTCCTCCTCGTCCTCACCTCCGCCCTCCTCGGCACCGCCCACCCAGGCCACCACGAAGAAACCCACCCCTCCCTCCTCGCCTCCCGCCACGCCCACCACGGCCTCGCCCGCCGCGGCCTCGAAGCCTGCTCCTCGTCAAAGGTCTACCGCGACCTCCAAGCCCGCGCCCTCGTCCGCCGCGCCGACGCCATCGCCTACCACCGCGCCATCCGCAAGCGCGCCACCGACAGCGCGGGCGTGGGCCACAACCTCACCTCCTCGCACGTCGGCATCGACACCTCCGCCGCGTCCGCGGACCTCTTCGGCTCCAACCACACCTGCATCCTCGACCCGGAGGGCGAGATCGGCCCCTTTTGGGTAAAGGGCGAGCACCTCCGCTCCGACCTGCGCGACGACCAGGAGGGCGTGGACGTCGTTCTCGACGGGCAGTTCATCGATGTCGAGACGTGCGAGCCCATTACGGATTTGTACTGGGATCTGTGGAACTGCAATGCTACGGGCGTCTACTCTGGCGTGCAGAGCTCCATGAACGGGGATGTGAATGACGCGAGTAACTTGGATAAGGCGTTCCTTCGCGGGATTCAGAAGACGGATGCGGATGGTGTGGTGCAGTTCACGACCAAGTTCCCTGGTCACTATGATGGCCGCGCCACGCATCACCACATGGTAAGTCCTCTCTCCAGACAGCGACACCTATAGCCCCTATTTTACACCTGAAAGAGACCCTGACTAACACACCCAACAACAGGTCGCCTTCCTCGACGCAACAGTCCTCCCGAACAACACCCTCTCCTCCTCCCACGCAGCCCACATCGGCCAGCTCTTCTGGGACCAAGACCTCATCACCGAGGTCGAGTCCCTCTACCCCTACACCCTCAACACCGTCGACGTGACCCTCAACGCGGACGACCACGTCGTCACGAGCCAGCTGGGCTCCAACGCCGACTCGGACCCCTTCTTCGACTACGCCTACCTGGGCGACGACGTCGCCGACGGACTGTTCGGCTGGATCACCATCGGCGTCAACCGCTCCGCTTCCTACGAGACCAGCTACGATTTCGAGTTGACCGAGGCGGGCGGCGTTGCGGTCGAGGGGGAGTCGGATGGTGGGCTCAGCGGTGACATGCCCAGCGGTGGAATGCCGAGCGGTACTGGTGCTTTCAGCGGCGGTGCGCCGGCTGCTACTGCCACTGCTGCTGCGACTGCTGCGTGCGCGTAAAGTGGTGGAAAGTGTTGGGCTTTCCCAAAAGGGGGGATGGGATGCTTTGCTTGGGGGAGAAACTTTCCTGCTGGGTTGATATCACAGCATTCTTCTGCCTTCTCTAGATCTTCTATGTTTCTTGTCTGATGTCAGATTGTCTCAAAGTTGTTAGATGTCGTTCGTGGGTTTCTTCAGAATCAGGGTGTTCATGTTAGAAAAGTAAATATGACGAATTCTGGGTGCTATTTTGATAAATGGTCAGTCCATGAAAACATCTCGTTCTTAGTATATGTACTCGACTCGGTTGGCTGCTAGGACTGACGTTATAAAGGCTCGATTAATTCCCTCTGTAATCTGATAATCTAATATCGCAAAAGTTTGTCCACCGTCACATACCTGCACACGATTTCGAACCCGGAGAGTTAGACAATACGCTTTTGATAATGATACCTGTTGTCCACTGAAGCAACTCAGGCTAGAGTAATCAAGACAAGGTAATTAGATAGACTTAAGATCCTGACCTATGCTAACCATAGGAATTTCGTCAAGATTGCCAGGCTACGCGAGAGAAACCCTTCGGCCATGCGCGCTGGGATCACATGTCCG
The DNA here is from genome assembly GCF_011075155.1 of Colletotrichum scovillei. Lineage (NCBI taxonomy): Eukaryota > Fungi > Ascomycota > Sordariomycetes > Glomerellales > Glomerellaceae > Colletotrichum > Colletotrichum scovillei. The sequence continues at coordinate 2,888,967 of NW_023336262.1, forward strand.
AGCACAGATGTGTTACCCGTACAACTCATTGAAATCCACATAGATTGATATTCTAGTATAACCTCTTTTCGACCACTTCTCACAAACTACATCGGAAGAAGGAAAACAGCCGATGTTGCAAAGACATTGTCGCCCCGACTATACGGAACCTATTGAGATGGAATCTATGTCGACTCAGCAACCCGATAGCTCAAAGCACCAAAGTAGATTACTCCTGTCAAAATAGTCACAAGACGTCGAAAGAGGATTGCGGGTGTCATCCGTTCCACGACCCTCCCGAGCAAAGTCAGTGGAGACACAAGACATCGCTGCGCTGACGATTGTCTCTGTGCTCAATTCCCGCCGGGATTGTCTTTGCTTCTTGCACTATCTAGCGATGAAAATCTTTGACTCACCCATATTACCTGTTTTGTCTACGCAAAGGCAAGGGAGGAATTAGTCCCGAGACAAGCTCCCAGTCCCGCGCTGGTTCCGAATCGAAATGGAGGAAAGAATCTATAGCGGGACGAGGGGTAACCAGTGTCGGAGAAAACGTTTCCAGAAGGCTTTCACCAGTCTCGAGGCAACTTTGATACTCTTTGTCTCGGTAGAGGGATTCCGCGGCAAGTCGAGCAAGTTGACATTGAGAAAGTCGTAGCTGGGCGAATCCAGCTTTCACACTCTCCACATAGCGAGAGAAAATCTACCGTAGCGCAGGGTTGTCCCTCCAATTGCAGTATCTTCCCTGCCAAGTCCAAATGTCTCAGCAAAAAAGCAAAAATGTCGACGAATGAGCGGACGATGAACCGAAGTCCTCTCCTCAAGAAATCGGCACTAGCAAAACCTCGATAATCGACGATTGGCCCTTATCGAGTTGTCTCAGAAATCCGGAGAAGAAAATTTAAGATCGGCAAGCGGACCATGCTCGAATTGGGTCTGGGAGATGCTCGAAGCAGAAATGTCTCACACAGTTTCCGAGAAAAAGAGCCCTGCACATGAAATAACCTTTTCCCAATCGTGGGCCCTTGCAGTTTCCCAGAGGCAAGGGGACTCCGCGTTTCCACTTTGAAGACGACGTTGTTGATCTTTCGTTAGAAACACGGGCCTGTTCCCTTTACTTTTTTCGCTCGCGTCGTTTTCGGTAGCAGCTAGCAGATTTGCCTGAGATCGAGACCATCGCTGGGGCCTTAACAAATGTTAGCAGATCTGTAACGGCTGCGGGTGAAAAAAAAAAAAAAATAAAGGATTTAATCGCAGCGACCTGAAATGGGCCCGCCAACGTCAAAGCCCGCCCGCCGCCTACTGCAGGTAACGTAGCTCCGGGCAGCTGCTTTGCCTAACGGTATTACAAAACCACCTTGAAATCCTCTTCGAAGCATCCTCTTGACAGAGCCGAATTAACCGATGATCCCCACTCAGCAGCGGACTTGCGTAAGTAGCTCTCGGGGCCTTTCTTGTCAATATCGAAATAGGCCATCAGCACGTTTGTGTAACTCGGCCGTGGTCATCGGGACCAATCCCTCCCTCGCGGATGTGACGGCGCCCAAACTGACGAAATCGGTAGGGCTGCGGGTTGTTCAACGGTGCAATAAGGTTTCTTTGTTGAAAGGCAATAACCTGTAGACTCGGCTGTCGGGCATCGCGTTCCAGTCTTTCGTAGCCGTCACAGCCGGCAAGACATGAAGGGCTTCGAAAGGATGGCTGACATATATTGCCTGGCTGAGCTTCCCGCGACATCATCCGTTTTTGTCTCAGGCTGGCGTCTTGGACTCGTTTTGTGTCGTTGAAGACGGCTATTTTAAAGTCGCGGTCAAGCACTTTGTACGATGGTGACACTCGGAATCCTGTTTGTCGGACAAGGCGGTGGGATTTGGTCAACCGACGATATTCTTCTCTTGTCGCACACGTACGATCTGCGTGATCAACGGGGATATCATGCGCCCTTTAAGTTCGACGAACACGTGCCAAGCAGTGCATCCAAATGTCATCGTGGCGCATTCCAGTAACTGCTCCAATATATTCCCGCACGTAACTCGAAGCTTTTCCCGTACTTGAAGCCAGCACAGAGCTCCCAGTCCGATGCCACAAAGCTTGGTATCACCAAGAGACCTCATGCCGAGAGAAATGGCTTCTGCTTGTGCTTCTTGGCAAAGATGCCAGCGCAGTGCAGATCCATGTAGAGCAGGCTGCCGAGGCCCATAGAGGTCTCCTGCGTAGAATGCCCAATAACAGTCCATTGAAGATGTGCAAATGATTGGCAATGTGGAAATGAGAATCCAGACCATTAGGACGCCATTGCAGGTCCGTGATCACATCACTTCTCGAGCCTCAATCAAGCAAGGGACCGTGGGCGAGATCTCAGCTTCAGGACCGCTCGGGCGGCGCTGGTGGCACCTAGCAAGCGGACCAGTCTTCGGACGAACTCTTCAATTCGCGAGATTATGGATGAGAACTGACTTGTTTAACTCCGCAGTCTGTGCGAGGGCTTGAGTTCGGACGGGGCAAACGTCGATTGTTGCCAAGAGGCCTACACATCTGTCAGAGTATGCGATCTACACTGCACACTTCCTCGCTGCTGTCAATCTTGAGCCTTGAGATTTTGCCAGTGGCGAGAGTTTCTCATGTGGTGAAAACAAAGAGCGTTGTCAAGGCCGAAGATGCGAGTGAGTAGTGTGGAGAGCTGAGAGGAGGAAACAGACTATTGTTTGGGCTAGCGGTGCCAACAGTTCTAGAGCACAACTTTGCGGATAGAGCTACTAGTCAGGGGCCCAAGGGAGGAGCTGATAGATCCCGCTCCCATATTCCACGAGTCTGATTAGACTCTTTTGGAACGGCCAGCCGACCTTAATCCAAAGATAAGGCAGCGGCGTAGTAAGGCGGGGTTCCGCGTAGGCCTAATGTTAAAATGTCGGGGGACGTCGGCCATGGCCGTCTCATATCCCAACGCTAGATGCATTGTGGAAACAAAAGTCGACCCAAGAGGAATTTTCTCCCATGGTGTTCAATATTTGGCGGTAATCGCTAGGAGGCAGCACGTCAGCATCGGCAAGCATTAGTTCCCAAAATGGAAGTCACGGCCGTTGACCGGCAGGCAAAGAAGTCAAAGATGGCCCAGAACATAGAGAAAAGAACGCAACTTGATGTCCAAGTGTCTTCGGCGACGACATCTCAAGTCCTCGATCATCGATGTGAACCAGCAAGGGTGGCGCTGGCCACTTTCAACGCCGCCGAGTGCTTTCCCAAACCACTGGAACTCGGCTGTTGATTGAGCTGTCCAGGTACCTAGTGTCCATGACCTTGACTAATTCAAGCCGGCAGCGAAGAAACTTGAGTATTGGCGGTAGTTGGTGTAAGGCTAGACAAGCTCAGAGACATTAACGAGTGGCGGAGAAACCTGTCCAGGTTTACTTGGACGAATCTCTCCGATCCATGTCAACAATGTCAGAGATGACAGTCTGTGTATTGAAAGCGCACTGGTTGTGTCACTTGGTTCCGTCATGAAGACGGGACATTTTCGATCTTGGTTGCTCGCCAAAGTCTTTGGCCAGCTCTGTGTAGTTGGACCAAACCTCTCACTTGCATCGTGGCAGAGAGGTCATTCAAGACCCCGCGATCTTTGAGAATGTGGTATGTATACGAGGTCCTGAGGTCACATCGCCATGCATTACATGCATACGCGCAGCTGCGATGATTGTCAGCTCCTGTGCATCTGACAGAAAGGCCGGCTTGGCATTGGTTGGCTTGGCCGCCACATCAGATTGCAACCTCAGGAAATGGCCCAAGCATCCACTGCAGTCATTTTCGAGAGAAGACTCTTAAGCCATGTAGAAAGGTATGAGGCGTTTGTATCATCGACGGAAGAGAAAAAGGCAAGGCGGCACAGGAAGTGGCTTGCGGCTTGTCGGGGCTGTCGAGGCTGGCCGTGGCCTCGCCCAGCGCTGCTGGTTTGGCTGACGCTATTGAGCCGAGCCAAGTAGCTAGTTGACTCAAATAGAGTTAATCAGCGTTTGGGACATTTCCCGGCATATGAGTCGCTGGACTCTTTTGTGGGTGAGTGGCGGACGAGTAACCGCGGGGGCGGTTCAGTCGAGATTTTCGTCAAGCTCTAGTTACTTCGTGGCTTCATCGATGTCGGCGGGTTGTTTCGTAGCTCTTCGCAAGTACATTCAGTCTAACCGACATGCTTTTCTGTTACGGTAAATCAGCGAAGAGAGAACTGCATCGTGGAGACGTTCGATTTGTTAATGCTTCCGCAAATGTTGACCCCATGATCAGTCGCAATCTTTTGCCGTGACTGAGAAATGTACCTTATCGATCAAGTGCCAAGTTTCCGACCGATAAGGTTGTCTCGGCGAGCAGTATCCTAATGCAGGTCTTCTAGATGGTGGTCAGCATTTGCCAATAATGACACCTGCATGGCCTCAGCTATCCCGGAGTGTAGGCGCCTCGACGACAGCAAATGATGGCGGAAATTGTACGGATCACAAAGCCCCGACCAGGTGCGAGTTGGTCACATACGAACCGGGCAATCTAGGCCCGCAGCGCTAAAGTGGAGAAACTTTGGGAGAGTTGGCCAGGTCGAATCAAGAACTGTCCCTCCAGCCGTAGCTGAGAGCAGGGAATTCTGCCTAGAGCGGGGGAAAGAGATCTCCAGGCGTTTGTGAGGAGCCCAGTGAGCGCCTTGTCGTATGCTGGATCGAAACCTGAAAAGAAACTTGCTGCGATGTGTTGCACGAACTGCAGGCCGTTACACATTTCCCACGCCGGGTTTCAAGGCTGAACGGAATAGTGGGATGCGATATCGAACGGTGTGGATATCTCGAAAGGTTTAGCTTTAGGTTTAGTTGTCTGCATCCGACTTCGCCGTACGTCTTTACGTTTGATAGCAACGGGCGAGGCTCGTTACCGTGTCGTTGGTAATGTGGTCCAGTTCGAGTTTATTCTTGTGTTTGTGGACGGTGTGGCTACCGGAGGATTCGGGGAATGGGACGGATACACACTAGGCGTTTCTGTGTTAGGCCTCGAGATGTACCTTGCTGCCATTCCGCTGACGGAAGGAAGGGGAGGACGGGAAGGTCCATCCGTACCTCCCTCAGATAGGTAGCTTCCAGGCTGTTACCTTTCATCGTTTAGAATAGGTATTTGGCGGCGGCACTCAGTTTGGGTATCAAGGCAGTCGCCAGCATCAGATGAATGTGGAAACATCGGATGTTCAACAGCAGGAAGGCACAGGATTACAGCTCTGAACTGGAAGCAGCAACTCAATCTCACTCCTTCCTCTACCCACCCCCTTTTCGCCCAGGGGCATTCGATCCCACGGTATCCACCTAACCTAATCTGGATTAAGGTAACTAAAATGGCAGGGTACCAGGGTCCCGAAGATGCAGAAACGTACCTAGGGAGGAGGTACCTTTCAAGTGTGGAGTTGCAGGGGTCCCTCCTTCCGCGAATCCGCACCACAGTCCACGGGGTCCACGGGTCAGGGGACCTGGTTGCCGCCCGTCGAAATGCCAGTCAAAGAGAAAAGTCAAGTCTTCTTGACTCGTCCAATCTACTGCAAGTCAGCAACTAACATCTCGTATCGTCTGATGGCAAGAAACTGACACAAAAAGCACTGGCCATTGACTGTCTAACTCGCATCGCAATGGCTTAACGGGTCTCGGTTATTAGACACTTTCTAGGCGGGGGTTTTCCTCCCGGCTATCTCAAGCCAAGAGAGCGGTTGCTGGGCTTCGGATGAGAACTACGGCCGACTGCTCGAATCAATGAAGAAGGAAAAGCCTCGCTCCCTCCTTTGACACTTCTTGGCAGAAAACCAAGTTCCCAAGCATCCGGTACCACAGCCGTAATTCTTGCTGGCCTTTGTTCTCACAGCCCACAATGACATTGATGTCTGGTCAACCACGGCAGAGATCCACCGACGCAACGCCTCGGGTCCCATTCTAGACGAAAATCCTTTGTCATTGAAACGGGTGCTATCGTGCTCCAAATTTGGATGCGGCTCGTAAACCACAACGTCGCAGACGAGGAGTTCGAATTCTAGATCTTCCATCTCTAGGACACCGAGCCCAGAATAACAAGCAACACCAAAGGCGTGGGATCGTCACCAGCACTACTTCTCAGCCGCAATTCGAGATAGCTTGCGGTGCGGCTCATGTAGTGCTTCAGAAAACAAGCTTGGCCAGGGCAATAGTAACTCGGGCGTCATGGTTCCAGGTCCTTCACTGCCCATTTTTGCTCTATTCTTCGTGAGTTTGGAGTTCCACGACTGCATGTTTGACGTGTGACTTTTGCCCTGTGATTCTGTATCGAGATCATGGACCGGCATGGTGTTGGGATCAAGAGGATCTGCTCATGGGACCGCGGCGAATGTCGGAGTTTTCTTCACCGAAGATCCCACCTTGAGGCAATGGATACCACAAGCAAACACAGATAACACCCTACATCCTGGACGAGTAAGGATATCCTCGGGTCTTGGTGCCCACCAGACCCAAAGTCTCTTACTCGTATTCCGGCCACGAAACTATGTAAGAAAGAACCTTGCATCTACAACGGCGACAGCGTCTTCGTATCTCGTTCTCGTCGCTGCCTGGGTAAGGTACTTGGTAAGAATACACCGGCTAAGAATGGCAATAACATCAGTCCCCTGCTCCTCGCCCCCTTGCCGGTAAGAACACCTTGCCGGAAAGAGAGTTGGCCAAGTGCTGACTGGGGTGGCCCCTGCATGATCAGACCCCACATCACCCTAAGGTACCGCGGGTACGAACCCCTCTGGCGCTAGTCTGCTCGACGACCCTGATCCCAAAGCGCGCATCTTGGGGAAAACACAACACACACATCTTCCCGTTACTTTCCAGTTGAACGAATTGCAACCAAGTCAGCGCACGCACCCTTCAGTCTGGCTTTTGCTGCCCATCTCCTTGCGTCTGGTGCTTAATCTCCACATATTCAAGGTTGTCATTTGGGCCAAGAGCTGGTCTGGGAGCCCGGCGTTTTCTGCCTCTCGTCTGGCCATACAACCGTCTCTTAGTCCGAAGCCACGAAGCCTCATACTCTGTGCTTTAGAACGCCCCTCTCCCATATTGCCCCCTTCTCGCCGTCTCGCACACACAAGGCGCTTCGCTCCTCCACACCTAAGTGGAGGAGACGGACAATATCATCTGCCACAGACATAGCTATGGAAATAGCGAGAGCGGCACCACTGGAACGGTCCAGGGCGGCTAACGGATTCTTACCCAGGCGTAATGAGTCGAGAGGTTATTCACGGCTAGCATCTAATTCTTTTTCATTGTTTCTCGCCTCGTGTGTATCGTCTTCAGCCCTCAAGCTAGGTTCGCGACCTGACAATGTCCCAATTCTCTCTTCCACCCCTTGCGAGTAACCTCGGTCTTCTCCCATCATCCCAGCCTGGCAACAAGAAGTCAGCTCCCGGCCCACCACGTAGGCTAATCCCACACTACATGCTGCAAGTGCACAGCTCACGCCCATCTGGCTTCCCCGGTTAGCCTTACTGATACTCTTTTGTACTAGCCCTCCATGCGAGCATGGCAACCCCTAGTCCCCTTCTTGGACTCTGTTCCGTTGCAACCTTCCGGGAACCCCTGGCCCACGAGGGGGATATCGCCTCTCTCTCGAGGTGGTAGAAGTCGCCGGGAGCCTAGTCGGGTCTATCGCGTACCCGTTTCCCTAGGGCTCCTTCGTGTTGGGCCGCTTGCTGCCACATGAGATTGCCCATGCCGTGAATCGAAATTCATATATACCTTCATGATTCCCGGCTTCATCATGGCCCTCTTTCCTCTTCACCCTTCACCTCTTCTATACACTCCTTAGTATCATCATCTTGTGTTGGTTTCTGCCTCTTGGCACACACTTGTCACCATGAGGACCACACAGTTGTCTTTCGTTGTTCTTTCTGCGTCTTCTCTCGCTAATGCCCTCGCTTATCCACCTGGCATTTACAAACGCGCGGCGCCTCCCGCAACTCTCCCTCACGGCTACACCTACAAGGGCTGCTATGTGTATGGTAACCCGTGAGAAAGGCTTCGGAACAAAACTCAAAGTGCTGACCAAACAATAGCGATGTCGGCCGAACAATCTCTGATGCCGCCACGGCAAACGGGCAGATGAGTAACGATGCCTGCACAACGTACTGCTACAACAAGGGTTTCTCCTACGCTGGTACCGAGTACTACAATGAATGCTACTGCGGCAATGCCTTGGCCAAGGACGGTGTTCTCGCCAACGAGGCCGACTGCTCAACGCCATGCAGCGGAAACGCTACTCAGCCTTGTGGAGGCCCCAACCGACTGTCGTTATATCAGACGTCCCTCATTTTGGGCCCTTCAGTCAACCCCGGTGTTGGCGACTGGAGCAGCATTGGATGCTACTCGTGAGTTGAATACTACACCGACAACTTTAAGACCAGATAACTGACAAGATTAATAGAGAGGGAACCAATGGCCGTGCTCTCACGTATGGAATCGGAAGCATTCCTGGCGGCGAGATGACCGTTGCCAAGTGCACTGCTGCTTGCGCTAATGCCAACTTCATCCTTGCTGGTGTCGAATACTCTGGCGAATGCTGTAAGTTATTATCGTGCTCTTGATTCTCATCTCAAATTATTAATGCTTTTTCTACCAGACTGTGGCAGCACGATCTCCAACGGCGGTGCCCCTGCCGTCGATGGCTGCAACATGCTCTGCAACGGCAACTCTTCTGAGTATTGTGGTGGCCCCAACCGCTTGAATGTCTACGACTTCCAGCACCAGTACAAGCCTCTTCCTACCTCAACATCCACCCCTGCGCCAACAGGTGCTTCGACTTCCAGCTCAAGCACCCGCACTTCCTCGAGCACTGCTGTTTCCTCTTCCAGCAGCGTCGTCTCATCAAGCAGCGTCATCTCCTCGTCCAGCAGCGTCTCCTCCTCGTCCAGCAGCGTGGTTTCCTCATCTAGCAGTGTTGTATCTTCTTCCAGCACTGTTGTCTCTTCCAGCTCTTCCTCCAGCAGCTCCGCGACCCCCACGCCAACTGGCCCCAGTCAACCCGCGACTGTCGGTGTCTGGAAGTGGTATGGCTGCCAGACTGAAGCTACAAACGCTCGTGCTCTTAGCGCGAAGACAACCGCTTCTGACGATATGACTCTGGAGAAGTGCGCTGCTTTCTGCGATGGAAACACCTTCTTTGGTGTCGAATACTCTCGCGAGTGCTGGTGTGGTAACTCGTTTGCCGCTGGCTCAGTCGCTGCTCCGTCTAGCCAGTGCTCCATGAAGTGCATGGGCAACCAGTTCCAGTACTGCGGAGAGGGCAATCGCCTTTCTGTCTACACCATTGGAAGCGCAACTCAGTCTTCGTCCTCATCCTCGTCAGCTTCATCTTCAACTGTCAGTGGCTCGGTGACTGGTGCCGCCTCATCTACCAGCTCTACAGCAGCTCCCGCTGCCACTGGGTTCCCCACTGGCTGGACTAACCAGGGCTGCTGGGTCGACAACCTGAACGGCCGCATCCTTCCCAACCAGCTTCAAGATGACCCGGCAATGACCCTCGCTTCATGCGCCAAGGCCTGCTCCGATGCCGGTTACACTGTCGCTGGTGCCGAGTACCACACTCAGTGCTTCTGCGGTAATGCCATCTACAACGGCGGTGCTGTCGCATCTGACCCGACATCCTGTAACACTGCCTGTGGAGGTAAGGCCTCCGAAATGTGCGGTGGCGGTAATCGTATGACCATCATCTCCAAGGGCACTCCTCAGACATACGCTCCTCCCGTTCCTCAAAGAAGCGGCTTCAACGGAAGCTGGACCTACCAGGGCTGTGTTCAGGACAATGTCGGAGCTCAGCCTAACCCGCGCACCTTCTACTGGCAGAACCTGTTCCCTGGTACCATGACGGCCGGTATGTGCTTAGACAGGTGCGCCGAGTACGGATACATGGCAGCCGGACTCGAGTATGGTGAAGAGTGCTACTGTGGTGACCCTGCCAACATCGTCACCCAGAAGGCCGCCTTTGTCGACGACTCTGAGTGCAACATTGTTTGCCCTGGAAACCGCAGCTCCATCTGCGGTGGTGGTGCTCGCCTCTCGACCTACTTCTGGACTGGCACTACGCCTCTCTACTCATGGAACTTCGGTACCGATGCTGCCAGTGCCGGTGTCTACGAGAACCTCATTGGCGGTGTGACCATTCCCCTGATGACGATGGAGACCATCACCGGTAAGGTTTCCTTCCTCGAGAAGTTCGGCACTGGCCCGCCCAACTCTACCGGCGCTTACGAGCTCGACCTTTCCCTCGTCCCGGATATCAGCAAAGCCTGGAGAGAGATGCACGTCAAGACCGACATCTTCTGCTCTGCCGGCATCACCCTTCCTGACAAGGCTGGTCGCCAGCTCAACATTGGTGGATGGTCTGGTGATTCTACCTACGGCGTCCGCCTGTACTGGCCCGATGGCAAGCCCGGAACCCCTGGCACCAATGACTGGCAGGAGGACGTTACCAACCTCCGCCTGCAGGATGGCCGCTGGTATCCCTCTGCCATGATCATGGCCAATGGTTCCATCTTCGTCATCGGTGGTGAGGAGGGATCCAACGGCCGCGCTGTGCCCACCATCGAGCTTCTGCCCAGCACTGGTACTAAGCCCTTGTACATGGATTGGCTCGCGCGCACTGATCCCAACAACCTGTATCCCTTCGTTGCCGTTCTCCCCAGTCAGGACATCTTCGTCGCGTACTGGAACGAGGCTAGAATCCTTGACCACGTCACCTTCAACACCAAGACGATTCTCCCCAACATCCCCGGTGCTGTCAACAACCCCAAGGGCGGTCGCACGTATCCTCTTGAGGGAACTGGTGTTCTTCTTCCCCAGCACGCTCCCTACACCGACCCGCTTGGCGTTCTCATCTGCGGTGGTTCTACCGAGGGTCCTGCTACTGCCATGGACAACTGCGTTTCCATTGAGCCCGAAGGCACCAACCCTAAGTGGGTGATTGAGCGTATGCCCTCGCGTCGTGTCATGTCCTGCATTGCCCCCCTTCCTGATGGAACTTACCTCATCAACAACGGTGCTCAGCACGGTGTTGCTGGGTTCGGTCTCGCCAACGACCCCAACCTCAATGCTCTTCTGTACGACCCCTCGAAGAAGATCGGCCAGCGCATCACAGTCATGGCCAACACCACCATTGCCCGCCTTTATCACTCCGAGTCCATCACTCTTCTTGACGGTCGCGTTCTCGTCAGTGGTTCTGACCCCGAAGATGGTGTCAACCCCCAGGAGTACCGTGTCGAGGTCTTCAAGCCTCCTTACCTCACCTCCGGCAAGACTCGCCCTACCTTCACCATCGCTAACACGGACTGGACCTACGGCCAGCAGATCTCTGTCAGCCTCGGTCACGCTCCCGTTAACGGCGACATCACGGTCTCCCTCCTCGGTGCTGTGGGATCGACGCACGGTAACTCAATGGGTGCTCGCACTCTCTTCCCCGCCGTCACCTGCGGGCCTACCACCTGCACCGTCACAGCACCTCCCAACGCCGGTATCGCCCCTCCGGGCTGGTACCAGTTCTTCGTTCTCGACGGCGGCATTCCCGCTGTCGGTGTCTATGTCCGCATCGGCGGCGACCCCGCCAGTCTGGGCAACTGGCCCCAAGTCTCCGGCTTCAAGGTGCCTGGTGTCTAGAAACCAGAATCTTTCCAACATTTAAAGCGTCATTTATTTCCAACTAGACTTGAGCTTTGTGTCCCAGGAGCTCTTTTCATTTTACCTGACCACTTTCACAAGCGATATCCCACACTTTCTCTTCTTCTCGGGCATCTTCTCTCTTTTAGACCTAGGGATAAAAAACACATGTCTGATTACACACAGACACACACAGTCACTATGGCGAAATATGATTTGGGAGTTTATTTTTCGTTATTCAAAGGGAATACAGATACTCATAACGATGTCCATCAAGGACTTGGGTAAATCTCCTACAACGACGAGGCCACACTTGGCATTTCTGCAGACTAGTTTTAGTATATAATTATAATCTTTTAAAATTCACCATCGTGTAGCACCCCGTCGGATGTGATGTGCTCTCGTGACTTTGATAGAAGTTTCGTAAGGAATGAGCTGCTATTGAGGCTGAATCTGGCCCGAATCTTGCAAGCTAGGCATTGAGTTAGACCCCTCCAATTCTTGCTAGACTAGTCTTAGGACTAAAAACTACGTTATTTTGGTCAAACGGAGCGTTTATCGGAGCGAAACCCCTACGGACGAGTAAGATCAACTCACCGCTACTCACCGCACTAGGGAAAGAGCTGAACCATCAAGTCCCAAATAGTATCCCCGTCCTGCATTTCTACAGCGAGTTACATGGGTAGGAACTCATACACTCACCATCTCTAGATTGAGTCTCGATTCTCTTCCTTCCATGCATGTCTTCGGATCTGACAAAGACTCGCATGTACGTAGTATAACTCCGTCAACAAGAATTGTGGAAACGGATACTCCATAAGAGGGCCCCCCGTCTTCCTTTCTCCACCAAATGATTTTCCCTCGGTTCCCTTTCCCTGTGCCTGCATTTGAGGTTACAGCGGTGAATGGAGAGGGAAACAATGATTCCAAAAGATGACCAAAATTTCAAAGCAGGGATCGACGTATTGCATACATAGCTTCGTACATCCGTACATCCAGCCAGCTAGCCAGGTTATCGTCTTTGCTGTTGCCAAACGGGGTTGAGACAATGTGGAGAGAGATCTTTTTTTTTTTTTTTTTTTTTACGTACCGTTTGGGAATATACTATTTGGTAAAGTCGGCAGACACGTCTGAGAGCTGGGCGAGGAGCTCGGTGTGAGAGGAGGCGGAAGAGAGGGAGAAATACGGATACATTGTGTAAGGTGCAGACAGGAAGATTCCACATGCATTGCATACATCTCCACCTTCTCACATGAGGAGCAGTCAGCCCGCCTGCCTGCCCAATCGCGGTGAAGCTTGGCGAGCGCCCCGTTGACAAACCGTTTGACTTCACTTCGTGCTCTTACATTTTGGGACGGAGTGGTCTTTGAGAACCGACGTTTATCGGAGGGTATAGGTCAGAGACCTGTATCTTTTTTTTTCTTCTCTCTCTCAGAGATCAGCCAGAGTCAATATCCAGATGAGGCCACTTTGCCCCTGCTGGCCAGCGTTTGTACAAGACGATGGGCAAGTACTTACACGAGGCTCTGGATATGTGTAGAGTAAACTTGAGACTCTCTCTTGAACGAAATGAAGGCTTGCTTGATTGATATGTAGTCTTTGTAAAGTCCCCTGCTTTCTAGGGGACCATGGTTCTCTGTGCAGTTGATATGTATCTCATCCATGGTCTGTCTTCAGTCTAGGGATGCAAAATATGCGGCCTAAATCCCCTTCTCTGCCTTTTGTAAAAGTCGTGAAACCGTCGTAAATTCATCAGTCGCCTCGGCGCATTAGACGATATGCAATCCACACCTCGCAGCACTTCCGAGCAACCCTTCCCACTCTCGCAGTCAAAATGCCATGTCATGGGCAGGGGGAGGAGGGGGGTGGCCTCCTCTCAGAACAAACCCTCACGTTCAAGCCGTAATCTGCTGTGCACCATACACCATACCCCCAGCATGCGGCACACCAGCCCCCTCATCGACATCCATCTCCCACTCCAGCTCCGGAACGCCCACCTGCTCCATGACCCTCGCCACCACACTCTCGAACGCGTCTCGCTCAATGATGGCGCCAAAATGAATACAGTCCACCACCCCGCAAAACTCCCTCTTGAGCGCCTCAATCACGTTTCCGCGCATCAGCGCCGCGGCCCCGTACCGCGCCGCGAGCTCGAACCACGCCTGCACGGGCGTGAGCTCGATGTCGCCCGGGTTTAGCGTCTTGGCGAGGGCCAACAGGGATTTCAGAGACAGAGAGGATCCCGCGCCCGTGTCGGCTTGCCAGGTGTGCGAGACGGTGGAGGCCTCGCCGCGGCGGATGGTGCGGTAGACGCGGGCGGGGGCGGAGGACATGCAGAGGGTCGAGGCCATCATCGTGTGGCCCGAGGCGGCCTTGCAGGTGTCGCCGTGGGCGGGGAATTGGCGGGGGTGGAAGTGGTTCCAGCAGATGTGTTCCATGCTGTGTAAAGAGAGGTTAGTAAATTACAGCGACGATGATTGCTAGGGGGGGGGGGGGAGTAGTAGGTTTTCTGGCAACATACGCGAGAATGAGGTTGATGGCGATGATCTCCTGTTCCGCAGACAGCTGGTCTGCTGACGGCGGCTGAGACTGGGTATATGTGATCGCGGCCGACGGCGACGAGATCTGGAAGCACGGCGTGCCGAGGGCGTCGTCCTTGCGCATCGTGACTGTGACCTCGCCCATGTTGACGTCCGCAAAGAGGTCGACCGGCGGGTACGGGTCGAAGTCCAGCGTCTGAGGTTGATATGCCACCACCTGGGATTCTTCTTCCGGAGGAGCAGCCGTCGAGTGCTGTGCTTGTTGGTCCTCTGACTGCTGGGAAAGTTGTCTTTGCGCCGGGACGGGAGGTAACTGCTGCTGCTGTTGCTGCTGGACCACCGCCGGCGCCATCGACACCTCTTCCGGCGCCGTCACGGGCTCCTGCGACCCGCGGATCTGCACCTCGCTAACAACGACGCTCTCGCCCTTTGCGCCCCCAGGAGGTACCGCGAATCCTCTTGCGGTGAGGGCGCCCCTCATGCTCTCGTTCTCGCGGCGGAAGGCGAGGACCTCCTTCTCGGCGGCGGCGATCATGTCCCTGAACTTGCAGACGTCGAGCTCGAGCTGCTTGATGTAGTTGGCCTTGCGGGTGCGGTGCTGGATCTGGGCCTTGCGGACCTGCTGGCGGCGGAGCTTGGCCTTCTCTTTGGCCTTTTCTGCGGGCGTGAGGCCGGGTGTCGTTGACTCTGCTGGAGTTGGGGGTTGGACTGCGTTAGTTCTCTAGTCTGGTCTGGAGATCTGTGGTTTTTCTCAAGTGATGGGTTTCCCACGTGGAAGAAAGAAATAGGGAGGGAGACAGGATATAAGCATCTGAGAATGGAAGCCAAGGCGGGAGCTTGGACGTAGACATGAGGAATCTGGGAATGTAGATGACCGTACAGGTGGCATGGGTATTTCGTATATGGGGACAGGTGTGGATGTAAGTGAAGTGAGGGTGGTTAAGGTACGGGTAGGATAGTCTCCGAATAGAGACTGGATGATTCCAGGAGCCAAGCCTCGTCTAGACGTGATTCGCGGGGGTCCATGACCAGCGGTGTGTGCCGCATCGGGCAACCGTCCAGCCGGGAGACGTTGGAATCAAGTCGGGAAGGGGAGATGCCAGGACACCAACTCTCATCCCCCGGCATTGCTCGTGCGGCTTTTCCAGAAACCAACAGGGAAAACGTGGTTCATTGGGTAATGGCCCATGAGAATAGCTAGTTTGGTAGGGCAGGCCAAGCAAGCGAGCAAGCAAGCAGCGGTTGTGGTCGGTTCGCGGATCCCCCGAATCCACCACACCAACTTCGGACTTCTTAGCGGCGGGAAGGGTCTAACGCCACAAGAGGGTTCGGGTGTGATGTGGGTGGCATGATGATGAGGAATCATGAGGAATCCGGCATGGGGTTGACATAGCATAACTCACAAAGCCCATCCCCATCCCTATCCCCATCCCACCACCCACCACTTTCTGGATCATGGATTGTCGGCTCCTGGTCCCCTTCACCCCCCATGAATTTCTCTCTGAGACATCCATGGACATTGATTATGGGGAAGTTGACCGGTTCCACACAAGGTTACTGAAACCACCAACATAATCGATGCGATTCACCAGGACCCTGGCGGTACACTCGTCGATCGGGGACGGGGAGGGGCGGGCGAACGGGCGGGCCACGATGTCGCAGGGAAGGACGGTATGTAGTGGTAGGGAATACCAAGAAAAACAAGCAACGAAGGTGTGTGGAATCATGGAGGCCGAGAATGGTAGGTGGATATGTGAATCAAAAACGGGCGGAAGGAGAATAGGAAAATAAAAATAAGAAATGGGACGAGCGCATGTGGAATCAAGGATAAGACGGGATGAAGGGAAAGACAACTCTTGACACTTGTCATCGCAACTTTGCAATACACAAATTTTTACAAACCCTCCCCAACAAAATAAGAACATTGGAATGAAGAAAACAACACAATATGCTTACAAGAACCCTGCCGTTCCTGA
Source organism: Colletotrichum scovillei (assembly GCF_011075155.1). NCBI lineage: Eukaryota > Fungi > Ascomycota > Sordariomycetes > Glomerellales > Glomerellaceae > Colletotrichum > Colletotrichum scovillei. The sequence continues at coordinate 2,905,131 of NW_023336262.1, forward strand.
TCTCCTCCTCCTCCCGACACCTGCTGCGATGGGTGATCCAACGGCGACGACGACGATTGATGATGGTAAGCCGGACCCTCGTTCACAAACTGCACCCTCCCAGCCCTCTCGCTCTCCTTCTCTTCTCTCCAGTACTCCTCGAAGCCGGCTCGACCGTCGCCGCTCGTTGACCTGTCATATTGCTGCCGTTGCTGCTGCTGGCCTTGGTGTTGGTTGAGGTGCTGCTGCCCCTCCCCCGCCCTCACCGAAGCCTCGTTCTGCAGCCGCACCTGATCGTCCGCCATTACCGCGCGACACGCCGCGAATGTCAATTGAGAATAAGCTGGGCGCTGCAAACTTCACTGCCGACAATGGCGAGGTGGGTGGTGTCGGTCGGTGTTCTGTGGTGGATTGGTGAGATGTGAGTGAGTGAGTGCGTAAGGTGAGTTGAGTGATGAGATGAGAGGTAAGATGAGCGGGGTGACGTTTGGCGTCGATGACTTCCGATTGATCGATCGCTCACCAAAAAAAAAAAGAGTCGTCACGTTTTTTTCCCTCTCTCTTTCGTTTGCAGATGATTAGGTAGACATGTTCCCACCGGTTCGGAGCGGAGTTTTGAAACTATGGGAAGGGGCAGCCCGTGAGGGGATTTCGCCCGCCTTAAAGATGGGCGAATTCCAAATTCCCATGGGCGCCTTTTTCTTTTCTTCTGCCCGCCTTCGGGAGGAGACCTCATTCTCCTCCTCTTCATCAGCGCACCTCCACAAGAGCATGAGGAAAGGGCTCGGAGAATGGAGATGGAGAGGGCGCCAGAGCCAGCTAAAACTTCCTCGCCCATTGGCAGGGACCACCAGAGCCAGAGCGCTGCAGCGTAGTGTACAGCACTGCACAGCACTGGAAACCGCCCCTCCTCCCAGGGATTCTCAGGGATTCTGAGGCTTGTTCGTCCGTCTGCCGGGCGGCACAGTGGCATGTCAAAGGGAACTAACCGACAGGCCGGAGGGGAGAGGGAAGCGAGCGAAAGGGACGGCGCTTATCCAATTGAGGGACAAGTGGCCGATCACCTCACGTGCCTGGCGCCTAACACCGTACCATTTTACCATGGGGGAGGGAGGCAGTGTCACCTCAGCTGCAATCTCGATAGAATCTATGAATTTGAGTTACCTTGATAAGATCTTGGTAAGGTACTGCATACCCATCCATTCCTTTGCGTCTTTTCAAATCAGATTCCCATTGGTGCAACGATTTGTCACTGATGAGATGGGCATCGAGAAACGAAAGGAATGGTAGCGGCTGAGAAGCTGAAGCCCTGAGGAACAAGTCTTGACAATGATTTGATTTTCATTTTACTGGCAGCGACCTTGTTGTGGGTTGACGAAAGCTAGGTATCGGTATCTCTTCCTCATCTTTCTCACATCCACTATTCCTAGAGCGGTTCAGGAATTTTGCTTCTTCAACATCTTCGACATGGTCTGCTTCCAGAAATATCTCCACCACTGTTCAACATCTCAAACCTCTTCGTCGTCTTCTTTACGCCCAAACGCCTTGCGGGAATCGTGTGATCAATGCCAAATTGGCCCAGATTCGCTTGTACTTTTTTGTGACCGTCCAACGCCGTATGAATGCATTTTGATCCCCTTCCTTTCTCACAGAGCCCGCTTCAGTCGTCGTCTTCGTCCTCGCTGGCGGTAGCAGTGTCTTCCTCAACGTCCGTCTCCGGAACGTTCTCGTCGTCGTCGTCTTCGCTGTCACTGTCGGCCGTCATATTAAGACCCGGGATAGCCTGGTAGTGCACGTAATCGTTCTGGACCCACCGCTTGCTCACGGGCAGCTGGTAAGGGTCGAACGGGAAATAGGGGTCAAGCTGGTATGCTTCCTCGTCTTGCGCTCCCGAGCCCGTATCTCGGAGTGCGCCGCCTGTGCCGTAGGTGTCTGATACGAATTGTGACAGTCTAATCCGCTTGTTCTCCTCGACGCGCGGGAAGATGTACATAAGACCGAGCTTGTGTGACAGTGTCGCGAACTCCTCGACAATAGCCGGTGCGCAGATCTTGAGAGGGTTCATCTTGCAGTATACGCTGGCAGAGAGCTCTTCTCTCATCCCTTGCATCCATTCCAGCTCGTGACCAAGATACGATGCGGGGTCCTCTGGGTCGACAAACTCGGGTGTAGACACGATCAAGTCGCGCCAGCGGAAACAGAACATGTACAGAGCGGCCTGTACTTGTGCGTAGTAGATTTGGTGCCTTCTCAGATCCGGTCCTCGAGCGTCCGCGTCGTGCTTGAGGCGGTAAATTTGCATCTGCTTGAGCAAGAGCGCAAATACTGTGCGCACCAAGTCGGACGGCACGTGGGCCCCTCGCGCCATGAATCCGGCTAGGTATGTTGCCGCCGCTTGACGCACGAAGCTCGGTCGGTTTTGCGAACCAAAGATGTGCATCAGACTGCCGACAAAGGTGTCCCGCAGGCGAGCTGACATTTGGCCAAAGTGGAAGAGGAGGAACTGGGTATGACGAGACTTGTACGTTGGCAGCACGATTTTTCCAAATGACTGTACGAGCAAGGCATATCGCTCCCATGCTTGATCCGAGTCGGGGTTCTCGAATAGGGGTGTGTAGTGGGCGAACAGCGTATCGAGGATAGCATCCAGCTTTTCAACATTGCCCTTGACCACGCGAATCTTTTCTTCATTGTCATCAAAGTCGGAATCATCGCTGTCGACGGACTCGTCATCGCTGTCCTCGTCCGAAGCATCCTCATCGCCCTCCCATGAGCCGGTATCCAAGGACTTGCTGAGCGCGTAGGCAACTGATGCCGTAAGGTCGTCGTCGAGGTCGTCGAGATCCGTCTGCATCTGGACATCAATCTTAACCAGTCGTGACAGCAGCACGTCGACAATTTCGAGGTCCAAATCTCCCGCGTATTCCTTCAACCTCAAAAGGTTGTTGACGTAGGCAACGAACATCTTTTTCGGGTCGTCATCGAAGGGGAACTTGGTTTCGAGGAGGCCGCGGAGAACAGGTGTGGCGGCGGGGAACATTTGGAGAATGTACTGAAGGCCGGTGTGTAGCCTTTCGCGCATCGTTGCTCGGCTGACGGTAGGAAAATCGGCAACGCTCCACTCTGATTGTCTGGAGTGGGAGAACTTTTCGACGATCATGGACAGGACATGCGTCAAATAGGATCCCTGGGCACTGACGAGGGCGGCCAGGAATTGGATATACACCTTGAAGAAGTCTTCGTCGCGGCCCAACCACGAGACCTGCAAGACGGTCTTCACGAGGCCATTGCATGCCTTGTTCTTCAGCAGCGGCACGCAGCTGGTCAGCGCCAGAACGTAGCCCTTGAGCTCTTGGGGCTTGAGCGTATCCTCGTCTTCTCCGGCGACGGGTGGCAGGTATCGCTGCTTGTCGTTGGCGAAAATCTCCTTGAGCATGTCGTAGTCCTCGTCCTCGCCCATGAGGTGCTCCTCCAGTGCCTTCCTCACTTCCGAGTTGACCTCGTCCATTGAGCGACTGCCAAACTCGAAGACGCGGTTGTTCATTTCGTTGATGAGGACTTTCCGCCTCTTTGTCGGGCTCGAGGGCGGGTCATCGAACTCGATTTCGTCAGCTTTCCTCCGGCCGAGGACTGTCGTTTGACGCAAAATGCTTTTGATGGGCGTCGCCGTTCTCGGTGGTGGACCAGACCGGTGTCTGGAGATTGGGGTGAAAGGACGCATGAGATTGGGTTGTTTGTGGTGGTCGAGGCTCTGTGCTCTCGCCTTCGTCTTTCCTCTCTTTCTTTCGGCGGCTCGGGCTCGAGGTCAGAACTTCACAGTGGTCGGCGGCTGGGAATTCTCATTGAAGGGTCAACGTGTGGCGCGAGGATCTGCAGAGAAAGTCGTTATGCATGTCTCGGTCTCTTGCGACAATGTAGACTCGCTTCGAATTCTTATCCTCGAAAGAACGTGTTGGTTTCTGGGCGTTGTTGTGTCGGCCGACCGAGATTATTTCGTGGTACGGTGGCGGTTGGTTGCCTGGCAAAGTTTCTGGTTCGGCGTGAGCTGCCGCCGACGCTTTTTTTCGTCGAGTGGGCTGCCCGCCGTTCTGTTTGGCTGCGAAGGGGGGAAAATTTTGAGACTGGAGGGGCTGCGCACGTGCCTCGTTCAACCTGGACTTGGGCTGGTGGGCTGCCCCAGGCTCAGTCTTTCAGAGCACTCAAGACCCCTGGAATTCGTCTGGACCGTGCACTCTCGGTAATGGAACAATGACGGGAGCTTGGTGGAATCTAAGTGGCGGCCGAGATACTGGGGAACCTTGAAGCCTATGACGACGTCCTTTAAGCTTCTTATTGGATATCTATTTCAACATACCATGGATGCCTACACCTACTTTACATACACACCTCACGGTATGAAGAAGTTGGATGATCAGGTCAGCCAGCAGCTATAGACTGACCACGCTGCACGAGAGCAAACATTAGATGACAACTGAGTCCATGTGCCTCGTTCGTTTGCGCGACGGAAGTGGAATAACAAGCTATCTGAAGTGCTGTAGCTACTAGTGCTTTGGAGATACGGCCCGGGTCCGTTTCCAAAAGCTTCGATGCTTGCTGAACTGCTCTCTGCCGATGCTCCAAGACCACTGATTGGTTGAGCATGGCTTACTGAATCGCAACGCCATTGGGGGGAATCTATCAAATAGACAATTGAGTCAAAGAAAAGACGAACCCCTTCCACTCCACACTTTTGGGTTAACCGTTCCGCTCCCCTTTCCATAACTGACTCCTGAGGCCCTCATATACAACCATGTGCCCCATTTCCATCCATGGCCAGGTAGTCTGAAGACTCCTGCCTCCGTACTTATACAGACTTGAACAAATGTCCAGGCGACCTTCATTCGTCGGGCTTGGTCGTCGTTAAGTCGCAACTAGTACATATATGTCGAGATGGAAAAAAAAAAAAAAAAAGATGAAATCGCCCTTTCAAAACACTATCCAGCCGTCTCAGGTGTGAATCACATTACTGGTAGCCGTCGGCGCCGCCGGTACCATTGTGCCCCGTCTGCGCGCCGTACATGTAGCCCTGAGCGTCGGCGGTGCTATCTCCTTGCTGGCCTCCGAGGACGCTGTTTTGTGGCTCGGCTTGGAAACTTCCTGCTCCGGTTGGCGGGTTGGCGCCGTAGCCACTGCTGCCTGGACGGTGGGAGGTTTCTCCCCTGTTGGACTGGGATTGCTGCTAGAACCGTCAGTTGAGCTCATTAGTCCTGTTTAGAAGATGATGACGGCGGAGTTCTGAGCCGATATATGAACTATACATACTTCTCTGTATTTCGAGAGGTAGATCTTGAGGGCCTCTGCGTAGTTCTCGAACCCCAAAGAAGTCATGGCGAATAGAATGTCTTCTCCGTTAACCGTCTTTCTCTTCTCCTGATGACACTTCTCCGAGGCTGTGATAGGTCAGATATCTCTTCAATCTCGTTGCCCCTAAGCTCGGGGAGAGCAGCGGTAAGAAATTGCACTTACCCTCACTCGTGATGAAGGAGATGAACTCGCTGACGCATTCCTGCATGCATTCTTTCGCTTCCTTGGCGATCTTTGCGTTTTCAGGGAGCGCATTCTTCATGATGCGGGCGACTGGAGCAAAGTTTCGTATATTAGCGTCAAGTTCATCGTACTTCTCACCGCCAGAAGCACCTGTTGTTTCTGGCGACTTTGGTGACGATTCGTGAGACATTGATCCCTTCTAGCCCTACGCTGTCGTCTTTGGTGATGTTTTGGTTGACTGTTTCGCAGCCAACGTCAAAGAACAGCGAGCGGAAGCGGAGAGCAAGCAAGCAGACTGGCCAATCCAGGTCATAGACCATAGTCATAGCAACCGCAGGCAAACAAAAAGCCTCAGGTCAAGCATCGTCGTCGTCGTAGTCGTCGTCGCTGTCTTCTTGATTTCGTTGGGGAAGGGGATCTGGCTTACCATTGGCTATGGGCAACCAGCGGTCCTGCTCCTTGACCTCGAACTCATAGGTGAGTCCACCTGACTGTGGGTCTTGAGCCTCGTTCATTTGTTCCTCTTCCGGTGATTGTACACCTTGGTCGACATCCTTGGGAGGAGATTGGGGGGAGTCCGACATATTTGGCTACCTGCAGCGGCTGCTGGCGTTCTTGTAATTTGCTTGGGCTGTTGCAGCTCGCACACACGATGGGCTTAGGATGATGTGTTCCCTGACACGTTGCAGGTCCGTAGGGCTTGCAAGTCTGGCGGCTTAGCTGCAGAAAGTGTGCGTCAATCCTGTCCTGGGCTGTCCTGGAAAGGATTATTTTTACTCGCGATCCCCTGGCAGGCCCTGTCTTGACTTCAGGCTATGACGGATCTTCCTGGGGTGGCCTGTATGCTGCCTTGCCCGGGTTGAGTTTGGCGACAGAGACTTGAAAAAAAGCGGGATGAGGGTGGCTGCGTTTGCGGGTCCCACAGGAATGGCCAACGTCTAGTCCAAGGAGAGGGTAGCGTCGAACTGGCAAAGACGTTTCTCGATCGCCCTGCTGCAGCTGTGGATATGCGCGGTCCTCCGGGTTGGTGCTCGAAGCTCGGCGCGGGTTTGACCTGTAAGGCGGAAGGTAGATGGGGTTTGCGAGTCGCGATGGGGGTGGGTGAAGTTGGGTCGAATCAGGTATCCCCAAGGCGAAGAGAGGTAAGGTACTTGTGTGAGCTTTTCGGGGCGGAGGTGCGGAGCGCTGCGTCGAAGAGGCGTGTGGGCAGCCGGTCCGTTAGTGGTACAGTACGGATTTTCGCGTGTCGTTGAGACTTTTGGCGGAGCTTTGGGCGCGCAAAGAGTCGACCTATGGTTACACACCGGTCGACCGGACGGGAAAGCCGTGATAGGGGAATCAAAAGGTAACAGCTGCAAAAGCGCGTCAGAGAAAAGCTTCGCTTGACCCGAACGGGACGGAGAGTGAGAGAGAGGGACGGGAAACGGGGCGTAAGAGGAGTGGGAAGAGGCCGAGCAGTGAAGAACCTAAGCACTCAACGCGCGCGTTGTGTGTGGTTGTGTGTGCGTGTGGTGTGTGTGGTTGGGGGGAAACATGGGAGAGGGGCCAGCAAGTGCCGTCGACAAGGGGTTGTAGAATTCTTTTCCTTACGTGAATTTGGGGTGTCTGAGTTGTTCGATCGAGGTCGCAATAGACCCTAACAATGCGCCTTGAATGGAGGATACACCTGTACTTGTTGATGGCTGCAAGAACGTGGGGTTGGTGCAGAAGGGAGAAATGGAGGGAAAGTGGGCAATGAAGGTGCGGTCAACAAGAGGCCGGCGCATTAAACACAATAACAAGGCCAAAGTCCCTCAAAGTCGCGCTGCCGACCAGCCGTCTTATCGATAACGTGATGAGTACTTCTGAGCTGTATTCATTCTACACCACTTAGGCAAGTACCTGTCAGCTCCATGCCGTCCTCCAAGGTTTAGCGCGGTACCTGGATCCCCCATCCATCTGATCCTCTTTCCTAACACCACGCGGCTGAGGGGATGCGCTCCGAACCTGGAAGCTGCGACTGCTTTTCGCATACTCCATTTTATTTACCAAGCTCACGCGCTCGGATGTCAGTTTGGGCGTCTGTCAGTCTGACGACATCTTCGACCCTGCAAAACCCCCCGTCAGACCACGAGGCATCCGAGATCAGAGATCAAAACTACCCTCCGGAAGCTAAGAATCCGTCGTCTGCCAACACCACCACGGGCTCGACGAAAGGTACAAGAAAGGCAGCTCATCTTTACCTCTCCCATCCCTTCCGACACTCCTGCCTAGCAAAGTTTGATGTGTCATTGCATGCATTCATGCTGTATCAACACGGACGCTGGTCATCCTGCCCGTCCTCCCGTATATGAGCGGTGTACGGATGGGCTGCGCGAAGCCACTTCACTAAGCTCAGAGGAGGGTAGCAAGCACGGCTACCTTGCCTTTCATCGGCCCATGGCGGACGCCAAGCGGGTGCATGAAGCACAACCGACAAAACGGGACGGAAGTATGATGTGAGCTTCTGTTCTTGCAAGTCTGCTGATGATACCTTTGATCTTGAGGTGGGGAAACTAAAGACGTCCGCTCAGGAGCATCGGTAAGCTCTATCGCGCGGGCCCATGCCCATCGTCCTCAACAGTTCGTCATCAAAAAGAAAGATGCAGCTGGCGCAATACGACAATTACCTATACCGATGTGGATTCATCGGCCGTGCGACTTGTGGCAGTTTGGGTAGCTCATCCGTTGCGACAAGACCGAGTGGGAGGGCGAGGGCGCCGGCTGATTTGACAATGGCACCGTCTGGAGTAAACAAGCCGTCGAACCTGTCAGCTGTCTTTCTCAACATCGCCCCCAACCAGACCGTGTCAGGCACGAGAAGGCTGACGGCAGCCTAAGCAAGCGCCCTGAATGACGACCGCTTGGGCCGAAACGTGCACCTTGGTTGGCTCGTACAGCTACTTGCCTCTTCGGGCGCGATAACTTTGGAGAGGAGCCTCTTCAATGGGCCATTTGAGATTCACGTACACAAGGCTGCGCAACATGACGTCCAATGATGTTTCTTTCGCCTCGCAGGAGACGAGAGAGAGCCCGAGTTGACGTTGGTTGCCCTGGGTACACCAACCAGACGTGCGACTAAACTACCACCTTTAGGAGGAAGAAAGTCGCGGAGAAATTCTTCCAATCTGTCTCAAGGAGGCGCCGGTCACCAATCGGCGGCCCATCGCCTTACAGTACGCCCGACCCTGCATGCAGCGCTGCAACAGACAACCGCCAACTCAGCCAGTCACCCTCATCGAAGTTGGGCTCCTCTGCTCTGTCGGGAGCCAATAACCCTTTATTTGGATTGGGCTCGGATTGGACGATGCCTGCCGCAACAAAAATGAAGGACCACCACCAAAAACTCCTGCGATGCAGTGATGCGCTGACCTTCCACTCTTGTTTTCCACGACCCTAGTCCGGATGATGCGGTTCCTACCCCTCCTTTTTCCCACTCATCATGGCGAGAGGGGTACGCAGTATGTATACCGTATCAGTATCCGTTCGCACTTCGGCCTTCCCTCGCCGTTGCGGGTGATTTCATGTCACAGACGAAAGGGTTGCATGTGTTGGCTGCGCTGCTTCTCACCCCAGAGCTGGTGACAACTCAGAGCTACATTTTGTGTCGACCCTGGTCTCTCACAGCAGCGCCGAGGGGTACCGGTCTGGTCTCTCTGCGTGAGCCATCAAGCCGTTCAACTACCCGACACCAGCATCGGGGAACAGGGCGATGTCGTCGCTGTGTCAATTTCGACTGTCAAGTCCTGCGCCCTGTCTACAACTCAATATGACCCTTTCTCGACATCATCCGAGGCCTAGGTATGGCCATGCATTACTAGGTCTGGGCGGTCGTCAATAACCCACTGCCTGTGTCCGAGACCATGTCCGTATTGGGTAGTCCATGATGTTGCCAACCCACTTACTGAATGCGATTTCGTACTTGTACCTACAGGATGCATGCGACTATGAGGAAACTCCATGGAAGAGCGAGGCGGATCTAGACCACTGGTTGCCTCCCGCATCTATTTGGTCCGCGGCCGACCACGGATCAGGGCCAAATCGTGCCGCTCGTTGGGCATCAGCTCGAGCAAGCATGATATCACGGCTGTAGGAACCCTCAGAATGGGAACATCAGTCGATCACCGCAGACCTCACGTTTCATCCCTTGGCACTTTACGAATCGGATGACCGCCTTCTGCCCATTAGACAGATAGGCTCCATATACGCACACGCGGGACAGCTTCTGACGTCTGGCCAGGCTCCAACCCGTCGCCGGTCACCATGGGCCGGTCCGCCTCCGCTCCGTGGTGCCTTCTCTCCCGAGTGGGAGACAAATTTCATGTGTTTAGCGTCATTCTTTCGAAAGGAACAACGTGAGCTAATAGGTAGGCACTGGTCTCGTAGCCCCGAAAAAAGGAGGCTTTCAGACGCGAGCGAACTGCCGTCAGGTTGTCAGAGGCCGCACGCAGCACACCTTTTCGTCACTAGGCCGCAGGACAGGCAGCCAGTAAGCACGCCTCGCCAGTTGGGTCGATCTCAGCCAGCCATCTTGAATCGCCAGATATGCCAATGATCTTTTCTCAGTGGTGTGTGCCAGTCTGACGACCTTTGCAAGTACGATCTTGTTGGGTACTGAAACGCGGCTACCGCCGTTATCTCTATTGCTTCCGAATGTCTCACAAGTCTACGACGTTGAACAACGCATTGCTGCCACTGCGTGGTCTTCATGTCTCTATTTTCCTGGGGCTGAGACGTATTGCTGAGTTGGCTTCCTCCTCTCATCGTAGCATCAACCCATGGGTATATTCGATGCCGCCTCATTTTGGACGCCTTTGATATTCGCATGACGACTTTGCTGTCCCTTGTGTTCTTCTCGGTAGTGGCCGCAACTAGAACGCCTGATCAGGAACAAACGACGAAGAAGCTGTCTTTTTTCCCCCGTCCAAATCACCCGTTCCGTGGATCTATGCGCAGCGAGCAGACCGAAAGGCCTTCGTCGTCAGTCTGCTGCACAGAGACTCTCGAAGCCAACGTCGCAGACCAACATTATGGTGACCCATTTCCAATGTTCCTAAGTCTCAGTTCTGGACAACCTGAACATTGTTCTTCTTCTATAATTCCACATTCGTCAGTAATCGTTTACAACCCAGTGACCTCATAGCAGGGCGGAAAAAAGGAGCAACGTCTCTTGCATCAAACACGAACCTTCCACTTCTCCAGTTCGTCCTGCTTAGCCTTGTACTGCTTGACAAGGTCTTCCAGGACCTTCTTCAGACCTTCCGAGTTAGTCGTCAGGGCGGGCATGACGTCCTTGACCGTCTGCTCCATGAGGACCCCGTTGATGAGGCGGAAGCACTTCCGGTCCTCGGATAGCGGTTGCAGGGTCTCTAGGACAAGCCTGTGTGAAACGAGTCAAGGTTAGAATAAGAATGGTTCATTTTCCGTGAGAGGCGGTGTGCCGGGGAGAGAGGAAACGAGGGGGAAGGGCGGGAAGGGGGTTCATCAAGGGTTCGTCATTTGAGTTTCTGAAGGAATGAACAGTGAAGAGCGGTGTGATGAGGGCGAACAGTTGGCGGAGGGCCATGCCGGAGTGAGTTCCGGTTTGAGAATGAGAGAGGGGAAGAGAGAATCCATCATGTGCCTATACCACCCTTTTTCCTGGATGACGAAGGGTTCACGATCTCATCCAGGATATTGGTGACGGCCTTCCTCTGTCTCTCAATATTACGACGGCGCGGTGAGGGCATAAGATGAAGTGAAGATGAGGAAGACTCGGAATAGGAAGAGAAAGACGCACTTGTGTTCTTCGGCTTCTTGTTCTACATCGCCAATCTTTTGCGCAATCTGTTGCAGGGTGTTCTTGTAGACGCCATATTGCGTTTGCAGGTCTAGGGAAAAGCAGGTTAGCAATGAAAACCATGGCGGGGTTAGATTTCATGTGTTTCTAGCCCGACGATCAGGGTAGGGAGTGAGTGAGTCAACTAACCTTGCTGCTTCTTCTGGCTCACTTGGGCCGCCATCGTGAGGTCAAGTCTGTGAGAGGTGAATGGCCAGGGTTGATGAGACCTCGTTGAAGAAAGTCAGGTAGGCACAATGCAGGGCTATGAATCTCACAGTGAGGGAGCGAACGAACAAGCCTGAGGTAATCGACCCTCCTCTCCACCACCGCGCGCGAGCAGTGACCAACTGTGGGATGGAAGTTCTAGAAGGGTATTCAATGTGGCCCGAGCTTTTGCCGCGCTCTCTGTCACTCTTTGTAGGTACTCCAGCAGTGAGACCACCCCGAAAATGCACAAAGCCCGGCGCGCCGTCTGCTGCCCCACCGAGCCGAAGTGGTCTTATCCAATCCCTTGCAGGCCAATTCCCAATCTTCTATCGCATAGGAAACTCACCGGGAATTTCCTCTGGCGCATTCTACAATCGTGACCACGAAGCAAACACCGACGACGAACAAACTCTTCCTCCCACGACATATTGACAACCCTTCCCTTGACCTTTCTCAATTCCATATACAACCCCCGAAGCCGAATCAAAAATGCATCCTCACCTGCACACCAAGGACAACTTCGGTAAGTTACCAACAAATGCATCCGTCATGATTTCCATCCGCGCCCCTCCTCCTCCCTCTCCCCTTTGGGTCATTCAAACCCCGTCGCATTGCCACACACTACCCCCTTGCCCCCTCTGGGCCTCGTACCAAACATGAGAAGCGTCCATACTAACTGATTTCCTCCTGCGAAACAGAGTGCGAAGACATCATGGTCGCCCTCGAAGAGTGCCACGCAAAGGGCTTCATGTTCAAGTCCCTCGGCGGCTGCAACGACGCAAAGGACAAGGTCAGCGAGTGCCTCCGCGGCGCGCGCGCGAGGCGCACCGAGGCCAACCGGGCTGCTGCGAGGGCCAAGAGGGAGGAGCGCGAGAACCGGATAAAGGAGCTCAACAAGTCGCTCGGTCTCGATTAGACTGCGGATCCAACCACAGAAGCGAACGGACAACGAATGAGCCGCACCCTGTTGCGACTAGACGACTGGTGTATAGGTTGGAGAGAAGGGCAAGAAGAAGCAATGTACTATATCACGAACACTCGCAACTACATCGATTTTTGGGCGACGGCACTTGGGTCGGGGCGGGACACCAAAAATAACATGAGCCATCTAATGGTTTTGGGCGTCCTATAAGGGAGCAAGGGACTGTACCATAGATTGTACTCGATCGATGTTCTCATGTCGGCAGAGAAGAACAAGACAGTAAAATTCTTGAATAATTTGTATTCCTACACAACACTCATACTCTTTTCATCCTCCAACAATCCTACAACTGCTCCCGCACACTCATTCCCTTTACAAAGTGCGACGGAACTCGTTGCCAAAGGTGAAGAGACCAAAGACGGACAGCACACTGAGGAGGATCGGCACCGGCTTGCGGAGGCGGATGGCGCGGGGGATGGCGGAGCCACCGAGGACCGCCGAGGCGAGCAGACTCAGCTCGACGCCGTAGGGCTCGCGGTTCTGGATGCGGTAGCCGCCGAGGCCGTCTGCGCGAGTTCGGGTCAGTTCACTAATGTTGCCAACCTACTAAAGCTACTTATACGACAACATGAGGCGGTGGACGGACGCTGGGAAGAGGATGGAGGGGGGATGTTGAGAGTTGGAGGAAAGGGGAAGACGGCGCAGTGGATTTGCACGTACAGAGAAGACCGACGCTGACTCCGGCGACGATGGATGGGACGGACTTTGTTCGGGCGTAGCCGGCGATGCCGCCTCCGGCCGTCAATACGGCCAGGGCGAAGGAGGGGACAGAGAGGTCAGAGGACTGCGCATGTTGTCTTTTGTTAGCTTTGTGTTCTTGTGCGAAGGAAACAAGTCATTGTACCATTGTGAAGTAGTTTGTTTGTGAGAAATTACTGGTAACACGAATTCAATCGATGTCGAATTGCGATTGAGATGAATTGAAGTGAGAAATAATAACCTAGTTCCTTGGTGAGCAGAGGTGAGGAAGTTCCATTGTTTGCTTGCTTCGGTGCCTCGGGAAGTCCAAGCTTCGGCCTCCCACCCACTCAAAAAAGGAACAGCTTCTGGGAAAGCTGCTGGATGATCTCATCCATCAACGGGTCCCTGACTAATCACGACATGTCCCAGGGGCACGCCGCACCGGGAGTCGCCAGGGACCACCACTGGACTGCTACCCCAGATTCGTGGCTTGGCAACGCTCTTGTCCAGGGGTACAATGCCACACCAGCCACATCTATCACCTGACGCCCTGTGGCTTCAAGCTTTCGTGTCCTCCAGAGCTCCCCCCCAGCTCTCAATTGTACCAGTGACCGCAGTACGTACGCAGCAATCGAGACAATCTGGAAGGAGACATTTCCTCAACTCTTCGGTCCACCACCCACCCGAACTCCCGAATTTCCTCCCAAAATACCGCCAAACTCTCCCCTCCCCTCCCCTCCCCCGATTTCCACGATCAAAAACCCCAACAATGGCACCCAAGCGAACCGCCTCCTCCCAAAAAGCAGCACCTGCTGCTGCCGCGCCCGCAGTCCACCACCCCGAGCCGCCCACCTCGCCCGCGGGACCGACCGCCGCCGCCGCGATCCCGGGCACAATGACCTCGCAGCCCAAGGCCGTACCCATCACCATGACCCCCAAGAGCACCGGCAGCGGCAGCGGCGCCCAGAACTGGGACCAGGTCCTGGCCAACATTTACAACCACTACGTCAAGAGCACGCCGCAGCGCACCAAGCTGATTGACGTCTTCATGGCATTCTTGGTCGTTGTTGGCGCGCTGCAGTTCCTGTACTGCGTGGTTGCTGGAAACTACGTATGTCTTTTCTTATATCTTACCCTCTCAATTGGTTGGAGGATTCTTGCCTCTTGGAAATCACAGATGGGGATTATTTGCACAGTTATGGCTGAAGGAACCTTGGTGGATCATCACATGGAAACCTACGGACGAACAATTGCTAACGTCATGATGCGAAATAGCCCTTCAACGCCTTCCTCTCTGGTTTCTCTGCCACCGTCGGCCAATTCGTTCTCACTGGTAAGACAAAATCAGAGCAGCACACTTTACAATTGCTGACATTAGTCGTTTAGCATCCTTGCGCATCCAGACCACCGAGGCCAACAAGTCCGACTTCCCCTCCGTATCACCTGAGAGGTATGCCGGTCCCCTTCTCCCCTCTCCTCAGTCGCAAAAACACACGAACGGAAGACAAGTACTACAGAGACTGATACCATAATGATAGAGCTTTTGCCGACTACGTCGCATGCAGTCTGATTCTGCACTTCTTCTGCGTCAACTTCATAAACTAAGAGCACGTACCAGATGAAAGGAACAGGAGACGAGTTTTTGATCTTCCAGTCAGGACAAGAAAGGGGGGTGTTGGTCCCCAAGGCCAAAGACTGAGGTTCGATGCAGGGGGTGGATAGACCAATTGGTGGTGAAGCATCAAAGCTACAACACCACAATCGCATGAGCATGCGGAACGAACAAAGCAATGTACATTATTTGAGCAGGCGTTGCATCACAGCACGGTAGATGTCTAAGAGAAGAAAAAAAGTGCAATTCTGGGAATCATCATGGCAGCGGACTCCAAAATTCTAGTTCTATAATCCTGACAACCACCCACCAGCCTCAGCTTCCTAACCCCTGCCCTATCACTCAGCACCCTCGGCCGCAGGCTGATCCTTCGGTGGTCCCGTCGAACCAGCTCTAGGCGGCGGCGGCGGTCCCCCCATCTTCGGGGGCGGCGCAACAGGCGTACCCCTCCCGCTGGGCGCATTATCCGCCTCCCTGCTCTTCTTCTCCTCCTCCTTAAAGTAGTCATCCATGAAGTTATTGTTCCCGCCGTGATGCCTCTCCTTCTTCTTCCTCGTCGTCGCCGTGCCCGCAGGAGGCGGCGGCGCCGCGGCGCCCGCGCCCATCATTTGCGCCGGGACCAAGAAGTCACCCCCCGTCGGAGGAGGAGGTGCGCCGAGACCAGGCGTGGCGGGCGAGAAGAGATTCTGCTGCACCTCGCCTACGGGGCCCGCGTTCCCGTACAGCGCGGCGGCCGGGTCGGCCTTCTCCCCGCCAGCATCGAACATCATCTCGCCCGGCGCGTCGACGGGCTCGTTCAGCGGCGCAGGTAACCTGTGCAGCGCGCCGTACCCCAGCACGCACCCGAGCGCGCCTTCGCCACCCCACTCGCGCGTCGGCTGGATCGTCACCTCGCGCGTGACGTCGTACTCGTTGTTGTACACGTACAGGCGCAGCGGGCGACCGATATGGTCCTCGACGAGCTCGCTCAGCCCGCCCTCGCCGTGGAGGGCGCCCTCGGGGCTGCCGAGGATATAGTCGCCGTACGGGAGGAGACCCGCGCCGTCAGCGGGGGAGTTTGCTGCGACGTCGAGGACGTGCCAGATGTTGGCGGCGACGGCGAGGGGGGTCCACTGCAGTGAGAGGCCGAGGGAGGCGGTGTCGTGGGGGACGAGGGCGTGGAGCTCGCGGGTGCGTTGACCCTTTGCGGACCAGAGGCCTAGGGAGACGGAGCCGCCTGCGCAGTTGCGGACTTCTTGGGCGAAGAGGCTTGGGTCGGGGTTGTCCTGGTGTGGAGGGGCGGCTTGTTAGTATTTGTTTCTAAGATGGGATGTATACTGGGCCACGAAGATTACGTACGATGGGCCGACCGTTGATGCCAATGATGAAGTCAAACCAAGGCTCAACGTTGAGTTCGAGGTTCGTGTTGCGGAGCACCTGGAAACCGAAGGAGCCCTGATTGTTCTGCTGGGTTGGTTGCTGCCCGTCCAGGCGGGACATGAAGCGGTTCAGCGCATTGAACATGGTGATGCGCTCGACGCTCGAGCTGAGTTGTCTTCTTGTATCGTTTGTGTTTTTGCAAGACCAGAAGATTCGGTACGGTACGGAAGATTGAGATCGGTATTGAGGTCTGTGGTGGCTATTTACCCGGTGTTTGTCGTTACGAGCATTCCATTCGTTCCTACGTGGAGCAAGCTGTCATCCAAGGTCCCCCATCAGCCTTGCAGATGATCCAAGCTTCTTTCCACACTAGTGGGGTCACCAAGTGGGACCTGACTTTTTAGCTTCCTGTTGCTTCAGCCTCGTTCATCTCATTTTCCATCACTGGGCGACTTTCTCTTATTAGTCTCAACATGTGATACTGTCTCGATGGTTCTGATCAACTAAACTCTTAATCCATAGAAACCTCCCTGATCACAGAGGGAACTGGGATTGAGGTTACCTCACACTTCATGCATCACCAACAAAATGAAGGCGGCCACCAGACTCCCCCTAACGGATGAGTGCCACCACTACAAGTCCAAGGCAGAAGTGCCTTGGGATCTTCAAAAGTGAGCCAAACCCCTCTCCTTTCGATCAAAGGTCACATCGCAACAGAAGCTAACAAGACATCTAGATACTTTTCCCAGCGCTACTCCCTCTTCTCCTGGTACGACGAGGGCGTCTACTTAACAGACAGCGCCTGGTTCGGCGTGACCCCCGAACCCGTCGCAAACCAAGTCGCAAACGAGATGTACCACACCGACGCCTCGAAACGCGTCCTCGTCGACATCTTCGGCGGCGCCGGCGGCAACACCATCGCCTTCGCCCTCTCGGCTCGCTGGGACCGCGTCATCTCCATCGAGCGCGACGCCGCCACCCTGGCGTGCGCCCAGCACAACGCAGAGCTGTACGAGGTCGCGGAGTACATCACCTGGATCCACGGGGACTGCTTCGACTACCTCCGCAAGCTGAGGGAGAGCCCTGAGGAGCTCAGTGAGGAGTTGAGGGTGGACATGGCCGAGACGGTGGTCTTTGCTTCGCCGCCTTGGGGTGGCCCGGGGTACCGGACCGCCGAGGTGTTTGATCTGAGCAAGATGGAACCGTATAATCTGGAAGACCTGCACGAGGCCTGCAAACCCATGGATCATGCGCTGTATCTCCCTCGAACGAGTGATCTGAGACAGGTGGCGAAATTGGCCCCGGAGGGAGAGAAACTTGAAGTAGTGCAGTATTGCATGGAAGGGGCGAGTAAGGCAATGGTGGCATTCATACCGGGAACGCTGAGCACAACACAATCAAAATCGTAATGAACATTTCTTCTTGTTCTAGCTCTTTCAATAAGGGCCACACTCTAACAAGCAAAACCTGCTTTTACAACGCCTTGACAACGCTACGTTCATCGAACAAATCCTTCAATAAACCCTGAACACAAAACTCCCGGTCTAGTGGCGCCATCGCGTACGTCGACTCGAAAGCGTAGATACTGAGCTGCCCAAAGAACGGCCGTAGGATCTTGCCCACGAGCTCGTCCTTTCTATCAATGCTCACTTCGTCATTGATGCCGCCAGGTCCAAGCAGTGGTCGTCTATGGGAGCTGCTCGTGGCCAAGTGCGCTGCAGGATTGCTACCCAACGAAGAGCTGGCACCCATAGTGCCAAGCTCCTCTGCAAGCTCATCGACTAGTGCAACAGGTTGGTAGTTGCTGGATCGATACACAGCGTCGATGGTGTCCGTGACGAAGAGCCACTCGTGAAGCTGGAAGTCATCCGGCGCAACGCAAATGAGCAGGTCTAGCAACTTGCAGGCTTGTAGGATAGAGATGTTGTTGTAGGTATCAGATGCGGTGCTGTGATCGGCAGCCACGACAGACGCGATGGCTGCATGAAGTTCGGCGTTAATAATCGGCCATAGCATAGCCAGGTGGATAGCACTGGTCTTCAGCACAAGTGCGCGGACAAGCATGAAGATCTCCGCTCTTGTTGTAGAGGAAGGTGAGGACGTCGCCGTGGCGCCGAGAAGTTCCACTACTTTGTCAGTAATGATGGGGAGCTCTGTGACAAATGCGTCCTCCGTAGCTGCGAGGACTAGCGACGCAGTGCGACGAAGGTTGAGCTGCGTCTTCCGATCTGCCTCCAATCGAGCGGAAGTGGCACCAACACCAAACACGATGCCGGCCGTGGTGGGCGGAGTTATGCGGGCCAGAAGCTCAGGCATACGTTCCTTGTCACTGACAGTCCATTGTCTAAGCAACGGCAACCAGTCGCTTCGGACGAGCTCAATGCTTGAGCTGAAGAACCGAGCATCGTTAAACGCGTCTCCAACATCCTTCTTCCACGTTTTTTGGTTATTGGGTAGCCTGGACAGTTCTTGTAGTAAGACTAGTGTGTGCTTGGACACAGTATCAGGGAAAGCCTTCGCTCTGAAGGCTGGATTGATGACATTTGTTGAAATTGTACCGGCTGCGGACAGCACACGGTCCGTTTCGACTAGGATCTTGGGTAGGTTCGGCACGATTGAGGCCAAGATTGCGACCACATCCTCGGCTCTATCGAGGACGCTAACCAGGGCAATCGTGGGGGCGCGGCGAACACCGTCGCGGTTCTTTTCCGACTTGTCGTTTGGTGCCGTATCTGAGAACGTCAGGGGCTTGGTTGTGAAGATCGCCGTTAGGAGCCGGAGGAATAGATCCTGTCCTATTTGTTAGTGTGTTCTTTATAGCATGTGTTCAGGTAATAATGCTTACCCCGAGCTCACGTCTCATCTTCCGCTGCTCCCCGAAATTGGTATTGTCGACCTTTTCGCCTAGGATAGCCGCGAACTCCAACAGACTTGGTAGTGTCTGTCTGTGTGGGAAAGGATTTGTGAGTAGATCACGCAGGAACGCCATGCAGTCGAGCCAAATCTCGTCCATTGCGTCGTCCTCCAGCGAGCGGGCATATTCAACCAGGAATGTGACGAGGTCAATGTCTTGGAGAGATGTTGTCAACGTTGATTTCCTCGAAGCGTCCAATGCCCCGGGGTTCGTTCTGCTGTAAATAGCATTAAAGATGGCAGGGATAGTGTGCTTTGGTCGTGAACCATCCAACGCTGGTAAGAGGTTGAATACTTCTGATTGTGGTACAGGTGTTGTAATATTGATAGAGCCCCGCCAGATTTCGATGACTGTCTCGAGACACTCCAAGGTCTCTGCTGCGAAAAGGTGCTCAAGCAGTCGTCTCGCCCGGTTTCTCATTCGAAGAGATGTGTAGTTGAAGGACGAAACAGATGTCAAGTCCTGAGCATTGATATCGCCCCCTTGGCCCCAGGACCAGATTGTGAAGCAAATGCGAACAGCATCTGCGAACGCAAGGTGCACCGTGAGTCTATCATTTGCGGTGGCACTCCGCGCTTGTGGGGCATCCGAGGTGAACACACCGGATACCATGGTGCCAAAGAACCCCGAAGGCTGCTGATCCGGACCCTTGACAACTTGCGTTCTGGCCTCTTCAATCAGAAGTCGCTCGTGTGCCCGGGCCAGTACTTGCTCCAAAGCGTTGAGTAGCGAGATCAGTGTAGACTCTGGCGCATTCCGGTCATCCTTCTTTGAATTGCCGTTGTCTCGGAATATGGATTGTAAGTCACTGAAAGTGTTGGAGACTTGTCTACATAAAGTCTCCACAAGAGGAATGAGCACCTGGAAGATGGTATCGGAGTAGAAGGGTAAGCATTCCGTCAAGAAGCTGACCCAACTGTCGAGAACACTGCGACTGCTGGGAGAGCTTAAGCCAGCCTGGAGACACTTGAGCAAGTTGGGAGGTGGTGATGTCGGCTTGGCCTCTGACTGTGTCGATACTCT
This sequence comes from Colletotrichum scovillei, assembly GCF_011075155.1. NCBI lineage: Eukaryota > Fungi > Ascomycota > Sordariomycetes > Glomerellales > Glomerellaceae > Colletotrichum > Colletotrichum scovillei. The sequence continues at coordinate 2,925,253 of NW_023336262.1, forward strand.
AAGGCTCTTGCTCGGTTCAAGACTCAGCTTTCTCTTTTCCGATGACGGAGAAGCAGGTACATCGGAGATGATCATGTCTCGGAGTTTCAGTGCATCGAACACGACGTCCAGCAGAAGAACCTGAACGTAGGGGTCGGGTCCAGCGAGCGATTGGAGGAGACGCTCGATGAGAACATTCTCGAGATGGAGGCTTCCAAGGGGCTCCGCGTAGGGGTTCAGGAGAATTTGGTGCATGACGGTCAAGGCATAGCGGTGAAGTTGAGTTGCTCGGACTCGGATGTTTTCGTCTGCAGGTTCGTTGTTGCCAGCGATGCACCGTAGACAAACGTGGATAAATACCTCTTGCATTGAGATGTCGCCTTCATGACCAGCTGTTACGGGTAAGCATCAGGTACCTTCAGTCAGGATTTCCTACTTACTCATCTGCGCGACATCCGGATGTCCACCATCCACGGTGATCGTTGTAGAAGCCAAAACCGCCCAGATCACGTCTGGCGCCCAGCGGAAAACATTCGACAGAGTTCTCAGGTAGTAAAGGCAAAGATCCAGATCGTCTTCAGCCGTGAACGTTGTTGAGTTGGTCGAAGTTGATGCCGACCCGATGTCGGTGCTCGCTCTAAGGAACTCTAATGCAGAAAACTTCCTCACGAAAAGCAAGAAGAGTCTATTGACGTCAGTAAACACTCTGGGTCAATACCTCTAACGACGGGCAAACCTACTTATCGATACCGACCAAGCTATTCAGCCATCCCTTGACAGTCATGAATAACTGGGTTCGTTCATCCAAGAGGGCATCGAGCATGAGAAAGAGAGGTCGCGTCAACATGACATCGTAGTTCTCTGACCCAGCCAGCCGGATCTGTGGAGGCTTCTCGGTCATGGGTGTTTTTGAACCCCGCCTTTCAGCACTGGAATCCTGCAACGTATGAGACCAAAGCACGCTGAACCTGCGGCCAGCATCGGCGGGACGTGATGCGAAGGACCCCTGAACGTCATTCTCGATAATGAGGCTGGCCAAGGCAGCCTCTATATCTCGATTCTGTGATGTAAGAGCAGTTTGAAGCTGCCACAATGATCTCACAGTCTCGACGTGGTACTTTGGTTCTGAAGCTGACAGAAACTCCCAAGCTTGTTGGACGAGTGGCGTGACAAGTTCGGTTAGGTTTGGCACCTCTATGCGCTCTGCAGAGTAAAGATGGGCGGAGAGGTACAGAATTGAGTTGAAGGAGGTGAAAGACAATGTGCTCGTGTGATTCAAACGCTCGTGAAGACACGAGAGGAGGAACGTTGTGTCAAGCTGGTACGTAGTCGGCACTTTGAGTAGTAGGGCGGTCAGAATCCTCCCTTTGGCGCCTAGTTCGGACCCTGCTTCGGGGTTCTTCAACCCTTCGCAGACCAGCAAGCCAGACTTTTGCAACAGCAATTCTCCAACCTCGATAGGCGAGAGTGGAACATGGACGGCATCGAGGTTTCCTTGCTCGTCGACATAGAATGCCTTGATCCGTTTCAAAAGTTCGACGGCAGGAAGTGAGGCCAGAACACCGGCCTCCATTGTCCTCTTGGACTTGCGGCCATCTGAAGATGGGAAGGCTCGATCCGGAATAAGGTCCAATACAGCTAGAGCAATGTGCAATGCCTCGTCGGCAGTCTTTTGCGATGGCTTTTTGGGAGAATTTTGCTGTCTTTCTCTCGTGTCCTCCAGCATGCAGATAATTGATAGAGCCGTAAGAGGCGCATGAATAGTGATCATCTCCTCCTCGCGGACATTGAAGTTTGCCAGGATGAAATTGACCAAATCCAATTTGTCGAGCCGTTCTTTTTCTGGAAGGTTTCCTGGTCCTATAGCCTGCGCTAAGAGACTGACAATCTCGCCGTAAATCAGACCGCTCTCGACACCATCGAAGAACACGCTGGCGCTGCGGAACACTTCGTTGAAGTCAGCTTTGCTGGGTGCATGGTCTCTGTACTGCTGGACGCTGTTGACAATCGGAAGGAAAACCTCAGGAACTACCAGCCCGCCAATTTCCCATCGATCCATGAGCGACAAGCATATTCTGTAAGGTCTCGCTCTCTCTGCTGGGCTCGAATCGCGGTCGACATTGATCATGCTCAACAGCGCCCTAGTTAGAGGCTGGAGCCCATGGTCTTCAAAGTAACTCGTCTTGGACGCAAAGTAGGAGTTGTGATGGTCCGTAGAAGATGGTGACTCGATACCGCTCTCACTTTCCCCGGGTCCAGGGTCCGGGCCGAGGAACCATGCCCAAAGCCTTCGGTTGAGACTCATATCTCTCCGGATGACAACACCAGCCGCCGCACGCAAAAGGAGCTCCAAGTCGCCTGGTTTGACATTCGTCTGTAACACCTTGGAGTGTAAGGGAAGGTGGGTGACCAAGAGATCTAGGAATCCTCGCTGGATGAGAAGTTGTTCGTCTGCAAGCCCCGCAGCAAAGCAACGTAGAAGCAATCCAGGTTCTGGAGAGGTGACCATCTGTGCGAGTTTCGCCGAATGCTCGTCTTCCTGGACGCCATTCTTGCCTGGTTTCCCTGGTAGAGAGGTCTCGCCTAATTTGGGCAGGTTCCTCACAAGGTATGCTAGCGCCCCAGCTCTCCGACTTGATCCTGTGATAGAGGCCAAGAAGAAGCATTGCCAGAAGAAGTCATCTCCCGATGAATGTGGTCCATCCAGCTCATCGCTGCCTGCGGGTCGGATCGCGGTCTTGAAGCTCTCCATCAATCGCAACGTTCGTTCAAAGTCCTCGCTAGTTTCGTCCTCGGGGCCAGGCAAAAGGGCCAGAACAACTGATTTCATGGCTGGTCGAAGAGATCGGGGGTCTATGTCTAAAAAGTGGCGTTCAAGAATGTCGAGAAAGGGGGATCGGACGGATAGAGAGGCAAACGAAAGAGTCGACGCCAGGCCAGGGAAGTACAATGGTAAATCCTTGGATAGTCCATCGGTGCCTATGGTTGCGAATATGTAGCTGTAGACTTCGAGTGCTTTTTGGTGCACGCCGGACGGGAGGGAGGGGTTGAGACATTGCGACAGGCGTTTCGCGACGATGGCTTTCGAAGGGATGGTCGTGACCGACGGGTGTCGGGCTTGCAGTGCCTGATGAGTATGATTAGTCTCTCGTCGTTTTGGACATCGGTTCGCCATCATTGAAAAAAGACTCTTACCTTGAGGAGGCGATTCAGGAAGGAAATATAGTCAGCCCATTCCTGTAAAGCCGTTTCAAACAGAGTGAGGGCCCTTTCAACACCAGAGGCGTATTTGCGGTAGTGCTTGTCCTTGGTCGGTGCTTCCTCTATCCCATAGAATCAATACATGACGTCTTCCCAAAGTCAAAGACAAAACGCTTACCAGCTCCGAGCTGGTTCCTCCATTGACGAGGAAGAGGAGACTCGCGGCCTGAGCTCTCTGGGGAGACGGACCGACGGCCAGAGCCAGGCTCAAGGGCCATGATTGCTGAGAATGGGCGTTGATTGAACGAGTGAGTACATCAGTCTGTTCTTGTAGTCTTGTAAGGACGGTATCGCATCGCTGCCTAGTCTTGGACAATCAAGCTGGCGTCGGTAGTCGTCGCATGCAGTGATCGTGAACAGGGTTTAGAGAGCCCGGTGTTGCTTGAGCTCGAAAGGCTACCATGTCTCCTTCCAGACGACAGGTGTACAGTGGGGTGGCACCCTGAAAGCTCCCAAGCTTCCCATTGGCCAGGCTAGTTTAGCGACCGTTCTCGCCTGGCGAGGCTGGCACAACACTCTCCATCAGCGCCGAGATAGGATAAAGCGCAACGTCATTGAGCATTGGATTTGGGGTGCACCTGGAAATTGTGGGCTCCTTGCATTCTGTCGCTTTTCCACCTTGATTGGACACTCCACCACTGAGCCTCATGATATGAGACACATCTTTCAGCACTAGAGACAAAACTTCTGATGGAAATTGGTATTTTGTTCCCGGCCTTACCAGTTTCCCAGGTAGTGTGCATGCAACATGGTCTGGACAACAGCTTGGTTTAGTCCATGCCTTGACTTGGATCCTGATCATTCTTGAGATTCCCGTGCATGTTTACCAAGTGCACATACAACCTCTTGCAGCAATCGACGTTACTTTTATCTAGGTAGATAATCAGCTGCCAGTGTATTGCCTCTGCTCAAGTAAGCTGTCAAAGTCCGGAATGTTTTCTCCGGCAAGGGAGTTTCCGCTCGGCCATGGGATTTGCAAATTCCCATGTTGCTCCCTGCTCTGGGGGCATTTGGCCCAGCTCCGGTCCCAGGTCAGGCGAGCAAGTGGGCCGAGACAGGCTCTGATTAGCGGACCGTTCCCACTAAGGCACTTTACGAAGAGGCTGCCGCACCACTAGATCTCGGCGGCCCCTCCTACGCATCATCAGCAGGTCTGCGCTAACTTGGGACGATTTTCGTCCTTATCCCGTCGGGTCCCTCTTTCGCTCCTCTTCCAGTGCCGTCTTCAAACCTCACGTTCCCAACTTACCAACCTACCTATACCCTAGGTGAGGTCTCGAATGCCAGTCATGGCGGCTTGAACCTGGTTGGCGACCCAAAGTCCAGATAAAGTCAAACATCACCCTACTTCTAGGTAGTCTGCAACATCGCCGCGCTTCTTTCCACTTCCCGACCACCTAGCTGAAATGCTCCCGCCATCGCAATCATGGGCGAGGACCACAAAACCGGCCCCAGCGAGGAGCAACCTCCCCCTCTGCCTCCACGGCCCTCGATGGAATCGAACGACTCGATAGATTCGAGAATGGCCATGGCAGCCGCGACTACCGCCGTTACACCTCTCGATATCCAGACCCTGTCTTTCCCAGATGGTTCGCGCGGCACTTTCTCGACCACAGGCAGCAGGGCCGTTGCAACCCCAGTACAGTCCTCGAGCGGCCAAGCTACTCCAACGAGGACGCTGGGCGAGGGCGAAGATTCTATGAGTATCGCCAGCTTCTCCCCGACCCTGCGGCCGCCCAACGACATTGCAAGCCTGTTGATGGGGGAGTTCAATAAGAGAAGTCCGGCATGGAACCTCCTCAGGTCGCAATCGGCAACTGTGCCGCCCTTCGAAACCTTGAGGATGGACAACACAACCCGTAATCTAGCTGGGTTTGAGCACGAGTTTGACGACCTACCCGACGAGGCCGACACGAGTTTCAAAGACGAAGACCGAGTCACCATGTGGAAGGCAAAGTTAAAGCACTACATGATCCTTTCGTCGGCGGGCAAACCCATCTACAGTCGTCACGGAGACCTGGGGCTGATCAACTCGTCCATGGGCGTCATTCAAACCCTCATATCATTTTATGAAGGGGCTAAGAACCCCTTGTCCGGCTTCACCGCTGGGACTACGCGATTTGTTGTGGCAACGCAAGGGCCCCTCTACTTCGTAGCCATCAGTCGGCTCGGCGAAAGTGACTCACAGCTACGAGCGCAACTCGAGGCTCTATATATGCAGATCTTGTCAACGCTGACCTTGCCTACGTTGAAGAATATTTTCGTCCATCGACCATCGTCCGATCTTCGAAAACCACTCGAAGGAACTGAGCCCCTGATTTCGTCCCTTGCCGATAATTTCACGAAAGGCTCCCCGTCAGCACTGCTTGGCGCCTTGGAGTGTCTCAAGCTGCGCAAGTCCCAGAGACATGCCATCAACAATGCCTTTCTCAAGCAGAGGACAGACAAGCTTTTGTACGGCTTGATTGTAGCCGGTGGTAAGCTGGTCAGTGTTATTCGTCCGCGTCGCCACTCTCTGCACCCAAGCGACCTCCAACTCATCTTCAATATGCTATTCGAATCGGGTGGGATCAAAGCCGGCGGCGGAGAAAATTGGATTCCCCTGTGCTTGCCGGCCTTCAACAATCGCGGCTACCTGTACATGTACGTCAGCTTCTTCGACGGTGTCGACGGCGAGCAAGCCACGGGGCAAGAGGCGCCGGTACACAAGGATGAAGAACTCGCCATCATCCTCATCAGCCCGGACAAGGAGTCCTTCTTTGAGCTCAAGCAAATGCGTGATAACGTCGCTGCTTCTCTGGCCAAGTCGGGCCATCTCTCTCTGATACAGACCGCTGCGCGTGCTGGACGGCCAAAAACCACAGACATTGCCCCCGGTGGTCAAATATCGCACTTCCTCTACAAGTCCCGTGCGAACGTGCAGTTCAGCATGTCCGCCCTCGACCCCGTATTCTCCTCCCTGATGGCCCGTCGCCGCCTCATGGGCCTGTATCATCAACTTCACGCTGCCGTCCACGCGAAACACTCCCATATGCGTGTTCTACATTCCGTCTCCGAGGATGCTACTTCTTTAGCCTGGATTACACCAATATTCGAATTTTACTGCGTAGCCGGCCCCAACGTGAGCCGTGCCGTACTGACCCAAGGCGCCAACAAAGTCATTCAATGGGCCCGTCGCGAGGAGGAACGGGTCTTCATCATCGGCGGAGGCGTATTCTGATCCAAAGAAACGGGATGACCCCTTGAATATTCGGGTACATGTCATAGGCTTGGACTGGTTAGCAATTAGCTATTAGAAATTACAGGAGCTGGCCCTCAGTGGCCATGCTGACTGAGAGAGAAAGATTCTCTCGACAAACTACTGGGGTATCAATACAAAGATGACTCTACATTCAAAGCCATCTACATCGTGGTCCACCACGCCTCTGGGATCTTTGTGAGCCGAATAGTCGCCAACGTCGAACGTGATTCACACTCCGCCACCGCTGTGATATCAGCCTCGGTTCGTTCCATGTCCTTCCTGCCCGAGTCCGCTTCCAACTTTTGTCCACAAGAGCCGCTCGACGACTCCTTGCCCACGACAGCAGCAGCAGCAGCAGAGCCCAACTCTCTATCCTCTTGCCACTCCGCCAGCTCAACCGCAAACCCCAACTCATCGCCACAGATCCGACACCTCGCCCTCCCCTTCCCTTTCTTGTCCTCCTTCTCCCCGCCCTTCCCGCCGAATAGCCGACGCAGCAAATCGACCGACCGCGCCGCGAACCTGGCTATCTTCCTCCTCCGGCGTCCGCGCTTCTGGCGGCACCCGCCGCTCTGGTGGCACCACGGTACCTTGGGCAGCACCAGGAGCTCTTCCTTCTCAGCCTCTTCCTCTTCCTTCTTCGCCTTCTTCTCTTCTTTGCTCTTCTTCGGCTCGGGCGGGAACACGCCAAGGGGATAACTCGGCGTCGGGGGCGAGTGCCGAGGAGTCTCGGGTTGAAGAAAGATACCGGGAGTGTCGTGGCCTCCATCCCTACTACCCCCTCGTCCCCCATTCACCCATCGAGCGTCGCCGCCCCACGGACTAACAGACACCAACGCCACGGAGTCCCTCTTCTTCCTCTTCTTGTCAATCTTCTTCTGCTGCTTCTCCATCTCCTTCTGTCTGATCTCCCTCTCCTTCTTACGCTTCTCCATCTCCATCTCCTCGGCCTTCTTCTTCTCCTCCTCGGAGGGCGCGGTGCTACTCTCTCCCTCCTCATCAAACTCCCTCACCAACTTGCGGACCGTCATCGTCACCTTGGTCCGCTCTTCACCACCACCGCCTGACTCGGACGAGTAAACCGACGACAATGACTGCGGTGACACAGACAGAGACGTCTTATCGAGAGAGTCATCTGCGTCGGCAATATCGGTCATGACGCTATCCTTGCGCTCTACGGCGTCATCCGCATCCGCACCATTGCGGCGGTCGTTGACAATGTACTTTTGTCTATATTCCAGGTGGAAGAGTTGGTCCCCGTCGAGACAGGTATGGTTCCCCGCCGCTGAAGACGACCGCGACGACGAGAGGTGTTGAGTCGGATTCTCGAAGAAGGAAGGATGTTGGATGACTAGGGGAAGACGGTCTAGGGGGGACCTGAGGTCCTTCATCTCTGACAGGGAGGAGATCATTGTCGGGCTTTTTTGGGGATTGGTTTGCGGGAGTCAGAGAAGGGGAACGATAGTGTGAATGGAATGGTTTTGCTGGGCTACGCTCCGAGTCCGGTCGGTGAGGCTTGATGGAGGTCGGTAGTGCTATTTCCCCTGGAACCGTCGAAGGAGCTGGTGTTTGAAGCTGATTCAGCTACAGTTGGAAGTTTGATGTAGCTATATGTGACGCTGAGGAAGCCGTCGATAGGGAGTTGGGTAGTAAAGCCGAAGGTGAAGCTATCGACGAAGCTACTGGTGTGCCTGATGGCAAAGCTATAGGTGTAGCTAGCTATTGATGAAACGAATGGCAATGTGTAGCGAATGTCCAAGTCTTGAGACGACTTTATGATTTGTATCACGATAGGTTCTAACGAATGTCGGTTGAACGAGCGGTATGGTGGAGTACCTTAACGAATGTACGGTGGTCGCGCGGACAGTATGTACCGAGGAAACCTTCACATCGACAGATTCCCGTGGGGATAGCTCGGTTTTGTGATGGCCGGGTATGAAGCCACGAGAACCTTCATGGTCAATCAGCCCCTCCGTCATGTATCCCGTATATGGCCGTACATGATATGGTAAGGTCAGCATCATGATGCAAGCCCTCCAATTCTCGCTTAGCGCCTTCTAATCACAACGAAATGTGTTAAATCATATCGCATTTTATTGATTCCGTGAGTCTGGCCCTGATCTGGTCAAGCCACTTCACGATGTCTCGTTCTCAACAAACCCGCCATCACCCATTACGTCCCAACCAACCGCACGTATCATCTACTCTGGCCCGGATCCATCACCTCGCTCATACCCCTCCCAAAACAGCTACAAGTCTTTTTCCCAAAGAATTCATGTTCTTGAAAATCAAAAGCAAGAAACGCACCCAATGACGATAATAATGACTCCAACATTTTCTCTTTGACAGTTAAGAAATGATTTCGCTTTCGTTTCGCCGGCCCTTGACACAGATGGAGACAGCTTGCCGGACCCATCTCTTCATCCTCCTTCGTACTTGCTTCGAATGACCCGGGGTGGCCGTGGCCCATTCACTATGTACAACTGTCGCGTCAGAGTTCTTCGAGCCGGTCAGACCGGTTGGTTGGGGTCGCCTGCCAGTGCGCTTGTTTACACGCTCTCGAAGGTTCAAACGCGACTTGGTGAGGCGAAGTCTGAGATTCGACAGCTTTTTCTTGAGGATCCTCGGCCGGAAAAAAGTTAAATCAGAGCTGAAGCTCCGAGAATCACTGAGATCAAATCCATCAGGGGACGCACTCAACCTATAGAGGTTCGTGTCAACTGGGTGCGCCAGAGGGATGTCGCGTTCATGCAGGTGCCCATCTCTGGAGTACCTTGCTGTTGGAGAGACACGGGCCGGTAGATTTTCCCCGTCACTTGGTGTGAGCTGTACATATCGTCTTCCTTTTCGCCGGTAAGCCATGCTGCCTTGGCGTTCCTCATGGCGTACTGGAGTGAATAGGTCCTTGGCCTGGTGAGCCGGTAAGTCGGCAAGTATGCTCTGTTTGACACTGGAGCGACGTCTGACTGTGCCGTTCTGGTCTTCTGGAATTGTGTCCACATTCAAGGCCAGTCGAGACGCTTTGAGTCGAAGTTTTTGCTTCGATGGGCTTGGAACCACAGTCACTTTCATTTTCGGACTCGGTGCATCATGGCCCGCCTGTTTGTGCTCTCTTCTGGGTTGAATCACTTCATGCTCAATGCTCGCCCGGAAAGACTCATGGTCTTCCACATCGGAATGCGCAGTAATTCTAGGACTCGACCGTGGAGTTGCAAGGATTTCGAGCTGAAAGGGTGAAAACTTGACTGGAAATCGCAAATCGTCCCCAGAGGCCCCTGACACTCGTCTCAGTTGAGCTTGCGCTTCCTTGGGGAGGGATGGCAATGCCTTCATCAAGTGCGGGACACTGCTGCTTGTACTCAAGTAATGGTTCGTAGGAATGGGGGTCGAGGAGAGTAGAAGATTGTCCGCTTTGGAGGCTGGTGGTGCTGTATGACTTCGGAGACTTGCTGTGCTGATTCGAGCAAGGGCTCGGTTTCTGCGATGGCCTCTGAAGAAAGGCCTCCACTGAAGGTCAGGATGGGTTGCGCCGTTTGCTTCAAACTCATTCACCATATTCCCCCCCTCCAGGGGGTGATTATGCTCCATTTCAGCTTTGAGGTCTTTCGACTCATCTGCATCAACCTCGTGAAGCCCAGTCGGGTCTTCATCCTTGCTCATGAAGGGTGACCTAGCAATACGCTCGAATGACGAGACCAAAGCCGCAAGGTCGGATAGGCCAGGTTCAACTGAATGGCGTAAACTCGAGCGGAGAAGCGCCGCGAGGCCACTGTGGGACGGGGCTCTTCTGGATAGCCGATCTCGATTGAGCAGCTCTAATCGCAACGTGCTGGGTTCGTTGGGGCCTGAAATGATTTCGTCCGCACTCTTGAAATGGGATTCAGACGGTGCCCCCGTTGTATGCCCCGTTGTATGCTCCACAGCGGGATGGGAAGTATCAGCGTTGGCTTCCGTTGTGTGGCCTTCATTCCCTTGCTCATGGCCTCGAGACGTGTTGGCATAGTCTTCCGCGTTTTCTTCATCTTCGACATTGTTATGTCCGATGTTTTGAGGCTTTGGAGTCGTTTGAGATTGCTGGAAAGTTGCAGTATCGACGGTCTGTGAACAATGTACAGACATGTTCAAATCGTTATCAACATCGACAGGGCGAGAAGCCGATGTCCCATCAACCTCGAACGGGAATTGTTCCAGCATTGGAGGAGTGGTTCTGGAGCTCAAGCGCTGAGAAGGTAACGTTTCTATGTCATTGGCAGGTTTCTTGGCCAAGGCTCGACAATCATCACCGGACGAATCGCTCGAGTCTTTCACAGATATGTCGACGACAGCATCAAGACGAGCCTTCGTTTCGTCTCGAAGTACCAAGGCTCTGGTAAGGCTCGATGCTCGCTGAGGAATCGGAGCTAAAGGCAGCGCCAAGGTAGAATCCCGAGGATCTGTTTGGCGTTCCGGGGTTTCAAAAGCTTCGGTGTAGTCGTAGTAGAAAGATCCTGCGGGGCGAATTGCGCGTGACAGATTGGGTTCCGAGTTTGAGGGTGATCTGTAGTACATCTCAATGACCGAGGTCAGGCTTGAGGATCTCGCACTATGATCCGTGGATGGTCGTCGTGGTCTGCTCGCAAGCTCGTTACCCCACGGGTAATGGTACTCACGATACCCAAGAGCGGATCCGGTAGGCGACACGAAAGAATTGGAATGCGGTAGAGACGGCATGGATTGGTTGATGCCGCCGGGAAACGCATTGGAAGGACCAAATCGTTGCGGTTGTGGAAAGGTTGGCTTATACGAGCCATGCACAGTCCTCTGATAAATGATGAGCTCCTGTTACGCTACACTTTGTGGAGGGCTATGAATGCTTACATATGAGATTCGATCTATTTCGACCATCCTACTGTAGTCAACAAGTCCATTCTCCGTGAGAGCCGGCGAAGATGGCCGAACTCCGGGCCGTTTCAGTCGAGTCGGGTAGGGAAACGGGGAGCGTGGTCGTTGCAAGATGCCGCTACTCGAATGGCTTTGGAGAGTACCAGATGACTTCTTACTGGACAATTTCCGAGAACCACATGTGGTCAGGGAGTATGAACGCTGGTACGGCCCATCGATTTTGGGAGAGAATGAGCTAGAGAAGGAGGTCGGAGGGCCTTCTGAGCCATACATGGAGATGATTTCTGAATTGGTGTCTCTGTCAGAGCTGTTCCATCGACGGCCGGCTCCAGAGATGGTCCGATGGCTGGCACGAGACTCAGATCTGAAGATTGTGTTAACATCGAGTCCAGTCCGTGATCTTGCGCATTGGTGTGTTGTGGCCGCTGGAGCTATTGGCTTGATGCTGAAGATGCCTATGTCGCCTGTTTCCGTTGTGGTCTTGAGCATGCTCTCAAGAGGACCGGGCGACGGAAGTAAACTAGCATTCTCGTTGACGCTTCTCAATGGTCGACGTGGTAGACCATATCCAATGGGTGGTCGAGCGTGGGACTTGTAGCTGCTGCGAAGCGAGCCATGGCTGGCGGAACGACGTTGAGCGTGGATGTTTTCCATTCGGAGAGGCTTTGACCAAGTCGTGGCACGGGTAGATGGTAATATGAAGTATCTCTACTTAACAGACACAGCAAAATCGTCGGGCACTGAAAGAGAGATCCTAAAGAGTCGACATGAAGCTATGTTGAGGCCAGCAGGGTGGCATGTTTGGGCATTGTGTCGAGCAAACATTTGGGCAGAGTTGGCAGCGGAGTGGACGTCAGTTGACCTTGACTTCTTCGCGAAGTCAAAGTAGGAAGGGACGACGATGCCGTAAAGGCAGGTATACTCATCTGGTTCGCCACCGCGACAGAGCACCTACCTCGCGATGATTTGAAGCCACAAGGAAGGCACTCCTCGAAGTACGTCCCTCATCTTGTCTCAAAGGGAGCCTCTTTACCCAATTACGTATTTATATGGAGGAGGAGCAGGCCTTTGCTTGAAAGTGCAATGTGAAAAGTCGCGTTCTCAGAGTATTCGGCTCAGATTTGGACATGATCGTGGCTAGCGAGATGAGATGTTGAAAGGGAAGGCGATTCAGGTTGCTATCCGAGTCCATCTGGAACCATGGACGGTCTCTTGCCAGTCCTGCAAGCAAACCTACCACCTAGTTGAGGCCGGCCCGTGTAAGAAGACAGAACTAACCCTGGGAGGTTGCAACAGATATTCATCGTCATCTGTCATCCGTGCACGATGATAGATGTAGCTTTCAGACCTCAAGAACGACAGACAAACGACCATACAGACTTTGGATTGTCTATTCGTAGATCGTACGCATCTAGATCCATGAAAATCGAAGGGGTGATTAACAGTTGAGTCGCTGAACCTGACAACTTTGAGGACACGATGACTTGATTGGCTTGCCATGTAGTGGCACTTGCCTGTTTAGGTAATCCTCTTGAGGATCAGTAGGTTCATGTGGTGAGCAATTTCCTGGGCGAAATTCGACAGACGATGCGAATAGGATACTATGCTCACGTTCTCTGCTGGGTAAGGTAGATGAGTGACATCTGTCCTTTTCGCTTTTCAGCCTCATTGATCGTTGAACGACTCAGTAACGCGACAAATGGTTTGCGAGGTAATATACGGAAATTGGAATACGATGCCGACGACGGCGCTCCAGCCAGCATGTGTCTTGTCTGACCATTTACATAGCACAAACCATGAGACGGATTCTTAAAGCTTCTTCAACAAGACCCCACTTGCGGCGGAGCGGCCGGGTCGGAGGCAAAGATGAGATGGAGAGTTTGGGGCGACACGGAGCATGTCAGCCGCTGCGTTGTTCGGGACACGGTTCCACTTTGTAGGCAGCGAAGCAAATGGGCAGGACGGAGTAGCATTCTGGGAGTTCTTCCGTAGAGGCGAAATAACGAAACGCGTTTGCCGATGTAAGTGTTCCTGGTCGAGTTCGTGGGTTTCCAAGTCCCTATCTCTTCTTCTGAATAGATCTGCCGTTACTTCAAAGTGTTGCCGTGGTTGCCGGCAACGCCCAACTCAAACCCCACAGCAAGTCCAGATGCAGCATCGCAGGTGCGATTATGGTTTGCGTCGATAATTTCCATGTTGGACCCTGGAAATGAGGCTGGGAGGTTTGACCACGGTATCCAGTAGAGCAGCTTGCGTCGTGAGCAATAATGGGTGGCTGGAGCTTCTCGCAGCAGCCACCTCCACTCTTTTGTCGGACTGCGAGTCGAAGCACCAAATAAGAAGCTGCCGAAAGTGGCCAGATCTGGTTTAGTGATCCGCTCCACGGTAGCATTGCCGATGGATCTCGAGCCGGCAGGGCAGCTTGGCGGGTGGTGGAGACGTTAAAATCCCACCACCAGATCCAATGGCAAGAGGGTGATCCTTGTGCTGGAATGGACAAGCTTGCAACCCCAAATACATACACCGAAGAGCTTGTTGTAACTTGTACACGGCAAAACGTGGAAATGTGTCCTTTGGGATGTTAGGAACCTTGCCGCCCCCAAGACATACGGACCCCATTGTTGGCTGTGTCTGCGTTGCATTCCTTTCGCCATAGAGGAAGGACCAAGAGACACAAACGGAAAAGGAACGAGACCACCACCACCACCACATACTTCCGTCGCAATTGAACCAACCCGAGCCTGGCGCGCAGTGAGCTGGTCCGGGCTGGAACTGGGAGGACATGGGATGGAGGTCGTAGAGAAGACGTATCTGGCCTGCCTCAAGGTCCATGGTGCCTGTGCCATCGCCAGTGCTTGTGCCATGTTGAAAGCCATTCCTCGATCAACGATGTCCTATCTGTCTCAGACCGCCCAGGCATAAGGCGGAACGTATGGAAAGGGGGGCTGTCAAGGACAATGGCCTCCGAGCGCATTTGCCCCCCGGCTTCTTTTTACGCCCTTGAGGCTCTCAGCCTCGGAGGACTGCTGACAAGCGGATCGTGGAGCTCTAACAACTTCTTCATGCACTGGCGGAGACTTGAAAGGGGACTTTGGCGTAGGCAGAAATAAGGGTGATGCCAAGGTAGAAGGCCCAGGTACATAAGGTAACGATGGCAAACTGAGCTTACGGATACTCTCCACGGCAAAAAAGGATAGGTAACCGTTCCTACCTTAGCTCAGCTTCACCTTCAAACCGCCGCTGGTCAGCCTGGCTTGATTATCAATTCACCGTAAGTTGGTGTTCCTAGCGGTCGAACGGTGGGGGGAGTGCCTGAAAGGGAGGGGAGTGAAAGCGAGTTTGCCCCTCACAACCGCAAGGTAAGGTACCTACCTAAGGAGGCACGGGCCCGCCTGTGGATTGGGGTAAGTATATTCTTGCCCGCCTAATGTCCTTCTCCTGCATGATTACTGCTGGAAAGACTTATAGGAACTTAGCCCAAAAAGAGGAGAGGGGCGTTCCCCCATCCACTCATCCACCACAGACACTGCAGCCGCCTGAGTGAATGCATGAGCTGACGGGCGGTTCCTGGAAAAAGGGACACCTGTTCTCAATTGCCCTTTAGAAATCCGGAATCTTTCTCCAGAACCTCTTCCACCCTCTACTTAAGACCAAAGCCTTCCCCATTCACTCCGGTCTGAAGTTAGACTTGACAGCCTCGCCTTCTCCACGAGTGTACTTTTTTCTTTCTTTCTTCACTGTTCATTCTTCAGATCAAAGAAAGGTAAGCTTCCTCTCAACACTTCACTTACTCCCCAAGCTATCACCAAGCTTCATCGGTTGCATGAGGTAGCAACAGACGGTCGCCACCACCGCCAAATCTACACAGCTCTGCCTCTCCTGAAGCTGGACAGAGCCCCCAATCCTTCTTTCTACAATTCGTCCACCATCAAGACTCTCCGCAATAGCATCACCAATCGCTCGTACCAAAGCTAACATTTCTCCTCCTCGCAAGATCAAGATGTTCTGCAAGCGTGTTGCCCTTGGCCTTTTGGCCGCCGCTGCTGCGGTTTCCGCCTCCGATGTTGCCCAGTTGAAGAAGGATGACTTCGCCGACTTCATCAAGACCAACGACCTCGTCCTCGCTGAGTGTGAGTCTCCCTCCTTTGCCTAGCTACCCTCGAGTCGAATAAATACTGATCGTCGACGTCTAGTCTTCGCTCCCTGGTGCGGTCACTGCAAGGCTCTCGCTCCCGAGTACGAGGAGGCTGCCACCTCCCTTAAGGAGAAGAACATCAAGCTCGTCAAGGTCGACTGCACTGAGGAGTCCGATCTCTGCCAGGAGTACGGCGTTGAGGGCTACCCCACCCTCAAGGTCTTCCGTGGCCCCGACAACGTCTCTCCCTACTCTGGCCAGCGCAAGGCTGCTGCCATCACCTCCTACATGGTGAAGCAGTCCCTGCCCGCCGTCTCCATCCTCACCAAGGACACCCTTGAGGAGTTCAAGACCGCCGACAAGGTCGTCCTCGTCGCCTACATCGACGCCGCTGACAAGGCCTCCAACGAGACCTTCACCAAGGTCGCTGAGAAGCTCCGCGACACCTACCTCTTCGGTGGCGTCAACGACGCCGCTGTTGCTGAGGCTGAGGGCATCAAGGCCCCTGCCATTGTCCTCTACAAGTCTTTCGATGAGGGCAAGGCCACCTTCACTGAGAAGTTCGACGCTGAGGCCATTGAGACCTTCGCCCAGACCGCCGCCACTCCCTTGATCGGTGAGGTCGGCCCCGAGACCTACTCCGGCTACATGTCCGCTGGCCTTCCCCTCGCCTACATCTTCGCCGAGACCCCCGAGGAGCGTGAGGAGCTTGGCGCCGCCCTGAAGCCCATCGCTGAGAAGTACCGCGGCAAGATCAACTTCGCTACCATCGACGCCAAGGCGTTCGGTGCTCACGCCGGCAACCTCAACCTCGCCACCGACAAGTTCCCCTCTTTCGCCATCCAGGAGACCGTCAAGAATCAGAAGTTCCCCTTTGACCAGGAGAAGAAGATCACCCACGATGAGATCGCCAAGTTCGTTGAGGAGTTCTCTTCCGGCAAGATGAAGCCCAGCATCAAGTCCGAGCCCATCCCTGAGTCCAACGACGGCCCCGTCACTGTCGTTGTCGCCAAGAACTACGAGCAGGTTGTCCTTGATGACAAGAAGGATGTCCTGATTGAGTTCTACGCCCCCTGGTGCGGTCACTGCAAGGCTCTGGCCCCCAAGTACGAGGAGCTTGGTGAGCTGTACCAGAAGTCTGAGTTCAAGGACAAGGTCGTCATCGCCAAGGTTGACGCTACTGCCAACGACGTTCCCGATGAGATCCAGGGCTTCCCCACCATCAAGCTCTACCCCGCAGGCAACAAGGATGCCGCCGTCACCTACTCCGGCTCCCGCTCCATCGAGGACCTGATCGAGTTCGTCAAGGAGAACGGCAAGTACAAGGCCGAGGTCTCTGTCAAGGAGGAGGGCGCCGAGGAGAGCCAGGCCGCCCCTGCTGCCACCGAGAAGGAGGCTGAGAAGGCCAAGGAGACCGAGAAGGCCAAGGAGGATGCTCACGACGAGTTGTAAAAGAATTCTGGGTTCACTATGAAATGACACTTTGGGACGTCCCATGGGATAGGGACTATATACCTCTTGCGCGTTAGGTCGACTCTTTGCATTATGGTCTGCGGGTAAATTAACGTTATGAAATTCGAGCACATGTCTAAAGTTTCTCCTCTACTGCGTAAATCGTGACCTGAAATCTCGGTGACTCTACTTGGCTTTTTGACGTTCCGTGAATTAATATGTTGTCTGTTGAGAGCCACACGACGCAAGACTGAGAGGCGCGCATCACACCGACCTAACACTTGCAAAGAGGTAGTCTTCGTCCAAGAATTCCGCCCTACTCCTTGGACGTCCTGGTTTACAAGCTCCCCAGCATAGCCGTTCTTTATACCGCAACTTCCGATGCTATCTTGCCCTTGGCCTTCACACAAATATCTCATTCCAGCAGGACTCGATCATTCTCATTCATCACACACGCAGAAGTACTCTTCTGGAAGATTTGCCTTATCAATGGCTGCAAAAAGATTGACGTCCCTTGACAATTGTGGTGATAGTCGTTACCAAGAGGCAACGATTCAAATTTCCAGCGAAAAATTCACTGGCTCCACCGAGCTTGCTCGGCAGTGTGTTGAAGCGTAGTATTGGACATAGATTGACAGTAGGTAGATTGTGCGACATTGAGACTTTGAGCCGTGGTGCGTATGCTGCTACCAAAGATTCTCCGTGTGCCAGTCTTTTATGCTGATCGTGGTGAAGCATCACAAGAGCTTCGGGGAGAAGGGAAAGGATGTGTGCCTTGGAGGGTTGTAGTAGCGTTTTCGCTACGCCTTTCTCCTTTTCTTGAAAACGAGTTACGTCGGAGCCGCATGTTCTGGATGCGAAGCGGTAGCGGCTTTTGGAGTGTCGTACAGAAACTCTGCCCTTTTCATAACGTCAATATGTAGCTCATCGAATCGATGTATTATCCTCCAAGTATCTTGATGTGATGCGCATCTGTGTCCTGTATATCTGCGTTTAGAATATTCCCAGCTACATAAGAGGCTTTTCTTACCCTCTTAACTTTCAATTCTGGTATGCTTACAAGTCTAGAGCAGTTCATTACACTCGTTATCATCCTTTGGGTTTGCTGCGGACGTACATACTTGAGATTATAGAGTGAGGCGGAGGGATACGGTAAATTAGACTATCAGGTATTATCTGCGTGAACTTTCATCAAGGTGCCTCAGGTCGTATTTGCTTCGCCAACTTTTCTATCAGAAATCCAGGCAACGTGAAAGTCAAGAAACGGATACGAGAGCAGGGCAGAAAGGAGTGGAACTGCAGGTCTTATGCTTCAAGCTGCGCCAGCCCGTCACACTCCAAGTGTCGGTCGGCATGCTCACGAATGGCAATCCACGTTCACACTTGAATGGCGCAAGTTCAATGAGAGATGGCAGATTGAGTATAAAACCGTATTCATCATTATTGGAACATCAAGACTGATTACAAAGACGAAGCAAGAATGGAAGACGAGAAAAGAAACACAACCTGAGAAACCTGAGGTTCTTGAAACTTGCTTGTCGTATTTAATTGAGGGAGGGCACCTGAACAGACTGCGCCAGAGCCTTTTATCCGAAGACGGTAGACTTGAAGAAGAGGTGAGCCAACAACATCATGGAAATGTCGCTCCTCGAAATGGCCATTCTCAGATTCTTGGCTGCCGTAAGCTCGGGTGGCTGTCTCGGTCGTGCCTTGAGCTTGAGCGAGAGCGGCTGAGTGAACACGACTCGGACTGTAAAGAGAAGTCACTCTTGGGGGGACACTTTAGACACGTCCTTGCAGAAACTCCCACGCCTTGTAAGCATATTATTACAGTCTTTGATATACACGAGCTCTTCGACCTCGATCTCCACGACACGATTCATAAACCATACCACTGAATCGAAGGAACCTCACGCAGGAAAGAGTAAGAAATCGGACGTTGTTTGGAAAATTTCCGGTCGTAACCATTGTGCTGTGCTGCTTTTTTTGTGCTGACTTCGCCTCGAAAAACCTCACCGTCCATTACCACGGCGTGCCCCTCGGCATCTCGCGTCCTCGTTACACTCGCATCCTCCTTGTTCCCCTTTTCAACGTTGCGACATCTCTGTTTACTTCCTCTTGCGCTCGATGGCGTCCATCTTCTCTTCCAATACCTCAACGTACTTGGTCACGCGCTGGACGGCGGCTTGGAGTGCCTGGAGGAATACGATCGGGTTAGCTCATTGAATGTTCGTGTAGTGTTCGTCGCGGAGATATGTGGTATTGCTGGGATATTGGGAGAGCAGGAGAAGCGAGGCAGCGCCGGGAAGCGTTCCGGAGCAGCGCACACGACGCAAAGAACACCACGCCCAGAACCACTCAAGGATGTGGGAGAGACCAGGGCGATGGACGCGAGGAACCTCGAGGAGGCAGGAAGGTAGATAATGAGATACAATGACGCACGTAAATGTCCTCTGTCAGGAGCTCGTTGGAGGTCTTGTATTCTTGGAGGATGTAGGAGTAGACACCGGCGCCGGCGAGGGAGCTGCCGAGGAAGAAACCGAACAGACTGTTTGAGGTTTGATTCGTTAGCAAAGATATCATCATCTCTCTCTATGCGGTCATGAAGTGGTGGCGGCCGGCATCCCAAAACCCTCACGAGACCTAATTGGTCTCGTGGACGAGATGCAGGACAGCTGCCTCCGGGGCAGAGGAGCTCAAGACATACCCTCCACGGAAAGCACCGACGGGTTTCCGGGCCGGCAGGGGCGCGGCGACGGCGTCGCGCAGGGGAGATGAGGTCTGAAAGTTGCGGGCGGCGCGGAGAGGGAGGCCGGAGGCGCGGGGGAGGGCGCGGGTGACGATGCGGGAGGCCATTGTGGTTTTCGGGTGATGTCGTGCGTGGAGCTCGGCTAGAGAGGGAGGATGGATGCTCTGTCGGCGGGAGGAAATGGAAGGCGACCCGGTCGGAATTGGACGCGGAGTGTGGAAATGAGGAGGGAATGGAGCTCGGTCGGCTTGCGTGCTGATGATGTTGTGTTTTGTGGTGGTGGTGGTGGAAGTTATGGGGTTTGGAGATGGCGTAGACCAGGTTCGATGAGGTCGGTCGGGTCGGTGCTCTGGGGGCGAGGTGCGGTTAACTTGGGCGGGAACCTGGAAGCTCTGTCCCAGCCGTGTTACGTCGTTTACCTCTCTAAGGCGGCGCTGCGGCGCTGCACGGCTGCAGTGAGGTACCTCAGTCAGGTACCGCGTCCGCCTGCGCCGGACCAGCGAGAGCACAGAGGGCGGGATTAGCCGGGACGCCATTGAGAGTATCCTATTGGCCAGAATGGCGCGGTCGACCAGCCGGCTTTTGCTGGGGATTGTCTGGGACTCTGGGGAGTGGCTTCATGATCCACTGAAGGGGGTTCGGGAATGCGGCTCATGGGCGCATTCGGCACTTGTCGGCTTCTGAGCGCATGGAACTTGTCACGGCGTTAGGATTCCTTTCAAAGTTGATCAAACTATCAATTTGTTATCCATTGTGTACCTAAGTGTCAATTGCTTGAATACGAGTAAAGTATTAGTTACCGAGGTCTCAACGTACAACCTGGGGAAGCTCTCCGCTAGGTGCTCGTCTGTAACCAACACACTCTCATTGGCCAATAATCAGCCACTCAACGTCGTCTCTTCTGATTCGCTACAAAAAAGTTCAAGCTCAGAGACTCCAGAACCCAGAGAGCTCCAAGTCAAACCACCACACTCCTCCACCCTCTCCAAAAACCCTGCCGCAACATCTCCAACCTCGACATGAATAATTTTGGTGTCTACGAGCTCGCCAGCAGCAAAGTCACAAACGCCCCGGGATGGGCTTACGTTCCCGATACGGGCCTTAACCCGGCCGCCGCCGCCCTCCAGCCCGCGAACCGTAAGCGCGCCGCTCGAAGCAAGGCGAACCCAACCGCCTCAGACCTCACCGTCCGCCAAGAAGCCAAGATCCGCAAGGAGCTCGAGCAGCTGGACCGCGACGGTGGACGCGATGCCTCGATACCCATCCCGGCCAAGGCCTCGAGAGGTACGCCTGTCCCCATTACCCCATGCCTCGCAATACGCTGTAGGGGGCCGACGTAGTGAAGCGCAATGCGACGGCCAAACTAACGACGACTTGACGGAATCACAGGCCAGAACAAGAGCACGCCAGCGATTCGCAAAATCCTCCAATCCCAAAAGACCTTCCACAACCACTGCGACGACCACCTCGCCCTCCTCTCCCACGCCGGAAACACGCCGGCGCCGCACCCGAACCAGCACACAGCCAAACCGGCCAATAAACCGCCCCATCCGAACCAGCACACCAAGCGCAACGCCGCCAAGCGCTCCAAGACATCGACGCCAAAGACGCCAGCGGAACCGGAGGACGTCGAGATGACGCCCGCGCCGGCAGCAGAAACGCAAGAGGACTCCGCGACGGCGACAGGCCCGGTGCTGACGCCCTACGATAAACCGGGCCCCGCGCCGCATCCCGGCGACGACGATCCGCTGCTCGTGTCGCGGGTGCCTGCGATGCCGACGGACGAGGAGCTCAAGTGGCTGCTCTCGCGGCCGATGTTGAGTTTCTGGGACGCGAGGGCCGAGTGGGGCGACGACGATACGCGGTATCCTGAGCGGAGTTTCTGCGAGGTGTGCGGGTATTGGGGCCGGGTGAAGTGTATGAAGTGCGGGACGAGGGTTTGCGCTTTGGATTGTCTTGAGACGCATCGGGAGGAGTGTTTTACGAGGTACGGCATTTGAGAGATTGAGGGGTTATTTAGCTACTTTGGTACGGGTTTGGTGGCGCACATGGCATTGTGATTGACACTTTGCGACTATGTTTGGATATGGGATAAGCATGGATGGTGAACGGCCAGGCGTTATGATACCCCCCTTTTGTCAAGTTGGTTTAAAAAGGATGGAAAAAGGTGATTTTGATTGGATGGCTTTGATCGCCAACAGGTCTGGATTCAAGACAAACATCCCCTATGAGGAATTTGTACAGATGCGAATGTGGTTTCTACAAGCGCGTTGTATATATATACGGTTGAAGATGTTGCCCTTGAAAGAGGGCAGACAAACTCCGATCCCAAAACCCTTTTCATCAAAATCATGAAGCCACGGCACAGAAGATGCCCGCAGCAAGAAAGAAAAAAACGAGGCATATCAACTGATGTGAACAGCCTCTGTGAGAAGAAAGTAAGAAGAAAAGAGAGAGAGAAAACACATCAGACACGACCAGAACCATCCCCTCATCCACCGCCCAGACACAATGCAAAAGCCGAAGCGCACATTCGAAGTTTTTTCTCTTACAAGTCGTCCATGCTAAACGAGTTCTTGAGCGTAAACTCCACATCGCCGACCGTCGCGCCGCCGGCGCACACGGCGCGGAGGCTGCCGGTGGGGCACTTGTCGCGGGCGGCGCGGACGCACTGCTCCCACTTCGTCTTTGAGATGGTGATCTGCGCGCCCTCGACGGTGGTCTTGAGGCTGAAGCGGGCGGAGCCGGCTTGGCCGACTGTGGTGGAGGGGTTTCCGTGGCAGGCGTCGACGGAGCCCGAGATGCCGCCGCAGATGGCGAGTTCTGCTGCGTTTTGGTCGTGGAAGACGATGTGGCTGTGAGTGTGTTAGTTGATATTCGTATATCATGTGGGATTTGATATTGGATTGGGAATTGAAATGATGTATGTTGCTGGGAGAAGGGGAGGAGAGAAGAGAGTGTGTAGTGGAAAGGGTTCTTGTGTAAGTCATGTGGGTGAAAGAGAGACGTACGCGTTGCGGTCGACGCAGGTGGCTTCCACCATGGCGGCCGGGTTCACGGGCTCCTGCATGCGCATGCTGAGAACCTCAAAGTGCTGCTGGGGCACGGTGAAGCGGGGCCAGTTGTGTCTTCCGGCCGGAGCGGCGAGGGCCGCGGTGGCTGTGAGGAGGAGGACAAAGGTATGGATGAGCGTGGAGAACATGGTTGCGGCTGTTGAGAGTAGGTAGTTTGATAGGTTGAGTGAGAAGAGGTTTTGGTGCAAGTGAAACTTTGAGGTTTTGATGGCTTTCAGTCGTGGATATGGGATGACTGGAAGAAGGACTTCGTTTCGGAGAGTTCGTTTAATTTGAGGGATGAGTAGATCGATGCTTTGAAGGTTGAGAGTGACCTTTTGGTGTAGTGTTGCCAAGTCGATCGTGAGATATCTCGGGTGAGTTTGGTTTGTAAGTTTTGGTGTGTTTGGTCGTCGAGACGAGGTTTGGTTTAGAACGGAGCAAAGAGGGCTTCTTGGAAGAAAGAATGGAACAGATCACAGATCATCAAAGGTTGGAAGAAAAAGAAGGAAAGTGACTGTCAACAGACTGTCTGGATTGTTTCTTTCGAAAAGAATGTGGAAAGAGAAACAAGTTTCGAACAATTCAAGCTGAAGGAGAAGTAGAAGTAGGAAAAGAGTAGGGAGGACGAGCAAGCCACTAAGTAGGTTTCGCAAGCCGCCATATTCACAAACCCAGAAATCCTTTTTCCTCCCGCGCGCACTTTGGGCTGTGAGCTATTACTAGGTTGCATCCGCAAGGTATTACTTCTGTAAACTTCCTCACTTTCACTTTGCACCACCACCCCCCCTGGACCCTGGGACCCCCAGTCTTTTGCAAATCCAAGAGCCGGCTTCCCCATGTCGCAATGAAGTGGAGGGTCTAGGGGGGAGGGGTGGCGCGAAACTTGGCTGACTGTATCCGCAAGAGAATGGCCTTGAACTTGGTAACCGCCTCTGGATGTACGCAGTATGGAGCTCTGAGCCCCATTTCAATATGGATCCCTGATTTCTCCTTCCCATTATCGAAAGGCAAAAAGAAGAGCGGACGCGGGCTGCGGGACGCGGAACCAGACGTTTGTCACGTTTGTGCGGTTGCGTACGTTGCTTGCGTTGCGAGGATTGCGTTGCGTGCTTTCGTCTCTCCATAGCCACAGGTTCTCCTCTTTCCTGCTGCCGGCCCGGTGAGATGGGTGAAACTGGGAGGAACTTTCCGCTACCCAAAGAGCACCGCGCCGGGATCGCTTCTGTGCCTTTGCAGATATGGTCCGCCTTGCCGCCTGCTTGAATGCTTGCTCACCGGAGAGTTGAGACTCGAGACTCGAGGCTCATTAAAACGGACGTTGTATGTGGGAGTTCCCTCAACCTCGGTCGGTGTAGCACAGCTTCGAGTCCGCCACGTTCTGGTGCCTGAAGGCTGACGGGGGCCCTGACGCTGTCGCCTGAAGAGGGGGCTATTCCCTACTAACCTTAGTATCATTAGAGTAGGTGTCACTAAAAGCAAAGCCTGTGTTTAGAGTCTGCCAAGAGCAGAATGGCTGTGTGAACGGATGAAACCAATGCCTCTTTTTCTTCTCTCCTGGCCATGCAATTTCTTAGTCAGTCGGCCTCTACTATGGCGCTCTCTTACTCCCACGAGAGTGGTGTGGCCAGATGTCCAGGACATGGGGCGTCGTTCCCGCCCTCGGATCGCCGGTTCGCTGTTTAGGACCGCCGCTGGGCGCATGAGATTCGATACTGGGCGAGTTTGCAAGGGTAACACCACATAGGTATCAACTCCAAGGTGCGGGAGAAAGGGAGAGAGGGGAGCGTTCCATCGGATAAAGCCAAGCATCGTCATTCCATCATGCCCTACCAGCCAACTATGGGACGGTGATGGACGCAGCCCAAGGGATGATCGGACACTGGTCTGCAGCGTAGAATGCAGAAGCACAGAAGGTAAGGTGGTAGTCAAAGTCCCCCCTGAAGAGCAGGAAAAATCCCAAAAGGATGGGATCTCTTGAAGGAACAAGTTTCGGTGATCACTTGGCCGTCCAATCGACACGGCGGCGGTCATCCGGAGTCGCAAGGTGAAACAGGGCCAGCGGCGGCCCAGCACTCAAAGTAGGCCACCAGCCACGCCCCCCCTTCCCTTCAAAGCGGCAGGCGACCTTGGCTCATTCGTGCGGTAGCGGTTGCGGTTGTCGGTAGGTACTCAAGCACTTCTCTCGCAAACTGCTGCAGCCCGCGAGGAACGGTAGTCCTTCTTCGGCCCAGGCGATAGGTGCCCATTTTAAGCCTTCTGAAACTCGACCGGTGGGGTCCCCTATCCCGGTATTCCCGCGTCTCTCCACGCCTGGCGCGACTTATGGGCTGCGAATACCACCTACCACAGTCGTGCAGTTGCCCCGGATTCGCCTCCCCTTTCTGGAGTGCATCTTTGGCGGTGGACGATGGACGATAGGCTGAGAACAACTATGCCGTCTGCAGAAAGAGAGCTTGAAAAGCGCTTGTCTGCACTTCTGCAGGATGGAGAAGGCAAAGGACGCGGGGGTGTTCGATGATGATGCGTTTGCATGCACTTGCACCGCAAAAGGCCAGCCGGAGCTTAAGCTCAGCCAGAAGTCGGGTGTTGCTTGCTTCTCTTTTCGTCTCAACTATCTTGATAAGCCGCTGCCGGTCAATAGGATGCGCAGCGATATAGAAGATCCCCGAGAATAGCCACAGAGTGCAATTCATTTCTAACCACCCCCGCTGCTGCTACTGCTGGTGCTAAGGTACATAGTGGTCTTGGGTCTTTGGTTCTTCATGCTATTGCACTATTGATCAGTCATCTGTGTATCTCGTTGTTTATCAGATACTCTGGCGAGTTTGCCCAGACTTTGGGTCCGTTAACCATATTTTTTTCGTCCTTCCTTCTTCGGACTCCTCGAAATCTCCAGTCCAGGTTCTTTTCCCAGGTGCCGAGTAAGCGAGGCTCCGCGTCGTCCCTTGGCTCTGGCGATCCCCGAGCTGATGATGACATTTCGACGATGCATTCTGCTCGACGGGCCTAAATTGGCGGATAGATATCTGACATGTCCGCCACGCGATCCCATGATCTGTCTTGAATCGCCAACTTCCACTGAACGAATGCGATAGGTGTTATTCGTGTCCTTACGTAGAGTCTTCATAGACGACGCCGTAGTTCATGATCAACAGCCCACTTCAAAAGGTCCCCCCTGGCCCCATCGATCGGCTGTCCGCCTTGCCTGGCCTGCTCTTTCTCCATGTTTCGTCCTTATTGTCCCCCCCTGGCCCGACCTTTGTGGCCAAAGGGGGATCCCATGCTGAGCCTGTCCGTGGCAAGCGTGGGACCGTGGTGGCTTGACTCTTTGGACGAACCCACCAGCAAAACTTTACTTGACAACTTGACATATCAGTCTTAAATGAATAAGAGCCATTTTCGTAAATTGCGTACGAGCTGAGTGTATAATCCCGCTTGCCATTTTTCTGCGCAGGGGAAATGCGCGAGGGAAAAAGTTTCCTAGAATAACTATCCGTTCCTGGAAAACAAATCAACCGCAAAAGGCTGTGCACCGCCAGGAACGAGCCCTACCGTCTGTCGTCGGCGGCCCGTCACTTAGTCAGTTGACGAGGGTGCGGATAGTAATTCGATATTAACATGCGCTCATCGCCTCATTGAAAGTCATGACTTGTTTGCTTCCTTTTTTTCCTGCCCAAGAGATCCGTACATACTTTTTCTTGTCTAATTGTTTGTCAGTATACGGTGGACCTCGGTCAATTAGCAATAGCCGCAATTTGTCATCATCTCGAACTCATCTCTTTTGGCTGCAAAAGTCCTGTGTCACTCCTAACCTTATCACGTCGTGAACCCAAACTCAGCCTTGCTGTTTTTGCTTGCTCTGCCCACAGACACCGCACACTCCAAAGTCACCGGGGTTGAGATACTGGCTGCCCTGGCACGCGGCGCCCTCGCAGCGCCAGGCGTTCGGTACGCTTGCCGGGTCCAGCACGTGGGAGCAGACGGCGCACGTTATCGACAGGGCAGAGTTGGCAAACGAGCAGACTCCACAGATGGACTCGGTCTCACTTTCTCGTCCATCTTCGGCCGTTGTCGCTGCGGCCGCAGCTCTATTAGACTTTGGCGCTGATATCGCCGCTGACTCCGTCGTCGCGGCCGTGACCCTCTGTCTCTCGGCCGACGGCGACACCGTGGATGACGCGCTGGGCGGTGAGATCGGATGACGGGTTGCTATTGACCGGGGTTTGTCTCGCGCCTCTCTCTTGATTGTGGGGGTTGCACTCGCGATATCTAAAATTGGCGCCTCCTGATCGTCGTCCGGCTCCTCCTTGACCTTGACTCGAGGAGGAACTTCTTGCTCTGGCCTCCGGATCGTCGGTGCTTCCTTGCGCGATAACTCTGCTACTCGATTCGGTGGTGGCACACTTGAAGCTTCAGCTTCGTCCACGGGCTCGCGCTTGAACTTGAGATGCGTCTGGCGCCATTGCTTCACCGACGCCTGTAACTCTTGTAGCTCGTTCTGGGCGTCCTGGTCATCGGGGTTCTCGTCTTCGCAGACCTTGATCATGCCCCTGCCCTTGCCGTCCTTGATCACCTTACCATCGATGTCGACAGCGTCTTCGTTCGTTATGTCCGCCGGATCGTCCTCGTACTCGCTTTCGCCGCTATCCTCATCCTTAACCTCGTTTTTGATGTCTTCTTCGGGCTCCTTTTTCGGCTGGTCGAATCGTGCGAGCGCCGCCGCGGCTCGTAATTCACGTCCACGAGCACTCCCAGCCACGCGTGGTTTTGCTTGCGTGCGCTTGCCGCCTTCCAACTTGACTTTTGTCTCCTCGTCAGCACCTAGGGCTGTGCCGTTGGCGCCAAATTTCTTCAGGATTCGGCGCTCCTTTTGCTCCTTGTAGGACAGCTTTGGCTTGATCTTCCTCTTGCGTCCACGGGAGCGATATGTGCCGCCACACAGGTGCTCCGGCAGCGGTTCAGAGGGAAGAGCGACGTTGTTCTGGAATTGTCCCGTTCCCAGCAGGGCACCACGACCCCAGATGCCTTCACCAGAGTACCCTCGCTGCCAGAGCCCTCGCATCTGCTCGGCATAATTGTTTCTGACTGCCCAGAATGCTCTAGAATGATTCATTTGCTTGCAGTGCGCCAGCCTTCGTTCCGTCAGCAATGGGTCATCAGGGACACTACAGCAGACTTACTCGTGCATCATCACCATCTGAACATACTCAAATGGTAGCCATCGTCCTGATTGAGACTTGAGCACAAGCTGAATGATTTCACCGGCGTTGAAATTCCTGCCCACGAACTCCCTGTTGAACTCGTACTGCTCCAGAGACATCACCGAAAGGTGGTGCTCTTTCATGATCGGTACTAAATCTGATCAGCCAGACCCATCTCTATAGCAAGAAGAGCCACGTACAACATTGTGCGGCAATTCTTTCGAGGAAATCCTGGGCAATCTTTTCATCGCGGCCTTTCAGAGGCTTGATGAAGATGATCCGGTCGTTTGGATGCGAACGTTTCGCATTCAGCCGCTGGATGCCGATCGGCATAGTGACACTAACAAGGATTCGGGACTGAAATGTCAAAGGTGCAAGCCGTGGAATCGTTTGCTTTCTTGACCAATCTTTCCGTGAATTTTCAAGTCTTTACTGGGTATCAATAATATCCAGAGCGGAATATTCGATGGAAAGAAGTGATGCGTCCAAGACTGGACCGGGACGTGACGAGGGGCAAAAGACGGCAGAGCGGTAGTGACGCGCAGTCACGTGCCCCACTTTCCCAGTATTTCGCTGACATCTTTCTCGCCGCCTTCCAGGCTCCAAAGTGACGGCTGCCTAGCTAATGTGCACAAGAGCAAGTAAGGGTGAAGTATTTGTAACAAAACTTTGGTATATCCAGCATCTTTATTTTTCAAGACTATTTGCATCTTTCTGCTGAAGTGATCATCGTCTTCTGGCGCCACCGGCAGCAGCATCACCTCTCTCGGCAAGTGATACAACCTCACTAATACCAGCGGCCTCCTGCTCCTCCTCCAACGCCGTGATCTCCTCTCTACAATCCCACCACTTCTCCTCGCTGAGCTCAAAGGCCTTAGCTTTGATCTCTTTAATGGCGAGCGTCTCCGGCTGAATGTTCTTCCAGCGAAGGTTGGTCATGAGAATTTCCTGCCACTCGTTCGTGGTGCGCACGAAGAAGTCACGTCTTGTCTCGAAGGGCTGTGAAGTGTTAGTTATCATGACTATAAATCCTGACGATAGGTTCTGGTAAGGCTTACTCTTGGGTGAGGGAGACCGTCATCGGCGGTTTCGGTCGCCTCGGTATCGTCGTCCTCTGTCGCACTCGTAGGCGCAGTCGAGGAGGTTGCATTGGTCGTTTCGGAGCCGGCAACAGAGGCCTCATCACCCTGCTTCTTCTTGCGCTTGCTCGGCGTGTAGAACTGCTTCTTGTCCTCCTCTTCCATCTCGATATCGCCTTCTTCATCCTCCTCATCCTCATCATCTTCGTCGTCATCTTCATCGTCATCATCCTCTTCATCCTCGGACTCCTGAAATGCTATTAGCGAACAAACCCCGTGTCCAGAAGTTCTCTGACTTACAATCCAGTCATCGACAGGCCTGTTGAAGATTTCTTTACAGCCGTCCATTTTGCCAAGATCCACTGCGTATAAGTCGTCGAAAGTGAACTCGCGGTCCTTGGCCTCGAAAGTGCCTCCATAGATGTAGAGCACATCATCCTGCACAGCCAACTGGGCATTGAAACGTTGGTGCGGCAGCTCCATCGTTATCGGCATCTCCCTCATAGGGGTCGCATCCTCATCAGGCTCTTCCTCCTTCTTCTCAATCTCCATGTCGTCAGCATCCTCCAAAGACTTGCCAGTCTCCAAGGCAGCCAGCTGACGGAGGAGTTCCTCCTCTCGATCCTGTGCACGAGCACGACGGCCTCCACGCTGCTCGGCTGGGTTGGCCTTCTTTTGCTGACGGGCTTTGCGCAGGGCAAGCGGGAAGAAGCGGTTCCTCTCAATGTTCCACGCGAAAAGCTCTCGGAAGAACTCGCTGTCCATGCCCTCTTCGCTATCCTCAACATCGTGCACACCTCCAAACAGAATTCCACGACCCTTGTGCCATGCCATGGTGGCGCCTGCGCGCTTGGGGCTGGGAGCATTGGCAGGCTTCTTGCGCCGTTCCCAGCGAACGACTGGAGGCGCTGTCGGGGGTGATCCGTCAGGCGGCAAAGACATCCTGAGGAAGAAACAGTCATCGTGAACCATTGGCTTCAAGATGTTCTTCTGTCCTTGGCTTGAACCCCTGGCTTGCTTGTTGGCCGCTACGGTAGCTTTCACTCTTGAATACCCTCCGTAGAGAACAGCGCCTTGCTCGTGGGGAAGAAACGTGAAAGACGACCGGGCATCAGGCTTCAACTGTGCAGGAGGCAGAGTCGGGCTGTGCCAGGAGAAATTTTGGGTATCAAAGATCCACACATCGGCAAGATACTTGGTCTGGTTTGAGGTATCCTGGAAGCCACCAAACAAGATGATATACTGCTTCCAGTATGTCATGCGGTGACCACTCCTGGCCGGGGGCGTCTTGCCCTTACACTCAATCTTTGTCCATTCTCTCGTGGCAGGCTCCAACCGCCAGAAGTCCGAGTAGTGGTGGAACGTCCCTTGCTTTGGCGACGAGAACTCTCCGCCGAACAAGTAGACATGGTTGGGGTTTGAGGCCCTCGTCCACGCGTGTCCAGAGCGCGGCAAGGGGGCGTTCGGGGACGTCACGCACCTCCACTCATCACGGTTGATGTAGTAGATGTGCAGGTCGTTGAAGAAGTGAGCCAACGAACCATTGAAGTACTCGCCACCAAAGAGCAGCAAGTTGTTGCTGTCACAGGGAGAGGCCATAATGGTGGAAGCAGAACGGGCCTTGGGAGGTCCCTCGCACACGGTCTCCGTGACTTTGAGGAATTGCTCCTGCTGCTTCTTGTACTCCTCAAGCACTTGCTCGAGGTCAACATCCTCGGCATCGCTCCCCTCGAGCTTTGCAGTCTTGGTCTTTGCCTTCTTCTCGCCCTTGTTGGCCTGCTTCTGCTTCTTTGCAGCCTACTCCATATCAAAGTTAGGCACGAATTCTCTCCTTGCTCTTGGGAGCTCTCGAAGACGAGGCAGTGGAACACGTACTAGCTTAGCTGCCTTCTCGTCACTTTTTCCCTTCTTAGCCTTGGCCATTCTGAAAGACTTGGGTAGAGGGCCGTGAGACGTGCGGACAGATCAGTTCAAATATTGACGTTTGTGACGTCGGCGGGGTGAATGGTGGGATGATGATGGTGGGGTTCATTATCTTGGGGAAAATTTGAGTCCAGTCATGGAGGGGCAATTTGCGTTGGCCGATACAGTCCTCATCTCTCCGCATCTACTGTGCCTTTGGGCATTTTGGACGCAAAGAACAGTGCGGATTGAGATATAGTCTCTGAATATCCAGCCTGCAAGTAGGTCTTCGAAGCCACAGGCCCGGATTCGAGCCATGAGGTCAATTGATCATTTACAATGATTCTCTTACAACAGAACACCGATCCATGCATGTTGAATCTTGATGCGGCATGCACGTTGCCGACTCGGCGGTAGGTTTAAATGTCGCGTGCTCCCCCTGCCGTTCACCCGATCCCCCGACAATTGACTTGGCACGGGCCGGAAGCTGACTGGTCGCTGTCTCTCTGGAGTTTCTGCCCTTGAAGATGGCATGGACAGCTGGTGATTTTCACATGTTTGAGCTGGTCCAGCCCCACTGAGGCTTTTCGCCAGTGTTGAGGATGGCAAAGGAGCTCTGGCCAAGGTCCCAGGGAGGCGTCCGTGAACGTGCGAGGTACCTCGTCGCGTTTGCTTCCTTTCGTGCTTCCTTACACCATAGCTTTGTCTAAGCTAGGTACCTAGGCAAGTCTCAGACCAACAGCTCAACGACGCCATGTTCGAGACAGTCGCGTCGATCGTTTTCGAGCATCTAATGCAAGTCCATGAAGCCTCGTTGTATCTTCCGTGAAAGGTGACTCCTCTCTATGACGGCCTCCGATTCTCATGAACTGAAGGAAGACCACGCCAGTAGATCGGAATCCTATCCGCATCAGAAGAATAAGCTCATTTCGAAAGCTCGATGATCACATGTAAATTAGGAACTAGGTGGTGGTGAGAAGAAAGGATCGAGTCTGACCGGGGTGCTTATCGACATATCGTGGGTTGTGCATATCTCGCATATTATGTATGTTTATGTACGACTTATGCACAAAAGATAGCTTCTGTGCTCAGGGGGGACTGTCGTAGACTGCAGCCGCTTGCCGGTATGCGGACGGGATCCAATCCGTAACGTCATCGTCATTGGCGGCAGCTCCGGGGTGCTAGCTGCTGATGCTCCCACGTACACCCACGTCCCTCTCTCTCATCCGCACCCAGCGTAATGCACCCAACCTGCCCTCGTTTCGCAACATCAGGCTAGCTGCCACCAAACAACCTTTCCGCTCTCCCTTTGTGCATTCCTTCGCCCGCTCCCTCATACTACGTAGACTTCGGACCCTGTGCGCCAAAGAGTTTCCGATCATCTCTGCTCAAACCACCGCCCTTACTGAATCAAGCCGTGGGTCTTCGATTAGCAAAGGAGGTCTCCTCCGAGCTCTCAGCCTACGCCCACGCCGCACGCCTGTCCGAGGTCCGGCCCTGCCGCCATCCGACGCCGACGCAACCATGTCTAACTTTGGGGACGGGACCAAGGTGGCTGTCATTTCAGGTAAGAGACAACCTGCTTTATAAACACCTTTGGTCTCAGCATCTTCTCTTTGTACACGTTCCCACCAAGAGCTGGACCTGGGTTGCCGACATCGACATACGAGCCGCCATCATTCGAGATCCGCCATCATGCCTCGCAAGAAGGGTTCCGCAGCTCGTTCCAAGTCGCCAACCAAGAGACAACCTGTCAAGAAATTCAGCAACCCCCAGCTCGCGTCGCAGGCAGCCGAGTCTGGGAACAGCAAGATTAACGTTGTAGCAGAAGCTCCAGAGCTTGGGCCACCAGCGTCCTCAACCAACGACAAGCAGACTCCTGATGATACCGAGAGACCTGCCGCTGAGAGGAAGGAGTCTAGTCACGAGTACAGCGCCACTGTAAGTCAATATGAATTGAATTATGTGCTATGTCATTTCGCTGACCATGCTTCCTCCTACAGGGCCTAGACGATTCCCCTAAAAGCCCGAGCAGAGGCCATCGACGATCCCCATCCTCGGCGAGAAGCAACGGCAGTAAGGCCGAGGAGAATGACGGCAATGGCAATGCTGTTGACCCCGAAAAGAGCTTTGGTAGCGAGGGCACTGCTGATGAGACTCTCGTCGATGGATTTGATGTTGACAGATCGGAGTCAACAAGTGTCAAGGGAATGAGCGACGACAACTACCCGCGCCTTACTCTCGCAGCACAAGGCCGTAGAAACAGCCATCGCTTCGGATTGAAGGCTGCAGGCATCCGCTTCGCACCTCTTCAGGTCCCCTTTCAGCGCCGCCTCCAGACCGGAGCCGTTCTGTTTCATGGCCTATCCATTCTGATATTCGTCTCGATCTTCTTTTTCCTCGCGGCAATCCCTTTCACCTGGCCTCTCTTGGTCCCTTACCTCATTCACCTGTCACTCTCTGGCGTTGCCTCCAATGGCAACTTGAAGCTACGGTCGGAATGGCTACGATCGCTTCCCATTTGGAAGTTCTTCGCCGATTACTATCCTGCTGAGCTCCATAAGACTCACGATCTTCCACCGACAAGGAAGTACATTTTCGGCTACCACCCTCATGGAATCATCTCACACGGTGCTTTTGCGGCATTTGCAACCAATGCCCTCGGATTCGCCCAGAAGTTCCCCGGGATCACCAACTCATTGTTGACACTCGACAACAACTTCCGAATCCCCTTTTACCGCGACTACATCCTGTTCATGGGCGTTCGATCTGTGTCTAAGGAGTCGATCTGGAACACGCTGAGCAAGGGCGGCGCCAATGGCGAGGGAATGGGACGCGCAGTCACCATTGTTGTGGGTGGTGCCAGGGAGTCACTCGAGGCTCAACCCGGGACTCTCAGACTGATCCTGAAGGGACGCAAGGGCTTTATCAAAATGGCGCTGCGGACTGGAGCTGACCTCGTGCCCGTGCTGGGTTTTGGCGAGAATGACCTCTACGACCAACTCAGCCCGAAAACCCATCCTTGGGTGCACAACTTCCAGATGTTTGTGCTTCGCGTATTCAAGTTTACTCTCCCTGCTCTTCATGGCCGGGGAATTCTTAACTACGATGTTGGTATGATGCCGTATCGCAGACCGCTCAACATCGTGGTCGGGAAGCCTATCAAGGTCACCACGTCACCCACAGCGCAACCTACCCAGGAGGATATTGACCGGCTGCATGACCTGTACATGGCCGAACTTCAGAAGATTTGGGATACTTACAAAGAACAGTTCGTGCCTGAGCGCAAGGCCGAGCTTCAATTCATTGCTTGAAGTAGCATAGCACAGCTGCGAGCAGCAGCATATCCTTGTTCTTACAACTTTTTTTTGAGTTTGGTACTCCGTATTTGTCTTACATACGTCAAAATACGGTAGCGGCGGTTGAATTTGGCGCCTGGAGGGTCTTCGGGATGGAAAAGGGTAAGCAAAGTACACAAAACAGCGGAATGGCTAGGTGTAGTTTTAGCAAACATTACGGTATTCAATCGAAAGTCTGGTTCAATTCAAACTACTGGTTCTAATTTGAAATACTGGGACAATGTTAATGTTCGTGAATGACCTCGGTCCAACTGTGAGATTTCTTTCAAGTAAGGCAACGCGTCAAGTACCGAGTACAGCAGTCAGGTCAAGCACAGACTCTACCCATACAGCTGCATTACCTTACCTTAGTACCTACTTAATTGCTCATTAAAGTCACCTGACATCGCGCATGTATGACGCGGATCTCGACGCGTGCCAATCACTGGCCCGCCGACGACGAGTCTTTGCTTTTTTGGAAGACCCGATTCCTACTTCCCCATCCGCCCCCTCCTCGTTCCAATCTTTCGAGAATTGATCCTTCTTGATACGCATCTCGTCGCGAAGATCATTCACCTCGGCGCAAATTGAGAAGAAGAGAAACCAAAAATCATGCCTCCTCGCACTTCTGCACGCAGAAAGGCGCAAGCAGTCGTCGAGACCAAGGTCGAAGAGACGACCACTACGAAGACGAACGGCGCCAAGACCACGACAGTCGCTGCAACGACGACGAAAACCGTAGCCGCAGCCAAGAAAACACCAGCAAAGCGCAAGGTTGTCTCAGAAGACGAACACGAGGCCTGCGGAAGCTGCGCCGAAGAAGAGGAAGAAAAGCCCGCAAAAAAGAGAAAGACCACAGTAGCGAAGGGCAAGGCGAAGAAGGAGGACGATATGCCATTGGCAGATAGGACAACAGTGTCTTCGCTGAAAAGGACGATGTACATTGGCGCCCACGTCAGCGGCGCTGGCGGTCAGTATTCGCGACGCCTCCTTATCCTCGAACCTTTGCGCTGACAGTTGTACCACAGGTGTACAAAACTCGATCCAGAATGCCGTCAATATCGGTGCCAATGCTTTTGCCCTCTTCCTCAAGTCGCAAAGGAAGTGGGAGAGTCCTCCCCTGGCAGCCGATGCCAAAGACCAATTCGTGTCACTTGCAAAGGAGAATAAGTACGATGTCGCCGCACATGTCCTTCCCCACGGCTCATACCTCGTCAACCTCGCCCAAGCGGATGCCGATAAGGCGAAGCAGGCATACAAGAGCTTCATAGATGACCTTCAACGGTGCGAGCAGCTGGGCATAAAGCTATACAACTTCCACCCAGGCAATACTGGAGGGGAGGCTCGCGAGGAGGCGTGCGGGCGCATCGCGGCGCAGCTCAATACCGCGCACAAGGCGACGAAGAAGGTGATTACAGTGTTGGAGAACATGGCAGGCACCGGCAATGTCATTGGTACAAAGTTTGAGGACTTGAAGCAAATCATTGACAAGGTCGAGGACAAGGAGCGAGTCGGTGTGTGTATTGACACTTGCCATGCCTTTG
Source organism: Colletotrichum scovillei (assembly GCF_011075155.1). NCBI lineage: Eukaryota > Fungi > Ascomycota > Sordariomycetes > Glomerellales > Glomerellaceae > Colletotrichum > Colletotrichum scovillei. Next base: position 2,961,071 of record NW_023336262.1, read on the forward strand.
CGGCAGGATATGACTTGCGGACGCCTGAAAAGTTTCATGAGACGATGAAGGAGTTTGACGAGGTCGTTGGCAATAAGTACCTCAAGGCGTTCCACCGTAAGTCTCAACTCCCCTTCCCAAATCACTCGGCTCTCTAAGAACGTCATTACTGACACTACGAAGTCAACGACAGCAAGGCACCCTTCGCCTCCCACCGCGATCTGCACGCCAACATTGGCACTGGCTTCCTCGGCCTCCGCGCCTTTCACACCCTCGTCAACCACGAGCCCTTCCAGAACCTCCCCATGGTCCTTGAGACGCCCATCGACCACAAGGACGCAAACGGTAAGACCGTCGAGGACAAGAAGGTCTGGGCGGACGAGATCAAGCTCCTGGAGAGCATGATTGGCATGGACGCCGAGAGCGACGAGTTCAAGGCGCTCGAGGTGGAGCTGCAGAAGAAGGGCGCGGGCGAAAGGGACAAGATACAGGATCAGGTCGACCGGAAGGCTGAAAAGGATGCCAAGAAGGGGACCAAAGGGGCCAAGGGGACCGCGAAGAAGAGCGCGGCGGCTGGGAAGGGTAGGAAGAAGAAGGTCGAGACTGACGATGAGAGCGAGTAAGAGGACTGGACCGGAATCGATGTCTGGACTGTGTATAAATATGTACCTTGTTACCTTATGAGCGACTGGGTACTTGGCGTGTAAAATCCAATTATAAGTCCGGAACAATAGCTAAGAGGCAATCTAGCCACAGTGACATATTCCATGGCCCGGGGATCTATGTACAGTCTGTTCGAGGCATCTAAGAAGTTCTGCACTCAGGCGGGCTCGTCGACCTCAGCCTCGTGATGTGACCTGTCCTACCCATCTCCCGTCTGATGAATCAGGCACCAAACACTTCACCTATCCATGGAAACCTCAGGCTCGAGGAAGCCTTTTCATCCGATCACGACAACAAGCCCATATAGGTCCCCCCAACTCCGTTCCAGTCACCAGCCAGCAGGCACCCGTCTAGGTCGACGGGTCAGGTCAAACTGGCTGGGTGGTGGAGTGGTTAAAGGTCAACGTCAATTATCTACGCCAACCAGCCTACTCGACGACAGGCTCAGCGCTTACGAGAGTACCCGAGTTCGAATCCCAGCATGAGCGCCAAGAGATGTAGCCCCCAGTTCAGCACCGAGGGGGTGAACTCTTTTTTTTGGTTTGTGTGTGTACATGTATTAAATAGACGCTATTGTGATAGAGTCTTGTTACGACCAGAGTTTAAAAGAAAAACGTATAAAAAGACCGCACCAGTGGTATAGGTAGTTCGACGTAAACAATCTCCTTCCTCCTGTAGAGAGCCCGGAACGCCCAGCCGCCGCCGCCGCCGCCGCCACCCCTTCGTCAAATCGTACGCAAGACAGACATGTCAATACTCTTCCTCATCTCCTGCCTTTGGCAAAAGCCTCGACCTTACCGACAAGACTCTTCAACCCAACACCTCTCTCGCAGTTACCCTCCAACCAAGCCTCCATCTTCTCCCTGACGCTACGCATGCTCTTGAGGACTGGCATGCGGGCGCCCTCCTCCGCGGCGACAAACGACCCAGGGTTAAGCAACAAATCGAAACACTCCGACCAGATCTCCGTCTGCCAGTACCGCTTGAGGCTCTCGCGAACGCGGTACTTGCGTCCGCCTGCCCCGATCCCGCCCTGGTCACAGCGAACCGTGTCAATGTACTTGCCAAACAGCAGGCAGTGGACAATGCCCGCGAGGCCGTGGTAGTCAATCTGCCACGTCCACGGCCGACCCTCGCGCATCTCGGCGCAGTCTTGCGCGCTTGTCTTCCAGTCCGCGATGAAGCCCACGTCGGGCGCAAAGTTGCGCATGTCGATGCCGCGACCGAAATCAATGAGGGTCACGCCCCGCGCGTCCCAGCCGCCTGCGCCGGCAGCGCTATATTGCGTTGATAGGGGCTGGTCGTTGCCGCCGTGGTCGAGGCGGAGGAGGCAGTTGTCAACCTTGAGGTCGCCGTGGAGGACGCCGCGGGCATGTAGGGCCTCGACGGTGCGGAACAGTTCAATGGTGAAGAACATGGCTAGCTGCTCATCCATGACGGCAGACGGCTCGGCGCGGAAGAAGTTGACGACATCGAGGACGCTGCCGTGGGGGTGATAGGGAAGGAAGAGGAAGCCCTCGTCCTGGTAGAGGTGGAACTCATGGGCGTAAGAAACAGAGGCGGCTGCGCGGTGCTGAGGGCCTAAGCGCGTGTGTGCAAGACGCATCATGTGGAACTCCCAGGGTGTCGGAGGAAGTTCCATCTTGAGTGCTTCCAGAGGGCTGCGATGGTTGACAGCAAATGCGCCCTTACCCATGGCCACGACCCCGTTCTCGTCCTCGTCTTCTTGGTCTGCGTCCGGGTTCTCAACCAAATATACCGGGGCAAAAGCGCCTGCACCGAGCTCTTTCCTGATGGTATATTCTGTCGCAATGTCGGGGAACTCGATTGTGACCATGGCACAAGCATTGCTAACTCTGTCTCCACCCTTGGCTGCCTTCGTCATGGCCTTAGCGAATTTGCGGATCTCATTGCCTTTTTCGTACTTCTCGTGGCTATGGTCGTAGAATCCAGGGTATGAGTCGAGAGAAGAATGCATATTGGCGAGGATCTCATTCCTCACGGCTTCATCAACTGGGTTGCATTGCAACTCCTTGATGATCGGTCCCTTGGGAGGTGCTGGCTTTGGCGGAGCAGACTTTGCTTTGCCGAGAAGGGGCTGGGCAATCTTGATAGGTCGAACTTCACTCAGGACTTCCCTCAGTGGGCTGCTACCCGGCTCTCCCATGTCAGAGTCCTCCTCATGGATAGTGGACTCATATTCCTCACGAGACGGAGTCTCGTACCTCGCCTTCCGTTCTGTAAACGCAAGAGAAGATTCGGTTCTCTCCGTAATCGGGGTCATGAAGGGGAGACGGTTATTGGCCATCTCGACCGGATCCCTAAACGGTCGTGTCCTGGGCTCATAATCCTCTGGAGGTATCGGAACGAAAATCGTCTTCGTTCTTGGCGGGTAATCCTCATCACCTTCTTCTTCTTCTTCGGCCTCCTGCTCATCGCCCGATTCTCTGCCATCCTGGGAGACAGTCTGCTCATCTGGTAGAGGACCAGTGCGCTCAGCGTAGTTTGGATCCATCAAGTCGGAAGCTTGTGTATCGTCTACACCGGGTTGGGTCGCGTCCTCGTCGAGAACAGGGACGTGCTTGCGCGTGGAGAAGTCGGACCATTCACTGATACTCTTGACATCCGAGCCATCTTCGTCAGCTTCTTCGGCGGCGGCATCGTTTTCGATCAGGCGAGTAGTCATGGTGTTCTCAACCTCAGTGTAGTCGCCATCTGTCTCGTAGTCGTCGTCCTCGTCACTATCTTCCTCTTCGTCTTCTTCCTCCTCTTCTTCATCATCCAGAGGATTAGATTGAATGGGTTGATTGAAAATCTCGTAGATCTCATCCGTAGCAGCACGAGTATGGAGCGTCATCGTTGGCTCAGCCGTGTTCCTCTTCTTCAACTTCGGCCTCGACGGTGAGTCTAGATTTGCTTTAACTATCAAATTGTTAGCTTGAACACGACATAACTTATGGAAACGGAAGCCGCCTACTGATTTGAGTCTCGTTGACCTCCATCATCTTCTTTTTCTTGCTCTTGCCCCCCTTTTTCTTGACTATGGCTCCATTCTCATCCATTACTACGGTTTCTGTGTGAACAACCATTTTTTCCTGTACTAGGTGGCTGAGATCGTCAACCAAGGAAGGCTCAACGCTCATCATCTCGGAAGGGATCTCTTCAGTTAGTGATACGTCATCCCAGGAGACATCCAGCCAGCCTCGGTTCATGGCCCAAACTTCCTCAAAACCAAGCTCCGAGCCAGGTTCCTCGGGAGTGGGATAGAGGGCCTCGAGGCTAACAAAGATACGCTCTTTCTTCCCGCTTACGGGGTTCACTACTGTTTGATTCTTCGATGGCACGAGTGTAATATGGGACTTGGACATTTGCGCTCGTGATGATCGTGATTGGGCTTTGGGTTGCACTTTTGATTGCAACTGAGACTGAAATACATGAAACGCCATAAAGCCAAACATTAGTCCTATAATCATCAACATCCAGGCATTGGGAAGTTCAAGTAAATTGGTGCTTACCGTATCCTTGAAGATAGCCATCTTCGGAGCAGTGCTCTTCTTCCCGCCAGCCTTCAATGTCTCCCCTGCCCACGGCTTGGGCTCCATCACGTTCTCCTTCTTCCGGTCGCCCAGGGAGCCGATCGAATCCCATCCCTTCGAGCTAGGTCCACGCGACGACAACGCAGGAGGCGCGGAGTCGGCATCTGAGAAGATGGACATCTTAGCCTTGCCAGGCTTCGCAGCCGTTGTGCTCACGCCCTGGCTGGGTCGAGGGGCCTGGGGGTCTGCAGCGACAGCGGCCGCAGCGCGGGCAGCAGCAAAGGGGTCAATCTTTGCAGCCAAAGCGGGCCGCACGGTGGGAAGTGCTGGCGATGAGGGCTCCTTGTCGGCCTCGGGCTGGTGGGCAAGTCTCTCCTCGAACTCCTTGAACTTGCGAATCAGACGCTGTACTGGTCTTGCCTCGCGCTCGATGCCGAGCTTGTACACCTCCTCTGCTTGGCTCCATCTGCCAGCGCCCTCGAGCCAGGCGGCATATTCTTCGTAGAAAAGGGCAAGTGAGTCTCCGATGCTGTGTCGTGACAGGAAGAGGAAGGTTTCTCGCGGCGAGTCGGCGAAGAATTGGATGTACAGAACCCAGATCTTGAGGTATCTGGGATCGTTCTTGTATTGTGACGAACCAATGAAGGTCTTAGTTGCGCGCTCGAGGAGCGTGTGAAGCTGAGATTGCGGTGTTGCTTGTGCTGAGGGGTATGCGTCCAGGGTCCATCGCACATAACGGTCGTAAATGTCTAGAGGGTCGTCCGACTCGGAGATGTTCTGGAGTTCCTCCTCGTACTCGACCCGAATGCAATCGTTGACATTCTTTGTGTCTGAGGGTGTCGGGGTGTTCAGCTTGTGCAGAGGCGAGGGCGAAAACAGCTGGGCCAGCTTTTTGGCGGAGCGACCACTGGGCAGCGCCTGGATGTTTTCTTTCTGTGCTTCGATAACGTCGAAGTTGATGAGATCGTCGGAGGCTGCCATGGTTAGTATCGTCGCGGCAAGTTGCCGTCGCGTCTCCGAGTGATGTGGTGCTGGAGTACTGCGTCTAGGTTGTCGATGTCCAAGTTGGAAATGGGGCAGCGTTAGAAAAGGATGCCCAGTGTTGTGGTGTTGATTATTTGATAACGATAACAGATCGTCCATGTGGGTCGTGCGGTGCGTTGCTGTGACAACGGGCGTCTTCACCTTCCTTATGTAATCCTCTACTCTTCACCGAGCTCGGTGTGCCTCCATCGTCAATTTTCCAAACGGTACTTACCAAATTAGAAAGTAGCGGTACGCCTCCATCCATTCCGTTATGCTACCTCCATGTAATACTCCCACGTCATCCCTTTCGACACAAAGGAAAAATCTCATCATATAACAAAGCTTGAACCGTTTTCCGAGTAAAATAATGACAAAAGATTTTAGCGTCAAAAAACCTCGGCCCTCCGTTTGGCCTCTTCTAGCGCTCGGTCCGTCTGATCTTAGTGGCCGGTTCTGCCCATGTGCCCCTATCTTGTCCAACCTCTTCGAATATGGAGGCAAAAAGTCAGAATGACGCCACCCCATTCACTCCTTTCTTGCCGACTTGATTTCCCAGATTCGAGCTCACTCATCGCAATACAGCCAATTTCTGCATGCTTCTCACATGTTGAACGGCGAATACACTTCGCACATAGGTCTCAAAGAGCTGTGAAAGCGTTGTAGAAGAGCATCGTCATGGAACACTCAACGACGGCGACTTCGGGGTCAATGCTGATGCCGAAGAAACGTCTGCTGGACCTTCCCAACGAGCTCATCTGTTGCATCGTCGACTCCGTCGCTTTTTTGAGGAAAGACAGATACGATGACGCCAGAGATACGCAGACCTTGTCGAATCTTTCACAAACTTGTCAAATATTCCACCTTCTCTGCAATTCTCAACTCTTTTCTAATATCAACCTGGATGAATCCAAAGACGCCGCTGGTCTTCTCATCCGCTCCCTCATCGAAACACCTGAACTTGGGGTTCATGTGCAATGTTTGACATTACGCGTGATATGGGAGTCAGCCGAGCAATGTGAGAAGGGATTACGGAAACGGCTTACACCAACTCAGAGCAATGCGACAGGCCATCCGGGAACCTTGCCCAATTTGCGGCACTTGGAACTGGAAGACCCTGCGGTATACTTCATGAACATTCCCGAGGTTCCTCGCATATTCACTGGCCTGCTTGCGCTGCCTCCTCTCACGTCAATACTTACGCGATACGACAACGATAGATGGGGAGGTCTCGCCCAAGTCGCCGCGGCTGGACCCTTCGCCTTGGAGCAAATCCGCTTCCACGAAACTGCTATCCGGGGACCCGACTTATGCCGACTACTCCAGCTGTGCCCCGGTCTCCGAGTCCTCGAAATCGAGATTGACTATCACTTCTTCGCTCCTTGTTTCCAACAAACCACGCACCCAGGAATCACCGCTCACCTATCCACGACGCTCTCAACACTCTGCCCGCGCTTACAGAGACTTACGCTGCTACACGGGGACCTCTCGGCTCTTCGGACCCCCGATGAACCATGTCTCACATGTCTCACGGATTTGGAAGATCTGACTGTGTTGGAGACCGAACTGCCAAGTATCTTCCGAAGTCCCGAAGACATGGCAAACGCAGACATTACTGCGCGTTTACCTGCGAAGCTCACGCAATTGACTCTCCATGATATTTGGTACTCGGATCCAAGGTACTGTCTGTACTCTTTGGCCCCAGGCTCTCGTCCTTGGATTCATGAGAGGTTGGACGCTAGCACTGAACCTCTGACTGCGATGCTGCTTCGTCTGGCATCATCATGTTTGGCCGGTCAACTATCTGGACTACGAAAGGTAGCCGTCAAGACTCCAACATACGAACACGACAGAGGCAATACTTGTGACAAAATTGCAGAAGCATTTGCGAAGACTGGAATTTTATTTGAACTGATTTCCGCTCACTCAACATTTCCCTGCCCATTAACGCGATAACATCAGAGAATGGGACAACACGTTAAACAGCATAGGCTTTGGCATAGTTTCAGTACATACTTAAGGTAGCTATAACTAGTAATCGAGTGAAATTTACCCTATGTTGAGTATTATATTTATTACCTCAATGTAAATTTAGTGTTCTATTTCAGTGCTCTATGACTTAATACTACTGCACGCCAAGTAACTACACGCCTATCTGAAAGTTTCCTTTGATTTCAGAGAGTTTTTCCCTTCGTAGTATTGATAGAATTGGTTTGGGCGTGAGTCAGACATTTCGTTGAATAAGGAAATATCATTTAGAATCCTTATGTTTGTTGGTGCTAAGAATAAACGTCATCTATGGAGATGTGTGTGCACATGGGATTACTTGAGTTGCAGCGCTGCCCAGAAAAGATTGAAGAATGTATGCCAAGTACCTTAGGCAAGTAAAACAAAAATCCCCAAAAGACGCCGTCTGAACTTGCAGACGCCAATCGAAGTGAGGTGCATGCGGCTGCACTGAAGAAGCTCTAAACCGACTTCCGAGCAATTCCCGATCCGCACAGCGGGGTTCTTGCATCACGTCATACGGGCCGAACAATAGTCTTCTCGACCATACTTCTACTACACATTTAGTATAAAACAATATTAGTACCGTTGACTTAGAAGAGGCATCAATTTGTACTTACCTCGAGCCTCGAAAGTCACTTGCTCTAACAATACTCACGCCTTTCTACTTCATATTCTCACGATGCGTGTCGAAAAGTTCCCTCTCTCACCCCCGAGCCTGGAAGAGCTAGCCGAGCAACTCAAAGCTCCCTTGGACGCCAACTACAAGCACGCATCAGTGTCTGTGGTCAATTGTCCCGACCTGCGTAAGGCACCTTTTCACCTGGCGACCGAGGGTCTCTCAGGGGATGAAAAAATCGCAGATGTTGGTGGTCAGCCGAACCTCTTTCCCCGCCCCCGGCTTGACAGTATCTGGTCCATACCAGAGATTGGCAAAAACATGGAAATGAGCCCCGAAAAGGGCAGCTTGATCGGTGCCGGCGCCGGTCCTTTCCACGTCATCGGGCAGAACAGCGAGCTTGTGCCGAATCTCAGCTGGCAAGGCGGTCTTGACAAGGTTGATAACAAAAGTCAAGTCATCCAGATCAAACGCGCCACCGGAGAAGTCAGCGTCGGAACGAGCCCTTCCGTAGACTGCGGTCTCATGGTCAACTTGTACGGTTCCCTGGGCGAGCCAGGACCGGTCCTCAAGATTACAGCAAAGGGCCGCAAGGGTTCTGAAAGGAGCTTTACCGAGTGTATCCGGAAAGGGCTGAATGCTGCGTATGGCGATGAAAGAACTGTCAGTCTCGGTGGAGCCTTTGTTGTGAAGGCAGGGAAGGCGACTTACCACATTATGCCTGATTTCCCTGCTGAGCGCGACCTACCTTTTAAAGATAGAAAGGAAGTTGAAAAGTGGTTGACCTTTCATGATTTCGATTCGCCCATTGTGGGACTATCTGTGTTGCACTCTGCGGACCCTGGCAACAAGATGGGCTTGAGGATAGAGCATACCCACGCGTTCTCTCCGCTGACAAAGAATGCTGGAGGTCACTATCATTACGAAGCCGAGGGAGAGGAAGAAATTATTGAGTACGAAGGATACTTCAATACTGCAAAAGCGATATACAGGATAGACAGCCCCGCGGATACGAAAAGGTGAAGAATGATAATATCACAATTACAATGGCCTGCTCTATCCTTCAAGACCAGAGATCCTCATCCTCAGACTCTTCGTCAGGAATATCAAGGCTCTCTTTGAATTCCTTCGTCCATTGTCGCAGTGGCTTTTCACCAACTCGAAGCTCGTCGTAGAATGACTTCAGTGGTTCCGGAAGTCGTGTCGAGTCGAGCAAACCGTCGTCGTCAACATATTCCTCCATGTAGGCGATCATGGCCATGGCGAAGGAGCCCATTGTCTTGCCCGAGTCACGAGCATAGAGTCTCAGGTAAGCCTCTAACAGTATGTGAGATCTGGGTACGACAATGGAGGTGTCGCTAGATTTGAAAGCACCAGATCCGCGACCCGGTCGCCAGGGTGGAAGCACATCTCGGTCATGAGCAAGAGCAAATGTCGCTGATTGCTTGTCTTCGAAAGCTAAGAGGGAATCGTCAAAGTCTGGTAGAAACCAGAGTGTTTCTGACTGTAGGTATAACCCTATGGTGAGCTCCGACGATTTGATGTGCACATGAAATGCAGGCGGTGGTGTTCGACGCTCAGGCGAGCTCGCAAAGCAAAGTTCCACGGATGGGCATTGCTCGATTTCGGGTAATTCTGAGATAGCATCGGCGCCGACCGAAAGCATTTGATCTTGGACGACAAAATCTATAGACTTTCTGTTTGTTAGCCTCGTTATCCAAGACACCAATGCAAATGCTCGGAATGAACCTACCCCTATGATTGAAGGCACGCCGTGGACATTAAGGAGATAGTGTCCCCAGAGTACGCATGGAGTTTTTGATGCGTTGAGGGCCGAGAAAACCGACTCCACAAACTGTTCTGAAGTTCGAAACATTCCAAGCATTTTTTGGCTATTGAACAGTGCCTGCGACTCCAGCTTGTTCTTTCGAAATTGGTGATGTGTGATGAGATCAATTTCATTCAACGTATGACCTGAACAGCATGTGTAGGTGAATATTGTTAGTGGTCAAGCAAGTTGGTTGGGTCTTGGAATTTAACCCAGGCCGCTGTACTTACCGCGGACGTGTGGAGACGCTGCCTGCTGAAGAAGATGGCCAGGCGGCTGGGCAACCTCTCACAGCCAACTTGTCATCTACAACCGACACACTCCGCCTTCGACGTCACGCTAGTACAGCAAGTATCATGCTTCCTTCGTTCCCGCTCTTCATTTGAAGTACAACATGGACGCAGCGCATCTTTTTACTTGTTTCGGAGCTTTGCCCCCTGAATTACGACTGCAGATATGGACGGAAGCGCTTTCGGTGCCATCTGTTTGGGCCGTGAATCGTAAAGCACCCGAAACCAACAACGCCAACACGAGCCATCTGCCCCTCATCATGAACCATGTTGGTCCGGCTCCCTATCTAGCAGGCCTCGCTTGCAAGGAGTCGCGGCGGCTAATGGAACAATTATACGGAAAGCCCATACATAGACCAACGCACTCGGCGGCAAGTAGTGCGATTCATTGGATCGATCTGCAAAAAACGGTCGTCTCACTCGGGGACTACCGGTCCGCGGGGGCTTTGTTGGATGCGTTCGCTTCCGAAGACTTGGCAAGATTCCGGCATGTTGTTCTACAGTCATCACGGTTCTCTGATATGGCCAGGTTGTGCCAGCGCCTGGCCAACTCATGCCCCGGGTTGTGTACGATCATCATACACACGAACCACGCTGGCTGCCTTTTCACCGACCTTCCTTATGAACCCTTGACCCAAGACATGGGTGCACTTTTTGCCAACATCCTAGAGGACCCGGCCGCCGACCTAGATTGCAGCCACTACGATATCGTCCACTTTCGCAGTCTACTGCTGGGCTATTTCGGCGACTCACCTCCGACGTTGCATTTCGCCTCCCCACCCGGAGCGACTCGCCAAGACTGATGTTGGTTCAGCCTTAGTTGTCGCGGCCTCTTCGTCACGTCTTGTTCGATGCCGTTGGTTGGTTTTATTGGTTAAGTTATTTGCCACTTTGTTGGTTCAATGTTGGGACCGATATCAGCGTATCGCGGCTTGTCCCTGTATCATTCTCGATTAGGATAGAGGTGATTGCATAGGCCCCTTGGTTACACTACGGTCTCGAATTTCGCTGGAAGCCATGGCTCTTAAGGTCTGAAAATGTTTGTTATATCAATGAACGCGCATGCTCTGTGTAACCTCTTAGAATCAATCTAGCATCACTGCACCTCGCTTCACCGATCACCAGTAACTATCTACAGTCTATCTATCCAAATATTTTTAGTGTACTTTCTTTCTTTCGTTCGAGATCATGGCTGAGAGAATTCTTCTTGAAAACGCTGCCTCTGAGGTTATCAGCATCCTGAAAGGCATCCCGGAATTTTCTCATGCTCGAGTCGCCGTGATTGGCGGGTTAGCGCTGTGGAAGTATGTTCCTACTGGCAGGACCACTGAGGTACGTTTCACCAGCAGCTGGATGACTATCAATCAGCTTTGCCAAAGATTACCGAGACTCGTATCTGACTTCGATCAATGCAGGACGTCGACTTCATTATCAACATCGACAGTGCTCCGCATGGGATTAAACAGAAGTTGCTTTCTCTTCCAAACTCACCCTTCATTCAACAGGCACAGTTCTTCTATTACAAGCAAGGAACAACTTTGGTGCAAGTTGACATCACTCCCGGATGGCAGGTCAGTTTAAACATTGAATCACGCACCCCATCTCTCTGACATTCGTACCATAGTCCCCTTACATGCCGGCTGCCGCCACAGAAATCGGGAGAATACCTCACGGTTCTGTTCCATATATATCACCTACGGACCTTATTGTCTTCAAGATCAACTCTTGCGGCTTGAGGGCTCAGGTGAACAAGAAACGTATCGATGCTTTGGATGCGGTGACATTGCTGGAACTCGAGACCAGAAAAGGGCCTTTGGCTCTCAACAGCGCCCAAAGAGCCGTTGTTGAGCAATGTATTGCAGACGTTGTGGCCCATGGCCCCAAAAACGCTCAATGGTGGAAGCAGCGTCTCGGTCTGCGTTGATTTGAATTCCGGGCTCTTGTACAATGCATAGCATGATCATAGTGGAGTGTTTGCTGTTTATTTGCTGTCTATTTGCTGTCTGTAAATTCGTTCTAGACTCCTTTGCCGCCGCAGTGTGCTGTGTACGGTCAAAGGCCACTGTGTTCAACCCTTGAGTATCTTCAATCATATCCTAATGACTTTGTTCTCGTCAAATCCTGCTGCCTGCGCGAAGTAATATCCTCGCTGATTCGCAATCAGCCTCAGGGGTTCTGTATCGCCTTCCCTCTCGACGCTGAAATCACAGTTGTAGTGCGTGTGACCAAATGCCCAAAGCTTGACTCTGGCGCTTTTGAAGCAGTCTTCCTTTGATAAATCCGTGGCAAAACCACTGGTGATGGGACTCTGTGCATGCCTCGGGTCAGACGCCCGAGCATCTCTCGTCGGACTCCAGTGTGAAAAGATGATGACTCTGGCCTCAGACGTTTCGAGCTCTGCGACTTGGGAATTGAGCCAAGAAAGATCTCGTTTGTGGGCTTCGTTATGCGAGCTGATTTCCCAATCATCGATTTGGAAAAAGTCCTGGAGCCCCATGCTGACCGAATCGGCGCTTTCAGGCGGGATGAAGGAGAAAAGGCTACAGCCTAAAATAACGATGTTGGAGTCTGGTACCTGGAACATAGAGCGGTCGAGTAGTACAAAGTCTCCCAGTGACGAGTCCTTTTTTGCAGCTGCTTGAAATTCCTGGAGAATTCCGAGAATGGAATCCCACCTTGAGTGATAGGCTTCATGATTTCCAGGGACGAATAGAACAGCGCGAAATTGCCGAAGCTGCTGTGTCAAGAAAGCGAGGCACTCCTCCTGGTGCGCAGCAACGTTTCCTATGTCGCCAAGAAGGCCTAGGTAAGGTGCCTGTGGCACGATTTCGAAAATATCGTAAGCTCTCGGGGACTCAAGATGAATGTCGGAAACTATTTGAATCGCCATTCTGAGGAAGAGCGGGGGGTTCTCAATTATGGAAAATTGTGGTGTTGGTTGGTGAAAGTTGATGTTTAGTTGCAGATGAAAACGCATCCCTGCTTGGGCCTGATGAACATAGTGTGATTACTGGGGTATACGTACTGAACACTGTGTCCAGGGGAACCGGAATTGGTACCAGTCGCTCTTGGTCGGAGACAGTGTTTTCCACCTTTCCAAAATGAGACAACGTTGAATGAACCAACACCAAAAAAATGTCAACCATTTGTACCTGATCATGGTCATCTAGACATAAGCTACCGTCAAACGTGCTCTGGGCTACATGCCTATAGTTTTACAACTAGCAAGCAGTAGCTTGACAAGTGGCAACTGAGTGGAGGTATTTGAGATGATTGGTACTATTTAACACTGGAGACAAGTGGGCTTGAGCGAGTGCAAGCTTGGAAGGAGCCGAATCTTGATGATTGAATAATCATGGGATTCTGGTGAACCTATGTCACTGAGTAGTTGTAGTACCTCAAGTCTGTGAAACTTTAACGATAAGAGAAGCGAGGGCCTTTGGCGTTTTAATTAGTATGTCCTTGAAATCGGCAATCTCCGCAATCGCCCCCTTGCCTCTTTAGGCCACGGAATATTTTCCTCTGTCAGGGGCCGCTCAAACCTTCAATGTCAACACATCACTCGCAAAGACAACCAACCTACTAGCGTGCTAAAATGTTCACTGTTCGACAGGCAATCGGGAAAGGCCTCGGAGTTTTTGCTTCGAAACCAATTCTCACGGGCCAAAGAATCCTCACAGACCAAGCTCTACTCACAATCACATCCTCAGATAGCAACTCGATCCTGCGACAAGCCCAACTCCTCTCAACAGCTGGCCGGGACTCACTACTCTCATTATCAACCAATCCCAGCAAGTCAAGCGTCTTCAGCTGGCTAGAGTCAATATGGCGAAGCAAGTCTGCTCCACAACACACAGTGTCCAACCACACCATTCTCAATATCTTTCGGAACAACAACTTCAACATTGGCAATCAGACCCAAGCGCTATTTCCTCAGGTTGCGCGCTTGAACCACTCATGTGTCCCCAACGCGCAAGGAAACTTCAATAAGGATTTAGACGCATTCACCATTCATGCTACCAGAAACATTGAGCCGGAAGAAGAAATCACAATCTCCTACCTTGACGAACATCTGGGCCTGCGACAATCCCGACAGACCGCGTTGCATGACGGGTACGGCTTCACTTGTGGATGCTCTGCCTGCAGTACGACGACCTCGTCAGAAGCCGGCGAGGTGCGCCGGGCGGAGATTCAGCGCAAGCTGGAGCTCTTCGCTCAAGCTGCTTCTGAGGATCCGGAGGACGAGTTCAAGATGATGCTTGCGCTCCTGGACGCTCACGAGGCGGAGGCTATCCGCGGACGGGAGGTCTCGACAATGTATATCGCTACCGCTCGCAAAGCGTTTGACTTGGGAAAGCGAGAGGAAGGACGCGAGCTGGCGTTGAAGGGTCTGCAGCTCGAGAAGGAGGCTGTGGGAGATGACAGCCCTTTTTATGCTGCTACTCTTGGAGCAGTACAAGCGCTGGGGGTTGAGATTTGAGTCTGTGTCAACGAAGTAGCTATGGTCGACTAAAGGCAGCAGATCTTCATACCAGAAGTTCCGCGTCTCGAGATACCCAACAACATTTATCGTCTTACGTTCGGTGCATCATTGTTCACTCTAGTCTTCATATATCATCTACAAACTCGTAAACTCATCTCGAACCTCAGAATCAGTTACCATCGACCACTCACCTGAAGGCTCCGTCAAGACCTGACTCTTCGATCAGGTGTATGGGCGACGCTTACAGCTCCCTGCTCATTTACATGGGACTGGTATTCTATTGAAGGTTTTAAAAATCGAGTAGCTTCACACCTTCTGCCATAATAAGAAAATTGCATAGGTCCGCTTCTTCGTGTACGAGTCCTAGAGGCGTAAAGCTCATTCACAGAGAAGGCAAAGTCTTTGCGAGGGTATGCAGCAACTCGGACAATGGCTTCAGCCTAGTCCTCGTGTTGGCGGAATGAGTATTCAGTGATGGAATACTCCGTACCCGCGAGATATAGGACCACCGTTGCAGGCTGGGATATAAGCAAGCTCACTTCTGGCATCTACAACAGCAGTAAAAGGGACTCTTGCCCAGAAGCTTAAGATGGTTATACCCCTAATCCTGAAGTGCAAAGCTACCGAGCTGTAGCTTGTGAGTTCGAATACCACAAGCGACCAATTTCTTTTATTTCTTCTCTCCCATGTATTCTTTTTTTTTCCCCAACAAGTCCAGCTACCCATTGATGCATGCGTTCTTGGAGCTACCTCACGTGAAGGTGAGGGTCAAAATTGTCGGGGTTCGGTCTCGAAGTCGTCACGGCCATCTTGTTGCCTTCATCGCATTCATATACTTGCCGCCTTTCGGGATTTGGCTCCCATGGCTCATCAAGGCCTGTGACAGTAGTGGCTGTTCACATCGCGGTGCCTGATATCTCCGGGAAATGTTGTGTGAGACATCTTCCCGCAGTCACCAAACGCCCTAGATTCTTATCGAAGGCCAGACCAAGATCATTATTAGCTGTACTGACTAGGAGGCGCTGAAGACGTGTTTCTGATCTTCATTGGGCGTAAACACATGCAGTGACATGCTTAGAGGCTCGTGCGTCCGGGGCACTAGGTACCTACCTTATCCGCCCATCACTAGGTATGAACAGGTGGCTAGAGCTTAAACGGAAGAGGGTCTTCCTTCTAGCCGCCATCTTAGTTTCTAACTTCGTTGGTGGTGTGTAATCGCTTGAATTTGACGTGTTTTTGCCAACGGTTCGTAGCTCCCCCGCAGACGCCAATCCGCGGAGTGCGACAGTTCCAACAGAGGCTATCTCCTATTTCCGGCCGTCATCTTTCTGAAACGTACGTCATGCAAGACCTACAGACAGAGGTACACAAAATTAGCGCTGTTTCTGTGTTTGCACGATGTACAAACCCCCCGCAATTGGGGGAACTTTCCACCACAGAGGCATCGCACGCTGACCAAAAATTGGTTGTCTTCACAGGTTTTGTTGTCGCAATGTGATTACAGAATTACATCAAGATCCATCTTTGTAAGCCATAGAGGAGAATCCCATTCGGAGAATGCTGTAGAAACTCGCCCTGCTTAGAAACATATCCGAGCCTAAAAAGTATCCGCTTCCTTGGCATAAGCTGCATATCTTTATGTGCCGCACTAGGAGCATGCTGAATCACCACCCCCCAAAACATAAGCGCCACCAACTTACGATTGGTGCATAACGTTGATACTTTGGAGTCGAATCAGCCTGTGTGCCTGTCTTTAGATTTCTAACTCCGGACTTTATGGCTTTAACGCGCGCGGGACGGAGGAACAACGATACCTCGCCGATCCCGAGAAATGCATTCGGAAGAGCCCCAACGGTTCTGTTTGACATGGGACTATAAGAACGACTAAGAAGCATTCATCACTGAAACCCATAACAGAGGGCAAGCACCGCACATCATTGTTCTTACTCTCAGTAATCCACACACCAATAGAGTATCTCGATATGTCTTCCAAGAAGATCATCCTCATCACTGGTAAGTTCACACTCTGGATCACTAACGAGAAGGCACGGGTCTTTGGTCATCGAATCGAGAAGACATGCGTCAATCACCGATCAGAATGAGAGTTGACAATGTTCAGGTGCAAACCAGGGCATTGGCTTTGACAGCGCCTGGGCCTTGGTCTCCGCATCCCCTGACAACCACGTTGTCGTCGGCTCCAGGAGCGCGGAGCGGGGTGCCAAGGCTGTGGAGGATCTCCAGTCCCGGAAACCGGCCGGCACCGTAAGCCTTTTGCAGCTCGACATCACTTCCGACGACTCCATCAAGGCTGCGGTCGAGAAGCTGACTGCCGACTTTGGCGTTCTCGACGTCCTCGTCAACAACGCCGGCATCGTCATCATGCAACCCAAGGATCGCCGCTCCGAGCTTATCGACACCTTCAACACCAACGCAGCTAGCGCATTGCTCCTCACCGAGGCCCTGATACCGCTACTCAAGAAGTCTAAGGATGCGCGAATCATCAATGTCACAAGTGGTCTCGGTTCTCTTCACGAGCGTACGACTCCAGGTGGTGCCTTTTACGACGTTCCCGCCGATGCCTACCGCATCTCCAAGGCGGCCCTGAACATGGCGACGGCCCATATGTTGTGGGCCTACAAGAGCTGGGGCGCGAAAGTTTGGGCCTTCTGTCCTGGCTGGGTCATCACCAATTTGTCAGGTGAAGACGACAGGCAGAACAGGATCGATGGAGGCGCCGAGAGTTCGGAAACCAGCGCGCAGGGTATCCTTGAGATTGTTGAGGGCAAGAGAGATGGTGAGGTTGGCAAGTTTCTCCAGAGGAATGGGAAACAGTTCCAGTGGTGATCAGTCCAGTATTGTTAGGTGGATATCAAAGTATTTGAACGCCAGGATCTCGGGCCTTCCAACTCATCGCTTGATCGATATTTCTGTGGTCCGCATAATTCCTTGTCCTTTATCATCCTGGAGAATCATGTCCTCACTCCCAGACCCCCTGCTGTCGTCTTTTCCATATGAGCTTTGATGTAGGCTATCTACAGCACTGCGCTGAACCTCGGGGGATCCAGCAAAAGTACGACCATGCATCTCGTATTCAACTTGACTGTCGTGAACTCTGTAGCCCTGGCGGCGTTTTGACGTATTTGTTCCGGTCCGTCTCCGATTCTCATATAATTCGCCGTGATAGCGGTCGCTCGATGAAATTTTGAGGGCATGGCCGACAAGAGGCTTCAAAGATGGTGCGCAAGCCGCGATGATTCCGAGGTTGAGTTGTAAGCTGTTACAATCAAGTGTCAGTCAAAGCAGATGATTAGTTTGAGAAGTAAACTGACAATTCCCAGAATTGAATACTTTGGTAACTTCGGAGTTGTCAGTTGAAGGCTTGCGAGGTGATAGCAGTACGCGACTCACAAAGTCTTGTCCATGTCTTTCCCGTAGGCTATTTGGTAGACTGACTTGATGACACCCATAGCTACCGCACTATGGACACTTAGTAAAGAAAATGAAAGCTCAATTGGGGTTCAACATACAAGTAACCGAGACTGAGAACAATGATAAGATATATCCGTGTCCTTAGCTTCATCTGCAACGTCCAAATGATGCTTACAGGAAGCGTAGCGAAGCATACATCGGTGAAGATGTTGAAGGCAGTGTTGATCAAGCCAAATTTGATGAAGAGAGTGATTGGATAGCATTTGGGTTTTAAACTCTTGTCCCAATATCCTTCCAGTGGTTGGCAATAGAAGAAGAACGTCATCCAGGCCATGAAACTATAGGCAGACACAAATACTGATCGCAGTTAGAAAAGAATCATGCGTAACCTCCAAGGTCTGTTCGTTCACAGCTCAGAGTAGTCGGTGCTTACCAATTAATGCCCAAAGAGATCTCGAGTACCAGATACCATTACTGAGCCGGAGGAGAGAGAGGCCAATCGATACTTTCAGCAATGCCAAACCAGCGATGGAAGATATGATTGACTGGAAGAAGCTTGACTTTCTCATGATGACCATGTTCTCGGCAGGGATGGTGAGTGTGTGCTTCCCGAGACCGTAGAAGGATTGCACTGAAAATATTGTCATGCCTGCCATGGCACATAACTTCCAAAATCAATATTTCACAGCCCTTAGGACCAAAATCGAACGTAAGCAGACGTACCACGGATGCAATGGCGACGTAGTCGTCTCTCCCCATAAGCTTGACGATGGCCGCACGGGTGTACACGCGGAGGCCAACGAAAAGCAGCGCAAGGGCGTGGAAGCCGCCAGTGACACCGAAAATCATGGCGGTATTACTCTCCTTGGCCCAATCCGGGTCAAGAGACGTGGTAGGTGGAGGAGCTGAAGACATTATGGCCGATTATAGCTCAACAAGACGTACATTGAGACCAGGCAAATGAAAAACGAATGCATAGATGATAGAGAGACATCGTGTCCGCATGGAAGAGCGAGTCATGAGTTCATATCATGAATGTTCACATGCAGTATGTGACAAGAAGTCTGGCATCTGTGAATGCAGGAAGCAAAGCAGGATCCAAAAGCGTGCAACGGCCGTCTCACACCAAGGATTGGTGCGCGAAGTTGGAACTGAACGGATGCGAGTTGCTCGTTCAGTTACGTTCCATTCGCTTTAGGTGTCAAGTGGGTTTGAAGTCCACCTGCCTCTTCAGAGTGTGAAATTTTCGTAAGCATGGCTCTGGTGTGGCGAGCTCACTCCTGCAGCTGTCTTCATCGAGAATCAGGCATCCGGTGGGATGGAACCTGCACTGTTTTCAGTCAACTGCTTAGCTGCGGCACAGAAAGGTGTGCCGCCCCCCCCAGCCATCCAAGTCCTCCGGATATTTTGTTCCTCTTGAATGAGTGAGGCGTACAAGATTCTGGTGGATTGATTTAAGTTGCGGTAGAAATGGTGAGTGAGGCTGAAGACTCTTGAAGTCATTCACTTGTTTTTCAAACATCATTTTCTTCAAGTTCGCTGACGGAACACTTTGGCGAATTTGTCTCCGAGCAGCATATCATCGAAGAAGCCCAGATTAACTTGAAAATAAATTCAAAGTGGTGCTCGTTACCGATGTGTTCTTCGTCAACTTGCTAGGATCAGTGGAGCCTAGGCTGCGAGACGATGGCGAGGTTATGTCCAAAAGACCAATCGCTCAGGCTGGGCTGTGAGGATGCACTTCCTTCACCAAGTATTACAGCCTTGGCTGCATGTATGTATGCCTACACCATATGTCGCCAGGTCTTTTGAAAATCTACCCAGGCCGGCCCATGTCAGTCGTCGGCCTCCCGGTCAACCAGAAGTACGATACCATTTCCCTATGCGATGTACGAATGTCCGAAAGACCAGGGGAGCTCAACTTGGCAGAAAAATGATTAAGGCGAGAGACACAGTTTCTCCACTGTTAAAAGTCTCATTGAGGTAAATGAACCGTGTAAGATGATCTTTTCCCCAGTGATCGCGGGTAAAGGCCTTCATGTGAGTAATTCTCTAGGAGATGCGGGATGTTAGTCGAGCCAGGGCATTGGAGGCTTGGGGGCCAAGGGTTAACGAATGAAAGGAGCCTAATCATTCGTCGACAGCCTTCAACCGCAGCCGCAACCGCAGGCATATCCGATCCTGGCGCACTAGATCCATGCTCAGTGGTGTGATACGGGCCGTTGTAGGGCATGTTCCCCGAACTCCCCTAGTGTGCCCGTTGGAACTAACATCTAATGTCGACAGCCTGTGGAGCCCCTACATGGGTTGGAACGCTGGAGCTAATATGATGTGACA
The DNA here is from genome assembly GCF_011075155.1 of Colletotrichum scovillei. NCBI lineage: Eukaryota > Fungi > Ascomycota > Sordariomycetes > Glomerellales > Glomerellaceae > Colletotrichum > Colletotrichum scovillei. Next base: position 2,981,265 of record NW_023336262.1, read on the forward strand.
TTCTGACGAGCGGGGGCGGGGCCTTGGTTGCAAATTGCAGACTTGCAAGTTGCAACACATCTTCGAAGCTTCCTTAGTTCAGCGGTCCCTGCTAAGAGCTGATTTGCATATTCGGAGTTTTGAGAGCTCATGCTTCAGCCTCCAAAGCCTTCTTCTTACACTCAAACTGAGTCAAGTGCATGTGGGCTGTGGGAAGAGTAAAAGTAATGGCGTGCCCGACTTCTTGCATGAGATGAGATTGGTATTCCGGAGTTAGGAACACTTATTGGAGGCGAGAGAGGTTGACGGAAAGGCCTACACAAGGTGAGAACCTCTACATATTTAAGCCTACCGACCCTTTGGGACGGTAAAGCCTCTCCCTCTGTAAGGTAGAGACCAGCTATACTCACGTGCAACTTGTTCCGGCTGAAGAGTTCCAGGTAAGTAAAGTCACCTCGGAATGTTGTCCTTTATCTTTTTCTGCAATCCCATGTTCCATCCTCCAGGCAGCCCGTTGATCGAGTGTCGACCTCAGACTCCACCATGTCAAGAAGCGGGCTTAAACCCAAGGAGCAGGGGTCAATAACGAGGACGGCTTACCTAGTTCAGATATCAACACCGAAGTGCCGAGAAAACGAGCCTTTCCGTAGGCCTTCCAACATCCACATGCAAGTTGTTGACCAACACATGAGTAACTCTACGAATCTGGTCAATTGTGGCGATTAATACGCTCGCCAAGTCGACTGGTATTAATATGTTGAAATTACATTCGGCAGTGATGGACATGCTTCACCGGTGGGAGCATGGTCTCGGTGTATATAGAAGCCGCCCACATTCTCGAATGCCACGTTTCTCTGTTCCTTTTGCTCACCTACCTCGCTCCGCTGCCCTTGCAGATCCCTTCCCCCTCCTAACGCGGAAGCTTGCGTCTGGAACCCCCTTTCATCAAAAGCAGACTTTAGCCGATTACGATGCTTCCCGTCAAGATCACAGCCGTCCTAAGCTTGGCGGTCGTCGCTTGTGGCGCCCCCCTCGACACCCCTCTCGAGGCTCGTGACGCCGGAGATGTGCTCGCAGACCTGCAAGCCCAAGCCATGGAGAATTTGAAGGCGGCTGAAGCAAATGGGACCATTTCCAAGCGTGGGTGCAACCTCTTCAACGCCAGTGTTCGCAGGGATTGGTAGGTTTTATCTTGTCTCATAATTCTTTCGAGGCCCTTCTTGTGAGACGAAGTGGCTAGCCCTAGTACACACATCTAACATCTTGGCTCAGGGCTGCTTTCTCTACCACGGAGCGCAAGGAGTACATCAGTGCCGTCCAGTGCATGTTGACGTCTCCTTCCAAGTCCGACCCTTCCTTCGCACCAGGAGCCCGCAACCGATATGACGACTTCGTTGCCGTCCATATCAACCAGACTCGGACCATTCATGGTACGGGCAACTTCTTGACATGGCATAGGTACTTTACTTGGGCGTATGAGAATGCTCTAAAGACCGAGTGTGGTTATAAGGGGGCCCAGCCCTACTGGAACTGGTTCGCTCACACCGATGATCCGCGCAAGTCACCAGTCTACGATGGGAGTGATACCAGTCTAAGTGGTGATGGTGCCTACATTGCTCACAATGGCAGCGTGAGTGCTTCGCCATATGGCGAGATCGCAGTACCATCTGGCAATGGCGGCGGTTGTGTAACGAGCGGTCCTCTCGTGAAGTAAGCAACATCCTTAACTTCATGGAAGTCACCATCTAACAGGATATAGCATGACCGTCAACCTTGGTCCAGTATCTCCCGGCATGGATGGCATGGACCCCAACCCCAATGGCCCCATGGAGTACAACCCACGTTGCCTGCGCCGCGACTTGAGCTCATACGCAGCGTCTACTTGGTTGACGACCCCTAACCTGCTTAACGTCACCGTTGGTCAAGCTTCCAAGAATATCTCAACATTCCAGAATGAGCTTCAGGGTCGCTTCTGGGATGGCTTCCTGGGTATGTTCAACGGATTACTGAGATAGCCATAGTTGAGGCTAACATTTTGAATGCAGGCATGCACGCTTCAGGCCATTTCGTCGCAAATGGAGATGCTAGTGATCTCTACTCCTCCCCGACCGATCCGACCTTCTTCCTCCATCATGCCATGGTTGACCGTGTTTACTGGATTTGGCAAGCCCTCCACCTCTGGGAGGCTTTTGAGATTGCTGGTACCATCACGATTCTCAACCTGCCACCGAGCCGTGACGCGACGAAGGAGGACATAGTTGAGATGGGCGTTTTGGCGCAAGATCGCCCTATCAAAGAGCTGCTGAACACTGTCGACGACACTCCGTTCTGCTACATCTATCTATGAAAGCATAAGGAATAGCCATTTTCAAACTTTCGAGAAGTACACGTGTGTCTAGGGTGCATGTGGTTTAGAGCGATGAGGGCTTTAATGCAAAAAGTTCTTTCATTGAAGATTTCCAATTTGTGTGACCGAGCCAGAATTTGCGCTTGCATATAAGCCTGCTAAGGTTGCCTGTACTGTTGCCCTTGAAGCCGTGTTGAATGTTCCTGGCAGTTTACTTGGGAAACATTAGACACAACTTGATCCAAATTCTGAAGACTCTCTCACTTTTCAATTGACCATCTGCCAGTCTATTCCTCTGACATCCGCTAATGGAGCCAAAGGAGACCCAATCTGACCAGGGCTATGGCGTGACGAGCTTTCGGAAAGATATCGGAAAATCACCCTTGCCTAGCAGCAATGTGGTCAGCGTTATCATCTTCGAGTTTCCACTTTCTTGCCTGAACTATGTAGCATTGGAAAGTGAATGGAAGACTTCCATGCGGCTCTCGAGGGCTTTGAGGCTACTTTCGCAGAATCGCATCCACTTGGCGCGTTGTACCATCAAGACCTGCCATAGCGCAATGCCGTTATCGCGCAGAGAATTCGGCCTGGGTAGGGGTTGAGAGGCTTTTAAAAGCATAAAGCATGAGCCTTGAAGATGTCTTCTTGAGTTATCAGCTTAAAGAGCATCATTTTCCTCAAGTGCGGCGGGATCTCTTAACATGTCTGAAGCTAACCCTCGGACGCTGAAGCCCAAAAGCAGGGTTCACGATGTTTTTCGCGGAACGATATTCCAAGCTGTCTTGCTGGGTCTCATCAGCTTCACTCAACCCGGAATATGGACGGCAATGAACAGTAAGCTCGTCAGATGCGTGACTATTATTGCAGTATGTAATTGCTGATCAATCTCGTTAAGATTTGGGCGCTGGTGGTCAAGCTGAGCCATACGTCATCAATGCTGTAAACGTCATCACATTCGTGTAAGTTACTCTCATTTAGTCTCAGTCTTTTCAACGATCCTGAGATATCGTGTCCGTGTTGCTAATGACTTAGGATCATGATTGCGCTGTCACCGCTGGCCAGTATGGTCGGGAACTTGGTTGGCATGAAGTGGATTGTCGTCATCGGAACTCTGGGCTATGTCCCGTACTCCGCTGCGCTCTATTGTAACTCGATTTGGGGGACGCAGTGGTTTCTGATCTTTGGTGCTGTTACGTGTGGAATCTCGGTAGGTTTCCTCTCATCACAGCGGCAGCCATAGGTCTCTGACTTGAAGTAGGCATCGGCACTTTGGCCTGGTGAAGCCGCCATAGCTGTGGGCTATCCCGAAGTTGCTCGTCGTGGTGTCTGTAGTACGTATTTCCAGAGCCATGTAACCCCATCTCCCGACATTTTCAGACCCCAAAGGAGTACTATCATTGCTAATTCCTCGCACAGTCAGCATTTGGATGGCTCTTGGGAAGCTCGGTTCCATCATCGCCACCGCGATTCAACTTGCTATCAACAAAGACAGCAACACAACCGGCGCCATCTCACCTTCGACTTACCTGGTCCTCGTTGCAATTCAATGCTTAGGGTTGCCACTTTCACTATTATTGGCACCGCCCGACAAGCTGATCCGCAAAGACGGGAAGAGGCCCATCTTTGCCAACTCTCAGCGCACATTCAAGACGCAATTTAGGGGCTTCCTCGCGCAGTTCAAACGGAGGGAGGTCTTGCTTCTTATCCCGGCCTTCATCACCGCGCAGTGGGGCGTCACGTACCAAGGCAACTACATGGCTGCATACTTCACCGTTCGCGCTCGTACTCTTGCGGGTTTCATCATTGCTGTTGTGGGTGCGATATTAAATGTTTTTGCAGGGTGGTGGCTTGATTCAAAGCATCTGAAGAGAACTACCCAAGCACGTTGGAGTTGGTATTTCTTGTTGGCTCTCTTCACACTAGTTTGGATCTGGAACCTGGTCGTCCAGGAAAGATGGGCAAGAAAGAGCCCTGGTGAGATTGACTGGGTCAGTGAGAGCTTCGGCGAGGGAGTCGCCATTTTCATTCTCTATCGGTAGGAGTTCTCCTCAACGACCTCCAAAGCAACCATGACGGCGAATACTAACAAAGCGGTCTTAGCATTGCCTATGAGACTGTCGGCGTATGGCTCTACTGGACTCTCGGGACCTTTGACGTTGAAGCGGACACCATTGCTTTGTCGATGGGTGTCCTTCGTTCTGGAGAATCGTTGGGGTCGGCTTTGGCGTATGCCGTCGGCTCTGTTCGCAGCGCCTCTTTGATGACAAACCTGGTCATATCTGTAGTCGTATTCTACGTTGGAGCGCCAGCGACGACATGGGCTGCTCTCCTTGTCAAGGACCGACTTCCAGGTGAAGTATCTGGCCTAGACAGCGACGCAGATATCTCGGACGTGAATATAGCCGAGCGATCTGACGCGGAGCAGATACAAATCAACTCCGCGTCAAAAGCATGATCTGGGCTCCGAAATCTAGATCGTCCTGCCGACCAGAGGCTATGGAGGTTCATTATTGGCTCCTGCATCATAGATGGGGCGATGGATTTACAAACGCGCTTGTCGTCTCACTGGTTTCAGCAAGGAGTATCAGAGACTGAAAGTGGCGCAGAAATTGATCTTGAGATAATTATTCTATGTAGGCTAGGAGTCGTAACCCTTCATCCGTGGCTCTAATATGCACATTTAAAGCTTCAGTCTCCTTCGCCACGCTATTAAGGACTTATTTCCATCACAGACCAAGATCCTTCTTCAGGCCTGGCAGAACCGTCCCCTCGTTGAACGACCAAACCAGTGCGCTGTTGTGACCAGAGAAAGTCGCGCCGGCCCAGTACGTGTTGCGCGCTCCCTCCAAAGCAAGCAACTTGCCATAGAACCCTTCCTTGATCTCCTCAGTCGAGACGCGGACATTGTAGGGCTTGTGGTCCGAAACATAGGGGAACGTGACCGTCTGGGCCGCGTCCTTGGGCACGGCGCCGACGGCAGCCAGCGTAGCCAGGTTCTTGACGAGGACGGCCTTGGCATCCGCCTCGGTGTAGTTCGTATCCTGGAAGCCGACGGCAACGAGGAAGTCGTTGGGGGACCCGGCCGTGTTGAAGCCGTTCGTGCCGGGGATGACGGGCTGGTTGAAGGGGGTCTGGACGCCGACGTTGGTCAGGCTGGTGTTCAGGCCCGGGATCGTGGCGACGCCGGCCCAGTAGCCGAGGGCGGAGAACTTGGAGAAGAGGGCGTGCTCGTCCGAGCTGAGGTCGTACTTGGCCACGTTCTCCAGGATAGGGGGGATGGCGATGAGGAGCTTGCGGGCGCGGATGAGCTTCTTGGGTTGGCCTGGCTGCTGGACGAGGACGGTGACGCCCGAGGTGGTGGCCTTGTCGATCTTGACGTCGCGCTTCACTTTGAGGACGTCGGAGTTGAGAAGGACGCTGTCGCCGAGCTCCGCGGCGGCGGCGTCGTACAGGGCCCTGGTGTCACCGTTGCCGGAGAGGATGAACTCGCCAAAGAGACTCTGGAGCAGACCGGGTCCGAGGCCCTTGATGCCGTACAGCGCCGGGATCGTGGAGATGTCTCCGGTCCACCAGTTGAACTGGGCGATGACGGCCAGGAGCGCCGTGAAGTTGTACTTTTGAGCGAGCTCTGCAAAAGGGAGCGTAAGTTCTTCCGGCACAGGGTCGGGAACGAGGAAGCCCTGGTCAATCCAGGGGTACTTGGCCAACACGTTGGTCGAGTAGGCCTGCGCTGCGGCCTGGAGTGCCTGCTGCTGCGCGGCCGAGGCCGAGGCGTTTTGCGCAGGAATAGGGAACCCGAGCGAGAAGTCGTAGCTCTTTGAGGCGCCGGCGGTGGCGCTGGTGAGAGGATTGGCCTTGATGGTCGAGACGTTGAGGCGGGAGAAGTAGCTGCTGACAATCTCCCTGTTCTCGAGGAGAACGACACCGACGTTGGCCGGGATCTTGGTCTGCGGGTTGATGTAGGTCTCTGCGTGGCCGCCAATCTGAGACTTCTTCTCGATGACGGCGACCTTGGCGCCGGCGTCCTTGAGCTGGATCGCGGCGTGGATGCCGGCGCTGCCGCCGCCGATGATGGCGACGTCGACGTCGATCTTTGCCTCGGCGCAGGGCTTCGCTGCGGCTTGGGACAGTAGGAGAGCCCAGGCGGGCGAGGCGAGCTGGTTGAACTTCATGATGTGAAAGGGGACGAGGACAAGGAGTGACTGTAGTTGAACTAAGTGGTATTAACAAGCGCACGCCGTATTAGAGATTAGCTGGCTATGCGGCATGTAGAGGGAGGAAAACAAAAAGAACAGGACCTAAGCGTATTCCTCGGGGACATATTGTTGTATTTATCAAATTGCTCTTACCAAAACATTGCCCAGGGCCATGAACCTTCTTAGAGAACCTGTGCCGGTGCGGCCGGACGACCCGGACATCGAAATGGCGGGCGTTTACGAGTGCCGAACCAGGCAAAGTTCCGCATCCTTCGCAGCCCCCGGTTGCCGTGTAAGTGTCATGACACCCGAAGCGACCACTGATGGTAGCCACGGGCGCACTAGCTCACAAGGGTTGAGAGCAGAATGCCGAACTACACAATGAACGAGATTATGATTAATCTAGAAGGAAACTTTGACGTTGACAGTTAACGGTGCAAATGGCTTGCCCGGGATCCACCAAGTCCGTTTAAGCTTTGACTAGCGGCATTGTCGCAAGGTTGTCAATATAGCCTCAATGGCATGCTACAATTTTCGTAAACGGAGTCCGAGCTGTCATATTGACTTGGCGTGTGCCCGCCGCGCGCGTACCCGGGTACTGGCTGTTCTGGTCGGGTATTGTATATAAAGTATCGGGAGGTTTACCGCCCTTCTCGTGTCGTTGGTTCATTGTTGCCATAGATGATGGTTTACCAAGTTTGTCATCGCAACAGCCGATGTTTTCAATAACTAATATTGTGGCTGTAAAGACATGGCGTGAACCATGTTGAGTCTTGTCTGTCTTCCAATTCAACTGAAACTCAACACTTCACTCAAAGCAAATCAAGCAACTGATCAATCAACAAAGTAAAATCGACTTTCACGATTTCGCCAGTCAACCAGACCGACACATGATTCTGTTGTATTGAGTGAAGTGCTATTATTGACTTTCCCTCATTGCATCTTCTGTCGACAATTTGTCATCTTATTTAGAAGGGTATGACACAGCTGAGACCGAGAGCTCGAGAGTTCTCCAGCAACTTATAGTGTTTTATGAATTCTTGACAGCGAAGTCTATTTCGACAATCTTTTTGCCTCCACCCTCAGTTGGGACAATTGTCTCTGGCACTTTCAAAGTTACAGGTGATATGAATGAAGATCTTATTAATAGCCCACTATCGGCCTGTAGAGAAACACATCATAGGCCATGTCTGGAAATTGAACACGTGCATCATAGCTCCAAAGATCTAGTTGCAAATATTGAGTATGATGTGAGTAAGAACCACAAACTTCACATAACTGATTGAGCCACTAGTCTGTACAATGGCTGCATATTCATATTCCAACTTTTCTTCTAGTTCACGAATGCGAAACCAATTTCTCTCTATTTTAGTCTAAGATAAACTAACCAAGTCCATCACGAATAAGAGGTCAAAGGCTCAACCAACCCGCAAACGGGGCAGTCACCCGCTTTTGACCGGAAACCCGCAGGCATCTAGCTAGCCGGACGGCACAAAGAGGAGCCACACAACCCGCTCCGAATCCACGCAGACATCTCCACATCCAACAGGGCCTTCTCCAGTCATGTTGCTCACCATGCTTATTGCTCTATTTGTTCAACATTATCATCAACATCCGATATGGTGTAGTGGCCAACATGATGCCCTCTCATCTCTACGAGAGGTTAGGCATAGCCCCGAGTTCGATTCTCGGTTTCGGAAATCTTTTGCGTTCGGCTCATTTTTGTCATAACAACTGCCTCAATTACTGACTGACAGTCGTGGCTTGGAATCGACGCCAAAGCGATAGAAGGAAATTGTGAATTTTGGAGATCGTCAGAAACTTGGATAGGAAAGCCAGCCAAGTGACCGGTCGACCGTGCCCGTAAAGTCATTGGAACAGCCCGGGTGCACGGAAACCCAGTCGCCTATCGGCGCGAAGCCCGGGCCCGCTGTAGAAAATCAGAACTTGGCAGCGGCAGCCCGATCGCCGGACCTTGATTCGCAAAGAAGACCTGGCAAACAAAAGCTTGTATGATGAAAGAGTACGACCTTACGGATCACGAGACGGCGGCAATCCCTAGGAGCTTAGTCGACGTCGTCCAACTAAACGTCTCAATGTCCATCTGCGATCCGAAACCTCTCACAATCACAGTAGTAGGCGTCCAAGGTGGATAACCGAGAAATGGACCGAATGCAAGGCACCCGGAGGCTTAGAACAAGATATAGCCAGCCACTGTGGTATCCCGTGATATCAGCTGGCAGCCATTCAACGGGGGCAGCATGGCCCATCGCAAGCGCCGCAGACATTCGTAAACTATCCGCGAAAGCAAGCTTCTACGGCGCATCCGGTAAAGCCGAACGGCAGCGTCAACCCTCACGTGCAACGGGCCGCGGAAAAAAAAGCGTGACTACAGGCTTCATAGAAACCTTGACATTCGACGCGTCGACGCACTCGTTCACCACCTAGTTGATGATCGCGTCAGTCTTACTTGGGGACGCCCCGCGTCATTCACAGTTCAAGCGCCAGGAACAAGAGACATCCATCCACTACAGCCGGGTTGTTAGCGCAGTGGACGAGTAAACTGTGAGAGAGGGGGGGTAAGGGATCGTGGCGCGGTGCAAGCTTTTGAGGATAGAGTGGTTTGAGATGCGCCGAATAGGAAAGCAGAAGTCGAGAAAACGGCCCTCATTCGTCGCGAGAGAGATGCGGGAGATCCCTTCTTGCGACCGGGGTGGAGGGGTAGCTGATTGCAGAATCGGGAAATGGAACAAATAGTACGGGCGCGTAAGTCTTGAATGTCTGACAGTGCTACTGATTTTGAGCCGCGTCTGGCGAAAACTTGACTGTAATCATGAGTTCCAATATCTGTACTATTCATGTCATTCAGAGCCTGCGAAGGCCGAAGGAGACTGTAGCCTGGTGACAAAATAAGATGGGCCATATGTCGATCGCACGACGTGCGGGAGCGCCGTGGGACGGGATTGCGCAATAGACGTATCAAGATAGAATTCAGTAGACATCAGATGTCCTCCGTGCGGAACGTCTGTGTCCTGTGCTCCTGCGCTTTCTGCGCTTTGGAAGCAAGACACGGATTCTCTCCTAAACTTATTGACAAACGCTGTTTTCTTGACTTTTGTCCGAGAACGTGCGGAAAGAACAAGCTGCCCGCGGTCTCTCTCAGAGGCGTACAGATACACGTTTCTGTCCTTCGGTCATGAAAGTGAGACGTTGACCATCCCCCAACTTCAGCTATGGATGGTAGCACATATCTCTTCTGCCGGATCAATGGGAATAACTTGGTTGGCGGATCGTGTTGCTGCTGGGCGATGGCTAATTAGGCGCTTCAGGCAGAAAGCCAGAACTGAACCCAACGTAAACATACGACTGGAGCTGACAAGGCGACAAGGCGACGTTGGGTGGTATGTATCTGTACGAAAGTACGGATACCAGGGTCGCATAACCGCCAGCGTGATGAGTGAGCACTGGGAAGTGAGCCATGTCAAAGCTCGGTTCCAGTTAGAGTCTAGACCGCAGTGACCGCACGGGTCCGAAGCGCCTCTGATTCCTGTATCAGTTCGTGACTGCTCCAGATGGATCAACATGGGGTGAGGATGAAGCAACACATGGAGTGCAAGGAGTTGTGCCTCCAGAACGTTGGCCTAGATAGCTGTAACATCAAGGAGGCTCGGCGTTCCCAGACTGAGGGTGGCCCTCGTCCGAGATGTTGTCAGCCTGTCACGCCAGATCGAGCATTGATAGACGTTGATAGTAAATGCCGGGCGACGGGAGTGGCAGATTAGCGTAGGCAGCGTGCGGTGTGCCCCTCAGCCCTGGTCTTTTGCCCTCAGACTGGCTCAATGTCTGTGTACCCTGGAAGAGGCGTGACGCTTTCTCGTCCACTCGAATCGTGCAAGAGAGACAGCTGACCACTAGGCAGCTGCAGAAATGATGTGTTTCCAACCACTCAAGTAATCCGTTCGAGGCGAATTCTGGTCCAATCATTGTCGCGTCGCGACGTTCGCCCGCTACTCGATGTGTGCGAGGACGAGGCGGAGGCTCTTCGTCTAGAGACAGGTGGTTGAGATCTGTTGCGACGTTCCAACTTTTCGGCTCTCAGCCCACGACGGATCATCAGCGTGGGCGGATTCACTTCGGCCGCTTGCTGGAGCTGCGCACCTGACCTCGCGCATCATTCCAAGCACGGGGCAGACATGAGGAGTGAGCAGATGTCTGCCTATCAGGCTATATCGGTACTACTGTACCTATTCGTGCTCCGTACTCTGCAGTCTGTCCAGCTGCCACAGACTAGGTACAGTCTCTCAGACTCACTCCCCGCGTTATTGTTAACTTGCAGCCGCTGCTTGAGCGAATGCAACGACCGATGCGCCCGGGCAACCCCACTGCGACTGTCAGCGCGTGAGACACCAAGCCTTTGATACCCAGGCTGCATGTCCTTGCTGCAGTCAGAGTTCTGTAAGTAGCTATCTCCGAGCGGCCGGATGCAGGTTTCGTGACTCCGAAGCACTCGGGACGGAGACCTCGCACTGGATGCGGTACGAAAACACGGGCTAAACCGCGTATGCTGTGCTGTGTATCCGTACGGTAGTCCGTTGTCGGCAAGCTTTGAGACTGGTGCCTTTTCGATAGTCGTGCTTGCGATATGTAGCTTTTTCTTCCATGCCATTGCCTACTTTGTTCCAAGGCCTTGGGAACTGAAGCAAATTGTCTGTATCCATACGAATACTGTAGAGCTGTGAATGGGTGCACCACCTTCCGTCTTCCGCCTTCTGAGCTTCCATGGGCGCCACCCAAAGTTCCCCCGCTCGAGTTGCTCGAGGAGGGTGGGAGCCTGTGAGGGACGCGAGGAGTCCGTGAGAGGCAGCGCAGGATGCGGGTACGTACCTGCAGAGCACAGCGGCTCGTCAGGGAAGCGCTGCTTCAGAAATTCAGAGCCATAAGAATATTTCGTCAGAACATTATGCGGTGTGTGTCACGTGGGGCTGAAGTGGCTGAAGGTGGGCCCTCGCAATATCTCGCCGTGCTGTCCCAAACCGTGAAAAGAAGAAAGGTGTGTGATGCGGCGCGGACGGAGCTGGGACAGGAAACCCGGAGACACACAGTCGCGTCACAGTTGCAGGGGACCATCCCAGCCCGTACCAATACTGTGTACGGAGTGCCCAGTCCAACCCAACCGATCGACAGTGTGAGCTCCAGCCTCCGAGCCCATCCCCTGGCAAGCTACCAACCAGCGCAAACCGTCAGTCCGCATCGGGACCACCAGCAGTGTCCGTAGGTATGTATTTCGTACCAACAGCTGGTGATCTTGCCGTGGTCCATGAAACTCGGAAACAGTGATTCGGAATTCTACCCGGTCGTTTGAAATGAGAGTACCGTAACCGTCCTGTGATAATTAAGCGCTGGCAAGAATGCTCAGATTGAGGCTTTTACCCTGGGTATGCAACCAGATATTGGAAACAATATCACATCCGGCAGCAGTATCTGTGCCATTGGGGATTTCAATCCGAATGAACCGAGTCGTCAGGACGTCTCGTTCCCAGCCTCCCCGTCGCTCGCCAACCTGACCTTCTTTTGCCCCTCACCGTTCCAAAGCCAACAGCCGAGGGAGGCTAGCAGAATAGTTGGCGGCACTGGGCAGAGTAGAATAGCCGTCACCGCCTCTTCCTTTTTTTTTTCTTTCTCTTGCTCTACGCTCAAGTGCCCCTTGCTCGCACTGTCCGTGTCCCACTCCCGACACCCGTCGCGGCGAGGAAAATGAGGCAGCCTGGCAGTGTCGAAGGCGGAAGACAGAAGATGCGCAGCCCGGATGAATCGTCGGTCACTAAATTTAGGCCTTGCTATGTGCCAGCTCACAAGCTGTCGATCGGCTTCATTCCTCGGAGTGTTGGATGATGGATCAGGTTTTCGCTTCAGTGCCGACGCTGACCGGCTGGTTTGTTGCGTCACCCATACCGTACGCGCATACCGCTGCCGTGCTATGAAACGACGGCTGAGAAAATGGGAAGACACGGACGAGAGGCGTGGTGAGGTAGCCCAAGGTACAGTGCAGTAGGGTCCGCCTCAATAGCTCTAGAGCTTGGAGCTTCGGGAGAATAATGAGTGCAGTCTGTCTATCTGCACCGCTGCACCGCATATCGCGTGTCGTGTTGGAGCTTGGAGCTTGGGTCAGCATGGACCAAAAGTGGTCATCCTGCCGGGAGGTCGGGATGGGCATTGAGCGACAGCGGTGCGATGAGTCCCTCCTCGTCTCATGTTTTCTGTCGTCGCTGGTGTGTGCAGCCTTGCTTTAAAAGAGGGAAGTGCTGAAGTAACGTGGCAGATGGAGACTTTGCCCCATGCGGAAAAGTCGAGAGTTAGAGGACCAGGGCAGAAAATCAAAGAGGTTGACAGGCAGACGCTGAGCGCTCGGAGGAACCTAGAAGGCTAGAAGGAAAAGAAAGCCCGCCATGAACGGAAGACGACGAGCCATGTTGAGGAATGGAAACTTCTTCTGAGCAGACACTGTCAAAAACACGCAGGAAGATGCTAACTTGTTGAGAACAATTGAGATGTTCGGGACGACAATTGTCAACTGGAGGAACGTCAATCCTCAGTCGTACCTTCCTAGGAAGATGGGAGGTAATTACTTCTGCACCTGACTTTCTTGCATTTGAATTAAGGAAAAAAAAAAAAAAAAAACAGGCCAGGAAATTCGACAAGGAGCGACGGGAGAATGGGAAAATAATGACTGAATGCCTTACTGGAAAGACCCACTCCTTCCCACAGTTCCATCCAGAGCGCACCCCTCCTTCCCCTCTGTCGGAGAAAAAGAGGTGTGAGCATAGCAGACCCAGCTCAGAGATCACGTCATGACAGCAAATCAGAAGCGAAGCCAGCAACGCCAGCCACATCCAGGGCCCCACCTAGACCCGCTTATTCAGCCAGTAAGAGATGTTAAAGGGTTAATGGTCCCGCCCCTCAAATCATGGCCCAGAATTCTCCCTCGTCTTCCACCTCCTCCCTCCGGCCCAACCAATCAATCCTTTGCGGCCCACCCAAACGTGACAAGGTGCGAAGGCAGAAAAAAAGAGACGGCGGGAAGACAGAGAACGAGACAGAGAGTGAGCAAGCAGCAAGAGAGCGAGCGAGTCGAATCATTCAATCAGCTTCCGTCCCTCAACAGCACTTGGAAACAGACACCAGGGTTGCCCAAGCTGGTGTCATTCCATTGGATCCTCGACCATCATATCAATCGGTCGCCAATCATCAGCTAAGCCTATCCGCTCCGCATTTTGGCACTCTATCGATCTTGAAACCAGGGCGTGTTGTGCGGACGACATCTCAGCAAAGCTGCAAAGAGACGCGCGCGAAGAATCGCCAAAGAGCAGACGTGAAGAAAAGCAGAAAAGGTCTTCAAGTGACAGTGAGGGGGAACCATAGCGCGACAGGCAGACAGGCAGGCAGGCAAACAAGCAAGCCGTCAGCGGCAACGCAACGCATCACTGAGCACAACGTCCGCGCACACCTTCTCTTTCCTGCCTCCTTCTACACACCTCACGGTCACTTACACACACCGCCAGAAGACCGTGGTGGGAAGGCAACCCAAGAATAAGACAGACAACGCAGAGTTCGACGACTCAAATCGAGAACGAAAGAAAGAAAAGCAGTGACGCAACATTGCCCTGCCCGGCCCTGCCTACCGACTCTGCCACTTTTATTGCCAGCCCGACTTTCTGTCTGGCGTGGTGCATTCGCACTGGCGACGACGTCCTGAGAAAGTGGAAAGAAGATAATTACACCTCAACGCGAGAGGGGGCGTGTGTGCGTGCCTTCCATTGCTGTAAGTTGCACCACCACCACCACCACCACCACCACCACCACTTCGGAGTACCACGGTGCGGCCTTACCCAGGACTTCACTTCCCGCTCTTACCCCTTCCCAGTCTGCCCGTGTCTGCTTTGCTCCTTCCTTCCCTCACTGCGACGTCAACGTCAGCAAACCATACCCCCTTCCCACTTCCCACCCCCCTACCCCTCTTCTGCCTGGCTGCCTTGCCCTCCTCACCTTCCTTACCCTGGCCTTTTTCCCTTTCCCTTCCCCTCCTTCCGTCTTTCCCACCGCAGTTTCTGTTAAACACACCCCCTTTTTCTCTTCGCAGCCTTAGGCCCACCTGATCCCAGCAAGAGAAAAAAAAAGAGGTGACCCATCTTCTGCCGACGCCACACACTCACACTCGTGTCTTTAGGATCCACGCACCTTTTGCTTGGTTTTTTTTCCCTCTCGACCCTCTCGACCCTCCGAAACAGGCGTACAAAGTGCCAAAGAGCCCCGGTTCGCCAAAAGGAAAAGCTCCAGCGAATCCAACGAGCCAAAAGCCAGAAAAAACCCGCCCTCCCACAAAACCCAGCAAATCAGCTCGGTTTTTTCTTGCGACCACTCACGTCCCTCCCTCAACTCTCCAAACGTCTCCCCCGACCTGACACCACCACTCACATTTCACCACTCACCACTCACCCAACAGTCGTGAATTGTTCGCGACTTGGAATCCCCCCAGAGAGGTCCTATCATCGTCGACTTTGATCTTCTCGCTATTCTGCGACCAAGCATCTTGTCTATTGGCCCAAACACCAGTAGCAATACCAACTGCTCGCCCATCAGGTGACTGAAGCAACCTGCGGAAAAGAGCATCTTTTCCCGTCTCTGCCTGTTTGACCGCAGCGCTCCGGACCGCACGCATCGCATCGCATCAGCACAGCGCACCGCGACCACAGCAAAAGGCCACTCAGCCCAACCGCGTCGCACTTTCGCCCTCCCGCCAAACATATTATCGCGCAACGCGTCATAGCTTCTTCGGAGGCGATTTCAAGCTCATATCGTGACACTCGAGTCAAAAGCCTATCAGAAAGCTTCGTCTCGACTTAGACCACGAGCCAATCCCCGAGAATTTCACCCCCAAAGCCAAAAATTCAGCCAACCAGGTACGTTTCGCATGCCACTCGACTCAAGTCCTTTGGCGCCCCTCCTGTCCAGCCTTGTACGCGCGCTTCCTTGTCCCTGACGACGGCCGCCATCTTCCTTCCCTATCCCGTCTGGTCATTTCTATTTTGTACGCTATCCGAGTTTGGCTTCTCTGTCAAATTTGGCGCTTCATATGTCGAGCTACCTATCTATCTGGCATTGCCAAGTGGAAGAGGGAGAAGACTTGACGAATTCTTGGAGTAGAACCAGTTCGGATCCTCTTCTGGCTGTTGTCTTTTCTTTTCTCCCAATTCCTCACACACACGATTTGTGTGCGCCTGTTGTCCTTTGAAACCGGGACGGACAACACATGCTTACTGACTTGAGCAGGGCGCATAACATTCACACCTCCTTCACAGCACATCGCTTTCATCGGCGATTACACCCAGATCTCCAACTTTCGTGGTACGTTTATTGTACTTTCTTCATTATCACATTGTCCTCAGCATCTCCAGCCTTCGTACTCTTCCCGTGCTCCCCGGAGGTGTAACCATCCATCCCTCGGTGCTCCCCCTCCCCTTCACCACGTCCACGTCAGTTTGTCTCTTTCCTGTCATCTGCGGGCCATCGCGTCACCCTTAGGGGAGAGTCTTCACTACCTCATCCTCTGACGTTACGCTGTCTCGACTGTTGTGCTTCGCACAGAGGAGTGCATCGGCGCATCAAGCCTTCTACGCCTTCTCGAAGCACCCCTTCGGCGGCATATCGACGCAGCAGCTACAGCAGCAGCAGCAGCAGCAGCAGCAGCAGCAGCGCATTGGAAAGGTTTCTCATGCCAGCCACTACCACCACATCGACGTGCACTCCCAGTGGAATGGACGTTGTTGCGAAGCGCTCAGTGAGCTTGGCTTAGCTTGTGGCAGCGACACACGACAGCGCCCTGTACAGGCACCCCTTCCCCTCCACCGGTGCAAGCACGGGCTCTGTCAACGCAGCTCGGACTGTCTTTTGGCTCTGCGCCGCCACCATAACCGCATCAAGGGGAAGTGTCGCCGCGTAGGTTGGCATGGTGGGCCTTGTCTCTGCATATTCCGTCATGCATGCGAGGTCTGCCAGCGCATCAAGTGGTGGCCCGAGACGCCAGGAGAGGAACATGAACCCCACCCCATCTGCTTGTCTTTGTCGCATCATCCCGAGCTCTGGCTTATATACAGGAGAACTAACATTCTTGGTTGGACAGATCTAACGACGCGAAGTGGAAAAGGATTAAACGGTCTCTAATTTCTGGAGAACTCAAGGCACCGACCTGTTTCGTCCAAAAGAACAAGGACAAGCCGACTCTTGCCCTACCCGCTCCCGCTGTGCAGCCGGTAGACCAACCCAGGACCAGCCCGGACCAAGGAGCCCTTGATCGGCTAGAAGCAACAGAACCGACGCCGCCTCGCCTCCGCCTTGTACGGTAGCAGCCTCGACATACCTGCCCGCCTCTGTCGAACCCACACACTCTCGCCGCTCTCACGTGGCTGTCATTCTGACCCCAGGCTCAGCCACCCACCTCGTCCGCCCCGCGACTACATCAGCCCGCATATGCCGTGGTCGGCCACTTGCGTCGCGCACCACTGCCAGCTCATCCACGCATCACCAATAGATTGAGCCCCTCCGCTCCCAATACACTGGAAAAAGGACCCTAGGACACCGCCGGCTCCCAATCCGTGTGCCCAACTCAACCCAAGCAGACGGGCCGTCCCAGTCATTTTAAAGCTCACTCCTCACGAGAAAGGCAGCTTTCGTCGCAACTCATTCGTCACTCGCGACCCATAGCCGTGATACCCTTTTTTCCCCCTTCCCACGGTCACGTTTTTCTCAACCGCGCCAAAGCGGCTGTCAAGCTACACCACGTAGCTGGCTTCTTATTGGTTCCGATACTCTACGCGACGAAGACAATCGCCTTCATTGCACAGCTTGATCATCCCTCGAACAAGCTTAACCCCAGTATGATGGAATACGCACAATATCCTCAACAACCTCAAAACGCCCACTCCGGATACACCAACTCCACCACAGGAAACAACATCACCTCTCCTCACGGCGTACAGACGTCACCTATCCTGTCTCAACAGCAATCACCCTCTCAACAACAGGGACACAACATGTACCAGCCACAGTACAACGTCCCCCAGCAGGGAATGCATTATGGCATGCCTCAAATCCAAGCCGCCGCCATGGCGGCAACTGCAGCTGCTTCGGGATCCAACTATCCTTACATGCAGTCGGACCCCAGTTTGCCCCAAACATCGCCGCGAATGGGCGGAGCGAAGAAGGAGAGTCGCGATCCTAGATCACCCACCCAGATGAACAACGTTTCGCAGTTACCGGGCCAGAGACGCCTCAGTCAGGTCACCAGCCCCGGCGTGCCTACTGCGCAGGGCATGATGAATCATGTCGGCGCGCGACCTGGTGTTGCGCCACCGCAAATGGCTCAGGCTCAAGCTATGCCTCACCCGCAATCCCCCGAGATGCCGGCCGGTGGCGTCGAAGAATCGCCCCTCTACGTCAATGCTAAGCAGTTCCATCGCATTCTCAAGCGTCGTGTTGCACGCCAAAAGTTGGAGGAGCAGCTGCGTCTGACGTCCAAGGGCCGCAAGCCATACCTTCACGAGTCAAGACACAACCATGCTATGCGCCGACCTCGCGGACCTGGAGGCCGTTTCCTCACTGCTGAGGAGGTTGCCGCCATTGAGCGCGAGAAGGGTGGTGGTTCTGGCGAGGGTCCCGAGGACGTTGTCGAGTCCAAAGCCGGCTCCAAGAGGAAATCGGAAGCCGACGACTCCAGCTCGAACAAGAAGGCCAAGAAAGCATCCGAGACTCCTGAAGAGGACGAGGAGGAGGATGACGAGTCTTGATCCGCAGCCATACTATTATGTTTTGTCGCGCATTTCGATCACGAAGTCACGACCGTCTGCAGAGACGACTTGCAGCCATCTCCACTCTTTCGAATTGGGGTTACAAAGGAGAGAAGGGAACTTGTACGGGATGTGTCTATAGGGGCTGGAGTTTTCCAAATGTCTTTATATGCAGCATGCGGGCCGGTACACAGGACTCTCGTTGCTCTCTGGCTGCCAGGTCTAGCCGATGCCATTCCGGTCGTCATCGGCTTTTTTTTATTGCGCCTTTATTTTTTCGTTTTCACGGCTAATACACATTATCGACTGGCAACAGCATGGCGCCCGTTTAGACGGGTGGCCGCAAGGGAAATGGGAGGGAAGAATGCATGGACGACTCGAAACGACGGATACCCCTCTTGTGTTTACTCGATTACCCCCTTCTCCTTGTTGTTTTTGATTTGACTTCACTTCGTGTTACAATTCTTTTCCTGGACGAGGGATTCTTCTTCTTGGGGAATGGTCGGTAGTGTGGGAATTGGGCAGATGGTCTGGCTACCAACGGCTTCCTTTTTTTTTATTTTATATTTCGTGATTCAGCAGGGAGTTGAAACGAAGAGAAAAGAAAAACCCAAAACGAAAAGCCGCCAGTCAGTGGTGTGCCGCGAGTTTGTTGTACGGGAACAAGAGAATGATTGAAGATGATATCTACGCTTATATTTGTCTGCCTCACCACTTCTTACTTGCTGGATTGATGGAGATAGACTGGGTTTCCTGGCAAAATCCGTCGCCGGATTCGTATGTATGGAGAGAAACACGGATTTAACGACCTTTTTTTCCCTCACTTTTTAAGCAATTTATACCTTTTAGTCTTATTACTGCAAATACGTGCCATTGAAAGTGAGACCACGAGGATGTTGTCCACGATTTACATTGCCCATCTATGTGAAGGAGGGACTCGGAACTAGGATGGGCTTCTATCCAAAGTAAGGTACCTACAAGATGGATCATTTAGCACAGGAACGAGGCTTTTGGGCCAGCAAATGAAGGGGACGAGGCGACGGATCCTCGATCAGGGCCATGCATGAAGGAACGGAATGGCTGGCTTCAACAGCTCAGATTGGATGTCTGGCTCGGTCGGGTGCGGCTATCGAGGCCGGCCTCCACCTCCGCATTCTGTTGCATCCCAAGGACCATCTGTGAAGGAGACCCTGGGCTGGGTCGGGTGCAGGTTCCCCAAGTGCGTCCGTCTCCCCCGCTCTGGAGACTAGACAGTCCTAAAGCTAAGACAGCTCTGCAGCTCCTTAGGCCGGTGGACCTCGGCATCTTTGTGCTGGTTGGGGGGCAACTTTGGGGGAGTCAATCGGATTGCTCTCTCGGCCGCCCACCTTGTATGGAGTTTTGGATAGCATTCCAGGCCCCGGCTCACCCCCGCGTGCCCGCTAAAACGTCACTGGGGGACGAACCGAGGCTGGCAAAGGTCCGAACCAGAGATGCGCCGGCCAGCCTAGGTGTGTGGTACCTTAATATTGTACCCCGAAATCACCTCTCTCCGACCGACCGAGAACTTTGACGGCAGCGGCGGACCTGCAACGACCTCGACCGACTACATATCTTCATCGGCAGCCGGTTCAATCCGACAAGTATCCCTACGAAGTGAGAACCTGTACTATTTTGGCCAATTGCGACTACAATCCGCGATACTCGACTGGAAATCAGCAGCGGTCACGACCCTTGAGCTCAGAACCCAGTCTTTCCGCACTCCAAGGACGGCACAGGACAAGATGGCAGGACGCGTGCGACACCCAATCGACCAGCAGGCGCTGGAACGATATATCGAGAAGAATGTACCGCAGATCAAGACGCCATTGGAGATTAAACAGGTACGTCTACAGCCCGCCTCCCCTGCCAGCATTGCCTCTTCAATGCATTTGTTCTTTACTTTGCCCGTGGCTTGAAGGAACGTTTCTTTTCTCGACTGACATTGGCCTTTTCCCACGCATTACAGTTTGGCTTTGGCCAGTCGAATCCGACATACCAACTCACCGATGCGACGAACAAGCGCTTCGTGATGCGCAAGAAGCCCCCCGGAAAGCTCCTCTCCAAGGCCGCGCACAAGGTGGAGCGGGAGCATCGCATAATCCACGCCCTCGAGCCCACCGACGTGCCGGTCCCCAAGGCCTACTGCCTCTGCGAGGACGAGTCGGTCGTCGGCACCGCGTTCTACATAATGGAGTTCCTCGACGGGCGCATCCTCGAGGACGCGGCCATGCCCGAGGTCGCCTCGCCCGAGGAGCGCAAGGCGCTGTGGAAGGCGGCGACGCTGACGCTGGCGAAGTTGCACCGGGTCGCGCCCGAGGACGTCGGCCTGCAGACGTTTGGCAAGAAGAGCGGGTTCTACGATCGGCAGATCCAGACGTGGACTACGATTTGCAAGAGCCAGGCGGCGGCGGTGGATCTGGAGACGGGGGAAAAGGTTGGGGATTTGCCGCACTTTGGGGAGATGGTTGCGTTTTTTAGCGATAAGAGCCGGCAGCCCAAGGATCGGGGCACGTTGATTCATGGGGATTACAAGATTGATAATCTCGTTTTTCACAAGACGGAGCCGAGGGTCATTGGTATCTTGGAGTACGTTCCCCCTTTCCCTATCCCTTTCACTTTTCTCTTCTTCCCTCCTCTGTTCTGGTTATGCAATCCGTGATGAGAAACTGACGACAACCTCAGCTGGGAAATGTCCACCGTAGGCCACCCCCTCTCCGACCTCTGCAACTTCCTCCACCCTTACTTCACCGCCTCGCGCGCGGGAAGCGGCCTCTACGCCAACGACGGCTTCCTCCCCGGCGCTACCCCGGGTCTGCCGACAATCGAGGAGATTGTCGGGTGGTACACGGCCGAGGCGGCGCAGGCCCCCGCGGGTTCGCCCGTGGGCGGCGGGTGGACGCCCGCGGCGGAGCTGTCGTGGGGCGCGGCGTTTAGCCTGTTCCGGCTGGCGGGCGTGTGTCAGGGCATCGCGGCGAGGGCGGCGCAGGGGCAGGCGAGCAGCGAGCAGGCCAAGAGGTTTGCTGTTACGAGGGGCCCGTTGGCGGAGTTTGCTTGGGAGCTTGTTGGCAGGAGTCAGGCTGAGAGTGGGGGGAAGGCGAAGTTGTGAGGTGGGATGGGTTGGTGTAAGTATTTTAAGCAGGTAGCGTCTGGATAGATTTAAATGCGAGGTTGAGTTGAATTGCGATGTGGTGTTGATCTGCAATGGCTAGGAGCCTAGAGGAGATGGGAGAGTCTGGCCCCTGAAGCGGTGAGATCTCGGACACCCCCCAAACGTATGATATGTCAGCGAAGTATTTTGAGTCTGCATATTTCATTCATTACCGGCTAATGAAGATTGTGAGAGGCTTGAAAGCCAAGACGCCCGCTGTGGAACATCATGATGGTGATGATGGTCTGATGAACAATGTCTTGGTTATTAGACTCCAGTTTACAAGATATTGCACCGCCTCTTCGGCTGAGCCTCGGTGACCAGACTGGTATTCTTCGTCTCACCCATGGCAACTGTTCGGGTTCTCAGCAAAATTAGAAAGCGGCGATGTCACTTCGTTCTTGCTTACCATTATTCGGGATTGATGTTTCACAGAGTTCAACAAGGCAGTCTTTCATATCGATTTTCTGACAGGTTTTCAATGAACCCCGTGATGTGGCAGGCGCCCTTTGATACCCTTGAAGGCGGAACCGGCGGTAAACGACTTTTCATCAATGACAAAGCGTGACAGGCAAACAAGCAAAGAACGATGAACAGATATAAACTGCTCTGCCAAGCGCTTACGAATCCTTGCAATCTGTCAACCTTGCAGATCAAGGGGACGACGCCCTGATATTTAAAAGATGTTGGTACCGGTGGTTGTCGTCCATGTTGAGTGCTCGGCTCTGGCCTGGTATTCAGTTTTTTATGCCATTTTTATAAGCAAAAAGAGGTGCTTTCCTCCTCGCACCCCATCAGCTTCAAGTCATTTGATTACATTCGTCTCTGGAATACATCGATTTTGTGCTGTTCCAAGGTGCTCGATAGAGCTGCCCTTTCTCTTCATACCATCCAGAGAAACCAACTTTCATACGCGGACTAGTTTTATATGGTTGCTTATGATGGCTTCAAAAGCATATGCCGAGCTCCAAAGCACTTTTGGTGACTCGATTACCTTTAAGCTGGTTCGCTTACAGCCGATCGATAAGCAAAACCCCCCGGATTGCATGGTCATAAGTTCTCGTCTCGCGCCAAAGAAAGCATTCAAAGATGAGAGGGAATCTCTCAGCGAATTACAGAAGACTCTCCCGGACGGCTGGACAGTAGATCGGAAGTTGAAAGGCCGATACCTGTTCATGAGCCCACGCCACTCGGGGATCCCTAATTCTTGGAAACACCCGAATCCTGAGTGTAAACTAAAGTACAAAGTCAAGGAGCATTCGGTCAGAGACACCTTCGAGTGGGAAGCACAACGATATGAAGCCTTGATCTGTCCTCTGGAGACGGCGGACGGCGAAGAACATATCACGATTCGCGGCCTTCGCAGTCCCGACTTTAAGAAGTACGAGACACCAATTCGCAAAAGTATAGCAACATTCCTGAAAAATTTGAGACGTCCTGGTCAGTCGCGCACATTATGGATCGAGGAAATCTGTATCGACCCAGACATGACTAAAGAGCGTGTCCAAAGGCTTAAGCAGGAGATCTACTCTCTTTCTGAGAAGGTGATAATCTGGTTAGGCCCCGAGGCCGAGGACAGCAAACACGCACTGGAGACCTTGAAGCATTTCAGTAAGCAGGTAGAATACGTAACCTCTCACCGATGGGGAGATGCCCCGGGTGCCGAGAAGCCGAACTGGTGGCGAGACGACGTTGTGCCGCCCTGGACCCCTAGGGATTGGAAGTCCATATCGTCGCTACTGGACCGAGAATGGTTTAAGAGTGTCTGGAGTCTACAGGACGCTCTCTCGAACGACCAGGTAGTGCTCCAATGCGGCAAGAACACCATCTCCTGGGTCGACGTACGGAAGTTGCTGCTGGTTCTCCGACAGAAAACAGGCTTGTTGCCGGATTGCATCCGGGCCCGCCTCTTTTCGTATGCGCGAGGCTTGATGGCACCGCCGCTGGCTTCGTGTGAGCACCTCTTGCTCTGGGCGCGGGACCAAAGATGCCCTGATCCTCATGACAAGGTATATGGAATTCTAAGTCTGCTCGATCCAAGGATTTCAAGCAGAATTGAGGTGGACTATTCAATACCTATCTGGAAGACGTACGAGCAGCTCGTCTTGGCTGAAATGAATACGTATCAGAAGTTGAATATGCTTAACCACTGCAGTATCGCGACGCGGCGTGAGGGATGTCCGTCATAGGTACCGAACTTGGCGGAACCAGTCGAAGGTGCAAATGTTGGGCATTTAAGCGTTCGAAGATTCTATGCTTCTGCGCGCTCCAGTGCTGTCGCGAAGCTTGTAGAGCCCGATAACTTGCTACAAGTCACTGGAAGGCGCATGGCAACAATTTGTCGTTTCAGTGATGACTTGAATGGTTCATTTGCACAAAACTTGGAGGAAATACTAGATTGGGCGCCGAAAGATCTTGAGAACGATATGTATGTCTTGGGAGGACCTTCCGTGGATGCTTATGTCGAAGTACTTGTGCGATGGAGGACTAGCGACCGAGCACTAGGCGATAATTCACTTCCATCCATCCAACGGCTTCGTGAGTTATTGACGTCGACATTCTCTAACGCCGAACTTGATGGTGAAGTAGCACGGGAATTTAGAGATTGCTTCTTCGCGAACGAGTGTCTCTTTGTTACCACGGAAGGGTATATGGGTGTCTCTGCGAGAGGCCTGCAAGAAGGCGAGTCCCCTCCATCTCAAGACCTTCCTCTCAGGAAACTAAGTACTTTCTATCATGTGGAATTAACCTCTGGAGCTAGGTGATCAAGTTGCTGTGCTTCTTGGATGTGACCTCCCAATGATTATACGGCCTGGAGATCTCGATCGATATGAGGTCATTGGACCATGTTTCGTTCATGGACTGATGCTTGGCGAGGCCTTGAAGCCGCCTCTGGAGCCACCATGGAAAGACACGCTTCCCGTCATCAAAGGATGGGCGATGCCTTACTTCATAAACACCGAGACAAGGGAGCTATTGAAGAGTGATTCGAGACTCGGATCATTACCTACTGAATGGGAAGAGGTGGCTTCGACAGACCCTTTTTTGCCGCCCTTTGTGATCCAGAACAGAATTGATGGAAATATTAGCGTTACTGACCCGAGGATGTCCGTAGATGCCAACAAGAAGAGAGGTATCAAGTTGGAGACTCTAGAGTTGATGTAATGGCTGTAGAAGACTAGACGTTGTGTTGTCTCCTTGCCCCGGATCTAGAAAGTCGAGCCTGATATATAAATACAGAGTCTTGTAATAGTAAAGATGTAACTTACACTCCTGACTGTATCTGATTCTATCTAAGCGGCCAGACCACGTTTGCATACTTCACGTTGCACGCAATTCCATAGAACTTCCAGTCCGCACTACTTTATGTGAAGCAAAACTTTTTCATCTTTTTCATCTAACAAACGGTTTCATTGCGCATAGAATATCTTGTTAAAATTAACAATGAAGACGCACGCTCTAGTCATCCATGTGGAGTAACGGTTGTTGAAGTTTGCAAACTCCGGTTCGAATAGTGCAGATTTGGGAAAGCTCACCCCAGTAGTCTGGCTATTCCAACCTACCTTACTGGGGCTCGGGGAAGAGACATGTTACCAATATTTCAATGTCTACCTCTTTTCTTGTTTTAAAATATGGGAATCTCGAATCTCGTTCGGTCTCTAGTAATTCGAATGTGTCTGCATGTTTATCTTGTATCCATAACCCAGCCCTTCTACGCCTGGTTTGTTGCCGGCGAATTGAGAGAAAAGAGACATATGCCAAAAGGGAAATAAGATTCATCCCATCGGGCAACCCGTACACAACTCCTTCTTTCTCTGGATAGAAATGGCGAGCACCAAAAGTTGTTTCTGGTCCGTGGATAATTCGGGCCACGATCATCCATGCACGGGACCTCGGCGACACCTGCAAGCTGGAAGCGTGACTGCATTGACTCTCGACTTTTCTTGCTCAGAGCGAATCCCAGATTAGGCATGCGAAGCTTGTAAAACGCATTTCCTCCTTACCATTGTTTGATGCGCAAGATGCTGCCACCATATCTATGAGAATGTCCCAAGACGTAGTGAGGTTGAACAGTCTCATTAGTGAGTGGCATGTTCATCTCTCAATCAGCTTAACAAAGTCTACAGTCAGCTTCAGTACGAAGTTCTCCAGATTTTGAGCAGTTCACGTATGTCAAGAGAAATGAGCCGTTGGCTCAAATGAGATGAGAGCACTGAAGTAAGGTAGGAGGGATCGTAAGGAGTGCACTCAATAATAGCTCGCATCGACCACGTGCTGCACTGATAGCAAGGAGAAGCCAGTATGCAGGAGCGACAGGAATTATGGAGTCACAAGTCACGCAAAAGTCCCCATATCTCATAGAAAGCATCTCCAGAGTCTTTCATGACCCAGTCCACATAAGATAGTTGGATGTGGAAACCCTCTCATTTTCAGGGGGAAGTAAGCGAGAGTTTTTGGCAGTCCAACGACAGGGACGCTGCGTTGGTATTCTTGGTCTTTAAGTGTGCGGGCCCGTGGTATTTAAACCTCTACCCCAGTCAGAGCCGTTGAACTTTGTCTCCCACCAAGTCATCAATTGGCAAGACAGCGGGACATTCCCTTCCTCAATCGTCGGATGGGTCAAACAGTGGCCGGGTGCTTGTTTCAAAGTCGTGCGATGACGACGGTTGTGGGTGGTAGTGGTGCTGGACCTAGCGTTTCCCATTTGCCCGGGCAACCCTGAAGCGGCCATGATATGCGAGTTCGCTTCGCTTGTAACTTGGTAACGCTTAGTAAGTTACTGCTTGCGAAGGACGAAATGCCCTGGAACAGACCTCTCTGACATGCTCCAACAAGAGTGACACTAGGCCGATTAACTCTCCCCACCTCAATATGGCAGCTCCCGCTTCAATTTATTGCTTGCCCCTAATTCAACTCTGTTGCTGTACCTTAATTCCGAAGCACGTCTCGAAGCCCGGAAACAATAGGAAATCCCTTAAGGATCGTCCTCTTCGGCCTGGTATCCGGGGCTGACAAAGCTTGTGCAGAGTAGTGTCGGGGGAGACCTCCCGACGCCAATCCCGGATCTACAGGGCGCCCAACATCAGCTAGCCTCTCGACTCCCACCCAGGTTGCAACGACAAGAGAAGGGAGAAGTGGTCCGGCAACCGAACATGTTTGTTCCCGAAGACAAGAATATCGTGGAGCATCATCAAGTTTAAATACACCCTCAATCATCATCTCGAACGCTCAAGCCTGAAGCGCCGCCGCAAGAAAAACCTGTCATTGGACTCCCGTGCGTTACGAATTCGTCTCAGAGTGCGGGCCCGTCTGAACTTTTTCTTTCCTTCGGGCGGGAACAAAAAGCTGCCATCGGAGGTTCGCCGCCGCGACACCTTCTGGACCGTCATGATGGAGAGAAGAAAGGGGGGGAAACGATGGAGAAGGACGGATCCAGACTGTGCTTCAATTTTTCTCCATTGCGACTGGTAATGATCCCTCTCCTTCTCATCCACTCTCTCGTGGGCGCAGCGTTATAACCCATTATGGCCCATCTTCAAAAGCCTGAAACGCGGTTGCAGCCCCGTCTTCGTCTGGACTCCCAGCTCAACATCTGCCCATAAACGATGCATCCCCGGCCGACATGACGGGATGGTCGCCCCCCTTGTCGCTCTCGTTGCCCTATCCGCCCCTTGACCAGTCACTAGGCTTGGCTAGCAAGGACGCAGACATTGGGCGACACAGGCATGCCCCCACGGAGAAGACTCGGTCTTGGTCCTTGTCTTCGAATGGGCGACCTCGAGACTTGAGCGCAGCCTCCAAGAGTCTCCATTAACCCCCTTCCAACTCCACAGAAGTCTCCATGAGTCTATAACCCGCGTAACGCCCCCGTCCCCACCTGACATCTCCACCCACGCGACGACATCCGTTCCAGAAGATCGTCGGAGCCGCGGAGGGGATCTGTGCTAGCCCGGGGTCCCTCGCCTGCCTTACCCAGCCTGCCCAGAACCTTTGAGGAAACACGGGCAGGAAGAGCCGCAGTCTGCAGAAAGACTGGATAGTTTAGGCACAAGGCACAGGCACAACGTTCACGGTTCCTGAAAGTCTGTTGCTCTCATGCCCATGTGGTCCACTCTGGGGGGCTCTTCCACTCCCTCCTGCCCCCGGTCCTGTTGCTTCTTCTCTCCCACCTGGCTCTCACTCTTGCCCGTCGGCTCAACACCAGCTGAGAAGCGCTTACACAAACATGCTCTCATCCTTTCCAACAAGCCCCATCGTCCATCCTCCCATCCTCAACGTCTGTGACCCCTTGTCGAAACAAGCTCTACCCTTGAAGGAACTCCTCTTGTCATCGCCAAAGGGGGTAAGACCAGAAAGAGGAAATGGGAAGCAGGCATGTATAAAACTTAATAGGCCTCGCACATCGGGTAAAACGTAGGATTCCCTGTGCTCTTCCCGTTTGGATCGCTCGCTCACACTTTCCTTGAGTTCGATCTCTTTTTGGTTTTTTCTTCCCTTCTCTTCCTTTCCACACTCCCAGCCGGTCTGTTCTTTTCTTGAGAGAGGCCACAACCAAACCTCTTTCGTTTCTTTCCCTTCCATCAACGCGGTGCTGGACACATTGTTTTTCTAACTTCCTTTCGCTACTAATCCAATTTTGACTTGTGTGTACCTGTTCTTTTCGGTCCACTTTTCTCCTCTCACAGCCATGTCTTCTCCCATGATCAGAGCGTTGGCCGCCGCCGCCATGTTGGCGATGGCCCAGGCCCAAGGTGTCATTCTTGCCGCGCAAGGCCCCAACGGCCCTGCCAGTCCAGGTCTTCTAGGTATGCAATTTCATGATACGAGACGCGCAAACTCTAGGACGAATTGTTGACAAACGCTTCCAGTCGATGCAAACAAGGCGGATGCAAACATCATTAACCAGAAGGAGATCGTGGACAATGTCGTCAACGAGTGCGGCCGAACCATCCTCGCGGGCAACATCGATATCGGCGAGACCACAGAGGCTCAGCTGGGCAACAACACCGTCACGAAGGTCACAAAGGGGTCTAACGTCGACGTCACCATTGCCCAAGTCAGCCCGGATGGCGCCGGACCGTACAGCTGCGATCTTGACTTGACTAGCAACGCCAACGGTGCCACGGGTCAGACGAAGCTTCAGGTGCAAGAGGCAGGGGCCCAGAGCGGTCAGATAAAGCTCAAGGTCACGATGCCGGATGACTTGGCTTGCGTAGGAGGTATGTCAACTCTATATTCCTGCATGGTCGTCGCCATAGGAATCTCCGCCGCGCTTCAAGTTTGCCGATGACTAACGAATCTTGCTGATAGCCTCCACCGGTGATGTCTGCACCGTCCGCTGCTTCAACGACAACGCGAAGGGTCCCTTTGGCGGCTGCTTCGCTGTTCAGCAAACGGACACGAAGCCCAAGCAGAACACCCCCGCCAACATTCCCACCGCCCAGACCCTTGACGGTGTCCTGAAGCAGGTCCAGCAGAACATTGTCGACCTCCCTGCCGCCGTCAAGTCGAACCAGGAAGCCAAGACTCAGGACGATCAGGGTGTTACCGCCATCAAGGAGCTCCTCGGCAATAATGCCACTCAGGAGGCTGCCGGCCCTGCCGGCTCCGGCGCCAACACTGGCAACAACAACAATAACAACAACGGAAACAACAACAACAATGGTAATGCCAACGCCGGCAATGGTAACGGAAGACAGAAGGGCAAGGGCAACCGCAATGGCAACAACAACGCCAACGCCGGAAACAACAATGCCAACGCTGGAAACACCAATGCTAATACCGGCAACACCAATGCTAATACTGGCAACACCAATGCCAACACGGGCAACAACGGAGGCAACGGACGGACCCGGGGCAAGAACAACAACGGCGGTGCCAACACCAACGCCCAGAACGGCGGCAACAATGGTAATGCCAATGCCAATGCCAACGGGAACAACAACGCACTGCCTCTGGCAACTGTTGGAAAGGGCAACGGTAACCGCCAGAACCAGCAGAACGGCAACAACAACAAGCGTGACGAGACACCAGATGCCGTGCTCCGCACGCGCTGGGCCAGGAGGAACCTTCGCCGCCGCGCCGACTAATTGTTACGCAAGGTGGAAGGGCTGGGGTGGACCGAGGGTGGCAGCGAGCCTTCCCGCAGGATCCTTCCTCCCCCCCTGGTTTGAGCTTCATGTTGTGTGAGCAGGCCTTTCTTGGAAGCTGTTTCTCATTTCTACGTCAATGGACCGTTCACCATTAAAGACGGAAGAGGTGATGATATCTTAGTTGTTAGTTAGCGAAATTTTATATTGAGCCGTGTAAAGTTTATAAAATGGTAGAAAGTCGTTGGTCATCTTCTTCTTGTCTTCAGTTTCTTTGCCCGTCATCACTGTTTGATGTGTTTCTCCCTATTCAGCCACATTTGACTTACAGATAATATAAGTTTTGACTTATTGGTGGACAATTCTGCTCATCAACTCTGTAGACCACTCAGGCATTCACTGAGAAATTCAGTTCCACTCCTTATCCCCGGTCTCACTCACGGCTCATCTCATGTACCACTGCTGGCTGAGGCCAAAAACAGGACAGGGATGAAGGATAAGCGAACAAAAGGTCCGGATTGAACGTCTGACAGACCGATCAACGTTGATAGGGCAAGCAAAGGTACTTACGTAGACTAGAGGATTCCCCCTCCTCTCTTCGAAATAAGGTGTGAGGAAGTCATCCTAGTCATTTTCCGACATCAAACTCACCTTTAGATCTTCCATTCTGCTCTTCGCGTAGGAATCTGACGTGCAGGTCAACTCGCTTGATCCAGACAGTCACGGACAAGAGGTTCCTACTTGACCTGCGGAGCGTGCTTCCACCTAGCAAAAGGTCATCAATTATCTGCATCACCTTAGGCATTCCTCAAGGTGCCTCCTCAGCTATTCATATCTTGATCTTCCAAGAAAAGCACCAAGCCACGCAAAACCCCAGCAACAATGACTTCCCCGTTCCCTCAGGCCGCCTACAACATTACAACCCCACGGCTCATCATACGCAGCGCCGTCACGGACGATGCAGAGGCTCTTTGTCGCCTCCTCTCGACGCCCGAAAACCACCCTTTTGGGGGTGCTCAGACGAACATCTCTCCCGAGATCATACGCGGCCGCATCGAGAGGTGGGGACCGGATTACGCCTCTGGAAAGAAAGCCATCTTGATGATTACGATCCGGGAGACGGGCGATTTAATTGGATGTGGCGGGTTCAACTGTTTTGAGACTGCGGAGGGGGAGACGTGTGATGTTGCGCTGAAGAGGAAGCGGGATGAAGAGGGGCGAGAAGGAGGTGAGGATACTGCGGAAGATGGTATTACTGGAGAGGCTCGTCGCCTTATTACGCCGTATCTTACCGACTTCGGGGTGGTCCTCGACCATCGTTACTGGGGAAAGGGGTACGGCAGAGAGGTGTTGTGTGGCCAAGTCGAGTTTGCTGTCGAGGGGCTCGGCTGTAGTGTTGTACGCGTCGAGACCGAGCTTGAGAATGAGCCCTGGAGAGCGGTCATGAGGTCTATGGGTTTGAGCGGGTTAGAGACGAAGGGTCCTGTTAGTTATGGTGAGAAGAATATTGGGTGGATTTACAAGATTGATCCCCCGACGTGGAGCAACTCGAGGGGGAACTTGAAGAAAAGCGGAAAGTGGCCATTGTGAAATAAATGAACCTCTCGCTAAGAACTTGCTTCATATATTCTATTTCTCGAACAGGCAATGTCTTTTACCAACGAGGTCATGCGATGCGGACTCGGTCTTTTGCCTCGCCGGGAGACCCTCTATAAACAAGGTTTAAAGGGGTGGAAAGCTGATTCATCGGTTCAACCTCGAAAGCAACTAATATGACTGATTTTCTTTAGCAGGTGGTCTTGCATTCTCTTGCTCGTAGCTGACGATACTGCCCATCATCAGGTAAGGCGAGGTCGGCATAGTATCTTCACTTTCTCCCTTCCTCTCTTCGTCAAACTTCATAGAATTATTAACAACTCTCGGAATGTTTCCTTTTCAAAATTATCACTCAAGGTAAATTTGCGAATGAATTTGTAGATAAATTATGAATAAACCTCTCAATGGACTCTTCAACATGCTTAGCGAAACGAAGTTGTCGTTGCCCAAGACTAGCCATGACCTGAATTCCTCCCCTAATTGTTCATCTAGTACCAAGTGTACCACTGCCCTGCCTCTTGTGTCTTGTCACCAACTTGTCTCATTTTAGCTTCTCATCGTCTAGAAGAGGATATGCCGGCAGTGGGAACTCCGAATCGTCATTGTTCGTATCATCAAAGAATTTCTTAGCCACCCAAGGCATCGCAACAACTCTGGACATCGTCGAAACAATCGTTCCTAGCAACCATCTCTGCCATGCCGTGACCGGATGCGCGACTCCTGGGAAGAACCACGGAACGCTCTGCGTCTCCTCGACGTAGGGGCGAAACGCGGCCTCGTAAGCTTCGAATGCCCGGGAAGGATGTTCTCCGGGTGTGAGTTTGGTGAGCTCGCCAGCAAGCATGTAACCTCCGATGATGGCCAGTGTAGTTCCCATGCCCGAGAGGGGCGTCGGTGCAAAGGCCGCATCTCCCAGGCAGATGACACGGGAGCTGGACCACGTTTTCATCTTGATCTGCTTCAGGTCCTGGAAGTAGTAATCTTCCGCCTGTGCCATGGCGTCCATGATCCGGGGCGTCTGCCACCCGGCGTCTAGGAACTCCCGCCTCACGAGCTCCATTTGGAGCTTCTTATCGCCTCGTGCGGCCTCCTGCCACGCCGTCTTCTGCGCGCCGTCGCAGGGCATATGGGTGAACATGGCCCGTATGGTGCCGTGCGGGTCGGGCCTAGTGGTGATGATCCTCGATCCCAGGGCCTGGTAGATATTCCACCAGTCGTTGTCCTCGGGGAGGCGGGGAATAGCGGCGTAGGCGACGTACATGTTCTTGTCGATGACGGTGATGCTTTCCTGGGGAAAGACTTGCTTTCGTACCTTTGACCACTGGCCATCTGCTGCGACCAATAAGTCGTACTCTTGTACTTCTCCGTTGCTTAGCTCAACTTTGACATTGGTGTCGTCGTTGGATATGACTTTGCTGGCGGTAGTGCCGAAGAGGTACTTGATGTTGGGATGGGTCTTCGTGGCTTCGTACAACACTGCAGCCAAGTCCCCTCGAAGGATCTCAAATTCCGAGGTAGGGCTTGCGGAAGAGCCCTGCTTGACAGGAAAGGGAGCAAAGGGCCGCCCCTGCGGATCGATGAATTGTGTTCCTTTTTCTGTTGTGTTGAAGCGTCGAAGTTGATCAATGAGGCCCATCTTCTTCAAGACGGTGATAGCGCTGTGGTTGACGTCGACGTTATGGCCGTAGGTAGGAATCGACTTGCACTTCTCAACGACTGTGACACGCGCACCGGTCCTGGCCAGAAACCAAGCCAGCGTTGGACCGGCGATGCCTGCTCCGCTGATAAGGACACGCATGATGCTGTGAGAACCAACAATCGACTTGACTTGGTTGGCTTAATGAATACAGCGAGATGCTTTGATACCTCTGGAATCTCTGGTTTGGCGAACGCTTCTTTTAAGTACTCTGACGTTTGCTAGCCCAGATTCGTCCTAATGTGTCTGAGTTTCGAGGTGGCTGCGCCTAGCGATACATCATTTTTGGGAGAAAGTGAACATCGTCCTGGAAAGAGAGAATTCTGGCGCCTCAAACACAGTAAGACGTGCTCTCAGAGACGTTCATGTGTTCTGCATACCGAGTTCTCAGTCGGGTGAATCAAGCATTTGCCAAGACGTATCCCCCCGAGGGAGCTTCCGCGTGTACATGACGCTAGGTTTGGCGCCTCAATCCTGATGCAAGCTGTGCCGTGCTAACCGCGGCGACACTATCCGCATTGAGCATATTCGCGTCATCGTCTGGAACGCCATGCATACCTACTTGAAAGACATCGGCTAGCAGCACAGGGCTGACTTGAGTGATCAAGTAAGTTCAATCGGCTGGACTACGGGTCGATTCCCCGGAATGACCCCGAAGTGTGGGTCCTCTTCGGATTGCGGCCTTCGGGAGATCTGCTCGATTCCGCACCGGAGACAGGCCGGCGCGGCTTTGCGAGGTGGTGGTGAAGTCCTTCCTCCATAACAATCGGCGATTCATCTTAACGTCATACTTTGAGATATATGATACGTAGGAGAAGCGAATTTTAACTATAATCGAAGCTACAGTTGCCATTATCCGCACACAAATATGTGAAGTAATCCTCCCCGTTGTGGAACTTCCATTCATAGGTACACATAGCAGAATGGACCTGCAACGGTGCTCATGGCGTCCCAAATCTTGAGGGACTCCCCAGCCCAGCCATACTGGAGCACATCATCCATGGTTGTGTTGGCACTGGGGGGTTGATCCAGGAATGTGTTGGTTCCGCTGAGAGCAGTGGCGCCATATTGACGCTCCTGCGGTGAAAGCATCTGCCACATCCACCATACTCGATCAATCATCGAATGGTGGAGATAGAAAACAGGATCTCCTGGGGAAGTAAAAACGTCTACTCATTACAGTCAGAAGTTAGCACCGTTCAGCCTGCTGGAATTTCGTGTGTCTGACCTCTTCCGGGATCTCCTCCAAGGGAGTAATGACCACCACCGTGGATGCCTATCGAGAAAGTCTCGTCAGTATTTTCCTACCTGCATTGAATTTCTATCGAAGTTTATCAAGCTTACCAATGTTACCAGAGCCTGGCACACCCTGCATCTGCATCTGGAAGTCGTACACGTTCTGAGGCTGGAGAATGTTGGACAGCACAGCAGTCACGTTGGCGTACAAGAGGTTGACCTCAGTTGTCAAATCGCGTTTGAGACAGCGGGGGTTATATGTCAAGGGCCCGTTAGGATTAGCCTCGGAGATACCTCCGGGCAGGTCAAGGGCAGCGGGGCCAAGGTTGACTGTCATATTCTTGAAGGGCCCAGAGTTTACGCAGCCTCCGCCTGTACCGACTGGAAGTTCGATGATCGGCAGACCATTTTGGCCACCGAGACGGATGGGCTCCCGTCCTGGGACAAAATCACCATTTCCGGACATGGAGGTCTCGCTCCCGTCGAAGATTGGAGAGGTCTCCAAGCCTGTGATCGCGGTCTTGGACCAGTCCCAGTACTATTGTATTAGGTTAGTAAGGATACTGACGTAACCATGAGTTGAGGTACTCACGGGTTGAGTGCCCTTGTAGCCACACTCGTTGCGCAGAGCCTCCTCATACTGCCATGTGAAATATCGATGCCAGGATAGGAAGTTACCCTGCTACGGTCAGTTATCTTGACAATATAGTCTTATCTCATAATACGGACAGTGTAGTGTATGGTGAGAGTTTGGTTGATGTGGGTTGCGACAAAGTCATCGAACCTAGTCTTAGCCCCAGAAGACTGTGAAGCGGGTGTGCGGGCAGGCCTGGACTGAAGACACTTGACGGCATTGATGTAGTCAAGCTTCTCAGATTTGCTCAGCGTGCCCCTAAGAAATCGCAATGTAAGCAGAACGAACTACAGGGACAATGCTTTGACGATGGAAGGCAAGACCATACCACTCTCTCCGAACACGAACATCATGCCAAGAGCATGCGCTGCTGCGCTTTGTAGTTTCACTGCCCTCGACCTCCGACTTTGTCTTGTCAAAGGCAGTCTGGGCCAAGCTCGCAAGCTGTTGGAGCCTTTCGGTAGTTGCAAGATCTATGTCGGACTCTGCTGAGCGGGAAACTGGACTAGCCAAACCGAGCGCGCTGGCTTGCAGGGCAGTAAGGCTCAGATCCAAAAGGCGCATACTGAAAATTGGCGATCGATGCGATCAAGGAACTTGACAAGTAAATGGGCAAGATTCCTGCCTGGCTATACAGTAGAGAGAGGAGAAAGGAAAGTGCATTGAGACGCGGACACCCGTAAAGATATGTGCGAGTCCGACATGACTGCCCACGATGAATTTGCTAATGCAGCCAAGGGTCAGAAGGGAACCCCGGGGCCGAGTCTACGGGCCATTGGTGACATTGCTTCCATTTTGACATGCAGTGGTGGGCTTTTTCGCCCTAGATATGCAATGAAATAAGCAGTAATGCAGGCATGTAGCATTGCCACAGCACTTAGTGCCCAGCGAATATCTTCGGCAACGAACCGCTGGGATATCACAGATACGGCCAGCCCTACCCCACAGGGGTCCGGGGTCCGGACCCCAGATATGTTTGTGTAATTTTAGCATGGGAGCATGTCAACAACTAGTCAGTCGGTGTGCTTCGCTACGAAGCATTTTATCCGGTTCGAGGCATGTAGCCGTGGGCCGGAGTTGCTCGTTTCGCCGAGGATATCGAGAAAGAGGACGGATTGGTCGAGCCAACGACAAAACCCGACCTTGAAGTAAGTATGTACCCCGTTATGCTATTTGAACATCTAAAAGATGATATGATGTACGGATTTCATGTGACGTAACTTAACATTCACTTGAGTAGTTACTTACACAAGACAGCTACAGACAATGGCATCAGGCATGGGGCTTTTGAGATCACAAAGTATGTCCGTATGACAAGTAGACTTCAGCTGTTAAATGGAATGATATATTTGCCAACGCTGAAACCAGGGTGATGCCATTAAGGAGCAGATCGATCCCAAAAGCTGTTCATTGATGAAGTTGAGTCGGAAATTGGTGTTGCAATAGCACGACTATAGCTTATGGTTCACAATTTCCCAAAATTGTAGTCTTTTGTAGCTGGCTTCCAATAGCACACGTATATAGATTGTTGTAAATTGTTGTAAACTGGTATTTTGAAGTCCAGTCGCGTTCGAGACCACTTTTGGGTAGAGTTCAATGCATTGGATCCATAATAATGAAGGAGCAATTTGCGTTTAGTGTCCAATATAGCGAGTTTTCTTAGCTATACTGGCGACAATGAATGATATTATTATCCACGAATCCCCTCTACCCAAACCCATCACAAGAGACCTTAGGCTTGAGCGTTAGGGGTTCCTACGGGAACGCCCAGTGCCTTGTAAATTTCAGCAACGTAGGCATACACAGCCTCGTTGCCTGCAGAACCAAGCGACATCTTGTTCATCGCATAGGCAATGGTGATCCGACGATCAAGATCATTGATGAGCATCGATCCACCCCAGCCACCCCAGAAGCAGATCTTCCCTTCCGGGAACCAGGAGTCCACCGGCGTGTTGCCATTGCCTCTGAGACCCATGCCGATTCCGTAGCGAACGGGGAATCCCATGCACAGATCGGGACCGTACGTCTGCTCGTTGTAGATAAGGTCGATCGTCTTCTGAGACAAGAGTCTCTTGCTCTCATCACCAATCGTAAGGTACTTGGACCAAATCATCGCTAAAGCCTTGCTGTTGCCGTGGCCGTTTGCTGCGGCAATCTCAGCCTTCTTCCACGGCTCAGTGTTTGCGAAGCTAGGATCCGGGAACGGATGGAGCATCTTGTGCTTCAGAGAGTCGGGATCCTCGTCTTGTTCAGGCATAATGTGGGCTGGAGGGGCCGGAGGGGGAATCAGCTCTGCGACGCGAGGCCAATCTTTCTCCTTTGCTCCGATCTGCATATCGGCACCAAGGGGCCCTGCGATTCTTTGAGAGACGAATTCCGTGAGAGTCAATCCCGTCTTTCGGCGCACCAGCTCTCCGATCAAGTAGCCGTAGGTCCAGGCGTGATATCCAGACTTGGTTCCGGGCTCCCAGCGGGCCGGCTGCTTTTCAAGCCTGGAAATGACCTCCTCATATGAGGCGGACATCTCTTGGAGGGTAATGGGGTCTTCGAACGCCGCCACACCCGAGCTATGGGACAGAAGATGGCGGACCTCGACATTCTCCTTGCCGTTGGCCGCGAACTCGGGCCAGTATTTGGAGACTTTGTCGTAGGGCGAGATTTCGCCCTCGTTGATGAGAATGAGGCCTGCGAGCGCGCAAATGGTTTTCGTTGTAGAGAAAACGTTGACGATGGTGTCCTCCTTCCAGGGGCGGGTGCGATTGGCGTCAGCGTAACCTCCCCACAAGTTGACGACGTCCTCGCCGTCGATGGTGACAGTGAGACATGCACCGAGCTCGACTCCAGATCCCAAGAGTTCACTGAACTTATCGCGAACGCCCTGGAACTTGACCTCGCATGTTCCGTGTGTCTCGGCCATTTTCGTATTATGATATTACTGATTTCGATGTTGATAAGTAGGGTGCGTCGGGTATCGTCAAGAAAGTCCGGAAAGTCAAGTGAACTAGTTTGAGAGTGTGCGATCTAAAGAGGCGCATGAGCGAGAACGGACTTATATATATATAAGGAACATTACTCATGGCCACATTGCGGAGTTAGTTGCCGTTGCCCTTGATAGAAACCTCATGAGTGATCGACAAGTCGTCGCGAACTGCGGAGGATCCTGCGGGAACGTGGAGCGGACTTGATGAGCGTTCGGTCTCCCACTTGCCCCTCCTTAGCGACGTTTCATTCCGTACGGGCCCGTGGATGATGGTTGGCGAATTCCCTTTTGGACCGTGGGGATCGGAAGACGGACCATGCTCAATTGATGTTCTGCGTCCGGTCCTACTCCAACGACTGTGACGATTGTATCCATGTCAACCAACTAAGTCCATGTTAGGCATTACGGCCGATGCAACACCCTCTGAAGAATCCGTCCAGAATTTGGTGAGGGCCGAGGTCTATACGAAAGTTCCTTTGGCATCGTCCAACAAGCACAGGACTGCAGGCCTGAGGGGGTTTTCTTGGTCATGTTTCTCAGGTACAGGCTGTCAATTGAAACCTTGTGCTCAACAATCAGCTTCTCAGTAAGGCAACATTTTGGTTGTGTAGCGACTGAACAGTACCCTAGTTGGTAAGTATCAACTAGGAGTTGACAATAGTTGCCATATCGGTTCAACTTGGTGCACTCTCAAACAACAATCAGTCAGTCTAGGTACCTCGTAAGTGATGTGGGGTGATGGGCTTCTACAACATCAGCTTCCATGTGTTCTCTTTTGGCCCCGACTTGATGGAGGAGCGAAATTATATAGTGAGAGAGAAGTGCTGGAGTAGATGGTATCATGAGGCCCACTTAGACCTTCGCTATCCAAGCCTTTTTAAGACCCTATCTCATGAGTACGGATGTATCGAACCCAATAAGTTCGATGTAAAGAGTCTGTGTCAATTGCCCGTCACCCATCAATTCTGGGGTGTGCCAGATGATACCTTAGTTAAGAACATAGCTCAAGTTGACAGGCTCCTGGCTGGGCTGGATTTTATGCACTTAAACCAGTGACAAGCGATTCAATCCCGGCATACACAGTGGACAGCAGTTCGCCGATCACTCCTGTCAAATCAGGGGACCATCGCCGCCGAGACGATTGAAGCTGCGGGGGTCACACCCTGATACTTCTTGGTCATACAGAGAAAGTCTATCCCAGACTCGTAGTGCGATCGAAGCTTTCTTATGATTCACATAACCGTGACAGTAGGTCTTGAAGGAAGGGCCAGCAGGCGAACACCGTGTAATTGAAACACCTATTCCGATGCACCGGAACTCGAGACGGGATGATTCTGGGCGTCGTATTGAGAGGCTGTTTAGCGAACGATAGTGGTCAGACTTTCCCGAACACGGGCCCCTGAACCCACCGGAAACTTGGCACCTCGAAACCTCCCCTCTATTAGACGCATATTTTCAACTGGAAAGTCTTCGTAGAGAGGCGGAGTGTCGCTTAAGAGATTGGAAGATAGCTTGATTGGGAATGCACATGAAAACACCACTTGTCTGACAAGGCGACGCAAGCCGATCAACGAACTGTGGTTGGAAGGTTTGTAAATGTCTAATT
The DNA here is from genome assembly GCF_011075155.1 of Colletotrichum scovillei. Classification (NCBI taxonomy): domain Eukaryota; kingdom Fungi; phylum Ascomycota; class Sordariomycetes; order Glomerellales; family Glomerellaceae; genus Colletotrichum; species Colletotrichum scovillei. Next base: position 3,020,634 of record NW_023336262.1, read on the forward strand.
GGCTGAAAGTTTCCGCATAGTTTGGATCGCAGTTTCGCGTTTCATAGCGTCAAAATTTCCAGAGGAAAATTTCCAGAGGTCTGGAAGAGCTAAAGAAGAGTTGCAATTACCGAGCTGCTAAGCGCCGGGGCCTATCTCTTGTCTTTTCACGGGTGATTTATCCCGGAGTCCATCACCCCGTTTCGCCGAATATCTCGCCGACCGGATACAAGCAAAAAGAGAGGATCCCCGTTGCATCTTAGTGGTGGCTTTTCCCTTTATCCCAGCCGTTTGCCCCTTTTACCACGTGGTTCTTCGTTTTCTCGTGTTTCTTGTCAACCCACGCAGCGAAGGTTGTATGGTGAACATCAATTGCTAGAAACCCGGGGTGTCTGTCTTGCTGTTGGGCCTGTTTATTTTCTCTCTTTCTGATAGCGAACCCAGGTTCGTTGTGTATATTGTTTGAGCCGTCATATTTGTATACCTTCCCTCATTAGCGCAGCAACCATGAGCTCCGGCCTGGTCCCGCGGGACGGGACGCGCGACGAGCAAGACCCCATGCTAGGCGTCAGATCGTCGTCGGAGACTGACGTGGAGGATCGCCTGCTTCCCGACTCAGCCGACTACAGCGAGAAGGGCCACTACCGACGCCATGCGGGCCACAAGAAGACCTTTCGATGGATCATGGTACTCACTTGCGTGTCTATCCTGACACTCATTCCTTTCATTTTCGCCCAATTCTTCAATGTACAGACCAAGGACCGGCCGGCCGAACCGGCCCACGATGAGGATAATCATGAAGAAAGCCCCCCGCCGCCTCCGCCGCCACCACCGGCGGACCCAGTGCCGGAACTGACGACGACGATAACGCCAACAACGACTTCGTCTCTTGTCCCTACGCAAACACCGCAAGTGAATTTGACGCCTGATCAGCAGTTCAATCTGCAGACTGGATTCCAGGTGTCGAATGTGACGTCGATGCGGGAGTATGTGTTCAACATCACGCGGCAGCAGCACTCACCCGACGGCTTTGAGAAGTCAATGATCCTCGTCAACGGACAATCTCCCGGCCCTCTCATTGAGGCAAACACGGGAGACACCATCCGTGTCACGGTGCACAACCAGATGTTGAAGGAGAGTACCACGATTCACTGGCACGGCATTGACCAGAGAAAGTCGGTCTGGATGGACGGTGTCTTTGGCGTCAGCCAGTGTGCCATTCCTGCCGGCGAGAGCTTCACTTACGAATTCAATGTCACCGACCAGCGGGGCACGTTCTGGTGGCACGCTCATGTTTCAGTCCAAGTCACTGACGGACTCTTTGGGCCATTGGTAAGGTTTCTCTCATATTACTTCATGAGACATCGCTGGTGAAGCCTTGGCCTGTGAGCGCTTGACGATACTAACATGCTCTTCTACAATGTAGATCATCCACGATCCGGATGAAAAGATACCCCCTGTGGATGATGAAAAGATTGTGATGGTCGGAGATCTCTTTCATGAGTATGGAGGCACTGTGAGTTGACTCGGCCTCTATCACTCTCATTTGGTTCTCACAGTTTTCTAGCTCCTCACCCAGTACCTAAGCGCCAACCCACCTTGGGCACCTAAGAAGCCCGGTAGAGAGCCTCCTCCTGACAATGTCATCATCAATGGCAAGAACACATTCAACTGCTCCAGCATTGAAGGCCATGATTCAAACAAGGCCAAGTCAGGCGAGGACCATAGCGGCCACAACATGGAGAACATGGGAAGCCACAACACCCCGAGAGATGGTGCGCCTCCCCCCAAGTGTACATGGGGTTCCCTCTTCAATACACGGGTCAAGAGTGGCTCAACAGCTCGTCTGCGTCTCATCAACCACGGCACATCGACCCCCATCTTTGTTACGGTTGACGACCACCCTCTGCAAATCGTCGAGATTGACGGCGTCGAGGTCGCTCCAATCGCCACGTCCCGTGTGTATATGAATCCCGGTCAACGCTACTCCGTCCTCGTCCACGCCAACCAGACTGCCGGAAACTACCTGATTCGTGCCGACGCCGCGGTGCGGTGCTTCCACATGTCCCACAAGAACCATAAGGCGGGCATGATGCACGGCACACCTTTTGGGGCCACCGCCATCCTATCGTATGACGAGACGGATCTTGGCGTCCCGCCGATTGGCAAGGCGTGGGATCTTAACGCCAACTCGAACCCCGGCGTAGGCAAGGAGCCATGGGGAGACAGGTGCGAGGATCTGCCGCACAACCTTCCAAAGCCTGTCAGAAGCAGGCCGGCCTACGACGTTGGCGACAGGAATTACCATTATTTCACGTTCAAGCAGGAGCGCGTCAACGATGTCGTTCGTACACACGTCAATGATGTGAGTTGAAAGAACCTCTTGGCTGATCTGCTGAATGATTACCCTGCTGACAGTGATTAGACTCTGTATACACCTTTGACCGACGATGCCTCGCTATGGAAGGTCATGCAGCAGGACATCACACCAGAGAACCTGAACTCGCCGCAGCCGAAACTAGACTTCGGAAAGGATCAGTTCGTCTTGGTGTCCCGAGACGATAAAGCTGCCCAAATTGTAGTCAACTCAGACGCTATGATGGTTCATCCTTGGCATTTGCAGTAAGTTGCTTCACGACCATCCACTCTGAACCCATGACTGACCGTTTATCTAGTGGTACTTACTCACAAACTTGCTTCTACTCTCCGCCAACGTGCTAATCTATAGACAGGCCAGAACTTCCAAGTCATTGGTTGGGGCAATGGCCTTTTCGGAGCCAGCAAGACTACATGGAACTTTGACAACCCAATGCGCCGTGATACGATCACAATCCCAGGATACTCACACCTGGTGCTCCGCATAACAGCAGACAACCCAGGTGTTTGGGCGTTCCATTGCCATTATCTGTGGCACGCTGAAGGTCGGTTATCCACTTACTTTCCCAGGGCCCAAAACATGAACTAACATTGCCGCAGCTGGTATGTTCGTCTCCATTGCTCAGCGGATGGGCGAGCTCGCGAGTATGCTGGGCACATTGGACGCCAACGGTGATGCCGGTGCCATCAAGAAGAAATTCTGCCCCATGGCCAAGGCACAATCTGGTGCTCCTCTCGCACAGCCCGTTAAGACCGGGGCACCTAAACTGCCTCGGACCCTTTGATGTATGTAAATTAGATTGGTTGTGACAAGAGCTGTTGATAGAAGTAAATACTCGAGTACACATTTAGACACTGGATGTACTGAACCCGATACACTTGTGCAGCTACTGAGATTTTGAAAAAGCTATCATTCAGCGTGACAATGATTTTACCAATTCAAGATAGCTTCATTAAATGACGGCCCCGTCGCAGGTCGTCGGCGCCGGCAGAGCCGCATGATAATTGCCATTTGCGACCAATCAGTAATCGTTCCGACAGTCATCAAAAACGTAATTCCAGAAGAGGAAGGCCATTGAGAGTGAGCACTTTTCAATTTATCAGATATGATGGCATTTGGTTAGCGAAAAGCTACCGGAAGAAGTTGACCTGAACTTTACTGAATGGACTTGTGTGTTAAAATAACCAAAAACACGACAGAATAACCGCCGCTAGTGAAATCCCGCTCGTCGTTGGATCGATCGTGAAGCAAAGGGACTCCCCCGCATCTAGAAATCACGGATGCCGACGGAACCTTTGCATTGACTCCAGGCTGCAGCGCCCGTCCTACCACCTGGAGCTCTGCGGCCTTGTACCGAGCACCGAAAGTCGAGTGTGACAATGGACCGGTTTCTGCGGGATGCTACATGGCAATTTCCCAGCCGGGGTGGGCAACGTTATGCTAAACTTTCTTGGTTGATTAGCGCAAATCTTCAACAGTCGGCAACGTCGGACGAACATTAGTTCCTAGGATTAAGGTTGCCTGGCACTCTATTTGAGTGTTGGTAGACTGCCGCAAGTTGCGGAGTCATTAGCCAATCAGAACAACAATAAACCCCTGGTTTACATTATCTCAAGCTTTCTTATCCCGGCCCTAAGGTCGCAAAGGGTAGGTCGCTAACGGATACACGTGCAGACGAAAGGTGTTCCTGGGACTGGTCACTGCATGTCGGCTTCGCTTATTTGCGAGATCGCCAGGTACGAGAAGTTTACTGGTGCAGATTGCGAGACCCTCAAGGGCTAGATCCCGCCGATATGGTGCCACGGTATTGTTCATTCCGCCCCTGACATGGGGAAGCAATTCACCGTCCGTGGAAACTATGTCACATTGGAGTATATAGAGCTGTCCGGTTGGCATGTGGAATGCAACGACGTCCTGTCTTCAGCGTCAAGATCTCCTCCATACGCCAAGGACTCAACTCCAGATTGAGTTGACAATACCGCAGCAATGGCAAAGACTTCTCTCACCCTCCTCTTGGGCACCCTCTTCGCGGGGGCCGCCTTTGGTGCTGAGCTTCGCAAGACGTATATCGTCCAGATGAAGCACACCGGGGCCTCCGGTCTCCGACGCAGAGATCTGTTCGACTCTTCCCTCATCTCCGTTTCCGCCGATCCTGCCAACGTGCTCTACCACTATGAGAACACGGTCAACGGATACGCCGCCAAGATCACAGATGGCCAAGCTGACGCCCTAAGAGACCGGGACGACGTCCTGTCTGTCACTCTTGACAAGGCCTACCGCCTTCACACCAGCAGAACCCCGAACTTTCTAGGCATCGACGATGCCTCGCTCCTTGGGCGCGGGCTCGACATCGGCAGCTACCTGGATGAGAGAGACGACTACAACGGCACCAACCCAGAGTCCAACCTCATCGTCGGCATCTTCGACACGGGCGTCTGGCCCGAGAACCCCAGCTACAAGGATGACGGCATGCCGCCCATCCCTGCCAACTGGAAGGGCGAGTGCGAGATCAGCGAAGACTTCCCGGCCACCAGCTGCAACAAGAAGCTCGTTGGCGCGAGGGCCTTTTACAAGGGATACGTCGCCGCCGTCACCAACGACACGGGCTCTTTCAACTGGACCGGAGAGTACCAATCCCCCCGAGACGACGACGGACATGGTACGCACACTTCGTCCACCTCAGCCGGAGCCGCCGTACCGAACGCTAGCCTTTTCGGCCAGGCCTCCGGTACAGCTCGGGGTATGGCCGAGTTCGCTCGTGTCGCCATGTACAAGGTCTGCTGGAAGGAGGGCTGCTTCAACTCTGACATCCTCGCGGCCATGGATAAGGCCATTGAGGATGGCGTCAACGTCATGTCTCTTTCTCTCGGCCCCGATCAGCCCTCCTTCAGCGAGGATGATGGTTCAGCACTCGGTGCGTTCGCTGCCGTCCAGAAAGGTATCTTCGTCGCCATGTCTGCCGGTAACTCTGGTCCGGGAGCAGGCACTGTTGCCAACCTTGTAAGTATCTCTCGCGCTTCCATTCTCCTTTTTCGCTTCGCTCCATTGGTGTGGTAAGTTAACACTATCGTAGGCCCCTTGGGCTCTGACCGTCGCCGCAAGCACGCTTGACCGTGACTTCCCTGCTCATGTTACCCTCGGCAACGGCAAGAACTACACCGGTTTCTCTCTCTACAGCAACGGTTCCGTCACGGATATCACGCCTCTCCAGGCTGGCGAGGTGCTTCCCCTCGTCCACGCAAGCCAGGCGGGCAAGGGCAACGTCACCAACGCCAACCTATGCCTGGCAGACAGCCTTGACCCCGCCAAGGTTGCTGGCAAGGTCGTCGTCTGCGTGCGCGGAAACAACGGCAGAACCGAGAAGGGCGGCGTCGTCAAGGCCGCCGGTGGTCGCGGTATGGTCCTCGTGAATGCACCCGCTAACGGTGACGAGCTGATTGCCGATGCCCATATCCTGCCTGCCCTGCACCTTACTGCCTCAGATGGAGCCGAGGTGGAGGCCTACGCAAAGACCGGCAACGGCACGGCTATTTTGGACTTTGAGGGCACTAGACTCGGAGTCCCGGCTCCGCTTATGGCGGCTTTCAGCTCGCGCGGCCCGAACTACATCGTCCCGCAGCTCCTGAAGCCGGATATCACGGTACGTTACGGGAAACAATATCAAGTTGTGAGGGAGGCTGTGTATGATTGTCAATAGACTAACACAATGACAGGGACCTGGTGTTTCCATCCTGGCAGCCTGGGCCGGCACTGGACCTACCGGTCTTGACATTGATACCCGCAAGGTCGACCAGAACGTTATCTCGGGTACGAGCATGTCGTGCCCTCACCTGAGCGGTCTGGCAACCTGGATCATGGCCCGCCGTCCGGAATGGAGCCCGGCCGCCATCCGCTCAGCCATGATGACAACCGCCTACACAAACACCAAGGGTGCCAATACCCCTCTCCTGGACTCCTCCGACTCCAAGGCCGCGACCCCTTTCCTCTACGGAAACGGCCACGTGGACCCCGTCGCCGCCCTGAACCCGGGTCTCGTTTACGACATCGCACCCACCGACTACCTCCCTTGGCTCTGCGCCGTCAACTCGACCGTCGCCTTCACGACCGCTATCACCAGAAGCAACTTCACCTGCGCGTCCAACCAGACCTACAGCGTCTACGACCTCAACTACCCCTCCTTTTCTGCCCTTTATGATAGCGCAGCTGCCTCCAGCGGATCCTACACCGCCACCTTCAAGCGCACCGTGACCAATGTCGGAGGTGCCGGCACGTACAAGGCCGACATTTCTCTCAACGACGCTGACTTGGTCAAGGCCTCTGTGACGCCCGAGACTCTCACTTTTGAGGCGGCTGGAGAGAAGAAGACGTTCGAGCTGACTGTCACGATGAGCTCCCCGCCAACCGCCGACGCTACTTCCTGGGGCAGACTCGTGTGGTCTGACGGAACCCACGTTGTGGGCAGCGCACTGTCGTTTGTGTGGGGCATTCCGGCTCCAGATGCCGCTTAATTCCTGTAGACGTGAGACATTGTTGTCGCGCCGTTGCAGAACCTTCGTCGAAGCCTTTTTAGCTTTCTTTGTTTGTATGTTTTCTTCAAATCTGGAGGAAGTAGCCTTGTGGGCGGTTGAGTTATCTTTTCGAGCTGTGGGTCTTTGGGAAAAGCGAGAAAAGCGAGAAGATTGCTCGCGGGGCTTTGTAGAGCCGCATTCAGGCACAATGCCTGTAGCTGAACTCAATTCATTTTGTTAATCTCAAACCAAAAATCCTTCGTTGTTGACGTAATCTGGTATTCAACAGTATGTGATTTCTTTTCCTCTAGGCTGGCAATGGAATTCCGCCAAACCGTCAGGCACACGAGCCAAAGTCCCGTATCTTGGCCAAATCAAGTGTGGCCGTGTTGCTTGGTAGGGTCAGCACTAGACCATGTACGCCTTGGCGCTAGCGATAATTGAAGGATCAACTTCAGTATTGTGAAGGTTGTCGACGGAGTGAAGGATTCGCGGGATCAGCTTTAGACAAATGACGGATAGGCAAAAGGAACGAACCGTCAAGGGTAAGATGGACATATCGAACACCCGATACGAGCACCGACTTACACGCTAACTACGCGTGGCTTGCGACCCCTGCGTGGGCTTACTGGTGATGCAATCGCAACCAATAAAAAAGCTCTGCCTTACTCACTCTCTTGATATCGTGACCAAGCTTTGCGAGAAAAAAGCCAAAAACGAGTTATTTAACACTAAACTAGGTACTTTGGGCTTTAGCTGATGGCGCCAGAGGCTCTTCGCCGAGTCTCTAGTTTGAAATTGCATCTTTGTTCGAAAACCCGCAAACACGGCGGTCTTGCCCACTCATAATCACTCCGCTTCTCAATTAAGTTTTCTTGACACGGAAAATCGGAAAGGTTGTCTTCGTAAACTTCAGCAACCCATCCCGGGTAACCCTGGCCCCAGTTTCCACCCCCGGTGCGGCCGTGCCGCAGCCCGGTGGTGACATGTCATGTAAATGACGATCAGCCCCCTTGGGCAACTCGGGGTGCCTGGACGATCTATATTTACTTCCTGAAGGACGACATTCCCACGTTTTTGGTTCCTTTATCTGAACTTGTGTTCCCCAGACGGCATGTCACTTTTTCTTTGAAAGCTGAAAGACAAATCACATCACACATCAAAAGAATTGGCCATGCACGTCTCACTCAGCCGCTCGCTGCAGCTGCTGACGTTTTTCACGGGTTTCAGCTCTGCGGCGACGATCACGACGACGCCCACGACCTCCGTCGAAGTTGACCTTATCTTCCCGCGCAATGGCAGCACCTACAAGCCCGTCTGGCCTTTTCCCTTCGTCTTCGCCGTTCAAAACGCCTCGAAGCTCTGGCCAGAGTCTGAGGAAAAGAACTTTTACAACTTTTGGGTGAAGTGGGATCTCACGGGGTACACCGATATCAACAATGCGGATACGGGGCAGCTCTTCAGCTCGGGTGTCTGGCAAACCGAAGCCAAGAACAAAACCGCTGACACATATACCATCATCGACGCTTCCCGGAGAGACCTGGTCAACGCGACGCAGCGGGAGTTCCGCCTACGATACACGGCGACCATGTTCAGCGCTTGTCCAAAGAACGTCACTGGCGAGGGGCCGTCGTCAAAAGTCTACGACGTCTCGTACAATGGCACCGCCTTCTTCACAACCGATCCCAACGGACAGGTCCCCTCCCTTGTCGACACGACTTCCTGCCCCGACTTTGTCGGCAGTTTCCAAATCACAGGCAACAGCCACGACTATGGCGATATCTGCCCCGTGGTATCGGACAAGGAGCCCGCGTCTGAGGCCTGTGAAATCAAGATGGACGCGGCTCTGGAGACGCAGGTCAAGGCGGCGATGCTCACTCGTGCAAATTGCCAGAACGGGACCTGGCCTGACCCCGAGGGAAAGCTTTCAGCGTTATCTTGCAATGCGGTCAAGACCAGCGATGCGAGTGCCAAGTTGCTCGGCAGCCTTGTCACCAAGTCCTCGGCGCTCGTGTTGATCTTGGCCGCATCTTGGGCAATAGTCTGAGGGTCCGGCGTTGCCCCACACACACATTCACACATTCTATCTGGGCTGAAATGCCGTCATCAAATGTGGCGGCTTTTCAGCTTGGCAGCAGCGTTGATTTTAGCCAACCTTTGGCATTTCTGAAATTTGAACTCTTGTTTTATTTTGTACATATTGGAATAGCGGTTGGGCTAAAAGATACCATCCTAGACAGAGGGAGTTTTGGAGTTGCTTGTACGCGAGATGAGCCTTTCGCCGGTGGTGGTTGGATTATTTATCTTCACGGTTCAGTAGAATTAACTTCCCTTCAAAATGTACATATAAATCCGCCTTTTTTTTTCAAAAGAGAATTTAGTTAGAGTATAGCTCGTTTAGATACACAACATCCAAAGGCTATGCCAAGTCCTTTTTCAGTTGAAATTGCACAAAATACCATAGAAGCTTCACAAACATATTGCATCCTCTCTCTCCCAACTGAATAACAGATTTTCCATCTTGATTAATGCCTGGTAGTTGGAACCGGTATTCATGATCCTTCTCAGGTGGGCAATAATCGCGAGGCCTTTCTGAACTGGAAATATCGTCATTGGTTAGTTTCGATGGCGTCCACTTAGATCTGAAAAGTTGTGGCAACAAGATGTTCATGTATTTTGAGATCTTCTTAAATAGTCTGTCATAAGTCCAATCTGATGCTAAAGTAGGCGGGCTGTCAAGCTCACCTCACGTTAAGAGAGCATTCACTCTAGTCTGGCTTACCAAGCTATATCAAGCGACACCAGGAACCTCATGTTTGACCGCGTGCACGATTGAGTTGACACGACAACATAGCTTAACTTTTAAGCCATGACATAATTGGTAGGCTGGTTATTTCATGGGCTTCTTCTGAGTCCGCTGCCTTGATACATGCTGTTTTCGCCACATGTGAAAGTTGCGTACCCTGGAACGAGATGAACAGGAATCTAAAAATAGCAGTTGGTGATGTCCCTGAGTAGCCTGGTGATTTGAGGAGTTGATTACGATACCTAATACTACGCGCGTCACGCAAGTATACTCCCTGAAGTAGGTAAAGTATCTAGATATCGAACTTTTCTTTGACTAACTCTTCACTAAGCGCCCAGAGCTTGTCAGCATACTCCAGGTTCCTGTCAAATCCAGTACAATGCTCGTCATCAAGCTTGCAGCCAGCGATATAAAGGCCCTTTGACTCAAGGCTCGACAGGCCCGGGCTCGGTAACTCGGGACCCACGGCAGAGAGGACCGAGGGATCGACGCCTTGATCTAGTGTCTTGGCGGGAGTCTCGAAGCCAAGTTTCTTGACCCTCTTGAGTGCCTTCTTAATCTCCTCCGATTTGGCGTGGCGATTGATGTTTTTGGTGACTGCGCCGGGATGAATAGCGTAGGAGCCGATGCCATACTTGGCTTCCAGCGTCTGAGTAAGTGACAGCGAGTATAGAATGTTGGCCGTCTTGGACTGGCCGTATGACAGGAAACCAACGTAAGACTTGTCGGACCAATCTTGACCCTTCGAGAAGCTGGCCTTCTGAAGATCAGAAGTTCTTCTTCGGGAAGTTCCTCGGGAATCTTGCTGAGCTGATGTCTGAGAAATGAACCGGCGAGACTTGGTGTCCGTAGGAGCTGACGTTGATATCTTTAGTAGGTATGGGAGATATCTCTACTGCCTTGATAATCTTTGGCAGGATGCGGTTCTTGAGGAGGAAGTGGCCGACTTGATTGGTGGCAAATATCATTTCGATGCTAGCTTTGAAAAGTTGTAGGTCAGGAAGAGCCATCACGCCCGCGTTGTTGACAAGCATTTCAGCTTTGAAAACTCTCCTGTCTTTATCGATTTTGATGGCAGCAGCGCGTACTGGTGCCACAGACGACAGGTTCATGATGAGAGCATCATACTGGACCTCTGCGTAGGATGCTTTCAAAGTGGCGATTGAGACCTGACCCTTTCCGGGGATCGGCCCGCCAGAATGAGGCGCTCCGGACGCTGTGAAGCAAAGGCAGGAGCAGTAGCCAGAGCAAGACCATACGATAAGACGGTGGTAACGATAATAGTCTTGCCTGTGATGCTTCCAGAGTACGCCGCAGCAATTCATGTGGCTGACGTCAACCCGTCGAAGTCAGTTTTGGAGGGCATGGTGCCGATATTGATGACGGTGAACCACTTGGGACTAGAAGATCAAATCGGTATGACGATGAGCAACTTGAAAATTCTGCTTCTGATGAAAAGACTTCTCTTACCTTATATACTTAATTCGAAGGCGATTCTCGGGTCAAAAACTAAACGAAACCCCATACATTGAATTAGGGACACTCGAGGTACTCAATGGACTACAACTCGCCGAAGCAACGCGTCTACGCGTGGAAAAGTGGAAATATTTCCTCTCTTGATGCTTTCGAGGTTTGTACTTAACTACGATCCATCCCCTCTAAGATCGGGAAGTCGGGTCTAGCCCTACTCCAGTGGCGGGAAGGAGTGTCGAACGAGTTGTAAACGCAAATGAAATTGATTCCTAGTGGTCCCATGTTCCAACACGTGTTTAAAAAGGGCGGAAGCACTCCACATGGACACTATAACGACAGGGTCCAGCACCGCTAAAGACATAAGCACTTACACCAATTGGAACGACTTGCGGTCCGCACCTCAGCACTCAATATTGTATTCTTGACAAGAGCTGGGGCAGCTGGAAGCGAGAAGATATATCCTGGATGTTCAGTCATTACGATTTGGTGCACTACTACAGTTCTTCCTGAACATGGGTGAAGTCGTGGAGTATGGATACTTTAGCTAGTACCTTAGCTGTCGCTTTGTTCAAGTCAAAGCACGAGTTGACTTCACTTACCTTACACTGGACCTATTTTTGCATTTGAATAAGGCAGGCACTTACTTGAATCCGATGCAGTGATGGGCGAAAGGGACTCATAATTTCGTCTCTAAGAGGTAAGGGTAGACATGCAGAACGTTCAACACGCAAGGTACTTAGTCTGTTTTTATATACCATCAAAAACATATTGAAATAGCTTGAGCTGCGAAGCACAATTTTGATCAGGCTCATGACGGATGATGCATGTATGATCAATACTATGTCACTGTATCTGCGGTCTGGTCATTAGTGAACGCTTAATCCAGGCAGGGGCAATGGTCGATGGTTCAGGTGCTCTCAGTTACCATCACTTTCGAAGTTCCGATCTGGCTGTATGCGATGTAGCGCTGAGTTCGAAGTAAATACTAATATTTGAATTCAACCACAGACCATTCACTGAGAGTCTCTCAGCTCTCAAGCTCCTTCCACCGGCTTCTGTCCAGATAAAGCGTGATAGTAAACATAAGTATGGAAAGCCGCATTCCTGAGGTCTTTCCGCACTTGCATTAGCAACACTTCGACCTCCTCTGGAGTCCAGCCCAGCCCTCTCGTCAGAGGACCCATCGTAATAGCCTGTAGTCCGTCGAACAAGACCGCCTGAGAATACAAGCCAATGGTTTTCAGGTTGTCATCTTTGGGCCACCTCCCCAATGGCACCTTCTTAACATCATGAACCTGCGTCACGAAACCACCAGCCCTGAGACGCTCCGGGTTGGTCTCCGATGCGTAGAGCTCGAAGCCGAACTTGCCGAGTCCTTCTTCGATAAGGTTCGCCATCTTGGTTGGGGCGTAGTCGGGACCCATCGTGTCATCGTCGCAAGCGAATCTCCATCTCAGCTCTTGCAGCTCGATCCACCCGCCCGGCTTTAATACCCTGCTATTATGAGCACTATTTCTTGTAACTTGTCTCTCTGATGAATGGTTACTAACCTATATGCCTGACGCAGAAGCCTAGGCCAGTCTTTGATGAAAGGAGCCATGTGCCGCAGGTGGATGAAATCAACTGAGTTGTCCGGATACAGCCAGTCTGCCTCTGCATCGTCGACCAGGAACCTGACATTCGGCGGTACAAAGCCGGGTTGGATAGGGCTCAGGTCAATCCCATCGATATTAGCTTCTGGATAGTTGTCGCCCACTTTCATCTAGTCAGCTAATGCCGTTCTGTTTACGGTAGAGAAGTCTCTTCACGTACTATCGATCGCCCAAATGCCAGTACCGGTACCAATATCAAGAATTTTTTGCGGATTATCTAGAGGCGCACTGTGTAAATCTCCGTCGCATATGTGAACCACCAAAGCGTGCTTCATGTCCTCGCGATCCTGCTCAGGCTCATCGTTTGGACACAGGTATCGGCCTTGCTTGAATTTGTGGTAGCGACGCTTATTCTCCCATTCATAGTCACGAACGCTCGAAGACAGTGAAGTCGAGGCATTGGAACTGCCGTCGCTGCCAGTCTCGTATCCATCAGTGGATGGGTCTGGATCTTCTTCAGCCACAATCGCTGCAGCTGGTGACACTGGCGCGGCCGGTGACGATGCGACAGCAGCCGGTGATACCGGTGCTATTGGTTGGGTAGCATTTCCGGCATTTTCAGTTGTCGGGGGAACTTCAGGGGTCGCTTTCACAGTGACTGCCTCGCCGACGCGCCCTTCTGTCATATTGTGAGTTGTGGGTTGTGGGAAAGGGTTCAGACAAAGAGTCTGTTCAGGATATCTCGCTCAACGCAAGGGATGTTGAAGTGAGGGGAATAATGTCCAGCATGCAAACCAACAGACATGCCTGGAACATTATCGCCCCATTTTTGTCGTTCGATAACTTCGATTGGGTCCTCCTACTGGGGCTCACATCAGAGTAAGGATCATGACCAATACCCTGCATCCATCTGGTATGGGGATGACATCGAACCCACCAGACCAAATAAAGTTCGTTGGGCATACGTTGTGAGACATTGATTGAGCAACTCGTCTTACACGTAGTAGCATTTCTCTCAGGAAACAGGCTTGCCATGCAAATCTTTACTAAAAATTTCAACTGAAGCTGAATGTGACGATAATTATGAAGCTGGCTTCCCGCTCGCACCTTGAGTATTTATCGTTACTCCCGCTTTGCTCAAACTTCCATGTCCACTGCCACCGTCATCATTGGCGATATCGATACTTGGCTCAGAGTCACGTTCACTCAGTCGAGTAAAGGGGCGCTCGTCCTCGGCACCGCCGCCGCCAACCCCTTTCCGCATCGCCCCAGTACCAGAGCCTCCTAGGTAACTGCTTCCATTTGTAGTGCTGGGCTTCGTACGGTCATTGAGTATGTATTGTCCGCCAGAGTTCTGGCCACTTCGTCTGATCGAAGATTTCAGTCTGCCATTCAGCGCGAGGTTGAGGATCGGTTTCAGGCATGGGAGACAGGCTAGTTCATGACAAATTATGTATTAGCTGAATCCCATTGTAAATTTTTTTGGGCTGACTGTGAGGCGAGAGGACCTACCGCAGATGATAGCTGTGTTAGCTTCGACATTAGTCCAGATAATGGTGTCGATGAAATTCCAAGTAATGTCAGGTGACGTGAGGTCAACTGAAAGAATCACATTTAACCGGGCCATGGAGACGACAGTAACGCTGTTCAAATTCGTCAGCAGCTGTTGTTTCTCCTGAAGATATTGCAGACTGCTAATCTACTCACAAAGTGCCGAGCGCAAAAATACCTGCAAGGGCGAACTTCTGTGCTTTGTGCAGCTGTAGCTTCCACACATAGGGGATAGGTAACAATACAACTAGTGCATCCGTTATAATATTGGGAATAGAGTTTCCCTTGAAGAACATCTTGACATCAACACCGCATGTGTACTGATCAGACGACAGGGGGTTGACTGTGTCGTAGCGTGCCCAAAAGGCATGAACAGGGAGACATTGGAAGATCGTAACGAGAATCTGCGAGCTTTGTTAGTGAAGTTCCCAGAGATCTTCAAACACCTAGACTGCATTCGGAGTCGAGGTCTTTCAACATACAACAGCAATGAACCAAGCTAAGACGATGCCGGCCATAGCCCAGATGTAATACCTGATGCTTTTACGGGCATTGAATATTCGCCAGTAGAGCGCCAATGTCGACCACTTGACTGTTGATAACGTCACTGTGTACGCTACTTCTGATACGAAAAGACCAATTGCCCACGCTCTTGTCGCCGAGGTTGGCGCTACCCAAATGTGTTTACCGGTACCATTCGGTATCACTACAAAAGGATCAGATTACCAGTATTGGAATGTAGTAGAATTCAGGCTCTTAATGATTGGACTGTGATTTCAAACTTCATGGAGTTGACTTACTGTATCCTATGCTTATAAAAACGTGCACAGCTGCTGCGGTCTAAAATTGAATTGTCAGCGAACATGCGTTGCCTTCGTGCACTTTTATCGCAAAATAGAAATTAAAAATTCCAAAAGGCACGGATTTTCGTTGCATACCAAGGAAACAGTGATCAGCCAGTCCTCCAACCAAAGCTTATTGGATTGTATTCGTCGGGCAAGAAACCGAAGCGCAACTGCGATGGCTGCGAGTGCCCACGTGCAACTGAGAGCACCAATGATGCTGGCAACTCTGGACTCGCTGAGATCTATGCCATCCGGAACTGGCAGAGAGGCCATCTTGCCTTCGGCTCTTTGAAGAATTCCGTGCTTGGGCTGGAAAAGAAAGAACAAACATCTGTCAGGTTAGACTTTCAGACTTTTTTTTTTTGGGCGCCTGAGCCAGACAATGGCCATGTTTATGTGTGACCAGCCGGAAACCGAGACTTGCCGTTCCATACTGGCCAATAACTCGGTTCGATTCATAACAGTAAGATGCAACAGAACTAGGCTCTTGGCCCTGGTTCTTGCGCCCGGAAACTGGGGCCGCCAGGTACAAAATCGAGATTGATTTCTCCACGATCCGGGCACAACCTGGGACCGCCGATTACCTATTACACCATCCGTTGGAACATCAACCCACCGGTCCACATAACGACTGGTTGGCATTCGTCTTACTCGTCAAGTATCACCAATTGGACTTGAAGGGAATTGTGACAAGGGCCCTAAGAGTTGGCCGTAGTGCGAAAAAATGGCATGTTTTGGGCTGCCCTGGAAATGTCACTGTAGCTTGCTTGAGTCGTGCGATATCCACTCCAAGTCACCAACCAACACAACCAAGCTAAGACTTACCAGGTGCCCTAGCTCAATTCCCACGAAATAGGGCCCATCTGGACGTAAATGCGCCCCAATATCGCCGGTCTCTGGTTCATATCCCGCCTGCTAAAGAAACAGGGGATGAACACCTTCCAAATTCAATTCCCGGCTCAATGAAATAATAAGTAACATGGTGTTCCCCTGATCAAGGTCTCTTACCCGATCAAGCTTCCTCATCTCAGTTCTCACTCTCACTCACCATCAACTTCAGCGGGACCCTCTTCAATCTGAATCAACTCCTCGAGACCGCAACTATCATCGACGCAATGAGTTCTCGTACGCCTCCCACTTTCCTTCTGGTACCGGGCGCCTGGCATCGTCCATGGTCTTTCGACCTTTTGCGCGATGACCTCCACGGCCGGGGGTTCAGTACTGAAACGGTTGCACTGGCCGGCGTGGGTAGCACCGATGTGAACGTGGGATTGGAACAAGACACGGCAGCCGTCCGCACCGAGCTGCAGAAGCTCATCGACGACGGGCGTGAGGTTGTCGTGGTTGCGCATTCCTATGGCGGTGTCCCTACTGCGAACGCGGTAGAGGGTTTTAACTACAAAGATCGAGTTGCGCAGAGCAAGACTGGCGGCGTTCTCATGGTCGTGTACATGACCTCTTTTGCCATCGGTGCCGGGTCAGCTCTTTCCGACGGCGCGGGCTCAGTGCCCTGGTGGGACGTCAAGGTGGGACAACATTCATATGCAGGTTCCGGAAAGTCAGAGACAATAGCTCATCGCTCTTACCTCTTAGGACGGCTTTATCTCACCTCTCGATCCGATCTCCGTATTCTATGCCGATGTCGAGCCCGCTCTCGCCGCCAAGGCCGTCGAGGCCCTGCGTCCTCAGCCTTTCAAGACCTTTCAAGACAAATCCGGCTTCGAACCTTGGAACGAAGGATTTGAGATGGGTTACATCTTTGCTGAGGATGACCAAGCCATACCGCTTGATCTGCAGATCATGATGGCTTCTCAATTTTCTCCCAGCTCCTTCACAGCTAGCCTTTCGGCCAGCCACTCACCGTTCCTCAGTATGCCCAAGGGCCTTGGGGATGCTCTGCAGCAAGCTGCTAAAACGGCTGTCGCAAAGACAGAGGGCTTGAGATAGTTTAAATAGTACATCTTGCAAGTTAAAAGTGAGTAGTGATGCATGCAAGTAGCCGGACTTCATGTGGACTATGAATCAGATGCCAGGAAGACTGTTTTATCGATGCTATCAGACAGCAGGTATTCATCCGGCAAGTCAACTTCGCTACTTCCCAGGTGGAAGATGCAAGAAGAAGTCGAACTTGCCCTCGGCCAAATTACAGCGCCAGATAAGCGTCGATTTTGCACGTGAATGGCATGGAACCCCATATGTTCCTAGGTTCCTGACAGATCCGAGCCTTGAGTAATGCCTTCATGTTGCTTGTAAGGTACTGGGCAGTTTCTTGTGCCATCTGGCTTTCATCATCATCTCCCCAGTTGCCGCTGTACCACAACTGTCTACAATCAGAGGTAGAGAATGCAGTCCATGGCTGTTTGCGTCCGTCCCTTCCACCGGTGCTTGGAATACCACAGGTGAGATACACATCAGTGTGGTTTTGTCCCAAAGTTATTCTAAGCCGCAGGCTCGTTCTATATGGCGCGTCCTTAGGAATTAGAAACTTGCTGTTCAGACTATCCCAACGATCTGGGGGAAAGCCCTCCACAACTTGCAACTTGAGATGCTCTTCGTGATTCTGTAATATCTGTAGATATACATCTACTCTCCTGGTGACGGACTCTTGTATCTGCCTCTGAATAGACGGTGTCACTCTAGAGATCACGCAGGCGTCTTCCTCTACCAACATAGTTCTCCGGGCGTCATCCAATTCCACACGCGTGTGTCGATACTTTGCTGCCATAGGCAGTACCCTTGAGAATAGATTCGGGCCGACTTTTCGAAGAAAAACATCGAATATCTCTGGGTTCTTGCAATTTGGCGAAGCAGCGTAGTCAAACTTCATTCCCAGGCAGTTAATCTCCGGAACCTCGAAAAACCGTCGCCGGCCGAATCGGATCCCGCGATTGGTCATGGAAAACTCTCGTCCGTCCAGCAACGTCCCTCTAATACGCGAGATACTGTTGGATTCAGAAAATGCTTCTGGAGACTTGGCGAGCATGTCGCAGAAATAAAGGTCTGAAAGATCTTGCGGCATCTTTTCTTCCCCATTAAATTTTGTCGTTGATTCAGGGCGCAGCGGCGCGTGGCAGAATATGGAAATGTCGTTTGAACGCCGGATGATCTCCTCCTGCAGGCGAAGGAATGCCCTGTCGCCCTCGCCATATAGCATCGGCATGTTGACGTCGAAGATTCCAATGAGACAGTAGGCAATATCCTCAACCCTCGTTGTAGTCCGTCTCGATGCCCATGACATCCTGCGCGCCACCGGCTTCGAATCAAGTAGTGTGCAGTCCCCTAGCACGTCCGCATCCACCCGCGTGATTCTAGAGATGGCGCCCCTGAAGTCTGACCTGTGTCCTCGGAAGTTCCACTTCTCGTCGTAGAATCGGAGGACCTTGGGCGCAATGAGTTCCTGGAGACACCAGCCGCGAGTGAACCATCTGCAGTCCTTCAAAGCATCGTCGGTAGACTCCCCCCTATCACCGGCGGCTGGCCAATCTGAGAGAAAGGCGTAGCATACCTTGGCATCACGATACCAGCCGAACATGGAGTTAATCGCCTCGCCGAGCTCGGCGCTACTCGTCTTGTCGATGCAGCAGGTGTCGATCCATGCGTACGCTATGCCGTTGGCCTTGGCTTCGCGGCATGTTGCCACGATCTTCTTATAGCCAGACTTTCGCGATGCCTTGTGATCTGGTGTTTCACTAATTTGTGTGAATTCCTGGAAGCTGACCTCCTCATTGTCGACCCATGTATGCGAGAGAATAGCATAAGCTGGTGCTAAATTGGCGGTAAAGAGCCTCAACTGGAGACTCTCCGTTTCGATGAGCCGGATTGACATGCTGTGTGGTGAATCTGCTACCTGGAATCTTTGGTGACCTGCAAGTTCGCTTCAGATATCGTGTTCGTCGTGGAGTTTCCTGTCAAAGAGCAGCAGAGCGGCCCTGGAAAGTACGCGGAACACGTACGAATCAACGGTTATGCCGCTTGGGCTGGGTGCCTGACTTTGAGGGCCTAGCTGAGTGTCGTGAATCCTAGTCATGCAGGTAACATGCATGGTGCACCAATAGCGTCGCTTGTCACGCTGCATCCAAGCCAATAGTCACTTACCATAATTGGCACGATAGCTTGTGTGTTCTCCATTCTTTCTGACTGTCACAGCTACTTGCTCTCTACTCGTCAACAGGGTTGATATCAGAACAAGGGCCGGGAACCCAATATCGAACTTACACCATGAACCAATATCAGGGGATAACACTAAAACACATTGCAAAGCTGCGTATGAGAGACAAATGTGACGGTGAATCTTTGAATTAGATGCATTACATAGTACTATTACTATACTAAATGCGAAATGGGTATTCACTTTGAGGCTTAAACGCCCCTTGCTTTGTGAGTTGCAATGCCTCAAACTCTGTGTTCAGCATCGCTCTGATACTGTCTCTTATCCTCATCATCTCCATGAGTTACCAAAGCCTCAGTCTTCTCGCTCACAGCCGCCGCAGGAGGCACCGCAGCATCATCACCGTCAAAGATGACAGCCATTTGCTCCAGGGTGTGTCCGCGAGTCTCGGGGTAGGCGAAGAAGACGGTGATCCAAAGGAGAGCAAGCATCACGATGAATACAATGTAGTACTTCCAGTGAATAGCCTCCAGTGCAATGGGGTTCACAAAGGTGTTGATGAAGATAGCGATGACGGTTGAGCACCAGGTAACGGTGAGACCTCGGGATCGAAGGCTGAACTGCCAAATCTCGCAAGGGTAGGCCGTGAGGAAGGGGGTCCTAGTGTCATGTAAGCGGATGTTCTCTTGAGAAGACCGCCCAATTCTCGACAGTTCGGGATTGGCCCTATATGGGCTCAGAAGACATAGACTTACATGGCGATGTCGTATCCAGCAAAGAAGATGAACAAGAATGGGATGACCGAGGATCCGATGGCCGATGACTGGGTCGTGGCGAAAGAACCACTGAGGCCAGTAATGATGATGAAGCTCACCAACATGACGCTGGCAGAAGTCAAGAACAGGAAACGGCGACCCAGCTTGTCGACGCTGGTGGCGGCAGCGATTGCCCACAGCAGGTTCCAGACGTTCAGGCAAGCCGAAATCAAGGTCTGGTTTGTGACTGATGTGACTCCAATCGAGTTCAGAATGACTAGACAAATGTTAGCAAAGTCAGATTGACAAGACCTATAGAAAGGTGTCGATAGGGTGGGATATCGTACGAGCTAGGCAGATGTTAGCTATCGAGACAAGGAATGCGATGTTATCGGTCAAAACTCACGGAGATAGTATGACACCACGCCATTACCAGCCCATTGGGCGTAGATACCGAGAGTAACCGAGATAAAGAGGCGATGACGGTTTCCAGGTGTCTTGATCATATCCATATACGAAGCGCTGGAAGAAGCCTCCTTTTCTGCGGTAATGGTGGCCTGGATCTCAACAACCTGGTAGGTTACCAAGGGATCGTTTCTGTTACCACCTGCATGGTGAGTAGCCAGAATCTCGGTGGCCTCCTCGACCCGTCCAACACTAATCAGCCAACGAGGACTCTCAGGCGACAAGAGGAAGCCGGGCAAGGCAACGAAGGGAAGGACAATCTGAAGAACGACGGGAATACGCCAGCACCAGTCCGAGGCAATGTCACGGCAGGCAAAAGTGACCCAACCGCAGAGCGTACCGCCAAAGTACCAGCCGACCATGAATAGGGCATTGGCGATGGATCGTTGCTTCGGGTGGGCGATCTCGTTGATCAAGAGAGGAGCCGAGTTTCCGAGCCACGAGGCGGCGATACCGATGAAGAGACGGGAGTAGGTGAAGGTTGCTTCGTTTTGGGCTGCCGTTTGCATGACGACACCGAGAATCAGGAACAAGTATCCGACGTAGATGCCAGGCTTGCGACCCCAACGGTTGGAGCATATGGCGGCGATGGGGAAGGCGATACCGTTCCCGAGCCAGTAGATACCTGTGATCCAACCAAGGTATGCGCCGGAGGGGTTGTGCGTAAAGGCGTTCCATCGAGGAAGGGCGAGGAGACCGCCCATGATGGATCCATCGTAACCGTTGGCAGAAGCTGGAAAGTCAAAGTCAGCTACAACAGGCCACTGTTTGTTGAGCCGAGTTTACACACAGAACAACACCATAGACAAGGTGATAAAATTGAGCTTCCGCAAGTGGGCGTGCTTCCACCAAGGGAGGTCATCGCCGGGGATCACGGCCAGGTCCTCGACAGGTTTACCCATGTTGACGTTGGGTTATCAGGGTCGCAAGAGAGGCTGGCAAAAGGATCAGAGGCAGAAGTTTCCGGATACAAAGAGAAACTCTCAAAGATGTTGTCGTCAAGTTGTCTGGACTCTTTAGAGCCTGCGAGCGCCGTGAAGCAGGGTCACATCACACAGTCCAGGGGGGAAGAAGGCAAGGTCTATATACAATCGATACTCCCTTCACAAGTGACAACAGGGGAAACAAGTCGGAATCTGGCTTGCGATTTGCGTACGAAAAAAAACTGAGGAGGTGGAGCATGGCATCCCGATGCCCCGGTCGTCGCGTGTTCGTCCGGAACGCAGATTTGGGTCGGATGGGGGATTGGGGAGGGGCCAGAACTCTCCAGTGTCACGCCCCATGGAGAAAACGCTTCCAATGCAGACCGTCGCGGGGGCCCATACGACCCACTTGACAAACAATGGTAAAAGTGGTTTACGAAGTAGTCGTAAGGTCGTAAGGTTGGTCTGGAGAAAGGAGGACACGGGGGCGGAGAATTGAGTCAGTTCATGCTTTGATGTGACGGGAATAGTCAGAGTTGAGGTTTTCAAGAGTCAGGAGACCAACGGGACTAACACTGAGGCGGAGAAATGTATTCTTGGCTAACGTTGGCCTTTCCATAGCTGAAGCTGCTTAGACCAAACAATGCCCTGTGCCTCACCCCACTAAGCCGTGGCAGTTGAGGCCGGCTTTCAGA
This sequence comes from Colletotrichum scovillei, assembly GCF_011075155.1. Lineage (NCBI taxonomy): Eukaryota > Fungi > Ascomycota > Sordariomycetes > Glomerellales > Glomerellaceae > Colletotrichum > Colletotrichum scovillei. The sequence goes on from NW_023336262.1 coordinate 3,042,711, forward strand.
CCATTTTTTCTATTTCTCCGCCTTCGAGAACGTTTCCCCATCGTGACCAGATTTCCGGCGCGTCGGCTCACCATCCACGCGACTCTGAAGCAGTAAAGTGGACAGTAAAGACCCAGAATACTCACTGATTCAAGTCTGACTACGTCATGGCCTTCGGAATGCGATTCTTTATGCCCGACGTGTGGATCAAAACCCCGCGGTCGAGGGGAGACACAGAGACCATGCTGGAGACTTGGGGCTCCCCGCGCTGGCTCTGGACTCTCGGAATAAAGAGAAGCGCCCGACGATCGGCTCAATTTCTCCCTTGATCAATTGCTGGTGTCTATTCTGTTCTTCTTCAGACGAACTTCGGATCTTGTTGTTAGAATTCACCTGTCTCTTCGCTGTCTGAACTGTTTCCCAAGACCAGCTTCCTGTCACACGTTTCATCATGGATGTCGAAGCACTTCTTGAACAGCTCACGCTGGAGGAGAAGATCTCACTCACGGCTGGTCAGTTACCAGAAACTATCACTTGAACTCAATTCTGACTAGAAAAAGGCGTTGGCTGGTGGCACACTGCAACAGTCGAGCGCTTGGGAATCAAGCCAATCCGTCTCTCTGACGGCCCCAACGGCGTTCGCGGTACACATTTCTTCGACAGCACACCTTCCGCGTGCCTTCCGTGCGGAACTGCCATCGGCGCAACATTCGATGTCGAGCTGGTCCAAAGGCTCGGCCGCCTACTGTCAGACGAAGCTCACGCAAAGGGCGCCCACGTCCTGCTTGGCCCTACAATCAACACCCAGCGTGGGCCCCTGGGCGGACGTGGTTTCGAGTCCTACTCCGAGGATCCGGTATTGTCTGGCATCCTCGCCGGCAACTATGTCAATGGCGTCCAAGAGTCAGGCGTATCAGCCACGCTGAAGCACTTTGTGTGCAACGATCTCGAAAGCGAGCGTATGGCTGTCAACGCCATTGTGACCGACCGTGCCATGCGCGAGATCTACCTGCTTCCCTTCATGATCGCCATTGAGATGGGCAAGCCCCGCGCGATCATGACCGCCTACAACCAGGTCAACGGTGTCCATGCGGCGGAGAGCAAGAAGATCTTGCAGGATATCCTGCGCGACGAGTGGAAATGGGACGGACTGGTCATGAGCGACTGGTTCGGTACCTACAGCACATCTGAGGCCATCAAGGCCGGCCTCGACCTCGAGATGCCAGGCCCTAGCAGATGGCGCGCCGGAGCCCTCTCCCACGCCATCATGTCTAACAAGGTCAAGCGATCAGAGCTCGACTCGGCGGTGCGAAACGTCCTGAAGCTGGTCAAGCAGGGCCTCGAGAACACCTCCATCCCACCCAACGCCCCGGAAACCGAGGCGAACACACCAGAGCACATTGCGCTCCTGCGCGAAGCAGCCGCTAAGTCTTTGGTACTCCTGAAGAACGAGAGAAGCATCCTTCCTTTTGACAAGAACAAGAAGATCGCTGTCATCGGGCCCAACGCGAACATCGCGACCTACTGCGGCGGTGGTAGCGCCGGACTCAGAGCCTACAACACCGTCACTCCTCTGGAGGGCGTCAAGTCCCTCGCAAGCGACGTCGTTTTCTCGCAAGGTGCCTACGGTCACCAGTCTCTGCCTCTCCTTGGCAAGGCTCTCAAAACACCAAACGGAAAGCAAAGGGGTTTCGTGCTCCGCATCTACAACGGACCCCCACCCAAGGACACCGCCAGCTCAGCCGACAGCCGGACACCCCTCGAGGAGCGCGTCCTCGACGATGCCAACATCTGGTTCGTCGACTACGAGAACGCCGACCTCAACCCCATCTGGTGGGCCGAGACTGAGGGCACCCTCGTCCCGGAGCGATCAGGAGAGTGGGACTTTGGCCTGTCAGTTCATGGCACCGGCGAACTCTTCATCGACGGCAAGCTGGTCGTCTCCAACGTGGAGAACCAGCGCCTGGGCAGCAGTTTCCTCGGCTGCGGTACGGTCGAGGAGACGGGCACTATGCACCTGGAAGCCGGACGAAGCTACCGCGTCTTGGTGCGCTTCGGCTGCTCTGCCACCAGCAAGGTCAAGGCCTCCGGCACCGTTGACTTTGGCCAGGGCGGCGTCCGCTTCAGCGGCTGCCCTAAGCTCGAACCTGCTACCGCGATTCAAGAGGCCGTGGAGGTCGCCAAGAGCGTCGACCAGGTCGTTGTGTGCACCGGTCTGAGCGGCGAGTGGGAGTCTGAAGGATTCGACCGGACGACGATGGCTCTGCCTCCTGGCACCGACGAGCTTGTTGCTGCTGTGCTGGCGGCGAACCCTAACACGGCTGTTGTCGTTCAGAGCGGTACGCCGGTCTCCATGCCTTGGATCGACCAGGCTGGCGCCGTCCTGCATGCTTGGTTTGGTGGCAACGAGTCTGGTAACGGCATTGCGGATGTACTTTTTGGAGAGGTCAACCCGGTAAGCTATCTCAGGTATATCAGAGAGCGTGAAGTGACCCTACTAACAAGCTACATCGCAGGCCGGAAAGCTTCCCCTTACGATGCCGCGCCGAGTACAAGACAACCCCGCAGCACTAAGTTTCCGCTCAGATAATGGTCGTTGCTTGTATAGTGAAGATGTTTACGTCGGCTACCGCTGGTATGACACGCTCGACATTGAGCCCCTGTTCCCCTTCGGACATGGCCTTTCCTACACGACATTCGAGGTTACCGATCTCGAGGTGTCTGATGCGTCGGCCCAGACGAATGGCCACGCCAATGGCAACAACACAATCACGGTTCAGGAGGCGGATAGCCTCACTGTCCGCGTCAAGGTCGCAAACACTGGCTCTCGTGCCGGCTCTGAGGTCGTCCAGGTCTACGTCACACCAGCGGCGCGCACGCCGTTGACCAGCACAACTCGCGATACCATTACCCGTCCCAAGAAGGAGATGAAGGGCTTCACAAAGGTCACGCTGGAAGCCGGAGCCAGCGTCACGACAGAGATCTCTTTGGATGTTCTGCGTGCGACGAGCTACTGGAGCGAGATGGAAGACTGTTGGCGTAGCGATGCCGGCTCTTACGGCATTCTCGTGGGAACCAGTAGCCGTGGAGAGTTCCTCGAGAAGACCGTCAAGGTGGAGATGTCGAGGACATGGAAGGGATTGCGGGCATAGACGAATAGACTTAGACATGCATTTTGTACATAAGTGGGTGGGATATTAGACATCATGCGTTGAGACGAGGATTAGAAACGCCTCATAACGCATGTTCTGCTCATGAGAGCACAATTCAAAGTTGAATATACCCGATGATGATCAAAGCAGTTGGCAGAGGGATGTGCCTTCTGAGTAATCTTGGTGATTTGAAGATTTCTTCGTAGAGCTTCACGTTAACGGTTCCACTCGAGAACCTCCGTATGCTAGTTTGAGTCGTGTCATCCCACTTGACGGATCTAATCTCAGAGATTGTCGGCCTTTCGCCGCGATCACCCACCAACAAACTTCGGGCGTTGCCCGAGTCATCCCTGGTGGTAAAACATCTTCCGATCACGCGCAAAGCTGCCATCCCATGTCTAACCCCATTCGAGAGTGGGAAATCCGCTGGGGACCCCGGGATTTATCGGCCGGGGCCACCACGCGCCTCCATCAAGTCCCATTCACCATGGATTAGCGTTGGGATCAAATAACACTAAAAGGGAGCATGTCAACCCCCTTTCATCCCATTTCTCCGCATTCTTCACATTTCTCCCCCTCATTTTCCCTCTCCACGTTTTCCAGAAATCCCGGCAGGATGGGTGCGGCACCACCATCCCTATCGGTCCGAATTCCACCAGCATGCGCCGTCGCTCGAGCACTCAGGCTGCGTCCGTCAGCGTCTCGCCAACTGCGATTCGAAGGGCTGCTAGCAAAACGCCAGATGAGACTACAGGCTTATCGTCGACGGCAGCGGTGAGATCGAGCATCGCCAGCAGAGCGTGCGACGCTTGTCGTGCTCGGAGGAGAAAATGCCACTTTGACGGGTCTTCGCCCCATGCTGAGGGCCCGTCTCCGACGCAGTGTCGTGATTGCTGCAGACTCGGCATACCATGCAGCTTCCTGGTGCCCACGAGGCCGCGGGGACCTAAACGAAGGTATGAAGATCCGGGGTAGCAGGGGGGTTTCGTTCTGTGTGTACATTCTACCCAGAGTCACTCACTTACTGGCTCGGCAGGAAACGTCTCCCCTCAATGTCTGATAGGAGCGAGAGTGAGCTTCCCAATGAACCGGAGACTCATCATGTAGAGACTGCCGAGCAGCAGTCTCAGCAAGTTCCTGAGCCTGCAGCTAGCATTGAGCCTGTCCTCGTCTTGCCAGGTCAGACTCCTCCATCAAGACCTTCACAAGCCAGGTCTCCCTATGGCCCGCCTCATTCTGCCCTTCATGGCCCATCTCCGCGTGCCGCAGCCCCGGTCCAAACGGATTCGCCCTCGGTAGCCGGCGCTGGGTTCCCAACAGATGAGTTATGCTCAAGAGCACTCATACACATCTTGATGGCAGATTACCTCGATTTGGTCTACCCGCTGGTGCCCGTGGTCCATCGGCCCAGTTTCCGTCATGATCTGGCCACAAATCGGGACATAACTGATCCGGACTTCTTTGCTGTCCTCATGAGTTTGGCCGCGCTCACTGTCGGCTTGTTGCCGTCGCGCTTCCGTGACTATAGGGCAGTTGACCCCGAAGCTGCGATGCGCTTTGAAAATAGGACTGCAATGATTAACTGTTGCGCGGAGATATGTACTCGACAACGGACTGCAAACTACTGGGACCACATCAACCATCGGAAATGGGCAGTGTGTTATGTTCTTTCCGTCGCCTGTTTTCAAACAGGTCAGGTCAACCGGAGCCGGATGTTCGATGTGGAGTACTTGCAAGTTTCGCGACTTCTTGGGCTGCATCGCATTTCCGAGTATGAGGGTCTCAACTGCATCGAGACCCAATTACGGAAGAAGGCCTTCTGGATGCTCTTCTATGGCTACGCGTAAGCCAAGCTCTCATCCATAGTATACTACTTCGATCATAAAGACTAATGAATACTAGGCATACTAGAGTCCAAGCAGGACGCTGGGAAAGGCTGACATACTTTGGGCCTGGTGAGCTACGTGAGGTCAACTACGAAGCTCTCATGCCCCTCGACATTGACGATGAACATATCTTCAGAGACAGGATCCTAGACCCCGTCTCTCCAATGGCATCACACGGAACACCATCCGCACATGCGCAGGAACCCCGAGCCACATTGACACTCACCAGCGGCTTCATCATCCATTCCCGGGTATTCCACAAGGGCCTCCAAGAAGCCATAGCCACATTGGGCTGCGAATGTGAGCTCCGTCGCACCCCCGCCGCCCGTCTAGCACGCATGCGCGATCTTCTCCAAGAGATGAGATACATGCTCGACGACGTTCCGGGCCCCATGCGGCAATGGGCTTCCAACGATGGGGGTACCGATGCGGCCCCCAGCACGCCGCGGTTTGATGATGAGAGAGCTACAGCTGCCGCATCGAGCTATGGCAGCCCGGCAGACTATAGCCGTGCTCCGGAGGCCGGATCCTACTCACAGGTGATCCAGGGCCAAGCCGAGATCATGAGGGCCAACATCCATGTCACGCATCTGTGGTTGCAGAGCTTGCTGCTGGAACAAGTCGACGGTGTGACACAAGAGAGCGCGATTGCCAACCCCTCGACAACTGGACGTGAGGAAGTATCGGCCGCCCTGAAAGCGAACTGGGCTGAGCGTGAGGATATTTGCCGTCAAATGCTGCACTTGCTACACAGCATCCCATACATTCACCTGGAACCAAACGGACTCTACTTGGTATGCTCAACGCTCGATCCCAGCTCATGCAAAGTTCCATCTCTAATAACATCTCTTCAGGCGTACAAGGTTCGCGATGTAGCTGTAACACTACTTAATTGTCCGTTCGAAGCCCACGAACGGCCTGCCCGTCGGGCGGTGGAGTACATGCGGGACTTCACTCGCGCGTTGTCGCGCCTCGATCGAAGTGAGATTGTGAATACGAATAGTCTGAAAAGCTGGATCGATATCGACCGGGAGCCTGCAATTTGACAGGATGGTCTACAGCATTTCGGCATCGACAGGTGGGACGCTAAATTCACCAAGTCAAAAGGGCTGGCCTTATCGGACTATGGAACGGTGCTACGAATTCACAATCAGAGTCACATATAAACGGCATTCATCCTATCTCAAACTAGAATCGTATTGAAAGATGATCAGATCATATGTGGTTATGTCATGCGTCACTAGTAGTTGGCGTGCTCAAGCGTCAGTACCTCCAGCGGCTTACAGTGTTGCGTGGCGCATCGCACCACCTTCAACGCAGCAAAACAGGCCCAAGACTTGCCGGCATGGTTCCCTGAGGCCAAAAGTAAATAGTCCACTCACAAGGAGTTAGTATGTCTTGAATAAAGGCAAAACAATCAAAAGATTTGAACCCGGAGAGGTTCGAACTCTCGACTTTGAAGAAGCATACTGTCGTGGTGATCACGAAGTATAAGCATCACACTCTAACCAACTGAGTTACGGGTCCTGGGTTGCGCCGGAAAACCCTGGATTGCGGGTCTATCTTGCGCGTCTCCGTGTTTCCCCCGTGTTTGCTCGAGTTTCTGAGCGCCAAGGTGGAAGCAATGTTTGTTGTGGTGGGGGGTTTGCCAGTTTGGCGCCACAGCTTTGCTCGGAACAAATGCGCGAGAATATGCTCGAAACAAATGATACAATGACAGTGGAAAGTTTGTGAGTGCAATTGAGGACTTGGGTTGAAAGCCTGGGAAGTACGAAACTTTGAAGGGAATTTTTCCATTTCCCCCAAGTTTTTCCCGAAGAGACCAAGTGGGCTCTGCCACCAATGAAATGGCTTGGTCTAAGTCCCTCGCCCCCTCTGGCTCGAGCTGTCTGAATCGCCATGTCATTAAGCCACAACTTGGTAACCTCGGCTTCTTTATACGTTGTCGGGCTGCGCTTCCAGACCTGTTGGGACTTCGTCACTTGAATCACAACGACTGGGGACTAAGAAGACTAAACTTGGAAGGAAACATTGAGATTGCGGTCTGGGTATCGTTCATCCTTGATAGACGCTATTCAAACCATAGAGTACAAAAATAGAGAGCTGGCTGGTTAAACAAGGGTCAGGGCTCATCCGTCCAACGATTTCAAGACATATCACAAGTCATCATACCACCAACGCCTTACTGATCGAGCTTGTCGCTCTATCACCCATTCTTTGTCATTATTTCCTACCAACTTCCCTGCCCTCCTACTCTTACACAGATCACTCCTTTGTCGATGGTCGGTATTCACTTTCCTGCTCTGCGAATGAGAAACGTGGCATGTATCTGGGTGGTGGAGAGTTACCCGAGTCTCTCGCCGTTGGCAGCTCGACTGGCGTAGCGGCGGGTGCAGCAGGGGCCGCAGCAGGAGTTGTCGCCTGGTTATCCGGGGCTTCGACGACGACGCTAGGAGCTATAGACGAGATCCGGTGATCGCTAGGACCTAGGTTAGCAAAATAAAAAAACAGCAGCAAGATCCGAAGACACTTACTGGTAGGTCTGCATGCCGTTAACAGGATGTGTGAATCCGGTAGGTTGGGGGCTCAGTTGAGGGGAGAACTGGGCCGTCGGAGTGGCGTGATCACGGTAGGGACCGCTGAAGTTACTGTAGTGACTGTTTCTCCATCCTTGAGTTGATGGACTCTTGGGTTGCATCGAGTAGTTGAGCTCCGTGACCACGGGCTGGGATGGGGCAGTGGAAGGTGCCTGGTACGCGGTAGAGGTTCTCTTATACGCGCGATTGATGCCGCCTCGTCGGCCGCACAAGTATACCAACAGGCCTCCCAGGAGGAGGAAAGCTAGAGAGCCGATCACGATACCGGCGATTTGGCCGCCGCTCACACTGTGATGGTAGTTGTTGATGATGGCGCCGTTATTGGAGCCGCCGCTGGTTGCCTTTGGTGCATCTGATTCAGTCGGGAAGGGTTCGCCAGGAATAATCTGGGTGGTCAGTGGGAGGGCTGCTTCGAGCTGTTTGTCGAGGGTCTGGGTTGAGTTCTGAGACTTTGTGAATATACGTGAATCTTCTGGCATTCTTGTTGGTATGTCTTACCTCGTTGATAACACCGATCATCTTCTCTTTGTAGCATGAACCAGGAGCACCACAGTAGTAGAAGATCGGAAGGGTGTCATTGACGCGAAGTCTATATCGTGGCATCTGAATCATGTTAGTCCCCATGACCCGCCTGATTCTCGTGGGCCATACTGACATCATTCGTAATGGCCTTGACCGACTGGTTTCCGCTGTAGAAGCCCTCACGACCAATGTCGATGTACTCGTATGGCGTGCAAGGAAATCCAAACTCGGCGCGAATCACCGAGTGAGCATCGGGATAGAAGATCCATTCGATGGTATCGCCAACGTTGGCTTCCGTCTTCGCCGGTGAAAATGCAAATCCAGACTAGCAAGAGGTCAGCTAATTTCAAGCGGTTATTGGGGGTTCCAGTCACTTACCGCTCCGACGGCAATAGTATGCGTTTGCGCAGCAGCAACAGAAGCCGTTGCGGAGGCTACCGCTGCTGTCCCGGTAGTCGTGGAGCTAGATGTTGTAGAGGTGAGGAAAGGCGAGATAGTTATTGTCGGCAGCACCTGAGCATTCACCAGGCCCGCTAGAGCGGCTACTCCTAACGTGAAATACCCCATTTTATCAGGAAGCTATGTTGTTCAATCACAGGATTGAGACTGGGACCAAGCAGTCGTAACGGGAATGATACCGGAAGAGAGGACAGCTCGAGGGAAGAGGGGGGATGTAACGTGTGAAGGGCCTATGGCAATACTTATTGCGGCAAACATCCTCATGTACACGCCGGGCCGGGCTGACGATGGGGCTGGGGCGGGGGACTCGGGCCCGATGGCTGAGACCATCAGTCTGCATCCTGCTCGAGAACTCCGCCCAAAGCATGCATGAAAGACCCGTTGGTTTGGTGCCCACATGGCAGAGGCTGCTTTACAGCTTTCGGTTTGACTATGCTCCAGCCCGATAACCGGAAGAAAGGAAAGTGGCGGATATCTATCCATGCAGCCATGAGTCTTGGATAATGGTCTCAGCCTTTATTGAACGTCGATCGAGGAGATGAGTCTTCAGAGCAAGGGACTACCTCGTCATACCCTTCTCTCGTAGCTAACCGACTGAGAGGAAATCGAGAGGAGACAAAGACTCGCGAAGATATCGAGACGTTTGCCATCGCGAGGCACACGTGCGAAGTGCCGGATATGGCATAACCATGAGTTGAAATGTAACGTGCGATTTTCTTGTGATACTTGAAGTAATTAGACCAACACGGCAGATGGACTGTTTGACGAAATCTAGAGAAACACTCGATTTCAGAATGTGATACGGGGCAGCTGGCCGAGCTGGATTGACTTGAGCCAGTGTCGAAGACGATCATTCGCAAAGGATGGCTATCACTAGAAGAAAGGGTGAATGAGGCGAACTGTCGCAAAATGCCACTTGATGAACATGAAGGTCATCTATCACACTGTGGAAATGGACGGCTTCATACATGTTTGCTGCCCTAGCCCAGACTTTGAATGCGGTCGACCGGCTCTCACCTGAGCAATGTTTGGTGGCGTTTGTCCTACAGGGAGAGCCGTTTGGGAAAGCAGAACCACGCATAAGTGAGGTCCCTCGCCGAGCTACTTGCTGTGAGTCCGGTCCCGTGGTCCATGTGGTAGGACGTAATAAGCTGGACCAGACGAAGAAGGTCCGAAACTTTACCCCATGAATAGATATTTGAAAAGAGGCTGCTGGAGTGGCTGCGCTGCTCACCTTTATACCATACACATCCGACATCCCTTGTTTGTAGATCAAATTTAGTGCAGTGCCTATCTCAAAGACTACCAGTCAAACGGCTTTGCTGCGGCGATACAGCAAGATTTATGCTGGAAAGAGACCGAAGACACAACTAACCTACCGATTAAGACGAGTTGTGTCCGGACAATGCAGGCGCTAAGACATTGTCAGGGTCCTAGTGTTGCACTAGCGGCGAGCATCGGGCTCTGGGGAATACATCCAGGGCTGAGAGTGAGACAATGTTTGGAAGAACAGCTGGCCATCCTCCCTTGCTTTCGGATTCTTTGGGAGCGGGTGTCGTCCATAGGCACTGACAGGATGTCCAAAGTGAGAGCCGCGAGCCGAGGTGTGGGACAACGCGGCACCAGACTCAAAACTAAGTGGTGGCTTGTGGTGTTTGGATTTGCTGACTGCATGGCTGAGCCGTGTTATGGAGCCTAGAAGCAGACACCAAGCTGAAGAACAAACTTTTGACTGAGTTCATACTCGAGGAGTGTCGAGATGGAGAACTCGCATGATGCGGGTCATCTCACTGTGAACCCTAGTAACGTTGGGCTCGGCACGGTGAAGCATATTTTCTGAAGAGCTTCCCAATCTCAACAATCCATCTTCGCGACTGATAGCAGAATCGATATCAAAGCCATGCCTTAGTTTCAGGCTCCTTGACCTAGAAGGTGTTGGAGGCAAAGCGTGTAAGGATTCTGCTTGGGCGAGAGCACAGCTGCCGCACAGACCAGCTCCCTGACGCGCAACGGCTGACGGTATTCCGAGACTCTTTGGTACGCGCAACTTGGGCGCGTAGGGACTGGAGGTGGTAAGGTTTGAGATCAGCCGCATGCGCAGTGAATCTTCGAGAAGATGTTCGAAGGCAATGCAATGGTTAAGTGGTGGTTGCTTCTTCATCAGCTCTTACACCAGGCGTGGGCAATGAGAGTGCAAGAAGTGAGTCGGAAGTTTGGTGGGCAGGCTTCCCGCGAAGAGAAGCAGACGTCGTAGAAGAAAGGTCGAATGCATTCGCTCTCATGTGTCGATTCTCATCAGGGGTTAATAGCGACTAATAGGATCCAGGTCATCTGCGGAGATGAATCTCGTAAGCAGATAGAGTATACACGGAGCGGTATTTGGAAAGGAGTTTACTTGAGAACATGATGGGGAAAATAGGCTATACAAAGAGGCGAGCTTAGTTTAAGATTACTGAGACCAATAGATCAAATCTCTGGGAATATCCAGGCCAGGTTATGTTACATCCTGAAGGTCAAAATCGACGAAAAGAAGTTCCAAGTGTCCGAGGCTGTTGATACTGGATAGTGTCTGCTGACTAACGCACTTCGACCGGGGATCACCTTAGCGCGGAAGGAAGCACCTCAAGCGGGCCCAGAGGTCTGGACAGGTCCACTTCGACCAAAGCTCTTGACCAATCATAGTACAGTTTCAGAGCTTGACCTCTTCAGGGAAAAAAGTTCCAGCCTCGCGCCTGTGGACTGGACGACTGCGCCTCTGCCTCACGCGGCAATCTTCAACTCCATCGCCAATTGCCTTCTCTAGCCTGGGTTGACCATCATTTACGATTAGCCTTATCACGCCACGTGCAATCGCAATCATGAACGGCGACGGCTATTCTCGTGGTAAGTCTGCATGATGTCTGACAGACCTGTCTGTACCGATGCCTCTGTGTCTAACAAACGCCTTCTGGGGGAAAAGGTCGAGGAAAGGGATCTCGCGACTATCCGGTATGTGTTCATCATTCACAACGAAGTACCTGCACCCAAAGCTGACCCTTGATACAGAGAGAGCGCGATGATAGACGCGGTGGCGATAGAGACAGACACCGAGACCGAAGACGTTCCCGTTCCCCCTACGACCGAAGCTCCAGACGTCGCGAGGATGAGGACAGTTACGCGACAAGTCGCAGCCATCGCGAGCGCGAGCGTGAAGATAGATACTCTGGACGCGAGAGGCGTGGTGGAGATCGAGAGTGGGATCGCGACCGCGGATCCTCCAGACGCGATGCCAGAAGAGATGACGATGATCGCCCGCGGAGAGATCGCGACCCGTACGACGACCGACGCCGAGGCGGACGAGACAGAAATGAGGATGCCGGATTTGGCCGCCGTGAACAACAACAGCAACGCCAACGTAGCGCGACGCCACCGCCCAAGAAGAGAGAGCCTACACCTGATCTGACAAACATCACATCAGTATTGGAGCGCAAGCGACGTTTGACTCAGTGGGACATCAAACCCCCCGGCTATGAGAATGTCACTGCTGAACAAGCCAAGTTGTCAGGCATGTTCCCTCTACCCGGGGCTCCTCGCCAGCAACCCATGGATCCCAGCAAGCTTCAAGCCATCATGAACCAGCCAGGTGGCCAAGTTAACAGCGCTGCGCTGAAGCCGAGCAACTCGCGCCAGGCCAAGCGTCTGCTCATCAACAACCTTCCCCCATCCACGACCGAAGAAACCCTCCAGAACTTCTTCAACTTGCAGCTTAACGGCCTCAACATCATCGAGAGCACCGACCCCTGCACCAGCTGCCAAGTTTCAAAGGACAACTCCTTCGCCGTAGTTGAGTTCAGAAACGCTTCTGAGGCCACCGTAGCCCTCGCTCTCGATGGCATTTCGATGGAGGCCGACGATGCCACGAATGGTGCAGCCGGTAGCCAAGGCCTGGTGATTCGTCGCCCGAAGGATTACATCGTTCCCGCGGTGGTTGACGACGTCCCATACGAGCCGGGTGTCGTTTCCAACACGGTGATCGATACTCCTAACAAGATTAGCATTGTGAACATGCCTCCTTACCTATCAGACGAGCAAGTGTCAGAGCTTTTGGTATCATTTGGCGAGCTCAAGGCCTTTGTGCTTGTTCGTGATAGAAGCACAGAAGAGTCTCGGGTAAGCTGAGTCGCATTTGGCCATCATACATATCATACTAACTATCCTTGCAGGGAATCGCGTTCTGCGAGTACGTCGATCCAGCAGCTACGGACGTCGCCATTCAAGGCCTCAACGGTATGGACCTTGGAGACAAGAAGCTCAAGGTTCAGAAGGCCAGTGTCGGTGTAACTCAAGTTGCTGGGGTGGAAATGGGAGTTGCAGCTATGTCTATGCTGGCTGGAACTACTTCAACTGACTCTGAGGAAACCCGTGTTCTGCAACTTCTGAACATGGTCACTCCAGAGGAGTTGATGGACCCTGACGATTACGAGGGTAAGCGCCAGCATCTAGTTCTGGTCTTGTGCACACATACTGACTGACAATCTGCAGAAATCAAGGAGGACGTCCAGGAAGAGTGCGCCAAGTTTGGTAACGTGCTGGATATCAAGATTCCTCGTCCCGTGGGAGGCAGCAGACAATCTGCTGGTGTTGGCAAGATTTTTGTCAAGTTCGAGACCAAGGAGTCATCCAAGAAAGCGCTCCAAGCACTCGCAGGACGCAAGTTTGCGGATCGCACTGTTGTTACCACCTACTTCCCCGAGGTAAGAAGAGCCCCAGGATGGCATTGCAAGACAATTACTGACTCTGCTGCAGGAAAACTTCGAAGTCGGTGCCTGGTAACCATTTTCACATTGGGCACAGGGAACAGCGAGATAACATAACCAAAAAGGCAAGGCAAGGCGGAAAAGGGAAATTTAGGCCGATCATACTCTGACAGCCTTGTAACCATTGAAAATGCTGTATCATAATTCCGCGATGCGGGCCGCAGGCGACAGGGACGGGAGCATCCACCAAGTCGCAAAATTGCAGATGACTTGCGGTGGCTTCAAGCCGGCGCGGTGGAGGAAAACTAGGGGTGTTTTATAAAAACTTCTGACTGAAAACCATGGTTAAAGGCGTTGATTATACCTGCGTGGTTGTATTTGCATCAATGGAACACTTCTACATGTTGGGTAGGTGCCGAACTTTGGAGGTTGTGGTATTTTCGATTCAAAAACGTGTATGCCTACAGCGCGCTTCAGTCATTTCGAGTCACAGGAGTTGGGACCATTGTTTTGTTCATGTTTTGATTTGCTATCTATCCAGGGGCTACGCGCCATCAAGGTTGACTCTGTGTGTCTGATTTTCCACTGCGCTTCACTTGAGGCGTGAATGAAGACCAGAGTCAGTTCCAAGTGTGTAGACCTTTATAGCTTGTTAGCTTTCCATTCAGAGTTCGAATGATTTGAATTGAGAAAGAGAAAAGGTGCAGTATCAGAAGTCCTGTTCATTCATTAAGCCCGAAGACTTTAAAATAAGAGGTACCAGAAAAAAGTAATAATGGAGGATCATCATTTGATGCATAGGGATTAAACGAGGAGCGTACGTGAGAGATTCTTACCTGAGGGGAAGCATGTAGAGAGGCACCGCGAACCAGCACTCAGCGGCGATGCATCTGATCTCAAAGAGTTGAGGTTGAGGGAGCAAGAAGAAAAATCTCGAGCTCTCGAAGCTTGAGGTAAGCAAAAGAGTGCACGGACCAGAGTGAGGCTGCTTGGCCCCATAAATCCGGCCCAGTAGCGGGTCCTCCAAAATTTTCCAGACCAAGCCCAGACGGGACAAGGATGGTATGCTGCGAACTCGTCGTTAGAAGCAGCTGGGCCCCGCATGAGGAAGGAGCACTGCACTCAAGCAGCTGCCCTAATTAAGCGAGGTTCTCCCGCCCGCACAATCCACCCCGTCCACGCCGACCGGCAGCCCGCTCAAACATATCGCAATTGATCGTGAACTTTTTTCCCTTCCCTTTTCAAATCCGACCAGCGACCGACCGACTGACCCCCTCGACTCCAGCCGACAACACCACAAACCACCGTCAAAATGGGCCGTCTTCACTCCAAGGGAAAGGGTATCTCCGCCTCGGCGATCCCCTACAGCCGCAACCCCCCTTCGTGGCTCAAGACCACCCCCGAGCAGGTCGTTGACCAGATCTGCAAGCTGGCCAAGAAGGGCGCTACCCCTTCCCAGATCGGTGTCATTCTCCGTGACTCCCACGGCGTTGCCCAGGTCCGCGTTGTCACCGGTATGTTGAAATCGAGGCCTCTCAAATTCTCTGCAGGAGAATCGAAAAAGAGGGAGAATTTTGCGACTGACTGTTTTCGCTCTCTACAGGCAACCGTATCCTTCGCATCCTCAAGTCCAGCGGTACGATCCCAGTTATATGAACACACCAAGCGGCGACTTCGATGTCGAGAGATTATCAAAACCGTCCGCGAGGAGCAATCCTCTTTACCGCATTTAATGCGCCTCTGCTTGGTCTAGGCTGACAGAGAGATATGATGAACAGGCCTCGCCCCCGATATCCCTGAGGACCTTTACATGCTCATCAAGAAGGTACGTGAATTGTCCTGGAGACTCTCGTCTCTGTCTATTTTGGAGGAAACCCCGGGTGGATGATTAACCAATTGGGTGATGCAGGCTGTTGCCGTCCGCAAGCACCTCGAGCGCAACCGCAAGGACAAGGACTCCAAGTTCCGCCTCATTCTCATCGAGTCCCGTATCCACCGTCTCGCCCGCTACTACAAGACCGTCGGTGTCCTCCCCCCTACCTGGAGATACGAGTCCGCCACCGCCTCCACCATCGTCTCTTAAGCGCCCTTTAACCGCTATCACGAACGAATGGATTGGTCGTCGCACGACGCGGTGGATTCTGGTCATGGAGTTGGGGTATTAGGAAAGTGCATTTAGAGCTCTGATGCCAGCTCTCTAGGCCCGGTGGCCGCGCGGGGGTTTCTCACGCCGCGGAGGAGGAGTAAATGTTTCCCTGCATGTCACTCGAAAGAAGTAGACATAAACCAAACAAAAATGAGGAAATTCTTCCAAGGCAACACCAACGTCTATGAGTGTTTCAAGGGCTGCTACGAGGAATCAAAAGTTTTATGAACCGTGGTATCATTCATATCGTCATGACCTTGAAGCATAATGCTCAAAGTAGCTATTGCAAAGACTTTTCTGCTTCCTAAACGCCTAGCTTCATGCCAACCAAATCAAGAGCCCATCGTCCCAAATGATTATGCCATCCAAGCCCGTATATCGCCTTGTGGTGAAATAGCAAAAGAAAGCTCGCCAAGCAGTTCAGGCAGAAGGCTCGTTTCTACGACGAGACTCCTCGAGAAGGAAGTTGCCCAAGACGTGAAGAGGATTAGCAGGCCTAAACCACAGCGCAATTAGCATTATAGGTTATGACCATAGGAGGAGCAGTCCTTACTGGTTCTTGCTGATAATCTTCATGCCCTCGAGCAGAGCAGCGGTGACGTGGTTGTTGATGTACATGCGGGCATTGTCGCCGTGCTCTACTGCGCGGTTGGGGAAGTTCGTCGCATTGTTGTCGGGATGAACTGAGCCAGCACGGGAGCTAGCCTCACCATTGACATTGCGGCTGGGAGTACCGGTTCGGCCAGGAGCAGGACTGGGGGCGCTCGGGGCGACCTGCGGGATCGGAACGGGGGACTGTAATATTGAGATTAGCGAGGCGAGAAATGAGCGCATGATATTCTCAGAATCATACTGAAGCAGGTTCGCCGGCATCAGCCATAGGGATGTCGAGGCTAGCAGCGTCGGCCATCGTGGTAGCAGACGCAGGAGCAACTGTAGAGTCCGCAGGCGCAGTAGCTTCCTGGGCAACGGGTTCTGCCGGGTTGGACATTGTGAAAGATGAAAGATGCGATAAAGACGATTGATTGGTTTTGTGCTATGGCGCAAACTCTCCTAGTTGAAAATAGAGCAGGTGTCGAAGGCAAGGTCCGTTGACCGGTAAGGATAGATACTTGCGATTTGTTGATTATCGGAAGCTGTGAAGTTTGCGACGGCAAAGGCAAGATGCACAAAGACAAGCTTCCAAAGCAACGAGACGCACCAAAGCGATCTTGAAAGATTGGAGTGAATCTATTGGAGAAAGAACGGTCGTTCCGGAGCTCCAATAGTGGTTTGAGGGTCGAGGAAGTTGTCAATTGACAGCGGGGGAAGTTGCGACAGTCGGGAGGGCCTGATGAGGAAGCTGTGGTTGTGGTGGGCCAGAAGAATCAGAGCTCATTTACGCGGGGTCACCTGATCTCGCGTTCAAGGGCGCTTTCCCTCCTGCGGCAGCCTGTTTCCTTCGCGTCTCCATTGCACATGACGCCACCAAGGCAAACCCCATTAATGATCTTCGCAAACTACGCTGGTTGACTGAAACAAGAGCCGTCTCTCTACGATGTCGCTATTGATCAATTCGCACTATGGACGCCTTCGTACAGCGGCTTCCACGCCCAAGATCGCAGCCTTCTTCAAGATCTCCAACGAGACCTTCGCCGCTCGGTGAGAGGCCCGCAAAGAAGGCCAAGGTCGAAATCCAGGACAGCGATTGTGACGATGATGATAAGATCAAGTCTGAAACCGATGAGGCAGATACCTCTGGCCTGACAGTCAATGATGTATCTGACGCAGACGACGACGTCAAGCACCACACACGGCAGACTGACATCGAGAGCACTTTGCCACCCATCCAGTTGGACAAAGAGGCGATCGAGGAATATGAGTTGATGAGGAGCTCCCAAGTCAGCGCCCCTGAAGACGAAACAGCCGTCGCGCCTGAACGAAAGTGGGTAAGGGGGAAGAGCTCCATCTACGTGGATGCGTTTAACCTCGCCTTGGATACTGTCTTGGCAGATGAGTCCCATTTGTTCGACGCCAAGGAGTGCAACGTATTCGAGCAATGGAAATCGTTGGGCTACGAGGCCCAGTACCTGTGGGTTTATCTTAGTTCCATCGTATCGCTCTTCTGGACTGATGGCTTGCATAGATATGTGCGCTTGTTCTTGCGCAAGACTTCCGCCTGGCACCGTCAAGACCGGCTGGGATACTATAGCGATGTTTCAGATCCTGAAGCTGCCATTGCGTCTCTGCAGAAAGTCAGAGATCTTCCCGAGCCTGATGCTCCCGCATGCAGCAATCCTGTCGAAGGCATTGACCTGGAAGAGTTTAGTTTAGACGGCACTTTCACATTTGCCGATGCTTCTGAGGAACATATAACGACCATCGAAGAGGCGTCTTCATTGCTAAGCCTAGACGAACTAAAAGATCTTGCTAAAGAGGCCAAATTCCAGGGACGTAACAAAGCCGACTTGGTGAAAGCGCTATGCCGAACAGGCTATCAGCAGACCGGGCTCTTTGCTCATGGGCTACAACGGTCTGGCAGCGGCGAGTCCCAGACTGCTCGAGGTCTAATGCGAGATCGCCACGATACTCCACCACTTCTCAGCAGGCAAGACTCGAACCAGACGCAACACTTTCTAGAAAAGATCAGGATCATCACAGGCCCTTGCATCAGGCTATCGCCACTGACATATAAACTCTTCGAGAGGGTACACCTGGTCTTCTACCGGTCGACAGAATGGACTGAGAAGTCTCTGACGGCCATTATTCTTGCTAGCATCGCACGCCGGAACTACCCAGAGTACATTGTCTGCCGAAGTACGAACATTTTTGCTTCTCGAAGACATGTTCTCGAGTTCGAGTCAGCAGTTCGTGTCGAAGCCGAGGTCGATCAGATCCTGGAGTTCAATGGCTCGCCGGGTGAGGCAGGTCTTCGCAAGGTTGTGGATGTCTTCGATCGTGTCTACCCTCGGTGGAAAACACTTTTAAGAGAAGAGCAAGACAAGGAAAAGCGATTATACGAAGAGGGTGAAGGCGCCTACTTGAGAAGGTTCACGCCTGTTCATTCCTACACGCGCATTGTCCACAAGGCAGCATATGTGTTTGGGAAGTTGAAGGATTACGAACGCGAGCACTCTATTCTCACCGAACTTCTCGACCAGCACCTATTCCATCCTGCTAGGCGAGGCAGCTGGTATCAACGAAAGGCCCTCTTAGAGGAACACTACATGTATGCACTAGATGCCAACGCAGTGTCTCCCGATCCCGACATCCAGAAGAAGCATTGGAAACGAATTGCAGCGACGACTTGCGAGACAGCGCTAGAGGACAATGAGTGCCATCTGATCTACCATTACGATTTGCAGAAGCGTCTGCTCAAGCTCGAGAAGCAGCTCCGCATTCCAAGACGACTTCAGCATGATTTTGGCCACGTTCGTCTCCAAAAGCCACTAGAGCATACTGTTGAGGGCATCCAGGTGATCAAAGAAGATCGCCAAGGCAGAAATGGCCGACAAGCAAGTACGAAGACGATTTGGATCGATGAGCTAGAGGAAGGTGGCGAATGCAGCGTCGAAGAAATGTGCCTAAGTTGGTACCGGAGCAAGGGCTATAAGGGATACCACGCTGAGGGAGGCATCGTTCGCACACTTTTCGCCTATCTTTTCTACGACATTCTGTTCCTCTACATCCCAAATGTATTTCAGACAGCTTATCAGACTTGCCCCTTGGACCTCCATACGGATTCATTCTATCCGACGCGGCTGTCCGAGATTAATCACCGACTAGTCGAGATAGGCAACGGCGGTGCGGAAACCATCATCCGCGAGGTCGACGCCAGAGAGCGCGAACGACGAACTTGTGTTATCGGCCTCAACTGGGACTACGACATTGAGGATCTTGTGGAGCTGGTCGGGTGCTTCGATGGTAGCGCACTGGCCGCTCTCTGCAAGGTGATGGCACAGGAGTACCGACAGCGGGGCGGAGGCCTGCCCGACCTGATCCTCTGGCGGACGGAGCCGAAAAAGGAATGCATGTTCGCTGAGGTCAAAAGCGCCAATGACCGTCTCAGTGACACTCAGAGACTATGGATCCACGTTCTCACGGGTGCAGGTGTGAAGGTTGTCCTTTGTAACGCCGTGGCCAAGCAAGTCAAAAATATTGACTGAAGACGCCTTCGGAGTTCTCAAGGATCCCTGCCTGTCGAAAGATATTTTGATTCGCTCTTATGGGTATCCTCTCAGGATATTGCGTGGTGTTACAGGAAGCGGAGATTGCTCTGAAAGCTCAGCGCTTCCCGAACCCGGGAGATATGGCAATATCTTCGACCATGTTGGATGCCGGTCCATGAGCAAAACATGCCAGCTTCGAGATCAAGATTCTTTGAAATTGGAAATGGCCCGCGGTGCCTGATTCCTATGCGCCGGATCAGCCGAGCTCATCTCAAGGGCGGGGAGCCGAAATACGACATATGGCGAGGCCAAAAATAGGATTTTGATCTTCAGCGATCCGCAATCACTTTGAACCCATGGAAGCAAAGAACGACGAAAGAAGATTATGAAACGGCCGAGTCGCCACTAAAAGCTGCACCTAAGCTCTGTTCTGATCACCGGTCAAGGAACTACAGCACCTCGAACAACCAATCGCTTATCCATGATTGGTGATTTACAGTCCTGTTTCAATCTGATCATTTGACAAACTGTCGAAAGACTTGGCTCCAGTTTCAGCATTACTAGGGTCTTCAACTCGTGGCGCCGGGGGGAGGCTAAATCTGGTATCAGATTTCGAGACATCCAGTCAGAGGCGACAACCGACAGGCAGGGCTCGTTTTGGGTCGGAGATTTTATGAATCACATGCAGCCAATCACGCAAAATCGTCGAAGGTCGGTACTTTGGTTGACGAGGTTGAACGGAACCCTGCGTTGCACAGGGTCATCGGAAGCCAGACAGGCAATGAAATCTCACATTCTCACCGAGATTGGAAGACGCAGCACCACAGGCACCCTTTCCCAAGGCTTGCAGCAGTCTCGATCTTTGCCCCTCCTCGCGCTACTGATGCTGCATCTTCGGGGGTGGAGGTCGTCACACTCGCGGTTGGTCTGGCTTCTCGTTTACTGCGTGCGTGGGCTAATGTGGTCCAGACATGCGTCCTAAACATGCTGCTAATGTACGGGACGACGACTCCGTACGTAGTGCCATTTCATGCCTCTATGATCTATCGACCTTCTTCACCGCCAGATGACAGAAATTGATAGCAACCAACCAACATGGGATTCACTGTTCCCAGCAACAGAACATTACCGGCATCTTCCCTCGAGAGAGCGCAAACCCCCATCTCATTTTTTTCGTCTCTGCTCACTGCAGAACCATCCTTGCCCATTTTCGAACCAGAAGGCCAGAAGATTCCAGCTCTGTGGGAGCAGCTTGACTTGCTACTGAGCTTACTGCGACGAGTGACTCTGCGTCAAGGGTCGAAAAAACAAAAGTCACAGACGCTTCGCCTGGCTCTGCCCACCATGATCCCCACACCAGCACGCCGGCGCTTAACTCCTCGACCAATCCGCTGCCTCCCCGCCGACCGTTGGTGATGGTCCTGACGGGAACCGGGACACCGCGGAACCCCTGTCATTCCCGCCGTCGAACCAATCAAGACCCCGGCCGTTCTGAGGACAGGCGCTTAGCAAAGTGAGGTGACTGGGGGCCCTCCACGGCTTCGCTCCGTACGCGACCACCCACCCCCATGCAGTGCCCGGGATGCTGGGTCGTACCATGGCCGGATCTGGCAAGGCGCCCCAGGCCGCTTTTGCTGGTCCTTTTCTCGACTTCTTTCTGACTGGACGTTTCGCCTGCCTGGTACTTTTCTTTGGCTTGACGACACGCCCTTGACTGCGTCTGAGCTGTTGACTATGTCCCATCGCGGGTTTCGAAACACAGTGTTCCTTGGATCTCGACCGCGAACCTGCAAGAGATGCTTTCTGGGACAAAAGCCAACTGAAAGAAAGGAAACAAAATCACACACGCAAGACATGCACACCTCGGAGTGTGCATGTGTGTATCTGTATGAGTGTGAGGCAATCATGGACCTCATCAGCCGTGGTCTATTCCTCAAAGGGCGATGAAAAGGTTAAGCGGACCACGGAGGAGTGGAGGGGGCCGTAAGGAACGAACTTGGGAAGACATGGGTGCGCCTTTCTACACTTCAGTCATCACCGCTTTGCCCATCACGAGTGCAACACCAAGCCACGACTAGCAGCGGGAGGAGGATGGTGACGCCCCGGCGCCAGCAACATCAGCAGTGGCGGAGACAGGAGCAGCATCTATAGTGCTGTAATGTGATGCCCGCTCTCCGGCCGGAACTTGACGCATCACCGCCGAACCGTCACCCCCCATTCCAACCCCATCTAGCCTACCTTCTGCCGGGTGGTTGCCCCCCTCCCCTCCGGTTCGATTGCACCGCTTTCCAAGGTTTTCCCTCATATTGGATCACTGAAGATCGACGGCCATTACATCGATCCCTCATGGCATCCCCCTGCTTGGCGTGGTTTCCCATCTGATGGGGAGGGGTATACAACTCGGCTGTGAGAGAGAGAGCGTACCAAACCCAAAGTGTGACGGGATAGTATGGGTATCATGAGGTGAAGGGCAGGACAAGGCGGACGGGATGGCATCCCCCATCACCTCAGCGGAAACCGAGGCGGGGGAAAGAAGGGTACAGCGGCCAGCCAGCTGAAAGTGAAGACAAACTACGGTCAGATGGTCAATTATGACGCCCAGTCGCACGATTGGGAGCAAATATTCATTTAGTCAATGTCCAAGAACGTGGTCACGGCTCTTTACTTGGAATCACCATACGTGGGTTCGCCATACGTGGATTCAACGCCATATCTGCGAGGAAAGGAAATGGGACCTTGGAACAAGATATTTTTAACCTCTGAAGATCAGAAGAAATCTAACCCGTTTCCTCGTCAACTCCACCCGGCCGGCCATCGCGGCCTCTTCTCCTCCTCCCCGCTAAAGCGCGGGGCCATAACAAACCCACGATGCTGGCCGCTGATGCGGCCGCGCTGCACGAGGATGCCCGCCGTGCAACGATAAACAAATAAACACAGACACATACACAGTGATTCGTCACAAATGCTCTTGCGGTGAAAGAGTTGTCCTCGAGAGACGCAATGCAGTTAGGTTAAGATATACACAGGATGCTGATATTAGGCTACCTGGTTCGCTGTGTAGTAGGTATTCTTGCCCAACCCCCTTCATCGTCTTCCAAAAAATTCCAAGACGCATTCAACCTTTCCCTCCCATTCAGATAATCAAGTCCGCCCACCCAAATAGTTCCTGGTATCGAACATGAGCATCGTAGAGACGCCAAAGAACTCCGTTTGGCCCAGTCCCAATCAAGGACCGGTAGATGATTCGAAACAAAAGACCAACCATTTCCCTCCTCTCTTTCGCAACATATTCCTTGAGATGAACCAATCAGTGATTTCACCCTCATGTTTGCCTCCATATCATGGTGTGCGCCAGTTTGTGTGCGCCAAGTTACTTCCGTTAAGTCATATCGTGGTTAAGTCCCTACGTGGGAAGAGCCTGCTTCATCACATGTCTTGCTTCTCTTTTTTGTGGCGCTAGGCCTAGGTCGTCAAATTGTACTGCGTTTTTGCTGAAGGTAACGTTGTTGAGGCGATGGTGATGGTGATGGTGAAGGTAGGTAGAACAAAAAAGAAGATAGATCGGGATATGTAGTGCCGATGTTGTGCTAGGTTAAAGTGGATTGCGTTTGCTTTGGTCCAGATGCTCATTCCACCTTCCTCCTCTTGCCCTTTGGCGCGGGGTTCATCCTCGGCGTGTAAGTTACTGTCCGCGTGACCACCTCGCGGATGTGACGCACGCTAGTTCTCGAGGGCTTCTTTGAATCATTCAACCTCTTGGCCTTGAGTGCTGCGTCCCAATCGAATACTGAGTGAACCGATCTGGCGCTGAAGGGTGACCGTGCGCTCATTGGTGAGTCCAGGTGCGATACTGCTGGAGAGGGCGGGATCTTGAGGCTCGGGAAAGAATTCGCACCGGTGGGAGGTGCTGACATTGGCAGATGTGTGAATGGGCTTGGCGGGATG
This sequence comes from Colletotrichum scovillei, assembly GCF_011075155.1. Lineage (NCBI taxonomy): Eukaryota > Fungi > Ascomycota > Sordariomycetes > Glomerellales > Glomerellaceae > Colletotrichum > Colletotrichum scovillei. The sequence goes on from NW_023336262.1 coordinate 3,066,281, forward strand.
GCTGGTGCCGTAGCCGGAGCTTTATGCTCGTGTTCACACTTGCAAGAGATATCGGTCTGCTCGCTGGTGGCGGTGGAAGGCAATGAGTCCGGCGTGGACTCGGGCGTAGTCTCGCCAGAGGTTGATGGCTTGAAAGCAGCCGGTGAGTTGAGAGACATGGCCTTGAGGAAATCCGTGTAGGCGGTTGGCGGGCTGATGGGTGTCTTGATGGGAAGGTCCTTGCAAGACATGGGTCTGGCAGAGAGCGGAGTCGAAGCCGAGAACATATTTTCCGAGGGGAAAGTGCTGGTGACGGGCGTGGCCAGCTGGGCCAACTTGGGTCTGTTGACGGGCATGATGGCTTGAGGCGGAAGGAGAGGCGGGAGAAGAGTGAGGTAGTAGCGAATGTGTGCGTGGAGAGAGGTGTCCAGTCAACTAAATGACTCTGACGTGGTGAGAGAGGAGGAAGTCAGGCTGCCTACGAGCTGCAGAGACAAGTCGCCTGGGGAGAGAAGGGAGAGAGAAGACCGGTAGTTGCGAGGGTGGGTGGACGTTATATTATTTCGAAGAGAATGCGGTGGGCGCTTGTGTATGTGTGCGGTCGTAGTGTAAGTGAGCCGGAAAGAGGACTGCAGTGCGAGGTCAAGCTCTGACGGCGGCAAGGAGAATGGAAGGTTTTAGGAAGCTGATGTGCTCCCGGAAGTCTGGTCTGGGGTTGCTGGGGGCTTGAACAGGTGGGCAATAACAAGCCAGTGCTATTCGCCAGGAAGAGGTTTCGAGTTTGGGCGGGAAGACAAGCAGGCAGACAAAATGTCAGTCTTTCCAGGTCGGCAGGCTGGACAAGGGAGGTGCAGAGTTGTGAGAGGGGTGAAGAAGGGGGCGTCTGGTGATGAGATGCCGCGGACGAGGGGGAGGGGTGGATGGCTTGAAGAGAAACAAACAACAGAGAGGATGTAAAGCCTGCACCAAAAGGCTGCGGTAGCGCGTGAAGGATTCTGTGAGGTGAAGAGGAGTCGTGATGTGTTGGTGACAGCGGATACAGATGGTCCAACGAGAGGAAAGCAGTGGCGCGCGGCGGGAGCGTCGAGGAGAGCGGTAGACACGAACAAGAGCGAGAGCGTGGTGGTGGGGAGGACGGGGACAGTAATCGAGAGGAGCGGACGCGGGAGTCGAGAGAGACTGAGGTTGACCGGGGTATCTCTAAAGCGGCAGGGAAGCAGCGGGTGGATGAGCTGGGATTGGTCGTGGAGCTTCAACACACGACGGTCTGATTCGTTGCGCGGGCGCGTGTGGTGTGTGGTGTTCACTGCCTTAGTGCGTGCTGAGCCTGCTGCAGGAGACAGCGAAACAGAGAGACTGGACAGAGACGGGAACGGGGCCTGTCAGGGCAGTGAAAGAGCCAAAGCGGACAAGGGGGTCGATGAACTGCTGCCGCAGCAATTAATTTGCCTCTATTGGCGTCCCTTCTTTGGACGAACCGGCTCGTTGCACGCCAAAAGAAAGCGGGCAAATTTTGTTCTGGGTTGTGACTGACACAGCGGTTGGCCTTCGTCCCGTGCTTTGCTGCGGTGCCCGAAGCTGCCGTTGGCTGTGATGCAATAAGGTAGACTGGCTCGTCTTGTTTTTTTTGTTCCGGTTGTTTGCGTCTAAAGACGACAAGCCAATGGGAGTGGCTTGGTTTGAGGAAGCGGTTGGCGTTCGGCGGATGGCTGGGATCACCGTTTGTCCCGTCGCGCGATCGTGGATGCCTCGTGGCCTCTCGCCCGGTAAATGTGATGAATGTGTGATTATTGGATGAGCCTTGGACCAAGGTATTAGTCGGGTGTCGGGTAGCAAGTCAACTAAGGCAGGCTCAGGTAGTGGCGTAGTGCAATGACGATGTTGCTTTGTACGGATGTCTCGTCGATTAGGATTGGTTGGCTATCAAAGGTAACCGGCACCTGTAAGTCGTAGTCGTCCAGTGAATAGGTATCTAGTATCGTCCCAAAAGCGGAGGCTACAAAGACTCGCAGCACTGGGTGGAGGTGATGCGCCGTGTAAGTGGAGAGCGGGATGCAAAGCCACCTCAGACGGTGGATGGTAGGAGAGGCAACAGAGACAGAGACAGAATGCCGTAGAGAAGCAAAGACAAGCGATCGTAGAGGGCGAGTAACTCGAATGCGAAGCTACCTGAGCTAGCAAGAATCAAGAAGGCAGTGACCCGGCGTGGAGAGGCCTCGATTTCTGGTCTGAAAGGCTGATACAGAGGCGTGATTGGCTCTTGGAAGAGGCTCGCGGTGAGGTGTCGTGCAGTTGCGGGCTGTCCGTCGCTGGGTCCAACGGGGCTGCTTATGGGCGCTAGCAGAGAAGCACTGTAGCCAGTCAAAGAGGCGGAATTGCAGTGGGAAGACAAGAGTCGGCCGGGGCAGCCGTCCGGAGGATGTTCCGCGGTTGAGCTGGCTATTCTTAGTGCTGTGTGTCTATGACTGGTGATTGGACGCTGGCCGAGGGCGCTTTCTCACCTGTAAATCCCCACGTCGTCCACCAGATCTTGCAGATGAGTCTTCTGCCGGGAAGATGTGTCGAGAACCGGTCCCGATGGTGATGAGTGGCGAGGCGGAGCAAGAATCTCGTTGGATGGTCCGGAAGATTCGAAGCTAACAAAGACGGGACACAAGAAAAGACGTCTCGGTCCGATGACGATGAAGCCGGGGTGGGCAAAAGAGGAATCAAGAGGCAAAGACGAGAAAAAGACGTCGTCAAGCGTCGTCAGACCTCGTGATGACAGTGGGTCCGAGGAAAGGCGCCGGAACTGATTGATGCCGCAATGAATACGGACGGGATTGACAGCTGAACAGGGGAAGCAGGATGCAACCAGTGGATGATGAGTGCACCTGATGATATGAGATGAATGAGGTGGATGTCAAGGTGAAGAAGATGCCTCGGTCTGTGGTGTGAGGCAAGAGACCTGGACCTGGGAGGAGGACAAGAATTTTGCAATGAGGCAGGAACCTAAGGAAGGGTGTGAGCCGAGTGTGATTGCCTTGTTGGTTCTGGTGTCGGTGTTGGTTGGTGTTGGAAGGAAGGAGGGAAGGAAAGCGCTTGGCTCTCGACTTCTTGATTTGGGGGCTTTCGAGTGATGAGAAGGGAAAGGGAAGGAAGAGCTGAATGATCACGAGCTTCCTTCTATTTTTTCAGCATCACTGTCGACCGGATTGAGCCACCGTTTTATCCAGCAGTCCTTCCATACAAGTTTCTGGTCTACCTGAGGTACTCGGCCTCGCGATCCATCTTTCAAGCGCCTGTCTCCATTCGCGATTTGCTTGACATCGACTTAGTCGCCCAAAGTCAAGAGAAAAACAAAAACAAATAGTTAAAATTCGTTTTTTGAAATTCAATTCCTGCTTCACTCCGCGCGCGGCACCGTTCAGCGCCTCAACTCTCGACACTCCCTCGATCGATTTGAGCCTATCTTTCCATCTCTTCTCAAGCGCTCTCCATCAAAGGACCACCATACGTCCTATTTCAAGCCACCTGGCCCAGCAACCAGATCTCGCCAGATCCCAGAGCGCGCGCCATATGAAGCATGCCGGCCATTGGACCTGGCTTCCACCACGCCGTTGGCCGTCAGCGACCCGGAGAATTGCAGACCCATGCACGCAATCTACCCCCAAGCATCAACTATGAGGAGCGGGTACGTGGCCGGCCATCTCTTCTGCTTGCCTCCGATACACTTGGAGGGGCTCTGCTCCGGCCCCAGTCCGTACCCGACTGTCATACAGCGCGCGCCTCCAGCCAGTACAACGTTGGGCCGCGGCCCGGTCGTCGACCCTCACCACCACCGTCTCCGTGTCAAGACATCATGGGCCGGGTCACCTCTCCCAGCCTCCCAGACCTCAATTCCGTCTGCCATCCTACTCGCCGACCATTTTGCCCACTCCATCATCTGCCGACTCTAGACTCCCTGTTTGTGGATGGTCTAGATTCATAACTCTGGTGATAAGCGCCAGTGCATAGCTTGTTCTATTCGCCGGCTCAAAGGAGATCGAATCCTTCGCGCCTGTTTCCTGCAAGCTCCCTGGCATCTCATTTGCCAGATCCACGCCAGCTTGCGCGCCGCAAACTCTTGGAGTCAGTTTTTTATCTCGCCGCCTATGCTCAGTATGCAGCCACACAATCTCGTCAACTGCTGCCCTGAGGCACATTCAACTCGTGTTGGTCCACGCAAGCGGTGTATTGTGTTAGTGCGTCTATGGCGTCTTGCGAATCCTTCCATTGGACTTCGATGATAGACGCGACGTGGAGGATTCAAAGAGGTTGAATTTTGATCTTGAAAGACCAATTGCTTTCTGAGTTGTCGCTCCTGTGTGCCTTGGGTCGTACAACTCATGGCCCTCGACCTGAAGGATCGCGCTTAATATGTTATGCAATCGATCGAAAGAGACTGTTGACTTAACTTGTAAGACTGCGTAGACGCCCCTGGAGACGACGACTATGCTCTTCTCCCGCCACGCCCTCGGCGTTGCTAGCAGTCCGTCCATTTGCCGCGCGACCTTCAGCATCGAAGGCTTTCGACCAGCAGAGTCAGAGCTTGATTCAGGTTATCCGGTTCCTTCAAAAGCCAATGATTCCTCTGCCATCCTCAAAGGCACGTTGGTCAAGGTACGTCCTCGCGCACCAGAGACTAAGGCAGTCGCGATCTCCTACGTCGCGACGCTCATCAAACAGATCGGAGCAGCTTTCGCGCCTCAGATGCAATGACAAGCAGTCGAGGATTGGCTGGCCTTGTCCCTCAAGAGTACGTGATGCCGTTGTGAGCCGCTGGCCTGTTTTGCTGGCCGGGACCATCCATATCCAAGTGCAAAGTACGTATGGCCTTCGACGGACTCATGAGTATTTCGCGGAGGATTTACCTCATGTCCCGAGGAATCCAGGTCTGAAAGACAAAAAAGAGTTCACCACCAGTGTAGCTACATGCCTTGGTGCACTTGCTGAAAATCGAACTCGAACTCGTAGCCTGTCGTCGAGTAGGCTGTGGGCGTAATTAATTATTGACCTTGAACCATTCCATCACCCAGCCAGTTTGTCCTGACACCCCGACCTAGAGGGGCGCCTGCTGTTGCTGGTGACAGGAATGGGATTGAGGGGGGGCATATATCTTTGTCCTGTCGTATATTCGAGAAGAGTATTCTGGGTTTTTTTCCGTGGCGTCAAAGTAGGTCGCCCAGCAAACCGGGTTGTCATAAAGTACACCAACGGCCGACCTCAGTTACTCCCAAGACACAAGCGTTGCGAGTAAGCGGTGGGAAAGAAGGGTGGCTAGGGACTAGCTACACTCCCGAGCTTGCGATCAAGGTGATTGTAATGCTTCTGGCCGAGATCTTGTGGATTCAATTTACCTTGATTGAGTGCGAGGTCAGTATTTGCTTAGACTTAGGGGCTCTGCTTGAATCGTCTTCGTGATGTGTAGGCATATATAAACGTCGACCTATATGTCTAAGAGCAATGAAACGAAGCAGCAGGCCACCGCAATACTCCCTGTGAATTTCAATCTTACCCTAAGATATAGACTGTAAGACGTAGGGATTGGCCATAGTATTTAGTTATAAGAATGAACCGGGTGTCAGTCCCATCACATGAATTTACACTCTACCCACCTTGCCCCTTCAACCTCCTGTTGTTACATGTCAGAATACGCCCCGAAGTGCATCTAGAGCCAGGCAGTATATAGTCTGCGGAGACTGAATCATGCTTTCTAGACTAGATCATAATGAAGACCGAAGATTTCCTCAAAGGCTTTGATCTGCCCGGATCAAGAGACTCCGGGCCCATGGTGATCAACGGAATCTGCTGGTTTTGGGTCCTGGTTGAGGAAAGTCTTTCCGTTCCCGACTATGCCTGTTTTGTATAAGCGACGAAGTTTGGCGCTGGTTATTGGCGAATTACCTTTGCCAAACTGAGAGCAAGATGAACCTACCGCAGGAGCCCTTACATTCTGGAACTGGCCAAGGTACCTCCTATAGTACGCCAGGAAAATCATGCCAGTACCACACGCAAAATGGCCTCTCTTCGTACGCCATCGCCATGAGGCGTTCACATTAGTCGTTCAGCTCGACTGAGTCGTGTCTTTGAAGAACGTCCACAAATACAAGCGAGGAATGATTCCACTCATTCTCGCGCATCTTCTTTAATGAAGTTTATGGGATGTGATCTAGATACAGGATGGGCCTTTCTTCTAAATGCTAAATGAATATAAAGAACTCGGAAGTAGGAGGTTTAGGTGTCTACCATCATGCCATTCCCTGGTGTCGTTATCAATAGAGAGTTCAAATACGTGTCTTTTGCGCGACGCGAGGCCGAGTGCTGACATCCCCGCTTTCGATGTGATGACTTGATGATTGGGAAATGGCGGAATCTCCGTTTAGAGCATCCTTGGTCGTTCGCATGCGTGGTACAGCACTAGATTATGATAGAGCCAAGGCTCGCACGAGGTTGTCGCGAGATGTGAGGCCTCGTCAAACACTATAATATCTTGGTCATTAAGCTGCAAGCTGCTCTTGGTATCTCTGTCATGTCTGCGTGATCGTGGACTAGCTAGAGATACTCTCCTGGACGGGATTCAACAACATTGGCCTTGAACTCCATACGCGGACAATGTCCTACTACGCGCCTCCTCGAAGCCGATGATACATCAGTAGGCCACGGCCTTATGAACGACACCCTTGCGCTCCCTTAGATCCGCGTTGCCGTGGCTTTGGGCGATGATCAGAATACTTCTGCGCATCAGGGCTAGGGGTAAATCTTGGCCTTTTATCTTTTCACTTACGGGATCGAATTATGCGTTGTTGGCGTTATGAGTAGGAAGCTGCATCGGTTCAAGTCCAGGGAACGCGAGGCGCAGGCTACTATCTGAGCCGGGGAAGTGTAATTGATATGGAAGGCACGAGACGCACTCGTTTCACTGATGAGGTGACGTCCGGCAGTATGGCATACCTGGTGATTCCATCCGATCTACAGGCTGGCTGCCTGCTTCATAGTCAGGTTCAAGTCGCTCCTACCTCAACCAAGCCCAATCGATCCCCATGGTCGAGCGGTATAACGCCCTGGTCCGTTAGTAACAGAACTTGGTATGAAATCTCGAGAAGTCAACGGATGGAGGATTTCGTAGGGGCTCAGTTCGATTTACGGACTGAGCACCTGAGCTTTTGCTTTTTTAACCCCTTTTATATCTTTTACTAAACTAACGCGTTAATAGCTTCTATCACTATTTAAGGTAGCCTATTTTATTCCAAGACCTTGTTATATATATAATTAGGAGCATTCTGTTAGCCTAGGTAAAATTCGATATTTTATACTATGCTGTTTCTTCGCCTGAGCTTGTAGGAGAAGGAGGAAGTGGGCGGCCATTCACATCTCCGAAGTGGAAGGAGGTAGGTGGTATGGGCCGGGCAAGGAAGGACCGCATATTCGGCCCATGCCATCTTCCATCTGACTAGCATCATCTCTCCATCTTGATTGCTTAATAGTCCAATATAGGTATATAAACTGAACGTATCACTCTACCGTGAAACTACCCAGGTCTTATTAAATCTTCGCTTCAGTTCACAAGCGAACCAAAGGGTGGGTGGGGCAGAAACAACAGGAGCCATCGAGGGTTAAAAGCCGGAGCACCGAATAATCCGGAGCATCACGGACTAGGTAGTCAAGACTCCACGACCTTCACCCCTCGGCCATCAGGCTCGGTACTTGTCGTTAGGATGTGAAGGCACTAAACTTCCTATGAGGCATACCCTGAGGGTTTGCCGATGCACCCAACCGTAGCAGGAGCGATATCGTGCAGCCTCATGCTTGTCTGCAGGCCGACTACCTAGAGTCCATTCACTATCACGTGTTCCTTCGGGAGTATTATTTCCTCTGGAAAGATCATTCGCGTGATACCTTCCTCGGCTTTTGATGTGGAAGGGCACTATGGAGGAAAATTCGTTCTAGTGGCGTTGCTTCACATCCTTGGAGATGGCTTTAGTAGATTAAGGACCTCCTGTTTCGATTTTCGATAGAAGTTTCAACCACACTTTCGCGAACCGAATTGTAGCCGGCTTAACATGAGTTCTAGGCGTACTTGGCCAAGAACCCCCCCCCCCCCCCCTCCCCCCAAAAAAAAAGACCTGGGTTCTCAAACTAGAGTCAAGTCATACAATCAGCATCACCCAACAGCCATACCTTCCTCTCACATATTCAAGAGGGCATAATCAGAAACCAAAGGATCGTCGAGAATGGAAAAGATACTTCTACGAGATGGTCGAGGCTATAGAGAGGAGGTAGAAGAGCAATTTTCTTTTTACTTGGCTTAATTATGAAGAGACACCACCTACCTTGCTTCCAGGTCTAGAGAAGCGGCTGTGAAATGTCTTTGGCTAACAAGATTAGAAGACTCGAGGCAAGATTATTTTTCTGCTTACCTTAGATAGGTAACAGGAGCACCTCCTAGGGCAGATAGTAGGCTCTCGAACTCAGAGATGAGCTCGACATTAAGCTGCTTTCTATGATGGAGTGCATCATTAAGCTATACAAGATCATTCCGTCTTCATCGGAGAAGGAGCTGACGAGCGAGATCTAAAACGACGTGCTTACATTCACGCCTATTCTATACAAGTGAGTGCCCTCTGGTATTAGAGCGCTCAGGTATTTCGATTTTGATCCAATGAGAAATCAAGCGGGCGTGTCGTCCTGTATCTTTAACGATATGGGTCATAAGGAGAAGAAACGGCGATCAAGGGTTATGTAACCACACTGCTGTGATACGTGTCAGATCTTACTGAATTAGCTGAACCATATAGACGTAAATAGCACAAAGAACTCCAGGCTAGATCCGTCATGCATCCCAATGCCCCCTCTTATCCCTGGTGCCCCGCCGCCTGCCTAGGCGCTCAGACATGTGTATCCTGCCCAACCGTGGTTCATAATGCTCGTTAGAAATCATAGTTACCGATCACAAATATCATACCCGCAGCTCAACCGCAATCTTATCATCCTTACCCACGACTTCCTCCTCGCCTCCTTTACGTCTGCGACTCAGCTCGCTCTCGGCAATAGACCGAATCAGCTGTACCGCCAATTCGGTACCTCTGGAGACGGACGCCTCGGATGCATCGGACGGGACGTGGAGGAACGTCACTCTGCGGTGCTTTTGTGCCTTCCACAGATGCGCCAGGCTGGAAAAGTAGATGAAGTCACAGAGGTAGTGTCCTGCGTCTTCAGATATGCGAAGGTCGGATCCCTCCTGCGCAAGTGGTCAGCACTCTTCTTTACCTGCCTCACCCTTGGGCAACACCAATTCGTGGTCCCGGAACAGAGACTTACCGGGCTATGGTCCTTCCACCGCTCCAACACATCAGCCAAATCCAACCCCGTCTCAATCTCAGACGGCATGCCGTACCACACCCAATTCTCGCCCTCCTCCCTCCGCCGATCCTCGTCCTCGAGCTTCTTCCCGTCCACGTCAGGGAAAGCGTAACCGTCCCGGTGACCGCGGCGCTCAATCGAGTAGAACAGTCGCGGTCCCGCCATGCCGATGTGGACGGTCGCATCGATGCGCGGATGGACTGCCGGGTCCCATAGCTGGGGCACCAGGCGGCGGACGTTTTGGTAGTTTACGCGAATGGCTTCCGGGTGGACGAGGATGCGGACGGGTGGGAGGGGCCGAGAGGAGGATGAGGTGGAGGGGGAGGTTGAAGAGTGGTGATCTTTTGGGTTCTTGGCGCGGAGGGGCGGGAGGTATGCTGGTAGAGAGTGGGCGATTTCCCAGGAGGGGTTCACGGGGTATTGGGCTTTGAAAGGCTGCGATGGAGGGACTGTTAGCTACGAAGGTACTACTTTCGTGAAATGAAAATGCTTATTCTCGCGGAGCCATGCGCGTCGTCTGTCGTCGGTTGTGATGTGCTGGACAGTAGTCACGGCGCGGCGGGCATGGCGGGGTAGGAAAGGAGGGGCAGTCGGGGAATGGAACGGGAGCCGGGTGGAGATGTGGAAAAACGTACGCCGAAGCCAGTGACGAGCACCGTGAACTCGTCTTGTGAATCAATTTGTGACCCCATCGCGAAATAATCTGAGCCTCCGACAAGATGTCGTGGAAGTGAGGATGATGCGAGAAGAAGAAGTACGTCAACGAAGCAAAGGTGGCTTCCGGAACAAACCACGCGATCGCTCAAGACGTGGGGGAAGGAGGGGGGGAGGGACGATCCAGTCTCGCGATTGCCTTTTGTACCCTCCACTCTCACGGGCAATCCTGGGTCCCCTCCCCCATTCCTGCCGGGCACTTCCCCTCCACTGCTCTGATGCGGGTGACATCCGCTCCGGTGCTGGATGCGCTGTGAGAGGGTGGTGGGGTCTCAGCGCTAAGGCACCCGGTGCAGAAGCCGTACAGGGCCCGCGCTCGCCTGCAGCAACCTCAGCAAGGGCGATGCGGGGCACCTTGCACCTCACCTGTGGGCGCCTTCCAGTTTCACCGAGGTACGCCTGCCTTTCTGGACGACGTGCCTTGGAAATATCTGAGATGTTTTCACATTCGCCACTGACCCTCAAGATGTGATGACTTCATGCACAGAGTCCTCGAACGCGCAGTGGATATCCACCGACCACGTCGGCGATTCGAGGGAGATGAAAAACGTGGCATCCTCTCAGGTGCGCGGTCAGGCAACGTGTGGTTGCAACGGCGTGTAAGACAAATTTTTGACTTCGCAAGGCGATCGGGAGGATTCAGCAATGTCGTGCCACGAAAAGGACCGCCTGGGAAACAAACATAGTTCTTGATTGGCTGACAGCCAGACTGACACAGCTGAAAAAAGGCAATCTCAACGGTGAGGAGCTGGGATGGTGGCGTAAACATTGGATGTTGCACAAGTCATGACTGGAGTAGTATTCAGAAACTTCATTATAGCCCGTTGGGCCTGGAGTCTAATGCTCATAATCACTATGATATACTGAAAAGGCCCGTCTTCTGGCGGGCATGTATGGTCGCAATCCTATGCTGTAAGCGCAGCACCCTCTGCGGTGCGGGTATCAAGCCAAATATCATCATTTCCAGCCCACGGCTGAACCCCATCATGAGATCCTCGACGAATGTAATCAAAAGACGCCTCATCTCGAGGCTCATCGTGGCTCGTCAAGAATCTTCAAACCTCCCGTATCATCATATCCCACGCGCTCTTCATCCACAGCCCTTCGCATCTCGTCTCGAAGAACTGTCTTCTCGCCCGTGACAGGATCCCATTCCCATCCTTCACGCATCCACATCCATCGGAGACACGCCCGAAGCTCCTTGTCATCGGGTCGCACTCTCATCCACTCGGGTTGGAAATTGGGCGCTGCGCCCTTGCCGTTCCAGTCGTCGGCCCGTCCCAAAAGCTCGTCCCGACAGAAGATTCGCCAGCTGTCCAAGGCGTATTTGCCTTGCGTGAAATGGCCCATCTCCCAAGCATCGTCGGCATCTTCAGTCGAAGAAAGCTCAATTAAGCATTGCTCAGTGTCGCTGTCGGGTCGAAGTGCGCTTGCCTCAATATCTCTCTTGTCGTAATTCTTCACTCTGTGAACAATCCCCCTTGTCGGTGGAGTTTCGAGCCAAACCCGAGCATACCTCTGTATCGCTGCTGTTCGCACAACTGAAAGCCCCAGATGGCGAATCATACTCATGATGGTCGGTGTCGCCTCTGGATCGGCCAAGGCCTCGGGTGTTGGGAAGCGTTCCTTGACCTTGTAAAACGTTGGGATGGACAGCGTCCCAGCTGTTTTGACAAGGAAGGTCACTACCACAAGCAGCCAAAACGGCTCGTGAGCAAACTCTTCTTGGATGAGACCAAACTTTGATGCCGTCAGTCGTGGAAAGGGGATCGTTGATACGAGACCAGCGCCGCGTTTCGATCTGGGAGACTGTTTGGCTGGTGATGGCAGGTTGAAGAAGGGAGACTTTACGGCCGTCTTCCGCCTCGGCGAGGGGCCGGAAAGACCTAGTTCTCCGACTTGATCCGGCTCAAGTCCTCGGGGGACAATAATTCGGACGAGTTCATCGGAGACGGACTGTTGGGCGGGGATGGCCAGGATGGCGCCTCTGCCCGAAGATCCCTGGCTGTCTGCGGGCCGCTGGCTTTTAAATCGCCGGCGTCATCACCATTCGCTCCGCTAGCCGCACAAGCGGCGTTCTGGGCCTCGCTGGTCGATTCCTTCGGAGATTTTCCGGTGGTGTCATTCGGGGCCTCATTCTCAAGAGACTGTTTGCGAGGTGTGATATTCGGCGTAGCATATCCGTTGTGGATGACGGCTGGTGTGTAGGCTCGAGCTTCGTCGGAAGCGAGCAGAGCTGGGGATGAAGATGAAGAGGGCTGTTCTGGCTGGATGCGTGGCGATTGTTCGGCCGCGGAAGGCGCGAAATAGTGGGATGTGGATGATTTGGGTGCGACTTTGCGTCGCTTGACTCGTTGGTTGTTGGGTTGGGCATCCTCATCTTCGACCTCCTCCTCATCGTCCCGTCCGCGCTTGGAGACACCCTCTCGCTTGATAACTCGCTCTCGTTTGATGACAGCAGGTTGGGGAGCAGCAACGATGCCTGATCGATGAACCCGCAGAAGCGTGGCTAATTTTTTGATGGACTGGTCAGTCGCTGCCCAACCCTGACGCAGCTTGTCGGCGGCTAGCGTGGCTTCTTTCACCCGCGGGACGAAGGCTAGGAGATCTTGTGCATCGAGAGGGGATCTAGCCGGGCTCTGCTCCTTCAGTGAGGCCGCACTCTCGAGCATCAGGTTCCAATCCTCGTATCCGCTGAACAGACCGACGTCGTAGATGGCCAGCTTCTCGTCCCAGGGGGTGCCGGGTGCAGCAAGGACATCAAGCATGAATGGCTTGTCGATTTCGGGAACGTCGAATCCGATGAAGACGTCGTCTGCTAGTGCATGCGCCATTGCTGATGATGTGGATGGACTGACGCAGACGAATGAACCGGATATCGTGATGTGAGGTTTGTGTGTAGGTGTGAATGTTTGGGTGGGTGGGTGAGTGGTGTGAGTGATAGATCGAATGATGGAGTGAGAAGGAATGGATTTTTTTCGAAGTTGTGAGATGTATCTTGGGATGGAAGTGAATTGTTCCGGAGAAAGGTCTGAGGTAGAGGGTAGTGGACTAAAATTGAGTAAGAAGCACCTGAGGTTGACTTGAGAGTCCGGGGGCCGACGTCAATGGTGATCTAAAGGGGTTGAGTTTCTTCAGTTGCCTTTGAAGTGAGGCCTAGGGACCGTTGAGGACGCCATTGTGTTGTGTGCTGCGGGTGGTCAATAGCATTCAACTGCAGCGTCAAAGGACAAAACAATTAATTGCGGCAGGTGCAGGGGAAGAAACACGGCAAGGCAGGTGCGAAGGAGGGGTGACTATTCCGTCTGTCGTTAAGGAATACCTTTGCAACAGCAACGGCGCTGATGAGGTGAAGTCGGGTCTGTTTTCAGGAGAGCGTTTCTACGACGCAGAACAAAAACCTGCTGGAGGCGTGGTTGTTTAGCCTCATGCGGATCCCCTGGCGAGCCAGGTCCCCTTTTTTTCCTTTCAGCGTCATAGCCTGGCACCCGGGAGGCTTGGTTGGCTTTGACGCTGAGTCTACTCCGTACCTTAGGTAGGAAAATAGAAACACAAACCGGCCGCTGGCTCAAGGTGAATGAATTGAAACAATTGGGCTGCCCATGAAAGAAACAGGAGCTCATAAAACGGCGGCATCCGCGTGAAAGCCATGGACTTGATGGCTTGATGACGGTCTTCTTGTTGTCTGGATTTATCCAGACCAACAACACCCGACCTCATAGACATAGAGTGACATACTACCTACCTTGCCTTACTGTGTGGTAGGTACTTAGGTGCCGTGGTGCTGGGCATAACATGATGGGGAGTTCGTGGCCTGTCAATGCTGCAGAGGGCCTTGGTGATAAACCAGGTCGGCCCAGCTTACTGGAGATCGCCCACCACAATCAGGCACGGATACATGGCTCAGCTAAGACGCCTAGCTATGCTAGCAGCAATTGTCCAAGTTCCAAGTCACCCTTCTCGAACAGTTGGTTGTCCACAGGGGTGCCTCACCCAGAGCCTCCTCGCTTTCCCCAGATTTTGCGATAGCAGAGATAACCTGGTTGGCAGGCTGTTATCGCATTGATCAAGTTACGCAATCTGGGACCCAGTCTTGTGACTTGTACAAAGGTCCACTCATCGACCTTTTTTCGCTGGAGTGACTGGTTTACTTGGAATGGGCGACGGCGATCCTCAGGAACCAGTGCATGAGAATCGTCTGCTCGAGCGTGTTCCATGGTGAGCGTAAATATTCGCATTGATTACAGTAAGTGTATGGCGTGCTCAAGCTCCGGTAAGGTAGCTTCTCCAAACGGTGCCCAGCGGTGCGGTGTCAAGGTGTCTCCTCGGAGTGGTGGTGGTAGGTACTGGTACTCATGGAAGGTGTTGCTTTGGACGAATCCAACGTCCGTCCCCAAGGTATTTTGACTTCCCGTAAGTACTCGGGGAATGCAGAGGTGCCTCAAACTGGGCAAGTCCAGTCGAGGCCGGCAACCATTCCCGCTGGAAACGTCAAGACGTTAGCATCTGGCACCTACACCACTAAGCTTGCCAGCATACCAGCAAATGGCATTCCAATCTTTTGAGGTGCCTGGCCACCATCAGCGGAGACATTATCGACATGGCAAAAGTGCGCGAGTTTTCCTCAAGATTTACTCAATTACCCTAGTGACATCGAGGGTGGCAGTGACATGAGCCAGCCAAAGTCTATCCGGCGAGCGTTGTTTTAGTGAGCGGAGACCGAGATAGGCGTTCGGTGCCCCGGGTGCGCCTTTCGTCTTTCGCACTCTGCGTGTCTGCTCGCCGGGTGCCACGTCTGCGGAAAGCCGAAGCGGGTACGTACCCAGTACCTACGGTGTGCGGTGTGCCGTTCCCCAGCGCAACCTATCTGCGTGCAGGTGTGGCCTGCCGTGCCTGCTGCACTGTCCCAGTGCAAAGTGTCTCGGTGCGTCCACTCCTTCCATGACGGGGAACGCATGATGAGTGGTCCACCGCGTGACGGCCTGTGGGGCCAGCCATGTCACGTGGACGCCTTCGCCCAATCCTTGCCTCCCGCCAGCCGGTCGCCTCATTTACTGCCTACTCCCCATTTTCGCTGTTCCTAAGAACTTCCAGATCCTATCCCAACATCCGTCCATCCCTCACCACACACCCCCCCAGCGCGTCCTTGTCCTTTTCACGAGCGTTCACCAACCCGAATCGAACACTCTCAGCGTCATCCGAGCATCGAGAGATGAGTAGTCGCGGCGGTAAATTAGCCCCAGAAGTCAACCGGTAAGTCCGATTTCTTCCAGTCGCGAATCTGCCTACTTGCTAGGCTGGTATATCTTTGCATCTTTTCCCTGCCTTGGCCGCACACGACTTCCGGGCGCCGGCCAAGGTCACCCCACGGCCCATGCCGACCACCTCCGTCCGGCCTCTCCAACTACCTACCTCGATCCTACTGTTCCGTGCTCCGATTGATATCTACCTACCCTGGCCGGCGTGCTACTTGATGGGAGAGACATGGCTGACTGGTTGTCGTACAGAGCTCTGTTCGTGAAGAACTTGAGGTAAGCCTCACCAATCCTTCGACAATGACCCACGCGACGATCAACATCAATGACTGACACCGACATAGCTACAACGTAACTCCAGAGGAGTTGTTCGACCTGTTCGGAAAATTCGGCCCAATTCGGTACGCACCTCCCATCGATGACAAACACCACCTTCCTTCGATATCATTACTGACCCCTACTACAGACAGGTCCGTCAGGGCATTGCAAGCGGCACCAAGGGTACCGCCTTCGTTGTCTATGAAGACGTAATGGATGCGAAGCAAGCTTGCGACAAGCTAAACGGCTTCAACTTCCAGAACCGATACCTCATCGGTATGTCTTTGTCGATCATCTTCAACAATTGTGGATCCATACTAACTTGATGACTAGTTCTGTATCACCAGCCAGAGAAGATGCTCAAGTCAAAAGAGGACCTCGAGGCTCGCCAGGCTCGTTTAGCGCAGCTCAAGACACAGCACGGTATCGATTGACAATCCGACGGGTCTGCGGCACGCCTCCAGACACCTACCTCGTCTGCAGGCCCGTCTATTTCTTCATCTAAACGAACCACTTCTCCGGATCAGAAGACGATCCTCAGAAAGGGCAAGCCGACCATCACCGGGCGCGCACCCAGAACCGGTGTACGATTCGCCGACGGAGTACTCCCCAACTCGCTCCGGGCCCAGACTTGCGCTTGAGGTGGTGGGTCGTTGTAAAACATGACCCGCCAAAAATTTCAAGCCTTGTTCTGGTCGGGGGTTCTTACGGTGCAGAGACACGCGCAACTTTTCTTGTTCGCTGGTTTTGGCTTGGCAAACGCCCGAAAACTCACTCAACCTCTCCTGGAGAGTATCACGACCTGATATGAATCTTGTGCGATGGCAGGGGCGATTAGGGGACAGGAAACCGGATTGAGCCGTCCGTGGACGAAGTCAGTCAACAACTCGACGGTCCTCGGCGGTGTTGTTTTATATCATTTTTTCTTTCCTTTTTGCTGATTTGGGAAACGGAGGGGGGCGTATCACCTTTGCTTGTGGATCACCATCCTTCGACACTCTTCACACACTACAAGTTGCTATCAAAGAATGCATGACAACCGAGGCACCGGCCTCGTGTTCCTCCTCCTCTTGTGTCCTGGCACCGTTGGACTACACGAGCTAACTTTCGCTGATGTCGTAGTCAATATCTAGGGTCCTATGTGCGTATGCTTTCCAATGTTGTGACCACCCATTCCATGAGTTGCCCAGCCTCACTGCTGGACATGTCATCATTGGCTGTCAGACACTTTTCGACCACCTGCTTGTACAACTTTCCGGTCTTGCTACCCAATCCCGGGACCAAGACTGGCAAAATGACCCTATCCCTCCACTTCTCCGCCGAGTAATGCGGCTTGTAGTATGTTTGCAGCACCTTCCACAGTCCAATCTCCAACAGCACCAGGCCCAGGCTGTACACATCATAGCCCTTGCAGTACTGCTTCCTCCCGAGGCCAGTGCCCAGCGAACGCGGATCTCTGTGGAGGTCGAGGATGCTGGGGTTCCGCGGATTGACGCTCATCTCGGCGTCAAAGTCTGGGCGAGAGGCGTCAAAGCCGACGAGGTAGGGGGATCCGATGTCCGGGACGACGGCGGCGGAGACGGTGGTGGCGCGGGTTGCTGCGAGGGAGGCGGCGGAGGGGAAGAAGAGGATGTTTGCGCTGCAGAGGGACTTGTGGAGCCAGTCTAGGGAGTGGAGGGACCAGAGGGCGCAGGCGAGGGTTGACGCGAGGGTTATGCGGTCGTCTAGGTCGGGAGTTTTGAGGTCTGGGGAGGAGATTAGGGTGTGGAGGGTTGAGTGGGATGTTGCTGGTTGTGGCTGTGATGCTTCTGCTGCTGCTGCTACGGTGTCGGTGTTGGCCTTGGTCTTAGTCTTGGTTTTTGTGATGGGCAGGGAGTCCGAAGGTAAAGATGGTTGAGAGAGTAAGGGACAGCGGTAGACGAGGCCGTAGCGGGCGTTGTTCGCGTCGTCTGTGTAGCCTACGCAGTCTATCGTGTGCAGGTCCGGGTGGTTGGAGGAGGCCGAGTGCATCATGCGGGCGAGGTCGTCGAGACGGCGGAGGTGGAGGAAGCGTTCGTCGGGCGAGGAGGGGTCGTATTCGACCCATTCTACGAGGACCGGGCCGTGGGTTGTGTGTGTTGCGTGAGTGCGGGTTGTGTTTGTTGTTGATGCTAGGGAGAGGAGGTTCAGGGAGGAGGAGGAGGGTGATGAGGCTGCTTTTGCGGTGGAGGAGTTGCGGCGTTTGGTGCCGGTTCCGGGGGTGGGCGACGTTGGTAACGGTGGTGAGAGCAAGGGCGTCGTCGTTGGCGGGGACGAGCTGAGGTCGAGGTCCGTACGGGGGATGCGGAAGGCGAAGGTCGGGCGGAAGGAGGCCTGGGGTTCGGCGTCGAGGTTGATGCGTAGCTTTTTGAGGTTGGCGGAGGCGGTGAGCTGCGGGTAGGAGTCTGCGGAGGAGGACTCGAGGAGGGCGAGCTGGGCTACGTCGCGGCGGGCCGAGTCGAGGAGGGAGTGGCGCCAGGAGCGGTGGAGGGAGGGGAGGAGGCGGGGTGGGAAGAGTTGTTCTAGGCCGTCGTTGAAGTCTGGTTGTCTTTGGTGTTAGTTGGTGATGGGTGTGGTGTGGATAGTGTAGATGTTCGGAGCTCACATTTCAAGTCCGTCAATAGGTTTGTGAACTTCTCCTTGTCTTTCATCACACGTTGATAAGCAACCTGGAAACATGCACACAACAAGATATCGATAGAGAGAAACATACCAGCAATAACCCACTTCGCCCTCCTCGAAATCTCCCTCCTCCAATCCCTCTTCTTCCCCTCCCCTCCCTTCTCACCATCACCACCACTCGTGCCAATCTTCCCCCCCTCAATACCATCCTCCACAAACCCATACCTCTCCCTCAACCTCCCAAAGTCCGTAACGGTAGCGTGCAACTCCCTCATGATCCCCTCCGCCAGCCCCGCCATCCGCGGATCGCCCGCCTCGCGACTGAACCCGTTCAGGTGCGCCTCCAACCGGCCCTCGGCGACGCCCCACCCGCGGCCCCAGACGACGAGGCGCATCTCCTCGATGCGCACTTTGCACAGCAGCCGCTGCGAGTCGGCGTCGAGGTTGGCGGCCGCGGAGAAGTAGCCGTAGGCTTTGACGCAGCCGTCAAAGAGCTGGCCTAGGAAACCTACTACGCCTATTGCTGTGCCTATTGCCTCGGCCATGTTCGCGACGGAATAGGGAGTTGCTGGAGATTTCCCTGGGTTTTCCCTTCTTTGGTTAATGTGTGATAGTTTCTCTGCTTTTTCCTGAGTGAAGGGGCTATTTCGTGTCTTTTTTTGTTTTGGTGCTAGGTGATCTTTCCTGAGTTTACTTCACAACATCGAATATTACAGGACTTTGGATGTCGTCTCTGAAGTAGGTTATTTCCGAGCTCCTGCGAACGATTGTTAAAGTTGGAATCGTCGTACTACGTTGAAAATGGGTCAACGATCTCTCAATATGGGAACACGGAGAGGAGGGGTCAAGTTGAGGAGGTTACACCGCTTTCTTCAACGACGATACGGTATCGAGATATCCCACGGCATGGTCTAATCTGGAGCTGAAATGAGCAGATCCAAGACAAACCGAGTAAGTCCTAACTTTCAGCTAGACCTCTCCAGAAAAGAAGCTTAAGAAACAAAACGTCGGAATTGGTCATAAAACCAGATGAGGATAGTTGAAAAGGAACAAAGTAAGCAACGGGAACGTATGAAGCCAGTCCCTCATCATCCTGCATACGGGTTCCTAGAGGGGTCGTTGAAGACCTGCATATGATCCACATCAAATCTCACCCAATCGCAAAGAGTCTACCCGAACGGTTGTGTTCCCCTCATTGTTGTAGCCACCCTTTGATGCAAGTCACCTCGACCGAGTAGCCAATTCCAGCCCCCTTCTTCGCCTTAGTGCCGGAGCTTGGCGGACGCCTTCGACCAGGATTAGGGGTCAACAGTTCACACGTTCTCAAGCTCCAGCTGACGGGCTATCTGATAGATCTTCAGCAAGACATTGAGCTGTAGACACGAGGTGAAAGCGGATGCAGAGACTTGTATGAACTTGAATATATCTTCTCCATTTCCTAAGCGCGCTGCTTAAACTGTCCTTTTCCCACTATTGAATCCTTTCTGTGTCTACCCATCATATATGCGGCGATGGGATCCCGTTGACCCAACGCCCAAAAAAATGCAACTGCAGTGCGGGAACAAGGTTGCAAGCCTTTTGAATGCCGTTCGTAATGCCAAGAAAGCGACTAGATGATATTGATCGTCTTTTGTCTTTCTTTTCCCCAAAGGTATGAGATCAGCCCTTCCGAAACGGGGCTTTTGTGTTTTTCCTCCTCAGGAGTTCTTCTCCTAGTAAACCTTCTTCTTCTCGTCGATGGAGAACTGTCCAGGTCCGGCGTTGACGAGCAGGAGAAGACCGCCGACAATAGAGAGGATCTGGAAGAAATCGTACTTGGCGAAATCCTTGTGGGGGTGGTGCTCGTGGAGCTACAAATCATTAGCATATACACGTAGGGCAATGACAGTTGGCGTTTGGGAAAGCTTACAGTCCAGAAGTTGTTCACAAGGATGTTGAAAATGCTGAGAATCAGGACCAGAAGAGTGGCGCTGAACTTGGCCTTGAAACCGACAACAACCATGACGCAGGCAACGAAGCCAACCAGGGAGGTGATGATGCGCCAGACGGACCAGGAGCCGCTGAAGACGAAGCCGACGAAAAGGAAGATGAGCAGGACACGGCCAGCAAGCTGGAAGTACATCTTGCGGTCCTTCTCGTCAAGCTGGGGCAAGCCAGCAAACGCCTTGGTCTTGCGAACCCACGAATCGGAGAGGACCATGAGAAGACCACCAATGACTGAGAGGTTGCGAAGGAAGAAGTTGAGGTCGAAGATCAGGCCGTATCCTAGAGCCTGCGTGACGACGACGCCCATAAGGCCGGCGACCGCGTAGTCGGAGTACTTGCGGATAATGACGAGAGTGGAGCATGCGACCATGGCGAGAACGTTAACGATGAGGAACAGGTGGGTGATGCCCGAGGGAACTGTACAAGGTTAGCACATCCAATTATTGGCGCAGACATTGTTAGAATTGTAGACGTACTGTGGCGGTAATCGTGAAGGTACAGGAGCTGGTCGCTCCATTGCGTAATGATTCTAAGAGCATCTTCGAGGAAGGTAACAACGATCAGGAAGCGACCAATGGCGGGCAGGTAACTATCGAGCAATGTTAGCCAACATGGCTCACGCGATGGTGAGCTATCCGACAGCTCCCTGTCAAGATGCCGAGGTTCCAACTCACGGCTTGATTGGCTCGCTGAGAGTGTCCAACATGTCCTCAATCTTGCTCGTCTGTTGACGGATCATATCCAAGGGGCTGGACTCGGAGCTGTCACCACTGGGACCGCCGAAAGAGGCGGAGGGGCCACCGGCACCCAAGCCGTAGGAAGGGCCTCTCTGTTGAGCCATCGTGGGAAGCGGGAGATCGACGGAGGGAGTGAGGTCGTGGGAGAGGTAGACGTGGCTGTTGCACAAGAAGGTACAGACAGACCAGCTGTTCGATCTGGCGACTTTATTTCTTTCGAGTCGTCGTTGTGGTCGTCGAAATTGACGGAGTTTTCTGGTGGAGAGACGAGGGTCTGAACCGTGAGGCGAAAAAAGAGGGTTGACCGCAGTTGAGATCCGAGGGCTGGCCTTGACCTTGACGTTTCGGCAAAGGTAATTGGGGGTGGGAGGGTTTGCGACGAAGGAGAAAGACAGAGAGGCAGAGGAAAGGATTGACAAAGGTAGACCGTTGGCGCTCTTGGGAGAAGAGTTGTCGTGGCAGGGCCGTAAGCTGTGGAGGGTCTTTGGTTTGGTGTGTCGAAAAAGAAGGGGAGCGACTTTTGAGTGTCGAAGGGAACGAAATGGAGAAACCGGAGGGCAAGCTGGCCTGAATGGCGTGGATGACTTCAGATTTGGTACAATGTGTCCTTTCGAGCCTCCCGCGATGGCTGCTCAGTGCTCAGAGGTCCGAGGTACCCACTTTTTAGACCAGAACACCCAGAACGGGTAGGTCGCTGGGATGTACCTGCACCTTCCTTCGGTACATGGATCTTTGCCGTGCTTGCCCGCTCCCTCATAGGTACTCAAGAGGGGTAGAAGTACCGGGCACGCACACCTCACACAGAATTGGGAGCCTCCGTCTCCAGCGGCACCAGCAGTAACCTCCACTGTATTTGCACCTTATTAACAGCCACCTCTCCTTCAAGCTTCAATGTACCCGCCCACGAGTTTACGGTTCGAGGTACGTATCCGCAGGCGGTGGACTGCAACCATCCGTTTGAGCCACTGAGGCCTTGCCGCTTGCCCGTTCTAAACTACCTGCGTGTGGGCGGTTGGCCCCTGCACGGCTTTGTCCCTGAATTTGGCACGAACGCCTAATTCTTTTTTTTCCCTCTTTTCTCTGAGTGCCTGGGTAGCTCCAGCTTCAACCCGCTTTTAGCCTCCGTGTGTTTTACATTGGTTGCGAGCGTGGATTCCGTTCATGGTGAATACGAACCCTCAACCTACTGCAAAGAGTGAGTGATGGCTTCATATCTTGATACTGCACGAGACACATTACAGACCGAAGAGCTCTCAGGCAAGGGACTTGAAGGTGGTGAGTTGTCAACTTTCAGCTTGCTTGAAGCTCTGAGCTTCCATCACCTGATTGGCAGGCCATCCCTTGCCTCACTTGCAACCTTCCTTTACTGGTTGGCGGCTTCTCCTGGGGAGCTGTTATCAAGGAACACAGCTTAGGGCCTTATGTGCATGTTTTCAACAACTGCCCTCTTCATCATCGCGCCAATTTATGTCCACTCGTGAACATTCGAACGGCAGTCAAGCCGGAGGTTCGTCGGATCTTTCGGTTAGAAGAGGGTGCGCATCTTAATGGCATAGTGAGGCGAGTCAGTCAAGCATGAATCTTAAACCACGCCCGGGCTTCGTTTCTCAGCAGAACACATGACCTGGCCAGTTTGCAATTGAGAAATGATGGGCAGAAGATACTGCGAGGTATTTACACGCGGAATGATGAGATGTTCAAGAACAAGGCGGACTGAAAAGCACGGGGAACCATCCAAACAGCTCACCCATTTCCGATGGGTGAGTGCCATTCGCAAATAGCCTGCCAAAACTGAACGAAACTCCAAGTCATGAAAACCTCCATCAAAGCTCAACCTCCCTCATTCACCGCCGGCTTCCTTCCCCATACAGAATACCTAATTTCAGTCAGTGAATCCCTTCGGAGCTTCAGAACCGTCAAACTCACACTGAAAAGTACGCGTGTATATTCCGATCATTGATGTCCTTCCGCACATCGACGAGAAACACGAGGACCGCCTCTCTCGACCACCCGTGGATCCGCGTAAAGGGCGCCATGATGAAGCCCTCCATACCCGCAGTCAAATTCTCGTTCTGCCAGACGCCGAGCTCCTTGTACTTGTGATGCCGCGGCCAGGAGTTGGTCGGCCACTTGTACCTCTCTAGGACGACGTCGCGGAACCCGATCTCGACCGTCATGTCCTTGAGCTCCGGTATGTCCTGGTACGGACGGCCCAGCTTCCCCATGGCTTCACCTAGGAGTCTCAGGGATTTGGTGAAGGCGAGATCGTCGGTGAGGGTTCCGTCGTCCGAGGTTGGGATTAGGTCCATCTCGTTCAGCTCGAGGTAGCCGCCAGGTGCGAGGTTACTGAACATGTTAGTTGACACATGTCCCGGATCCTGGATTCATGAACTGTGTTTCGCTCACTCGTAGCAGTTTTGCAGATATTTCCTCCAGTCTGCAAGGCTGGATGTCATGAGACGACTGTGTATATAGTCAAACGGCCTCGAAAACGTCCATGGTTCTTCGATATCGTCAATCTCGAACTTCACATTCGGGGGTACGCTGAGATGGTCAGTTCATAATCACAGCTTCACCTAACGGCGTAAATCAAGGAACACGCACAACTCCGGTTGAGCAGCTGAAAGATCGATACCCAGAACCTGGAAGGCGTCAGTTGGTGTTTTGATCAAAGACCTTTTTGGACTCACTTCAGCTTCTGGGTGTTCATCGCCAAACTCGATAGCCCACAATCCTGTTCCAGTACCGACGTCTAGAACGCGATTGACGGGAAAATTTGGGTCATTCGGCGGCGCGGTACCCAGGCGGTTGTCGAAGGTAAGGAGCCACAGGTTGTGCTGCAAGTCTACCTACGTGAGAAGCCGCTCTAGAAGTTTCACAGCAACAAAGACTCACCCAGTCTGTCGTTCTCCCTCTCGTCGTTAGGATAGCTGTATTCTATACATCCGTCAGAAGCCTGTGCACTATAAGGTGTCTCGATGGAGCAAAGCTCTTACTCCCATCTTTGTACCGATGATATGTCCTGCCGTTCTCCTTCCTATAGTCGAGAATAGAGGCGCTTACACTCGTCGTGGACGATGCGGTACCCTACATTATCCATCATCAGCATGTCTGACAGATATTTGGGGCAATGCCAAATCATCGTACTCCGTAATCCGATGTGGCATCATCGGCAGCCTGCAGGTTCTCATATCAGTATATCTGCACTGCGAACAACAGGTTGGATCTCATGACCTCCTCTGCAGCCAGTACCGCTTCATTCTCAGTATGGTCTTGAGGCGACTGAGGCTGGGCGGGACTCGATGACGCGGGGCTCCTCCTGGGCGAAGGCATGACAACGATTCTGTGAAGGTTTCAGGTTTGCTTTCTGCTCACTCAGGCACTCTTCATGCCTCAAGAATAAAGTTTGACTTGTGTAATCACAGCCAAACCGCAACAGAGAGACTCCATAGCTTTCAAATACCCCTCTTTATTTTCAACTCAAGACTGTTCGTATCAATGCGACAGCGAGAAGTCGGTGACCTACAACCCGTAAGCGACAGCGAATCCTTACCCCGGATGCCACTGTCGCAGTGCCCGACTCCATGACTCGAGACCCTGTCCTTGGACGGTCCTACCAATCCGCTCGCGGGACGATACGACCAAGTGGATTTTCTTCAGACGGATCAGCGAAAATAGACAGATGTTAGTCCTAGGGCTACGACCAACTGCCGGTGCCGGTGTACCTTATCTGACTACGTGTGTGGAATGTGTGGAAGAGGACCTACGGACAGATTGGGTATCGCTCAATGGAGCGAAAGACATCCCTCCATCATAGGAAGCGCCCGGGTGTAGGAATTGTTCAAATCAGAGCAATGGAAGTACGAGGCTTTCCCTCCTAAGTAAAGCAAGCTCTGTCCCGGGAAACCTTGACTCTCGGAGCCGCTCCGGCCCCCGGACTCTACAGTGGATCTCGGCTTCAGAATGACTGACCCTCAGCGACGTCTTCCAGGTTACCGGAGTGTAGCCTTCGAGCTCATCAGCATGCACGACATTGTCCTCGTGCAGCACGCCACCAGCTTTACCGTTCGTAACTCCCTACAGGGGCCTGTAGCTATGGAGACTACACCGATATACCATGTCATCCGGGTGGACGGATTGTCCCACATGAACTATGAATTTGAGACTCGATAGTAGGACATCTTGTCAGATGGGTTACTAGGTTGAAAGATGTTCAGAGCTTGTGTGAACAATGACACTCGTAAGGCGTTCTGAAGCACTCATGGCTATGACTTCTTACCGCTGCGACGGTCTTGCCCAGACAGCACAGGAAGGCTGGTGGTGGAATAGATCCCTCATGCCAATGAGGAATTAGACTGCCGTGAAAGGTGGCTTGGCGTTCATATTTATTTGAAGACGACGTTCGAAGTAAAAGATGAAGATATCGATATCCGATGGTGGCACCTCACAACAATGGATGTAGAAGGCACGTCTATCCCTTCAACGTTGACCAGATCTCTGCTCTCCTATCACTGTTTTTGCCACCCTTTTCCACTATTGTTCATTCCGAAATGACTCTTTTCTGCTGAGGTACGACCATTCACAACTCACCGGTTCTAAGTGGTAACAGAGGAGGCGCCCATCGTCGACTCAACTATAAGGCATCTGGAACCTTTGCTCAGCAAAGATGATAAGGAGAGGGGACCGAGGCCTTCTGAATGGAGAATTCAATCATGAATGATCTTCCGCGAAGTTTGCAGCTGAAATGGGAAGCAGTAAATCGGCCAGTTTTGGGCCAGCCAAGAGGCTTAGAGGATAAGGGCCTTGCATCGGCGTCGTGAATCGATAGACGAATGGCGTTCAGTAACATTCATTTACCCTACTCTCGGATGTTGGGGACTCAGACTTTACTGATAACAAAAAAATTTGACTCTTAAACCCAGCTCTTTCCACGTTTGTTTCCTCTGTTGCGTATGGATCTTGTTTGATGGCAGTGTACAGGCAAACGAAGCTCGCGAATCAATTGACGTCGTTTTCACACTTATGACATCCCATTTAAAAGCTAACCACAGGAAGATTCTGTATATTAATGCGCCAAATCACTACTTACTCACACATAATCACGACTGTCGGCCGGAGCTATGAATTGGATGAGGAACAAGCGTGGATGCCAGTCCTTTCCCGCCAGGGAATTGGCGCCCGTTTCACTCCGGATCCTTTACTCAGTGACAGACAGCATCAGCAATCGCACAGTGAGAGTCTTAGACATTCAGGCTTTCGGTTATTGGCCGTCTGGGCCCATATGTTCACTAAATGTATGTAAGCTATTGATCATACTTCACGACATGTCGTATTTGGTAGCTTTGGTGTGATCGTGATGAGGTCAAGTCTAAGGTCTCAAGCAGAATCTACGAGACTTTTTTTGGGGAGGAGGCTGCACCCCCATGAACCTGATCGCTTTATAGATTAACATAGACAGAATCGTTCTGTAGTCTACTGTCCAAGATTTGATCCAGTGTCTTTGAGATAACACCGTAGACGTTTAGCAGTGTAGAGGGGGCGTGTTCATAGCCTAGGATAACGTCGTGTCGATAGGATTATTTGCGTCGAAAACGAGCTTTACTGGCATGTACCAAGCTCAAAGTGACGGGATTCAGACATCCGACTGAAACGCGGCTATAGAGGCAACCGCGATCAGTTTTAACCTTCAGGCTTCAGATTTCAGACCTCTCTGGTTACCCTAGACTCTAGTAATGTTCTTTGTCTTAAGCTGAAGCCAATTGGCGTCTTAACTAAGTCGTGACTTTCGGAGTATTCCATCCTGTAGATGACTCGAGTATGGATGGAAAGGCGGTGGTATTGAGTTTCGATTTATCGACCTTGGGCCCTCTTGCGTACCTCTGCGTGTACTTGTTCTGGATTATATGTGACGGCTACAAGTCGCTCCTGAGCTGGAGGTCTTTCTGAATAATGCCTTGCACACTGCCTCAAGTCGCAGCAATGTTACCTTGGTCCATGCGAGAGCTCGAGCACAATGTCCTGCTTGTTCTTTATAGAGCATAGAGAAGCTTAAAATGAGTGGACACAACTTGTATGTCCTAAGATCATCTGTCACATATTACATCGGGAAGACTTGAAAGAAGGGAAACAGTTCACTGGATGACTTGGTCTATATCTGAATTTAACCGACCCAAAACAGCCTCCAAAACAAACTCAATGCCTTGGACCCTCAGCAAGCTAGAACGAAAATCCAGGCTTCCAAATGCCATACACAAAATCACGCTCCCATTGGCCATCCTTCGCTCCCGCTTACTCCGCAGCCTTGACCGCCGGCGTCAAGTGCACCATCAGTGGCGGCTTGTTGTAGAGAAGGTAGACGTCGTGATCGATCCAATTCTTACTCTGGGCAGCCAGCTGGAGGTCGAAGTTCCAGATGACCTTGGCGAGAATCATCTTCATCTCGGCGTAGGCGAGGTTCATGCCCAGGCAGTTGCGGGGCCCGATGTGGAAGGGCTTGAGGGCCTCGAGGTGGTCGTCGGCGAAGGCCGGGTCTCCGAGCCAGCGCTCCGGGTGAAATTCGAAAGGCTTGGAGAATATCTTTTCGTTGTGGTAGAGGGCCCAATGAGCGACGCCGATTGTGGTCTGGAGGGGAGATATGGGTGTTAGCTTGGTTGAGGAGGGGAAAGGGGGAGGGTACTTCTGGGAACCCACATTTCCAGGGATCCATTGTCCAAGAATCTCTTGTCCAGAGGGCGGCGTGATACGTGGCAGAGCGACGGGAACGGGAGGGTAAGACCGCAGAGTCTCCTCGAGGACGGCGTGGAGGTACTCGAGCTTGGCGGTGCTGAGGAGGTCAATCTCATCTTCGTTCTGGAACGAGGTCCTGATCTCCTTCTGGAGCTTAGCCAACTTGTCCGGGTTGGTGAGAAGGAGGTAGGTGCAGCCAGACAGGGCCGTCGCTGTCGTCTCGGAGCCGGCGACGATGAGAACATTTGCGTTTTCGTACATCTCTGGCATGTTCATTGGCTAGAAGATATCTTGTCAGCTTTTGAAAACCTAATAAGGTGGAATCGCTTCATCGTCTGTGCAAGGGGGTATAGCCAGAGACAATGAATGGAGTATGTACTCACCTGAGCTCCCTTCTTGAGCATGGTTTCCGCAAAGTCAGGCCGCGATGTGCCGAGAGATACTCTCTGGTCGACCTTTTCACGGACGAACAACCTGTGAGACATGCCTTTCTTCATGACTTCCTTGGGGATAAAGGCCTTGAGGATAGGTTCAAGGACCTTGAAGCCCCTGGCAATGTTGACATAACAAATCATCTTGATGTTGGTGAAAATCAGCTTGACCCAGGGGTGGTAGTCAGACTTGTCGAGGCATCCGAAAGACTGTCCAAAAGCGAGATCACCAATAATGTCAAAGGTGGTGTAGTTGTACCACGCCACGACATCAACAGGGCCCTTGCTGCAGATACCGTGGAGTCGCTCGATCAGGAGGTCAATGTAGCTCTTGATGATGGGCTGCTGCTCCTGCATGCTCTTGGCAGAGAAGCCGTTGGACAGGATGCGGCGGTAGCGGGAGTGGTCCTCGCGGTTGGCCGAGATGATGTCCATGTGGTGCTTGTCGATGAAGTCTGGGTCTTTGGCGTTCTCCTCGGTCTTGCCCTTGCGGTGGCCCATGATCTCCTTCATTGCGTCCGGGTGTTGGAAGGAGAGCTCGTTGGGCGAGACGCGAATGATCTCGGCGTCGTAGTACTGATGGAGGGCAAGGATCTCCTTGTGCGTCTGGCCGCGGGCACCCATCAATGCGTAGGGGATACGGGTGGCGGCCCATAGCTTGGGGCCTGGGTACTTGCAGAGAGGATGGAGTGTCACGTTGTAGATTATTTGAAGGAGGAGACCGACAACGACCTGCGAGCGTTAGGAACGCGCTCAGCTCTGTGGTTGTAAAAGAGAGAACAGGCTATGAGATTAGCATGCTTAGAGAGACGTCGACTTACTAGTGAAAGTTAGGAACGCGCTCAGCTCTGTGGTTGTAAAAGAGAGAACAGGCTATGAGATTAGCATGCTTAGAGAGACGTCGACTTACTAGTGAAATTGCTACTAGAGGCCATAGGATAAAAGGCGAGGGCCTTGAGCTCCCGAGTTGACTTTCTGACAGCATCTTGGTCGCGCCTTTTCTGAGTTGAGTGTATAGAAGAGAAGAGAAGTCGCCACGCAATCTGTAAAGTATAGCCCAGTTCCCGTCGCTGGACCCTGTGGGAGGTTTCAGAGAGAAGAGCAGTAGAGTATGGTGATGGAGTTCTATCAAAATCTCAAACACGCAGGGCATTGGAGATTCTTATATGCCACTCGGGCCGCCTTCGTTGACAAGAACTTCAAAGTGTTGCAGTACGACATGACAGTATAACCCTCAGATCCCTACAGATTACAACGTCACAATGTTTACTATACACTCACCGGTCATTGGCAACGCATGGTATCCGCAGGCCAGGCCATTGGCAGGCAAAACTTCAAACAAGGCGCAGGTTCTTTCTTTTCCCCCCTCCCCCCTCCATCCCCACGCGGAGCCGTCAAGAGACCGTCTTGCATAATGCAACGAGACGCTCAATGTACAATGGTGAATGGGCAACCTCCGCGCCTGTCAGTACGCGAGAGGGCCATCTTCGCTACGCACTCACACGAATGCGAGGTAGGCTAATGTCAGCGCCAGCGACCACGGCCCGCCGCGCGTCATAGTTCCCCGGCATGGGTGATCGACTAGTGCCCATCTACAATCTACCACTAGGAAGCCAACCTTACTCGTCGGAACTTATTATTCGTCCACTCTTTTTGAGAGCGAGAGGAGGCTTGGAAGGCCATGTCGTTCCCGCCTGGAAACCTGTCGGTAGTCGACGTGTTGCAGGGAGGGGCGGGTGAGAAACGGGTATGCCTGATCCTTCCCGCATCGTGCTACTGTTGCCCCCCATGGTTTTACGATGAGTATCATGACAAGTCGTCTCTTTCTAGAGAGGGCAGTTCGGCTCCGAGACTCGTAAACTCTATGACACTGATAATTCTGGGGCACTGGGGCTCAAGTTGAGTTACTGGAGTCAGTGGTCTGTGGGCCACCGAGTTCATCTTGGCACGGGGATCTGGACCGGCAGCGCTTGCCGGGGTATGAAGTCAGTCTAAGATGTTAGTCGACCGTCCAAGAACTTTTCGAGGCACTGACAGGTTTTTTTTCCTCTCTTGACAAGTTGACACACAGCGACACGGATATGCACGACGTTGCCATGCTTCGACGTTGGACGTTGCACCGCAGTGGCGTTTCCATTGTTTCCAAGAGTGCAGAGATTGTCTCAGAAGCGACACCACGCACGCGCAGTCCCGCCTATGCACCTCTGCGCTCTCTCGTTCGAACGGGCAGATGAGCGGGCATATGGCGTTGTCCCGGGCCCCGAGAAGCGGCATCCCTGCTGCTCGCCCGTTTTCGCTCTTCGTCCATTGTCCGCGTCTTGGCCCGCCTCAAGTCCGCAACGGGCGGGGATGAACTTGTAAACCATGGCACGGTGACACAAAAGGCGGATATCTTCTCTGAGATTTGGGTGTGGTTGGGGGCCAAAAACCTGCCGAAGACCTCGCGGTCCCCCGACTTTTTTTTGAACCTTGGTCTCTGGAACTCCGCCGTTTCTTTTTGCTGCGCCGCCGGACGGACGGCGAGGGCACGGCTGCTTCTGCTTACTCTTACGGCGCCGGCTTTTGGAAGCCTTCTCCGGAGCGATTGTACAGTCAGATATCATCAGAAGGCGGACGGCCGATGTGACAAACGCTAATCTGCTGACAATTTCATTCCCCCGAACCGGTGGAGGATAGCTATATCTCCGTACCATCGGCGGAGTGTTAGGCAAAGGCAGCTTCTTTCTGACACTTTGCGAGATGGTGTGGTGGTCGCGTATTGTTCCCCCCTCATCAACGTGAGGGTGTGGGAGGGTTGAATGGGCAGTAATTAGCGGTCCGATCATTGGGCTCAACACAGGGACGTTCGTTTCATCTGCCAAAGAACTCTCAAAGTCGGTCGAACTACACTTCAGTGCTCTAGTATGAGATTTTGCTTCGCCCAACATACTTGACGCCGAGGAACTTCACAAATTCCTGACTCAAAGTCTCAACGTGATACGGCGACGAGAACTGTAAGCAACTCGGGCAAAGGATACCGAAATCACGATGAATCTCTCTACCTCATGTTAATACGGAAGACCCCTCGCCCATTCAATAGAGATTGCCCAAGTCACATTTGATTTCTTCGTTGAAGCCAGCATATCCCAATGCAACTTGACTGCTGCCGGAATAAACACAGCCATCTTTGCTGAGCTCTCGAACAACCTGGCAATATCTTGTCGAAGACTCTTTCATTCTCTCTGTTGGGCAGGAATCCGTAAGTGACGTGCGAGCGAGTGGTCTACGATAACCGACACGATGCAAGATGTCAATGCCAGCCTGCCCAAGCTTGTCAACTGATCGTCCATCTTGCATCGGCCCTGGCGCAAGTCGGCTCCGAATGATACCCCCACCTGCCGGCACGGTGAAGCAAGTGCGGCTTGAAGCTATCTTGATTCGATGAGATATAAAATGGCCTGACTATGACGATGTCCTACATATCGCGAGGTGCTGCCCTCTTCTGTCAAGAGCTCGGCGTATTTTATAGGCTTGGCAGCTCCCTCTTCTGCTACTCGAAAGACGGCCTGATCAAAAACCGTTGTTGTGTAACTCACATGCACTCTTGTAGCTTTTTGCCTGATTAGGTGGCTTGCATGGCTGAGAGTCCAACAGCAAGACATCATGAATCGCCTAAATGACTATTCTCGAGATGCAAAAAAAGAGGGAATGAATAGGTCGGATGGTTTGACTGATGCTGCTTATTTTCGCAGACATTTCGCATTGAATACGATGCTGCAAAATTGCGGGCAGAGACGGCTTATGCGTTCGAACCGGCAGGTCATCCCGAAGGGAGGCCACGCCGAGGCGCCGAGGCGAGGCATCCGAGATCGGGCCACGGAGACAGGGGACCGATCGGGATCCCCACAGTACAAAACTATCGGAGCGTCACCGGCTTACTCCCGTCCGGACCGAGACTCGTACTACTTCACCCAAGGCCTTTTCAGTTCTTTCTTTCTAACAGAAGAAGATTCGAGGATTCGTTTGACAGAGGACCATCAGAAAGAATTACTCTCTTCTCGAATTCTCAAGCAATCACTCATTGACAGTCCATCGCATCCGCAACCAACATGGCCTTCACAGTCCTCTCAGACAACAACGTCAAGCAGCTCTTCCAGGGCTTCGGCCCAGAAGACGTGGCCCTAATGTCCGACGTCCTCACCGACGCATTCCTCTCCTATTCCGTCGGCCCCGAAGCGCAGTACCAGCCCCACCGCGCCGCCGTCGTCAGGCCCGACGGCACCACCGGCCTCTTCATGCCGGCCACGATGGAAGGCGGCATGTCCGTCAAGATCGTGGGCCTCCCGCCGCCCAACTCTGCGACTACCGACCTCCGCTGCGTCCTCACGATCTGCGACGGCACCGGCAAGGCTGTAGGGATCATCAACGCCGAGGAACTCACGGCGTTCCGGACCTCGCTCGGCTCTATCTTGCTGTATAGGTACCGCCAGGCGACGGCAAACATCGTAGTCTTTGGCGCCGGTAAGCAGGCGCTGTGGCATCTTCGACTAGCTCTCGTCCTCCGCGGGAAGGACATCAAGACCATCACCATCGTGAACCGCTCAAAGGAGCGCCCGGCGAAGCTCATCGAGCGGCTTCAGGCCATGAGCAAGGCCAGCGGAGTGGGCAACACCGACTCGGTGACCTTCACCGTCACTGAAGCGACACCGGACAGCGCACCAGGCAACGCCGAGCTGCGCTCCGCCGTGGAAGAAAGCGACGTCATCTTCTGCACCACGCCGTCCACGCAGCGCATATTCCCGGCCGAGTGGCTGACCTCGGAGCGCGGCTCGGCCAAGGCGCGGTATATCTCGGCCATCGGATCGTACAAGCTCAACATGAAGGAGCTTGATCCGGAATTCCTCCGCGCTGTCGTCGACACGCCTCTCGGAGCCTTCACTTCCGCTGGGGGCGGGGCCAAGAAGGACGGCGTCATCTTTGTAGACAGCCGCGAGGCGTGTTTCTTGGAGGCTGGCGAAGTGGTGGAGGCCAAGATCCCCGCTGAGAAGATTGTCGAGGTGGGTGAGTTTACTGACAAGCTTCGCAAGGCGGATGAGGGTGAGGCGGGGTTGCTGCGGGAGTGGCTTGAGAAGGGGTTGATTGTGTACAAGAGTGTCGGTATTGGTATCATGGACTTGTCTCTGGGCAAGGTCATTCTCGAGTTGGCGGCGAAGCACAAGGTTGGCACGATATTGCCAGAGTTCTAAGTTGTTTTCAGATATTAAATACAATAGAGTCTCAAATAGTCCGTAGTGTACTTCAAGTTCCTCAACCGTAATCGTGGCGGTGAGCTTCAGTCTTCAACTACCTGAATCCCTCTGTGACGTTAGGTACGTTGTTGCCATGTTTTGCTCATCTCCTCCAGGCTATGTATGGGCTCTCCTTTCAAGGAGTCAAGGTAAAGAGAAGCTAGAGGTGCAGGCTTAGTATTTATACAAGAAAACCTATTGCTCATCGAGCGGATGTAAAAGGCAGCCATAAATTATTGGAGACAATGCTTCTTAACTGCCGGGCATAAGGAAGGTACCAGGTTCCTCCGTACAGCGTCTTAGACTATCACATAACGTTGAGTCCAGATCAGAAACACCGACGGCTCATATACCGAGAGTACCACAATCG
This sequence comes from Colletotrichum scovillei, assembly GCF_011075155.1. Classification (NCBI taxonomy): domain Eukaryota; kingdom Fungi; phylum Ascomycota; class Sordariomycetes; order Glomerellales; family Glomerellaceae; genus Colletotrichum; species Colletotrichum scovillei. The sequence continues at coordinate 3,100,085 of NW_023336262.1, forward strand.
CGTCTGCGATGTGACCATCCACGAATGGGCCTCCTGATTGTTTTTTATTCTCCTGGTGACCAAAGAGGAGCCACATAACGTACCTAGATGTTCAATTAGCTACACCCTCTTCTCTCTATGAAGCATGGGCGGTTCTCGTCAACGTATTCGTTAACGAATCGAATGGGCGAGATGAGTAAACACCAAGGATATATATTTGAATTAAAGACTTATTCAAACTATCTCTTTAAATAAAATACGTTTATTCCAATCGTTTTTGTTAAGCGTAGTTGATGGTCCTTGACGTATTCGCAACCGAACAAAGGCGACATAATAAGTCGTGAAAGAAGATGAACGTACTATATGCAAGTTGATGAAAGAGGTTCCTATACCAGATATAGTCACTTTATCAACAAGGACAACATGTTCGTCGCCATTCGCTGTCAGCACAAGGTCGCCTCAAAATGTCTGCCGCACACGGTCACTCATTTCAATCATGGATTAAGTAGATCAAACCAATTGCGACTTATCAACACTCTAACAAGATTCTATCGAGGTGCCAAGACCCCTTGACCAGGGTTATCTTTCCATCAATCGCTGGGATAAAACTTTCAGAGGCAGATGGGCTCAAGTTTTATGAGACACTTCAAAATCAACGAGCAGGAATCGTGTAAATTACTCAAAATCGATTCCAGGACTCTCAAAAGTCTAGCCATCTATCAAGACTCAGCGTCCATCTACTGGATGCTTCTCTCTCAACCTCGAGGCGGTGGTCTATATATCTGTCTTGTCTGGGTTCTACGCAGACTACTATTTCCTCATCTCGTCTCTTATCTATACCCCCTTGCATCATCAATTTTCCTTCTAATATCAGAGCTTCGCGCCCTCCTTCTTCCGACCATGTAGTCAATGCTTCCTCCGCGGCGCCCGGTGGTACTGATTCGCCCACTTAATCCTCACCCCAATCTCGTCCGCAATCTTATACACGAAATTCGGCTCCCGCAAAAACTGCCTCGCCACAAACACCGCGTCCGCCTGCGTCACCTGCCCGTGCTCCTCGTCCACCTCCAGCGTCGCCGCATTCCCCTGATCAACACCATTATGCCCATTCGCCTCCGCGGAACCAGAGCCCCGGGCCTGCACGATGCTCCGCGCCATCTCGCCGCTCGAAATCATGCCCACGGCGCCGATGAACAGCTTCTTCCCCTCCGCGGCCAGCGCCTCGCGGATCTTGCCCGCGATGCTGACCTGGTAGTACGGCGAGATCTCAATCTTTTGCGCCTCGTTGTTGCCGCCGGAGGAGACGTCGAGCAGATCGACGCCGGCTTCGGGGAGGAGCTTGGCGAGCTTGATGGAGTCCTCGACCACCCACGAGGGCTTGCCGTCGTACTCCATCCACTCCGTCGCCGAGATGCGCAGGAAGAGCGGCATGCCGGACGGGATGACGTCGCGGACGGCCTTGATGACTTCGAAGAGGATGCGGGTGCGGTTCTCGAAGCTGCCGCCGTACTTGTCGGTGCGTTGCTGGAGTTATGTTAGTATTTTCTGTGCCGCATTATCTCATTATGGGGGGTCAGAACTTACGTTGGTCAGAGGAGAGAGGAACTGCGTAATCAAGTAGCCGTGCGCGCCGTGAATCTCAATGACATCGACACCCGCCTCGACAGCCCTCTTCGCAGACTCGGCAAAGGCCTTCACCACGCCCTGAATTTCCTCAACAGTCAACTCCCGTGGCGTAGCCCATCCTTCGGTAAACGGAATCGAGCTCGGCGCAACACAGTCATCAGGCCACCCGCCCTCGCTCTCCAGCGCAAGAGCTTTGCCCTTGGTCTCCGTAATCCACGGCGCCAAAGTGCTCGCCTTGCGGCCGGCATGAGCAAGCTGGATCCCCACAGCCTGGTTCTGTGAATGGATGAAATCAACCACGCGCTTCAGCGGCGCGACCTGGGAGTCCTGCCACAGACCGACGTCCTCAGGGGAGATGCGGCCGCGGGCCTCGACGCCCGTGGCCTCGATGATGGTCAGCGCCGCGCCGTGCAGGGCGAACTGGCCTAGGTGGACGAGGTGGTAGTCCGTCATGTGGCCATTGTCGGCGGAGTACTGGCACATGGGCGAGACCCAGATGCGGTTGTTGAGGGTCAGGTCGCGGATCTGGAGGGGCTGGAAGAGCGTCGGGGCGGCGGGGACGTCGACGGGGGTGCCGGCGGGGGGCTCCTGGGCCGGGGTGTAAAACGGCACGCCTGGGGCGGCCTTGTTGGCGGTGCCGGTCATGGTCGTCGTCCGGGGGGTTAATGTTCTTTTGCCTGGGTAGAGGAGACCAGAGACGAGGGTGGTTGTGCGGGGATAAGGTGCCGTGTTTTGCGGCGTTTTCTGGCGATGCTTCGTTTGGAAGCGGAGGGGGTGGGACGTTTGGCCAGTGGTTTCGAGTTGATGAACTGTTGACAGGCAAGCGGGCAGAAAGACAGATCTGAGAAGGGTCGTCAAGGGGTTTTATCTACAAGGCTAAAAGCGCCGGATCGAACCCCGGGAACCTATATTCCGTGTCGTCACAGCAGTCGAGTGAGACTTGTCCTGATTTGTAAAGCTGTCGATGCGGGCAGTGGGCAGGGTAAGGTCGGTTGGTAACAAACACCTCGGCATCTAGAAGGCGATATGGAGCATGGCGAGCAACAAATCAAACGGCTATTGGATCGAAACCTCTATCTCTAGGCTCAATGCTCCAGGACAGTGGGGGTGTCTATTGAAGCAACATGTTTAGCAACAAAGTCGATTTATCAGCGCGGTCTAAAGTGCGTCCATCTCAAAGCCCGCGGTGTTTCCTACCTTATCCGACGAAACGCCCTACCAAGACGCCCTAAAGCCCACCTTCTGAACAGCGATTGAATTTTAGTAGGTATGTTGCTCTTTCCTCAATGAAGTCATCTTATGCTTGCTGAGTAATTGCAGAATGCCATGCGTCAGTCCTGCTGCACTCTGCAGGTCCTCACCTCGCTCCTTCCTGTTGGACGGGAATAAGTTTGAATCGAAAACGGCCTTAGTCCGGAGTGGGTCCACCCCGAGTGGCGTCATTCCGACTTGTTCCCCCCTCCCCTTCCTCTCCGTGGCACCGAATCGGCAGCCGTCCAACACCACCCCAACCTACCCCTCTATCCCTCTCCCCTTACCGGCCCTCGCCAAGTAGCGAGCCGAGTTTCTGGTTAATGAAGCGCCGTTTCTTTCTCGAAGCCTTCTGCAAAGACTAGCTCACCCGGCAGCGGGGGTTTCAACTTTGCAAAGTGTCACTATTGACTAGGACATGCGACCAAGTACAGCGCCCCAGGTCGCATCCGAATGCTTATGCCTGTAGGTAAAACCGACGTCCCTTGCTCATGTCACCCACAAACCCGTTGGCAACGACCCCAAACTCGGTAGCCCAGTATTCGTCTGTCGGAATGGCTTCAATTGTGCCACATTCCTTCTGCTACCTTACACAATCACCATAGTACGAGAGTGCGACGAGAGTGTTTGAACCTTGCAATTTCATGTATTCATGAACATACTACATTAGACCATGGCCCGTTAAGGGGCTCTTTGAGTCTATATCCGTTCAGGACCCATCCCTGAAAGCGGTATCTGTTGAATTCCTTACTTTTCCCTGAGTCCCAAACCCGCTTGCAAAACGCCGTGGAGATGTGTTGAAAAAAGAACGCCTATGTTGAATTTGCCCGTAACCTTCCCCTGTTTTTCCGGTCATCCCCGCGGGTATTGCCACGTCATTGTCTGTTGAAAAGACTTATCGATCCCACCCAACACCTAAATCACACTCATGTACACCGCATCAACTGCCCAAACTTAGTTGGAGTACTTCTGGCGGAAGTACTTGGCAGCGTTGACCATGTTGACCAGAGCGGCCTTGGTCTCAGCCCACTGGCGGGTCTTCAGACCGCAGTCGGGGTTGATCCAGAGCTGCTCAGGGCGAAGACCGTTGTTAAGCATCTCCTCGATGCGGGTCTTGATCTCCTCCTCTGAGGGAACACGGGGGGAGTGGATGTCGTAGACACCAGGTCCGATGTGGCGGGGGTAGGCCTTGTCCTCGAAGACACGGAGGAGCTTGGCGTCAGACTTGCTGTTCTCGATGGACAGGACATCGGCATCCAGCGCGGCAATGGCGTGGAAGAAGTCCTGGAACTCGGAGTAGCAGAAGTGGGAGTGAATCTGGGTGGAGTCCTCAACACCGGCGGTCGACAGCTTGAAGGAGTCGACGGCCCACTTGAGGTAAGCCTCACGCTCGGAGCCGGTGCGGAGGGGAAGACCCTCACGGAGGGCGGGCTCATCGACCTGGATGACGTAGATGCCAGCGGCCTCGAGGTCGACGACCTCGTCGCGGAGGGCCAGAGCAAGCTGCTGGGCCTGGACGGACTGGTGAACGTCGTCACGGGGGAAAGACCAGCGCAAGCAGGTGATGGGGCCGGTAAGCATGCCCTTCATGGGGCGAGCAGAGTTGGCAGCGGCGTACTTGGACTCCTTGACGGTCATGGGCTCGTTGTTGCGGCGAGAGATATCACCGACAACGATGGGGGGACGGACGCAGCGAGAGCCGTAAGACTGAACCCAGGCGTGGGTGGTGAAGACGTAACCGTCCATGCGCTCACCGAAGTACTGGACCATGTCGTTACGCTCGGGCTCACCGTGGACGAGGACGTCCAGGTCAAGCTCGTTCTGGATCTTGATGGTCTCCTCAATCTCCTTCTCGATGAACTTCTCGTACTCTTGGGCAGTGATCTCGCCCTTGGTGAACTTGTTGCGCTGGATACGGATCTCCTTGGTCTGGGGGAAGGAGCCGATGGTGGTGGTGGGGAAGAGGGGAAGCTTCAGGTGCTTGCGCTGAGCCTCAATACGGGTAGGGAACTCAGACTTGCGGTTGTGCATGGCCTCAGTGACCTCAGACTGGCGCTTCTTGACGTTGGGGTCGTTGGTGCGGGCAGAGGTGGCGCGGGACTGGATGTCCTTGGCGTTCTCATCGAGCTTGGCCTGGACGGAGGCAGCATCGGTGATGGCCTTAGCAATGGTGGCAACCTCAGAGGCCTTCTCGGAGGCAAAGGAGAACCAGCGGTAGACCTCCTCGGGGAGCTTCTTCTCGGAGGCGAGAGTGTGGGGGGTGTGGAGGAGGGAGCTGGAGGTGGAGACGATGACACGGTCCTCGCCGACCTTGGCGATGGCCTGCTTGACGGTGTCAATGGCACGCTGGAAGTTGGTCTTCCAGATGTTACGGCCGTCGACGACACCGGCAGAGAAGATCTGCTTGGGGCCGAGCTTCTCGAGGACGGGGCCGAGCTGCTCAGGGTTGCGGACAAGGTCGACGTGGAGACCGTAGACGTTGCTGATGGCGGGGAGAACATCGAAGTTGTGGACGATGTCACCGAAGTAGGTGGCAAGGACAAGGTTGGGGAGGCCAGCACCAACAAGCTGCTCGTAGGCGGGCTTGAAGGCGTCCTTGGACTTCTGGGGAAGGTCGTAGACCAGGATGGGCTCGTCAATCTGGACGGTCTCGGCACCGGCAGCCTTGAGCTGCTTCAGGAGCTCGACGTAGACGGGGACGAGCTTGTCGAGGAGGGAGATGGGGTCAACGGACTGGCCACGGTCGGGCTTGCCGAGGTGGAGGAAGGAGACGGGTCCGAGAAGGACGGGGCGGGTGGTGATGCCAGCGGCCTTGGCCTCGTTGAACTCGCGAACGGGCTTGGGGTCGGAAGCGAGCTTGAAGGTCTGGCCATCCTGAAGGGTAGGCTTAACGTAGTGGTAGTTGGAGTCAAACCACTTGACCATTTCCTGTTGATGGACCCATTAGCACATGGTCCAAGCTTTTTTGGATTTTTTTTCTGTGTCGGTTTTTGCCAACAGCTCAATTGTTTGAGCGGGGGCGGGGGCGGGGCTTACCAGAGAGGGAACGTCGATGCCATCCTTCTGGTGGCCACGGCCCATGGCGAAGTACTCGTCAATGGGCTCGAGCTTGGTCTCGGCATAACGGGGAGGGACAGCCTGTTTGTTTCGTAAGCTTGTGATTCTATGTGGTATTGTCATGGATGTAGGAGGGGGGGACGTGAGTCACGTACGTTGAAGAGCTGAATGTGGTCGAGGACGTGGTCGTAGTGAGCAAAGTCGTTGCTGGGAATGATGTCGACACCGGCATCCTTCTGGATCTGCCAGTGAGCAAGACGAAGTCTCTTGCCCTCAGCGAGGAGCTCATCGCGGGAGAGCTTGCCGCCCCAGTAGGCCTCGTTGGCCTTCTTGAGGTCACGGTTCACACCCATGCGGGGGAAACCAAGGACCGATGACTGAACCATCTTGAATGCTGTTGCTTGTCTGTGCAAAGTATTCAAATGTGACTGAAATGTGCGTTGTGTAAAATTACCTCGCCGACAAGAAGCAAGGTAAGGAAGAAAGAATTTGGAAGACAGGTCGGTTGAGGAGGGGAGGAGGAAGAAGGGAAGAGTGAAACGGATGGGAAGAAGGCGGAGGAGGGGTTAATAGAAGTAGTCGGACGGACAGGCGAGGAGGGTGAGAAAAAAAAAAAAAAACTCTACCAGGTAGGTGGCCGAGTCGGTCGGTGAATTGGGCAATTGCGTGCGAAGGTACGACGGAAGATGAGGAGGGGAGCAACAGCACAGCAATGGAAGCTCAGTGGCTGGGGTGACGGGTCCCGGGTCCAGTCAATTGAGAGCGAAGTCGGCTTTGGATCTTCTGTTTCCCTTTGGTTCCCTTTGGGATTTCCCTTTTCCCTTTTCCCACCATACGGAGACCTTACGGAGACATAAGGTACACACTACGGATACCCTACGATCAGCCATTGACCCGGTGATTTTGTCTCTATCTGCTTGATTTACGAATTTTCTGCCTATGCCTCTCCCTCGATTTCCTTTCCTTTCCTTTCCTTTCCTTCCTTCCTAACTTTCTAAGCTCCTCCCTCCTCTGCCTAGTATGGTCAATGGTGGTATCATGGTCGTTCCTACCTACCCCTCCATTGCGTATGCCTGGTGCTTGCCCAGGAAAGAAAAAAAAATGAGGCGAGAATTCTTTTCCCACCATGGTCCCTTAGCGTTAAGGTGGGGTAGTTTTGCAAGGGAAGGAGGGGTTGTCGCAGATTGCCCTTGAGATACTGCCCTCTGACACGCCCTGAGAATGCAGCGTGGCGTGAAGCTGGAGACTCGATTGGGGAAAGGTCTTTGGACGCATCCACCCAAGCAAGAAACATTTCTGGGCTGCTGATGGCGGGGTACAACAATTGAACAATGTCACTACCTTACCGTGAGCTATCAGTAGCTATCGTGTTTGACTAGGAGTTCCCAGCGGCAACACACGAGCCACCCATTGTTCTCTGTTAGTGCCCCTCGGTTCCGCACCTGAGAGGCAACGTACACAGTAAGACTGGACCCGAGTTGTCACCGTCACTTTGCGTTGCGCTGCGTTGAATGATTATCATCTTCTTCTGCCTTCCATTTTGCAAGCTGACGTGCCGTGCCTCCCTCGCTTGTTCACCCATTGCGTCGGTGTGCCTGAGGATAATGGCCCGAATGGTCTAGAATCTGAGACTACTGGCTGTACGTGCCTGTTGATGCATGAGACGACAACTCCAACATTGCCTGAGCTAAGGTAAGCGCTTTAGGGCAGGGCAAAAAGGCAAGTTGAGATTGTCCATGTACATGACAAGTTTGGCAAATGTGAGAATAGCAACCCAAAGTCAAAACAATAAGACGGGAACCTGCGAGCACAAGAAACTCAAGAAGGAGGGGCAGACGTTTCCCTATTGGCTGAATCCTACTGGAGTGCGGCAGGAACGCAGGGGACCTGCCTCGATATGGAAGGGCGGTGTGGGAAGTCGGGGAATGCACCTCCAGCCTGCGTGCCTGCTCGTTCCTGCTCGTGCGGCGTGCGTGCCTGCTGTGCCTGCCTGTCTGTCGTGAGAAGTTGAGAATATCCGTCGGTACGTATAGAAATTCGAGCCTGAGGGAAAGAACGTTTTCTCATCTTCTTACCTTAACGCCTTGGGCTTATCGTGCTCGATGCTGCCCGCGGCACGTGCGCGCTCGATGCTTTGCCTCAGGTACGAAAGTAATCCACTCGAGCTTGCCTGGTCCCATTTTTGTCGCTATCATCTCTTTTCATTCGCTCAACCCACCGCCTTACTGGAGCCGCCGCACCTTTTTTTCTTCCCCTTGCTTGAAGCTGCTTGTCGGAGACGTGCTAGGGTGACCTTACTCGAGCGTGTTGAGCTCTGCGCGCTTCAGGAACCTCCGCCTCGGATTCCATGGACATCCTCACCGGTGTTGACGACCCCTTCTCGACTCTCGCGGCTTCACTAGCTGCGCTGAGTTGTCACCTTGTCTTGCTCTGTTGAGAAACTGATGCATGTTGCATTCCTGAGTTGTCTACTTCTGTCAATCAATGTCTCACCCTCACGCGTCAACTGTCTCCCTCGATTGGACGAGTCTTTCCTCCTTCAACTGAGGCCATGACGGCAATTGCAGGTCAAACGTCGAGACCGCCTCGAAGCTGTTCTAGCTCTCGCATTGTTTCTTTTTCCTCGACAACGGTAGCCAATAGTGAATCAGCCGCCACTCGTCACCGCTTCTTATAACGGCCTCCCTCGATGCACCAAGATTCAAGACAGACTATGCCAGTCTGGACCGACAATCGTGTCGCTCGCTTTGATAGTCGTAGAAGCAGTTGAAGCTTCCGACGTCGACTATTTCGTGATCACCAACGCTGCTCATCCGCTAACATCAGAGCGGCGTGGGGCCTTCACACGGCCGCCATCAACGCATTTTTCGATTCTGGGGCAGTCCGCAATGGCGTGATCGGCGGCAAAAAAAGATCCAGGATCCAGTCAGTCAGTCTGGGACCTCTGGGTGACTGGCACGAATGGCACCGACTGCCAACTGGGTCTATGGCCTGCCTCTAGGCTCTTTTCACTGGAGCAGGTTGGAGCACACTGGAGCAGGAGACTGGAAGCATGGAGCACGCAGAAAAATCCGCGCAAAACCCTCCCAGCGAACTACCCTGGCTCCCGGTTCTTCCTCTTGTTACGGGTCGGGGTCTCATTCTCGAATCTCGAATTCTCAAACCCCTACCGCCAACCCCCACCTCTCCATACCCGTACATCGGAGCCAGCACGCGCCGATATTGCAGGTTGAGAATGGCCGGGCTTTTCAATGGGCACCGCCTCCAACGCTGCCGCCCGGCCTGGCCACAATATGCCCTGTGCTCGACCAAGCAAGCCTCCTTGGCCCCCTTACCAAGGGCAGCGGGCTCAAGGAGACTTTTTAGACTCTTTTTCGCGGGTCGCCTAGCGTCGAATCCGGCCGAGACCCAGTTTCAAGTCTCCGACTCTGCACCTCGTATTATACGGGCCTTCACTTTTTCCATAACCTCTTCCAGACTCTCAACTCCACGACTGAAACCAAACGTCCCATGGTAGCGATATAGGTGCCCGGGCCTTAGCATCCCGTCTTTCTCCTCCATGAGCAGCAGGATTTTCCCGCCCGCGTTGCACTGCCTCGACGATCCAAGCAGCATCAGACGGACACTTGGGTCTTGGAATGCAACAACGCGGCGGCGCAGTCATCTTTTGATTCCTCGAGCTTGGAATGCCGTCAATGCCAGCTACGAAAGCTAGTGCTTTGGGCCATTGCAGTGTCCCCCTTTGCAATGACGCTGGCTGGCGATGCCTTCAGCCACGATCACTAGCCAAGTTCAACAGGGTTAAGCAATCGCGATGAGCCTACCAGAGCGAGTATTCCCCGCGCGACAGTCCGGGATAATGGGTGGCACCGAAACATGATCCTTCTTGTGGGCTTGTCTAGCTTGTTTACTGGCCACAAATGACAAGGAAACGACGATTCAAGACGCCTCATGTTTTCATCCGACACAAGACGCTCATCCCAAGGCATCAGTTGAACTGCCTTTTTTTGCCGTGTATATAAAAAAAGGACGACGCCACCAAAAATAGGAGATCAAGAAACCATCGTTGCACTGTCTGAGGGTAGCTTGAGAGATTATCGAGCACCTTGACTTACCAAAAAAATCTCGCCAAACCTTTGATTGCGACTCCGAGCCAGGTGTAAGTAGGAGATCGCCTGCACAGACGAGACAGTTCATGACAGGGCTCGGCGGGAACGTCAAGAACTGCATCCAAGCACCGCACCCCGGTCCTATATCAGCCACGGCTAAGATGCCCCAAGCTTCCGCTACAGCCGTGTCCCACGAGAACACAGCCAACAACCCTGTCGCCTGAGGCAGTTGAGGGAGCACTTCGCGCGGCACGACTCCCACACCAATGCACTCAGTGCGTTTGACAATGACGTTTGAAACCAACACCCCTACCATCCCAAGCAGCATCATCTCGTCTTTGACGTGAATCGCTGCTCCATATCAGCATTCTGTTAAGCTGAAGATGCAGCAAGAGTCCCAGCAACTCCCGACAAGCCCCAGCAAAGCCCTGGCTGAGCACCGAGCCAGCCACACCCTTATACCCTCCTTTCTGAAACTGGCTTAACAACAATTATCACGTATAAGCTTATTCACACACTGCACTTGGCAGACGACACAGGGGCCATGGTGTTAGGGAAGCTCGTGTGTGACCATGTAGTTCCCCATATCTGCGGCACCTCTACCCTGCCAAAGTTGCATCCAGACTTGGAGCAATTGATAATGAAGAGCGTCCTCAGATCCATCTAGGACTAGTTCTGGTGAGCTCTCTCTTTTCTCTTCTCAAGCTCTCTGGGAGAGTCAAAGGAACAAACGAAGTCAACGGCCTTTCATTATTAGTATGCTCTGGGTTTTCTGGATTCTTCAAATTTTCTAGTACTTTCATCTACTTTACTTTCTCGTCCAGAGCTGGCTCTTATACCAAGTGCTGGAACACTATCTTCACAATGGCACCAATGACTAGACCACAGGGCATCTTCCACAGACCATCGGCGTCAAATGTGTAAGTCTCCTGCAATACGTCAATGACCCTCAACCTGGTCTAACCTTCTCTTTCACAGATCATCACACGAAGATGATAACCTGGCGCGCGTATTCGTCGGTCGAGGCGAGAAGATGAAGGAATTCCGTATCAACAAGCAGAAGCTCAGCAACGCTGCCCCTTTTTTCGAGGATCAGCTGGACGCTACACCAGCTGGCGTCAAGGTGACGCCGAACCAGACACCAGTGCCGGTATGGTTGCCGCAACAAAAGTCGACTATCCGCCTTCCCAACGAATCCGCCTCCATGTTCGAGCTCTTCGTAGTATGGCTGCATCAAAGAGACGGCTTCCGCAGACACCTCGACGAGATGATCACTCTCGTCAGTGATGCCCCTGGCGTACCGTGCCAACGACTTCACTGGGCTCTGGTCCGCCTTCACATCTTCGCTGCTCGGCTCGATCTGCATCACCTGCAAGACCTCGCGATTGATGCCTTGCAAGACATCTACCTCCGCTGCGACTGGGATGTCACACCTCGCTTCGTCCAATACGTTTACGGCCAGTGCGATGCCGAGTCTTCGATGCGAATTCGGAGGTGGACCGTAGCGATGGTGGCCTGGTCCGTTGCTGGAGGTTCGTCGTCAATCGTGAAGGACGATGGCGGGCTCGAAAGGTTTCAGGAGATGTTTGAACGCTTCCCCGACTTCGCTACCGAGTTCACCTCGCACCTGCGCAAAATGAAGTCGAGCAAGCTGGACACACGCATCAAGAACCCTCAACTGCGCATCCCGGCTAACAAGCTTCGTAACGAAGAGCGCCAGTTCGGTTTCCGGCAATGCTCATTCCACAGCCATCGGGCTGCCGTTGGCGAGCGTAGATGTCCTCACACCACGGCCAGCAGGGAGCTGGATAACTTTCTGCTTGTGCCGTTGGTAATGGAGGTCGCCCCAGAACCAAGCCGTGGCCATTCCCGTCGCGATATGCGGATACCACAACCACCTTTCCGCCGAGAGCGGATACCTTACACCGCGCAGGTGTTTTAAATGGACTGTGAACATCGCCAACCTCCACGGGTGGAGGGTGCCCCGTCTAGTTCGGCGGAAAACCAAACTTATAAAGACACACACCAAAATTCTAATTCTTCAACTCGTCATTCGAAATAACCTCTTCCTCTTCACAGGTCCTCGGACTCGGTCCTTCTAGGGACCGGGCATCCATGAGCCATGAAGACACCGAAACCGTCTTTCGGCTTCGATGCCTGGCGGAAGGCGACGCGACTGCGTCCCGCGTCGGCAAGCTCAAAAACGAAGCTACCGCTGCCGTCGCACTGGCCGAGGTCGATAGACTGCGTTCCAGGCTTGACCAGGACGGTGCTCAGAAGATTCTGCTTCTGTCGTACGGAATCGTCCCCTTCGTAGCTGGGGACGCGGAAGACGCGCATCGTGGTGGCGCCCTCGCGCTGGATCAGCTCCCAGCTTTCCGAGTCCTCGGGCATGGTGAAGAGGAGGCGGCACTCGGTCGATTCCTGTTGCCCCTGGACGCCGCCAAACGTGACGAGTTGCGCGACTCTGTTCGCCTTATTTCCTATAAAAGAGAACCGTTTGAGTACATTCATTCATTCATTCAGAATCTCCTTTGTCAGGGAAATCATACACCAGAGAGGCATATTTGCCAACCCAAAAAAGGCAAGAAATTTTTTAAAAAAAAGCACCAAAAAAAGAAAAAGAAGAGGTCCTACCTGACGCGTCAATATCTTGGTTGACGTAGAAAAAGGCGGACGGATCCTCCTGTTCGAAGGGTTGATCTTGCAAGAGCCAGGTCAAGGAGGTCGGGGCATTGACGCGCGCGCAATCCGTCATTGCGTCGTGTTGTTGCTGTTTGCCGAAGAAGCTCGCTCTGCCGAACGCGGTTCCGGAGAGCGAGAGGACGAGCATGGAGACGATGATGCTGGGACGAGCCATATTTTTTTGAATGTACATATTCAACTACCCAGTAGGGGGGGATGGATATCCTGGATTACTTTTTTCCAAATAAGAACAAGACACTAGATGTCTTTTGCTGGAACTTTTGTCTTTCTCTTTCGATCCCCTATTCTAAGCTGTGACTGTTTCCCACGAGCCGGTAATAAAAAGTTAAACCGGTGTACTGAGTAGGTGAGAGGGTACCGGTTGGTTGGATGATCGGCGGTGATTTGAGGAAGGGGTCCAGGTTATCCGTGGAGGTGGGATGTAAGTCGAGTACACACTATCCGAGCACCAGTGGGAACACAACCGTCGTCGTCGTTATGTCGTATTACGGAAGAAAGCACAAGAGTCGTTCAAGAGGAATGACGAAAAGGATAAGAATAAAGCCAAGATCCAGGTTCAAGAGGACGGAAGGACGGGAGGAAGGGGCAGGAGGGGAACGGGTGGTGCGGTCTGACACGATATTATAACTCTGGACGCACCCAATCCCGACTTTGACTTTTGTGCTCTGATCTGGGTTAGGTACCATGTAGGCAGCCGGGCGTTCTTGGTGGTGGTGTGGTACAGGGGTTAGTTAGAAAGGGAAGCTTTTTTGTGCTGCTCAGAACCCTTTGGTTACCTTTTGGTTGCAAAAAGCTTGGTCTCGCTCTTCTTTTTTTCTGCTTGTCCGGGTCATCAGACCAGGTACGAAAGTACACACTGCTGCACTCTAAGGTGTTCAAAGTGTAAGTCTCTGAGTTAGCGAGGTATTGTACGTTTCTCCTCCCCCCCTTCTCCCCCCATTCCCGAGCGGACTTGTGACACCCGGGTCTGACGCCGCTTTGGGCTTCTTTTCGGTTTGCGTTTTGGTTGCTTCCCCGCGACGGCGCTGACGCTGACAGAGCGAAGTTTTAGTGACTTTGCTTTCGGTTGTGTTTCTGTCTTGTGTCCGCATGCCTGTCTCTTTTGCTGTGTGTCCCCTGTATTGATTCCCGTACCTCCCAGGCGAAAGCTCAGGTTCCACAGTCCGTCATCAGCATCCCTTGCAGTTTCCCCCATCCCTTTCCCCCGATGACCCCCCTCCTTTCGTTTCTTTCTGTAGGGTACGTAAGGGGCGATGATGCAGATGATGATGGGGTTACCTACTGGATAGTGAATTCCCCCCGTTCCCGGAACATGTGTATTCGATATCCCTTACCTAAGTAGGAAAGAAACGAACGAGGCGTGGTTCGGTTCGTGCCAAGGGGGGTACCACGGGGCGAAGAGCCAAGGGGAAAAAGTGACATTGGGACAGAGGTACAATGCCAGAATGTTAAGGTCCGGCGAGCAGGGGGGAGCCCGGGGGAGTCTGGGGACGGGGAGGCGCGGGTGCACAGCTTTCTAGGCAGACGACAGTTTTTGTTTTAGTGCGGTGTAAGGCAGACCTTTGGATCGAGAGGTATTACTGCGTACCTAGGTATCAGCTCACGATTATTACCTGCTGGGATTGGAGCTGTACGGACAGAGTGGTTTCCTCGGATTCACACCCAGCTTGCTCGGTGCTGGCCGTTTCCAGTTTCTTGTTCTCAATTTCCTATTTAGGACAAGGTTTTTGGGGTTCGTTCGGATCACGGGTTGTGTCAAGTTCGTGGAAGGTTCGGGGTATTACTGCCAGTGTTTGGTTTGGTTTTGGTTTTGGTTTTACACTGGTGGGACTATGAAATGTCTTTGACAGACATTGGACGGCCCTGTTGTTCGATTTTGGGAAACTTGAATATGTATTGGCCTGCGTACACCGTGAGAAATGAATAGGTCGACGGATGCGGTGGTGCATTTCTGGGTACCTAAAATGCCCCGGATGAATGCTACATTATCAGGCAAGGGATGACAAGAAAGCTAGGCTGACTGACGATCGAAGGAGAAAGCAGCACGAGAGGTATACAGGAATTAGGAATAGAGAGAGAGAGAGGCTCAGCCCTGGAGGGGAGCCATTAAGCCAAGACCACGGGCTCCCGTTCACGTCGTCTTGTTCCTTTTTGCGCAGCGAAGCTCCAGGGCCTCATCACCCCCTAATCCCAGAGATCCAATCCCAGCTTCGACGCGTGCAGACAAGGGCAGAGCCTGAATTTGAATTAAGGTGCTAAATTAGGGTAGCTCGTGGGATCTTCTTTCTTTGGGGAGAGGGACGTCTTGGCTTTCGGCGGATCAATACCGTCATGACGGATCCTACCCATCCTCCAGGCTCCCTCCCCTACGTTCGTTTCTCTTTTTGTGTTTCCCTCGGGACTGGGTGGACTGTCAGCGCAGGGTTCTGGCTTGAATGCGCGGACAGCGCACTTACACGCGCGCGCCGGGTTGCGCGCACGCGACAGACCCGAGCTGTAGGTTGGATGAACCCACACGTCTTCCCATCCTCTTGGGTTCGTTCAGGATCTTCAGTGAGCCGTCCTCTTGAGCACTGGACAAGGGCTGTAAGCGTGTTGATGGATGAACCATTTACGAATTTATCGGGGGAAGCTTTACAGAGTTAATTGAGTTATCAAGACTGGAAGACGCATCGCAACGTCTCGCAGCTCAGTTGGCTCCTCACGCAGTAAGCACTTTGACGAACGGAGAAGATGCGTCTGCGCTAGTCCCCTGCCTCCGTCTGCCGTCTGCGTACATTGATCCGCCGGGCCCTTTCATGTCTGTCCTCTCTCATCCCCCATCGTCCGCCGCCGGCGCAGAGGCTTCCGTCCGGACGAAGCTACGAGGGTCCAAGTTGGGAGCTCATGTCATGTGCCATATGGATTCACGTTGTTCTGCGAAATTGCCTGGATCTGAACGGACGCAAAGTCCCCTTACCTAGCTGAAAACGGGCTAGTATCCATCCGCAAGAGAGGTCTTCCCCAACTTTTTTGGGAGGCCTTTTTTGGTAATGGGAAATGAGCTCTCGTTGGCCTTATGGGGCTAGACGGGGGGGGGGCATTTCTCAGTGGTAAATACGAGCATAGCGTGCGAAAGTAGTGACGATCTTTCTTCTTCACTTCTTTTAGCCCTTGGAGTTAGGGTAGTTTACGCGGGATGGCGGATTCCTTCATTCCATGTCAGAGTGGACAGGCAGAGAGAGTTGTGGGAGTCCCGAGCTAAAATAGCATGGAGATCATTTTATTTTCGTATTCCCTGGACCTGAAGCCCCCCGTCTCTCTTCCGGCCCATGTCCCAATTATGTCCCTTGTCTGGAGGTGGGTATTCTCGAGAGTTGAGTGTTGGTTTCGAAAGATCGTGAGGTTACGGACAAGAATGTTTGGCGCCTTGACATTAGAGACGGGTTAACTTGGAGTTGAGGTCACCTCATCGGCCGGCTTTCTATGGAACCAGCGCATGCGCAAGTGCTAGGGAGCGTTTGCGCCTGAATGGCTCGGAATGTCAGCCCCGCCAGTCCAACGTCCTGTTTTAAAGCGCAACTCTTCCATTCCGGAGTAGGCCTCGGATAATGCAAGTCTTTGGATTGGATGAAGGAAGAGTAAGTAGCAGCCAGGCCAGACAAATGCGTGATGGAACATAGTCTCGGAACGTCAATGACATCTTTCTCCTCGCCCGACTGCTGCGCCGAGCCGCGACTTGAACCAAACCCAGGGAGACCGACAGCTAGCAACAGGGGTTCGGAAGAGAGACAAAGTCCATTGTTGCCGGTATGGACACACTGCATACCTAGTCACCGGCCGATATGTCCGTCTTCCGTTCCCCAATCCCCGTCCTCCTCGCGTGGTCTACGCCGCCGCCGTCAGCAGCACCAAAGCCGGGCGTACCACTTGGGGACAGCTTTGCTGAGCCTCTCCGGTGGCATCCGGGGAGTGGAGTCAAAGAAGGGACTTGAGTATGGAGAGTGTGATTTGGAGAAGCGGCGCAGCTTCTTGCAAGAGATCCGTTTGGCTGCGGCCAGGACATTGTGACGCTGGCACCGATCGAGAGAGACAGACAGCATGTAAACCCGCCCGACGAAAGGATCTTTGGGGATTCAATAAGCAATTTGGCAATGCAGTGACCTGCCCTGTCAGAATTTAGCAAGAAGAGTAAAAATCACACAGTTCCAGCTAGTCTCACGTGTAACTAGTTGGCTGGATACATCAGACCATGATACTAAAGCTCCGCACATCTCGACATCATGTGCTGATCCAAAGTCTGGGGAAAGAGGAAGAGCCACATCTTTAGCGTGCTCTCTGACGATCTTCCAAGATCAGGCGGCACGTAATGATTATATCGTTGACTTGCTCATGACAGCCAAGTGCTCAATGGACAGATCGAGTAACATAATCTATGCAATTCGAACCAACAGAAGAGATGCCCTGCTCTAAGAGAAGGCGTATACACCATCGCTCATTTACACATTTGGCGAGCAAGGATCGAGTCCGTCGCCGGTGCGTGTGAGCTAGCGCCAAAGACGGCGCGTTTCTTCTTGTTCCCCCGGAGCTGCCAACGCCAACATGGCGGACCTGTCGGTCTTGAAGCTTAAAAGCCTACAAGAGGGGAGAAACCCTATCACCGACGCCAATTCCCATTGTAGACGTTTGTCAGGCGTGTTTGGACGCGCGCGCGCGCGCGCGCGGGGCACTGCAGATAGATGCCTTAGAGCTCTCAAAAGGAGTAGCATAATGTCGGAGGGTAGGTACTTAGACCATCAGGACCATTTGGAGCCCGAGGCTCGGACGCCGGGGCGCTCGCGTGGTCCGGATCGTTCGGGTCCCGCGTTGTAAGCGCAGGTGGTGTATCTCTTTTCCACTCGGTACACTTACGACTTCTGAAAGTAGTTGTTCAAATTCTTCATCTGCCACAGACTGCGGCCATGTTGATAATGAGCAGCCATATCATTACATGAGTCTTTCCATGGCGGACACTCCCTCGTTCCTACGAGAATCCCTCCAGCCCGGGATTGTACGAAATGAAACCAAGGGCCTTATTGAAACAAACCGAGACGAAGGGGGGAGCCTTTGGAAGCAGCCGCGCAGCCAGCCCGAACACGTGGAGGCGCTATAGGGACGGCCCCTTCAAAGTTTGCCGACATTCCAACAACTTCCTCCACGAGGGAGGGGAAGACACTACTTTTTTTTCCAATGCGAAAGCGAAGACGACGATATGATGGCCTCCAGTCTTTCCGCGACCAACGCAGGCTTTCCGCAAGGCATAGCCTCGAGAAACCCAAAGGTAAGAGAGACTCTTTTGAAAAGTATCGAAAAAAAAAAAAAAGGTCTCGCCGGAGATCCGAATGCAATTGTTTCCCTTCACATTCCCCGGGACATCGGGACGCCGGGACATGCCTAAAGCACGCAGGGGACTGAGCAGCTCTCACGATGAACCATTGGCGAATTCCAGCACGGGACACTCGGCCGAGACGCAGTGAAGCAGGCACCTTTTTCCTTGCCAGATTTGCCATACTGCGTAGTCAATTCCCGACATTGAAGGAACGCAAATGACCATCCTCTTCCTCGTGTAGAACCACACCGTTTCTCATTCCACATTCCTCAACCGCTCATCGAAATCTCACAAGAATCCGATATCGAATTCCACGTACACGCGCTAATTCGCATCCCAACATCAGTCTTCTCCAATCGAGCGGTATCACTCACGATACCTTCGGAAATCGGCCCAGTATGTATCATTAAGCCCCCCCTTGAAACGAAACATCGGCATCTTATCACCGAGCACCCGCACCATATCCCGTACCTCAATCCAAACGCACATTCCCCGACTCGCGTGCATGCTCCAGGTACCGCCCAGACACGAGCGGCACGTGAATCTCGGCTGGATAATTCGGCCCCGAGAGCCAGTGTCGAAACTTTGGCAAAAATCCTTCCACCCCGCCAGCCATGACGTTCGTCTCCTCTCACCAACAAACCTCGTCATGAATTTGCAAGGCCAAAGACACAATTCCGATCATCGCTTGTCTCCCTCCTCCCTCTACTGCTGAACTCATTCTCTACTGTCTTCAAATCACAAGGTACAGAGGCCAAGAATATCTCCACCTTCCAGTCCTTCAGACAGCCAGACAGCGCAATGGCTTTCTTACGGATCCAACATGTCGTTCGTCGAAATGCCTGGCTGCTTTCAGTCACTCTAGAGGCGTCGTCCACTTCACGTAGCGTCAATCCATCACTCCTCTGGCGTCTTGGCTCTAGGTGAGGGGCAAGACATCTCGTATTTCCCTCGCCTCCCCCGCATAGGATCGGTTCGAAAACGTCTCCATGCCGTATGGGGGAGGCTAGGTATTTGAGATCATCGATGAAAGATACGTCAAAGCAAGGCAACTTCGGTAAGAATTCGCGTCACCTGACGTCAGGTACAATACTTTGGAAAGAGAGTAATGCCTCACATCCATTTGTCTAGAAACGACTGTTTTGTCTGCCTCTTCACTGAGTTTTTTTCTCTTTTCTGTTCCATTTGAATGCCTCATCTTTGAGGTGAGTTTCCCACTCAAACAACGCCCCGGAACCCCATATGAGGCCCGGTCGTCGATACGTACATAATATCCGACGTCCTTGCCGAATGTCGTTTCATCATGTCCATCGTCAATAAGAAGCCGAGCTGCGGAGAACCGACAGCTGTGAACAAAGACAAAGGAGATGTCATCCACATCGCGAACCATCTCAAGCAAAGTGGCCATTAAGTAGTCCTCCAAGCCAGGAAGGGTATCCTCCTCTCGATATGTGAAGCAAATGTGTCCGTAAGAAGTGAAGCAAGGAAATATCGGGGCCATCATCAAAGCGTGCTGTCGTCTATGTACCAGTCGAGGGGTATGTCCTTGCAGGAGTATCTCCACAGGGGTATCGAGCAGATAACTCGCATGGACTCATAAGTCGTGAGAGTAACGGGCGTAGCAACATGTACAAAGAAAATATTTCACTAGAAAGGTGATTCAGACCGGCGGCGATTGCTGTCTCGGCGTCTAAAGTTGCGAAGACGTTCGTCAATGTAAGCCAAGCGGTCAGCCAGGTTACGAGGAGGAGCAGAGCCACCATCCCCGCTGGCTTGTTGCTGGATCGTAGCAAACGGGCGAATGGTGCCATGATCAAACTCTTCTGGCTGTGTGAAACGATTCGGGAAGGAAAAGCTAGTCTTGGTTCCAGGAAACGGTGATCCGAGTCTCGCAGGAGGTGCGGTTGGTGCTGCCAAGAAGGGATCAGGTAGGTTGGCAGGCTGAAGCCTGGACGCAGGTATCTGCATTGGGGCTGTGAAGAGCCCACTGAGACTTGTACGAGGTACAAAAAGGTCGTCGTGTGAGTTCCTATCCGTGGAGCTGAATTCGACTTCTGGTTTGACCGGTGTCTTGGGTAGACTCTCGGAAGGCATCGGCTCAGTCCAGAGGTCGGAAACAAGACTGGGTCGCTTGGTCTTGCGCGGTTCATGAGATGCTTGTCTGGGTCGGCCAACTCGCTTTTGCGTGTTCGATCGACTTCTGGTCAGACGCGCCGGCGACTGCAACGTGCGCCTATGGCCAAGACTTTGGTTCTGTCTTTGAGGTACCGAAGAGACAGCAGCAGCCAGCGCACCTGTTGAGCTGGGCCCGTAGCTGTTGGCCATGAAAGGTGTCCCCAGTCGCGGGCGGTCTTCGAGAGGAGCATCCGCCTTAGAAAACTCCATGGGGAATAGTGGGAATGGCTCGGTCATTGATTCTTGAGCAGGAGGTTCGGGTTCCGACTTGGTAAGTTGCGCCAAAGGACCCTGAGGCTGCATGGCTTCTGAAGTGCTCAGAGTAAGCGACATGGTCATATCGTGAGCTGAGAAGACGGATGGGGACCGGGCCGGTGTGGATCTTCGGTTCCAGAATCGCGCGGCCGTTCTGCCGAAAGGTGTCGGGCTGTTGGCGAGGAACTTGCTGGTGCGGGCCGATGATGAAGCGGCTTTGAGCTTGCAAAGGTCTCTCAAGTGAGCTCGGGTGGAAGCGCAAGTGTGCGGCCACTGGAGAAAGGTGCAGGTCTCGATAGTAGGAGTGCTGCTTCCGCTCTTGGGGTTGAGAGACTTTCTTCCACCCTTGGGACCTCTCCAGCTTCGCTTCGCTTCCCTCGCAACGCGAAGACAAACCCCGTGAGGTGGCACGCCACTCTTAGCGGTACGGAACGGCGTGACCTTGGGGTCCTGTAAATAAGTAAGGTAGGTAGCCCAGAGGTGGTCACTCATTGCCTTCGTCCAAGGGGCCTTTCTCCTCTTTGCCTTTGGTTTGGATGAGGCAGAATGTTCGGTAGGCTCTTCAACAGCGTCGAAGAATGAGTGTTTGACATGGTCCGACGCGTCAGTTTCTGGGCTGATGCACTGCAGGTCTTCTGATGCGAGGGAGAAGCGACTGAAGAGGGAAGCGCTGGTTTGCGTGGACCGTGCGGTAGATGGCCGACTGGACTCGCATTCCGGGGTAGACTCGCCGCTACTGAAGGCAGAGTCGATGGACCAGTTGGGATACCGTCTAGGGGATAGTGAGGGAGCGGCGCCAGGTGCTGGCGTCTTGGGTGGAGAAAAACGCCTTCCGCGAAGTTTATGTAAGGCGAGCTCGTTCAAGTCATTGAGATTGTGAATGACCGGGTACGTCATGCTGGAAAATTGTGTTTGCGTGTCCGGACCAGCCGACTCGGGCTCTTCGATGCTGGGAATCGGGACGTCGGCGGCAGCAACTGACGCGAGGAAGTGCGTCGTTGGAGCGTTCAAGTTGGATGCGACGCGCCTTTTCAGTCTCAACCGCGGACGCGGCGGCGATGGTGGCTGAAGCTCCTCGTCCATGGCGGAAGGCTCCGGTGTTTTGGGATTTTGCTGATCCGGGTCATGGAAGCGAAAGCCTTTGGGCAGTGTCGCCGCTCCGGAATGTTGAGGGTTCATGTTGGCGGAGTTAAAGAGGCGAGGAATGTCGCGACCTCTTGGAAAAATGCTAGCGGCAGGTAGGCCTCGCGATTTCTAAGCCGTTTGGCGAACGTCTCTCCAAGGACAAAGGCGACGTGGTCCTCCGATTGTTCTTGTGGCGGCAAATTTGAGACAAAGTGATATTTGAGCGCGTGGTAACGTCCCTGAGCCTCAAAGGGCTTCGATTGACCTCAACGGCTGTCGCGCAGAATGGGCGCGATACTTAGTGTGCAACACAAAATATGTCCAACACACTACCTAGGTCGTGTACTGCTTAACCAATGTAGATCCTGTAGCTGGTATGGAGCGCTCAGTCAATTGCAATCAGGTATGCGACGGCCTCGGCTGGATTCGAGGGTCGTGCGATTCAACACCGCTTTCTCGTCAAAACATTGGTCGAGTGGAATAGAGAAAAAGAAAACGTTGTCTTGGTAATCGTGGTAAATTTCGTCGCAAGTGTCGCTTCGTGTTATGATATTCGTGGATGGGTCGTCTGGACGGCCGGGAATCGTCGTCGCAATACTGTAGATAGGTAGGATCAAGGAAATAGGTCGTCGCGACGAGCCAGACGGACGGAATGATTCTTCGTCTTGTTTACTGGCGAATGGCTCGTGATTAGGTATGGGCTTATCGGGGGAAAATCGAAAGCGCGCAACCCCCACCACCGGAGGACGGCTGGTGTTTGCGAAAAGGAACGACTGTGGTTGAAGAGAAAGGTGGGAGGAGGAAGTTCGGACAGGCTTGGGCTGAGGCGGACCGGTGTGGTATGTATGGCAAGGTCCAGCGATGGTGGGCGGGGTGGAGAAGAAAGAGCGGGTGGCGCGAACCTTGCTCGAGGAGCCGGGACAGGGCGGGAGAACAGAGAACACCTCTGGTCCTGGCAGGATAGGTACGAATGGGAAGAGACCTGTGCCTGCGCCTGAGCCTGTGCTCGTGCCTGAGGGTTGCAGTGAAAAAGGTCGACAGGCCCTCGAACACCGAAAAGTACCTCACCAAGCCAAAGTTGAGGTGAACCAAACTTCACACACTGCTCGCTTGAACCCCCGTGCAGTCCTGCAGTTGCAGTCGGTGCAGCAGCAGAGCGTGGTGACCGGGGGAGGGCGTCCAAGGTCCACGGGTTGCAGTCGCACAGCGGTTGAGCACGCTAGAATCCCCCACCTAGGCTAAACCCAAGGGAACCTAGTCAAGCCGTCCAAGGCGAGTGACAGTGGAGCGTTTGTGACTGACGGACACACCAGTAGCGGCTCGAGACAGGTCCAGAAGCTCGCCAGCGCATGTGGCAGAGTGGAGTCTAGGGTGAGCGTAGTCTCGTTTTGCGCCGAGAGACCCTGAGGATGCAATGTGCGGTGAGATGCGCGAGGTGGGAAGCGCCTTGTTGAAGGAGGAGACTGAGGATCGTCTGCCCCGTCTGCCACTGGGACTGGGCCCGGTTGAAGTCGTGGCTTGTAAGTTGTCCAAACCCGATCTCTCTTCTTCGCAAGGAATCCTGGAGAAGAAGCTACTTTGAAGTTTGAGTGAAATGAGAGGCGGCGTGCGAAATGGGGTTTGGCGACTGCAGTAGTCGTATGTACTCCAGATACACTGTGTCGTTCGTTTGGTGTAGCTATTTGATGGACACAACAGGAGTGCAGGTACGGCGAATGACGAAGCAGCGAGCGACGAGGGTGCAGAGTCCGAAAGGAGCGATGGAAGCAAAGCAAAGCAATAGCTTCGGGCTCCCGTTGGTTGATTCGTTCGTTCGCCAGCTGCAAAGCAAGGTACGCCGCGCGTGAAGTCTGGGAAGCGCGCCGGACTAGGTATTGGGTTGGTCAAGACAAGCAGCCGATGCAGGCCACCGAAGTAAGGATACTTGGTGACGGAGAACTCAACAACACCAACAAGACGACTGGTCTTTCTTGGGTGTCGGACGACGCAGAGGATGTAGCAGATGCCGCGAACGAGAAGCTCAAGCCACGACTAGTAGGGCTCAATCGTAGACGGGCTGATGCAACGGACGAGACGACAGTCGAGTGAACAAAGCAGATTGGGAGTCCGGATAGACAATGGCAAGCTGCTCAAGCCTCAAAGAGACTCACAGAGAGACGGTCGAGACTATCAGGCCGCTCGGTTTGTGGGGCAGTGAGACAAGAGACCAGACGATGCTGCCGGAGCTGGATGTGCGTGCAGCAGCTTCGTGCTCGCTATCTCGTCTTGGGTAGGGCGCGTTTGCCCTGCGTCTGCGGTGCTTGTTGGTGCGAACTTGTGGATGGTGGTTCTCCTGGCCACAGCCTGTGCGGCGATTTGCGCTCGGTCGTCTACGACCGGGGCAAGGAAAGAAGGGAGGCTGGTTTCTGCGTCTGCAGCCGGCAGGCTTAATTAATGTATGCCGGGAGTGTCGTTCTTGGGACGAACAGAGCCTCGAAGTGCAGCGATTGAGCGTTGAGCAAGCCACAAAGTGGATAATGAGTGTTGGGGATGGTCGAAGATGAAGACTAAATGATGGCCAATGAACGAGAAAGCGTCCTCAGAAGAGTGCCATTTGACTCGAAAGTCGCACCGATGACGGAGGAGAGTGTAAGACGTGACGAAAGTCGGATAAGTGAGCGAACACTCGGCCTGGTCGTGTTTTTGAAATAATATTCTTAGATGGGCTGTCAATCTTGGTTGAGCCGGTAATTAGGAGTTTGAGTACGGAGTACGGATAGTAGGTGAGCACGAGGTGAAGCGTTGGATTTGGCCGGTGAAAATCGAGGTGAGTGTGACAGGCGGGAAGCGACTCATTGGCATCACAAATTGGCAATTGTGGGCGGTGACGTCCGTCCAACCCAAGTTGAGAGGGAGAGAGAGAAGCGACGGCGCATCGGTGGGGGGGGAGGAGTGCGTGGAGTGTTCCAAGAAAAAAGAGACGACGGATGAAACTGATTTGAGTGCGATCCGTGCGAGAGCTGTGGGAACTTTCACGACTTGGAGTGCTGAGAGGAAGGGGAGAAAAAAATCAGACATACGATGGCCGATGGTCAACGGTAGCCCAGATGTGAACTTGTGAAGTGCGGAAGCGACGCGTTCAAGACGCGTCTGAACGCGAAAAGACACGCGTTAAGTGGGTCATTTCGCTCGCCAAAGTGGATACTTGAACGGTACTTCTACATTTCATTGGTCAGTCAGACCCACCAGGGCATCATCTGCTGGGCCTGCTCGATGTATCCTTGGCAGTTGTGGTTGTCACTTGCCTCTTGGTCCACCACCACTTGAAAGCAGAAGGCACCTCCCCGTCTGTTCCTCCCCCCGATCGGTCTTTCCTTGCTCCATCATCCATGAACGGGAATCTGCCAGCTGAAGTCCCAGAGTCTGGACCTGCCGCACCACAAAGTGCATGAAGATGCGATGCCAGGATCACCGAGCAGAAAGCGGCTGTGCGGGAGGAGCGGGGAACAGAACACGAACAGACGAGAGTTCCCAACTTTGCTCACTTCCATGCTACCTAATTACAACTTTCCAAGGGCCACCAACTACCGCCAACTCTTGACCCATTGACTGAATCATGAATAAGGGGCCCGATCTCTGTTCCATACTCCGTCGCTCTTTGCCGTCGGCCCTGACTCCCATCCTTTGTTCCAGGGGCAATCGTTAGCTGGGAGCTACTCGGGAAAGACTTTTCATTTTCATGACTTTTTCACCAATGTCCAAGCTGCAATACGACGGACGATTACAGATACCTGAAGCAAACGAATCCTAGCCGAGACTAACATCAGCTTGCACGCACTCTTACAACGGCGCCGGCGGAGAAGCAGAGGCTGGGGAACAGACTCTTCTCCCAAGTCTCTTCTACCCGAATCCATGTACGATGCTGGGTAGGGGTGGCCACGGATGGATGATACGAACAAGTCCCGCGGCTGGCGCGAAACACACGAATAGCATCACCGTATACTGCGTCGCGTTGTGTGTCGTGTTTTGATGTATTGTGCTGCTATACGCAGTACTTCTGCCCGTAAAGCTTGCAATCGCTACACTTGGCTCTCTAGCCAATCGAAGCACAACATGGCGCGTTCGACGGCTGCGAATGCCTGCCTGGGCCTGCACGACGATGGAGTTTGGGATGCGGTGAGCCCATCTAGGTAAGGTTCTTAGGGGTGGCAGGAGTATCAGTACGGGTGTCTATGGCCTGGTCGACACTCTCCCGGTCCAGTACTCTTATCATACATACCTACGTAGTATGGGCAGGACATGGTCAACTGCAAGCAAGGCTTCTTCTAGTGCGCCGAGCATCATGGGCTCTGCACCCCTCATGAACTCAGAACCATGGGCCACCAATCTCTGGCCGGAGAAATGACAGGAGGCCCGCCCCGGGGATCAGCGAGTCTACTGCGACGCTGCAGTTGAACGCTTCGGGATCCGCAGAGGTGCGTTATTGCAAGAACGGCGGGCTTTTCATGCAGTGTCCATCTTTTCTCTCTCGTCCTATGTCTGGGGACGCAGGTTTTCGAAGACACTACGACAAGACAAGATGAGCTCATGTGCCTTGTTCATCAGTATTCAAGTTCACCGCGGCTCAGAATCTTGACTTTCATCCGAGTTCTGTGTGCAATAGGTGGTGCACCGCGGCATGCACAGAAAAGGTCAGGCTAAAGTCGTTCCCGTCCAGACGATCAAACCGTCCGAGTCAAACGAAACGGCCACCCCAGAGGCAACTGAACAACCGTCGACGGCTTCGGTGCAACGTCAAACCTAGAGGCAAGAAGACCTTGGACTTCGCGCTGGCCCAATCAAAACACAGTCTACTAGACAGTCTTGGCACTCTGCGTGGCACCGGTTCGGTTGTCCGCTGCGAGATCCAAGCAGCACGAACCCGAGGATGCTGTGTTGCGGTGCGTCAAATCCCCTGGTCTAGGCCGACGTCGCGAGCACTGTGATTAATTCAACGACCTGATCAGACGGAAACAATCAGTGTAAGCTTGACCACCGCCGCACAACGTGCTGTGCCTGGGCCGTGTCTTCACTACTATCTGCCATCCGAAATCACGCTTCGGTGCCCGGGATGATGAAACAGGTACGCCTAAGTCGCCAGGCTGTCCCATTGACCCTCAAGACTACGGATATGTAGGTAGTGATTCCTGGTCGTGAGGCGAACCGACAAGGGGCAACACTTGAGATGAGCGGCAGTAGGAGAACCAAGCCATGAAAGTTCGCGGACTATTCTATTTCAGCCTCAAAGTTGGTCAGGCGGCAGCCATTATTCACTTAAACTCGACTACAGACCTCACTACCGCCACAGAGAAATAGCGTTTCTCGTCGCATGTTTCTGTTAGCGTGCGCCGAACGCGAATTCAATGAGACTCTGTGTTCATCGCACGATAAAGGACATGTCGAACCAGCACCTCCCTGCAAACTGCGATTGCCAGAGTTGCCAATTATTCGGCATCTTACAAAATACCATAACGCTCAGAAAGGGACAAAAATCCAGGGGCATGGCGAGACTGCTGAAGAACGTCGGTAAAGATGGCATCTCGGACTAGCAGCCTGTCGAGCGCGCTATCGCCAATCCTATCCCTTTAATAGCTGTCGATCTACGCCATGCCATTCCGAGAACGACTGAGAAACGCCACATTTCTGGCTCGTTCAGCCAGGCGCGAAGCTTTCCATTCCACTCCTTTCGCCCTCGATAGCTGGCTGGGCGTCTTTCCTTTGAGAGAGTCGCCTCTTCCGCCTCCTCATCAGCGAGATGGTTTCCTCAACTTTTCTCATCACGGCAGCAGCTCCAACTGCATCGATTAGCCCATCATGCTCGGCTCGACATCTTTATCCCAGCTCATGAAGCTCGTGGGGCCGATGCTCCTCATTCTCTGGTCAGTATGGTACTTGGGAATATCACGGCAGCATGTACAGACAATCACC
Organism: Colletotrichum scovillei; assembly: GCF_011075155.1. NCBI lineage: Eukaryota > Fungi > Ascomycota > Sordariomycetes > Glomerellales > Glomerellaceae > Colletotrichum > Colletotrichum scovillei. The sequence goes on from NW_023336262.1 coordinate 3,127,661, forward strand.
CGCAAGTTCCGCAATCAAAGGGAGCTATTCATCAAAGATTTCCTCGAGCACGAAGTTGACGGACGCTTTGACGGCGCGGCTATCCAAGGCCTGTGTGCCAGCAAGAAATGGACAAAGGGATTGATGATGGGCTGCGATGCAGCACCAGGAGGGATTGGTGAAGTGCGGAATGCCCACTTGCACTGCATTCGCTTTGCGATCGAGGCAGGAGGTAAGAAGCATGTCCCTTGGTTAGAATGCGGATTTCTGGATGAGCTTTTCGTGCTAATCGATGCCAGCGGAGTTGATCCTACCCGAGATCATACCTCGTTCAGAAGACGACATCAAGAACATCAATGGACGGCCCGCTGTGCCTCTCGACTACTACTTCGACTCAGCCCACCTCAACCACGTTCTCCAGACATACTGTCCTCAGATGAGAGTACACGGGTCGATAAACGACCTGTACGACGTGCCGGAAGTTTTCGAGGCCCTCCAGTTTAGCATCGCGGATACGAACAGCAACTGGGTCAACGGCACCGTCCTAGCCGAGCCCTCAGACTGGAACAAGCAATTCCACGACTTCATCAACGAGAAGTCACCTCCTGCGGAAAGGGTATACCCCTTCCGCACCCACCTCAAACATACCCTGTGGACGTGGCCGACGGCCCGTGATAAAGCGCCCGTGGCCTCTTCCTTCGGACGCATGCTTCGCATCCGCCCGGATGCCCGGCGCCTCGCGGCCTCGGCGCTCTTCAGCCTCGAGTCCCGCTTCCAGCTTAACCTCGACCCGCGGACGCGGTACCACCCGTCGAGCTTCGTGGGCGTCCATTTACGCACCGAAGAGGACGTCAATGAGCGGTTCCCAGACTACACGACACAGGCGGCCAACTACCTGCACTACCTCTCCGAGTCGGAGTCGAGCGTCGCGTTCCTCGCCTCGGGCGCCACCGAGACCAACATCACGGCGTTTGTCAACCGTGCCGAGGACTTCAACGTCACGGTCGTCACCAAGACGGACATTTTGGACGACGAGGAGCTGGAGGCGCTGGAGGCGCTGACGTGGGACCAGCGTGGACTGGTCGACTACGAGATTATGCTGCGCGCCGGCATGGTGGCGGGCGTCAGCGCGAGCAGCTTCGCGTGGAACCTTGCGCTACGGCGGTCGTATGCCTTTGGGCAGGGTCCCATTGGCGTGCCGCTTGAGCCTGGCGAGACGATTTCGTGGAAGGACGAGTATACCACGCTGTACGGACGTCACGAGAACGCGTACGCTATGAGAGCGACGGTATGGCCGTGAGGTCCTCACGGATAAGGGAGGGGAAAAGCATTAATGACAAGTGTGTTTTGGCGGGACGTGAAGGGGACCAATGGAAACGAGGATGTTGACAAACAATAAGGCGGCAGTTCGCGAATATCTAAACAAAGATGGCTGGATGCTTATGGGTAGTGGTGGTCTACGGGCGTTTCTGTCATGTATCCCCATCTACAATGCAAGGGATATCATATCAGTCTCATGTCAGATGTCGTCTTGGGATGCGTGTGCACAGGCCTACAAGCCCGCCATACTGTGATGTTCTTCGTCTCGAATCACGCCGTTGGTTCCTTCTCGCAGCCCGATATCATATAATTCTTAGAGCTCCTCATGAATATTCGGTGAACGACTGCTTTGATAAATTGTCAAGAAGTCGCTATTGTCAATTTTGATCAATGGTTGGCTGGCATCATTAGGTGTTCACCTGCATATCGGGTTTTAGTGTGGTGAGCTTCACCTACCCAGGTTTTTTTTAGGTTTTTTTTTTTTTTTAAAACCCGGCGTTGGCCGAGCCATCTCGATTTCCCGTCGGGTGCATCCAAACTGCAAACGACGAATCGCTTCGGGTCCGGGTTCGAACCCCTCACTTCGGTCAAATACTTGTCCTTCTCATGCCGATGATTGCATGGCACAGTGAGGATAAATGTCGACCTGCTAGATAGCATGAGCAGGGTCTGCTTGAAAAGGGAGAGGTAAAGACGGCTGCGAGAATTCAGGTTGTCTAGCCAAACGTATTGGCTTGTTCAGTTCACTCATTGACTCACATGAAGGGACACGGCAATGTTTGTGTAACCATACTTGCCATGGTATGAGGCAGAGCAGACAAGCCGCCCCCGTGCCAATTATTCGCGAGGGACCCCCGCCACGCTACCTCACTTCACCCATTACCCCTCGTTCGAAGTTCGTCAAGCGAGCCGTCAGTGACTGACAGGTGAAAAAAGACAGGCAGGGAAACGGCAGGCAAGCGGCGACCACGGCTGCTGACCGGCATGAAGCGATGCATCCAACTGCAGCAGAGGTGCGTCCCTCTTGCGTAGCCCAGTGCTCCAGACCCCCGTCATGTCAGTCAAGTCGGTGGTAACCCCCCGCCGTCACGCGACTACGTGACCCGCCTCACGCTTCTCGGCTCTGGGGCCAGGACCGTTCTAGACGTCGGGGATATCATGATGAAGGAGCACGAATTGGGCCATTGGTGAAAGAAAAACATGACCTGGTTCCAGTTGCGTTGGTTGTTGGTTCGTATTTTGTGTAAACCTGGTTGAGGATATGTCGTGAGATGGATGAGGCAGGTGGGGGAGGGGGAGAAAGATGAGGGGTGAAGTGAAAATGGGACGAAATGGTTTCTACTACTGTGTGTGTATTAGTTGCCCAGGGGGCACTTCTCGCGGATGCAGGCTCAGCGTTGCTAGCTCCGTGTAGACCCAGAGCTTGGTATCCATCTCATGGAGATCCATGAATCCTTGCGGGCTTTTTTGCTTGCTTGCTTCTGCGAAGGCAGAGAGTGAGTGAAGTTGCTTTCTGGATCGTCCCCTTGCGTTGCTCATCTTCACGTGGCCGCCTCAAACTAAGGTAGCACTGCAAGTAGCTGTCGTGAGCTGCATGATACGGACCAGGTATGAATATTACACATTACTACACAGTAGGTTAGTCTAGAGACACGGGCTGCGTCTTTTGGTCAGACTCGCAGCTGAGGTTTTCCAGGTTTCCGGGGCTCCAATTCCAAAACGCATGCCACTCACTCACTCACCTCACTGAATGAGAGAGTGAGAGACAGGAAGTGAGAGAAATGTGCCGCTGCCCATGGCAATAAATCCACACGCGCAACACGCTCCGTTTTCGTAAAGTACACATCGCTGCCTTCCCCGTCGTTGTCCCCCCTCACATGCGCCTCTCTCCTCTTCCAGTCCTTTCTCTCACTCGCTCACTCACTCTCACCTTCACTCTTATTACTCACTCATCCTCAGCTCACTCTCCCCGAATTCCAGCAGACTGACGACCTACCTTACCGTACCGGCACACTGAACCACTCTCAGCTCTCTGTCTCTCCGTGTCTCGCCTTCCGTCACTCAGCCAGCCGTTCGCATCTTTTGGTACTTTTGCAAACTTACCTGCTACATTATATAATCCTTCTCGCCCCGGCCCGGCACTCCTCTCTGTTTCCCCCCACAGACAAGAACCGAAAAAAGAGCGTTCGAATCCTTTCAGATACATACTCTGTACTCCGTACACACACCTTTCGTACCGAGAAAGAAAAAGCAACAAAGGCAAATGTCGGTTGCCGACATCCGCGGAAATCCCTCTGCACAGCGCCTACTTTGAGCAAAGATACCACCCAACCATCCGCTCTCTTTTCTCTCGCTCTACGTTACCTTACCTCACTCACTCTACCCTTTTCCGCCCCCAGCTCCCCTCCCCCTCCCCCTCCACTCCGATCAAGAGACCATCGGCTTCGCGCCTCCCGCTGCCGGCCATGGCTACCAGCGCTGACATCATCACGCTTGACAACTTTGAGGAGCTGCTGCCAAGATGGGACCCCGCAGGCTCCAATCACCTATATGCGATTGTTGATATGGGCAGGTCAGTACCTAAGCTTTTTTGTTTTCCTCTTCGGTGCATCTATCCGCACAGATTCGTTTATGTCGAGAATTTCTTTTTCCTTCTGTTTCTGCCGGATCGCCCTCCAGGATTGCCTCGCCGATGGGCAAAACCTGGGGAAAGCCTGTCTCGTCTGTCTCTGCCTGTGCTTTTGAGCCTCAATTCTCAAAGAGCACACATCCCTTTCTCATTGACACACCATGGCGGCGGGCAACGTCAGCCGGACCACGTCTTTAGTTCCCGCTTCTCCTAAAAATAAATGCACCATGACAAGAACAAAAACACCTTTTTCAAATACTGACCCGAGCCACCGGCCCCACCAAACAGCAACGGCATCCGCTTCTCCATCTCGGACCTTACTCCTCCCCAAACCCGCCTGCTCCGGCCCATCTACCGCGAACGCGCCGGCATCTCCCTCTTCGACGCCCTCAACTCCGCCTCCACCGCCGCCTCGGAACCCCTCACCTTCCCCCCGGAAACAATCACTCAGGTCGCAAAGACCCTAGCCCGCTTCCGCCGCATCGCCGTCTCCTATGGCGTCCCGCCCGCCCACTTCTCCGTCCTCGCCACGGAGGCCATGCGCCGCGCCGCAAACGCCCGCGACATGCTGACCGCCATCCGCGAGGCCGCCGACATTGGCGTCCACGTCTTGGCCCCGGAGGTCGAGACCCTCTTCGGCGCCGTCATGGGATCGCGGTCTGCCTTCGTCGACGTTGCCCGCGGCGGCCTGTTCCTTGACCTCGGCGGTGGCTCCGTGCAGATGACCTGGGTCGACACGCGGCTGCCAGACTACGAGGTCGCCGCCGCCAAGGCGGGCGAGAGCATGCCGTTCGGCGCCGCGAGGCTGATTCGCATCCTCGAGGGGCAGTCGGAGGAAGTACGCATCCAGGAGAAGCAGAAGCTCAACGCGAGCATGCAGGGCGCCTTTGCAAAGTTGTGCGACAAGTTCCCCGCGCTCGCGCAAGCAAAGGCGGATCACGAGGCCGCCCACTCCTCCCCATCCACCACCACGAACGGCAGCGGCGTGGTACCCGGCGGTATCGACGCCTACCTCTGCGGCGGCGGCTTCCGCGGCTACGGCTGCATGCTCCAGCACAACGACCCGATCCAGCCGTACCCGATCCCCTCGGTGGGCACCTACACCGTCACGGGCGACTTCTTCAAGCAGACGGACAAGATGCGGCGCGTCAACCGCGAGCACGAGGGCAAGATCTACGGCATGTCGAAGCGCAGGCGGCAGCAGTTCCCAGCCATCATCGAGGTCGTCGAGGCCTTCATCCGCACGGTGCCGCACCTGCGCACCGTCACCTTCTGCGGCGGCTCCAACCGCGACGGCGCGCTGCTGATGAAGCTGCCCAAGAGCGTGCGGGAGAGTAACCCGCTCGAGGCGCTCGCCGGCTTCCCGATCCAGGGCCACGAGGAGAGCGGAGGGGCGGGAAGCGGCGGGGACTTGGCGGTCGCGCAGGCGATTCTGCGGACGCTGTACGGCGCCGTGCCGAAGAATGTGGATGTCTCGCGGACGCCGACGGTGTTCTCGCTGGGTCTGGGTCCGCTTTTTGCGAGGCAGGTTTGGATTCACCAGGGCGAGGACGACGATGCGAATGCGTCGTACGCGCTTCACGAGGCTGTTACGCGGGACCCTAGCGCGCCTGGGCTGACGCACCTCGCGAGAGCGGTGCTGGGGCTGACGGTGTGCGCGCGGTGGGGGTCGAATTTGGGCCCGATTGATGCGCAGCTGTACGGGAACCTGAGGGGTCTCGTCGCGGAGGCGAAGCTGGAGAGCGTGTTTTGGGCAGAGTATCTCGGTGCTGTGGCGGCTGTCATGGTTGATCTCGTGCCGGCGTGGCCTACCAGTGTCGAAGAGCTTGAGTCGACTTTGAGGTATGTGTTTTACGGACCCCCCTCGATACTGGAAAGTGTCGAGAACCATCGGCGGATCCGTGGAACATTACTAACAAAAAATCACACAGATTCGAAGCTACGCAGACGTCGGACCCCGAGAAGAAGAGGGCGAGCATCGATTTGACCGTCCACGTTGCGCCTGGCGCGGCGGTCGGCATCGATCCCGCAGACGTCATGGGTCGGTTGGCGAACGTTGGCAAGAAGCGCAAGGACGGGACGAAGCCGGACAAGAAGGTTTCGGTCAAGATTGTGGAGATGAAGTAGTTAATAGTGTTGTCCGCTGTTTTGGGTTGTTTATTTGACGAGTCGATGAATCTTATGAAAGATACCCCCTCCACTTAGCCGTTGACTTTTCCGCGTTTCGCCTGGCAACTGATATCGCTCCCATTCAAGGCCTTGTTAACGGCACCGCAATGCTCACGTTTATGATGAGATTTCTACTGGATGAAGCTTAGCCACCCAATCTAGATATGTCATACGCAACGGATGCTTCTTCCTGTTGTAATTCCCGATTTCCTGCGAGCGCAGAGCCCCTACGGGCTATAGATACCAACGAAATCGCTAGGTTTTCAAAGCTTATCTTGACCTCTGATATCCTCGTTTTTCAATGCCAGTAATCCGTACTTCCTTTCACGATATCCGTGTAACGACCGCGGCAGTAGCGGTCTAGTACGCCTGGCTGGCAGTAGTACGCAGTCAATTTAGCTAGACAGCACAGTCGAGTTAGCCGCAGTCATAAAGAAAAGTGATTGCAGTCATAAAGAAAAGTGCCATAAAGTCAAGTGTTCAATGTCGAGTTCTATTTTTCCTTCCTTTGAGAAATGTTCCAAACGTTTGGAGCAGCTGTTCGTGAACTCGTTCCTTTGTCTCCAGTGATTCAGTGCACCTTGTAAAACCTCAACCCCCAATATTCTCCTTTTAGTCAAATCTGTGTTGTTTCTGATACCTTTTATTGGCGTTGAGCGTCTGTTCTCATTCACCAAAGTCGCTGGAAGAGATTCCCACCCCTTAAGAGCAGGCCTCCTGGTTTCCGCATAGAACGCTTCAACGATGCACGGATTTCTCTTCTCTCTACGGCATCATCTTCAATGGTACACAACCCCTCTCTCAGGACGGAACTGCTCCGCCACCAAATCGAAACCAAACCTCACCCCAAAGTTTCAATCGAAAGACTACCCGAACCTCGCCCTCCACCGCCCACGGCGGCAGTACAGAGTAGACCCGTACACCCAAAACCAAGACCGAGGGCGGCGGCAGTAGTGCAGCCTCTGCAGCCGTGGTGGATTGACGCAGACGGGGATGTGATCATGATAGACATTTTGAACGTGGAAATGCGCAGTAGCTGGGTGTTTGACACGGATGGCGATGTCATAATGGGGGGATGCGGAGGGATGGGGTGGGAAGCGCGGCGGCTGCCGCCCGTGGTGGTTCCAGTGCCGGTTGTGGTAGTGCCGGACAAGACGGGGAGGCCGGGGTGTCCACTTCCACCGCGACCCGCTCCGCGGCCGTATGCAGAGGTTCGGCACAGCCTTGCGATTCCATGCAACTAATGGCGAGGCGCACTCCAACTCAATGGCGCGAAGGGGACCAATGAGCAGTGGCAATTCTATCTGAAATGAAGAACATGACTGGGCAGTATCATTTCACCACACCTGCTGCCTAGTAGGTACCGTACCTTGGATAGTTCCCCCCGCACTTTTGTAGAGCAACCAACCTTCCAGTCTTCACATAGATGGTTTGACCATCATGGCGGATCCAGGCCATCTATCTCTATCCGAGATTCAGGATGCTATCCACCAGCTAGGTAACATAGATGACTCTGTATTAGACACGTTTAAGGGCATGTAAGCTAACGTTGTGCTTGACCTATAGACAGAAACGAACCGGGTGCACGCCCGCTTCTCCAAGACCCAGCAAGACAAATACGATTGTTCACCCTCTGGCCAGGGACACAAGAGAGTCCGATCCATGGGGTATTCAGTGTGGCTACCCTCGACGACGGGCCTGATTATCAGTGTATATCATACGTTTGGGGCGATGCCTCGGATACAAAGGACATCACAGTGGGCGGGAAAGACTTCAAAATCACGACATCGCTGTTCTCGGTCCTACGGCGCATCAGATCCGAGCAAGAATACCTGACTGTGTGGGCCGACGCGTTATGCATCAATCAGGACGATCACGAGGAGAAGCGGGTGCAGGTCGACATGATGTTCGATATTTACAGCAAATGCAGTAATTGCTTTTTCTGGTTGGGAGAGGTTGACCTCCTCGATGGGGAACTGAGCTTAGACATTGCTCGCTACGGCTTGGACTTCATCGAATTCTGCGACGATACAGACTTGGAAAGAGAAAACAACGGCTTTTCGACGGCTGAAGGGTTGATGAAAATTTGTCTCACCTTTCGAAGCCTGGCCAAATGTCAGTGGTGGCGGCGAATATGGACAGTTCAAGAATGCGTCGCTCCTCACACGGGGATCTTCCTTTGGGGGCCTCTCACGATATGTCGATTCCCTTTGATACACTTCTATAAAAATAGTGTGCGCGCGGCATTCGAAAAACGTAGGTGGATAAGTGACAAGTGGGACAAGCACTATTTCGAGGCAGCGGGAGCAATGAAATCGCTGCTAGAACTACTCTCGACGTTGAGAAATCGAATCGAATCAAGGTCGCAGGCAGTGGTGGATGGTGTAGCTAGTATTAGCTTCCTTTGGAATGCCTGCGACCGCCGAGCTTTGGATCCGCGCGACAAGATCTTCGCTCTACTACCTTTCATTGCAGGAGCATTGGTGAAATCAAAGTCAAGCAACTATGACATCGACTGTGTAGAGCTATACAGCCGCGTCACGGTGGATCTCATCCGGTCTTGTCAATCGTTACTCCCACTCATGGGACGCCGGCAGAGCGAGACGCCCTTGGAAGGACCTTCTTGGGTTCTGGATTGGCGTCGCCAAGAGATGGCACAACATAAAGAGGTAAATGCGTTTACCATGGCTCTTAGATTGACCTACCACTTCGATGCTTCACATGGCCTTCCTCGGCTAGATCTACAAAACCTTCTTTCGGGCGACGGACGGCAGTTGAGACTTCGTGGACACTTCGTTGACACGCTTGTGGGCAAACTTATGCCACCAACTGGAGTCTCCGCGGGTTATGATGACCCCTTGAATTATATGCAATCCCTTAAAATCTTGAGACAAATATGGAAACAAAGCGTAGCTGAAGATGCTTTCAGTGCTTTGCGAAACCTGGATGGGCCATTGGTGACAAACGAAGTCGTCACAGAGTTTTCTGGGATGTTGGATGACGTGCTCGACCTACGTATACAATACGAGTCACAGGATTGGGAATTGAAAGAGAAAGCACAGCTGGTATCCTGGCTGCAATCTAGGATCATGACCATCTTTCTTGTAAGTGCAGGTAGGTTTGGCGTCGGAACTTGGGACGTAAAACCGGGCGACGAGGTCTGGATACTCTGTTCAGGCCATATGCCGCTCATTTTACGACCGGTCAGGGATGATAATGGCCACGTTGACGGTCCAGATACGTTTATTTTTTCCAGGGACGCATGATAGATACCACCTAGTGAGTGATTGCTATTTGCCCGGGATAATGAAAGGCGAGCTCTCACTCGCAGGAACTTCTTTCTTGCGAACTGTCACTTTGTGTTAAGCTGGTTTTGTATTTTTTTGGGGGATGTGCGTTTGTTTAGATCTTTCACGAGTTAATTTCGACAAATCTAGTCTCCTGTTCTGCAAGGCGGGCGTAACCTTGAGGTCTGTTATGCTTTCCCGGGTGCCACAGATATCAATACACGTACTGAAAAATGTTAGTGGAAATTCAAATTCAACGAAGGAATGCCCGCGAACCTTGAAGTACTTGTTCTGCAAGTCTGTCTCATCAAGGAGCCCACGCTCATAAGCCTGCTGCTCATTCTCCTCCGACGTCGCGTGTTCCGCTCTCCTAGACCGATTTCGAACCCACAGCAGACACCAGAGACCACCAAGACACGCAATCTGCATGCCGACGCAGAAAATCATCATCGCGACGCCCAGGGGGTACCGCGGCGCCTGCTCCGCCTTGAAGAAGAAGGGACCGACAAAGTTACCGAGGCAGTATCCGATCAGAAGCATCGCGTTCGTTGTAATCTTCTTGGTGTGACCCGCAGTGTTGGCCGTGGCGACAGACATGGACAGCGTCCAGGTCGCTGTGTAGGCGAAGGAAATCCAGAGGCAGGCAAGGCGGCCATAGGGGTTGGATTGGTCGATGAGCCAGAGGCCAAGGATACCGGCGAGGAAGGGGGCGAGACAGGTAAGCATGATGGCTATGCGAGCGTTTGGGTAGTAGGAAGCGAAGAAGCTGCGTTACGTTAGCTGGGAGACAGGAGGCTGAAGATTTACGGCTTGCTCACCATGCCAGGGGACATAGAATGAGCTGGACCGCTCCTGAAGGCATCTGGATGAGAGTAGTCTGAAGCGTCGAGAAGCCCATGCCCCTGATTACAAGACCTTGGAACTATCGTTGTGTCAGTTTACAGTCTTCAAGGTAATATCTGACCAACTCACCGTCGTCAGTCCGCCATTGGGAGTGTTACTCGCCACAGCAAACAAGAACAGAAGCCAAGTCTTCAAGTCCATCATAGCCTCCCTGAACTGGGGCCACTTGAACTTTTTGTTCTCAACTCCCGTGCCGTTCGCCTTGACGCGGCTAATGACCATCGCCTTCTCCTTCTCCGACAGAAACTTCGTCGTCAAAGGCGAGCCAGGGAGAAAGATGAGCATGAGAATTCCCCACGCCACCGTAATGGCACCCCAAAACAGGAACAGAATCCGCCAGCTTGCGATTGACCCTTGCACATGTCCGATTCCAAATGTAACGATACCAGCCGTGATGTATCCCAAACCTGCAGACCCAATCCAGATGCCCATACGAACAGGTTGCTCCTTTCTCGAATAGTACATCGAGAAGAGCAACATCGTACCCGGGTTTATTGAAGCCTCAAACGCACCCAAAAACGTCCTCGTCGCCGCGAGACCAGCAAAATTGTGCGATGCGGCGTGGCACATAAGGACGGCGCCCCACAACACCACGGTGGCCGACATGAAGGTGTTAATGGGCAGCTTCTGCAGCAGCACGTTCGTCGGGAACTCCCAGAAGAGATAGCCCAGGTACAGCAGCGCGCCGGCCCAGGAGAACTCGGAGCCCGTGAGGCCAATATCCTCGCGGATGCCGAAGACGGCGGCATAGCTCAGCGTCGTGCGGTCGATGGACTGCAGGGCGTAGGTGATGCAGAGGAGCGGCATGAGGCGAAAGTCGAGGCGTCGTAGGAGCGCAGAGCTCTCTTCCGGGTCGATCACCTCGCCTTCGGCTGCGTCGAGGAGGTCGAGGGGCTTTGTTGGCTCGGAGGCCATGAGCTCCTCCTTGGGAGTCATTTCCGTCTTCATGATTCGCTGAGTCGGATCTTGGGGGAGAGAAGAGATGGTGCTTCGGCCGCTGCGATGCGAGTCGCCCGACTAAATCTACATCTAAAGAACATCTAGCTATATAGGGTCATCGGTAACGCGAGTGCCGGATCTACAGACATGTTGTCAATGATTCGTTATGCCTCCGAGAAGCAGCAGATAAGAGCCGATGGCACGACTAGGGGGGTGTTATTGCTTCCCGCGGAAAAGTCTTATCACGGTTGAAGTCATCCGCGGCCATGACTTGCGCAGATGCTACCCCGCGCATAACGTTGCAACGACCAGCCGTGCTTCCGAATATGAGCAGTTTACATTTTTTGCAGGCCATTTTCTGGAGGCGTCTAGACAGTCGGACTGTCAAAACAGTATCATGTATAAGCCACCAGGACCCGGCTTCAGTGGGATATTTACGCTTAGAATTGGGGCAATGCGATGAACCGTGGACCATTGAGAGATTATTCGCATCACCCGTCCAGTATCCTCGTGAATTGATAGTCATGCAATTTGTCAATCTAAAAGAGACCTCTCATAAAAATTCATTTAATAGCTCCGAGTCCTACTTGTCGTCCAGATACAAGCCCTCGTCTGGAGGCGGAACACCATACCAGTCCAAGCCCAACTTATCCTCAGGATCAGGGTCTGGCATCTGATAGTACCCATCATACCTCCACCAAGTCCGATCTTCCCACACATCCTCAACCGGCAATACTCCTTCAGCCTTCATCTCATCCCTCACCTTCTCAACACCACGCCACACTCTCAAGATGTTCTCACCAGCTACCTTGGCAAGCTGCTCCTCAGTCGCGCCCCTATCAAGGATAGCCTTGAGGAGTTTCGGGTAGCACTTGACGTCTTCCAGGCCAGGTATAACCGACGCGATACCGTCAAAGTCGGAGCCGAGACCGACATGGTCCCAGCCGATGCGCTCGGCAATGTAGAATAAGTGGTCGAGAACCATGTCCATCTTGGCGTCCCGTCGACGTGTAGTGACGTGCTCCGGGACAAAGGTTACCATCACGATGCCACCGTTGGCTGGGACCATGTCTAGGATGTGGTCCGGGACGTTGCGGGGACAGTCAAAGACGCCCTTGACGTTGGAGTGGGAGAACATGATTGGTGCGCGGGTCTGTTCGAGGACTTGCTTGGCGCAGTCTTCTGAGACGTGGGAGATGTCTACAATCATTCCTGCGAAGGGCTAGTGAGCCGGCTGCTTGTTTAATGTCATTATCTTGCTCACCTAATCTGTTCATCTCAATCAATGCTGCACGTCCCAGCTTGGAGAGTCCACCGTGCACAGCGCCGACTTTGGATGTTGAGCTATCGGCGAATGCATTGTTGCAGACATGAGTGAGAGTGCACTAGCAAAGTCAGTACCAAAACTACCAGCATCTCGAAGCATTTTCAACTGACATATCTGACGCCCAGGCGGTAAAATGCTCTAATGATACCAATACTATTGCCAGCCATGTGCAATCTGTCAAGCTTATTAGTCTTTCATGAGCCTCTCAACACCTCAAATTGAGCACACACCCTTCAATACCGATAGAGCAAGCTATCCTCCCAGACTCGTAAATCTTCTTCACATCATTCGGCCCATTTACCAACTCAAACGTCTCCGGATACGACTCGACGAGCCGAAGCGTCATATCAATCTGCTCAATGGCGTCGCGCGCCATATCTGAGTACTCTGCCGTCGAAAAGTTCTCCGCGGACCTGAGACAAGGGACGCAGATGGACCAGAACTGGCCTCCCACGGCACCTTCATTTTGTGTAAGTCATATAAGCCAATGCGTTAAAATGAGACAGTTTAGTTCAACTCACCCTCTCTCAGTCGTGGAATATCCGTCATTCCCCTCTCGAATCCATTTGCGAAATCGAATTTCGGGTTGTTGTGAATCTTGCCGTGGAAGCATGCCCGCGGTTGCTGAGGCAGATCATTGTGGCCGTCGATGAGCGGTGTCCTGAGAAGAATCCGCTTGACTCGCTCGTCAATGTCGAGCTTCTGATAGGGATGGTCTGATGATGCCATTGTGTGAGTACCAGCTTTGTTGGTCAATTGGGTATTGTTGCCAACCTCAACACGCGATTGATCTGATGAGAGGGTTCGACAAGGTACTAGTAGTTGAGAAACAAGTTATGCGCGGAGCTCATTAAGGTGATGTTCATTTCAGTTTAGTCTGCGTGCCTGCGTTTCCTCGGTCAACTGTTGCTAGAGACTCAGAGTGTGGGTTTCCCGCGCAAAAGGAAGGGACCCATAGATATGACCCCGACGTTTGATTTGGCCGCCTTACCATCGCGGGGAGTCATGTTAGAATGCTCGGATAATAAGATCCAGGGTATTCCTTGACCCCGCTGGTTCGAGCTTAGATAAGAGCTAAGATCGTCTTATCTTGTCTTATTAGTATGGATACACCAACCAATCTCAAGGATGCTGGCTTCCAGGTTCCAGAGTTTCGGGTCCTCGCATGATGGTGTCCACACGGGAGCTCTCGAGTCTCGATGGATAAGTGTGAATTAAACAAAGTGACGAAGTTCTCTTAAGGCTTCTCTTCCCGCAGACGCTCCGGTGGTGATTAAGTTCAATGCAGACTGGGGACTTGGGAGTATGATGTTCGAAGAGTCTTAATGGTTAATAAGTACAAAAAAGCTATGATTCCATGATATACAACGTTCTGTCCACTATCCTTGCCGTTCTCAAATAGAACAGCGTTTTGTTGCTTTTGCTAATGATATGGGTATCCTTCAAACACAATCGTATGATCATAAATGACGCTAGAAACCGACCTTGATAGGAAATTTCACCGTAAACTCCAGCATCCAATTTCGAAAGATGGAAAGAAAAACACTCGCTCACACACTAATAGCCATCCATAATCACATCTTCATCATACTGCCCAGACGCGCCACGCTTTGCGCTGACCTGCTTCTTGGGAGCCGACCGGCGTTTCAAGACCTTCATCTCGGGATCTACAACAAGCACCTTGAGACGCTGGTCAATTGCGTCCACTCCAGCGGCGATTCTTTGATCTACGCATTCCACTATTAGCGCTACGTCCCGCTTTGGAGAGAGGGGTCTCAGGAGAGGGCAAAACCTACGAAAAGTATCGCGGAGTTCCAAAATGCCGTCAAACGCTTTCGTGAGACCAACCTGCTGGGTTTCACCAGCAGGCCAATGACCCTTGACACTCTCGAGTGATAGCAGCTTCAGCGCCGCGGAGGTCCGGAAGAGACTTGCGTAGAACACCGCCACGGCATTCAAGAGAGGCTCTGCGTTGCCGTGCCACGGCTTGACGTTTCTGAGAAGGTCACGGTAGATGAACATGAGCTGCCACAGCGCAGCCCACACCGCCGGCCTCTCGTGGTTGTCCATCTTGGACTTGGTGGGCTTGAGATACCTATCGAGGTCGGCGAGGATGTCTCGCTCGGACGACTCGATAACGGACCTTGCGATGCCACGAATTTCCGCCTGGGCTGGGAGAGGAAGCTCTCCGAGCTTCATCTCGCCTGAGCGGATGAAGTAGAGGGTTGGCGAGCGGTAGATTTTGCACATGGAATTGAGTGTATGCACCTTTTGGAGCAATTCGGTCTGAGATTGGTGAGACATTGTACGAGGCGTATGAGACCTTGGAGAGGTAGGCTTACCTTGGGACGTTGCACCGTACTATAGGGATTATAGTGACTTGGCATTGCGTACTGCTTGATGAAATACTCGATACGCCCCTCAAAGGTCCTGTGATCTTCAGAGGAAACGTATTGTGAAGCCCAGTCTACCAGGCTGTCCTGTGACATTGCCCTGTTCTCTGAGTTCCTAGTCAGAGTGCAGCCGCCATGGCTGGAGGCAGCGCATGTGTAATTCCTGAGAGTGGCTCTGAGACCTGGCATGGAGCTATCTGGCTCGAGAAAGATTTGCCCTTCAAATACAGGCCCTTGGAATTGCGGGCCGGCCGTTCTCAGGGTGTCATTGACCATACGGTCAAGTCTCAAGCCAGCGACTACACATTATTAATGGCCCACTCCGACATCTGGAGAAACAGAAAAACTCACAACGCCTAGGAGAAAGCTCCTTGGCTACACTTGTCAAGTCCCCACGAATGCAAGAGAACTCTGTGGCTTGTTGCCCAAGCTTCTTGCAGGTTTCGCAAGGGTCAACAGCCGAGCATGTAACCTTTTGTACTCTGCATCTAATACATGCGCCAGCGTCTCTGACTCTGTTCACCTTGTGAACATCTTTGACGACCCGGTGTCTGCTGTTGGGTGATCTCTTGATAGGTCGGGCCGGGATATCGAGAGTGGGCGGTCTTGGGAGGCTCTGCTTGGCATCGTAAACAGGAATAGTCAAACGATCATCCAACCCACGGAGGGCGTTGAGATCAATGGAGGAGCCTGTGTCTCGAAATCGGCCCCCAGGAGAAGAAGGGGAGGTAGAAAAGATGGAGGGAAATTCATCGGTAGTGACGAGTGGCTCTGGTGTGTGAACGGAAGAGGTGTCCGTCATGGAACGGGAACCTCCTGAGGGTGGGTAAGCCAGCAACATCTCTATGGGTGTGTCGTCTTCCATGGAGAGTCCGGACGAGCTGGAAGTTTCCTCGAAGCGTTCAGCCCACATAGCTTCGTCGAAGTAGGTGTTGAACGGCTCTTGTTCATTTCCAGAGGGCTTCAGACCGCTCCGGCCCACCCTGGGTGTGTTTGGAAAAGAAGTGGTGTTGTTGTTACCCAACCCCCTTGTGCCCCAGTAGGAGTCCAAGAAGATTCGGACACCACTCGGATCCTCGTTTTCGGTCATATTAGCGGATTTGAATGGATGAGGCATGCAGAAAGCGCAATTTGAGGACCCAGTATTTGTGTCAAGGGTTAGGATTGTGAGCTGTAATGTGATCCTAGGGTGGATGTAGTTTGCAAGATCGTGAGGGGTTTGACCACTCAATCTCATTCAGTTTATAGACAGTATCCCGCTGAGGCTCAAGGAACCGGCGCATCACGACGTGGGCGTCTTAGAATCTCGGTGACAACTGTACACGCCATTGGCCAATTCATCCTGCGCCCCATTAAAAGTTATACCAATCAGACGCCCATGTCTGACCGAGAATTGCAAGTCTTCATGCGAAGCATAGCATGCGAAGACCTGTCGATGGGCTCACTGGGCGGCGCCGTTACATAAGCAGAAAACTACAGCTGAAGGTGTCCATCGAGTGTCAGACTGCGAGATTGCTTGTCTGGAGCGTGGGTGAGATTCATGGCCATCCTTGAGGATGACCCTGGCCTCGACACCTTTTTGCTTTTGCTTCGACAAGCTGCCGTGAAACCTAGATAGGAGGTCATGTCTAGGTCCGGAATACGACTGCGTGTTGGACAAGGGAACTATGGGTGTATTTATATTGCTTCGACAGGCGGCATCTCAGAGACACGGGTGTCTTTGCAAGGAAGCATGCCACGCCCGTGTTACCTTCCGCAGCACCATCTACGCATTTCCGCGTCTGTCGAGAGCTTCGCGATACCACACAAGGCTTGTTACCTTGAACTATCAAGGCCACAAGAAGTTGGGTGTTACTATTTCATAGTAGCGTTCTTGTCATCTGGCTTTTGGAAGCTGGTCTTTGCACTTCATTGATGGTAATGATGATAACGACTAATTATGAGAGCATCATTTGTTGAGACTCTCAACAAGGGTTGAACAGTGACGATGAAAACAGCGACTGAGAAACTTCCTAAAGATTTAGCATAAGTCTTGCATTGCACATATTATTAAGCAAGCCGAGATACGGAAGAAAGAGGCAGCGCCGGGAAGGGCCCTCGAAAGAAATGCCTTTGCTGGTGTTCCGTCCCCGGACGACCGATAATTAGCGGGGCAGCCGGCCGGGAATGGCGGGGTTGAGAACTTGAAGGACGGTGCCAACGCCCAGCGGCTTGGGCGTGGGCGCGCTGGGCACTTTAAAGTGCGCCGAGGTGGGACGGTCCCTGCAAAAAGAGGACGTGCCCGCACTTCCCTGCATACAATGGCCCCACTCAGTCAAACCCATCAAACGTCACTTTCCCAACGCTTCTGGGAGGGTCGCGCCATGTCTTTAACGGCAATTTGCATCTGCAGCTCTGTCGCAATACTTCTCCCTCTTCCAACAATGGGAACTTCTTGAAGGTCTCACTTGCGAAAATGGCGCCCAGTCTTCTCTCCTACGTCCCAATCGTCAACCTCTTCGTCTCAGACGGCGAGAAGGCGCAAACCATCAACATCCCCCCTGTCGAAGTTCACGATGTCGAGACCGACCACGACCGGCGAGCTAGATGCCTCAAGCACCTGCTGAGGGCCAACCACGTCAACCACTCCATAATCTACCACAACCTCCAGTTCGACAACCACACGGCACACGTGCTTTCTTCCGCGTATCTGCTGGGCGCCAACGACCGCCAACTCCAAAACATTTACGAAGCCGAAGCGAAGGAGCTCGAGCCATGGAAGGAGTCTCCCGCCGAGGTCACCGACGATGACTGGAGAGACCTCCTCGGCGACAAGACATACCAGAGAGCCTATGTCGACTTCTTTGAGGACTCTTTGGCGAATAACTCCTACGAGTGGAAGAAGGTCGTCGACGAGTTCATGTTCACTGGCGACGAGCCTCTGGTCCATGGGCTTATTGGTGGTCGTGCGTATGGCCTGGAGGAATGACGAAGTACATTTGCTGACCCCTCATGTAGTTGGCCACCCCCTCATCCACCTCGGATACGCTTACGAGATGAACTCCAAGGAGATCGCGATCGAGGCACTAGCATTGGCTGCCACGCAATACAATTTCTTCCACCAATACCTCGACGAAAAGAAATTCACGAAGCCGTCACCGTTTAGCTCAAAGTCAACGTTCGAGCTGATTCACAAGGTTGCAGATGACAAGCGACTCGATGGGCTGTTCAAGGAACCATCCTTGGGCAACCTCGACGTCTTGTTTGCAAAGCATGAAGACGTCGTCCTGGAATACTGGAATGCCTGGACCATCACAGACCCGGTGAAGCAGTTCGAAGAGTCACAAGAGCTTGCCGTCGCGCTCCTCGTCGCAACCATACCCCGCGGCACCCACGGATACAACTTCTTCACAGTGCATCTCCTCACAACGAGCCACGCCGTCCGAATTCTTCTCCCGGTCATTCCGGCCAAGTTTCACATAAGCTTAGTAAGGGAGTGGTGGTTGCTCGTACTCGGTGTCTATATTTCCCTGTTGCGGCCAAAGATCGACCCCGATAATGTAGAGACGGACTTGAAGCAACGTCACTGGGGGCATGTTGAGCACGAGGCTTTGAACTCTCAATGGGCCACCGACGCTCATTATGTTAAAGGTCAGTACTTGACGCATGCCCAAGCCCTAACATGCAGAACTGGCAGAACTGACAAATTTCGCAGCGATTCGTGCCATGAAAGAGGCTTCTAGGACCTGGGGTGATGTACATGAGCGGTACCTAGCGTCTGCTCTGACGTTTGTTGACAACTTCCGTGGGTGGACTTTTGGAGCTGCGGACCTGAAGTCTGGTGGTTATTATTGAAGCAACCATGCTCTTGGGAACGAAATTGTCCTGATTCGTGGCACATAACTGGGAACAAGCTGGATTCACTTAGCTTGGACTGTCTTTAATCTAGCTCTGCTGTACAACACATATGGGTACATAGCATGGGAATGACTTTGAATGTGTAATGAGAATGTCAATCTGTCAAACTTTTCAGCTCAGACTTGTAGAGTGACTTTCTACTTTGTCTAGTAGATGCATAAAGTCGTGCGGGAGCATCATTGTTAGTGGACGAGGGATTCGCTCTATTCCGTGACGCATCTGGTCTCATGTCCTGAGGCCTTCCATAATCACTTTGATTATATTTCCAAAATTCAGCTAGCTCTATGGTCGGTTGAAGGATGGTTTCCAGGAAGCTTGAGTAATGTATAATCCTCATTCCAGCCATGCTGGTCTCGCCGAAATGTGTCTGCCTTCTGCTTTTTGAGTATCATGAACTTAGGTGAGACTACGGGATACAAGCATTGAGGTGAGCTTGCCACTAAAAATGGCAGGTACGGCTCCCGCCAGGTACTGACAAGACCAGATGATTTAGCGACGAGTTAGTGTCCACTCGCTGTAAAGTGCATCAAAGTGGGGGCCAGATCCAGATTGGCGAGGCTCCAAAATGACGAGGATGCAGCTGTGCTTTAGCCGCCCGCCAAAAGCACCATACCTAGGCAGAGAGGTAGGTAAGTGCATGCTTGGTCATTCTTTCTTGCAGATTGTTCACAGCCTGCCCACGCCTTCAACATCCCCGAATCGCCAGGCAAAAAAAAAAAGTCAGACGCGTCGGTCGGCCTGCAAAACTGCAGAGAACATGCGCTCATGTTGAGCTTCTTTACCACTATCCTGCCCAATGGCTCCGCCAGCCAAACGAAGGAGGCGCAATGTCGTCGAGTCAGACGATGAGGAAGACCTACCCAAGACGAATACACTCACGAATTTCCTCCTTTCCTCGCCCACCAAATCAGATACGCGAGGCACGACTGCATCTCCCAGTCCAACGAAACCACAAAGCCGTACATCCGATAAGCGTCGAACCACTGCGGCGCCAGCTATACTTCAATCACGCAATGTTCCATCGAACAAGAACACAAAGAGCCCGAGTACCAGCCCCGAGAAGGCCAAAGGGAAAACGTCGAAGCGCGTCAAGGTGGAAGAGAAGGGCCGTAATGGGAACCTCATGACATTGTTCTCCAAGCAGGCATCAAAATCCAGCGCAAGACCAGCTGCTCCTTCGAGGACAGTACCTCTTGACGACATAATAAGCGACCCGATATCCGAGGACGACGATGTTGCAGAGCAGAAAGCTAGCACCTCTAGCATTGTCGGGCAGAATGCGCGGAAACGGTTTCGAGATAATACCCCCGTCTCGTCTTCAACAGGTCTGGCATCGAGCCAGAGGTTCCTCAAGCCTACGCGCCCGAATAAGCCGGCTGCTCTCGACGACGATTTGCGACCTTGGTCGGAACGCTTTGGGCCCATTAACTTGGACGAGCTGGCGGTACACAAGAGGAAGGTCTCAGACGTGAGGAAGTGGTTGGAAGATGTCCTCGCCGGACGGATGCGCCAACGGCTTTTGATTCTCAAGGGTGCTGCGGGATCGGGAAAGACTACCACCATGCGACTTCTAGCTAGGGACATGGGCTACGAGCTCCTGGAGTGGAGGAATCCAACCGGTGCACTTGGCGCACATCTTGGGTACACATCAGCTTCCGCTCAGTTCCAGGAATTTCTGGGCAGAGGCGGGAAGTTTGGCCAGCTGGATACTGATCTGACGACCGAGGCACCACGTCCTGCCAGCACGAAATTCGACTTATCAGGGAAGATCATCCTCGTGGAAGAGTTTCCCAACACTTTTTCAAGGTCTTCGACAGCCTTGACCTCCTTTCGAAACACCCTCGTGGAGTACTTGGCGTCGAACATGCCCTCGCTCTCAAATTACGGGCGGCGGTCTGCCAATGAGCCCATCACGCCTGTCGTCTTGGTCATCTCAGAGACACTACTGACCACAACGTCAGCTTCGGCAGATAGCTTCACTGCCCACCGATTGCTTGGCCCCGAGATCTTGCGGCACCCTGGGACACGGGTTATAGAGTTCAATGCCGTTGCGCCTACCCTGCTCGCAAAAGCCCTGGAGTTGACCGTGATGAAAGAAGCACGCAAATCCGGGAGGAAGCGCACGCCAGGACCTCAAGTGCTGAAACGCCTGGGCGAGATTGGGGATATCCGCAGTGCAATCTCTTCTCTGGAATTCATGTGCTTGAAGGGCGACCAGGACGCGGATTGGGGAGCCAAGATTGCCTTGAGCAAGCAATCCAAGGGCGCCAAGGCGGGCATCTCTCTTACAAAAGGAGAAGAAGATACACTAGAGCTCATTTCTCAGCGCGAGGCGAGTCTTGGTATTTTTCACGCGGTTGGAAAAGTGGTCTACAACAAGAGGGAGGAAGCGCCCTCAACGTCGAATCCAGCTGAGCGCTTGCCGAGCTACCTCGCGCATCATTCCCGCCCAAAGTCATCAGAGGTATCGGTCGATACTCTGGTGGACGAAACCGGCACAGATACGCAGACCTTCATCTCTGCTCTTCACGAGAACTACATGTTCTCCTGCGAGAATGTGCCTCCCTTCGACGCGTCGACACCCCTGGATTACGTCAACGGATGTATAGAATACCTATCCGAGAGCGACCTCCTCCTCCCGTCGTGGGACTCCTTCTTTGGCGGCAGGGGCACTTCCAACTTTGGCAAGGACTCGGGAAGCCATGTCCTTCGGCAAGATGAAATTGCCTTCCATGTCGCCGTTCGCGGTATGCTCTTCTCGTTACCGTCGCCCGTCAAGCGCAAAGCCTCGACCGGTGCAAAGGGTGCGGACGCCTTCAAGATGTTCTACCCGACGAGTCTCAAGCTATGGCGGACAAAGGAGGAGTTTGAGGGCCTTGTTGACGTCTGGTCGACGAAGCTCATGAAGGGAGAAGAAAGTGCGCCGCGGAAGAGTCTCACGGAGGGCGCCAGCGCGTTTCGAAGACCCAAGCAGGCGGATATGGGTAGCTGGATGGCTAATCACCAGTCGAAGCCTAAGTCAACTCGGGAAACTTCGTCAAAGACGGACGGGAGCGCGGCATCGGCGCCGTTGCTTTCTCTCGGCAGCTCGGCTCGCAGGGAGATGCTCCTCGAGCGCCTGCCATACATGGCCTCCATCGTCCGCGGACGCAAGTCGACGCTGCACTCCTTCAAGCTTAAGGATCTTGAAAAGGTTGTGTCGTTTCAGGGTATCGGCCCGCAGACCGGCGACGACGATGAGGCAGAGGCTGAGGACGCGCAGGAGAATGATGGTGTGATGACGGGTGACGCGTGGGCTACGGATAAGCCGTCAGAGGAGGCTTCACCTCGGAAGAAGGGGTCTGCGTTCCGGCCTAAGGGCGATGGGTCAGTTGCTGGATTGTCGGTGCAGAATTTGGTCATTAGTGATGACGATATTGAGGATGACTGAGGACGATTGAAGGTGGACTACGTGTGGTGAAGGAAGAGAGATGGTTATAGATTTGTACAAATACGCTCCGGAGACAAAGAGTGTTTTCTGGTTGGGCTGGCGAGGAGTTATTCTTGGTGTGGGCAAACGGGGTTAATGTTCTAACAGGATGAGGGTTCGAAGTAGGAGGTAACACTATGGAGAACGGTTTCTCTGCAAAGGAATATATAAAGGTTGCACCATGTCTTGATCGTCGTATGATCTCTTATACAGTGTTGTGGTTGAGAGACTGCTCTTTCCAATGCCTGTGAGTCAAGTGTTTGGTGTTTTGCTCCGTTCGTGAGAATTGTCCGTCGTCGGTATCAGCGCACATCCTCGAAACCCTCCCGTCCTGCGTGACCGCCAGGCTCTTCAAGAAAGTTATCTGGCTGCGGCAGGATGGGTGACTAATTCCGCTTCAAGGAAGACAAGTAATAAGCTCTGGTGTTTCCCTATAAAAATGCCGCTGTTGGCTGCTTTTCTGGTGAAGGGAGGCAAGCCAGTGTCATATGGTGTACATTTCTGTGCGCGCATAGTCGTCCCTGTTCTGAAGCAAAACGACATGTCTGCTTGACGGGCTTTCCGCCAAGGGAACAAGTCTACATCGATACCTCGGCATCTCCCACCTACTTACATAAAGCCTCATCCCTTCACTGAGCTTTGCTCGTTGGTAGTATTCAGACTGGAATACGTAGAAGGAGAGGACAGATTCGGGAAGAGATAAGCTGGGGAACATGTCTAAGTGCGATGCATTGAATGTTGTCTACCGCTAATTCTAAGGAATTGGAATCCAGTAGACATCCAGACACTTAAAGTGCCTCTGCCAATAACCAGCCTAATGGTCTGCGGGGCTGAGGAGTCAAAGGTTTCTCTATGAATGACCTTTTATAAGCGCTACCGGATAACGGAATTAGCCATGGAAGGCATATGGGACTCGTCGCCGATCGATTAGACCGAGGAAGATCATCGTTTAGAATCGGGACTCGCCTCGTGGTGGTGAAGGCGTATCCGTTTCTTGTGAGGCCGTCGTTATCTATGATTGCATTCGGACTTGTGAGTCAAGAACGAGTTAGTCCTGTTCAGTAGCTCGTCTCTCTACTGATGATGATCCCCTCAGTTCATGGTTGGTAGGCGTGCTCATGTACACGCTGATGCTTCAGATTCTTCGGTATTCGACTTGGATTTCCTCAGTTGTACTGCCGCCAAAATATGTTAATACATAGCCGGCTCCAACTTTTGGCTCCCGGAAGCCGTCTTGATAGCATAGGGGTATTCGCAGAACGAAGACAAAGCGGTTCTCATGTGGGAACGGCGTCTTGATGGGCATGCCATGTACATCTTCCTGATCCCTTCCTCTGGACTATATCCGCCTGTTCCGTGCATGGAGGAGGACATGGCTGTTCTTGAAGCACCGCTGTTCATGAGGCTCAGAGTAATCAGCAGCATCCCATTGTCTTGTATGATCCAGAACGAAACTACGCACGTTGCATCTCGTACTCGGTTGAACGGTGTACGCCTGTATTTGGTCCTCAAACTGAGGTATCGAAGATAGGAATGCCAGCACTGGCAGTTTAGATATCGCGACAACGGCCGGAAGTAATCAAATACACAACCGACCGCATTGTCGGTTCTTGTAGATTCAAGAGACGTCCATGTCGCGAAGCGATTATGGTTATAACTGTCAATTGCATGTGGCTACTACTCAACGGGCGCCTTCAGTCCACGTTTGATGAAACTTGGTTGTGAGCTCTGCTCCGATCCCACGTTACTGCATGTATCAAAGAAACATGTTCCCAGAGAGTTGTCCTCTAAAGTCTCCTTCTTCTCTCTTTCTCCTCAAATGGCCACTTGTACCGTGCCACGAAATTGGCCTGATCGGGAAGAAGTCGTAAGATATGGCTTTCCCAGCTCATCGATGATGATCTTCTTGACTATTTTCAATTGTTAGACTACCCTGGTGCCTGTTTTCTTCAGTTTATTACAACTAGAATACTCTATTAAAGGTGATAGGCTAGAATCGGACAGGCTGTTTGGTATGAAGACACGAGAGTCGCTGACCGTTGACTACTCTGTTAAATTTCCAGCATGCCTCTCAACGAAAAGTTTCAAATGACAAGAGTTGGAAGAACCATGACATGTTTCTGTGTCTGCTGCGCCTCGTAAGACTAAAGGCTCTACTGCCTAATGTAGCTCTTGCTTCTTTATATACAATTACTTAGCCCACGACATCTTTAGATCCAACACGATGATAAGCCGGGGTTTTCATCGCGACGCGTCTCGATTGGCGTTTACTCCGGACCCGGAGTATTCATGTGTTTCCAGCACTAATAATATGTTTTCGAAGCACTGTTGAGTTTCCTGTCTTGAGATATCGTCCTCGAACTCTACTACAAAGTACGTAAGGGCCTTGTGGTATTTGAAAATTCCAATATGCCCTAGTCAACCCAGCAGTTGGCCTTAAGTCCTCCCTGTATCATGCGAGGGCTGGCTTACGGGTTGGCCGAAGAAATGCAGCCAGATCCTTCTATTCTCAGATCAAAGGAACCGCAAGTCATTCCAAAATAGCCGCGCCCGCATCTGTGTCCTGTGGATCGGTAAGTAACTATGGATTTGAGTCTACTAAGCACAAAGAGAACCTTCAAATATTTGATCCTCCGACTCAATTATTAGTTTCCTGTTATTTGAACAAGACGAAAGCGAGTGATTTGAAGCAGTCAATCTCTTCAGTTCGGGCCACCGAGAAGCGTACCGTTTAGACCGTTTTATCAACGTTGAATCTCCCTGGTCGCGAACGTACAAGCAACAGTTCTAATGACAATGGCGGGTCAACTACCAAATTGTCATGAGAATAATCCCACTACATGCTGTGGCGGACACATTCAAGACCAATTAAATAGCCCCAGCAGGGACAAGAGACTGTCCCTCAAATCCTGGCCATTAGCTTGAGTTGTTGCTTGAGCACCACAAACCATCTCTTCGATCAATCACCTTACTTTCTCGTTTACATTCTGACGCAGTCTAAGCAAGAATCCGGACGAAGGTTAAGACTGCTGCCTGGCTGAACATGTCCGAAAGCAAGAGTAGAGAGTTGCCATCTCACTAACATAAGTACTCTTTGTATGCGAAGACTCAAGCCTGAAGCGTCAAAGTCCTGAACATCGAAATTCGACATCACATATCGCTACTTTGTCAACAACTTTCCTGGTAGAAAGTAGCATCATTGGGTTCTAGACTTGAACTCCCAAGACGCTCTTAAATCGGTCTTATCATCTCCATCTCCAATGGAGAGCATTACCTCCTTGGCCTCGTCAACCCTAGTGAGGCTCCATCGTCCTTAGCTGCGGCTACTTATCAAGTAGCCCTCCATCTCGTAAAAGGTCTGCATCCCGGGTAACTGATACAACGGTTCCGCTCGCGCGGCGGCAGGAGCGTTAGTTAGCCTCGAGTCAGTAGTGCTACATATGCCAACCTCTATATCAAGATTGCAGGGTTCCCTCAACTCTCAATCGCATGTGAGAAGAGCCTACTCGAAACTGTCGGTGTCACTAACAATTTCCTATCAAAAGGCAAGTACGACACGACAACCACTTTGTAAGCCATGACTTGGGAAAACATGCGAGCGTCTAGTCAGTCACCGAACCTCACACGCCGTCGACTGTTACAGAATGGGAATCTCTTATCCACCTTCAGGTTGCGCCCTTTCTCCCAAGGTCGAACTCTGTCGGCATCAATGCGTACAGCTACGCAAGCACCACTAGATACCACCACCCCATCACCGTCTAAAGGGCGTTATTTCACATAGACATGACTGGTGCAAAGACACCAAAGGTTGATGATCAACACAAACACGCCTGTCGTCAATCTTGACTCCTCGAGTCTCTCTGCTCAGGGCAGAAAATCAGATCCACGCAGAATTCCATCATCATCCCTTACAATTACGAAAGACCGTCACACATTCACGCCACACACCCCTTTCACCCCTCATGTTTGGTAGCACAGAAACACAAACACAGACGTCGCTGGACAAACGGGTGGAACAAGCGGGTAGCCACCAAAAGCCCAAGTCCAGATCAATGTCTCACTGATCCCACCCACCCCCAAACTTCCTCCCATCTCCACGTTCTCTCCGCCTCTCCCCGTGGAGAAGCGTCACGCAAGGGAGTCGGAGACATTTGCAAGCCCAGACACAGGGCATGGTAACGTAGCGTATCCGTGAGATAAGGACCCCCAAACTTTGAGGGGCGTCAAGCCATGTCTTGATCAAGAACTCAACTCACGCCCCATTTCCCCAAGATATGAAGTAAACAATCCAGATCATTCTCCACAACCAGGGAAACAAGGTGTCTCTTGATGTCCCCACGCCCGGCGCCGATGCCATCGAGACCAAAAAGTGTCCTAGGATACTGCGGCTCCCTCCCCTAGGCTATCCAACCTCATCGAACAGCACACCATCCGTCCCGACAGAGTGTGTACGACGCACCGAACGGGCACGCTTCCATATCCAGCAGTCTCATTGGTCAATGGCTCACCTCGTCCAATCCCCATTGTCCAAGATAAAGCTACGGGCGTATGTGTTACACACTCGAATTCCCTCAAAAGGCCCATGATAACAGAAACCACCACCACCACACAAGCGCACACCATCCTGCCGTCTAAACCACACCCTCAGACTCCTGTCAGGTCTACCTCCTCAGGTCGCTCTAGACGTGAGAAACTCTCCCCTAGCTGCTTTGCTAGACCTACACACATCAGTTGTACTTGGAATCGCCTAAAGTTATAAACAGCCACTTCTCACACCTACCCCTTTCGACCAAGGAATTCTCCAAGCCCTTCCAGAGCCGCCTAGCCGCCATGGAACCATGGCACGGCCCCATAGGGCCCCCCACGCCTGGCTGCGCCATTAACTATCTCCAATGTAGGCAACATACCCTCCATTGCTCGCCCGTCGGCCTCCCGCCCTTTTGCGTCAGCGCACATATCTCGGATCCGTCTTTCCGTAGCTGATGCGTAGCTATCTCATTCAATCACTCGCTCGCTCTCTTTACTTCCCTCCATTTCATCGATAATTCAAACTAGCTTCGTGCCTCGTTACACCAACATACGTCTTCTCGATGCATCTCGCCGGCGGGATAAGACTAACACTGCACACAGCGCGATCACCTACGCACTCCGGCTCCCGGCTCAGCCACTCACCACCACGCGGTCTGGCAGACGGCATTTTTCCAACTACGCTTCGCTGACTAAACTCGGCACCGCGGAGGATGATCGGCACGGGGGTCGTAAGTAGTCAGTCGAGTTGCCCAGTCCGAGCCCTTTTCCTCGGCATCCATTCACCGAGGGAAGGGGGTCTCAGGGCACCACAGGATAGGACCACGATACACAATGTGCTGTAAGAAGGGCGTACAAGAAGCCTCTTCCAGGCCTCCACCTATTCAGCCACTTACAGTGAATGCACCGCAATCCCTCTTCTGGAACTCCCGAGATCGTCGCTGCAACATGTACGTAAGCAGACGCAGCATATGCGACATGTAAGTAAAAAAACCCACGCCCAAAAAGCGGGTTTCTCTCCGGCCTCGAAGGGGATGATCGACAACGGGTCCAACTTGACAAGCGGAACCACTGCCAATGCGAGTTGGGTAATTCGCCCTCTTCTTTCTCGATTTCCAGGTTCCGTTTTTTTCGCCACCTCCACCTCCGCACGAAGCTCATCCTCTCCCACCAAACACAGAAAACACGTCTCCAGACAACAACTCCGGTCCAATCCCCTGTTTGTTTCCCCCTGTTATGCGTGCGCATTCTGACCTTGCAAGTCCCCTGCGCTCCAGGACCCTGATTTTCAGTGGGGGTGTTGGTGGGTTGGTGCCAAAAACTCCGCGTCCTCCCGATTACCGTTCCGTTTCGGTATCATGCTCTCATCGTGCATATCATCACGAACTTGCCACATGGATCCTTGCTTTTCCTCTATTCACCTTGCCACGGCCTGCCACGAGCCTACCCGGTGACCTTGAGTGTTAAAGTGCCACTGCGAATCGCCGCTCCGTGTTGGTCACCCAAATATCGGTGCAACCCGCAATCTAAAATCGTTCAAAATCACCGAGGTAAAAAAGAAAGACACAATCAGAAAGGGTAGATGGAATCGTCCGATCAATGTAGCATTGGCTACCTCCCCTGCCCTCATTCCCCCTCTCTCTCCCCCAGGATTCTCCGCGCGTAATCTGAGATGGACCCTTACTCAAACACCCCGATTCATGAGATAAGACGTGAACTTTCCCGTTTCCCACTTTACACACTTCAGCCCAAAACTGAACAGAAACCGAAAGTGAAAAAGAGGCTAGATAGACAGAGAGAGTAGTGACACGCATGTTGTCAGATAAGCCTGCATAAACGACGACGATTCAGGGCACTGCATGTTTCCCAAAAAGTCCAAAGGAGGAAAATCAATGGAAGCTGGGGGCAAAACCGTAAAAAAAAAAAAGAAAAAGCAAAGTATATGCAATGTCGTACATAAAACACTGATAGCAACCAACAAAGTCCACAAACTATGGTAAAAACGCCCCGAAGGACGAGATGGCGCAAGGTAACTTTGAGCCACGTATTGGACCCTGAACATCTTTTTCTGCTTACAGAAAAACCTACCTTGCTGCACACGGGAAGGGGGAAAAAAGCCACAAACTTGTAAATAAGAAAAATAAACATGTGGTATCGAAGTTTTTAGCCGTACAGCTTTCTATAGGAGCCCCCTTCCTCCCGGTCAGCACACAAAGAATGGCGTTTACATCATCAGCCACCAATATCACGCTTCCCACACCTTTCTCGTCACCGTCACCACCACCACCATCACCACCATCAACCTAGTAAGCAACACTTGTATAGACCCCGGAAGGAGCCGATGGAATCTTTGAGTTCCAACGTAAGCAGCCTAAAGGCACCAAATATCACATCACATCTGCCCAAGGTAGAATTCTGTCAAATCTCATGAAAAATACGGTGAAGTTGAATAGGTAGCCACTTAGATAGGCGTGTCGAGGAAAGAGAGAGGGATCTCCGCAGGGGTTCAAGGGAGCCTCATCACCCAGACCCCATCAGCCGCATTCCAACACCTCACCTAGGTAAACCCACTTCGGCCTTATGCTTCCCCCTTCCCAAGGCTCAAGCACACCTAGATCCTTAGCTAGCCATCTAGCTCACCTCCTCCCCGTCCTCCCCGTCTCCCCGTCCCGTCCGTAGAGGTCCCCAGGGTCTCCCGCGCGGTCCATCACCCGGGCGGCCGCGGGAAGCCAAAATACATACCAAAGACAAAACGATCCCCAGATACACCAGAGTAGTATATTCTCTTCGCCCCCATTGGGGGTGCCCAGGGCAAACGGCAGAGAGAAAGCTAGAGTAACAAAAAGCCCACGATTGTATCCGTAAATACGAATAATCTAGAAGCACGTCATCCCGTGCCAAAAGAAAGGAAATCCAATATACCTATTCTCTCTCATCCAGATCCGGAGCACATAAAAACACCCTCGCACAACACCACTCTGAAACCTGAGATCCCCCTCTCCTTCCCCCTTTCCGCCCCCATGAACCTACCTATTTGCATCCCACATTACGCCGCACCTTATCAGTAGCAGGAGGCGTCAATTTTCCTCGCCTCCATGGCGGTCAAGCCCAATACCCAGCTGTCCATCCCCATCCCTTGCTTGAGCAACCCAGAGATGGACATGGGAAATAAGCAACTATACTGAGACATTGGAGAGACTGGGAGACATTTGGCGTAATGATACACGTAAACCACGAGGTTAACGGCCGGGACAGGTACGAATGAACAAGCACAAGTACAACCACTCTCACGGTCATGATGTGAGCATGTAAAAAATCACCACGAGAGACGAGAACAAATAGTGTTAAATCGTGTGAATTTTGGCACCTTTGCCACGGCGAGTTCATTTGCTCGAGCCTTTTCCCACCTTTCTATATACATTGGGTCCGGGTCTCATCCAGGTGTGTTTCGTTTCCAATCGGTGATACACGATTGTACGCCACTTTCCCGCTGCATCATCCCTTGATACCTATTGGGGGGTTTTGCTTCCTGCAAGCCGAAGCCGCCAAGAATGCTCGACATCTCCACGCAAGGCACGCCGAGCCCGATATGGACAAGACCAGCATTGCGGACTCGACGTCAAGTTCGGAGCTATACCGCGGCCCCCAAAATTCCACCTCTTCCCACGGCGCAAGTTACGAGTGCCAGAAGCACGCCTAACCCGACTGCACCACTCTGATGAGACCCAGCCAACTCTTATTGTGAAACGAGCCATTTTCTTTTGTTTCCCGTCCATCTTTCCCCCATTGCGCCATTGCTGAAACCCAATACCTGGACCCAATTCGCGTGCCAGGCCTTGTTGGTGAAGACCAACTGGTACCCAATATTTCCCCAAAAATGATTGTTACAAGCATATTCCGTGTATCGTCATTAAACCCCCACGCAACATTCCTTGTTGCCATGATAGTGAGGGCATTGACCATTCCATTACCATGATTCGCAGGCCTAAGCGCCGGTATCCCACCATGTGTCATTCCTTATGGGACTCGCGACCAAATGTGATGGAGCCGTCGACTCGCTGCATGATGATGCTCCCCGTGTGTGATGATGTGATTAGACCAAAATCGTCCTTGGGCCATTTGCGTTGACCTGATTACATCCTCGTGAATGCTTCAAGAGATGAAATCCCACAAACTTCTCGCAGATGCATGGGGATAGATGCGTCTGCTGTTCTCCGTATCGTACACCGACTACCAAGAACGACGTGCCGATTGAGTTTCGCTGGAGTCGAGCAAGAAAAATCCGAGCTCCCAACCATCTTGACTGAGCTCTTTACTTCCTCCAGCCCACATTCCAAATGACATGAGCAATATCCCGGGCTGTATTAACTGTATCAATGACCCGGCCGATGATTCCTTCGTTGGAAGATGATTCCCCCTCTTCATATGGCATGAACATACCTGACGAGGTCCGACGCATGCCAGCTGGTTCGGCGTTCAGACTGTTGGTGGACGATGATCGTTGTAAGCCTGTAGACTTGTCGTCGGTTTTTGTCGGTGACTGCCAACCCATGGAAACGGCCTCCTCCTCTTCATCGTCATCATCGTCGAAGAAAAACTTGCCGGAGCCCTTGGAGGGTCGAAGGGTTTCTTGGGAAGAGGATGGTGACATGATGGGGCTTCTGTACGATGTGCTGTGCTTCATTGCTGTTTCTTGTGGCTCGGGAGTATCTTCGCGGTACTTGAGAGTGGTTGATGGCAACATCGCAATCGTCTTGCCCTCGACAGCCGCGGCAGCCTTGGACGACTTCCTTCTGAGCAAGGGTGCCTTCTTCTTTGTTCGTGATCTCTTCATCATGATAGCTCCTTCGTCAGAATCGCTGTTGTCGTAGCGCTCGGTGTCGGCGTCATCATCGTCATCTTCGCCCTTGATGTCAACTGCGATACATTGAGACACCTGCTCGTTGAAATGAATGTGCTTCTTTTCACTGCACGGCGAGATGATGCCGGATGATGTACTTGACGGGCACAGGTTGGAGCTCTCACGGCTCAGCCTCCTCGATGAAAATGGAAACGTGACGTAGTCTGTGGTGGCTCGCTCCAGTGTTGGTCGGGCAAGACGTCTGCGTCCGTCCTTTTCTTGAGCCTGGACTGCCGCGGCAGCCTGCTTTAGCAGAGAGGACGCGGATAACGACCTCTGCAGCATGACTTCCGACATACTCCTCTTCTTGAGGATTGGCTTCTTGTTGACAAACGAGTTGTTCTTGGTAAGCCTAGCACTGTTGGGGTCGGTGGTGATGGGGTTCAAAGTGTTTGGACCCGTCTGCAAGGGTCCATAGAGCCAGGTGACATCACAGTCCTTGAGCCTGCCAGGAAGTTAGTTTGGACTGATTTACGCTTCCACGGCACCTACCAGTTCAGGGTCTCGGGGGAGACGGTTTTCAGGTGGTTCTTCGCCTTCATCCAGGTCCTCCAAGATGCGTTTTCTAAGCGAGCCGCGTTGCTGTATTCGGATCTCCGGGACACAATGAACTTCCATGATGACCAGATATCCTCCTCTTTCCAGTTGTGCGAGAGATAGTCAACGTGACGCGAGGGTTGTGCTCGAACAGCGGTATCGTCTTCAGCATGTTCTACATCCAAAATGAACTCTGGTGTGTTGGGCCTTGATGTGTTTCCTTCGGTGTCGTTGTCGACAGGTGAGACAGTGTACGAGTCTCCAGTCCGGGGACTTGTTGGTGCTTCAAGGTCTTCAACCTGGTCAAAGTAGCCAGACTCTCCATAGTGAGGGATGACAAAGTGGTCGTTGGCGTGCACTGCGAGTTCTAACGTGTCGTCGCAGTCGGATGCAATGGAGACATTGCTGGCCGGTGTTGAGGAGCAAGAGAGGTCGGTAGACTCGGCGTGAATGGTCCTGGGAGATGAGGGGGCAGAAGACGGTGCTGAGTCGGGATACACCTTCGCGTCCGCGAAAACATCGCTGATATGGCTAGGGGCGGGAGTAGAGTGGAAGCTCGCTTGTTTTGTGACGAACTTTGGTTGTGAGTGCGAACGTCGCAGGTTAGACGAGGAGAAGTAGGTATTCTCCTCTGAAGATAAAACGACTGCCATCGTAGAGGTTTTTGGGCGAAATTGAGGAACGTTAGTTCCTGGTCGCCGCTAATTCAGTACAGAGGCGAGCAAGATCGATCATAAGTATCCAAGGGGAAGCTGAGGTCGTCAGATGTGGTGTTGGTGTTGGTTTCGTTATTGCTGTTGTAGGTGGATAAGATGGAGGTGATAGCAGCAGGTCGTAGATCGTGGACCAAAGAGTCGGTAATCGGAGCGACAGCTACGCAGGACGGAGAGGGGGCTGTTTTGTCCGGGAGGATGACGGTCCCTTTTTCTTATTCCTCCCACACCAGGCCGTTGGTTGTACCGTGCAGGTTTTTGGTGGCTCAGGACCTAGCGCGGTGGCGTCCCAAGAAACAAAGGCGGTGACTGGAGCGATGCGCGGGGGATTCGCCAGTGGAAAAGGCGGAGGAGTCGTAGATCAGGTAGGGCGAAACGGAAGAGCAAAATTGGCTGGCGCTGGCTTGGACTGAGGGTACACACGCGTGAGGGTCAGTGACGATGGTTTCGAGAAGAGACGATGGCTGAAGTAGATGATGTCGCTGCAAGTTTGAAAACACAAACGAGAACGTGAAAAACCAGGCGAGTCGCGGACGGCAGCGGGAGGAAGCGGGAGGGAGGTGGTTTGTATATTTGCTCGAGTCTCGAGTCGGGTAGGTGGAGAGTGAGGACAAGAAGAACACCCGAGGTGTGAAGGGAAGAAGGTATGGGTGGACGGATGGAAAAGGGTAGGTAAATGTAATCCTATGGAGAATTTGGGCTGCTGGATAGCCAGAGACAGGGTAGGGAAAGAGAAAAAAAGGTAAAAAAGTAAAATACTGGGTAGGGAAGCGGATCGAGAAACTGGAACGACAACCGGCACGTTCGAGCCCCAGAAGCTGATTGCAGGTCTCGTTCTTTTGCCCGCCCCAGTGGAGTCTATCAGTGGGTTAGGAGGAGAGAGAGGGAAAAAGGTAGGAGAAAGAGTGGGAGTCCATAGGTACGGACACCACTCACGCAGACGTACGCCAGGTCAGGGCAGGATGTGGACCGAGGAGGGGGGCGTGAAGACGAGGAGGTACCGGTATCCGTAATGTACGCTAGAGGCGCAGACGTATTAGGTCCTGGAAAGATGGAAGATGAAAGGGGGGGGGGGGTCCAAGTCAATGAGGAGGGGGTCAGAATGCAGAAAGGCAGAGCGAGGAGGGAGAAGAGAAGACTCTGAGAGTGAGGGGCGTGGGAGACGACGCTCCGGGGTGTGTGTGGCAGACACGGTTTTTTCTTTTTTGCCTTTGCGTCTGGTTATTCAGGAAAGGCCTCGATGGTGCAAGCAAGGGTGATGGTGGGCAAGGAGTCCAAGGGGTGGCAGGGGGAGTCCTCGTCTGCGTGGAGAAGTAGCGATGACTGGCCCCGGGCTTGAAGGCAAGCAGTCACTGTTGGAGACTCGGAGATGGAGAGAGAGAGAGTACGGATAGTAATTAGAGTGATGGTTGATTGAGATAGAGGGAGATGAAGGCTTCACCAGACAGAATTGAACCTCACTCTGTGGAACCATATGAACAGACAGACATACATACGCCGGGGAAGCTGGGGAAAGTGACGAAGAGAAGGGCAGCAGGAACCTGAAGAGAAACATCTGGAGACTTGCGAGATGCTCTGGGGCCCGGGGATGAACAATGTGGATGGGACTGCGACGTGGACGTGGACTGGGGAGGAGGGATCAGGGCACTACCATTAGCAACAGGAAAGCAACAAGCAAAACAGGTGAATGTGCGGTGCTGTTGCGATGCGAAAAGAGGTACTTTGCCATAGTTCGGCACGCCACCGAGTAAGTCAAACCCCCCACTTCCTGGCACCCCCCTGTTTCTGGCACCCACAAAAACGATGGGATCACAACCCAACCTCCTCATTACTATTAACTATTGATCCTCAACCACACCCACTACAATACAACTGCCAGCCTCACTAGGGCATTCAGAGTCGCTGGATTCAGCCGTAATAACCTCCTTTTCACCCGCTTCGATTTGAGCCCGATGGATATCCCTGATGTTCGCAAACTTCGTGTTGGGATCGATCTGAACAGTCTTCCTCTTCCTAACTGCAGCGTTGGTAACTTGAGCCCTCAGGTGAGCCAGCTGCTGCTGGGCAGCTGCCAGTTGCCAGGCCTGCTCTGTGAAGCCTTTTTTCACCTTCCTGAACAGCAGCCGTTGAGTGCTGGTATCATTGTCGAGTTGGGTGTATAGTGCAGTTGACCGCTGAGCTCTGCCAGCTTCCTGGGTGTCGACCAGACCACTGCAGAGGAAGCAGAACCCATGGCTCAACAGGGGTAGTTTGTTGACCATTATGGCATCGCTTTTGCCCCGACTGGTTGGTTTGGGTGTGGCTTAGCAGAAGGCTCAGGTAATACCATAGGGTTCATCAGGGCTTAACCATCGCTACAGGGTGTAGACCAGTCCACTTCCAACCACTTCTGATGTTCGAGACTGATAGACCAGCAAGTCGAGCCTTCTGGTAACAGTCCAGGAAGTTCCTTTTACCTATAATGGTAGAGTCGTTCCATTGAGACAAGTAACCGAGCTCCTTCCGATAGGCTGACTTAACAGGGCTGAAGACAGACTGGTCAAGTGGCTGGAGGACATGAGAGGAGTGTGGTGGTAAGAACAGTAAATGGATATTGTTAATATAGCAATTCCACATGAAGTCTGTCGTCGTATGACTCCATGCCCATCCACAATCAACAGTCGAGCCTCGCCCTCAGCCTCGGGCATAGTCTGTGGGATAAACACCTCTCTAACCATTCAATGGCAGTTAAGTCTGTAGTCCAGCCATTATCTGTTGCTGTAAACTCCCACCCATCGTATGGAACCAGATGTAATGGAAACCACTGTTGTTGGACCGTCTTCCCTTGAAAATGATAAGAGGACGAAGTGCCCTACCCAAGGCTGAGATACACTCAATGATAGAGACCCATGCCCTCGACCCAGGTTGTTTCTTGCGAACAGACGTCGTCTCAGCCATGCCCAGCACTAACCCATTAGCTCCCTGACCCTCGAGGATGCCAGTCTCATCCATATTATATCTGTTGGCTGGTTTGATGTCCTTGATCTCAGGGATAGCAAGGAACTTAAACCAGTTCCTAATGACCTCAGTAGATGCCCCATTAACGCGTCTAGAATCGATGGAACGACTTCTCTGAACCTTAATGATAGGGTTCCTTCTCACGAAGGCATAGATCCAGCCTTTTCCTAATGGTTTGGTATCCAGCAGCAGCCAGAACTCGCTCTGCGAATTCCTTCACCTGTTGGTGCGTTGCGCGAGGCCCAGCGAAGCCTGAATGCGAACCCATTGTGCCAGCTTACTCTCCTGGTCAGGAGACAGCCTCTGCCAGTCAGCAAAGCCACTTTCCTAGTCTGACCACCTTGGAGACGTAGTTGGAGGGTTGATCGTGGTATCCCATACTCCCTCTTTGACTCTTGCCGTTTGAGATGTCCTCGAGAGCCTGACGAAGCTGATCTTCGGTATATTGAGGCATTAGATATAGAAGAAGGTATGTGCAAAAAATGAGCCCATTTGGACTCGAATTGAAAATGTTGTGATAAAAGGAGGTTGGGGGTGGGCATTGCGTTGTGGTGGATTTTCGCGTTTTTGTGGGTGCCAGAAACAGGGGGGTGCCGGGAAGTGGGGGGTTTGACTTACTTCACGTACAAGGTAGTTCCTTACAAACAGATGGACCTAGCGATACGTACTCTTGTATCCCATCAAGTGCCTACCTACCGTGGTCTATCTCGGAATACCTTGGAGCAAGTGGGACAACGACTCTCTCTCTCTCAGTCTTGTAGCCACTTAGCAAGGACGAGATACGTGGAGGTGGATGGGTAGCAGTAAATGGACGTACGCACGCAGGCTTTACGTCAGGTAGGCAGAGTGGCCGGAATGACGGATGCAAGTACAGGGTGAATATACCGGTATATATCGGGGTCGTAAAGGAGGCAGGTATGTATAATACCGAGGAAATTCAGGGCAGTGGAAAGTACAGAAGCTGTGCGAAAGAGAGAGGGAGACAGCAAGAGAGAAAGAGGCGCAGGTGTACAGTAACAAAGTAGGGGCGCAACGCAACGCAACGCTATGCTGCGCTGCGCAAGCGTTTATCAGACCCCTGCAAGCCAATGCACACACCAGAGATGCAAGTGTGGCAGCGTGCAGCCAGACCGACAACTGGGGTGGAAGTGGTAGGGTATCGGAGTAGAAGAGATCCAAGGTGCAGGAGACAGCGAGCAACAAACACACCGGTACCTACCTCAATGTCTATTCGTCGGGGCTTGTCCAGCAATGCGATGATGCTGGTGATGGTGATACCGGTCGTGGTGATGATGATAATAATGAAGGGAGGGGAAACTTGGCTAGGGAAAGGGGCCGTGAGGGGGATGCATAATGTCTAAATATCTGTGCCTCGTGGATTGGAACTCCTACATCCAAATTCAGGCATGTATAATTGAACGAGAACAAGACACAAAACGGCGAGGCGGCGAATGCGGCGTCCGGCGAGTGTTCGATTGATTGGCTAACAGCACCCGGAAAAGGTCATCGAAGCAAAGATGGAATCCGCAAGGAGCCAACTAGGCGCAGTGAGGAGATGCGGAGGCGGGAAGATTGGGGGGGCTTCCTCATTACAGATACACATGATGTTCAAGGGCAAACTCCAAAGGCAGAATAGAGAGACATTGACCTCAAGTTGGATTCACCCTCCCCGGAACACAAGGGATAGACAGAGCTCAAAGCCTCAAGCACGGACTGAGAGCGAGCAGCGATTGAGTAGCCCTCCACGCCGTCCGTAGCGGCGGCCGGGATAATAAACAAGAGACATGGAGGATGATCCGGGGCAAAGCAAGATAAGGCCATTCGAGGGATATTGGCCAACGTCACTCGGGCAGTAAGCCATGGCCCAGAGACGACGACGGTCTCAGCAGGGACAAAAGCTCTCGCAAGAACCAATTCGTCCCGGCCGCGGACGCGCGGGTACGACAACCAGGTGAATCGAAGACCTGCACAATAAATGAATGCATGCCAGTGTCTAGTGAACGAGGCCACCGGAACGGACTTGAGAATGAGCGTGGACTGTCCGTTACCGCAAGGAGGTAGTGAGAGACTGTGTGGGGGACACTCGTCCAACACTGTAGCCAGACAGACGAGTATACGAAATGCGTCCGGCTGGTAAAGGCGGTCGTGGCGGTCCTGGGGAAGTGGAGGTTGTAATCCCGGAATGCCACGATACATTGGACGAAGAGAAAGCGAGACAAGCTCGTCGCGGATGTTGTGCCAATGAAAGCATGCCTGTGTTGGCGCATTCGCATCCGACAGTGCCAGCACAAAACATTACTGGCGCAAGTGACGAGACGACACATA
Organism: Colletotrichum scovillei; assembly: GCF_011075155.1. NCBI lineage: Eukaryota > Fungi > Ascomycota > Sordariomycetes > Glomerellales > Glomerellaceae > Colletotrichum > Colletotrichum scovillei. Next base: position 3,165,972 of record NW_023336262.1, read on the forward strand.
CTTACCCAGCCAAGGGTACTAAATGGGGAACCCAAGAATCGATGGGTGGAGGAATGACGGTCAGAGGAGTGAGATACCCAGTGATCTTCAGGTTTCTTGGTCTTTGATGGTCTCTGATCTTTAGCCATATCCAGGTCATGAACGCCCGTCTCACTTTTGTACTCCTGGCACAAAGACGTCAACGTGGGGACGTTTGTCGTTTTGTCGAACCATGTTGGATACATCGACTTTTGTGTGTGCATGACACAAATTCGTTTTCTCGAGGGAACAAACGCAATTGCAAATGCCAACAGCTATCTGCATGACCCCAGGCGCTTGACCGACGGCAGCGCTTTGCAGGTTACAACGGCGGAAACCAGCGTGTATCTCTTCAGTAAGGAGTACAGAGGCATTTGATTCGAATCCCTCTTGGCTGGAATGCACTAGGTCTTGACGAGGCCTGAGCACAGTGAGACCTCGTGATGAAGCCAAAAACCGCTCCAGTGTCGATGGCGCAAGTGGGATAATGGCAATGGCAATACCCAGTGACCTGGGCCAAGTTGCGATCCTCGGATGGTCGGACGCCTCAATGTCTGAGGGTTCGAGCAGGGCCAGCTCCCCAGCCCCAAGCCCCGAACCAGTCCAAGTCTGGCCCAGGGCTGGCTAGGCAAGCCTCAAGCGAGGGAAGCAATGGGCCTTCTTGGCTGCCTTTCGGCAGGTTCGAAATTGACAGGGCGACTGTGGTCCCAAACGACAGGGGGGCCTTCGGCTGGACCCTAGGCATGAGGGCGAATGGAGTCGAAAATTATTTTCGAAAAGAATTTTCCCCCATCTGTCGCGCTCTCGCCCCGGTCAGATCCCACGTTGCTGCACCCACTGACGGCGTGATCCCCGCCCTCACCCTCGAAACCTCTCCGAAGGGCGGGGTCAAGATGGTTGATGTCCTTATGTCTCGCCCGTATGATTCTCGTTTTCCGCACAAGTCCGCGTAACAATCTTCAGGGTCCGTGCCGATCCCGGGAGACTCAAGTCGCCGCCGTCGTTACCGGGAGGGATGGCCGCTCAGGCCGAAAGACCATCTGGCCCAAGATGGGGATTCCAAGACAGGCCTGGACTGGATCCTCTGGCGACAATAGGCGGGTAGGAAAAGGAACGACCGAGGAGGCCGAGAGGTGATATCAAAGGTGACAAATATGGTGCGAGGAAACCCCAAGGGTTTTTTGATGCACTAGTATCAGACATAGGGCGCGCTGGCAGGAATACGTCTTTTTCTCCCTTTCGCTCTTGAAGTTTGGCCACAGGTTTTTGGATGCCGTTTGTAAAGCTCGGATACCTATGCAAGTCGGGGGTTTTCTCGTGCTGATCCCGCCTGGAGGTTCTAGTCAACGGCAGAGATGTCGGATGCGAATGACGTTAGCTGGCATCGATCGTGGATCATTGCCCAGGCAAGTAGAGAGCAATCCAGAGTGCCTATGCTCGGCATGCAGCGTGTCTGAAGGTATGGTGTTGAATTAGAATTGAATTAGAACAAAAGATATCCGTACTCTCTGCCCTGATGTCGAGCAAGGAGCAGGCGAAGATCCAAATCCAGAGCCTCCTTCCTGCGCTGTGCGTCTTTCGGACTGGCCGTCCAAGGTAAGAGGGGTACGTACAGAGTCTTAGTAAGGCGAGGGCTAGCCGAACGTCCAGGGTCACGTGGGGGTGTGTATCGGAACCAGAAGGTCCAAACTGTCCCGCAAATTCGCCGGATGATGTGGGCCCTGGTCGTGGCTGGCCACAGATGGAGACTTGCGCATGACCGGAACCTTTCCCCGGGCTGACGGTCTGGTCACTCGGCGCTGTAATTTAGCGTGCCATGGACTTGGACATTGCGGGGCAAGCAGTACCTCGCTAACAATTACGCGCAGGGCCCCCTTTCTGTCTTTCCCGGGGAGATGGCAACAGCCAACATTGAACAGGGCCTGCGGCGACGCACATTGACAATGTCGTCAACTCGCGTGGGCAAGACCCCATCGACGCAGCAGGTCGTACCTGGCTTTCCGGGGGACTTGCAACTGTTCATACAAAATACTCCGTAGCCAACAAGGAAGGCATCATGTCAAGGTGGGCAGTTGCTCAATGCTCGAGAACAACTACACACCTTCAACTTTCCATCTTCACCGTTCATCCATCCGCTTCGGAACGACCGCCGAGTAGCTGCATCACCTCGAGTCTCGTCGCATATAGTAGTCAGTCGACTACACTCGGTAGTACATCACAGCCGAATGTCCGCAGGTTCAATGCGTCTCTCCTCTGGGCTCCATACGTTCCCCCACGGAGACCCCATCAGTAGGCTCCACGGTTTCTGGGGCCTCGGGAGTTTGGCTGTCTCGCCTCGTTTCTTCTCCTAACCTTACGCCATCAGCATCTCCCAGCTCACAAGAACGCAATGCACCTCTGCTGTATTCTTACGCATTGTCGGGTCCGGCCATTCAGGCATGCCAGGGCGTTTACTTAGCATCTTCTGCTCACTGGAACCGCCCTGCTTATCTTTCCCTTGTCACGGCTCGGCTGGTCGTGGCCTTTCGATCGGACACCACCACAGCATGAAAGGAAAGACAACACCCACCCAGCCAGTATGGTGATATCATATGGCCCTCAGTGTTGGGTTGTGGCATCATTGCTTTCAGAATCGGCGACCAAGTGAATGCCCCTCGCCATAAACCGTCATCTCGATGCTCTATCTCGATTCCTCGGTCCTACTGTATGCACTACGCCTTGTGCACTATTAGCACGCCCGGTCCTAGCTTCGAGCTCTGCAGTGAGGGGAGCGTACGGAACTGCGTTTTGGCATGCTCTTTTGCCGCCATGGCAGGCCACCAGGCGAGGAAGCATGGCCTTCCTAGCCATTGACATGTAGTCGTGCGTCAGCTATCCCTCCAAGCTCACTGATCGCCAGCTCCAGCTTCATCGGGCCCTGACCGCCAATGTGAATTCGTTGGCTGCCAATATCAGACGTTCGCTATGTACGATGGTAACAGGTAGCGCCAACTTCAAGCTTCCCCTCGCCGACCGTCAACATCGATCGACATTTTGTTGGGGACTCAGCGGCTGGTCCACCCCCAGGTGGCTGGCTATTCAAACTTCAGGGTCCATGTCTCCAACCAAACAAAGTTACTAGCAACTGGGGAACATCTGAAAAGGCAACAGAAGCAAGCATAGCAGCGACCTCTGCACATATCAGACAAACTCTGTCCACCTACGACTTGGAAGCTTGGTTAATGTAACCCGGATTGCCCCCCAGTTCCCAGTACGTCAGATCCGCCGGCCACTATACTGATAGTAGTCGCTTCGACCTAGATCGTTATCACAGGCGGAACGCTCCATGGTTACGCCAAAGTCTTTACCCCGCCTGACCTGGCGTTAACTTTCCTCACAAGAATGGCGAGACTGAGATCCAGCCTCTTTTGATTTCATTCCTTTTGTGGAGGGACCCCCAGTCAGTAAGACCTTACGCAACAGGGAACTGCAACTAGACGCTAGCTGCGCAACATCTAACGCACCACTGCACTCTGCTTTTCCTTCCGGCCGCTAGGGAGCGTAGTAATTGCTAGGCAGTCCAGTTGGCGCGAACTGGTCTACCTCGCTCACCTTCAACAAGCCCAATCATTGGCCATGAAATTGCATTCTTTTCGCTCTTTTCTTACGCATACCTCGCCCCTCCCGCGGCCGTTGTGGAGCTGAAGTAGGTAGCAGTACGGAATACGGACAGCGGCTAGAGGCAAAGAGCGAGGGCCATGCGGCAAGATTGACCCCTGGAAAATCGCGACTTTATACACAGTACCTGCTAGAACTACAAGGCGTGGGTTAAACGTTGCCTAAGGTACGTGCAATTGGCTTGCTCCGACCACGGTACCTAAGATCCTATGAATTGATATCGACCTGGACGCATCATAATAAGAGACTCTCGGTTCAGCGAGTTGGTGCTTTGTGCTGCTGCGGGTGACTACAAGATACGCCTTACCTTGGCTTCCCCAGTTTTTACCAAAGTCTACAATCATGTAGGCAGCGAGCCTATTTATGTCTCTGGTTGTATCCAGTGGCACTCCAGGATTTGGGCACACGCAAACACATGGATGAACACTCTGGGGTATACGCAAAGTCAACTTGGTCAGTGCCTCCAACAGCCATTCTCCTTGAGCCTGGGAAAGGCATGTCATGCACGGAAGGTGTAAGTTGTGCCCACCAGCACGGCGCGAGGAGGAGACCAGGCTGAAGCCAAAAGCAGGGTCATTGCAGACAATGCACTGGCTGCTAACCAATAGGGAACGGTATTTCGTTCGGTTGCAACTCCAACAAGACCCGAATCACGCCGAGCTAGGCTGAGTTTAGAGTCAGAAGAGATGTCTCATGAAACGTAGGCTACTCTTGTCGTGGCATCTCGCGTGTCACTGTTACGGCCACGGAACCTACTGGCGAGAACGAATTGACGCATCCAGAGTCTGAATGAAAATAGTGGGCGAATGGGAAAGACGCCATTTTGACGTGGTTGAAAGCAATGGTCCCTGACTATCTCTCAGTGGATGGATCGGACTCCACAGGGAAGAGATGGGGAGAGTTGAACCGGCTTGGCTTGGCTTTGAAGATCCCCCGCGGACAGCAAATCACACACCAAGAATCCTTGCCTCGTTCACCATCGACGGTCTCGACAACTACGAATTGACGGGCTCGTTTTACAGATATGGAATATTTTCCCAGTCGCACAGTAGTAGTGCTATAGGATGCCAAAGCTGATAGCTGGAGGAGACTATCCGCGGCTCTTCGGCATCAACCAGACACGCCAGTCCATTCGTCGGGTTGAACGGGCTTTTCAATTTCCAGCATCCTTTCCCTTCGCTAATCACTCTCCTTGAACGCGTCCGTTTGTAGCCATGTAGCTCGGTGTCGCTCTCATGGAAGTGGTCGTTGCAGTTCCTGGGAGCGCCAAACGGTGGAGCTTCGCCTTGGATTTGCTTCTCTCGCCCCGCCATTCTCTTTCTCTCAGTGTCTCGCAGAACAGGTTAGGCTGCCTTTTAACAATATGCCGCACACTGAAGATACCGACGGGAGGCCTGTATGGAGCAGCAACTGTTTGGCACCTGTTTCTCGCTGGACGAACTACTCATCACCGCCCTTAACAGCGGGCGGAGCTTCTTCAAACTCGGTCGGAAAACACGGTAGCCGTCAAGAGCAGGGACGGTGCCAGCTACAGTAGTCGACTACGACGCTCTGGCAGATCGGTCTAGACCACGAGTCGCTCAGACAGAAGAGACCCTGGCTGTCTGTTCTCTCGTTTCTCCGAATACCTGTCCATTCATTTCCCATGATGCGATGAAATGCGCGGGCTGGAGAGCGACTACGTTGAACCTGCCATACTATGAATCTGGGTGTACATGTCTTGACAGCCAGTGCATCATCTGCCACAGGTATGGCGAATCTTATGTGTGTAACACCAGCACGCAAGTTGCCAATACGTTGACGATTACCGTTTGACATCTTCCTCTTGTCCTCGGTCTGTTTACGGACACACCCAACCCGGCATCGTCCGACGTTTGTCCTCCTCATTCTCCCCCATCTGCTGGCTTCTCCGGTTTCTTCCTCCACCATCTGAAGCAACTCCACACTCCACACTACAAGCATTGCCCATCGGCCAAAGGCGAACCTTTGGAGCAGAGGCCATTCGAGGGCGGTTGCTTGTCGTGCGCATCAAACCCACGAGGCTCTCTTCTCTTTCTCTCCGCAAACTTACAGAAGAAGCAATACCGGCTCCAGACTCGTATAGCTTACTACCCTATTTGGCCCGTTTCGCCTCGTCGTTGTCCTGCCTTGGCCTGGCTTGCCATGCAATACCTTGCCAGATACTCTCTTCTCCATGCCTCGCCGGCTACGGCTTGAGTCGTCCAATAGAAGGCGCATGTTTCAAACCGTGCCTCGTTCAAGGCCTTGCCCAGGCGCCTGAAAGAATGCAGCGCTGCAGGTCGACGCGACGGTGGACAGAGTTCACAACATCCTGACTACACACCGCTGTATATTCCGTTGTGACACAGGACGCTTCTTCTCTTGATTGAGAGCCGGCCTGGAGGCATCTTAGCAACGTGTACCTTGACTGCATATGCAGATTTGCGGACAGCCTGTTTTCATAACCTTGGAACGGAGTAATCCATTTTACGATGCATGACCGGGACAATGGGATAGTCAGCTATTCAGCCAGTCACCTTGCATCCTCATCGCAAAGCTATTTTGTCTCTCGGGCATTCAAAGCGACGCCAATATCTTGCACCGTCACCTCATCAGCCCCGCCCAGCCAGTGGCAGCGCCATGTAATCGAAGCTATGCGACCTCGCAGCTGGACGCAAGCCACACTAGCTCATATTCTCATACTAAAGACGCAATGGCGGGATGCTACCAGGAGACTCGAAGGCGAACCTAGCAACGGAGAAAACCATCCGCCACCATTTTCCTTATCAACCGGCTGATATGCATAGTTGCTGTTTATTAAGAGCCAGGTCGCCAACCTCGTCCCGGCTGGGAAAGTATGGCAGCAGTGGGGTGTGTGGGTGCCAGAGACGAGATAAGGACGACAACAAACGGCTGCAAGATGTCAGAACCAGGAAATACCTGAATGCCGTTCGCAATCGTTTCTATGCTGTCCCATGCTGTCGGCCATCTCGAACAGACAACGGTCCATGCCGTACGACTGCCAGTCACCTCTCGCACAGGAGACGTCTCAGCAGTGCCCGTCTGCTGGGACCTCAATCCAGTCAACGACTTTCAGCTTTCTCGCTGGACGGAAACACAGTTTGTCCCCATCGATCAAATAGCACTGATCACGTTGTCAGCAACGAGGCAAAGTAGCTGCTGTGTGCTCGAGAAACCTGAGCGTGTTCAGCATTCCTCTCTTGTACGATCCGGGGCGAGGGGGCGAGGGGGCCCGCGCCGAACCTCCAAGCCGCACCGCCTAAGGTCCGGGCGCGGCCGTCGTGCGGTGGACACAGTGAATAGACCCGGGTTCTACCGCTAAGCCACACTGGCGAGAGAGTTCGCTTCGTCGAAACTTTCTTCAGGGTGTAGGGCACATGAGAGGTAGGACCCTGATCGGCGCAAGTGTAGTAACTCGGTCGAGTGTCTACCGTATAATGCCTCACCACGGCTCGGTGGGTTCGAATTACCCAAGAGTCCAAACTTCATCCGAGTCGAGGCATTGATAATGGGAGTTTCGACAAGGTGCTTACTTGACCGCGACGGAACAGCTCCGCATGGCAGACGGAGTTCAGTCATGGTCATAGAGAGGCTGAACGAATGCGAACATTGTGAAGGTAATGCCAAGTCCTCCAACAAATCTAGGCCTGGCAAAGGGCCAAAGTGCGAATTGGTGTTGACCGGCATCGTGCCAAAGCCGGCCTTACCTCCCACACCGGGCAGCACACCGAGGATCTAGTTCCGGAAGACTCAAAGAACAGCGGATCACCATTCTACGAGGCGGTTCTCACTCGCATCATCAGTCGTCAATTCGCCCGGCAAAAAGATCACATAGAAGAAAGGGCAAGCCGACGAGGTTTCGCTTATTGCGGGTGCCGGACTGAACTCCGCAAGGTGACTTTTGCAGCACAGACAACGGAAAGCTCTCGCGTCACTGACTCTTCCACTTGTTCCCTTTCGATGTCCGTCGTCTTATCAAATGGTAGTAGCAAAGACAATACGTGGGAGGATACAGCTCTGCAACAGGTTGGTGCAATCAGAAGGACCAAGTGAATCCTGAGACGACATGCAGCTTGAGAACTGACGCCGCTCGTTGGCCAAGGCGTCCTGCACGTCTTCGACAACGGTTGAGTAGTGGTGGTTCATGAGTTTGGCCTAGCACACCTAGGTGCGCGCTTCCCAAAGATCTAGGTCTTCTATATTGTGACTCGTCACATTGAGGCACTTTCGATGCGGTGCTTCTCAAGTTGTCGACTTGACAGAATGCTACCCACGATGCAGAGAATCCTGGTAAGCGTACAAGGGCTGCCACCCCTGCCCGCAACCCCCATCTCGTCGGGGAGGACAGCCTCTTGCATCCAGAGTCTGCAACGAGATGCCTCTCTGTGTGTGGAATGCCCCCCACTCCCACGCTACCTACAGTCTACAGACGCCCATCTGGATGACTGTTCGCCCAATCGAAGTCTAGATCTGTCGGTGATGGTGTTTCTATCGTTGAAAAACACGAACAAGCCACGCCGCTACTCCTGCGCCTCTTTCGTTGCAAGTCGTTCACAGGTCAGCACTGTGGCTCGATCCAATCATTCTATGGATCTCGGTGGGGGTGCAATCCGCTCTCGTCACTTGTAGTCTCGCGAGGTCTTTCGGAATGCCTAGAATCTCTAGGATCACGCAACCTGCGCGGCCGCCAACAACACCAAGCTGTGAACTGACGTCTGCAAACAATCAGATCAGGCAGCTGGAGGTGAAAAGCTCGGAGGGCCCTCGGCTTCTTACGCGCGCGAGTGGGGTTAATTGTCCTCCTTGGAGGCCTTGTTGCCTCTTTGCGTTTTCAGCAACATGTCCGGGAGAATGAGAACGTAGGTGCCGCAGCCCTGCGGCAGCTCCGTCTGCAGACACATGTCACAGTCCTGGGGTCCCTCATGTGTATCAATCTTGTTATCGTGAAGATCACAAATACCCCGAAACCAACAAAACCCCCCACGAGGACTGACGATCCGGCATGCGTATCTTTCAGCCCGAAGACGCGAGATACGGACTGCCTCGCTTAAGCACTCTAGTGGGCGAAGGAGGCTCACCTCGAACGTCTTGAGTATTGGTGTCAATCCGAATCCATGATAACTGGCTGACGCATACACCGGCTACACGTCGTCGCGCACCTCATACCTATCGCAGCATTTTGATGATTCGGCGACTTGGTGAGTTTTCCATGGGCTATGCGACGACGTTGGACTCCTGCCCCTTCTCCACCTGGCAAAGTTGATGCAAGGTGACTCCGCCGAATCCCTTCACGTCACTTTGGGCACGGGGAAGATCTGCACTCCCGCCCTTTCCCCGGCTGCAAGCTGACACGCCCCGTAATGTCCTCATCTGGTAACCCGATATCAGTCACCCAGAGAAACCTCGTCGCTGTTGGCTGCCTGGCTGGTTGCCTGCGAAAGAGGCTTCCATAGTACACCACTACCTCCTACCTGTTTGGACCAAGGCCGAGCCCCCTCTGCCGCACACCCGAGAAGTATCTGCGGCGTGACGGCCTCGACCGTGTTCGGGAGATGGCCGGGACCCCTCCCGCCCAGAAACCTAGTCTATAGCGTAAATGTGTACGGACTATCCAGCCATGGTGATCAACTCGCAGGGCGTTCATCTGGTCCCACAGGAGAGAGAATCCTGCGCTGCAACGAGAGTGCACGTCACGATACCTCAAAGGTTGTCAACAAACTGTGGTCTGTCTGCGAGCTCCGAGGCCGAAGTCAGCTTATCTTTGGGATAGCACGCCATACCATCCGCATCCGCTCGTGCCGGCCGAGAGAGAAGATTACGATGGTCCTTGGGGCATGCTACCTGAACAAAGCGGGCCAGTGAGAATTGGCTGGAGCTCATCACATTGAAGCGTAACTTACTGAAATGTGACGCTCAATAGGCCTCATTTGCGGCTGACACTAAGAAAGTTATTGCAGACGTCTACAATTTCGGCATCGAGCAAGGAGTGCGTTTGCGGGAGGTGGGGAGGCAGGTTTCCTAAACCCGCTGGCCCGAAAAGTAGTTCGGGAGGCCAACTACCAGGGTTGTCTATGGACGGGAGCTACCTAGGCTTCTGGACGGAGGAGAGCCGATTGAATGACCGGAGGCGGACCGTAAACTCTCGGACGGGCCGGTGGAAAGACTCCATACCAGAGCCGCGTCTTTCCGTTCGAGTGAGCATTCCCCAAGGGGGCTATTCGCAGTCGTCAAACAACGGCAATGCTTTGCTTGCTGACTGCAGTGCGTGCCGCCGCTGAAGCTCAAAGCTCAACCGGAACTGCTGGTGCTGCTTCCCCGCGTCTTTTTGTTTTTACTCCAGCTTGCATCCGTCAGGTTTGCTCAGCCTGGAACCGGGCGGTTCAAAACATCTGGAACTTGCACACACACACACCCCCTCTCGTCTCCTCTCTATCCAGGTATTGCATCTCGGACTGTGCGCCGTATTCGCACGCAGGATTCTTGCTCCGGGCATACCCGTCTCATCGTTCGTTCCCTCTCCGATGGGCTGTGGTGGTGGTGGTAAACGGAAATACAGTCGCACGCCCCAACGCTGGCCCGAGCAATCCCGACCCAATACGTCTTTCGGTCTTCTTCTCTTCCCCATTCTTCCCCAGACGTTGGGGGGATCTTACGTGTTTGAGATCTGTTCTCATTGGAACCAACGAGATACTTTCTGGGGTCGGCGATATACCACAAAGTCAAGCAGGGACAGGGGTTCCTGAGGTTCCCCCTTCCGGATGCCTGCTTGTCGCCGACTTGGGGTGGCGCGACGACGCGGGGTTGAGCCTTTGAGGGTGAGCTTACATACTTTTACCTGCTGCAGACGTGCAGATACCAAAAAGAAATATCTGATACTTATGTACGGCCCAAAGAACCAAACGGTTTTTTTGCCACGTTTCCGCAAGAGAAGAAAGTCTATAGATGACAAGACACACAAAAACTATGTGAGTTGCAAAACGCGGGGAAAAGGGAAGCTTTCGTCGTATAATTCGACAAGAGCTTATTGAAGGCGTGTACTTCATACAACGAGGTGTTTAAGGGAAAAAGAAAAAAAAAACGAACGAGTTCAAGTTCGAGCCAAGACCTAAAGCTGCGGAAACTCTCTTCATTTGACGTCGAGCTTCTTCTTCCCGCTCTTCTCCACGGGGAACCTTCGCATATACACGTTACACAGCTTTCATTCAGGGACGTGGGCAGAATTTATTTTTTCGGGTGTTCACTGACCCAGACCGTTCGCGATGCCTTGCAAAAGGGTGGTGAACAATCTCGCATTCCAACTCAGAAGTTCCGTATGAGAAAAGGCTCGGCCGGAAGACGATGGGTTTCTGCCTCGCGGCTTGCGGCTCGGTCTAGGTCCAAGAGCTATGCGCACCTCGACGCAAAAGCCGATGGGATGTGATCCTTAACTCCTACGTGCATGTCCTCAGCCCCCGTTCGTGATCGCCGGGCCCCAAAACAATGTCTTGAATTCGGCGTTCTTGAAGGGCAGGTCAGCAGAAGCATGACTGTTCGAAGTACAGCACCAGAGAGTTACCCCCTGCCAAGATGCCGTTGCTTTCCCCGCGCCACCGGCAATGGATCCAGACTTCCGCGGTGGCCGGCATCCGGGGTAAGGGAAGAAGATGGGATTATCGTCGCCAGTAGCTTCTCGATATGGCATGTTGGAATTTATTGGGTATATACGGTATTAGACAGAGTTTCCAGTAAAGGGACTGGACTCAACTCGGCCGGGGAAAGGCCTTGCTGAACTACAAGTGAACTTGCAAGTCTGAACTAGGGCTAGCCAGGTACAACCGGCGGCGCGGATGACCGGGCAGGTCGGGGAAAAGCTCTGGGCAATTATTTACCTAATCCAAATTCCTTTAGACGATGAGAAGGATGGAAAAAGAGTCAAAGGGGTGTGTGTATGATGTATATGATTATCTGTGCTGTTCCTGGGTTGCAGCAGGGCATGGGCCATTTTCCCACGATCTTGCAACAGATGATGGGTAATGGGCGTACGTGCGCTCTTGCTTAACAAACCGGGGAACCGGGGAAGGGGTACCGGTGTTGTAGGTAAGGTAAGGTAAGGTACCGGTATGTTGTTCGTAATGCCTGGACAGAGGACGTGCCTCGCGGGGCAGAGCAGGGCGGCGGGGTGCGGTTGAAGACGGGCTTGTTGGGTTTTGTCAACCTTTTGGAACCGTCTCTACCTACCTACCGCTATGAGGCTCTGTCTTTCTGTCTTCGGTCTGGAGGAGGAGGAGGAGGGAGAGGAGGAGGGGAAACCAGACGTCATGTTTACTTTCCCCCCGCCTCCTCCTACCTACTCTCGGGGCACGGAGAGTAGACCGAGCAAGACGTGATGAAAAGTTGGGATCGTTTTGGGTTATGCGAGGGGTGTGGTCTAGAACTACCTGGGTCAACAGGCTACGGCGCTTTCACCGGAGGACTTCCGATAAGGTGGGAGAAGCTAGGCAACTGCGGGATGGAGAAAGATAGAGGGAGGGGGTACAGATAGATTGTCATGTTTTTGATAGAGCTTGGACGGGTGTAGCACTGTTTTTCTCTTGGGTCATGATCGGGGGCGATGAAAGGAGGATTCGGAGGTTGGGGCAGGGTGCAAAAGCAGAGGGCAAAACGAAAGCAGGACTGAGAGCGAAAAGATGTCATTTGCGTCAGGAATAGCGAGCTGACAAGTGACGGGACGGTTATCGCGAGGACTTTTGATCAGTCAGTCAACGAGTACGGCCGGCCAGCCAGGCCGGTCATGTCGTCTCTGGGATGGGGGTTGGCAGGTAGGTTAGTTGGTTTCCACACACACTCACACCCACCCGAGCCTCAATGAGGCTCGCTGGATAAAGTATTTGCCAGGTAGTGTGATAGCGCACCCAGATGGTGGGATGGATGAGGCGAACGAGGCGTGTGCTGAGTCGGCTTGCTCCTCGTTCTCGGCGGCTCTGTCGCGGATCACGATGCTTATCTGTGCCTGCCGCAAGCGAAGGGCGGCTCTGGCGGGCGTGTTTGTCGAATTCGACGGCTCACATCTCTGCCAGGCGAAGGACGGGTAGATAGATTCGTGATGTGGTGGGTAGCACGGGAACGGGTTGGCTGTCTCAAGCCCCAAGGTACGGACAAGCCTCAGGTGTATTCCCGGCCGATAGAGAGGAGGTTTCTCTTCCTCCTCTTCTGCGACGGGCTTCGTCCGGGCTTAAACACCTCACTAAGCATACCCAAGCAGTTCCGTACCTAGCCCAGTAACAAACAGCCAGTGGAAGCTCGTGAAAATGGCGCCTCCGCCTCCGGGTTCGTTTCTCTTTCGCCCCCCGTTTGCGGAGCTTTTCCCACGAGAACCGGAGTTTTTCACGGTGGTACGGCGGCCGAATTTCAAAGGAAAAGGGCGCAAGGGGACGCACGCATTGGAGGGGCGGGTGCCGCCCCCGTTTTATTTTCGTGGTCCGTCGAGGAGGCCGTCGACCAGTCAGCGAGCGATCTTTTTTGCTCTTTTTTTCTTCCCCGTCGTTGGTTTGTTGTTCCCGAGGGAAAAGGAGGGCCGATACGGATATCATAACGGAGGTTCGCCGTGAACGTGTTGTGTGTATTCTTAGGACTAGCGAGGTTCTAGGCGCTAAGCTAATTACACCACGAGTACGCCCGTTTGAGGGTGTACGAACTATGGAAATGTAAGACACGTACACACACATACGAATACAGAGAGAAACGTAGAGAGACAGCGGATGCTAGGCTCGAGTTGATCAGATTTCAGTCTTGGTCTAGGAGGAGATCGTCGATCAAGGCGCTGAGGCGTTGATGTTTCGTTCTATGCGTGGTTTTGTTCTTGTACCTTGCGCCGGCGCGCGTTTGGTTTACACGCTGGGCTTGGTTTGGGGGGATGAGACCAGCTTCAGTTGTGGTTCTTCTATTCCCCTCCGCCCGCTCCCAGTACCCCTCCACTAATCACGAATAAAGAGACTCGGACTTCACTTGGTTGACGCAGACGGAGGGGTGTTTCTTGGCTTTTACGTGATTGAGCCGCTGTCGCGCCCCAGAGACTGGGGAATGGAGACAGGAGCGGAGTTGTTGCCATTTTCCCCGTGGGAAAGCAGAATTGAGTGCGAGATGATCAGGAGATTTTTAGTGAGCTACCGATAACTATCCAGGTTCTGAACAATCTACTTCGAGTTCGGATTGCCCAATTCGTTGGTTTATGAGCGTGATGTGGTGTACACAGTACACTAAGACTTGATCTACAATACTTGCTGCAAGAGTCAGATCAGCAAAACCAACCAACTGTGTCAATCTGACAGGGCATTTCTCTTCGGGGATTTTTACCACGTATCTCTCCATAGTAGAAGAGCGTCTATCCATAGAGGAACTAGCTACATGGAGTTTGTTACTTGTCGACTTTATCGATCGATGCCAGGATTCAAGAGGCTCTGCAGAGATAGTCTCGTAATTTGTGTAAACACACGCCCTATCTCCATAATAATTGAACTGGGTCGAACTAACAATCCAGGGCGATATTGAGGTTGAATTTCATTTTCCGAGCTCAAGATGTGTCATTCAGCCGTTTACGCACATCATCATGCCCAACACCCAAGATCCCGAAACTCGCCTCGCATGACGGCAGGTGAAATGGCGGGGAGGGGAGGGTGTCTCTCCTGCGAGAGCTGGCGCAGACGGAGCTCCTTTCTCTAGGCACAGCTCTTCACTTTGTGTAACCATGTCTATACGTTAGTCAATTAGAACCTTTCATGGCGCTCCGGAATGTCACTTGTCCAGGTTATCTGGGCGAATACATGCGTCTGAGGTATCATTGTATGGCGTAAGAGTTGACGAAGGCACGAAGGGTATCTGTACCTGTACTGTAGTTAGGATCTTTGGAGGGGGAGTATGCTGAACCTCACACAACATCCACACCCATACATCTACGCACACATCTGCTTCGCTGGCGTTGCTGACCCCCGGGAATACTGCAACGTCGCGGCATGCGTTCTACGGGCGTACAACGTACAGCATGCACGCCATGCCTCGTGCCCATGCCCCATTTTCCCGGTCTTTTTTACATATGTTTACACGCAGAGACGAACGCTGTCTCTCTATTCCCTATCTCCCAGAGACCCTACCCCATGTCATGCATACGATGGGAGTACCCACAATATCTATGCAAACCGATATAGACATTGCGACGAGAAATTATACGGTTGGATGAGAGTTCGAATACCGGGGGCCCGTGGAGAGAGAGGAACCGCTCAATGATGAGCGCGATAGGGAGTGTGGGTTTTCCCGTACTAGTTGACGTTCTCACAACTCAACGGG
Organism: Colletotrichum scovillei; assembly: GCF_011075155.1. NCBI lineage: Eukaryota > Fungi > Ascomycota > Sordariomycetes > Glomerellales > Glomerellaceae > Colletotrichum > Colletotrichum scovillei. The sequence goes on from NW_023336262.1 coordinate 3,180,987, forward strand.
AATCTTGGTTCGGGAAATGGCAACATCATTTTGGCTTCTGAGTAATACCTATCGCCCGAGCCAGGAATGGTTCCCTCCCTCCCCCTTCCGCCTGCTCCCCGAGAGGCTGGCTGGGGGTTAGGGGGGGGGGGGGCACTCTGGGCCCATCAACGGCGCGGCGCCGCGGCAGGGCGCGGATCCGCTGCCGCTGCGACGGGATTTAGTAAATAGTGATAGATGCGTGATGTGGATGCTCAAGGCTTGGATGTGGTGTGTACTGAGGACGTCGTTCATGATGTTTGGCGGGAATTGGAGGGATTGACGGGATATTGGATTCGCGGTGCGCAAAACACACCACCAACAGCCCATTGAGACATATCCCCGGATTGTCGCAAATTCGACAAGAGGAAGCACACACGCACAAGACATGCACATACACATACAGCTTTGACAGGTTGCAGGAGTTGATTGATGGTGGTGGCGGGATGGGACAAACCACAGAGGTGCCGAGTCTCTTCGCGTTCTAGGCCCTGCCATGCTCCTCCTCTGGGCGCCGTCCCCGCTTCACCGGAGCAAAACCCCTCGTCATCATCTACATGTCATGGTGCAGCCGCTGCGACGCCTGAAAAACAGGCGAAAAGAGATACAGGTGATGAAGACGCGTTTCGTGTGGATGTAGCTGTACCAAGCCCTGACTTGATGAAGAAGAAGAAGAAGAAGAAGAAGGGGGGCGATACGGGGCGGGGGACGAACGGGATGCTGCACCTTGACCTTCGGCTGGGCGGGACTGGGGTCGTCTCGAAGATGGGGTCGCACAGCGTCGCGCGGCGTCGCGAGATGGAGGCTCGGTCTAGGTGAGGTAGGGGCTGTCCCTTCGACGGTTCGACCACGCCGAACCCTTGGACTGGGCGGGATTGCGCCGGCGGTATCACATGCTGGACGTTGTGGTGGTTTCTGGCGTTCGACGACAACGACAACGACAACCCACCACTACCACCAGGGCTCATAGATGAAGGGGGATGGGGCGCGCATATGCACGACTGGGATGGATGCAAGTAGTCATGATTGCATGTATATCGGGGGGCAGATATAGGAATGTGCGATTGGAGATGGGTATTGGTTGGTATCGAAGCTGTAGTCGCCGGGACACAAAGGGTCGAGACGAGGTGGACCTGCCTCATCCTCCTCCTCCTCCGCCATCTCCTGTTGTTGTTTCTTTTCTCTTCACTTTGCAGACTCCTCACTCTCCGCATTTAATGAAGGATGGCCAAGGTTCCCCGTCACGGCACCGTCAGGTTGCCGTACGTTATCTCTGTTGGCCAGCTCCCTCTCCTGCACGACGGCCGATCAGGTAAGTCCTTCAACTAGGTACGCCAGATATACGAAAGGCGCCGGGAAAGCTCTTTGCTGAGAGCTTTGACAGCCTTACACCGGCTGCAAGTTGAGCGAAGCGAGGCGGGGTTGGTAAATGCCTGGACGACGCGGTTGGAACATCGATCACGTTTCGTGGAGGATGATGAGGCTTCCCGTGTGGCGTGAATGAAGAGGTGTCCCCGGGTAAAGGTGCCACTGAGAAGTTGTGTCACCAAGCCAGCATCGACATGTCCATCTCGGTGACAGTGACATCGAAGTATGTCTGTGGGGACGGTGACTCTGTAAACCGAGCGGGCGAATCTCAGCTTTCCTTCGCGAAGGCGACCTCAGGAGGAATACGGAAGCTCGCGCAGAACATGCGCTTCTTCGGAGCAACGTCCCGCACATTGTAAATGGTCATTTCCCCTTGCTTATCCGCGTCCCCAAGCTTGAACCTGACGCCGATCTCGGCGTGTATACGTTCGAGAATGTCATTCAGGGGTACCTCGTCGTCGCTTTTGAGGGCGAAGCAGTGGACGTGGACCATAGGTAGCTTCGCAGACGTGTGAGGTTCGAACAGCTGCTCGTGTCCATGGTAAATGCCCTTGAAATGGTTCACAAAGGTGTAGGCCGAAGCTGGTAGGTTCATGACGAAGTGCGAGATTGTAGGAGGGATGGGGATGTGCTTCGGCTCAGGAGGCGGGTTTTGGGGTTTGCTTCTCGACTGCTTGGGCTTGATTACAGCTCCCTCTCCCTTCTTCGAAGCGTCGTAGACTTGCTGGACGGCCTCCTGGATGAACTTACGGCCGTCCATATTGTACGGACGGACATACTGCTGGACCTTGTTCTTCTGGACAGCTGCGTTCAGGTACTTGTAGCTTTCGGGGTTCATGTCGTTGGCGAAGACAAAAACACCCTTCCTTCCTGCCGGCACGGCGAACGGTCCAATGCCCGCCATGACATCGGCGACAACTTCTCCCGGCTTGAACATACCGATGAGCCTAGTGTGTTCTGGCTCGAGCTTGCTGTTCCAGTACACCTTGGAATAGTCGAACTGGAAGACGCAGTCGTTCTCCTTGACCTCGACGTTCATGTCCTCAGGTCCGCAAAGGACCTCGTACGCGAATGTTCTGAACTCTGAATTGCCGCCGACGTCATCCACCTTGTTGATAACGGTGGTGATCTTGGGGTTCTTGTCGAGGATGACCTCTGCGATGATCTTCTTGTAAGGGAGGTACTGTTCCTTGAGGTTGAGGTGCGCTGTGAGGGTCAGTGGCTGGTTTCGCCGCATTACTTCGGGTGACATACCAACATGTCCAGCCGTATTGAATCCAACCGGGATCTCTACGTGAAGTTCCTCAGGCAAGATGGATGTCATCACATCAACTTCGTCAGGGGTTAGCAAGTCACATTTTCTGTTCGAGACAAACCACACTTACGGTAGCTCCAGTAATCATAGTCGAGCTGCAGCTCATAGGGGACCACATCCAGCTCTCCAGTCTTGATACCCTCCTGGAAGACAGGACCCCATGTCGTCGGTGCTAAATTCTGGGTTAGGCACAGGTTCGAGACATGTAGCAAGCATAAGCGGGGTACATACTATCAGCTTTCACGCCAGGTCGCAACAAAAGGCATTTCAAATTTGATGACTTGGGATCAGTTCTGCATGAATCCAGACGGTCGAGTCTAAGAAGCTCATTGCCCTTCTCCAGCTGCTTGCGGTACTTTGAGATGTTGCGGGGGTCCTTGACCGTGGCGGCAGCGAGTTCCAACTTCTTAGAAAAGAGGGAACGGTCAAGAATTGTGGCCGCGCGGGCAAGAGGCGCGCGGAGGCTAATCATATCGGAGTTCGAGTTCTTCACGATGATATTAGCACAATATCCAAAGTGCTAAGGCTGGTCGGCCGTGCAGGGGTCTCGACTTACCGCCATGTTGATGAGTCGATGCTTGGGCACAGTCATGGAGGGGCAAGGCTGAGGAAAAACCTCCGTCTAGGGCTGAGGGGCAGGGGTCCCAGATGTGGCGTTTTGGCGAGGCTGAGGTTTGGCGGGTGCGAGAGTGGGGCATGGACGCCACAGGGTGATGTCACTGGAGCTTCGTGATCTAAGCGTCATTGATGATTGGTCGACAGGCATGTCTGAGAGGAATGTGAGGGACTGCTCACCTCAGTTTTCGTGATAGTTGTGGAGTTTGTGTCTTGTTAAGGTTCAATGATATAGTCAAGCGTCTTTCAGACTAACATCCCGGCTGCTGCTTATTGGTTAGAGCTTTCGGTTGCATGTGGCTACTGCTCAACGGGCGCCGGTTCATCCAAGCTCAACCTCAACTTACACGATACTTCTCATTCACAGGAAGCCCATCGTACATTATGTCGAAGAAGCGGACCCTGGACTCCTTCTTCGCGCCATCTGTGAAGAAGCCGCGCAAGGAAGATGAACCAATCGAAACCGTATGTTTAGTTGCGGCTCAAATGCGTTCGTAGGACTCCCTACTAACAGAAGCTCATGAGTATCAGGTCGGCCAGTCCACTCATGCCAATTATCCCATACCTATCTCAGAGCTTCCCACAAGCATCAGTAAAGAGCTCTCGTCACTCCCTGCACGTCCAGGCAAAGACATGAATGACCAACCAGACCTCGATCTGGTGTATTTTGAGCCTTACATTCCGTCGTACATGGCCAAGAATCTCTTTGAGTTTCTGCGCTCCGAATTGCCATTCTATCGAGTGGAGTATGATATCAAAAGGGGCGGCTTCCAAACTCATATTCGCACGCCACGGTAAGGAGGCTCTCCATGCTTGGGTGTATAACACCAACTCATGCGAACAGGTACACCACGGTATTTGGTATGGACGAAACATCCCGATTCGACGACGATGGTTCCGTCATAGACAAGAAGTCTGGCTTCAAGGTCGTCGACAAATTGTACCAGAGATACCCACCGCGGCCAATCCCCAAATGTCTAGATGACCTCCGTCGCTCAGCCGAGACAGCAACCGACTGCAAATTCAACTTCTGTCTCGTCAACTACTATGCCTCAGGCACGGATAGCATCTCCTTCCACAGCGACGATGAGAGGTTTCTTGGTCCGGATCCAGCTATCGCCTCCTTCTCCCTCGGCGCGAGGAGGGATTTCCTCATGAAGCACAAGCCGATACCCCCAGACAATGAGCATCCGGATAGACCGCAGCCCAAACAGATCAAGTTGCCATTAGCCAGCGGTGACATGATTCTCATGCGCGGACGCACTCAATCGAATTGGCTTCACTCGATACCCAAGCGAACAGGCAAGAATGCGGAGGATGGCGGGAGAATCAACATCACGTTCAGGCGAGCGATGGTGAAGGAAGGAACTGATAATTACTACAACTATAACGTCGGAACCGGACCTGTCTATCGGTGGGACAAAACGATGCGGGAAATGCGGGTATCTTCCGCCAAAGACCAGCCTAAGGGAACGTCGTGACAACTTTCATGGGGTATACGCAACCCAAACACCTCTCTATTTGCCTTTGCGGAACTGTGCGCTTGAAAAGTTGAGCAGCGCTCTTAAAAAGACTTGATATCCGACGCCCTGGTTATCCGGCAAGCAGAAGATCTCAGTGAGGCGAATGGGCCAGGGAGGGTAGCCATCAAGGTCGACGTAAGGACCGAACGAAATGAGCAGATCGGGTTCCGGCATGATTCCCTCCGACAGCTCCGCATCGATCAGATCTGTGCTGATGTCACGGGGGTGGAGCTTGCCCTTTTGTGACATCTCGGTCAAGGTGCGAGTGAGATCAACCATGGACGCCCGCCCGTCCTCTGCGGAGATGAAGAGAACCTTGAGGTGGCGCGGGTCGTTGCGCGCGAAATCGCCGTGGGCTGGCGACTCGAGGACGTCGTCGGCGTGCGGCATGGCCACGGTCAAAGCTGGCTGGTGTCTACCGAAGTAGGATCGCGACTTCTGGATGATGGATTGTTGCAGGTGAGGAAGGTAGTGCTTAAGAAGACCTGGGAGAAGAAAATTTAGCAGGGTGATGGGATATACACATGGAATCAGGAGCTTACCTGTCCGCTCGTACACCGTCAGGACGGGAATCTTGGCGCAGACGCACCATACGGCAATCTCGGCCGCTTCAGCGACCAATCTCTCCAACTCAGCCCCGTGTCTCCCACTTGGTTCGCGCTTTAAAATGACGCTGAGATGTTTCGGCTTCTTCTTCAGACCAACAACATCCCGCTCGATATATTCTGGTGTTCGGTGGTGGTAAAACATGATGGAGGATATGTGGTAGCACACGAGATGCCATGCTTGTCGTATCCGAATATACAGAGAGAAAATGGCGTGGAGAATTGTGTAAATCGCAAGGTGTAGCTTTGAGCGGAGGGCGCGTCTCAGGCCGAACCTGCCCTTGGGAGGAATATCATCGTCGCGCCATTGTCGTCGTGCGTCTTGGGGTGGGCCGTCTGGGAGGTAGCTCTGGAGGGGCAGAGCTGTCAGCTAACGGTCGAGCTTTGGGAAACTTGCGAGTAGCTCAACGTACCTCGAGCAGTTGCTCCTTTTCTTCGTCCTTGAGGTCCACGACATCGTCGGTCCTGTAGACCTTGCGGACCCTCGTGCTGGGCATGCTGGTGAACCTTGGTGGTGTCTCTCGGCGCGATCAGTCGGGAAGCGCGGTTGTGGGCGTGTAGCTGCAAGGCGGGATGCGTGCGAAATCTGTTGAACAGAGGGAGAGAAAAGGCCAATGTAAAGTTGGCGCGAAACTAGCTATGCGCTGAGTGGGATATATGAATAGGTTTACGTCGTACGCGGCGTGCGTTCGCAGTTTGCCATTCGTTTCTTGGCAGGATGACGACGGCTTTGGGCGAAGGAAACTTGTCGAAGTTTGGTCTTGTCGCCCAGAGTCAGTTCGGTTCAGCGGCTGCCATGGATTCCCACCTCAGTGAGTACAGACATGCAACGCGGTAATACGACACTGGCACATTGGTTGGGCTGGTGGATTCCTAGTGGATGCTGCGCCGCTACGTCCAGCAAAGCTGCCCGTGGCTGAGGGCTCAGCTGAGTTGTTCTTTCCCCAATTTTTCTCTTCCGTGGTGCACACGGCAGGGCGAGAAAAGGTACGTATCCCGCCCAAATTGGGCAAGGTCCAGGAACTCCAGCCACCCGGTGGCAGCGGCCGGTACAAGCTCCGGTAGACCCATAAAAAGTTGGGCACACTTTCGGGACGCCGGGGCCATTCTTGAACGGGCATCCGGGTGCCACCGCTGTCTCCTCGAGACGCTTTTCTCGACTCAATGAAAGTGTACAAATGCTGTGGAATATGATCCAAAAGCCCCAGAATAACGACACTGGCTACTGCTGAAGGACCCCAGGCCGCTCTTGCCTTAACCTCTTAAGGCACTGAGGAGGGGACCACCCTCTTCGCGAAAGCAATGGGGGTTCTCTGGCCTTGGTTGAAGCAGTCTTATTTAGTTTTCTTTTCCTTTCGCATCTCATGGCGGTTCCGTGTTTCGTAATTTACAAAAAGGGAGAAGAGACATAATAGAGACATGGCAGTCGGGATTAGGATAGCAGAGATGAGACCATGAAGGCCAGCTCGTACGTACTCTGTCTTTTGGCTCAGCTTACTACCATAACTACGGATAACTGCGTCTAGTAACCTCTGGATCACCTAGATTTATTCCCATCGAACAACCCATGCTTTGACCAACAGTCATTTACTACGATCTGATATCGCAAGCAAACAGGGCTGGAATAGTTCTCGTGAGGTAGCCCAAGATCTTAGAGGCAATCAGTCGCTTGAATACTCCCCTTCAAATTCTCTTGTATTATCAGAACATGTCTGTAGAAAGTCTCATAGATGCTTGTATTGGTATCAGTCGATGACTCGGTAGCCTGCGAGCAAATGAAAGTCAAGCGTCAAACGAGAATGAGCGATGACAAGCCACCCCAGTCAAGATGAAGTCCGTAACAGCTGTGTTCTGTATATTACCTAGTAGATTGCCGATATTGCGAAACAGACCGTCTCCAGATAGGCGCAAATACTGCGGTGAACGCATATTTAGGTTGGTATTTCTATCGGCAACATGTCGCCCAAGCGATCCATTGGATAGAGGGAAGAACCTCTAGCGTATCATTATATTTATGGGCCCTCACTAGTCGGTCCACGTGGGCCCATTCCATTGACTGTCGGTGCCAGCGAACTCGTCTCTTGATTCTCAACCGGATCGGACGATACTTGCCATGTCAGTGGGACAGGTGAGCTGCTGGAGGAGGGGAACGAGAGTCATTTGCACCGTCAAAGTTGCTTCACAGCTATTCAAAAAAGAAAAAAGTGATCGTACGGCAGCACAGTACCCACATTCTTAAGTCAAGTCGATAAGCGTCACTCTCCTACACTTGATGACTCCGAGGTATCCCCTGCCGAAATAGAGGACTTGGGTGAAGCAGACTATGACGACACAGACGAGTCTTCCTTAGTGTTACACTCAGTAAAAGGGCCTAAAGAAGGATGCAAAAGTGTCACGGATACTTCCAGGCGCACTGAGGAGAGGCTGGAATATCGACGATATGATACGCCCTGGCCAAATGTCTTGATGCAAGTCACAGGCACTTGTCATAGCCGCCACGGTCGAGGCCGCTTACACCGCCTGTTGGACAAAGCTACCTGCAGGCGACTCAACTAGGGTCGAAAGTTTAAGACCTCCTGGGCTCTTTCCAAGTATATTCATCTGAACATACTTCCGAGTAAACACAGATGAGTTTGTATTCCCTGGAAAATACATGTAGTAATCTAAGCCAAGAGCACCAAGGTAATCCTAACAAAACTCGAGAAAGGCATCGTACTAGCGGGATTGAGGATCAGTTGGATATGACAGGCATCGTGAGAGTAACGTCTAACTTGATTCTCAGCCACTCTGACTAGGACTGGGGAGGAATCTGTCTGGAGAAGACCAGGGTCGGGCATTGATACAGAAGTCCGGGTTACTGGAGACCTCCTTCCCTCAAGTATATTTCAGAGCTCCCATAGACCCAAGCCGTAATGATCGGCTTGTGAAGGCAAAACTTACGCGTGCGAGAGGGACGTCAACTTGTACGGCTCACAGAAGAGAGCCAGTTAGAGCGGTAACCAGTTGGAAGTCGTCAAAGTCAGAAGGGCACTAAACACAATATACAACACTTTAAAGGACTCGATACCGGAGCAGAAGTCTCTTCCTTTCGACATACCTTTGACTTATACAAGGCCGCATGTGGAAGGTCTGCTCGACATGCAATCAAGAAAGCTTCAGGCTTCTGAAGTGTGCCTGTGTTGATGATTGACCTTGAGAGCAACAAGGAATGGCAGAAGAGCTTGAGATCTCACCGGCTTTGCGTGATTGCTTGGCCATGCAGGTCAGATCTTCACGATCGGCGCCATATTCAACGCATGCCTCGGTGACTTCTTCGTAACGGTAATACATCCACGGAGCGTATGGGGTCGAGGCCGGCCGAAGCTCCAAGTCTAAAAGATTAGTACGTCGGAATCTTTAGTCTTTGTCTCTCTCCAAGGCCTCTAAAGGTATATTCTTCGAGGAATATATAGAAAGTGGACAAGAGCAACAATATCGGCAACGACGATAGCAGGAGGAATAGCGATAACAGGAGAAACAGCGATGAGAATAGTAGGAGAAACAACAATGACAGTAGTGAGAGGAGTAATAATAACTCTAGTGGGAGGAATAGTTATGATAATGATAAGGACAATAGTGATATAGATATAGAAAGTAGTAGATAGTTTGCCGAGGGTAACGAACCGGACCAACGAGGCCTCACGACTTAAAAGCACTTATTAGATTTGGCAGATTGACTGTTGGTGACACATTTGCGTAGCAGGGTGTTTTGGTATAGGGCTATCATTAAGAACTCTGAGCAGCGAAGAAACACAATACTGGGATACGATCAATTTCGTTGGGTCACTGACGGAGAACAGCCGCAACATGTATGTTCTCGACTGGATGCCTAATAAGAAGAGTCCCCAAGGTCAGGCCCGCGGAACGACCGTTGCGGACGAACAGTTTGTTGTGAACACCCATCCCCGCCATCCCATCAAACACCTTGTTGTGTGCTTGCGCCGGTGAGCTCGGTGAAGTAAACACGTAGGCATTTGGGCTGTGCAGCAATTTGTGCTATCCATAGGCAAGCTGCTGCATAATTGCACAGAACACGTTGGCATAACATTGTGAAATTCCGACTTCTGTTTGTCACACTTTCCCACCAGGCCACAACCAACCATAGTCTGGTTGGTACCTAGACTCCATAGACCGCAATCGACCAGCCGGTCAACAAGGTAAACCAAAAGACAGTGGACCTTAAAAGTCGCAGTAAGCCAATGGCTGTCGTCGTCGAGCCTCACCGTCTGTTCGTGGTGGATGTTTTCACGTAACTCACCGGAAAGTTGACCCAGACAAACAGGCGGCTGTCTCTGGCCCAACAAGCTCATTGGACATGTCTGCAGCCAATTTCCGCACGTATCCATGCGGTCTAAGGTTTCTCCCCGCCCGAAATGACTCGTGTCCTCGCACATTCTGCCGCCTCGCCCCAGCCGCGCCTCGCAACACCGCCCAGCGAATCTCTATATAACCGCCGTCTGTCGCCGTTCTTTGCTTGTTTTCTCTCTTTCTTCTCTAGCTCTCTTTGCCTTTTGGCTTAGATCAAGTGTAGTATCTGTTCTTTTCAGTTTAATCTCTGAAAGGTCTCTAAGGAGACCAATCGTGATTATTCCTATTTTTGTACCTCGAGAGAAGCCCTCTGTGCTTGCACACGGCTCCTCTCACAGTGTCCCTGGTATTACACTGCCTCCAGGCGACGCGAACCTCTTTTTTCATTGTGTGCTCTGGCTTGTCCAGTGTCATGAGGAAGAAACGCGACAATAATCTCCCCTAGTGGCATGTTAACTCGCCAGAGCGAAAATCGTCCCCGACCATGTTGTCATTTGCATGGTTGAAAAGCCCTGGCCGAATTCTATCTGCTGGCCAACTTTCATGTTGTTCGGCTACAATTTGGACAATGTGTGAACTTCACAACATTGTGCGCATCGGAGTTCCGAAGGAGGCCGCTCGGTGATATCGGCGCTCGGCGCTAGACCTGCACCCCACACACGGGCTCGGTCGCACAGGCCACAAGACCCACAATTTGGAAGCGGCCCGCTAGCGCTATACCAATTTTAGATCAACACTGCACGTGACACTTCACTGCAGCCAGACCTCAGTTGACGTCACCGACCATCGGTAGGTCGGTTGAACACCAACAACGACGCAATGCCGATAGGTGACCAATTGACGAGGATAGGTCGGTTGAACACCAACAACGACGCAATGCCGATAGGTGACCAATTGACGAGGATCAATCAAGTCAGCATCCTTGGCGCAAGAATAATCCACTGCTGTAGCAGCATTCGAAGATGATTACTTGCGCTTGTGAGGACTCGATCGCTCTGCTACATTTGCGTGGCCTTCTCAAATGGCGCGAACGCCGCCTTGTCTTTCCACAATGACACCTTTTTCTCAGGCATGATACGGCCCTCATCCACAGTTGAGACGCAGGCGGATGAAACGAGGTGTCTAAGACTACTTTCAAATTCGAAGGCACCACGCTCGCAAAAGCCAGAGGGAAAAGATGCCAAGCGAAGTCTGGCAATTTTGAATATTAAGTCTGGGAAACACAAGGTCAACATCCCTTGACTTTCTCGACCTTCATCTGACCTCGTACCAATCCGTTCTGATACCCGGATCATCCCATGTTCAGCACCCTATCGGCCCAAGTTTCCCAACACTGTAATTCCAGACAAGCAAGTATATCATTTTTTTAACGCCAAACCCAGCTAATTTTACGCATTCCTAAGTTTGCGTGCTCCTTGCGATGAACATCACAAAGCTGTTCACGCAACTGAAAACGTCTTCTCATCCCATCCATACGCCCTCGCGAGCCGCCGAGAGTATACCAGCGTCATGTACCCTTCAGTCTGAGACTTGTGAGGTCGGTGGATGGTGAACGGCCTCTTCACTGCCATACTATCGGGTGGCATGAAAGTGAAAACCGAGCCGTACTTGGGCAGGACCGAAAACCCGAGCTCGGCCATGGCGCCTTCAAAGACCGTCCAGTTCACCGCACCTCGAGACTCGGACTTCTTGAAGAGGGCGTTGAAAACATCCGCAGCCGCTGGTGAGACCTTGAAAGTCTGTTTCTCAACGACCGGCTCTGTAGTCGACACATTCGCCTCAGGACCGACCTCAAAGGCAGACACGTGGGCCGGACGAGTCTTTTCCTTCTGCTTCCGCTGCTCCACCAAGGTTTCTCGCGGCTCGGGGGCAGGCACCGGAAGTGGCGTCCAGTCCTTTTGGCCTTGGGTGATCTTGATTTTGTACTGTTGATACTGATTCTCAAGGTCGGAGAAGCATTCGAAAACAAGATCTTCGTAAAGCACACCAAGCTTGGCGCCGGCATTGTCAACCATAAACTGGTTGAGGTTCTCTAGAGCCTCGGCGGTCATTCCCGGCTCTAGAAGGTTGTCGATGGGGACGGCAAAGTCCCTCAGATCAATGCCGGTCTTGAGCTCAATCAACTCTTTCTCCAGCTATTGGGACCTGGAGACGAACAACTGCCCCTTTTTGCGGGATGGAGCTGGCGTTGAGATTGTACTGGTCACATCTTGGATGAAGGCAACTGTGGTGGCCAGGTCACAAAGAGACTCGAACTCGCTCTCGACCAGTTTCTCTCGCTCTTCGGGATAAGCTTGGTGAAGATCACCCAACTTCTTCAGCCATTCGACGGCCTTGGCCGCGGTGGTATGGGGTGGCAGAGCCGGAGCATGTAGTGATGTTGAGGGTCGCTTCGCGTCAAGTCGCCTGGATTGCTTTTGAGCGTCACGCGCGCATTGCCAACGCTGTCATACACATTGAACATCCGCTTGTACCACTTACTGCCCGAATGCGACTGAATATGCCGCTTGAACAAGGCCTGGGCGGAGACGTAGGCGAGCTAGGCGGCGTTGGCTATCTCCGGTAGTAGGATAGTCCGGTGGGCTTTGTCTTGGTTCAAGCTTTCGAAAGGCTCGAGGAGCTGATGCATGTAATTCCACAGGACAGCCGCCTTGACGGCGTTATGGACAGCGTAAAAGACGCTGGCACTGACATACTTGTCAGAAACCACCGGCAAACGACGTCCTTTCTCGTCTGGGAGGATCTCTGGCCGGCTGCAGAACCAGAAACTGACGTCGTGTGCAAGAACAGCCGGTTCTGAGCAGAGCTCTATGCGTTCCTTGAAGAAAGCCGCCTGATCGCAGGCAGCGTTGACGAGGTCGGCCAGAGAAAGCTTGGCGGGTGGTTGTGAGATGCTCAATTTTGAGAATGCCGCAGTGGTTATCTCCCCTGGCTTCTTAGGGCGCTGGTCGGTACTCCGCGTCTTCGAGCCCTGATCCAAGATATCGTCAATGAGGATGTTGAGTGACCGCAGCAAGGTGACTTGGCGTTTTAAGATCAGCTGGCCGATGTCACTTGGTGGCACAAGTCCCGCTCTGATGGCCGGGACAAACCCGCCCAACGATTTCTCGTCTTTTTCGGGCAGATAAACACTGAAACCGTACCATTCCCCGTCGGAAAACAGCATGTACCAGTCCTTTTCAGATGCAGGCGGGCGTAAACCCTGCGTCCGCATGCTCTCCTGAATGATATCAGCATCACCCTTACTACCGTTAACCCCGTAACAGTACTGCTCCATAGGCGTTTTCTCGATGCGGTGCTCTAGCATGCTAAGAAAATGTTCGGGCCGTTCAGTCAAGTCGCGCAGATTCCATTCGGGAAAGATCTTGTAGTTATCGCCCAGGGTAGTGTCCCCCGAGTGTCTGAGCAAGACACCCTCCATTACCCCGGCCTTCACACACTTCGCGCGCTGGCCTGCCCCAAAACCTCTCCAGATTTTATCGATGACAGCGCCATGTCTCTTGTACTTTCGAACAAGATCATTGTGCAGGTCCGTGGCCTCATTGTCCCGTTGTCGTTGCATTTTAGGCACTCAATAGAATGACTGAGAGGATAACTGGACTTGGTAGCATTCGCAGTACGAAGTCACTCTTCCGTCGACAACTGATGCGATGCCTTGTTCTTCCACGAGTTCTTTGCTTCTGGTCAGTGCCCAACCAGCGATCAACTGGAGGTTCTCCCATTGTCGGAAAAACACATATTCCCCTTCGCTAGATAGGTCCCCTTACGCTTCGCACCCTACACAACCATGCCCTCTTTGATATACCGATTTGTGTATCCAGGACAGCTCTGGGCTAAGGGTAGGATCCTTCGACAGTATCTGCCTGGAAGACTGGACACTCTTATCTTGAAAAAGTCCACATAATTTAGGACCAACGACGATTAAGGATTATGAGAAGTCTTCAGACGTGGCCCCTATCCACCACGGTGCACACTGATTCATTGGTGCAAAAACCTATTGCCGCAGACTCCAGGCTTCTCCCCAACTTTCTACCACTCAAAGATGGAAATGACGGCAATCATCAAGATCCTTATCGCAAAGCTAGTTCGAAGAATGAGCATGAACTGGGGCTCAATGGCATCAAGAGTCGAGGGCATGGGCTGTTCAACATCGAATGATACTAAGTTTCGGGAGGAGCCCAATGATCAACTGACATTCGAACAAGCCCGATACATTCCAAGTTAGTGCTGCACGAAGTACAACTAGGCCGTTGATTACCCGACTGTCTCAAAGGGGGCATATTCCTCGGGGCAAGGGGCATGGAATCAAGTTCAAGCCCTTCCCTTCAGCCTTAAACCTTGCGGTTGTGATAGGTTTCTCATGAAGGGGAGGAAAAAGGTTCAGAATCCTTCGGGTGGTTTAAGATGACCGCATACCCACTCCCCTCCAATGAGGAAGCATACCATCGACCAAGGACCAGCCCACAGCCCTGTATCCGTAACGGTTGGAAATCCCACAGGGCTGTTAGCTTCCGTTCCTCGTCCACACTTCGAAGCCGGAGCTGTCCAGTTAAACCTACCGACGAGGGTTTCTGGTCACCGAGTCGGCGACGTTATGGAGTTCGCTGGGGACAGCCTAGGATCGCGGACGGCCGGGGGGCTGCCCCTCCCCCTCCATCTTCTTTCCCCCCCTTCCGCGCGCGGCAACTTGCACGTTGAACGTGTCACACAGACACCCAGCGATCTGACACCCACGCGGGGCGGCGTAGTTATCCGATCAACGTTTGCCGACTTTACCTTAGCTGGTAGTTAGTTCTAGACTTTTGCCAGACCACGTCTCTCAACGGCGGCGCAGTCAGGAACCATGTGCGACACAGCCACGGCCCCCAAAAGGCTTCGAGGCTTTCAATAGGATAGTTTTCACATTTGCCCAGCCAGCGCTTAGAAAGTTGTGAACTCATCGATGTCCTTGACCGATGTTATGTAATGATTATGATTCCGTGATCTAGCCGTCATCGATTCACGATTCACTGCTGCCTGGCTCAACCCCCCCGGACCCAGGGCGGCTTTTGATTGACTTTGACAACCAAACAACCCCCCCATGTTGCACCCAGCCAAGGGGTCTGAACTCCTGGCACCCATGCGTGCCATGCCGCCAACTCGTGCTAACGGGTGGCGGTGCGCATTTCCCGATGTTTCCAATTCCTCGATTTCCTTGTGGTCGAAGTTCTCCTCACGTTGCTTTTGACTTCATAGCTCGGAGATAACGCCCCACGTTTTATCCTCCACGAACCCCCCCTTTCCTGTCAAGTTCCCATTCCGTCAACTTGCCTGACAAGACCAACTCTCAACTTGTTGACTTGCAGAAGGATTCATCCTACCTTCTCCTTCTTCTCTTTTTCCTTTTTTTCTGCCCGTTCCTCATAAGAGATAGACCAGGGTTACTACGGATGATGAAAGAGCGTTTTTAGGCAGCAATAATACATCGTTCCTTCGTTTCCTTTGAGCGCTTACAAAGTCACAACAAAGAGAGAGAAAGAGGAAGTACAGCAGCATCAAATCTTGTGTAATAACCGCTGCTGCTGCTGCCCGCCAAGTGTTCCGGTTCTGGAAATGCGAGAGACTACAATTCGGCGACCTCGCATCTGTACAAAGACATTATAGCGGGAAACACACAGTCTCCGAGACCCGAGTACCCGGAAACCCCAATAATCCCTTACCAGAACCAGAAGGCACTTTTGTCTTCTCTCACTTCTCCGCCTCTTACTTACACCAAAGGCCCAAACAAAACTCCGGCCCTGATGCCCTCTCCCGGTCCCCAGATTCTCACCTTTGCGCTCGAGAACTGGCCTCACAACGCCGGGCCTACTACCAGGGCTAGTAAGCCCAAAGTCCGGACGGGATGCGTCACATGCAAGTAAGTCAACTCACGGCACATCAAATCGGGTTCTCGTCTCTTCTCATCGTACTAACATAATCTCGCTCAGACGACGCAGGATAAAATGTGACGAGACAAAGCCGTCATGTCAAAACTGTCTCAAGCGGCGGGTGGAATGTGAGGGGTACAAACCCAAATCGCCAAACGCCTCCTCCTCTCCCGGCGCTGCCTCAAAACAGCTCATCGCAACGACCAGCCCCAACGGCAGCTCCACCTCCTCCTCGCCCTTCTCGGTAGAGCCGAGCTACCAGAGCCTCGTCTTCACGACGCAGCTCCAAAAGGACCATTTCGACCAATGGCTCTCCTTCGCCGCAGACACCCTCGTCTTCCCCTCCCAGCTCATCACCGAGACCATCCCGCAGATAGCCCGCTCCGACCTGGCCGTCCGCAACGCCGCCTTCGCCATCGGCGCCGCCGCCCTCGGCAGCGGCACCCGCGAGGAGCGTCTCACGGGTAAAGGCCCCTACTTCGCCGACGCGCTCGAGTACTACAACCGCGCGCTGCAGCTGACTGTCAAATCCCCGCCCACGGAGGAGACCTTCCCCAGCGTCCTCATGACGTGCCTCCTCTTCGTCATGTTCGAGGCCCTCCACGGCGACAGGAGGTCCGCGCTGACGCACCTCAACCACGGGTACAACATCCTCGACCAGTACGAGAAGCGCCGGTCAAAAAAGATGAAGACGACGAAGCAGACATCCCGCCGCGACCCCCTAGTCGACGCCATCGCCACAAACTTCCAGCGCCTGACGCTCCAGTCCTGGAGCCACAACGGCGACCACCCAAAGGAGACGGAGAAGCAAGTGCCCTGGTGCTGCCGCGGCCAAGGTACCTCGCGCTACGCCGTCGACGAGATGCCCGATACCTTCACCTCGCTCGATGAGGCGCACCGCTGGTGGGAGGTCACCCAGCACCACGTAATCCACCACGCGCCCCTGATCATCGGCTTCCGCGTTGAGGGCACGGGCAACAAAGCGCCGTCCTTCCCGCCCAACGTCAGCCTGCCCATCAACGAGGAGCAAGTGAAAGCGCACGACCGCTACGTCCAAGCCTGGCGCGCGCGCTTCTCGCCCCTCCTCGAAGCAGCGCAGGAGAAAAGAGAGAAGCAGGCGAAAGAAGAAGGAGAAGGAGAAGCAAAGTGCGATACGAGAGAGTACCTCAAAGTCCTGGGCCTGCGCATCCACTCCACCTACCTCTCGATCCCGATCCGGACGGCAAACTACTGCGACACGGACGAGCTGGCGGCCATGACGCCCAGCTTCCGGCTCTACGTCGACCTGAGCAAAGAGTTCCTCGAGCTCCAGCAGCGCCTGCTCAACGCCTCGGGCGAGATGTTCACAATGGACAGCAACAGCCCGACCTGGCCCCTCGGCGCGGCGACGATGCTCTGCATGGACGAGACGGTGCGGGCCGACGCGATGCGGCTGTTCCGGGAGTACCCGCGCCGCGACGGGCTGTGGGACACGCAGACGTGGTTGAGCATGCTGGAGAGCTACAAGGAGGCGAACCAGACTATTGTGAAGCAGGTCGGCGAGCGGGAGTCGCAGCACATGTTTGACGTCGAGGTTGTGTATGAGGATAAGTCTGTGGTGTGGATTAAGCAGGTGGAGGATCCTACGAGCGTGAGCCCGGATGAGTTGAAGTATAGGATTGACCTCCCGTGAGGAGGGTAATAAATGAGTTAAACGAATATCGATGTGTCACGTATGAGATTGCGATCCAGTGGCAGCCACATGTCATTCGCTATTGGTATTTTCCAATGCATTACAGCAAGTAAGTGATGTATGGCTTTAGAAAATGAGTTCACTTTGTCTTCAACCTACCCCTCCCAACTTATGAAACCAGGAAGATTGAGATGCTCGTGTTGGAACACGACAGGAATCTCCACGAAGGACGGGTATGCCGGGTAGCAGAGTCGTATAAATACCAGCAACCCGTCGTACTAAGCAAGGTTCAGCACCGTTGCATGGTCCATTTCTCTTTCCGCCCTCATGTAATGGGTTGCCATGACCAAGTCGCAGAAGGTGTTTAACAAGTGGTAGGTATCCTATCACAACTTGAGGGGCATAAATCGACTCTCCTCACGCACCGAATCCCCCTTCTCTACACTTCCAGCATGGCGTATATTCCAACCAGAACACTCAGAAGATGATCCCGCTGGCCGTGAAGATGAAGTCCCTCGAAGAAAATGGAGGAATTTCTCAAGAAACAACACTCGCCCCAATGACAACGGGCGTACGTCACTCTCATTAAGCCCCTCATTCAACATGCGACCTCCCGCCAACATTGCTAGCGCTGCCAGAACAAACGCTTCCAGATGCAATGGTGGGATTCTATACTTATCAAGGGCCTGTCTACATGACAGCAATACGTCAACGAGCGTTAGAGCTGCTCAGCCATCATTGCCCAGTTGACTTGCATCATACTTGACGACCACATGCCCCACCGATGTTGTCGGAATTCACGTATCTCACAACGCAAAACGCCAGGACGTGACTTGGTCAAATGACTTTGTATTCATAAACCTCCTCCGCGCCTCTATCCACCGAGGCAGATATCATTATCGATCTATGGAAAAGGAGGGTTGCCATCATCCGGTACAGGCCGCTAATCTCCAAATGTGAAAGATGCTCTTTTTTAGGGGGGGTGTCATATCCATGAAGCAACCAACGCAAACTACACAGAACTGCTTTTCTTCTGATGTTGAAAGCCTCTTGAGGCAGTCAACCAACCGAGTCTCCCCTAAATGGACGTAATCGTAAATGCCGCTGTGTTCTCCTTTTCTTTTTATGCAGATTCAAATCAACAAGCACCCGCAATAGCTTGGTGGAAATGCAGGTATCGACCGTGCGTGAAGGCCAAGAAATCTTGCTTAACCAAACGCGTACGCACGCAGTATTATGAGGGTATAAATACAGGTTCCTCATCCCATATAACGGGGATGAAAGACCTCATCGCAAGTAGTAAGTCGCTTAGAAGAACTTGCCCTTCTTCTTCTTGGTAGTCTTCTTATCCTCGCCTCCGCCTCCGAGAATGTCGTCAAAGGTCATGGTAGACGTGGCGGGATCGTGAGTGTGGTCAACAGACATGTTGCGCAGGTTTGTGGCAGAGGGCGAGCGTGGCATAACCATGCTCAGAGGACGGGAGCCGGCCGAGCTGCTTCGTGCGCTACCGACGCGCGAGTTGCGGTCGCCAGGCAGGCCCTCATCGAACGGAACGGGCTCGAGGCCGAAGATCATGCTGGAACGGTGCGCGGCGTTGCGGCTGCCAAGCTGACGTCCGCCTGGCGAAGCATTACGCGGCCGGAGATGGGACTGTGGAGACCCAGGTGTGGGCGGGGTGCCACTTGTGCCGAGGGCCGGGGGGCTGCCGACAATGCCATCCGGACCAGGGAAAACTGGCCGGGGCGGTTCCAGAGGAGACATGCCAGCGTCTTGTGGGGGTGGGGCGTCCGCGCCGGACAGCCCTTCCCACTCCTTGGCCGCGAGCCAGCAGTGGCTGCGGTGGTAGACAGCCTCCACACTGAACAACACACTGTCGGCAGAGAGCTCAACATAGCCATTGCCGCCAGAAACTTCGTACCACATCTTGCGAACCTGACGAGCGTCCTCAACCCAAGGGAGGTTACCCATAGGCGGCTCACAGAGGAAGTACTCGACGCCCTCGTTGAACTTGAGGTTGGGCGCGTCGACCACGAGCATGGGCAGCGACTGGATGACGACGTAGAGGAAGAGCCAGTAACCGATGCGCTGATCAGCGAGGTCTGCCGCGTTCTTTCCCTTTGCCTCATGCTGCTCGAACTCCTTGAACTCCATGAGGAAGGGGATGTTAACGCTGTTGGCGTCCCAATTGTACGCCTTCTGAATGACCAGCGTCAACTCGTGCTCCTTAATCTTTCTGTCAAACTTGGCCTGCTCCTTGGCTGACAAGTTGTCGTACGTAGCGAGAATGGACGTCATCGTGGGCAACTTGGGAACATCGAAAGGAATCGGCGGCAGTACGGGAGGCGTAGAGTTGTCGAACTCGGTGAGCATCTTACGCAGGTTGACAATTGAGAGGGGATCCGTGGACTTGGCAGAGTCTTCATCGGTATTTCCATCCATCACTCTGGTGGTGATGTTTTCGCGATCAACCAAAAGATCGTAAAGAGCAGTCATGTCGGAGTACAGCGCCTTTAACACCAAACGGTTGAGACCGCTCTCAGAGAACGGGTTCTTCTTGCTGCTAGCCTTCGGGGGCCATGCTCCAAAGTTGGTCTTGTAGTAGCCCATGACGAACTGCTTCATCTTGTTGAAGTACTTCTCCCACACCTTGAAGCGGACAGCCTTGAGCCCAGGGTCTGACGTAGAGCTGGCGATACCTGCGAATAACGAGGGGAATTCGAACCGCTCCAATCTAATGTTGACGTTGTGTTGGCGGTTGACGAGATCCAGATGTGCGCGCTCAAGTCGTTGTCTTGTGTACAGTGATACCTGCTCGAATAGAGGAGAATTCAAGTCGAGAATGGCAGTGTATTTGCCGACGGCGTGCGCAAAAGCTTCGTTGTACAAGTCCATTGATTTCATGCTCTCACCCAGAATCAATGACTCGAGCGTCTTCTCGCGGCTGTGACGGACATCTGCGAGCGACAATTGTTCCATGAAGAAACCGAAACTCAAGTCGACGGCCTCGCCAAAAGACTGCCCGTCCGCGTTGGTGAAGCCATACTCCTTCAGTAACTTGGAGATCTGCAGGAAGGCGGCAAAGGTGGTGGGGTGCGCCTTAGTGGCCACCAGAGGCTGACCGGTCAAGAAGGCAAAGAGGTTGCGGATTGCGATCGCGCGGTCAACTTCAGCACGAAGTTGCGGTCCCGGCGCGGCGAGGCCGTTTCCGGGTTGCGTGTATTGTGGGGGCGTTGCCGGCAGATACAACTTCAACTCGCCTTCGCCAGGGCTGTCTGGGTCCTCTGCAGGAGGCGAGCCGGACCCGGAAATGGTTGCCCGGACAAGCGCATCGTCGACGGACAGACTTCCACCGAAACTCCTACCCCGGCTCCGTCCCGATGGCGAAGACATTTCAGCTTGAATAAGCTCGTTGAAGATGACCGAGTTGATGATAGAGAAGCTCGGAACCTTGAATGAAGGTCCGGCATTACTGCTTCTGGGTTGAAGGTAAACGTAGACATTGCCGTTTTCATTCCACAACTCTGGGACCTGCAGGTAGATTAGTCTCTCCGTCCGATGTGATGCGGCACGCGGCAACAAGCTTACCTTTTCAGCATTCAGCAAGAATGAAGTGTTGTACTCGCCAGGCGTGTCAGGCGACAAGACCCACGCCTGTGAGTTCTTCACAGCCGCGGAAACGTCGTGAG
Organism: Colletotrichum scovillei; assembly: GCF_011075155.1. Lineage (NCBI taxonomy): Eukaryota > Fungi > Ascomycota > Sordariomycetes > Glomerellales > Glomerellaceae > Colletotrichum > Colletotrichum scovillei. The sequence goes on from NW_023336262.1 coordinate 3,202,042, forward strand.
AATTTGACCTTGATCTTCCGCCACCTGGCAGCCAAGATCTGCGCAAGCGTCCACGTCTCTCGTCACGGGTCGGGCTGTGGCTCTCGTTCGACCCGGTGTGGTGTGAGCTTCCGGTGTCGGTTCTGGCTCCGGGTGGGTGTGCAGAGGTGCTTCTGCCTCGTGCATCTGGTGAAGGCGCGCGAACGCCAAGCATGGGGAATGCGGATTTGCGATTCTCGAGGAAGGAGCTGCTTCGCTTCCTAGGCTCGGCGGCATTTTCTTTCTTGAGTTTCGCCGGCGAGGTTGCCTCTGGGTGGGAGACAGCTCTGGGCGAAGGAGCATCGTTGTTGTGTGATCCTGCAGGAGGCGTTGGCAAGTTCTTCTCCTTGCGCAGCTTGGCGGGAATTGGCGGAGGCGCCTCAGAAGGCGGCAACGGTGCGGCCATCATATTTGGTGTTGTAGGTGTTGGAGGTTGAGGAGGAGAGACCAGAGGCTGATCGGCAGCGGGGGATGATATTGTTGAAGAGTCTAGAGGTGCGGGGGCGATTTTTCTAGGAATAGGAGGCGGTGCATCAGAGGGAGCAGCCGGAGGAGGTGGGTCGAGGGATTCAGATGCCGCAGGAGCAATTCCCAGACCTAGTCCGGAGCTCGTCACAGGTCTCACGGTGGGATGCTCAGCCGTGTGGTAAGAGGGCGCGCTGTCGGAGGGAGACGAGGCGGGAGGAGTGTCGTCGGGCAGCGGCTTGCGGTGAATCGGTACTTGGTGTTGTTGCTGCTGCAGCTGAGGCTGGGCAGGCGGTGATTGAGTCTGAGGCTGATCTGTGGGTTGAATGATGAGCGAGGGAAACAGTGCAGACAGACGGTTGCCCCAAGACCGGGACTTTCTGTTGTTGGGAGGTCGAGTGGGAGCGAGCACTGGCTCGGAGGGCTTCTCCTTCTCTTCAAGCGTCACGTTCAGAGTTCCGGCATTGATTTTCGCAGCTGTCGTTGGCGAGTCGACGGTAGTATCGGTCTGTGATCGTTTCGGGGATGCGGGACGCTGCGGGCGGGAGGACGTGTAACCGTTGGCGTTGACGACGGCGGCGTCTCCGTGGGTAGCTTGGTCGTGTACAGGCTCGGATACGCTGTGATGCCTTTCGCGGCGTGATTTGGGCGAGACGGGGTTGGTGAGGTTGACTTGTGAAGAAGAGAAGGAGAAATGGCTTAAAGAAGACTTAAGAGAGGCGCGAGAGACCGACAACTTACTCGACGTCATGCTGGGCATGATTTGCAGCCGAGCCGTCTTTCAGTCTTGCTAAGTCTAGTCCTTGTCTGGATCTGGCGTGAATGTCACCTCGCTGCGGCGCAAGTAGGAGAAACGTATGGTGGTAGTACAGTAAGTAAGGAGCTGAAGGAGCGATCTCGCAACCAACAACTAGCTAGTCTTTTTTTCTCTCTCCCGTTTCTTTGCGCAAGCAGCAGGAATGGAAACAAACAGTTCAGTCCAGACCAGAAATAGCAAAGCAGACTTCCAGGTAGCAGGAGGAAACGGCGGGCGGAGGCGGCTATTATGAATACAAACAAAGGGCGGGAGGACAAGCCAAGAGACGGCGACTGCGGGACTGAGACCTAGTTCCTTGTGAGAGACGTAGAGACAAGAGTGGGAATATGGAATGGAATGGCGTGCACAAGCCCATCCATGTACGAGCCACCTAGACCATGAACATTGCTCGGGGTCTAGTGTAAGAGGTAAGACACAAGACACCGGATCCCTGGAAAGAAAGTTTCTGGGATGGTGCGGATACACAGAGTGAGCGAGTTAAGGTCGTCAAGGTAGGTATTGCAAGACAGGACGGGACCAGGAAGAGAGACACGACGAGGATGAGGGCGAGAAGAGGGGACGACGGGCTCGGGTTGACGAGGGGAGGGGTGTCGAGAGAGTGGAGGTTTACCTGGTGCTGGTCAGGTCAGGCCAGGTCAGGTTAGATCCAGTTGTCTGTCTGTACGGATATGTCTGCCCGTGTGAGGCTTTGCTCGGGATGGCGCGTTGTGCTGTGCAAGTGCTGCGCTTTTCCCTCAGCCGTTGGTGCTGGCGGTGGATGGGAAACGGGGCCGTTACGTGTTTAGCAGAGCCGGTTGAAAGTGAAGAGTACGTAAGTTGGTGAGGTGAGGAAAACAGAACAAGAACGCAAGGCCAAAGCTAGGAGAGAAAACGGTGCTGGTAGGGACAGGGTACGTAAGGCGTTCTGGTTTTTGAGGTACCTTACCTTATTCATACGGAGCAAGGAAGGTGGAAGGTACCTCTCTCCAAGTCTCTCTTTCTTCTCTTTCCTTCTCTTTTTTCTGGGGGAGTCTGATCACGGACGACGGATGTGGATGACATACTCCGTACTGCGCAAGGCACCTTACACTAAGGTACCTTACCTACCTGATTTCCACGGCACGGCGGCAAGGGAAGCCCCGACCAGTGCTTTTCTCTCCTTCTCTCTCTCTTCTGCTGTGCCCCTTCCATTCACTTTCAGAGTCTCTTCCAGGTTGGTTGTCACTCTGATTTTTACGATGGGTCCCACGCGGTAAATCCGCAGCAGCAGCGTTGGCAGTTCTTCGTCCCTATGGAGCACTGTGCATGCGGAAGGACCCACTTGGCTTACCTCACATCCTCCGTTCATCCCTCCTTCAAAACGGTACGTATCTCCTTCTTGTACCTTTGTACCTTCATCCCTCCTTCCCTCCCTCCTTGAGTCTAGGTCCCTCCTTCCATTTCACGGTACACGTATTGAGGGCCCCCAAGACCAGCCTTTGCGTGGCGTTCTTGGTGTGTGAGGTACCTAGGGAGACAGTCACTCATCCGACTGAGGGATGACGTTTTGAGGACAAGGGTGGAGACAGCAGACTTGGACGGATGGACAGAATGCACACCAAAAGAAAAGGTCACCACTCACATGAGGTCGGGTGGTCTCCAATAACTACATGGTAAAGTACCTCGGACAGTAAGGTAGGGTAAAGGGGGCCGCAAGCATTTACGACGGGTCAACGGCGAAAAAGCCATGTAACAGTAATCGCAATTTCGATCGACAGATCTGGGGCCGGCGGGCAAAGAGGACGTGTCGCCGTTGAGGCTCGGCTTGCTCCAAATGAGAAATCACGACAGACTCAGGAGTCAGGACTCTCTCATCCAGAACTTTTCAGGACTCTCTGAATGAAAGGGGAAACGTCTGCTCCATCTCATCAAGCCCCATGTCCCTCACTTCCTCCAGCTCGGCTCAGCTCAGGCTCATCTCATCTCAATTCACCAAGCTGCAAGCCTGCAAGCCTGCAAAGCCCAGGACAGGCTCATTCTTGCATTAGCCCAGCATGGGCTAGCCTGGGGTGGTCCCTCAACTCCCGGAACTGCGAGCTGGGCGCCGGCATCGACGGTGGTCGTGGAGGTACCTAGCGCCATGCAATTGCGATGGGCCCGTTAATATATTTTTTTTGATCTTCTTCGCCCCTCGCGCATCATCACTCATCTTGCCCGCTTCCGTCTCTTTGGCGGAGAAAGCCCTTGCCTTTCCACTTCGTATAGGGAGGAGCACTCCTGCGATTGTGTGCGAGAATTGGAAACTCTCCCTTTCTTCAGGTGAGAGTGTGGGTGCGACTGAATCTGTACCACCTGGTGTGTGAAATTGGGCAGTTCGTATGGGACAACTGGACTGTGCCGCATTGAATTCGCACCTACATATCCGTACGGGATCCAGTAGTATAAGTTGAGGCGATACCGAAACCGGGTCCGGCCACATGAGCGCTGTGTTTCTTTGTACATACTGTGGACGAATAGTGTCAATAGTTGTATTTGTGTATGTGTGCGTCTAGTGATGCATACTCTTCGGGGGTTTTCTTTCCTTCCTGCAGATTCCAGACTCTCCAAAATCAAGAGGTCGAGGTCCGGTGCTACGCTGGCCCAGCTCAGGGTTGCAGCCAGACCTGCGATTGGACCCGACCCCGAGAAACCGGAAACACGGGGTCCTGCCAGTGCCCTTTCCCAGGCGTCGCGTACCGTTGCAATGAAAAGCCCGGACTGCCGAATGGACGCGTGCTTTGCGGCGTACGAAACGGAGTCTATTTCCTCGTGCTTGGTGTGTCTGTTGTTCTGGCTTCTGTTTCGCTATTCTCATGCTCCAATGTATCGCAAACTCTCGGAGAATAGGCAGAACGGTAAAGGTTGGTTGTTCATGTTGTTGGTATTCATAGCCTTTCTCCCACAACTTTGCTTATTCTTAGTTGCTGCTGGTGACGGGGCATGTACTTGAAACTTTCCCCTCGATCCAAATGTTAATGCCACTGGGCTCGGATGACCCCCGGACAGCGGCTCTTGGCTTATTGGACCCAAGCGAATGGCTCATTGGCGTCTGCAAGCCTACGGATACCTGAATCACCATTAGCCGTCTGCCATGTTGGAGAGAGTCAGGGGAGGGCAAGATCAAGAAACAATAAAACCGTGTCAACCAAGCTTGTGCTTTGCTTGATTGGAGGGCAAAGTGCTGTAAAGCCGAGCATGCCAGACCGAAGATCAGACAGCTATTTCTTCTCCTTCTGGAACATCATGTACTCCAGATCTCACCACAACAAGCTGACTGTCTCTCTATTGACTGAAGTCTAATAGACGGTCTGGTTGGCAGGGCAGGGCAGGCGAGCTGGTGGTAAGGCGCACGCGGGGTTGTCTCTTCCCAGCTGAGGTCAAATTGAACACGGTCATTTATTCCATGTCTGAGGATAAATGAATAGGTGATTTGGAAATCGAAAAGCAGCTATGTGACTCGTGAGTCGATTTGGAGGTTGAAACTGCCACTTTGCATCTGACGCTTTCTCTTCTAAGCCTGACGTACTCTGTACATTTGAGCGGGAAGCAGAGAGGTCAGCTCGGGTCCTGCCACGTCTGACGTTGATGGTTCCTCCCGTCTCATCAACGGTAGGTACGTACAATTGGCTTTCGTACTTTTCTCATCCTTCATTCCCAGGTTTCCAGCACTGAGGTTCTGCCTAGAAAGGATCATGTTCACCATCCAACACCTAAGGTACTTTCCCACCTTCATCCAATGTCGGCACCTGCACTTCTGTTGACGTGATGCGAATCAAACACACATCGCGCCTGGTTGAAGGGCAGCTTGTTCAGCGTCTTTCATCATTCGGTTTCTCCCATGATTTTCGAGGCTTTCTTCTTGATGTATCATGCTGCATACACAACACCTTTTACGTACTTTGACACCAGCCATTGGACGACGTGGTGCCGATCTTGCTCTTCCGTCTGATCCTGCTGACCTGGATCTCATCTCTCAGCGTTATGATTACGCCCTCTCGATCATCGCATTTGTTTGCAGCTCAGTTCCTGCAGCAACGTGCACTTTTCACCCTCCCTCCCTCCCTTTGCTTACGGATCATCCTGCTTTTTTTTTTCTCTCTCGTGCGCCACTCGCTAGCATCCGGTGCAACTTTACGTTGGTGCATCTATCTAACCAGCCATTCTTGACTGACAGCAACAATAGTACGGGGTAAAAATCACAACCACAACAGCAGCGTGGACCGAACAGGCTGGGCCCGACCAATTTGCCGGACGGATTTCACTCATCACCGACCCCCTTGCCCAAGCCATCGAACACGAAAGCCGTCGAGGCCAGTAGGTGGCCCGACAAAGAGGGAAACCGTATACGCGGCGTCCCGTCAGACCTCGTGTGCAACAGTGCAACTCCCACAAGTCTACCTACTTACTCGATCCGGACACAAGGTTTTGGCCTTCCCAGCAGGACGGCCCAGGAAGGGAAACCGAACTCTAGCACCCTACGGATACACGTACAAAGTGCACAAAGAAGGCTTCGTCCTACCCACAAAACAAAACCCAACAACCAACAACCACCCTGAGAAACAATCACAAGAAGCTTTGGGTAAAAATAGCTTCGCGGCGCCTCCCTTCCCCAGTTGCGCCCCGTCCCACGCATCATCTCATCCACAGTCCACACCCATTCCGTTCCAGTGGTCCACTCCAGCCCGAGGTCGCGGCACATCAGCCCGCTTTCGGTTCATCCTCCCACCTGCCCGCCGCGCTTGCCCGCCTCGTCCCTCATAGCCGGACCTAGCACAGCCACCTTTGCACCCTTCTTGGATTCGAGAAAGGCACAAAGAGAAACATAGGGAAGAGGACGACCGGCCCGTTCAGATCTCGCCATTTGGCAACGTGCTCTCACCAGCTGACGGCTAGCTAGGCCGTTCCGAGAGGCCGAGACAGAACAACGCACACCTCACCGTCTACGAGCCTAGTCTGCCGGTCCACGCATATTTTTTTTTTTCAATGTCGACCTAGAAATACGTCTTTGTGACTTGTTCTAGCGCCGATCCCGGCATTCTTGGGATTTCCGAGCCACCCCTTTCGTCCTACAGTACGGATATTTTGGGTCCATTTTCGCTCCCTAATGCTCCCCGCGGCGGCGGTTAACTCCTCTGCTGCCCGTCATCTCGTCCTACCTACGTTTTTAGAACGAATCTTGCCGGCAGCTGACGTCTGGTGCTCATACTAGGCAAGTCAACGAGTCGTGCCTCAAAAAAGTACCACAACACGGTGTGGCGTGTTGGCCGCATTTGATGAGGCTCCGGGCATGAGCCCCCAAATCCGACTTGACATCCGATCACTTCATCTCCAAATCTTTCAATGCGGCGCCGCATTGCTGGATCCTCACCTCACTCCGCAAAAGTGGATGGGCACAAGGGGTGACCCTTTTCATTTTTCACCCTCAAAAGGGGTGGCTCCTGTTTTTTCAGGGACCGCGTTGTGGTGCTGGCCGTGGAACCCGGAACCATTCCAATCTTGGATCAACATTGCAGTGCCATCCCCACACTCCGGCGCGACTCGGCCAACGTCGTCCCCGCCGTCGGAGCTCGGGTCCTGCGAGAGAGAGGCAGAATGCTACTCTAGCCACCGGCCGCGCTGACGACTCCGGTTGCGTCGTCTTCGCAGGGCTGAGCCGATCCGCACGGTCTGGCTTTCGCCATGGTTACAATGGACCTCGACAGATTTTTCTTTCTGTCGTCTCGCTGAGTCCCTTGGGGAGTGGTCCAAGTACGTTGCATTGGCATGTCGTTAAGGGAAACTTGCGCAATCGTCTACTGCGGTCAAGGGGTCCGTCCAGTCGAGACCGTGCCTTCTCCGGGGGGGATGCTACCCCTCCGTTGAAGCTTTTCGGCACCGAGACTTGTCTTATACAGTCTGGAGTCATACCCGACTCGGCTGATGGCGATTGATAGCTAGCCGCGTCAGTCAATTCCCGTACATAGTAGACTGCAGCCCGCTTGCGGCTCAGGCCACACGGGAAGCCATCGTTAGAGTTCCTATCCAGGTGGGTATCGAGCTTGGCGAAGTTGGCCGTTCACGTTCCGCAGCTTAGCACTATAAATGGCCCACGGGGTTGCGAAACCTAGAGAGGCTTAAGCATGACGTGACAAGCCTTGACCCCAGCGTAGTCCGCTTCATGACCGTCACGACTATCCGTGGATGAAGTATTGAGGTGCTGCCAGAGTCTCATAGGTTCACCTCTCAGGGTGGGTGAGGGCTACTTGCCTGCACTGTACCCTCTGCCAACTTCATGATTGCGAGACTGAATGGCCACATGCAGCGTATAAGACACATGCTTTCCTCTTTTGCAATCTGACTTACACCGATGTTACCCTGAAGCTCAACCAAGGCTTCCTTGAAACGCATCTCTATCTGCAGACAGTCCGTGAGTACACAGCTAACGACTACACAGTGGGGTCGGTTTGGAATTTAGGAGCATGATGTACACGGTCTTTCTATAACACAGCCCAGAAGTAGTCTGTCGGTCTCTGCTTGCGAGGGCTATGGATGGGGGAGGATCCCTGCCTTTTGTCACGGAGACACCGCTGAGGTATTCTTCTCAACATCTGGCATATGTCGAGAGACGTGGATTGCAACAACGGCTTGTTGTCTCTGAGTTGGATGTCGACGGACTAGGGTTGTCCTGTCAACAAGATGTTGTACGCTCAAAAATAGAGAACCCTCCGAGTTTCCAAGATGAACCTTGACATGATGAAGACCTGATTTAGTTGTCGCCTTGGCCAGGCAGGCGTGTTGACGGGGCGATGAGTACGGCGAGAGTGGTGAGAACTGGTGGCCAGGGATAAGTACTGGATATTAGCCATAGGGACTCCTCATTCACTTACATCACCTACGTAACGTATCTTTCCCATCACCTCCAGGAAGCCTTTGACGAGTTGATGGTACATTCTGATTCATCACAGACGCTGTACTCCAGTCTGCAAAATGGGAGCTACGTATACTGTGATTGTGGTCTTGGAAGGTCTCCTACGAGTTCTTGTAGTGTGACATCTTTTTCTTTGAGGAAGTCTAAGTTCGTAGGAAAGACCCCGAAGTAGGTATGCAAACGAATCGATGCTCAGCGCGTAGATCTTGAGGAAAACTGCCACGAGCGATGATTGGTTTCCTTCCAACGCACCTACTAAAGAATATAAATATTGTATGATCATTTGGGCAGGCATTAGAGTCCTGGTTGACATTGTCGGGTTGAATTGGAGACAGCCGTCTGCGGAGCCAGTACCTTGAAGCCATCAGGACATTCCAATAATGCTCAAGAAGAACTCAGTGCCATGTATGACCAAAATCAGACAGACGCCCTTTCTGAACGCCTTAGAGCGCTTATTCTAAACGGAATATACAGAAGACAGTGAGTCTAAGTGGCCAGGGGTAAACTGTAGGCCGTGTTGACGTATCTAAGGGCTTTCTTAGGCTACAATGAGAATGTCGATCTCCGTACAAGTGCACCGAAGAGTGGAAACTGAAAGGACCAAGACGGACCAGACGGTGTTGAGGGACAACTCCACTCAGCGATGGGGGACGAATTTATATACTTACTTCGTAGTGAGACCGCGTAGGATATAGGCTGATCAGAACACAGAACGAGGACTATCATTACGTACCCAAGGATAGACAGTTGAGACAGCTGAACGCCGAGGTCAATTGCATCCAACCGACTATGAGTGTCCTAGAGATTGCATATTTAGGCAGGTAGCCCAATTTGCCAATCATGCCTCGACCCCTTCTCCCCTCGTCTTCCAACTCTCCTCAGAGTACGCCTGGAAACACTTCTCGCACTTGCCACAGTTACCGCACCCCTTGAGCTGCCACTCACCTGCAAACACATTGAACTCTCGCGCGCCAGAACCACGGATCGAGGAGTCCAAGGGCAAAGACTTCAGCGCGGCCGCGTAATCTGGGCCAGCAGGGAACCCGATATCCTCGTCGCTGTGAATCCTCTTCCTGGGCCCGCTAGCCGTACAATTCACGTCGACCCCGCGCTTCTCGCCCACGGCTATGAGTCGCTGGAAGTAAAGTTTGTTGGGCGGCTTGTGTTTGGAGCAACGCGCCCGGTCACACCGGTCTCGTCGGACCACATCATCCTCGATAAATAGTGCCTTCAACTTTGGGAACCTGTCCGAGTTGAGAAGGCCGATGAGAAGATTCTCTGTCTTTTCTGGGTCGCTTTGCTCTGCCGAGTTACCCAAGAAGAGAACCTCCATCGAGGCGGGGAGGCGGGAGATAATCCACTCTAACGCTGCTTCGTCGGGAGTTTGCCATAGCTGTGGTATCGTATACATATCGTAGCTGTCCGCCTGCTGAAGAAGGTCCGCGTTGTCGAGCCAGACATGCCGGAGGTGTGGAAAGGTGTTGAGTTCGAGCAAGTGGAGGTGATACAGCTCGCATCCGGATTTCCGAGCAGTTTGCATCCCCCACGCTCCATAAAGCATGAAACTCTCAAGAGATTCAGCCTGGGCGTTGCGGGCATTGAGCAGGAATTTGTCGATTTCGTGCCAGAAGTCCTCATCACGTCTGACGTTACCACGGAGGCAGAGGGTTTTGAGGGAGCGAGGGGCGTTGAGGAGGGCTGAGCAGAACCCCGGACTCAAAAACCCTGCCCCATCGATGAATAGGTGCTGTACGCTTGAGCAGCCGCGTGACAGGCCGCGGGCCAAGTCAGTGATGCGATCGCCATCCCAATCGTAGACGCCGTGGAAGTAGACGGTATCGATGCTGGGAAGCCTAAGTACACTTGCCAGGAGTTCAGGGCGATGATTGATTCCATATTCGCAGTCTAGCCAGGTTCCGGAGCGCACTCCGATGGAGACCTCACGAAGAGCGCGTAGCCCTGGTGCCCAGGATCCGGCAAGGTGACTCATTTCTATGAGAGAAGTGAGCCATTTGAGACTGTCATCTCTAAGCCAGATGCGTTAGAACGTGGCTATGCGCAGATTCTAGATTCAAGCTCACCTGGTGCCCCCGTCGCACAGAATGTATTTCACGCTACTCAGATGAGGGCATAGAGCCATGAGTAAGATCTTGAGGATGCCATCATTACCCTCGTCGAGGTGTTGTTCGACCACACACATATCGTCGAAGTCCGGAGGAAATATATCTTTAAAAAGCCGCATGTACTCCGCCCGCTCCTTATCTTCCAACGGCCATTCCAACGGCTGCGCATCTTCGTTATAACGTTCTCGCGGCCGAAGCAAGACGAGGTTGAACGGCCGCCAGTCTTCCCAAAATCTTCGGCTACCCCATATCTCTAGTGAGCGTATGTGCCATGTGATCCACGGGTCCTTGTGCATGACAACATTGCGCAGCAATGTGGGTATAGTCGCCGGCTGGAGGTCTGAGATGACGCCGTACTTATCATGGGCTTCCCTGTGACGGCGAAGAACTCCGGCTGAACACTTGGCGATCTTCTTGCAGGTGCAGGCAAAGTTCAGGTGAGAAGCGACATCTACATGCTCGATGATGTCTATGAGGAGCTCTGCTGGCAGGAGACTCAGGCGGTCTGTCTCCTCGGCTGGCTTGTGTTCCACAGCCATGGCGACTAGAGAGTGAGGGTCAAATTACGTATGTGAAATGAGGAAGATAGAAGGTGATGCTGTCGAGCTTAGGATGTGAAGATGTCGTGGGAGACTTATACGTCTATGCGATGAGACTAAGGGCGAACTATCAGACAGGGCCCCACCTGCTGCCTATGTCTGCCCGTTGCTTTCTTGGCAGGCAGGTAGAGAGCAACGTTGCGCGGAGGAGAAGCCCATCTGTATCTTGGTCGTTGCCTCTGAACCTCCCACAGACGGGAGTGAGATGTATAGGGATGATGGGTATTGAAATCTAGCAAAGGGTCTTGTATCAAGTCATCTTGAGAAGGCGATTGTTTGGCAGCACCTAGTCGGCAATGAGTTTTCGGAGTAGGACAAGGTACTTCAAGGCCCTGATTGAGTATATAGAAGCCTCCAACAGATCATGAGGGCCAGAGCAATCAAATCAGATGTTTACCAGCTTGCAACTAATTGAGATCCTGCTTGAGAGAGGGCATCAGCTCCTCAGGATTTCGAGGGTTGATGTTCATACTAGGTGTGTTTTCTCTGCCTCGGGATACACCCGTAGATGTGCCTAATAAGCCGGTGGGAGGAACTAGCCTAGGCAGTCTCGTTGAATTGCTCGTTTGAATATCTACATAAAGAAAGGACCCTTGATGATCACCATTTTTGGTGGTGACTTTCATCACGTGATAACTTCGAGATCAAGTACACACAGACCAACAAAGGCGGGGCAGTGACTTGCAGTGGTCCAAGCTCAAGCAAGGGACAGACAGTTCGTCACTCGCTGGGAGCAGCAACGCGGATACCTGTGCTCCCGAAACATCCAACCTCGACCGCGATACCACACATCGAGCGACAAGCTGCCGACGACAATCCGATTACACAATACCACGACTCCAGAGCCATGTAGCAGATTGCCATTCGATTGAATCTGCACAAGTAAATTCGCTTTCTGTCCGACCGCCGACATGGAACGGGCCCCCTCTGGGGCCAAGTCCCTGTTCCCTCAAGGGCCCAGCTTCACCCTCGAGGACTTCTCGAACCAGGACTTCGTGGTCCGCGAATTCGTTGACACTCTTGCCGAGAATGCCGTACCTGCGAACCGCCGATCAGGTCCATCGCAACCCGCCTTTGACCCTAAGCCACTCATTCGCACCTTTGAGAGTATGGCAGCTTCGTTCCCTTCTTCGCCTTGTGCCTTCCTCACTAACCCCTCTCTGCAGATGCGCTGTCGCAGCTTGGATCGTTGTCCGAAGAACTCCAGGAGAAGGAATCGGAACTCCAGTCCAATGTACGAAGGGCCGAAGCCCAGCATGACCAAACACTCGATACCCTTGGTCGAAAGCTCGACCAGTCCATGGCCTCCTTCGAGGCACTCGATCTATCATTAAACCAATCCGCGACGAACGGCGACAGAAGTGCGAGACAAGAAGCAGGCGGTAATATTGCTGTGCAGATTGGAGAGAAGCTTGAAGAGCTGGACAGAAAACGGAGGCGAGCCCAGGATGCCAACTTCCTCATCCAATGCTGGATTGAGGTTAGCGAGACGGGCCAGCTCACGTCATTAGAGGAGATCCAGAGACAGGGAGGAGCAGAGAACAAGGTCCGATGCGCAGTAATTTCCCGACAGCTCATGCGAATCAGTCAGCGGCTAGACCCGACCTCTTGGGGTCAGACGAATGGTACAAACGGGTTCCGAGGAAACGGCGTTATGAACGGCGTCACGGGAACAAATCGCGTGCACAACACGAGAGAACTACTCGAGAAGTTCTCCGAGTCTTTGGAGCAGGAGCTTCTCAAGCAGTTCAACAGCAGCTACCGACGCCAAAACTTCGACGACATGATGGAGTGCTCCAAGGTCCTGTACGACTTCAACGGTGGCTCCAGCGTCATCGCGACCTTTGTCAATCAGCACCAGTTCTTCATCGACAGAGACCAATTGATTTCGGATGAAGTTATGTTGGACGGCGACACATGGGAACAGATTGCAGATCCCGATTCTGAACCACCTGGCGTCGAAGCCAGCCTACAATCTCTCGTTGACGAGGTCAAACTCGTCATGCAGGAGGAATCCTTCATCATCAAGCGCGCCTTCCCCTTTTACGAGACTGTTTTGATCAAATTCATTCAGCGAGTGTTCCAGCAGTCCGTTCAACAAAGGCTGGAGATGGTGCTGGACAAGGCCAACGAGATCTCTTCCTTGGCGTTCCTCAGATCGCTGCACTCATCGAGGACATACATCAGTTCTTTGATCGAAGACCTCAAATCACACGGCCTTACCGAACATCCGGAACCGGCTTCCCCCCAAATCTCCCAGACACTGGATCAGCAAATGGAGGAACTTTTCGTTCCCTACCTTGTTGGTAACTCATACATTGACCGAGAGAGGAAGAGTCTTGAAGAAACGTACAATTCGTTGCTCTTCAAATTCACAACATACCACTCCAAGAGAAAGAAGGCACCCACCGGCTTCATGGCCTCACTTGCACAACAGAGTTCACAAATGCTGTCGTCGGCTAAGGATGCATATCTCGAGCGCCTCGACTCCTCTGAGTTAACAGCCACTCAGAAGGCTATGATGCTTCGTGTTGCAGGAATACAAGACAACAATGACAACAAAAACGACGTCGAAGTGTCAGAAGAAGATGGTATTCTGAGCATAGCGAATGCCAAGAGAATGATGAAGTGGCTCGCGGAATCCGTCCGAAGAACCCTCGAACTTGGCTCTCCCGCCGATACACCAAAGGACGTCAACGTTCTCTTAAACCTTTTACTCACAACAATGGGCCGCGTCTATGTGGAGACGGCCTTGGACGCCGCGCTCGACCAGGCAACTTCTCAGGAAAATATCAAGTCGGAACCAGACTTGAGCTACCTCCCTTCAATCCGTCCCGCGGTGACCATCACCAGCATCATGGAACGCTTCATTACTACTGTGCTCATTAAACTGGCCGAATCCAATACCACAGTCCGCCGCAGCATGTCCACGCAGACGAAATCCGCGATTGACGGCATTGAGCGCAAGACCAACGCCGTGATGCGCAGCTCTATCGACGTCGTCACCAATTGGGTCACGCGCTCTCTCTCTAGTCAGAAGAAGTTTGACTTCCGTCCTCGCGACGCAGATCTGGACTCACTTCAGACCCCCACCTGTTTACAAATGAGCCAGTTCCTCTCCCGCGTCTCCAAGCACGCTGCCCAGGCTGTGGACGGCCAGAACCTGGAGGTCTGGAGCTCCGAGGTCGCACTCGCCGTCTTGGCTCTGCTCTTTGACCACTTCAAAAAGTTCCAGGTCAATGCTACGGGCGGACTCATGGTCGCGCAGGATCTGTCCAAGTACTCTTCAACTCTCAAGGAGTGGTCGCTCGCACCGGATGTGGAAACCTCGGCCGAGCTTCTCACTGATATTGGTTCCCTCTTCATTGTCGGACCCGAGGCGCTGAGGGAGAAGTCTCGCACGCTCGCGGCGGGCCCCTCTGGCCAGGGCAAGAAGCTTACCAAGGCCGACTTCAAGGCATTCGTGCAGCGTCGTGACGACGCCAGTAGCGTTGGCATCCAAAGTGTATTGGCCGGACTTTGAGATATAGGGGGGTTTAGTGGCCAAGGTTTGGGAAAAGGGGCATTGCCGGGGTAGTTGGGGAGATTGACGCATGTACTGTCTTATTAATGATCGAATATGATACCAGGTTTCAATGTGCACAAGCCCTGCTGAACGATCTTGACTTGTTGTCACCGGCCGCCGGTCCGAGGTCACGTACCTGCAGACTCGGGAAGGCGAGCGCAAGAATCGCCGACTATGGAAAAGGCAGCGAGATCTCACAAGCGCGCGCGCGCCATGACAACCTGCCCGATCTTACGGAGATACCCGTTAGTCAAGCTAAGGAATCGACAAATAATTCTCCGTTGTTAGCTTGGGGCCAGGAAGAGTCTAAGAGCACCTTTAGTCGAGCTAAGTGCACACAAGTTTGGATTTAGGCAGGTGCATTTTTTTTTCTACTCTTCCTCTTCGTTCACTGACCAATATGCTGCCATTAGGCTGGCAGTCTAGCGTCGTCTCGAGACTTGGACGGCGTCGTCGCACTTGCGACTTTTAAGCTTTGCGCGCCCACACGGACAGGAGTCTACGGCCGTAAGCGCCAACGGTGTGACGCCGTTTTTTTTGGGCCGTTTGGTTTTACAACGGTCTTTTTTGATAATGTTGTATCGTCAAACATGTGGTGACCTGTTTGTTGTCGTCGATTTGGGGTGGTGATGGTTTCTCTGAGGATATCGCAGGGGTGAGAGTTTGGGGTCTGTACTGCATTTGAGGAAACTTGTATCCCAAAGCCGAAAGAGGCATTGTCTGCCTTGCATTCGCTATGAGAACCATGGATAGTTCACAAAAGCCAGTCGCCATTAGGGACCATGTAATAGAATCGGGGGTTGTTTGCAAAGTATTGGTGGTCGTTTGTGGGGGGCTCGTAAGGCTTCCCCCCGGCCCGAGGCCAGGTGGTTAATATCCCGGGCCAGAGTACGTTTCAGGGGGAAGAAGGAGATCTTTGGACTCTGGCGACGTCAAGTAGACGCTCACTACGCTATTTTCAGTTGTCTCAACTCTTCAAGTCCTCTACAGTGCCGCTAATAGTGCTATGATGCAGCGTGTCGCAGAGATCGACTAAGTCCTAAGCGTAGACAACCCGCGAGCATCTCCAGTGGATTGATAGTATCCTTCTCCATGGTGACTTCGTGGCGGAGTTGAGTTCCATAGCCTGTAAATAAACTTCCATAGCTCATCATCCACCTGCATTGACTACCAAGTTGAAAATTTGCCCAATACAGGCTTTGCGTGACCGTCAGCCCGGTCCTCGCGGTACTTGGAGCCTGTGGACTCAAGGGCGATCGACATTTGCAGATGGTCGACGGGCAGCTAGTCGTTGTAGGAGTACTGTGATGCATCTCACAGGTGTGTATAGGGAGTGGAAGGTCGATGCTTACTCGGAGATCGGGCAAGTCGTCTACGTACATCCGAAAGTGGCCGTCTGACTGATGCAGCCTAAATCCATTGCAATTGCCCCATCAGAGGGTCGGTGTCTACGATTACCACGTCGAAGGTAGCGCTATGCCTGCTGCCGAATCACCGTGGCATAGGTCATGACTGCGGCTGAGGACACTGTTGGCGAATTTAAGGAGTAGCGTTCGGTTATAGTGAAGGTTTGACTGACAGTACTCTGGTATAAGAGTATGAGAGTCTACCCCAACGATCCGAGGTTCTGGTTCGGTGGTTAGAGGACCTCTTTCGGAATCCGAAGAATCCAATTTAGCATCCTGAGAATTTGGGTCGAGAAACATAGAGAGGTTATGGAAGAGCTGTTTCGGGGCGTGAACCAAGTAAGTAGTTTAGTTGTAGGGGAGCCGTTTCAGGGTATGTGAAAGCTAAAGAGTGCCTGGCTACTCGTTCGGTGAGTGTCGAACTCAGCCTGGGGAGGTCTTTGAAGGGGCTAGCGGAGGGTCGGGCAGGCCTTACTCTAGCAAGAACCCATGTAAGACCTAGTTAAAGCTCTGTATTCGTACATTATATGAGATACCTCCTCTGGCTGCTGACGAAACATGGGAAATATGTTGAAGAAGTAGCTGAACAAGGACGGAGCTTGGATATAGTGTGTTTGAATCAGGGCAGGATGCTAAGAGTCAGAGAGGCAACTGCCTTTCAGGCGGTTGGGTGAGCGGTCATCAAAGCATTGCCATAAAGTACACAAATGTACAGTATCACGAAAGGTATATACGGCACTGTTTACACCCGAGATTACTTCGCGACTGTATGCTGCGGATATATAATGTCAAAGGAGGACCGGTATTGTAAATGCCCGGACCATACGGATAGAAGGAGGCGTTCTACTTAGTTTCCAGATGCTACGTGGTAGTGTAAATGCAGCGTTAGCCAACTTCCATAACGACGAGAAACGACTAGAAGCTATGATGCACAAGGAGTTAACTTCAGATAGGCCGTGGTCCGAAAGCCCTGTTTGTCTAACTCAGAGGCTTCTTACCTCCTGAGGTTGAAGGTTCACAAACGAAGCCAAACATCCCATGGGCCTTACCCAGGGACTCGGGACCATGTGTAACACACCCAGAACATGTTCGAGAGAGACAGTCTCAGCATTTCTGCGAAAGGGAAAGAGCTTCGTGAGGGAACGTGATCCTTGCTGTCGCACAGCAGACCGGTTTAGCGGAGAAGTGACCCTTCTGAAGAAGATCCTTCACTGTTTCCTCTTCACTTGGCTTTACTGATAAGAGTCGTGTACTAGGGACATAATGGTTCTGGGGACGGGATAGTTCAAGTATGGCATTTACAGCTCTTCTCATATCCTGTCAAGAGTAAATCGGGGGTACGGCCAGCGATGAGAAGGGCGCCGTGACTAGGCTCGCCGAGCCGACAAGTGCCATGAATGTGACAGGCGGCATGACAGGGGTGGTAACACACACGTTCAGATTCTAATGATGACTTTGCAGAAGATCCAGCTGGTGCTCCTCCTGTGTATTGGATGGTTGAGTTCGAACCCCTCATTTTGGCCGCCTTGGGTGGTGGCGGAACCCAGGCACACAGCAGAGCACTTCAGGGGGCATGCCTCCAATGCGCGAGCATCGTGATTACTTTCTTTCAAGTACCCCGAGGAGAGGAACAGGATTTCGGTCGTATTGCGCTAGCATTGTCGCCTGCCGGATGGGTTGGTTTGAACTTAGGACGTGATTGGCATCCATCGCGGGGAATGCAGGCCAATATAGCTGCGTTCCTTTGTGCCAGTAGCATCCTTCACATCCATCCCAGCGACTCAGCAAAGATTGATTCTGACAGAGACAAGTAAACGGAAGGAAACAGTCCCACAAGGAGGAGAAACATGTTTCGGCAAAGGCACTCGAGCATGGCAATGGCCCTTCCTACACATTGTTGCAGAGCCTCTAGCCGCGATTAGTGACGGAGGAGGCATACTATATGTAGCTATCCTCACACGCGAATGTGCCCATAAACAGCTACCCGGTGAAACATCCGTGTATAAATGCTGCGGTTCGTAGCGACCTGAAGGTGGCAGCTGAGCGACCCCCACAGGGCTTTCTCGGGCCTTGTTTGTCTCCTCCCTCGGTCAAGATGGTTTTGGTCTAGCTGTTGACCACCCTTGAACGCTATTACAACACTTTCGAACTTCTCCAGGGCCCTTACGGCCGAAACAATGACTATGATCTCCGGGGCTAGACTACAGAAGTCGCGCTACGATGCTCGAGATGTCACGTCGGCGCCCGCCCGCCGACCTGATCTGATGTCTCTGGCCTGCAGGACGCAGTCTGACGGTGAGCACGTAGTGAGACCAAGAAAACGTGTCCCATCTTCGTGGACGGGAGAGCACACCGAGGACCCTCCGAGATCTTCCCCGGGCCTCCGTGGTGCTCACATCTCACATTCACAATAGGGGCTTCGACCAGGTCTTCCCGATCCGTTAACCTCTGCGTCACCGTCTCGGCTCTTCTGCCCCCCTTGTAAGTTTATACTTCAAATCAGACATTCATCTCGCCTTGGCACGCGAGATAAGCAACAGGTATTTGTCCACTTTCCAAGGGGGGGCCAGAGGGCGGAATCCCGTATGTCTTCGAGCTTGGACGCCCGGTCTCCATATCGAAGCGGATTCGGTATAGCAAAGTGGCGCTCTCCCTTACACAATTATCCCAAATAGAATCAGAAATGTCATGACGGAGCGTTAGAGTCAAAAACGTCGACCGCTGTTTAAGGTTTTGACTAGTTTCTCGATCGTGACATTTCTGATCCAGAATAACAAAGACAGCCGATCACGTCGTTTCCCCCTCCCCAAAAACTTGGGCTAACGGGCCGCGCCGAAACCACCGCCCTGGCGGGATAAAGAAATCGAACCGGTGCAAAGCCCTGGGATTGCTTTTCTTTCCATTCCAACGGGTGTGGCTTGGCCGTTTGCAGAGGAACCGCGTCTCGCGGATCTGGCCTCGTCCGAACGCCTCGCGCCCCTGTGTTCCTTTCGTCAATCCCAATCTCGAGCCAGGCCCTCCCCCTAGGTATCATCCCACCGAGGGCTGTTCTTTGGTACACGACATACCTACAACAATGACTCGAACCGCTCACCGAACTTCCTATTCCAAGCCGGCCCAGTGTTATCTCAATGGAACATCAACTGACGGCCAGTAGCCTTCTCAGCGGTCCACTTCGTTGTGATGTAAGCGGCGAAGTGCAAATTCTGCCTTCATACGGGGGCCTATTGATGGTACGAATATACCAAGTATGACCTAGGTCTCGTTCATTGATCCCCCACAAGTTGCCACGTCGTACAATGTCACACAGCGCACGGAGAACGGATGGGTCGTATGTCCCACCTCACAGGCTCGCGGCGCAGCGGGCATGGGAATAAGCGCCCGAACAGGAACATAGCAGTGACGATCTGCTTTCTTTTTGGGAAAAATGCCCAGGAATGGCAACGGCAGACAGGAGTCGGCGTTGACGTCTTCGAAACCTATCTGTACTTTTCATTGTCAAAGGCTGCCGACTCCGGCATAGGCTCCTTAAGTCAACAACGGAAAACCCCGTGTCGGCGACTGGGTTCACCCTCACTAGTCTGCCACCCCTGGGTCTTCCCATGTCCTCACAAGATCCTTCTTTCCCACCCTATTCACCTCAAAGGCGGGACACTTTTCCCGCGACTGGCCGAATCTTTTCGATAGTCTTACTCAAACCCCGGTTGCTGGTGAAGCGTACCTTAGTCTCACTTTAGTCTTGAATCTGTAGTCGCGTAAACCTCCCTTTGGATAACTTTCAGTGGTTGTGAGTCTGATTTTACCGGATTTCTTGATCCGGACCTCGTCTCGCGGTCTCCATGGCAGACCACGACTGGTCAAGGCTCATCCCAAGAGCCATGGCGACGGGACTTCCCAACGGCTCCTAGTTGGACCTCGAGCTACAGTTTCGGTTTTAGTTGGACTCACAAGTGATTTGTGCAGTAGGACGTTCTCTACTGTAATGGAATCCACCTGTTCCACTGGAAATCTTACCCTTTGTATCGACCAGCAGCCTCAACCGCCCACAGCCAATTCGACTCCTCGCCGCACTCATCCCCGACGCTCACAAAGTCCCTAATGATGGTTTTTAAGTTGTCAAACTGTGCAAAAATGGGGTAAGCTGGCTTATACCCGGTCTTGGCCCGTCGAGCCCCGTTGGCTGTACCATGTCTCCTCGGCCTTGGAAGGCGTGGCGGATATTCCGGACACTTTCCCCGTGGGATTGTAGATACGCACGTCTGATAACTTGCATATCCAGATCTTCAATCCATGTAGGCGAAATGGCCATCACGGTAAGTATGTCAAGGAAGGCACTGTGCCGTTGCCGGCCGGATAACTCGATGACAAGCAGGGGAGGCCGCCATGCTTGGGCCTAAGGTACTATCAAGCCATTGCGCGAACATGATTCGAGGACGCATTCCTATGGTGTGAAAGTTTGGCTAAACCCCTTGGGTCAAATAAGGTAAGTAAGTATATGTATTCAAGGTTACTAAGGGAGTAAAACATGAAAGCGTCCAAAAACAGTTCAAGTTGCGGTGTATGTCATTCCGTTCGCTCTGACCAGCTTCACTATTCTGTTATCATACGATCTCGTAACCGCTTTGCGTTGGGCGGTCATCGTCCTGCAACCTTTGGTCCGATCCTGCAAGTCATTTTCGACGAGGGCTGCATGAGGCGCTCCTTGAACCAGATAGTCAACGCTGTCGTCAGCCAACCACGTTGGAACAGTGCCTCACCGGGATAGCCAAGACTGCCGGTCTACCCAGTCATCCTCCATCGTCAGTCTGAGGGGATCCTTGCCGACTCCAGTTATAAATAAGAAAGGAATTCTCGGCCCTCGTGCTCGTGGTCGGATGTTTGGCGTCAACAATTTTTTTCGAATCACACCTTCGCCAACCATTTCCAGCTGCGTTTCAAACACAACCACCGGACAAAGCAGCAACTCACAAGCGCCATTGCGAGGACTATCGCAAGAAAGGCAATCATCAAGCGAGGGCGGATGCCCTCACCGTCCCCTAGGACAGCCTGACTGGCTGGGTTGCCGACCAACGTTGCTAGACTCACAACAGCATAGCAGCAGCCGATGTATGTGCCACTGTCTTGCGGGTCGCAGAGTCGTCCGAGACATGTAGCAGCCGTCGACACAAAGCTACCGGTACCGAATCCAAGACAAAAAGCCACGGCATAGAGCGTAGGCGCGGACGTGTCTCCGAACGCTAGCCACAACACAAGCATGACCGCCTCTGTGAAAATTGTCATGAGTATAGTCACATTGAAGGGGCCTATTTTATCGGTGAAATATCCAGGAACGATCCTGCCGAAGGAAGACCCCCTGAGAAAGTATGAGCTGAAGAACCAAGCGCCGGCCCTGAGATTCCACGACGATCAAGGGGGTGGGTGAACTTACACACTGAAGACAAGGGTCAAGTAGAATACATCGCCGAGCTTGACTATTCTGGCATACGTGGGTAGGAGACCCCACGCTACGAACAGCACCAACTCGAAGCCTGCCATCACATTGCATTAGGGCTACTGATACTTGATGAAGTTGGTGTGGTACAACTGCCATACCGCATACGCTGAAGGTGAAGAGGACAAACTTCCAACGCCTGAAGCAGGCAAAGTCCCACATCTTTCCTTTGCGAGCCTTGAGTACTCTGGGCCTCGTCAAGGCGCACCCGAGGGATAAAAAGGCGCAAATTATGGCAAAGTGGATGAGGCTTGCCGTCGTCCACTCGAAGTTCTTCGTGGTGAACCGAAGCACCACGGAGAAGATCACGCCACCCAGTCCTCCACCCATGGTGCAAATGCCCATGGCCAGTCCCTTCTTGTCGTCGAACCAATGATTAATAACGGCTAGCGCAGTGGTGGTCAAAGCCGCTACGTCCGTAACGTTAGGATAATTCTTGACAGTTACGCTTTACCCGAGATAGACAAAGAACCTACCTGCACCTATACCGGCAACACAGAAGCAGACCATGAATTGCCAGTATTGACTGCTGAAGGCGACGCCCAGGAAGGCCGCGCTGTACACAATTGTTGCGGGGGTCACGAGCCATCGGGGCCCGAACGTGTCGAACAGGATGCCAAAGGGGCCGCAGAGTAGAACAGATAGAAACCCAAAGATGGATATAATCCAGGATATGCCCGTGTTAGACCACGGAGCAAGCTGGTTTTCTTTCCAATACACCTGAAAGATGCCCACGGTCGTCATTAGACCGAACGTCGGGATCATGAACGCCGTTGATCCTACAAGTACAGACCAAGCCCTCCATCCACCGTCTACGGGCTCTCCTGATAGGACCTTGACCTGGTCGTTAGAGGCACGATGTACCGTCGAAGGCTGCTGAGTCTGGGCAAACGCCGGACGGCGGGTTATGGCAGCGGGGCTGGAGTGAGAAACGGGTCGCAGCGACGGCAGTCTGCTCAAGTGGACGTAAGTCAGGTCAGTTAGGTCCGCTATAAGAAGCAAGGAAGAGAGCTGAGGGGTCCATGAACATGCCCTATGCCTGTTTTATGGCGGAGTGACGGCATGCCACACGCCCTAGAGCGTGTGGTTTCCTCGACATCCATGTTTGGACTGGCCGCTACCTGAGACACTGATGCTGTACGCTGATCGAGCTGACTTGGTCTAGACACGGCCATGGCTGTGGTAGGTACTTGATAATATCTGATGGTCCTTTTCTGTTTTTTTTTTCCTGTTATTCAGAGAGAGAGAGAGAGAGAGATGACAACAGTAGATACACCAGTCTAGCACATAAGCTTCATGAAGGTTGGATCAAGGGTAACGGGCTTCTTTAACACTATGCTCAGCCGTGCCAGGTCTTTCTTTGTAAGCTGTAAACCAACACAGCTACGGACAATCCCCGGACACTTCCCACCCGATTTCACTCAGACCAAGCTTGGGAATGCAATTCGCTGTTGGCGTAAGTCCGGCAACTCCAAGGTGAGATCAGCGGGAAGCCCAGGCAAGGGCCCACACCTGGTCCAACCGAATGTTTGTTGTAGTTTAGAAGTATCACAGGAGACTTAGCCTTGACTCGTTGAGAGAGGCTGTTGGTTTATCCCATGCAATGTAACTAGACTTATGCTGTTAGACAGAGGCCAGTATCATAGCCTGGTGTACTTGGCCAGGACCTTCGTTTCGAGTGCATGATATACGGAAGTCGGTGTGCAACAACAGCAGCTCGGCCGGCATTGCATTGTCTTGGGTTTGTGGAGAGTTTCTAGGGCCCCAACCGCTGGCTCTCGAGGGATTTTTCTCGGAGATGGGATGCTAGACAAAGGACTAGCATGCGTGACCAGACACTCGGTAGCTAATAGGAAGTCAGCGTTTGACGATGAGGTAGAGTGGACCAAGCCAGGATATATGCAAATGCAGCTCGATTTGGATATTGCGCAGATGAAAGCGTGTATAAGCGTGATTTCATGGACATATCACTTGCGCGAGACGTGGCAATAATGCAAGGTTGTGGTGGTACCTCTCGCCTCAAGCGCCGCGGGGAAGTGTAGTAAGGGGGTGGCCGCCGTTATGCCTCGAGCTACTGTGAGTGAACGCACAGCTAGACTGCCACCCTGCGTAGCAACTTCCTAGTCATCGGAAGTAAAGCCGTTAGTAAAAGATACCCCGAGTTATGGCGAAGTAGAGGAAGGTTACACAAGACGAGGTTGTGTTGCGCTTTCCGAGAAGTCATAGCAAACAGTCTGCTTACTCCTGGGTACAGTACCTACCTTCCGAGTCGACTTTAGTTAGCTGAACAGGAAGTTCATCAAAAGAAGGAGGACCTGGCCGTGACTTTCCGTTGAGCTGGTGAATACTCTTTCCGTTGAAGGAAAATTCTCCGTGTAACCTGTTTGCTGAAGGCTGATCTTGGTGTTTGCCTTCCGCCCCCTGCCACACTGTTGGTTGTTCACCAACGGTTATGGACAGCGGTAGATCGAAACGCCCTCTGTTATTTCCAATCTGGCCATATGTCGAGACAGTTCTTGCAGGAGTGAAATATGCCAACACCTCCACTACCTCCCCCCTCCTTCATCCCGTCCTGCATCGGGATATCTCTCAAAGATTTCTTATCTGATGATTACAACACCTTTTCCCATCTGTCAGTTCCGACTCGCTGCATCGAACTTCCGCCAACGCACTATTCGACAACCTCTCGTGCTGACCGTAATCATACGACAAGACGCTGGCGGTGATAACCCGCATATTGGCCAAGCCTAGGTCATTTCAACCGTTTCGTTACGGCTTGCTGTTAGGCACGGCCGAAGATTTCCGCAACGCCCACGGAACGGCGACCGTTTCCCTAGAGCTTTGGCTGCCCAACGTGCCCCCAAGACTAGGAAAACTTTAGCACAATAATGTTGTTGTTTAGTATACCGGTTCGGGCAGCGGCTCGTTTTATCCAGACAACACAACGTGGCCAAGGAGCTCGCTGGATTGCCACTCCATCTCGTTTGCAGGCAGCTCAAGCCGCGGCCTCTGAAACGGTTGTCGAAGGATCAAGGTACCACGGTCATGTGGAAGACGTATCAAGATCAGACCGAGACAGACGAGACGAGTTCTGGCGCAAGATCCCATGGTGGCAAGATATATCCACAGAGGACTTCCTGAGTTATCGTTGGAGCGTAAGTTGACAGGTCTCTCCCTTCTCAATTGAGTTTCCTATTGCATTCTGACACCACCCCCATGTGCAGAGTAGAAACATGGTCGAAAGACTTCCGAAGCTGCGAGGCTTTCTTGATGCGACCTTGCCCGAGTACATCCCTGTCCGTGGTTCCAGCAAAGAGTTGGAGCCTCGGAACGAGCTTGTCAACGACGTCCTCGCAGGAATCAAGAAGGCAACCATGTCTGTTCGGCTTACGTGGGTTGAATATTAGTCGATATCAGGTGAAGGTGCTAATTCGAGTTGCCACAGCCCGTATGTTCTCAGTCGTATCGACTGGACTGACCCTCGCAACGATCCCATCTTTCGCCAGTTCATCCCGACTCAGTCGTCCATGGTACCGGATCATCCGCGGCTGACGCTTGATTCTCTGCACGAAGAGGCCGATTCACCTGTTCCTGGTCTCGTCCATCGGTACCCAGATAAGGCTTTGTTTCTCCGTAAGCTCTACCAACAGACATATGCCAAGCACGATCCTCCTTGATGTATTGGCTAACATCAATCTTTCCGAAGCCGTGTCCGTCTGTCCGACATACTGCATGTTCTGTACTCGCTCCTACGCAGTAGGTGCCAACACCGAAACCGTCGACAAGCATTCGTTCAAGCCCATCCTTGCCAGATGGGAGAAGGTGTTCCAGTACATCGAGAATACACCGGATCTGCAGGACATTGTAGTCTCTGGAGGCGACTCGTACTACTTGGCGCCTCACCAAATCGAACTGATTGGTGATAGACTGATCTCGATGCCCAACATACGTCGCTTCCGGTTTGCCTCAAAGGGGCTTGCCGTTTGCCCGACTCGCATTCTGGATCCCAACGATACTTGGGTAGATGCCCTTGTCTCGGTGTCCAACAAGGCGAGGAGGGCTGGCAAGGCGGTGGCGCTCCACACCCACTTCAACCACCCCAATGAGATCTCGTGGGTCAGTGAGGAAGCTAGCCAGAAGCTCTTCGAAGCCGGGGTCGTGGTACGGAACCAGACCGTGCTACTCCGCGGGGTCAACGATGATGTAGGCACCATGTCGATGCTCATCCGCAAGTTGGCGAATAACAACATCCTCCCGGTACCGTAACCCCTTCCCTGAGATGCCTGTTGTGCAGGACTGACGGGACTAGTACTATGTCTATCAGTGTGACATGGTCAAGATGGTGGAGCACTTGCGAACGCCTCTGCAAACGATCCTCGACTTGGAGTCCAAGATCAGGGGTTCCATTGCCGGTTTCGTGATGCCGCAGTTTGTAGTGGATCTCCCTGGAGGCGGTGGAAAGCGCTTGGCAAGCACTCATAGATCGTACGACCGCAAGACGGGTATATCAACGTATGTGGCACCTGCAGTGACGGGTCGTGACAAGGAAAACAAGGTGTATGAGTACTACGACCCTGTCGACTCTCTTCCCGAGACCCAACCAACCGATTTTCTGGATGGGGCGTCCCGACACACTGGTTGAGTCCGGTCCAGACTCTGCGAGTCGGCTCAATATAACTTCCGAAACCATGGACATGACGGTCATCTAGAGTATCTATCAGCTCTGCTACGACATCTTACGAATGGGAAGGAGGTGGCGTACGCGGGATACGGATGAGGGGCCTTGTCCACAGCCTGTCGCGGGCAAGGCGTTCCTTTCCTTGTTCATACAACGTACCAAACCCCGGCACCAGACCAAATGGCCGTTCTGGTCTTGAACTGCATGGCTGGTAACTGCCGCTGTTGGTTGTGGTTACAAAGAAGCCGGCGATTGGTTGCAGACCGCGTATAGGATTATGTAAGGCCAGTGTGATCACCGTGTGTGACGAGAGACGGATGTTGATGGCCGGGCAGTACTATAATGACCATGGAGAGATGAAAAGCTTTCCTGATGGGAGAGGTTTAAACTATCTCATACGTCTATATATATAAAGACCAGAGTGCCCAGAGCTGATCTGATAGTCCCATGTTGTGAAACCTTGATATCGTTCCATACGGAAGTTTTGCTCCTGTGTAGAAAGGAACGGCCCGGTACGATGACAGCCATATCATGCGCTCCTGAAGGATGATCTGAACTGAGCCGGACACAGTGTCTGGAGAGAGGAGGGCAAAATTGATGTTTGCTTGTCAGGGGTCTCACACCCTCTTAGTCTAAGCTGTTGTTTGGCGGCTGAAGGCTGCTCAGGTGAGATTTCCCAATAGGACGTCGAGCATATGCTGTTGGTTTGTCCTGCAGCCTCATTGCCATGATGGGTAACCGGTGTGATGAAAGAGGGGTAAAGTGTTGCGATTTCACATCAGATAGGCAGAAGAGCAGGAAAGACGGGTTCGCCAGCCTGGAAACTATCTCTCTTTTGTTCAGAGATGTTTCTCAAGCAAGGGAGCAGCGGAAGAGACAATAGTCATGTTCAAGGAGTAGCACTACGTAACTACTTTAGCGCACCGCGGCATTCTCATGTCTTCAGACCTTCTACTACACCTCTGCAGAATGAGGCTGTCTTTCAATATCCTAGTAGACACCTTCGATTTGTTTGCTGCTTGCGTATAGCCAACGAAACAACCTACTGGCATGTCACCCCCTCTCCTGCGGCATTCCTAACACACAAGAACAGCCCACACGGTGACAGACTGAGAGACATACAAAGACAACGTCAACGAATGACGTGCAGCTCTTCTTCGATCCTACTGGGGCCCAGAATGAGATTCAAAGTGAACGGAGTAATAATGCAACTTCGTTGGTAGGCCAGGGTTGTCCTACGGATAGTAACGTCTGGTCGCGGCGCGTGGATTGCCACCCCGCCCCCCCTGAACTCGCACTTGTGGACAGTGAAGGAGCCTGGAGGAGGGAAATACGAAGTGAGGTTCCTCTCGGGACTTTTCTCACTCACCTGACGTTTATTTCCGTCTTCTCGTTTCCCAGAAGATTGGTTTCCGTGGTTCGCCAACGGTCTCCCCCCAAAAAAGATTTGTGTTCCATGTCTGGTGTAACATTCCCGGAGGCTATGAGAAAAGGCGGGGGTGTTAGCTGAGATGAGGTTAAGATTGGCTTTTCTCCGTCTTCACTCATCGTGTTCTTTTTCCCTTTAGCGACGTTGCATTGGCAGAGTTCTGGAAGCCCCCAGCTCTGTTCATAGCAGCGATGGGCACGGGAGAGGGCCATTGCACAAAGTACTATGCTCGTGGGATGGAGTTTGGCAGGAACATGCACGCCACCGTTCTGGGACTCTAGCATTGTGAGCACAATCGAGCGCAGCGAATGTTATTTTCTTGCCGATTAGCCGAGAACCACGGTCGTTGGATCTTTTGTTAGTTTCTAGACTTCTCTCTGGCTGCAATAATTCAGGCGGGAACTCGGCCGTTGAGCGAAATGGACCAGTCGCATGCATCTTGGAAGACGAAGAAGGCAATATCGGCGCGTGGCGGCGAGCTAAGAAGGAGGAGGGAAGCAGAAAAGATCCCGGACGTTTTCGTTCGAGAGTGGCAGTGGCTTTGACAACGGGGAAGACGACAATCCACATTGAAACTTGACTCAGTTTCGTCGATAACTTCACCTCCTCCTCAGACTCCCCTAGGTTACTACATGCTCAATTCATCTGACCACCGGACACTTTTTTGACTTCAATATTTCGAATCCACAGGAAAGAGGGCCAATTGCCTCTTTCGAACGATTGATGCCCCTTTTAGGAACGGAGAGAAGCTCAGTTTGAAGAAAAGGGCTGAAGCTGCGCTCAAGCCCTCGTACGACCAAACATCACAATGACTCGCCATTGATTGCTTTCTTTCCCAAAAGTAACGGGAGAGTACGGAGTACAGTATTCGTACAGAGGAAAGAGACGTGTGCGACTCAAGCGCTAACCTCCGTGTACGAGCCTTCTTCCGCGTCGAGGCAGCATGGCAAAGAACTTTGTGTGGAAGAGCGACACCCTCATACCACGCGGGTTTTCACTCCTACGGACGAACCCACGGGACAGACTTTGAGGGAGCAGCTCACGTTGAAAATGAGAGTAGGCGGTGAAGAATGGACCCGTTTGCGCAGTTGCTTTTCTGTCAGAGTCGCGAAACGTGCCGCATGCGCGCAGCAGGTGCGAAGAAGCAAAGAAACACACGTCCAGAGGCAGGGAAGAAAGCAGCCGTGTAGAAGAAGCAGTTTGCTGGGTTACAAATGGCCCGCCGGCACAGACCGACAGACGCACACACCTAGGAAACCCCCCTTCCCTCGGCCACCCTGGGACCAGTAAAGCAGGATATATTTCAAGTTGTGCCGAAGACCCTGCTTGATGGACCTTGCGTTGCCAGCGAGGGCATGTTTGCTTGTTTTCGGGCTTCATCGACAAGCGAGGCATGCGGTGAGGCCCTCCCCTCGGGCACACCGTCGGTGCGGGAGACCCGAAGTTGGAGAAAATAGCGGAACGAGTGGGCAACGAGGGGGGGAAGGGGAATCGTTTCTCTTCGAATCGAGTGCCAATCGATCAGATGGGTCGACATGATCATCAGTGGGTATTCTGGAAGATGCCGAACCTGCGGTGTGGACATTGCGAATCTCTATCACTTCCTCTGTCGTTGTATCAACAGTTGATGAACAGACAGGCTTCGATCACGAAAGCGGTCAAGCGTTTCTTTCGTCGCCAAGGTCCAGACTCGCCTCTCGTTTCTCCTTCACGCTAAGGATTTCTGCAGGGACTGAGCGAGGCCAGCCATGGAGAGATGAGGCTCCGGTCGATGATGACCTACGAACAACCTGGTAACCCAATTATCGACAATTAGATGCTGAAACGGATAACCCAGGAAGCGAATAGGTCCCGCGATACTCTGGGGGTCTGGCGCTGTGGAGGAGCCTGGGATGAGGGCAGGAAGGGGCCCCATCGGGTCTTTCGGCTCCCTCTTACGCGCGGAAACATGGGCGAGGAATAAAGCGATGTTTTGATTCTTTCTGTGTTTCGTGATCACGGACGAAGCGACAACGTGTTTGTCAAAGGATGGACCCGAGAGACGACATATGGAGAAAGCATACAATTTCGTACTCGGACGGGGGCAATGGCTGTAGGCAAAGGAAGAAAAAGACTTCCAGAAACGGGAAGAAAAAGGAGTTAAATTGATGATGAACAGGGTGACGTTGACTCGTTCTCGGCCGAGGGGCCCCGCCAATCTTCACAATCCGAGTCGTGCGTGGCCTTTGTGAGCCCTGGGGCCAGGTTGTAAATTGGTGTTTCAACGAAGAGATAACCTGCTCGATATTTGCTGTAAGAAACCCTCCAAATTTAGCTCTCGACTATCCTGGACCTTCTCTGCTCATCTTGAACTGCTAGGATCGTGAAGAGCACGGTAGGGTTTTGCACCGATGACGATGATGTGCAAAGATTGACGATACTCGAGATAAGTTTTGTCTCCAGAGAGCTGGAACGCGAGGGGATGCTCGTAGCTGCATAAAAGCTAATCACGGGCCTCCACTGTTTCGGGAATCGGCGTCGTAATGGGCGTGGAGTTTTTCTTTGTCTCCCTGATCGCGAAGGGTTCGCGGTTCAAAGTTGCATACCAGTGGGCTCCAGCAACTTTATGCTATCCCATTTGGTATATTCCCACTTTCACCTTATGCGTGGGGCTTTTCAACGGTTCATCCGGTTTGCTGCTGAGCCCGCTGGCCACGTCCCGTTTAGGATGAGCCAGAGCCATAAGATCTGCGATATAGCTATCCTATTTCGTCTCAAAAAGCCCCTTGAGTCAATACTCAACGGCGGGACGAAAGGCAGAAAAGGCAAAAAAAGAAGGGACGATTCATGAGCCAGAATGGAGGCGTTCAGTTGACGGGAAAAGTGGAATCGGGGGATCGCACAGGCGGAAGAGCCAAGCGACTCACGGATGGGGTTGCACCGGCAATGCAAACTATCGTACGAACAGAGCCTGTTGAAGGTCCCCCGTGTGATTGCTTATCCAAGGGCAAGACAGGCGTCCTCATGACCTCGCTCGAGTCTCTGCCACCGTTGCTGAAGTGCCGAATTCCGTCGGATGGTGGAAATAGGGGCGCACATCCTTTTGGCGCGGTATTGCATCTTGCAAGTTTTGTGTCCCTCCAGACTCCAGTTCTCTATTACTCCGTACCCGTATGGCTCCTCCCCTCGTGGAGTTGTGCCCGGCGTGTCGGTGTGACTGTGACCTCAGAGCCCCAGAATGAGGTGCCGATCGGTACGCAGGAGAGAAAGGGAAGGTTTCATTGCGTCCGTATTTCCCGGAGGAACCCTCACCAGGGAGTAGGGTTGCTTTCTTGCTAAGTTGCTCCCCTTTTTCTTTACGGACCTCGTCACATCACTCCATATCATGCGGGCTCTATAACGGCAACGCGCAATGCCTACTGGCACATTCGCGTCGAGCATGAATTCTGTAAGCGCTCATAACTGACAATCACTTAACGTCCCTAGGACATAATATACCTGAGCGGCGGCCGTTGGCCCGTCGGGCGTTGCTGACGAAAAGGCAAGCATCTGGAAGCTGACAGCGACATCTGTGACCTGACCGAACACGGCAAGGGGGCACAGCCATTCAACGGCTCGTAGTGTGGGGGCCGCGATAATCGAGAGAAGGCTTGAAGTCTAGATTCAAGCAGCCACGCAGCCTTGTTGGACGGAAAGCCACGAGAATGCCGTCTGCTGACGGTTCATCTCGGACACTCGAGAGCTTGCCTTCATACGTCCGTAGCCTCATGCAGTGTGCAGTGCGGCTGGTCTTGGCTTCTCCCCTAAGGTCCTCCTCATCTTTACTAGCTCAAGCGTCCAACGTCGCGCAAGGCTTGCCTCGAATAAATTGCAGGCTCTCTGCTGTGTATTTTTTTTTTCTCCGGTTTCGTAATCTCACGACAGGGAAAGAGATGCGAGAGTAGAAGAAGGAAAAAGCAAAAACTTTCTGTACTTCCCGAAGCTCGAGCTAGTCGGAAAGGGGCTGAGGTTCAGGCTCTGATCAGTGCTCCCGCTACGCAAACCAAGGTTGTCCCCTCCGCGACGTCGGTGAAACCGTGAAACAAAAAGTACACGATGCTTTTCTCTTATTCCATGTATTTTTGCTGTCCCGTGGAGCTCTGCCTTTGGGTGTTCATGCTGATAAGGCTCTGTCGACTGACTAAACGACCTTGTCCAATGATCGCCCGTCAGCAGGGAAACAACAGGGCCGCCGATGGTGGCATTATCCCGTTCTCGAGACTCCCGACATTTCTCGTGAATGTAACTTTCCAGCGAGTCTATCTGTGCCGTGTTGACAGGGTTACAATTCGCCCCACCAAAGAAAGAAAGTTCCTAGGATGAATGCGAGAGAAGACCGTCTGAACTTAACGTCGCGGAAGAGGTAGAAAGGAAAGGTTTGGCTGGACTCCGCGACACGGCATTGGGGCTGAACATGGGACGATGTGAAATTTGGGGGTGGATGATGATGTTCAGGCACACAAGCAGGGGGGCAGAGTGACGAGGTAGCACAGACTCACGAGATGGATGTGTAGTTTGGTTTTGCTTCCGTTACTCGACAGAGACCGAGACTACCACAGTAGAGTGTGTTCCTGCAAGAGTGAGATGGAGGCCTGGCAATCTGCGGGCGCCGCATCCATGTGCAACCGCACCATTAAAAAAGTCTCGGGGGAAGGAGATGAAGCCGTCACGCTGTCTATCACAGTAAAATAGTATGATTGTGAAAGCTTGATGAACCGACGGTCTTGACTGCTTCGGGACACGGGACGGCGAGACATGCAGAGGAGCGGAAATGTTGTACTACAGCCCGAACGTATGACAAACCGACGCAGCCCTCCCTCTCGAGGCATTTTACTTTCTTGGACTGGCTGCCGTCTCGACAAGCTGCAGAACCGCTGAAGATTTTCCGGTTGCTGCTAAAATTGCGCTTGGTGTGCTTCGCGAAGCGCTTGTGAAATTCGCTACATGCAGCTCTTGTAAGCTCATTTGCTGTGCTGGCCTTGTCTCGTCAACCAAGAGACGGGCGTTCCGGGTCAGCAGCAACCATTGGGATACGAGATAAATGATGTAGGTCACACCTCAAATCTCCCTATGTCTGGCTGGCTGAAGTCCTCGATGTGTGCTGTTGACATCTAAATACAGGATGAACCCTCCAAATTGGCAATGCTTCATGTTTCCTTTATTGCAAAGTCATACCCGAATGTGTTGGTGATCAACATTATCAATACCATTCTCGAGAGTTTCACCCCGGTCCCTTAGAGCGACCCTCTTTTTGGGCTCTTGAGCTCTCAGACTCTGGAGCCCTGCTGGTGGATTGAGCCATACTTTTTCTTACCTTACCTTTACGCTACCACTCTATTCGCCGTTCGGCTGCATGTTCCCCTGCTCCCTGGTTCCTCTTCACCCAGTGGATCCGGAACCAACAGGAAGAGGAAGACCCTCTTCACGTATCCCAGGCACAGGCACAAGGCCCCCATCAGCTGGCAGGGACTCCCGGACTTTGTGAGGTCAGCTCAATACCAGATCCGGCAGTATCTCGTTGGACCTTGGTGACTTGGTGCCTCACAGCGGAGCAAAAAGTGTAGCAACCATGACTGCGCTGCTGGGGACAAGCCAGCAGGATTCAAGGCGATTGGGGGAAAGTTTGTGGATGTCATCGACAACCTTCTCGTCCAGGTTCTGGGCAGAGCAAGAACAGCGGGCAAGTGGACGAATGAAGGCCTTTGCTGGCAGTGCTCTCGCTGCCCCGGCGCGCGTACCTGGCGTGATGGGCACGCTGCCGTGGGACCCATCACGATTGTCACCATCGACTGGTAGGCTTGGACCGGGGGAGATGGAGGAGGACAAGTTATGCCAGCACCGCCCTCGTCCCTGGGCGGCGGCAACGATGGATAAGGACATGGGGAGCGTTGCCAGCGTGGTTCAGCATGAGCTCATAAGTTTCCTTGACGACACGGATACGGACGCAGACGAGTTTATCCTTTGCTCGTCTAATAACCCGTCTCCTTCTTCTGTTCCCCTTGCGCACTTTCTGATCGACGAGGACGAGATCGACAGAGATCCTTCATCAACAAGAGCCACCAGAAGCACCAGCACCAACACCGACATTATTTCCAATAGTATCCGTAATAATACTTCGTTTTACTCTTCCGCACGCTCGAGCTTTTCATCATCGACAACGACGACAACAACAACAAATTTAACGTTTACAACCACGTCGGCATCGACAGCCACCACGACAACGGCGACAATGGCGCCAACGACCATTACCAACAGCTTCCTCAGCATTGGGGGAGTTGACAACAACGCCGCTAGGAGCAATGGCAAGAAGACAGCAGTAGCAGCAGCGGAGACGGCGGCCGGTGGACGGACCAGCGAAGATAGCGTGGACCGGTCTCACGGCCTCTGGAACTATTTGCATCACGGACTCGACGGGTACAGCTCGCCCGATCTGCGTTTGCTCCAGCACAACCAGCAGCAACAGCAACAGAGCCAGCAACATCATAAACAGTCCCCTTCGTCATCGTCATACCATAACCTCTACTTGCGGCCCGACTCGTCGAGGAGCCACCAGCACTTTCACTTTCCCCGGACGAGCTCCGAGTCGGGTTCCCGCTCTGGCACTGGCCCTACCCCGACCGCGACAGCCAACTCGACGACGTGGACGCTGAGGAGCGGCAAGAGCCACGAGAAGAGCAACAGCAGCGGCAGCAAGAAGACCACGGCGACGACGGTGTCTGCCGCAAACTCGGCGACGATGGCTGTGAAGCCGACAAAGGTCAATACCACCGGATCAGCAACAATTACTGTGCCGCCTCCGCCGGTGTCGCCTTCATCGTCGGGGCCCTTTGGGGCGCAGATGACGAAGCAAGAATTCGAGGCGTTGCCGGAAGCTATTCAGCGAAAGGTGAGCAAAGACATTTTATTTGTCTGATCTTGTTTTCCCCTTCCTTTGTGGACCCGATTTACCCCCAAGCGAGACTTCGCTTTGTCTTCTCTGGTGCTCTCTATGTCTGATTATTCCGTTCCTAATTGTCCCCCTTTGCACTTTGTCTCTTTATCTTCACGGCCCCTCGCTCGAGCACTTTTCTATCAACCCCGAAAATCTGCCATTCCATGTGCCGTCCCAATGGGCAGCATTCCTTTATTCGCAAGTGCCGAGTCTCTCGTTGCTTTACTTAGCGCAGCCAGCTAGCCAGCCCCCCTTCTCCCCCCCCAGCCGAGGAAGTTTGAGCCGAGAGACACGCCATCTCTTCAAATTTGAGGACGGAACTACGGCGCCCGTTTTTATTTTATTCCACTTCATTTTGTTTCTTTCTCGTCCTCGGCCCTGTTCTGCTCTGCACGGGCTTATTTCCCGTGGCCATTTGGCCCAGCTCTGGGCAGAAATAGAGGCACAGACCGCAGTAGGGAGAGTTGTCAAGGACACGGATGAAAGTGCGCTCGGCCGGTCATAAGGAGACGAGACGAGGGCGAGGCGAGTCGAGGCGCCTTCTCTCCGCCTTCTTTTCGGGTTCCTGAGCGTTCGAGTCGAGAGAGTGAGATGAGGATGAGGATAAGGATGAGAGACGAGAGTTTTGTCTGCCCGTCTGACCTCACACTCATCACCGCTCGCTCTTCTGCTGGCTAGCTGGCTGGAAAGGTCCAGACCGACCCTGGACAAGAGCTATCCGTTTCCTCCAATGAGTCTCCGACCCAAGTCCAGGGTACCTTCACCTCGCCAACCACAGCCGCCTGAGTTCCGCCGTATAGCTGCAGCGGGGACTCGCGGCTGGGGGGGCCGTTCAGGTACCCATCGATGCAGGTTGGCTCGCCGAATCGTTGCCCAACTGCAGCATCGGCGCCGCGGAGAGGATACACTTACAGCGAGTGAGAGTGAGTGAGGAGAGCGAGAGTGAGAGTGAAGTGTCCACTGAGACATGCACCCGAGAAAGAAACAGCCTGCTTCGGGCCCTCTCCCCCGGGAAGCAGCTCGCAATCATCACCTCCTTTCCGTCTAACCAACACCCAGCACATCTCGTTCTTCAATCTCTCTCTGCCCCCAACTCGCATCTTCGTCCCCACACCCTCATGCACTCGGCTCCCAATATCACCTTCATTCGCTCTGGGGGGGCGGCCAGTCAGCATTGGCATCAGGCACAAGGTACAGGCGCGGGCGGCACAAGGCTCCCCTCTTCTGGCCATATCTGCGTTCATGCTCATGCATATGCATAGCTGCCAACCGCTGAAGAGAGCGTGTTCCCCTTCCGCACACAGCTGAAGATGAGGGGATTGGGGGCGCAGGCCACGATGTAGACCGACGCGGCGGTGTTCGTTCACGAACTCGCATATGACGAATCGCATCGTGTTGTTGAGTGTATTGTCATCACAACATCAACAACACCATCATCATCGACAACAATACCAAGTCGTCCAATCTCATCATCTCATCACTCGTTGCTCGTCAAGTCTGGTCCTTACACCGTCTGGTCTCATTCAGCTTGCCTTGCCCCCATACGTGCTGCACAGTTCGTTATTGCACTATCAGCACAACATGAGGCGTGTCTCTCTCATGTCTCTCTCTCACTCTTACACTCACTCTCGCCTTCACACACAACATACCCCGGCCCGCCAGTTCAGCCATGAACAGTTCCCGTGCCGTTGTGCAACCCAAGACCGAACGACATGTCTCACTCGAGTGCAGAAACTGGGCCCAACCATCCGTCATGTCTCTCCTCATTCCCTCGTTCGTCCACTCAGGCCAAACCCCCGATCCTCCTCGGACTCCCTCCTCACCCATCATTACTCATATTTGCAACGGCGGGCCTATTTTTTTTTTGGTCGGCAGCACATCCCAATTCCCACATTCTATGGAACCCACCCGGGCCACCAAGTGGTGCCGCTGGCTGAACGGACAAGCGAGCTAAGCCGCAAGTGCTCTTGGTGAACTTGGTGCGGCGTGGACTCTAGAGCTATTTCCCGCATGGCGTGTGCCGTCCGTGTCTGCGTCGTCTTGTCTGTCGTCTCTCCTTGAGAATAGTCACTATGCACGCACGGCACATGCATCCGCACTGACGCTGAGCATGGTGCTGATGCACTGACCTGACTTGACATGCATCACGGACTCTCTCTCACGCTCTCTCCCTCACTATCCCTCACTCACTCTCCCACGCAAGTCAAGGAACTACCGCCATAGCTCCCTCCTACGTACGGACTACTTGTCTTTGCCTTCCGGCTTTCTTCCCCCCTGGCACCCAGCCGCCCCTCCTGTCTCAATTGACGGTTTGGAGCTTTGCGTCCAAAGTCATGGGTCGGCTACCGGGCTATTCCTAGATTGCCTGTAGAAGCAATCCCAATCCCAGAACCCCGAGCTTGTCCCTTGAAGGCCGGGGGGCTGAATTGAGTTCGAGCGTCGCTGATCTCGATGTATTGGGATGGCGTTCAAAGTTGATTCGAGCAAGTGCTCCTCTGTCTCTCTCAAAGTATCTCTGCCTATGGGTACTGCAGCTTGATGACTGCGGTATCGCACCCGCTCCAGGCTAGCCAATGTCCATTCCAAAGTCATTCCTTCCTGTGTCTGCGTGTCTCTGTACCTTCGTACATCCCGTTCTCAGTACGGTACGGCAGCTGCTCCATCCGTCATGCACCTCAGCAGATGCAATGCAGGTCCCGCTCACAAGCACCACCGCAACACGACGCAACACGACACAGGTGCGGTGCGGTGCGGACGAGCACAGTCTCTGGCTCCAGTCCCATACTCCATACTCTACTTTTAGTAGTGCAAGTGGAGGGAACACGACGTCTCCCTCCCTCTGCTCGTTCCTGCATTAAGACACTACATGCCCTCCTTGTTTCTCAATTCCATTCTTGCCCCCATCTACATTCCCGGCCACGCCTTTGTATCCTTTTTTTTCTTCCTCACCTCACTCACAACTCTTACTAAATCCTTCTTCAGTACTTTAGCTCCCTCGAACGTCTTCACTTTGCCAGTCTTGCCCCGGCTCCTACTCCGCCATCCACACATATCGACATCTACTTTGATCGTCCAGACACCGCACCCACACCAAAGACATTGAAGCAGCGCCGTAAAGAACGTCAAGCCAGACTTGCATCCGATCAAGTGTCCGACCGTGTCAAGAGACGGCCTTCTCGACGTGCCAACTTCCGCGCTTCGACGAGCTCCTCCGTCTACGTACGGCTGCCCGACAAGATTCGGAAGAGGCACTTGACTACCGAAGAGCAGATTGTTGCTTCCCGAAACCGGAGACACGACATCATCCTTGACCCTGCGGATGAGGCCATCTACAAAGTTCGAAGACGAGCCTCTAGCCTGATTGTTCAAGACGAGTTGTGGAGTCCGACTCTATCGGTGAGACCTTCGACAATGGAGTCTCGGCGGCCGAGCCAAGATACGAGGAAACAAATGCCCAAGTCGGAAGAGAAGAAATCCCCTGAAGCCCAGAAGAAGCGGGACTCCTTTTACGACAGCTTCCGTTGGTTGGAGGAGGATGACGACCTAGACCTGCGTTTACATCTCGACGATTACCACGCCAATTTGCGAGAGGATCTACCGGCCAACTCGAAACAGCGCAGGCCGTCGTTTCGCAGGCACCTGTCCATCTCAAAGATACCTTTCGGCCGCAACTCGCTCTCCACCAACCGCCCCGGTACAACACCCGCCGGTGCAAGCCATCCCACGACCCCGCTGTTTTCGAGTTCTCCAGTCAGCCCTCAGACAAGCTCTCCGGGACACGGCCGGCGAAGATCACGGGCGCTGTCTCTGATTTCACCAAAGCATAGTCCCCAGGACACTGTCGCTGCCTTTGATCCGGAGGCTGCACACTACCAAGATCCCGAGGCCCGGCTGAAACTGCGAGTATATCTGGCCTCCCCTCAAAAGTTTGACGAGGCCATCGAGTTCGGGTTTCCTTCAAAGGAAGCAATGGTCACCACCAAGCCTAGCAAGGACGTCAAGCCATTGAAATACCGACAATCCAGGGCAGCGTTGGTGGACGAGTCAGAAAATCTCCGCACCTTTCTCGCCGACGATCGGTCGTCGATCTTCAGCGATGATGGATCCCTTGATTCGGATTCTCCCAAGACGCCCCATACAGTGGAAATGACAGCGCTTCGGCCGCCGCCCATCAAGAATGATCAGCTTCACTCTCCCAAACCATCGACGGAATACGCACGGATGCCGGCAGAGGCGAGAGAAATGACACTGCGCATGACCCTCACCCGACCCGACCTCCGAGCCCACGAGGATCAGATGTACGGCTGGCAACAGAAGCCGTTACCGCCTAGGAAATTCCAATCCAACGGCTTACAAGACGAATTTCCGACGTCGACGTACGTCCGAGATGCGTCGTCAAAGGAGAGCATAGAACGTCACTTCGCGGCCATGGACCAGGAAAACGCTCAGGCCAACGACCGAGGCGTCATGAAGCGCTTTTGGAATAAGGTCCGGCGAGGACCGGCATAGCGCTCGCCATTCCTTTCGACCATGCTCGGACCCGATGCTCTCGAATCGCAAATCTTAACAAACGCCCGTTAGACACAGGCAGCAAGATTGCAAACAACAACCTGCATAATGAACTTAGAAAACAGCACTGTTTCTTATACCCCCATTCAATCTGTATACTGCCGAAATTCCATAGTGTCTATTATTTCCTATCTCAACAAAATTCTTCCAAAGCGACCTTTTCTGGGGTAATTGTATTAGAGCTGGGAGTCACTGTTAGAAGAAGCATAGGGGGGCCGGGGGGGAGGGGTAATGTGGTAGTCGGAGAGGAATCAGGGCCTTTAACCGCCCTTTCCGCCTGTCACATTTGACTCAGTGTTACGGATACGTTGGAGAAGAGAAAGGTCTAGAGAGATGGCAGATCTTTTACCTAAAAAGGGGGGAAAGCAAGGAGTTGCATAGGGTAGCACCGTCAACTGGGAGAAGGGATGCGCTCGCGCGCAAAGCGTCAACAGAATAGGCCAAACCAAATGAATAAAAAAAAAAAAGAAATCATAAAGAATCCAAGTCCGCTCAGGCTCTCCAGTGATCCCCCATGTGGTGGGTGCATGGCCACGAGGGAGTGATGGGCCGCATTGGTGACATGCACCTTTTGTCACAGAAAGGGAGGTGATGCAGTGTTACCTACCGTGAGCACGACACGCATGAAGGGGGCACTAGGTGACAAGTGTCAGTCACTCTGACGGGCATATATGATAAGCACTCAACCGGCACAGTGGACGAGTCTTGAACCAGATGGATGGATCGTCTAGATCATGGCTATGGAGTGAAGGGCTGGTACAGAGCAGAGGTAATACGGATTATGTGAACAGTCAACGTGGCTCTGAGCCTCTGTCTGACTTGACCCAGGAACCTGGTTGATAGCCAACTAGCTTTTAAGCCCGACTTACGGTCGGACCCCCCTCCTTCCCTTCCTTTATCGGATGTTCCGAGGTTTGGTTTACAGTAATATGGACGACGTTATAGGGTCATTTGAAACGAAACGGTCGGTTACTGCGTAGTTGGGCACGGTAGGGAAGATAGGTGGTATGGGTTGCATGTTTTATTTTATTTTTTTTAAGAGAGTATCGAGGTATGGATTTTCCCTGATAACAAGGTATTTGAAGTTCATTATCAGACGTAGTACCACGCACAAGACAAATAACCCATTTTCATTTTGGAACATCTGTTCCAGAACTTTGAAGGGGGCCCCGAAGACTTGGAACGGGATTGAACTTTGACGGGAGAGTGAGTTTGGACATCTTGGCACTTTGAAGTTGTCAGTGTGGTTGAGTTATGATGGGATGAACCCTGGGGTTCCTTTGTTGTCATGGCGAGCCCCTCGGATCTTTTTTTTTTTGGTCTTGTACCTTCCCTGGTTCTTCCTCTCTAGTCCGGTCCCTTGCTTCAATCATGGCTGGAAACATTCCTTGGAAAGACGTTTACGGGAGTGAGGGGGCGGGGGCAATCTTTTTCACACTACGTTAGTGCCGTCCTTGATGTTGGATACCGTGGTACGGATAGATGGATGATGTGCGTGATGGGGGGGTTTGTGCTCTTGTACCGCGTATATGGAAAGGCTGGTTGAAGGAGGGAGGGAGGGGAAGGGGAAAAAAGGGAAGCGGCAGGCAGAGAGAGAGGGGACTGTGCGCAAAGGGATGGTGTGGTTATGGTTATGGTGGTGTCGTTGGTTCTCTAGCATGCGCGGGATGGCATGATGTCAAAGTCTACCCTACCTTACTCCGTACTCTCTGGAAATAAATAAACCATGGCGTTTACATTTTCCAAGGAGGGGAAAGGGTGGCTTCGGGAAGGTTGTGTTCCGTTGAGACCTCTTTTACCCCTTCCCGCCTTGAGTGAAATTTCCCGCGGGGGATTACCATTTGGGTGATCAGCCACGGAGCCCACAGAGTCAGCCCGCCCACCGGCTTTTGTAAGTTGGGATTGACGCGGGAGTGGGAGGCTTGAAACCCGTTCGTGGTGGGCGTGTTGTGTTAGCCCCCCCTACTATGTTGTCTTGTCTCGGCACTTTTCTTCACATCTTGGGCTTTGTTTCCTGAATTGGGAAAGTAGCGGGAGGGGGGTGGGAAGATTGGGTGAGCTCCATGACCAAAGCTAGAAACACCGTTTGATAAAACTCATAATCTTGATTCTTAGTTCAGAGACGCTTTTGGCACTAGAAGACGTTTTAGAAGGGGATTAGATGTTCAGGCTTCATTTCGTGAGTTAGGAAGGTGCAAGCCGAGGGGGGAAAGCCGTTACTTGCGAACTATGAGCGCGCGCGCGTCAATGGTTCAGATGAAGAAGAAAGCAGGGAAGAAACCAAGGGCCACGAAGTACGTGCCCGGTACGTAGAGACTGGGTGAAAAATGACCTTGCTTTTTGCTGCAGTTTTTGAGACAAGAGCTCGGGCCGAGGATTGAGAAAAGAAGTCATAGCGCACTCCATAGGCACCTTAGGTAGGTACCTTATGAGGGATGGATTTTGGACGAAATTTGAATGTCCAGCTTGGACACCCGAAAGACATGCTTATTGTATGTGTAAATCATATGAGCCAGCCACGTGCGCCTCTCCGACGATTCTCCGGTTTTTGTTTCTTGCTGGCTTTCATTTGTTTCGGGGTTCGTGGGCGGGGGGAAGTTGAGATTTGAGAATTGAAACAGGCGAGGATTCGAGTAATGTGGAGTTTTGCGGGTTGAAACATTGTTCGATGGAAGGGACTTTTGGGGGATGATCTCACTACTCCATACGAGTTTCCGGGGTGTATACCTACCTACCCTGCGTGTGGGCGAGACGGATGGAAATGGACGGCGAGAAGGAAATGGTGAGCTGCATGTACTCCGTAGGGCCCCGTTTCTAGGCATTTGTGCCAGGCCCTGGACCAATGTTGATCTCGCAAGTGGACGGCCATCCCTAGATTCTTTGACGAGTTAGAAAGACAAAGACTGAATTGTGTACATTTACGGTCGCTGCATTGATTCGTCGTCGTAGAGGCAATGGGGCAAAAATGGCAAGGTAGCACAAGTATGCCGGCTCACTCCGGATGAAATGACCGGGGGAGAAAGTGCCGATGTGGGGCGTCCCGGCACCGGCGCCGGAGGACAGCCATCGGCGGGATCCACTACGCATTTGGGCATACTGTGTATGAAGGGATTCACTGACCATGCCGAATATCCTCTGCCCACAGCTCCCCAAAGCCGCTGCTCCTATCGATGGAGAGCATAAACTCACTATTCCCTACAAGACGGTAACGCTTATTGATCTATGCCCACGAGACGGTGCGTTGCGCCATAGACATCTAGTGCTTTACTTGTTCATATCCGTCCAAGTTGAACTTCCAATTTCTCTATGGCCCAAAGGGTCATTTTATGTGTTGATAATCCTCATAGTTCATTCCGGTGTTACTTACCTTACTCTCCTCTACTCTTCAAAGCTGAATGAAGACCAAGTTGAAGGTGCCCTCTCCTCTGTGCAATATATTGGTCACGTGATGGCGCGAAAGTGGACCGAAAAGTGGACACCTCGTGGCGCGGACCAGAAATTTTGGGTGAGCCGTCGAGACAGAACGTCGTGGCGAGGGACGTCGCTCAACACTATGCCCTTACAGCATTGCCATAATATTGCCCGCAATGTTGCGAAACTCGGGCAGACCATATGTGTGCTGGAGATGTCTTTCATCTAGGCCGTCATCATCACCAGTCGCCAGCAGCTTGCAGTCCACCCTAACACTCCAGCAGCTGGGGACAGGCTCATCCACAGAGTCCAGAAGGGTACGTCTTACTCCTGATGAGGGCTTCCTCATGAAATATTTCTTAACATCTTTGAGTCTCACTAAACTCGTCTACAGTCATATGCGGGTAGAAGGTCCTACTACAGCGGCAATCAGGGCGGTAATCATCGCGGGAACTATGACCACCAGGGCGGAAACGCTCGTGGTGGAAACTATGGCAATGGCAGAGGTGGGTATCGCAAGCCCACGACCACAGCCACGAAAGAAGAATTGAAATACATTCGCCAAAAGTCGGACATCAGAATGCGGCTCCGGGAATGGGAGAGCGCAAATTACTCACCCTCAAAGCGTCTGCTTCAAGACCTACCCGCGCAGGACACGCCGCTGTTGAACTACCTCACCAGACCTGACCTGCTCCCTGGCGCTTTGGGGCTTATGAATGGTCGAGAGGGCGAGCTGCACGACAAGACCAAGACAAACCGCGACTTGTCCAAGAGCGATGAACTCCAGGACCTGCGAG
Organism: Colletotrichum scovillei; assembly: GCF_011075155.1. Taxonomy (NCBI): domain Eukaryota; kingdom Fungi; phylum Ascomycota; class Sordariomycetes; order Glomerellales; family Glomerellaceae; genus Colletotrichum; species Colletotrichum scovillei. The sequence continues at coordinate 3,245,263 of NW_023336262.1, forward strand.
GATCTACGTTCGCTCTCAAACCCGGTGACCTGGTCGAGACAAGATACAACAGCGGTCGCTTGCCCATCCTGGCGGTCTGTATCGGCCGTCACAACAATTCACAGTACTTTTACATGAGCACCGGTGAACTCGTCCCAGAGCGCAATATTGTCACACTCTTCATCCTCAAAAACTTTATCGACCCGTACAGACTCAAGCCCCTTGCTGATATTTTGCCCGCGGAACCCGAGACGGAGGAGCGGCGCAACGCGCTGTTCCACAACCACACGCCGGCCGCTCTCAAGACCGCCGCCGACTTGCAGAGAGACTTGATCAAATTCTACCAGGACTCCGTCTCGTTCTACCAGTCCCAGCTCACCCTGGACCTCGCGAGCAAACACTTGGCCACGGACGAGCGGCAGTACCTCAGCCTCGAGGAGATCGCGGATAAGCTTCTGCCCCAGCACGTAAAAGCAGGCGACATGTTCCTCCCTCATCAGCTGTATGCTGTGCATACCGCCCTGAATCGCGATGGATGGGGGTTCCGCCCGCTCAATATGAAGTGGCACAGGCGCAACTACATCTACGAGGTCAGGTCCATATCCGACCTCAAACTCCTGAACAAGGTTGAGAACCAGGTCCGCGAACTCGTGGAGGGCGCCGCGCTGCGCGAAAATCCGGCGCAATCCCTCTCCCTCCTCCGCCAGAATAGCCTTGGTTCCTTTATCCTTAAGGCTCGCGGGGTCATCCAGGCGAGCCGGCTGAGGCGAGAGTGGACGCCCCATGGCATGATTGGACCCAGCAACGACGAGGTGGAAAATCTCGCGACATGGAGCAAGCAGGATCTCGAGTACATCCGCTTCATGGAGCTATGGGCGTGCCATCGCATTGTGCCAAAGCCATCTCAGCTCGAGAGTCTGGGCTCCACCATTCTCAAGCTGACGGACTGCTACAAGGATTCTGAGTGGGTGGCGCACTGGACGGCCTTCACTTTCCTTCAGGAGATCGGCTGGATTCCACCCTGGGATATTCCAGCTCGCTACGAGTACAAGCTCGCGGGCACCACGGTCCAGCGAGGCGCCACCATGGAGACGCCCCTCGTGGATGTCAACGAATCACTCCGACCTGATATCGCTGCGGGCCATAGACGTGACTGGGGAAAGACGACAATCTTCTGTGTGGACTCTGAGCAGACGGCTGACGTGGATGACGGCTTCTCCGTCGAGGCGGCCGAGAAGCCGGGAGAATATTGGATTCACATCCACATTGCCGACCCCGCCTCCCGTATCGACCCCAAGTCCGCGCTCGCTCGTCAACTCGAAAAGGCGCCATCGAGTTTGTACATGCCTGGATACAACCAAAAGATGCTGCCACGGGATCTCGAGCAGGAGTTCTCGCTAAACCCCGGCCGACCGTCCCTGACGTTCAGCGCCAGAGTCAACGAGATAGGAAACATCCTGGATTACAAGGTCGAACCAGGCACCGTGCAAAATATCTTGCACATCCCCAAGCATGAGGTCACTAGCATCCTGCCCGGCCTTGAAACACAGACCGTTAGCAAGACCTTTGTCGTGGGCAAGCCGCCCCCGCCGCCCAAGCCTGTGAAGCGTATCACTACTGCTGCGGATTTGTCCCCGGAAGATAGGGATGACCTTCTCCTCCTCAACCGCCTTTGCAAAGCCCTTAAGCACCGCCGCGTGGAAAAGGGACAGCTGCCCCCTTTCGAAACCAGGTTCGACTCCCCCAAGGTATCTCTCGACCACATCGTCGTCAAAGGCGACGCCGATGACTTGACCAGGTCGATGGCATGGCAGGGCGATCCGTTCATCGAGTTCAACACGTCCACGTACAGCAAGGCCGACCGCCTCGTCGAGACGCTCATGCACACGGCTGGCGAGGTCGCTGCAAAGTGGTGCCAGGCCCGCGCCATCCCCGTCCCCTACAACACCCAGCCGGACGCCGTCACAAACGCAAAGGGTCTCGCCGCCTACCGCCGCGAGCACATCGACCCCCTGTCGGCGGAAGGCAAACCCATCCCCGCGGAGCACATCCACCGGCTCCTCGTCTACGTCGGCAACTCAGAGCTCTCGGTCAGCCCGGCGCCATTTTACGCCGTCGGCGTCGACGCCTACGCAAAGTCCACCAGTCCCATCCGCCGCTTCAACGACCTCGTCGTCCACTGGCAGATCCACGCCGCCCTCGCCCACGAGCGCGAGACGGGCCGCTCCCTCGTTGGTGAGGAGCTCTTGTCCGACGACAATGCCGCCGCCATCCTTCCCTGGACGCACCGCTCCCTCTCCGACGCGCTGCCGATGCTCCACGCCCTCCAGCGCCAGATCAAGCAGGTCGACAACAAGAACGCCCCGACGCACTGGGTGGCGCAGGCACTGCTACGCGCGTGGCGCTTCGGCGAGGCGCCGCTGCCAAAGACGTTCAAGTTCGTCGTCGATGCTGTCTACGCGTTTGGACTGAGGGGCCGGCTGAGCACCTTCTACAACCTGGGCGCCTCTGTGGACCTGATTAGGCTGGAGGGCTATAGTAGGCTCGCGGACGTGCAGGCCGACGATGTGATTGATGTCGTGATTGCCGACATCAACGTCGTGACGATGCAGATTTGGTGTCAGCCCGTGGGACGACGACGGGTCGACAAGAAGAAGGCAGCTAAGAAGGATGCTACGCCTGCTCGGGATGCGGCAGCGGCTACCCCTATGCCTGCTTGATTGCCTCGGGCAGCATAACCTTGTAAAACCTGTAACATCACCTAGAGAGGACTCTCCTCTTGTAAGAAGGACAAAAAACGACTGTACAACATGGCGTGGACTTAATTTAGTTTTGTAAGATAGTATGACGCTGGGAATCATCAACACACTGGACCGACATATGGGTCGGGAAATAGGCCATCGAAAACAGAAATGGGTTGGCTACCTATATAACAATGTCATGATCTCAGCACAAAATCCTAGTCTCATTTCAGATCCCGAGAAGAACGTTCCCTCATTCGTCTGTGAGCGACATGCAAATTTACAAAGTTCTAATTTCCCACCAAAGTGGATGATAATAGGGGGAAACATCTAATATCCCAGGAGTTCTACAAAGTACTATACCTATACACAATTCACCCTCCTACCAGGTCCTCCTCGGAGAGCAAAACATCCAGACGCATCTCCTGACTCTCTCTCAAGCCTTGACATCATTCCCGCCATCACCCTGCCCATCGCGAGGCGGCGCATCAGCAACAAGATCACCCCTCGCCTTCTTCTTCTCTAACCCATCCACCCTCACCCCCTCCGCCTTCCTTCCCGTCACGAACTCAATCCCGACCAACCCGGTCAACATACCAAACAGATGCGACGTCAGATCAATCGTCTGCTTGCCCCGCCTGAAAAACGCGTAGATATGGAACCCCAAAATCAGGGCAATGAAACCCAACCCCTGGGGCCCATTCATCGGATCCGGCGGGAAGCCCAGCACCTTGAACGAATCGAACCGGTGCATCCAAAAGTACGCCGTCGCGACGCCGAACACGGCACCCGACGCACCCACAGTCGAGACGGTCAGCAAGCCGCGGAGCGTAAACGCCGTTAAGCTGCCCAGGAACCCGACGGCGCCGGAGGCGAGGTAAATCGCCAGGAAGTTCGCCCGCCCGACCTCGTCGTGCAGCGCGGTGCCCATAAACCACAGCCCCACCATGTTGGTCGCCAAGTGGCCCAGGGAACTGTGCGAGAAATTCGCCGTAATCATCGTCACGGCCCGCGGCATGCCGTGCACGAGAACAAAGTACCGGTTCAGGAACCGCCACAGCGGTGGCACGCGCCACGCGACCGAGACGAGGACGTTGAGCGCGATCAGCGCGCCCACCGTCGCCGTCGAGGCGCTCACCTCGGGGAACAGGCGGTCGGCGTCGCGGGGCGGGGTGTACACCGCCGCGAACGCCGCCAGCGAGGCCACGAGCAGCAGGACGACGGCCGCGGAGGGGAGGATGCGCTCGGCGAAGGTGAGAGGGGGCGGGGCGGCGAGGTCCGAGGCGGCGCCTTGTTCCGTCCACTTGGCCATGCGCGGCGTCATGGGCGGGCGCTTGATGGGGATGGAGAGGGTGCCCGGGTTGTACTCGATGCCCTTTGCCTCGGCCTCGGCGATGAGCCGGGCCTCTTCCTCGGCGGCTTTGGCTTGGTTCTTTGCGCGGATGGCGTCGAAGGCGCTGTAGCCGTACACGGGGTCCGGTTTGACAACGGGCGTTTCCTTGCGGAGAGACGGTGTTTTGGAACCGGCGGTCGACGAGGCAGCATCGCCCTCGTCAGCACTGCTCTCCTCCTCCTCCGCGAGGTCCTTCTCCAGCGCGGCGAGCTCGTCCTCGGCCCGGAGTCCCGCGTTGAGGACCTCGTCGACGGGCGTCTTCTCGCGGAGGTACGCCAGCGCGGCGTCGCGCTGCTGCGCGGTGAAGGCGGCGGTGTTGACGGCGAAGGCCGGGTCCTCGAGGGTGCCGGCGACGCGGCGGCCGTGCATGATGCGCAGCAGCCGGTTCGCGGCGGCGGGCTTGAGCGAGGGCCCGAAGACGGCTCTGACTTCTGCCGCCGTGAGGTCCTTGTTCTCTTCCCTGAATCGCAGGCCGTGTTTGTCCTTGTAGTCGAGCGGGAGGTCTACGTATTCGCGGAGTAGGGGTTCGTTCTTGTAGTCGGTTTTGGGTGGTGGTGATGATGCGGAGGAGGAGGAAGCCCATCTTTGTGTTGATTTACCGGCCGTTATGGCGGTGAGGCTGGGCGACGGCCATTGGGTTTGACGGAGGGATGAGGGACCCGGTATGTATGACCGTGTAGCGGCAGGCGTCCGGGAGGTGATAATGGTGCATATTGAAAGAAGTCGTGACGCGGGCGAACAGCTCGTCGTATTCGGCGCGGAACGGTACGCGGCGCGCAGGCCGGGGTGAAGGAACGATCTCGAGGAAACGAGGCCGAATGAGGCGTTCATGGCTTCCTAGAGCCGCCCTGGGTGGGCGACGCAACCGTCTCCTTTTGCTCGTTTCGCTGGAGCGCACCAAAAAGCTAGAGACTCATGAATGCGCCGGCTGCTTGTCGACGAAGAGGTTTCTCTTTGGCAAATGCTGTAGGCGTATGCCACCTCTCGTAATGTGAGTACTGTCTTCGCAATTTGTCGCTGGGTCGTAGAGGTAGTGGCGGTGGTCGCTCGTCGTCGTCGCGCGCGGGCGGCGTTGTCGCAGTGGTTCGATCTCAAAGACGCAATCGAAGCCCGTAAATTCTTTGGTACCTATTCCGACCACGGGGGTCGGGACCGCGGCAGCCGGCCAAGGGCAGCTTCCGGCCCATCCCCGGGGCTTTGGTAAGCACGCAGAAACTAAGGCACGTAATCGATAACGACGCGAGCGGATAACTCCGTCGGCGGTAAGACCTAATGGAAGGTACCTTCCGTACCACCTACCTGCAAGTGCACTCCCTCCTTTCGTCATTTTCCATCAAGGTATCCGTACCTGACCGCCCCCTGCTCATTCCCCACCGCCGGAACCTTCTACTGCACCTTCCACCACCTTCCCACCCCGCGCTCAGCCTGAGGGAAGCTACCTACCTCACCTCCAGCTGGCAGAAAACCTGCGGTGACGTTGCACGGCATCTACCTGGACGAACGTCTCTTTCTTCTGCAAACACCAAGGCCGCACATCGTCATCGTCCCCCCTCCGTCCACCCTTTTGTTCAGCCATCACTCTTGAACAGGGTTCTTTCTCACTCGCTTTTACCTTCTTCTCCTCTCGCAAGAAACTCGGTCACCTTTCTTACCCACACACCAACACCTCCAGTCCTATCCTCAATAAGACCAAAACGCCAAAGTCGCAAAGAAACCAAAGACAACCCAAAACAAATACTACAAACACCAAGCCGAAAAACCAAACCAACACACCGCCCAAAATGTCAGCAGACACCCGCCCAATATCCCCAACCCAATTCGCCTCCGCCCTCCGCGACCTCTCCCTCCCGACCCTCCACCTCAAAGCCCTCGAGATCCGCAACTCCATCCTCCACCTCGAATACTCAAACGCCCAGCTCGCCCCCTACGCAGCAGGCGACGCCACCACCCTCGACTCGGCGACCGACGCCTCGGCGGGCCACGGCCCGGACCCGACCTGCGTCGAAGCCATTCGCGAAAACGACATCGTCATCGCCCGCATGCGCGAGCGCGTCCAGATCATCCGCGACGAGGTCGAGGGCAGGGGACACTCGTGGAACGAGTTCAAGAGTAAAGAGGAGGTCGAGGAGGAGGAGGCGGGCCAGGGGGCGGCGGATCGGAGGGGGATCACGAGCGAGTCCGTGGCTGGCGCGAACGGTGTTAACGGGAACGGGATCCCCGCGACCAACGGCCTTGGTGCGGCGGCTGCGGAGGAGAATAGGATTGCCGCTGGACGTCAGGGTGCACCGGCGGCGACCAACGGTGGTGGTAGTGGTGGTGGCTCGTCGACTGCTGCCGCGAGCTCGTCACACCCTGCTTGGATGGACGGTACATTCCAGATGGGTACGATACGCAACGGTGTGATCACGATGGATGGCCCCCCCGCGCAATCTACTCAGTCTTCTCAGCAAGCAAATGGCACAGGTGGACGCCTGGCGGACGATGAACTGCGGCGGGCGATGGAGGAGCGCATGAGAGGTCTCGGCGATGACGACGAGGACGGCGGAATGCATCTGTAGGAGCACGATAGAAGAGGCTGGATGGTACACGGGGTTCGCAGTTATATGAGGCGTTGGTCATCGTCGATGGAGTTGGATCAAACAAAAAAAGGAAAACGGATCAGATCATTCAACGTTGGGACACACAAGAATTCGGACAGAGCAATAATACCCTTCATGTTCCTAGTGCTACTTGCCAGTAATGCCATGACAAAGGGAAAACAGGAAAGGAAAGAAAAGGGGCGTAAAAGCAAAGAAGTAAAGGCTTCATCGCATCTTGGTGTGCGGCCAAAATGTGTAAAATGTAGAAACGAAGAGATGAAATAAAGAAATATCAAACAAGCCATGGATCTCGTCCTCTTTTGAACAAAACCAACCCAAAGACCCCGGACCCCATTTTTGAAAACACCCAATTGCCCACCGTATGCTTGCTCTCTTGCTTTTTTGGCAGCACGCCTCTTAACGCCTCGATGCCGAATCCCATTTCCGAAAAATGCAAATGCTCCTTCCCATGAACGCTATGCCCCTCTCTGGGAGTAAATAATGCAGTAGATGACCCTCGTCAAATGATGACGGGGAATTCCAGAGACAACTGGAGAAAGTGTGTTCTGGTCGGCTGTCTGTTCGACCTAGTTCGTTGCAGGTATCCAACATCATGATACCGTTGTGGTAGCGGTGACAGTGGTAGGCGTGTTCTCATCCGCGGTGCGGTTGATAATAGGGTTGGCAGACGCTTTGGGCGTGACGTCAGAGTTGTCCTTAGATGCAACATCTGGCTTCGTGCCGTTGGGACGTGCCTTTAATGCTTGCCTGGAGTTGGAGCGGGAGCTCTTAATGGTCTCTAGCTTGGGCCGTCGGGGAGGACTCGACTTTCCCAACGAATCCCACGTGCGGTGCTGGACAAAGTCGTCCTCGTCTGAAGAGGTTTCCTCGGGCGTCATGGGAACACGTCGAGCACGGGCGATACGCCGACGTTCCACCAGCTCGCCGTCTGAAGATACTTCAGAATCTAGCGAAAGGCTGCGGCTACGGTTGGACATGCCCCTGCTCGATACCGTTGTCCGCCGTGACCGCCTGCCGATGAGTGAGTCGATCAACTCCGATTCCGAAGGTGTCTCCTCCAAGGGCAGCTTCTCTCCCTGTTGCCGCAACTTCTTCTTCAACGCCTTTTCACGGACCAGTCTGTCCAAGGGAGTGTCCTCAGACGCCATTGTTCTCCTGCTTCCAACTGTGCTGGTGCTCTGGGTCCTGGCGACGGGAATGCGGCCCTCCATAAGCTTGGCAGGGGGCGGCGGCTGTAGCATCCACTTGAGAGCGTCCGGACGGGAGGGCTTGCTTCCTACTATCGGCGGGTGGTACTCGTTGACGGGCGGGTTTCTCGGTGTACGGTAAAAGTTCTCGCGGTCCTCATCTGTGATGGGCTTCTCCAGGCCCAACTTCTCCTCCATGTAGCGTCCGGCCGTGTTTCCGGCCTTTGCGATATTGTCCATCAGCTTGTGACCCATGCCGGTAAAGTTGTGGCCCCAAAGCTCCTCATCCTCTCGTTGGTACAGCTCTCTATTCCAACCCTCGCCGGACAGCTTTCGACCAGCCGTTGAGGCACTTATTGTCGGGGTCGCAGGGCTAGTACTCTCGGCAACGGTGCTTGCTCCGCCAAAACTCGCGGCTGTGCTCGTCCGGCCTGCACTCGCCAGACCTCTCTGGCTTGAATTCTTGTTGGTTGACTTTTTGGGTAGATGTGGTCCTGCTGCCATCTCTTCGGCCCAAAATGGGTTTGTGTGAAAGGGGTCCGGATGACGGTAGAGTCCTGGTTGCTCCATCTCTATTTTCCTCTTCACCTCCCTATCCTCTTTGGCCTTCTTCTTGGCCTTTCGGAAAGCCTTCATCTCGTTACATGGTGTACATGCGAGGTAGTAGAAAATCGCCGACTGGATGGCGACTGGTAATGACATGTTTGCGGTATGGCCGTAACCCCGGCGTGGGGAGAAGGTCTGGAGTGTATTCGGTGCCCGGTATTTCTAGTACACATGGAAGGCAAAGTATATATTCGGGGAGTGTTCGAAGAGGTAGGTGGTTGTGTGTGTGCGTATGTGTGTGTTAGGTGTGGGTGTCGAGGGGGGTGATATAGACGGGGTGTCGACTTGTTGGATCGAGTGGTTCGCGGGGAGGAAATAAGTGTCCAAGTGGGAGGAAAGTGACAGGGACCACGAGGAGGAAAGGTGGTCCAAACAGGCAAAGCGGATGTTCAAGGTAGCCAGGATAAGGTGAGGTACGGGAAGGGGACGGTAAGGTAGGATACGGCGCCTTTGAACCTAAGATGAGTTGCTCAGGGAAGGGAAAGGACCGCGTGCCAGCGCCAGAGGGAGCTTGGGAAGTCTAAAGCGCCATTGAAGTGAATCACCGGCGCAGAGCCCAAGACACAGTTTCGGTACGGGGGCGCGAAATGCTTTAAAAGTGGCTCGGCCTGTGCGACCCCTCCAGGTACTGGGAGTATCGACGTTTGGTGTTGGGAGGACGGAGGACAGAGTGAGGTTTCAAGGTTGAGTGATGTCCTGGACGGATGCTATTCTCGAAGGGGGTGCGTGTAAGAGGAAGAAGCACAGGCGCAGGCGTGACAGCAACCGGTGCAGTCTGCAGTCCAATCCAGCTGGCAGGAACTAAAAAAGAAACTTGCAATGCACCTCAGTAGGCGAGTAAAGGCAGAGGTCGCAGAGTACCTTGGTCCTTAGGGTGAGATAATAGGACCGTAGCGCAAGACGGCGGTCGGAGTGGCGGATGAAGATGGATGGACGGGCGGGCTCGGACGGAACGGTTTAGAAAGTAGGGAGGACCAGATGATTGAGGTTGAAGATGAGGGTGCCTCGGAGGCTTGGGTCGCGTGGGCGAATAGACGTTGGCCTATGGCGGTATGTTACTCTCGAGAGTGTGTATAGGGTGCTGGCAGTCTCTCTCTGTCTCTTGCTATTGCGCTACCACATGGAAGGATGACGATGGATTCGATTGGCGGTATCGGGCGGGTTTGGGATGAGGAATTGAGACACAGACACACTGGACATACAAGAGGGAGAAGAGGGGGAAGGGGGGAAAGACAAAAAAGAGATCGGGAAGGAGTGAGGGAAAAACGGACGGGTGAATTGAAGGCGAAATGGAGTTGAAGTGAGGTGCTTAGAGAGACGACGTTTCGAAAAAGGGAGGCGCAAGGTAAGTACGGCAAGGTAAGTAGCGCCTACCTTCACACTCGCACAGTCTCTCTTCTCTACAGGCAGGTGGGCAGGTCCCTCCTCCTCGGCCTCCCTCTCCCTCCTTCTTTCCCATCGGGCAATCAATGAAGGGGGGAATGGGTGGAGGTACCAGTCGCATGGAGACCGAGAGTCCAAGGTACAGTGCACTAGCTTAGAGGCGTGGACTGGGGGGAAATTGTGGGTTTCTCGACGGCAACCGGGGGAAGCGATTTGAGAGAGGGACACGGGGGGCATGGGGGCCTGGCAAGCCTGCGAAAGAAGGGTAAGGGGAGAGGAAGAGGAAGCCACGAAGCGAAGACAAGTACTGTGTACTCCGTACCTGGTGCAGGTACCTCTACCTCGTACACCCCCCTCTGTCTGCGTCCCTCTGTCTTCTTCTTCCCTAGGTAGGTAAGGTAGGTATTCTTCTTCGTCTTCTCCTCCTCTTCCTCTTTTGAGTCCACCTCCGATATCCAAATTGATCGGATCCAACAGTTCGGATCCCTTAAACTCTACTGACCTGTCTGTCACCCTTCTCCCTGCTATCTGGAACATTGGATATACATTGAAAAAAAAAATGTATCAACTATCTCTCATTCCAACGCCTGAGTCGTAGGCTTGATTGCAGAGCGCATCTTCATCAGACACTTTACGAACGTCCACTTTACGCCAGATGATCGCGAGAGATTGCGCTCCACGGCTTGCGGACGGGTCCTGGACACCGTGACACCCCCGACTATGGATCGAGCACGCACGCAGCCCGGCCTACCAGATATGGCTCAATCTGAGTTGGGCTTGCCAATCATTGCAATCAATGGTGCGAAGTTGGACCTGTCTGAGGCGCCTGGGCGGACCCGTCGTCGTCTCCATGCATCTAAATGCGCCTTCATTCCACAACACTCACAACACTGCGAACCGTCGTCGTCTGCTATACACGTACACACTACAGTAACACAGTTCCCAGCTGCGTCTCGTCCTGCAAAGGCTGCAATTGAACAGACCAGAACGAGAACAAGGTACTTACTACGCCTTCCCCCTCCGGAAACGCCAAGTACCCAGGAAACGCCAATCCGGGGCAGCTCTGTGCCTCGTGCCTGCGTCTGGCTGCTGTGCGCTGTTTGGTTCATCCATCGCCCGCTGTCCCACACGATGCAAGTCGAATCAGAATGCGAATCGAGTGTGCCTGTTTGCTGCGCATGGTTACCCGACCTCGCGTCACTGGAGTCTTGGAGGACTGGCCAAGTCAAAGGTCAAGACGGACAACCTTGGAAGTCGGACAGACAAAGGTGCCGCTGCCCCACGGAGCGCATTGCATCGCACCGCAACGATTCCTCGTCCAACGTGCTCTGTCTGTTTCCCACCGCCTCTCGCCCGAATCCTCGAATCCTGAGTCTGTCTTTCTGTCTGCCAGACTGTCTCTGGTCAAGACGCGCATGGACCGAGGTGGACTTGCCAACGCAACGCACCACCTCAAGCCTGCCAATCCCATCTTGGCCGATGATCCGTCTTGTCGCGCGCCTTCAACGTCTGCAACTGGCTTGTTCGTCATTCCTCTCGATCATTCGTCCTCCACGAGCACTGCAAACAACCAGCAAAGGTCCGTTCATATCGGGGCGGCGCAGGGAAAGGATGGAAGATCTCAATCGGCCAAGACTTTCACTTGTTTTACGCATTACGCTATCTGAGGTGGGAGAGCCGATGTACCCGGTACCTAGGTCGGATCTTTCGCTTCCTCTATGCCACTATCATCTATGGACCCTGTTAAGCTCCCCTCCCTCTCCACGACAACCTGACCCCTCAAGGAATGGGAGAGTGCTAGGCTCGGGGAGCCAGATTGACCAGTGTTCGAACTTGAATACCATGCACCTGCACATGCACCACACACCACGACTATGAACCCATTTACCGCAACCCTCCCTCCAATAAACCAATTGCCCAATGCCCGCCGCGCAAGTCTTGCCAGCCCGACTCTACGCCGTACTACCACGGCCTACAGGCTATGGGGGCCCGGAAGCGGGACGGAACTCCATGAATCTGCAACTCGGCCAATCTGCGCCGCGTCGCGCCTTTGGTCATGACGGATTGGTTCCTAGAGAGGGATTTCTTCTCCATGGCGCCCATCGCGCGAACAATCAGTTCATGATCCATATGTCATCATTTACCACCGACTTCAACTTAGTCATGGACAATTGACCTGGAAGCGTCGAAGTGTCCGGCCTTAATTTCACTTTTCTGCTCAGCTCAGAAACCCGGAACCCGAACCACCAACCGGGCTGCCACAACACGACATCCCGTAAAACGAAATTGTTCAATCTTGTTCTCCCATTTCCACCAGAAAAGTCCGACAAGACGGCCTCCGCCGCCGAACAACGCCGTGGACGCCGCATCCCCTAAACTGGCAACTTGCGACTGGCACCTCGTCCAGCCAGCACCGTTGATGTCTCAAGCCCCCCTCCTACGACCAATCCGCAATGACCACTGGTTGTTCTCAACTTGACCATGGCGTGCGGCCACGAGCGGCGGTCTAAACCCTCTCTGCTAAGCCTCCGAGGGGAGTAGGGAGTCGGCGTCCCTAGCGCACGTTTGCCTGCGCACGCTGCCTTCTGTATCTTTCTGTCAAGTCTTGTCTCACTCGCTGCACCATTGTGAGGCAGGCTACACCACAAAACGCCTCAGCGTTTCGCGCGCTAGGTGAGGTTTTACCTCGACGGCTCTCACCTCCTTTCCTTGCGCGCGCGCGCCGTCGCCGCCGTCGGCTGCGCCTGTAGCACTCCCTGATCCATGAGCAGTGCCAATGGTCCGATACCTAGATTTCTCAACTCTCAATGCCATTTGCAACTCAAGCTTTGGCCGGCTCCCTTTGAGGTTTTGGGCATTACTGATGATCCGCTTTTACCTGATTGACAGGTCTGGTGGACCGCCAATGGTTGATTACTTCATGTCTGCCACGCTCTCTAGCCTAACCTAACTACCTAACCTCACCGTCAGTGTCGGTGGTGACTACCAATGCATTTCGTCGAGGGTTCCTTGCTGAGAGGGATATTATCGAACAACTGCGCCTATCGATAATCATGCTCCGTTGTCCCCCTCTCATGTTCCACCTCACTCGACTCAGCCCCTCCAGCTCCTACCACTGCGGATACTCTCCTCGCGTACCCGGGTTCTCTGGGTGTAACGAGTTGCACGGCAGCTGGACCCTTGATTTGCTTTCAATGCGTACGCAAACGCGCAACGAACGCTCGGTAGCTTCTTTTTGATCGACCGCCCGTCCGCCACAATACTACGGTATGATACACCCGAGTCCCTTTATAGGATATAGGGAAATCTCCACTGTTTCGATCGCCTGCGGATGCGCAAGCGTGGCCGCAGGGAGTAGATCCCGCCAGAGATGTAAGTATTCCCGCGGATGAACTGCCACTGTCAGTGCTGCAAAACCACCAGGCAAATGTTACCCGTGCTCCCCCTCCACAATGGGCAACCGGGCATGGATACGTTCCTATGCCACTTCACCGACGTCGGGAACTCTCATGTGGAAGAACGACAACCATCTCCTCGAAAAAGTCAAATCAACCTTTCGAGGCGGTCCCCCAAATGGCTAGCTAGCAACCAAGGCAAGAAGACCCCCACCAGCATAAGCGTGAGTAACTTTCTCGTTCTCTCGTAGGGAAAGGCTTCCGAATAAACTCCCTTGATTATCGGATCTTGTCCAAGAGGGTGTGAAGAGGTTCGATTCGATGCCAACACTTTAACAATACCAACTGATATTTCCTCGTCTGGATTACATACGGCACGCACCAAGCTCGGCTAGGGAAACATGGCATTCTACCAGCACATCCGCCGAAGAAACAGAACCTCCTCTTAAAGACTTCGTAAAGACGCCAGCCCAATCCGTCTCGGCTCAACTCACTTAAAACTACGGTCCATAACACACCAGGACAGAATAACGCAGACTGCCAACGAAATAGGCCATGTAAGCAACACGGATCACGCCTCACACAAGTCGTAAACGTCAACTGGGCCGGAATTTGCATCACACAATCCTCTACCCTCTACTCTGCTCGCACCCTTTGATCCAACCAACTCTCCATACCCGATCTGTACTCGCAGCGTATTCTGACAGGAGACCGTAAGAGACACAAGCACCTCCGCCCGTTCTCCCCCTCGTGATGGGATTCAATAAACCTCTCTTCCCATCGTCCAGACTTGCAGCCGCGAACAAAACATGTGAAAACTGCATGTCTCACCTCTGCGTGTCGTCTCGTCCTGCAGAGCAAGTCACCCCCCACGAGCATACCTATACCAAGGTCTCAACTACACTGCACCACCCGACATTAGTAGCTCAAGGTCCTAGAGAAGCTCCTAGTCTCTCCGTCAACCCGTGATGCCGCGATTTCCCCTTCCCACCGCCTCGGAAACAACATCCCACCAAACTGACCGGCTGGCCACACGGGGAGCTTTTGATTATCACGTTATCTAGAACACGCATCTCACTTGCCAGCATCCTATTTACTCACGCGAATGCACGTCTAGAACTTGAATCGCAGCTAAACCATCCCTCGCACACCCCCTCCTCCTCTTCATCCTTCTCCTCCAGCACATACATCGTAAGCTACACAGCCCCCCAAATCCAACTCCACAAACCCGACAAACTCAGGTGCACCACTACCCAACATCTTCGACTTGCCCCCCTTCACAATTTTTAAAAAAAAAACCAGAGAAGACCAAATCACCTCCTCCCATCCCTCCGCCAACGCCGGCGAAAGATGCGCTGTACCTAGGTTGCGGGAGGGGCGGTAGGTAGCGTCAGCCAGCTGGGATACACGGGAAGCCCGGCCGACTCGCAACTTCTTCTCACATGCCCCCAACCAACACCCCCGGCCACGATCACCCTTCCTAGCTTCGATCCAGCGACGATCCAACTATGTACTACAACGCATAAAGGCTCCTCTTAGTGGGCAGAGATCGTGATGAAATGTCGAGGTGGGGGGAGCGCCAGCATGTGCATTGCAAAAAAATAAAAATAACGTGGAGAAATAACATGATGCACGTTACCATGTCATCACTTGATCCGGCACCATCCCGGTAGCATGACAACAAAACAAGTCACAAATAAGTCACATCTGCCTGGGAGACGACGACAACATTTCACTACTCGTGGTGCTTACTGGTGGGAAAGAAGACTCATTGAAAAGTTATCTGGCGGGAACCTGTGCTGGAAAAAGCACACAACGACTGAAGGGGCATGGCCATTTCCCATGTGATCCAACCAATCTGCCCTAAAGGAAAGGTTTCATATTTTGTTGATTCCTCTTCCCGCCCAAGACCCATTCTCTCTTTTGTTCAACTTCCTCGTATACATCGTGATCCTGCGTCACTCTCTCCTTCGTTTTTCCCCCTCCATCAATAAGCTGGCTAGTCTCGAGGCCGAAAAGGAAGAAGAAAAAAGAAAGGCATGTGCAAATCACTCAGCCCGCTGGCCAATGTAATCCCCCAACTCCAAGATCTCATGCCGTGGCCGAGATCGTTTTTGTTTGCGTGTATGCGATAGCAAAGCCATGTCGCCTTTACTCGATGAGGCCGCCGTCTCGCGGAAGCGTGATCGAACCAATGCTGGCGTCTTCTTCATGGCGTCAAAAGGATTGCATGTGTGAGAGAGTTTTTTTGAGGTGTGCCGCACTCCAGGAAGAAGTATTGTACAGTTAAAATAACAAGTGACATCCAGATGGCGCGAGGACGATGGTGTAGTTGAGAAGAGCGCATCTGGGGAGGGCGGAATATCCTGGAGAATGACAATCGTAGGTGTAGTGACCGCTTAGACATCCCACTCCTCCTCCTCGGTGCTGAGAGCGGAGAAGGATCCAAAGTTGGAAGTGACGGGCTTCGCAGCCTTGCCATTGGAGGCAGGCTTCTGGACGGCCTGGGCGATGGGGCGAGCCGGAGCCGGAGCAGGAGCGGCGGCGGGCTTGGCAGCCTCGGGGGAAGGGGAACGGTTCTCCTTCTTGGACTTCTTGGACTTGGCGGGAACAGTGTTCCACTCGTCCTCCTCCTTGAGGCGCTGGATCTGCTCCTCCTCAGAGGGAAGGGAAGAGATCCAGTTGTTGGAGGTCTGGGCGGGAGCAGCGGCAGCGGTGCCGTTCTGGGCCGGAGCATCGAAGGTGTCGAGAGGCTGAACAGCAGCGGAGGTGCCGTTGGTAGCAGAAGCACCGTTAGGGGAGCCGGCGGTCCAGGCGGACTTGTTGCCGTTGACGCCGGCCATGAACTGGGAGCCGTCCTTGGCGGGGATGCCGGCGGCCTCGCGGGCGGTGCGGCGCTGCTTCTCGAGCTTGACCTTGCGCTCCTTCTCCTCTTCCTCGCGGGCGGCTCTCTTGGCCTCAACCTTTTGGCGGTTCTGGCGCTGCTTCTTGGTCTCAGCCTGCTCGGGGGCCTTCTGCTTCTTGGCCTTGGGCTTCTCCTTATCGGTGCCGGTCAGGCGGAGGACGGAGGGACCGGATGAGGTGGGCTCGAGCATGTCGTTGACGCCGCTGGGGTCGGCAGGGGTGACCTCGGGGGAAGCGGCAGGGGAGCTCTCCTCCTCCTCTTCCTCGACAGCCTCTACGGCGGGGGCAGAAGAAGCGGCGGGCTCCTCCTCCTCGGTGACCTCGACAAGCTTCTTCTCAGCAGCACGCGATTGCTTGACGGACTTGGTCTTCTTCTTCTTGGCATCAGCAGCAGACTTGCCATCAAACTTCTTGCCCTCCTTGACACTGGCCATCCTCTTGGCGAAATCGGCATTATCAACTTCCTCCTTAGGGTCATTGCTCAGCCATGTGCTAGAGGGGTCGACTGCGCTCGTGGAAGCCTTCTCCTCGGGCTTTTGTGAAGCAAAAGCAGCCTTACGCTGCTTCTTTGCGTTGGTGTCCTTCTTGGGCTCAACATATGCCTTGGCAGTCTTGGCAATCTGCGCAGGCTTCTTCTTGCCAGAGTAGTTGTAGATCAAGCCACCAGCGACGAGGAAGCAGACAAGGTAGCCGCCCACGGTCTGGGTGTTGAGGAAGTCGGAGACTGTCATTGTTGCGATTGTGGATGGCGCGAGAACGCTACCAGATGGGTATTAAGGGGTATGGTAGATTATGCAACGTAGTGCAATTGAGAACAGCAAAGACCACGGTTTGTCGGATCAAGGGCCGCAAGCTCAGGGTGCCGTTGAGGGTCACGGTGTATTTTCGATGCCTCACTGATGGAGAAGTTGTGGAGAGAGAGAGATTCGGATGACTGGATAATGGACAAGTTAGCAATGGAGTCCAATTTGTGCTGAGCTCTGCACACGGGAGCAGATGATCCGAGATGTCTGGGGCAAGCGCCGATCGGGGAACATACAGGTGGAAGGTGCGCAAAGGGAGATGTGGGCGCAACAATGGATGGGTTGCTTGAGGATGAAAGGCAAGGTGAGAGCGGTGATGCTCGGAGGGGTGGTGGGTTTGTTGAAGGGGAGAAACAACAAGAATTGGGTAAAAGGGAAGAAGGAAGAAGGACGATTGAGGAGGCGTTTCGACCACGCGGTTGAAAGACGGCTTGGATGTCGTGTTCAGATGCAGGTAGCTTGGCAAGGAGAGACAGGCCGAAAAAAAAAGTTACCAGGTGGCTTCTCAGCAAACTGTGCCTGTGGTACCGCCAGTGGTCCAGGGCAGGTCCAAGGTAGGTAGAGGCTGGAGCCAGTAGCAAATGGGGGTTTTTGGCTGAGGCAAGCGCCCGGGGTTCATGCCACGGATGCAAAAGCCGACCTACGGGATAGGTTGGACCGCTGGAGAGGTCCCACGGGTAACTGCTGCTACCGCTGCGGCTGCTCGGTGTTGCTAGGTGCTCCAGGTATCCAATCTGTAAGGTGCTGCAACAAACCCTGACCTGCGTCGGGACCGAGTCTCCAAGAGTGGGAATTGCGTGTGAGGATTGGTGTCCTCTGTTGCCGCAGGTTCCCCAGGGATGTGTTTCTGGCTGGCTGAGCTCAGATGAAGCAGCAAGATAAAAGGCAAGACGAGGGAATGTGTGATGTGAGATGCGACAAGGAAGAAGAACAATTGAGGAGAAAATTGCACTTACTTCCAGTATGGCTGCTCTTCTCAGCGATCTGATGTTTCTCGAGTGAAGCAAGGGAGGTAGGTGAGGTAAGGGTAGGTAATGGAGGCAGATGAGGTTATCTCCAGGGTGCTGTTAGGTAATTTCCTGGATCTCCAAAGTGACAGCTTCGCGTTTCCACGGGGTTGAGGGACGTGGACCCGCCTTTTCTTTTGGGGCTCGGCTGTCAGCACGGACTCGGGCGAACTTGAAAAAATGGGGACGGGTCACGTGTTTGGGAGGCAACAACTGATGGAAGGCAAGGGAGCAATCACCAGCCCGGAAGGTGTCACTTACACGTGACTGTGATGACTTCCCTCCATAAGAACTCTCCGTGATTGGACGGGAACGATATCGAGGTCACAGTGCTTGCTGTCAGGGCATCAAGTCAATTGACGGCTCCCAAACAATGTCATTGGAGACTTGTCGGACTCGGAGGTTACCTCGATATCCCGCGGACCCGGCCTGTTAAACCGAAAAGCAAAAGTTTAGAATTAAAAATAGGTTTTTTTTTGCAGATAGCTTTCCTTAGGTTCACGTGAGTAAGGTACCCTCATCCAAGTAAACTTCCCGAGGCCCTTCCGTTTCCCACGTCTCATCCAATGTCTGCAAGGTCCAGAGTTGCAACTTGCCGCATGTCAGATTCCTTTCCCTTGGCTTTCCCGATAAGAGCTAGGGGCAGTTTATCCGTCTACCTTGCCTCAAGTGCCCAATGCCCCCAAAGTTCCCCAAAGTCCCTATTTTCCAGGGTTTCCCGCAGCGACCTGCGTGCCTGCCTCAAGCTTATCGACAACAACTGGATCTCGGTAGCTCAAACCGGCTTAGCGCGTCATATCTCTCTCCATCATTTGCACCGCAACAACCACAACCCCACCATTGATCCCCCTCGACGGCGGCGTATTTGACGCTTCTAACGATGAGGGGTTCGGCCGCCCGCCAGCCCAACTGTGCCAATTTCTCAATGCGACACCGACGCCCTTGCTATTGACACAAAAAAGACCCGGCGAGAAGGCAGGAACGACGGAGTCACACCGTCAAGGCCACATCACATCTCCCGGGGCGCCGGGTTGCTTATTTTATCTACACCTTACACCGGAGACAGGCGGAGACCGGACACCTCCGTTCAAGCTTAGCTCACGTGCCCGCAGATGTCTGCTTCCCCCCACCACTCCCCCATCAACATCTGGCTTCCTATATCACTATTGTTTTCCCCAGCTTTCTTAAGTGATTCAATCAACTGTGTATGTTGAGAGACGTAATTATTCTCGTCTTCATTAAACACTTTTCAACCCATTTCTAAGAAACTTTTCGTAAATCGATATTGCAGCCATGGCTCCCAAGAACCGCGTCATTATCGATTCCGACCCAGGTGAGATATGAATAAGCCAACGCCCCAAAAAAGTTCTGTGATGTGCAAGTAGGCTCATACATCTCTGCCAGGCATTGACGATGTCATGGCCATGCTTCTGGCCTTGTCGGCCTCCCCTGAGGAGCTCGAGGTCATGATGATCTCAGTCACCTACGGAAATGTGCCTCTCCAGAGGTGAGTTTATTGCCGCGCAAGGGGTGTCCTTAAATTCCTTGATCTAACTTTTGATGATAAAAAGCTGCCTGAAGAACGTCGTAGCCCTCTTCCACGTTTTGGAAAAGGAGATCGCCTGGCGCAAGGAGAATGGAAAGCCCGAGGGCTTCGAGTCCCTCAAGGCCTACAAGCCCATTGTGGCAGTCGGTGCCGAGCACGCTCTGGAAGACGACGAGCTGGCCGCCGACTACTTCCGTAAGACACACTCCTCGGTCCAACCTCTCCCAATTTTCCATCTCCTGACTCTTCTCCAGACGGACTCGACGGCCTTCACGGCGTCCACGAGAAGCACCCCCACCTCTCTCCGGACGACCGCTGGCAGTCCCTCTTCCACACCGAGAAGAACGTGGACCACGACCCCTCGCCATTTAACCAGTACTTCACCCCGGCCAAGCAGGTTGCCCACAAGGAGATCCTGCGCATCCTCAAGGAGAACGAGCCCAACACCATCTCCATCTGCGTCGTCGGCCCCATGACCAACGTCGCCCTCGCCGCCGCCGAAGACCCGGAAACCTTCCTCCGCGTCAAGGAACTCTGCGTCATGGGCGGCGCCGTCCACGTCGAGGGCAACATCACCCCGCACGGCGAGTTCAACACCGTCGCCGACGCCGTCGCTGCCGCGCGCGTCTTCGCCCTGACCTCCCCGACCCCGCGCTCCACCATGCCGCCCATCTCGGACAAGAAGTCGTCCCTGCCCCCTTACCCGGCCAGGTTGTCCAAGAAGCTCAAGCTGACGCTGTTCCCCCTCGACATCACGACCCCGCATCTGCTCCGCAAGAACTACTTCACCGAGACCATCAAGCCCATCGTGGCGTCCGGAAGCCCCCTCGGCCAGTGGGTCAACCACTTCATGTCAAAGTGCTTTGACAAGATCATCGAGATGGAGGGCGACGGACAGGAGCCCGGCCTCTCCCTGCACGATCCCCTGACGGTCTGGTACCTTCTGACGCAGTCCGACCCCAAGTGGAAGGCCACCGCGGAGCCGGAGGACATCCGCATCGAGACCACGGGCCAGTGGACGCGCGGTATGCACGTCATCGACCGCAGACTCCGCGTCAAGTACAACGAGGCCGCCCTCGAGGCCAGCGAGACGGGCGATGCCGTCGATGTCCTGACCCTGGCCGAGGTCCCCGGCGACACTGGCGGCTGGCTCAGCACCAGCAGAGGCAACAGGGTCAACAGGATGGTTGAGTCCCCCGGCCATGAATTGTTCGCCCCTGACTTGATGAAGAGAATTTTCGGATAAAGATGAAGGGATAAATGACGTATATTTCGGCCAACCACTCTCTATATGTGTGTGGGCGTGAGGGCTCTTTTGTTGTTGATGTCTCGTGTCAGCACAAACATGGTTTTGAGACTGTAGCAGCATGGAAGAGAGATCTGGATAGAAGAAGAAAGGCAGGCGCATACCCCGTAGGAAAACCCAATGTCATTCTATAGCAACCCCCAAATATGTGCAAACGCCGTTGTTCTGTGTGTGTAGGTGTGTGATCATGCGCATGTGCATATGTGCATGAGAATGCGCGCACGCCTGTCTGCCTGCCTGCCTGTCTCAATGGCAGCAGGGCAATTTCATGTCCTTCCCAACACTCGGGTATCCCGCTCGTAATCAAACATCCCGTGACTCAGTGTGTCACTCTCATCCTCGAGAACCATCTCTGCTCTTGTTTTGCTTTTCTTATGTATATGCGTGGCTTTCATACGTGCTTGGTTCCTCCAATAGCAGAACCCTTGACTTGGGTCCAGTCAATGCTCTCGTCTAGCGCCTCGTCTACCAGGCCGATCGTGCAGACGTTGTCGCCTCGGACGAGGTAGAGGCCGAGGGGTACTTCGACAGAGGGTTCGCCGCTCTCCGGGGTTTGGATGACTCGCTCTTGGGCACTGCTGAGGACCTGGGGCGCAAAATGTGTGTTAGCTAGGTGCAGCTCAGAAGACGCGAGACAGAGATGTGAAGGGGGAGGGGAAGGCGCATTACGAGGTTCGTGGACTGGTCCGCAGCTTCCAATGTGCCCACCAAGATTCGCGAGTCCGACGTCACAATGAGGACTTTCTCTGTTAGGGGAGAGGATCGTCAGTATGTCATCGGGAAGCAGCACTCGAGACTGGTAGTCTAAGGAGGACGTACTATTGAGGTAGCCTCCGAGGGTTGCCATGGCTGCGGAGATGTCGAGGTCTGAAGGTGGAGAAGGTTTCGTCTGAAGCTGAAGTAGGTATTTGTGTGGAGAATTGGATCGTCGGATGCTTGGATTTGTTTGATCAGAGGTGCTCGAAACTGTCGCCAGTGGTATTATCGCAGAGTTGAATACAGAAGTTTGGCTGGTGAAATTCGGGAATTCTGAGTGGAGGGACTTTGGAGCTCTCAAGCTAACCCACTTTGGGCCAAAGTAAGCACAACAAGGTCTGGTCTGTGCACTCCCGGTCGTTCGTCCTTTCCTTTCAACAAGCCGTTAGATGTCACTCTTGCTCTCCAGCTGGCACCAAAGCTATCGCAGCTCCTTGCTATAACTCAGCCCAACATGGGTGATTGAATTGTTTCCTTGCCACCTGCAACAACGGAAACCCACGATAGGCCGCCTCTTCCTACTCAATGATGGCCCAGAAACACACCGTTGGCGCCAGTGCCGGGCAGGCGCTCACTCAGCCCTCACAAGGCAAGGCCATTCGCCGTGGTACCGAGATTGCTGGCCTCAAAAGGGGATGGCTGCCAAGATCCCAGGCTGAAATATCAAGCTCACTAGACTGCCGTGCCGCATGAACCTACTCGGCATGCCATACTCACTGGGCGACGAACCCCGGCAGCGACATCACCTGCTCAATCGGGTGTGGCACTGGGCTGAATTTCGTTTTTGCGCTCTTAAAGACTCTGTGATTGCCTCTTCACCGCTGTGTCGTGGAAAGTTTCGATCATGTCTCCAGACGAAAGATATGTCTCACTGTTCGCTGAAGCAACAGTCCGACTTACTTTTCTCTCGGTTCAGGATGTATAGCAGCATCACCGCGTTTCCTCGATATGAACGTATCTGCTCAAGATGACAGGCCTAGCCAGGGCAAGAAGTACACGCTCAACCAGACTCAAGAGAGAGCGGTACGGCGGTTACTATTTCTGTGCGCATTGGTCTTTGATGCCCTCACAGTGACGCTCGTCATCTTTCTATGCGTCGGCGCATGGACTAAGTCGGGTGGTTTGAGATCGTCAAGGGGTATCAAGAACAGAGAGGCTCACCTCGCTACTGTAAGTCGCACTCGGGGTCGGGAGGACAACCCTCTCTTCCCCTCCCGTCTCCATATGCCTGTACTGACAATGGATGACAGTGGTCAGCGGCATACGTCCGGCGATGGCCAGCCGACGAGACCACGGTGGTCTTCAGTTGGCACCTCAGCAGCTACTGCTACTCGCACCTAGGGCGAGAGGCATGTGTTCGCCGGGCTCCCGGTGCCCCCTTCGACCTCGAAGACATTATGGACGATGTCGAACTTGCAATAGGAGGGGGTTCGACCTATTCGTCAAGCAGGGGCACTTACCCGGCTCTGGAATCGCAAGGCATTGACCTCGGGACGGCGTCCAAAGTCACTTCGTCCAAGAACGCGTTCATCGCCTACATCATTTTCATGGTGGTTATAGCATGCCTCTGGTCCTGGCACTTCTTCGTCAACACGATTTCGGGCGCACCCAACTGTGATCAATTCCTGGCCGTGTCGTTTACTTTAGCGGGGGCGGCGCTGCTCTTCGCCTCGGCCACCACAACCCGTGCGGCCCTTGAGGCGGACGGCATCCTCGCCCAATACGAGAGCGTCTTCAAGTACCACAGCGCCGGTACTTCGACACTCGTTGTGACGTGGATCGCCTCGGCAAGTCATTTCCTCGCGATTACGATATATACGGTTGCAGCGGCCGTTGGCAAACGCCTGCGGAAGTCAGACCGATACCCGCCAGAGTCGGAGCTGTCAGACATGGGGCCGACTAATGACGCACACAGGGCGAGGGAGCCAGAAGTGCCAGCGGACATCGACAGAGATGATTCTTATACGAGGCGTCTCGAGGCGTTCATGCGCCTGCGCGGTCAGAGACGAAGATCAGAACTGAATTCCTTTCGCACGAACCGCAATAGCGGAGAATACCAGAGGACAGATGCGAATGGCGATACTTGGGTGCCGGTTTACTCGAGCCCCGATCCGATCGCGACGCGTGCACCGGTAAAGCCAAACGTTGCGACAGGTCCGCCTATTGGAATACCGGATGCGAGCGCGGCTACGGGTGGTCAATCTTGCGCGGGCAATATGGTGGATGAGCCGCCGGCTTATGAGCGGTATCAAACTGTTCCATCTCGCCGCCCGTGAAGTACTCTGTAGGTAGATAGTGTCCAAGGGTTCCGGATAGCGGTGTGTTTAATGTAATGTACGATGAGAAGATCTATGTTATACCCATGTTAGTTTACAATGCTGGAATTAGATATTACACAGTCTACTCAGCTGCATCATAAGTTTGTAACATGTCAAAAAGTCATCCTGTGGCGGGAGCCGTCCATTTCAAACGGACGGGGCCGTCTCCAACCACAACAGACAGCTGAATCGGCACCAGCTGCACTAAGTTCCACCCCGCCAGGGTCGCGAGCCAAAAAATCCTAGCGCGTCAACACCGGCTCCAACACATCTTAAATCTGACCTCATCCGACCAACTCGTCCCCAAACTTCCTTTACCCAGCTACACCTCCCGCTGCCCACGATGTCGTCTCACGACACACCAACCATCTACGCAGAACTCCTCACAAACATCCGTCAGCTCTCCGTCGCAGTGACCCTTCCCTCGCCAGCAGGAGGACAAACAAGAGCCCTCATCGCCCCTAACGGCGAGACGCTGCACATCCACCACGCAGGCACAGAAACATCATTCCCGCTGCCCGGGAGAGTTCTCGCCCAAACAGGAGCTCCCACAACCTTGCCCACACCACGGTCGTCAGCATCGTCATCAGCCTCGCAAACGCTATCATGGCGTCTCCCGCTAGCAGCAGACTCCCCAGCAGCGCGCAGCGGCAGCGTCGCAGATGACCCCGTCCCCTGGACGGCGCGGGACCTCCTCCCCGGCTCGGCCGTCGCGTGCAGACGCTGCGCCGCCGTCGTCGTGCCCGGCGGGAAAGCGGGGGAGTGGAAAGACCTGCCGAGCGAGAACTGGGCGGAGATGATGGACTTTTGGCACTGTCACAAGCCTAGCACGGATCGCGAGGATGAGCATGAGCACGGCGCGAACGGGGAGGGCAAGCAGAAGGATGACCACGAACATCTGACTAGGCGCGGGTACGGGGCCAACTCGTCTATTGCCGCGCAGCCTGGCGTCGGCATGGTGGATTTGACGTCGTTTCTGTTTTGCGAGGCTGATTGTGTTGGTCTCAAGGTAAGCGGCTCTCTTTCCCTCTCTCTTCTTCATCTCTGTTTCGTCACTCGTATCTTCAACGTCATGTTGGAAATCCATCTATTACATATGGTGGGAAAACCGCCGTATATCCTCAAAACACGGGGGCATCAAGAAGGAGGCCATGTCGGCAGCAACACGCTACCAACTCAGTGATCTGGTCACCGATACTCCGCCCCTATATGAACTATCCAAAAACATACGCCGTCGTCCCTGCCCTCGCGCAGGGGGTGCTTTCAAAAGTGCAAGACTCCGAAGCCTCTACACCCCCTCGTGTGTGTAAGATGGTTTCTGGGTCTTGAACTTGGGTTCGCATTAGACGGTTGGCCCTCTTGCTTTCACTGGGGTTGTTTCCAGAGCCTCGGAGACCCCGGGATAAACAGCGAGGGAC
This sequence comes from Colletotrichum scovillei, assembly GCF_011075155.1. NCBI lineage: Eukaryota > Fungi > Ascomycota > Sordariomycetes > Glomerellales > Glomerellaceae > Colletotrichum > Colletotrichum scovillei. The sequence goes on from NW_023336262.1 coordinate 3,270,605, forward strand.
ATTGAACGAATACCTTTCCCATTCCGCGTATACCGTCACGATCCGTTCCGTATGCTCTTCTTCTTCGTCTTCTCTCTTCTCTCCTTACTTACACTTCTTCTCTCCACTCCAGTTCTCTCTCCCATCATCAGATGCCGCACCCCAAGCATCCTCCAGCTCAGAAGTCCTAGCTGGAGCAGAAGGAAGAGACTCTGGCTCTGCGTCTGATCCCACGCAACCACCCCCGCGGATGCTCAACATCGCCTGCTCCGCCTGCGCCTCCCACCTAGGCTTCTTCAACGTAGCCATCTCCTCCGTCGTCCTGCTGAAATGGCAAGTGTCATGCCAGACAAGCACATCACACCCCACGGCCGCGGCGGCAGCACTGCCCTCCAGCACAGACTGCCTGGCCGCGACCCTCATCGCGACCCTCTCCCGCTCAGGCTCCTCCAAATCAGTCGTCGTCCCGGCCTTCCAATCCACCCAGAACCTAGCTTCTTCCTCCTCCAGCGATGGCGACGAGGCCGTACCGCCTGCGCTGCACCTCTGGATCCTCAATAGCAACATCACCTACGCCTCCTCTTCCTTTCCCTCTTCTTCTTCTTCTTCTTCTTCTCCCCCCCGTACAAAACGCGCAGCCATAAAACTGCTATACAAAGAAATCTCCCAAGACGAAGCAGACGACATGCTCGAGTCCATGACGTCCGACGTGCAAGAGGTCAACCTCCCTCTTCCGGCCATCGTCGCGGCGGCAGAGGGGTTGAGGCGGAGTAGTGGGCTCTTACCGCCTGCTGAGCGGGTGTTCAAGGGGTGGATTGTCGGGTTATTGGATAAGTGGGAGCCAGTCAGCTAGCCAGCCAGCCAGCCTTCCGTAGAGACGCGGTGAGCTCGTGATGGTGTAGAGTTGGGGGAGGGAGCTGAGGGCAGAGGTGTAGGAGTATGACCTCTGGAATTGGGAGTGAGGCACTCGAGAGAGGGAGCCAGAGAGAGAAACGGAAATTGAAGCTACGAACAAATACAGCACAAATGATACCTCATCCATTTGAGAGATCCTGGCCACGAAACCTCCGCCCGGAGTCTAGAGTTTCTTACGTAGCTTAACTAATAACATAGCTCAAACCGAGCCACCCCTCCGTATAACGATCATACGTCCTGTCAAATGATGTATGAGGCTCGCATCGCAAGCCTCACCAGGCTCCCGATGCCATTTATGCTATTCAACAACCAAGATTTAGTCCAACCGCATGGTTTGTTCGTTAATCACCGTCCGCCTGCCTTAGTCAACGTAGTGTCTTTTACTAAGCGGCAGTCGGCAAGTGAAGCACCTCATCTCACGATACAAGGCAAAAGGGGACATCAGTGTTCGTAACTTGGCACGCCATCAATTGGTGCAACAGCCTACAAGTTGCAATGTGAATAATACAATAAATCCTCCGCGCCGCGATTTTTTCCTTTCATCTTTTTCATCAGAAGAAAAGATAAAAACAAGTTATATCGACAACATTCCTCCCCCCACCACCCCCTGTCGCCTTCCATTGCTCCTTGATTCTGCTCTTTTCCGTTTCCCATTCATCAGCCACCAATCCCCTCTGCATGGAAAAAAGGGAAACATGGGAAATGGCGACAACTGGAGAACAGAAAAAGAAGAGACAACCACCACTGCCAAAATTTCACCAAGTTGCCCTCCTGGTTCGACAACCCATCAACACCCTGGAAATGCCTCCCCTAAACCCCCTTTGGATATGGTAAACAAAAAATTGATAATTACATATTCAACCCAGACAGCGTGGCATACGCGTTGTGTTGTTGGTGTTTGAGTTCTCTGCGATATTGGTATCACGGAAATGACTGACTGCGAAGGGAACGACCTGTCCCGGGTCTCGCTCTAAAAGAGGAATGTACAGAAGAGATGATGCTGAGAATGGAAAAGGAAAAGGAGAGAGCTTTGAGAGAATGGAAGACAGCGTGAGATAAGGGAGAACCATGTTCACGAGCGGATGAAGGTAATTACGCCGCCCGGGAGACATGCCATGTCTGCGGTCGTATGAGGTGTTTTGGGTTAATGAAAATAGTGTGCGCGTCGGGTAGTGAGATGGATCGAGAGTGAGTTTGCGCGGGATAGTACGTGGGTGTGCGTGTTTGTGAGTGTGTAGCGAGAGAGATTTGGTGATAAGTGTGAGGGATGTAACGAGTGGACTTTTGAGTGCTCTAAGCCGTCTATGCTGGAATGCAGAGGCCCCCGCCGAAAACGATGCTCCGAAAAAGACCTGGGTATAAAAAAGGACGGATCATGATTTTGAGTGTCGTGAAGCGCCATGGACGTGAGCGGAGCTCGCAGGTGTCGCACAATGGCCATTAGTGACTCATCACCGCCATGGCTTCAAGGCATTTTGTCGATTGAACCTAGAGACGGTTTTGCTTGTTGATCTCGCCAAGGTTCAACCAGCTCATGTCTGAAGAGGTGGCTGCCAGGGCGAGGGGCGGCTGTTGGCTAACACCGTTGGGAGCACTGGTCTGCGTTTGCCTTTGCGGGAGGCTTGGAGCTAGCGACGTAGGGTAAAGGCTCTCGGCATAAACACTGCTTGGAGCGCGGTCCGCTCCCCAGGGCCTTGAGGGGCCGGTAGGATCCCATGTGTCCCGAACACTCTCGGGGATTCCGCTCGAGTACCCTGAAGATGCGTTCGACGTGGGTCTTCGGGGGGATTCGATCTTGCCAGAGACTCCATCGCGGAAGGGAATCTGGTTCGAGTAGTTTGACACCGTCGGGCTGCCAGAGACGACACGGCTCAGTTCTGGCCGGCCATCGTGCTGAATAGGCGGAACAGTGGACAAGTCCTGGGTAATGAGGTGCAGAGGAGGGACGGTAGCGGAGTCTTGCGTGATGCGGTTCTTGGGAGTGTTGGAGTAGTGAGATGTCTCGGAATCGACGGTTGTACGCTTAGAGTTGCCGAATCCGAGAATGTTGAGCGCGCTGCCGCCAGACCAGTAACGGTTCCAGCCAGAGCTTCTGCGCGTCTCGCCAGCACGACCGACGGGAGCTCCTCTCGGGGTAGGACGAGGCTCGACCACGTCGGCGGCGAACGAAACACCCTTTTCATCGCGGGAAGGGGGTGCGAGGCCCGGTGCCTCGTTCATCTGGGGAAGGGGCTTGCCGATGGTGCTCTTGAAGAGGCTGTTGGATGTATCACGCTTGCTTCCACTGCGAGCAACACCGGCAGACTTGGGTGCGTTGCCGTTGACCTTGCCCATCAAAATCGCCATGGAGGAGAATGATCCGGCCGAGTCTTGTTGCTGATGGCCACGGAAGTGAGGAGCAGAGTTGAAATCGTCGTTGCCGTATCCAAGTCCAGCCTTCTCATCGGGGAAGCCCCTAGGGCTCATGCCCCTCGGGTCCTGCCCACCTTCTACGTTTTGCTGGTTCTTTCCACGACGCTTTCGGATGCAGAAGAGGATCAGGCCGAGGAGGATCATGATACCGGTAATGGTACCAAGGACAATGCCAAGTATAGCGTTAGCACTGACTGCGGCGGGGGCCCCAGCAGCAGCAGCTGTCTCGGTGCTGGCAGATGAAGATGCAGAGGCGGAGAGAGTCGCGGCGGCAGAGGCAGAGGCAGAGGCTGACGCCGACGCAGGAAGTGTAGAGATGGAGCTGGCCGAAGTGCTAGATTTGGAGCTGGAGCTCGTTGCGGTTGAGCTCGCAGTGGTGCTGCTCGTCGATTCGCTTGTAGCGAGAACCTCCTGCTCGTTCAACTTTTGGGCAGCATCTTCCCAGCTGTTTTGGCGCGCGTTAAAGATGCAGAGAACATCGTCGACGGCACCTGATCCTCCTGAGAAAACGACGGTTCCATCAGAACCCTGAGCAAGAGCGTAGTTGGATCGCGTGCCTGTAGGCGCCAGGGTGTTGTTGTAAGCGGGCCAGTCGCTCAGGGTCAAAGATACGCGCTTCTCAATCTCGCCCTCCACGCTGCGCGCCTTCGCCTTTGAGACTGCCTGGGAGTTGGTCACAGGTGCGCCCGCCGCGTCGATGAGGACCATGCGCTTGACCACGTTTGGCGCAACGGAAAGGTCAAACGTGTACAAACTCTTGCTTCCGTCGTCTCCGTTCATGATAATTGCGCGAATCGCAGTCGTGTCCTTCAGCAAGGGTTCTCCGAGGGTGGCACCCGAGTCGGTCCATTTCGTATCGGGGTTGAAGAGCATAACCTTGCTGTTTGTCGTGCTACCTCCAATGACAACCGCTTGTGTGTCGGACCATGTCAGGACAATGGGATTTACGACAGGCGGTGCTGACGATTCGTAGGCTCGGGTGCTGTAAGGCGCGGATGCTCCGACAACAAAAGTCTGCGTCGAAGGGCCAGAGTAACCATCCTGACTGCCACCGTACATGATAATCTGGTCAGTTCCAGGGAGATATGTTGCTCCGTGGAGAAGACGGTCCTGTGTGACGTGGTCCTGTGGTGAGATGGACTCCCATTTCCCTGTCGCGTAGGTGAACTTTTGAAGTCCGTGATAATCTGTTGACGTGCCCTTGCCTCCTACAATGTACAAGCCGGCCTTGCTAGCATCGGTGGGGTTGGAGCCAACGCAGACAGCACCTGTCACTGCCTCACCCTGCGCCAAGGTCTTCCATTGGGCTCCTTCTTCGAGCGAAAGCGACTGGAAAGCACCGGAGGAATATGTGTAAAGAACGTTGTTGTAAATGACCGAACAGATGTTGTCCAAAGCGACTTTGGGCTCGGGGAGCTTCATCGTGATCGTGCCCTGTGCTGTGTTTTTTATGAATGGTTGATGTTGTCGTCGAGGTAAACTGGGTTTTCGGGGTTGAGTGGGTGGATTGCGTGTGGTCTACAGCATATCGTTAAAATGCCTGTAGAATCGTTGGGTTTTGATGCGGTTCCTCACAATGAAAAAAAGATGGTCCGACGCAGACGGTGAGATGACTGCTGGCAGATGGTCTACTCAGCAATGGTCCAACAATCCAAACGCAACAGCCAGCGCCCTCGAGGCTTCCAAACGGTCGAGATGTCGAAGTGAGTCCGGTCGGCTGGTCCTTAGCTCGCGCGACGGGAAGGCGAAGATAAAAATCGAGCGGGGATCCAAAGGGAGGAAAAGACTGAGCCGTCGAGGTCGAGGTGGACGGGAAGTGGTTCCCTTGTCTCGGAGTTTGATCTGCAGAACAAAGTTTCTGGTGTTTCTCGACAGACGGCTAGTTCCAGACAAACAAGAAGGCCAGGACAAAAAAGGTCGGACAGTTGGGTAGAAGGGAAACAAGAAGCTGTTAGTTCTCCCGAGTCCTGAAGGCCGTGGTGTCGCAGGTTTTGGGTGTGGCCAAGCGGGTGGCTCGCAGTTGTTGGTCGGATTCGTTTGTGTGTGTGTGTGAGTGTGTCGTGGATATGTCGTATCGCTCTCGGGCTATTACTGCAGCTCGTGTCGGTCGGGTCGGGAATTTCGGTGGAAGAGGGAGAAGATGGGCAAATTGCCGCGTCTAGGAATCGAAGAGGATAGTGCAATGAGCGACTCTGTGTTGTTTCTGTTCTTTCGATCTCGCGAGATTCAACGTTCCAGACGATGAGTAGCAATTCCACCTCGAAAGAGCGAAAAATGCACACACGGCACCAGAAGGAGAGAAGGAGGAGAGGAAAACGGAGACCAAGGGAGAGACCAGCAGAGCCAGAGAGGAAGAGAGGCGAATGGAAAAGAGTGGTACCCTCGCTCACCCTCGTCCGACTCTCTCTCTCTCTCTCTCTCAGAGCAGCACCAGCACCCGCAACCCGCAGCAGGAGTCGACCAGGTACAGCCCAAGTTGCAGGCGAAGGAAACACGAGGCAGGGATTTGGGGAATCGTGACCGGGGGTTGCCAGGAACGTCCTGGTCCCTGGTCCGGGGTGGCTTGGACTGACGACGGACGAATCAGACGGTATTGGAACCACCAAATGGAGGACAGACCAGGGGACTCCTGGACATCCACGGGCACCAGCGCCAAAGTAGAGGACGAGCCAAGAATACTTGGACAGGTGGTGAGACACTGCGGTGCCGCCCAGGTACAGGCCGACGACGCAGCTACCCTTGAGGCTGGATCCTAGTGCCCTTTTTTACGGTCCAGCGCGAGATTGGGAAAAGGGGGTGCCGGGGTGACGAGCCTATCAGCAAGCCCAATTTCATCGTTCCTGGACACATGTGGAGGGCGGCCCTGGGTGGGAAGGGGGCTTTGACGCCAGCCGGGTGGTACTCTACTACAGTACTCTCAGTCAGAAAGTCTCGTCCTCTTTTAAGACATATGGACCGGTAGCAGCCAAACGGTTGAACGGCCAGCAGTCAATCACTACGTTGACAACGGGCGGACCTCGTCCAGCCTAGTCTCGCTCTAGTCCTGAACTGTGACTAGTGCTGGGCCTTGAGTATGCTCGTTGCTGAGTGTGCTGATGCGAGCCTGTGTCGCGCAGGTGTAAAAGCAAGTAGAGAGGCACGCCGCGCGCGCGCGCGTCGGTGAGTGTAAAGCAAGGAGAGAAACGTCAGCCGTTGCAACTCGTAACTGCCACTCAATTACCCGTAGTCAGTCATCTGTCTCTCTTGGTTTTCTTCTTCCTCGGCCTCGTGCCGGATGTTCAAACTTCGAAGCTGCTCGTCACTCGTGGGCTTGTGGTCCGTGGTCCGTGGTCCGTCCGGGGTTCGACAGACTTTGACTTTGCGTCCAAGGATTGAGTGGGAGGGAGGACGGACGGGTACTGGCAGTGACGGACAGATCACACCAGACGACGGCTGACTGACAGCGGTCCGTTCGTTGCTTCGTTGGTTGGCTTGGCTCCTTCAGATTGATATTTCTCATGCCATGTGCCTGTTCTCGCGTTGCTTGTCTAGACGAGGCATCAGACCATCCATTAGAGGAGTCGAGGGCCCCGATGATGCCAGATGAGCCCAATCAAGATCTTTTTCCTTCCAATAGACCATTCGATTGACGACAAGCACTGCCAGATCCGAGAGCCCCCAAATGGGTCGAGGGGCCGCCAAGTGGACGCCTGCTCCCGGCTCTCGGCCTTCAATAATAATATTGAGACGCCTGCGGCCCTGTAACGGCACGGCGAGATGGGGCCTTCGAACAAAGGGGGGGTGGAGGGCCACCGGGAAAGAGGCCAGCAGCAGAAAAGAAAAGAGTGAGTTGAACAAGAGGCCCGTGGCAGACTGTCAGTGGGCAGAAAGTTCGAGATTTTGGACAAGACTGACTGACTGCCTAGCGTCATACAGCAGTCTCTGTCTGCACAACCTTGATCAAATTGAATGAGTATTCCGCCGTCCGGTGGATGGATGGGCCGGCAAAGCTGGGGAAACTTGGAAGTCAACGGGAGAGCACCGGCAGGGCAAATTGGGAGCAATCAAAAAACGGCATGTCGTCCGCTGTTGGATCTTTTGGGGCCCGTGGACGAGGGAGATTGACGCGGTGACTACCCGGGTCGTCCAGATTGAGGTCTAGCGTGGCACCACGCACCGCATCCGAGCAGGTCCGGCGTCCAGGACGAGAGAATAACTTGAAAAAAGAGTCTAGATAGCCGCGTTGATGTTGCGTCTTGCCGTTTTGCACCTCGTGGGACAGTCCACCGAGATTGGGGGAGTCGAAAAACGCAGTGTAAGACCGAAAAGAGGGCGATAATGTGAGCAAACGGGCATGGTCGCCAAGCCGCATTCAAGGAGAGTGGGAGAGCGTATCCTCAGTTCCCATTCCCACTGCTACCGATGGCCGGGGGGAGGCCAGCAAGCCGCGGTAGGTGAATGCTCGTCAGGGTAGGGCCTGGGTGGCCAGGCCTCTGGTCTTTTCCGTTACTGCGCTGGGCAAACGTGGGCGTTTCCATGCCCCGTCCCGGCTGGCTTGGCATCTTTTGACTCTGTCATGCCCGAGATGGAGTTGAGATTGATGAGGTATTCGAAACTACCAGATTGTCCGCGAAAGAGAGAGATGGATGGATAAGGTAAAGTGGAAGCAGGTGAGTAAGTACCTTGGGTAGGTATCTGCGTACAGCACGGTACGTCCAGCAGGTAAGGTACGTACAGAGAAACGGCTGCGGGTGACGGATGCAAAGTACATACGTACTGCCTGTCCAATGGCATTCTGGCTGAAACGCGCTAGGCAAGTCAGCCCCTGCAGCAACCGATGATGCCCCTGAGCCATGACCAAAAACCATCAAGGGCCCACCGGCTGACGATGCAACCGCAGCCAATTCATTGGGGGGACTAAAATGTCGACCCTTTTCGTTCTGACTGAGGTGATGAAATGTCTGTCCACCACTCACTCGCTCGCCCAGCACCACGCCCGAGGCTTTGAGCACCTGCTTGCGGTGTGCCTTCTCAGCTTATCAGCTGCAGACTGCAGTGCTGAGGTGAGGCTTGACGCCTGTAATTGTGCCTTCCAGGGGGGCAATTCTGGTATGGGGGCATGGGGGGCCCGGCTCTCAAGTAGAGTGCCTGTGTCCTTTTTAAGAACATTTCTCGATATATCCATCCCCGTGTGCATGTCCGCATATCCAATGAACCCCATCCACCTGCATCGGTCACATTCTAGTACACATGGTAAGCCGTTATTGTAATTTATATCTGTATCTGTTCGGGAAGGCACGAGGCATTTGAGAGAAAAAAGGAAAGGCGAGGACGGCACACTGGCCGGATTCGCTCGAGTCCATTCTTATTCGCTTCGACGCACCATCCTCATCCCTTACATAGATCCAGATTCCATGGATGTAGGTCCGCGGTCCACCGTCGAGCCGGCACGGCATTATCGGGAGGAGGAAAAGTCTCGAATCGCGTTGGGTTGGGCTCCAATGCCACGCAGCAGAGTGCCATGGACTCGAGCGCCCGAGCATCTGGAGCCATCCGATGTTCGCACTCTCGATCAGAGGCAAGACTTCATCTTGATCAAAGCGGGAGTCGCATAAAGACAGAGAGTCCACACAGCTTGGGGCAATGACATCAACCCTTCTTGTGCGTAGATGTGCGTCAACGAGATGTAAGTTCACTATCCTCCCAAACATCAAAAGCCTTCGTTTCTGGAATTCCCCTCTGTGACTCCTTCCCCTTCCCCTATTTTCGCCGGCCCCATCTCTTCTCATACCCGACCACGATCCTCGCCCATTCCACTGTACGCGACACAAGACGATGTCTGGCCTCTGTGGAACGTTCGAGGAAGGAGCCTAGCAGGAAGGACCAAGAATGTTCAATGAGGGCCAACCGAGCGCGCCCGACTGCCGAGTAAGGCAGGCCTTCGCCGCATCAGGTCCAGAAGAATTGAAATAATCCAAAAATCAGCTTCCCTAAACCTTTGAAGGACGAAGTCGCCCTCCTCGGCTCATCCCCACCCAAGCACCTCCTGGTTTGACGAGGACGCGTATCGCAGAGAATGGCTGAGCCAGGGGCCGTTGTTGAACTCATCAATCTCGAATCCACGGTTCCCCTCCTGCTCACTCTCTGAAAAATCTCATCAACTTCCAACGGTTTTGCCGGTCCATCCATCCCTCAATCACCCAAGGGAACGTGCCTGCGTGCCTGTCAGTACGCAGCCCCCATTTCAGGCTTTTCCAAATCGTCCGTACTCGCGGGCGCTTGCTCCCGGGAACATCCAAACTCGAACTTGCTTGTCAGTGCCAGCAGTTGTCACCAAACATCCGAGCACGCTGACGGCTGCTGCACTGCAAAGAATGACAAGACAAGACAAGCCAGCCCTTCCTTCCGGCAACGATGAACCCGTCTGAAGATTTCTAAACAGTCGATCCGATGAACGACCCCTCCTCCTCTCATCTCGTCTCTTGTCACTCATCATGCCAAAACCCCGCACAGAAGTTCGCTTCTCGTATTACCTACCTTACCGCATAAATCATCTCAAGTCTTGTCGTTTACGTGCTCCTTCAACCGCAGTAAATGACCTATCCCGTTCAACCCTTTCTTCCCGCCCGGCAAATACTCTAAAAACCTTGAATCTGGCTTTTTGCCTTTCTTCCTTGGCTCGGCGTGGAGACCCGGGCGATGCTTTGCAAAAATGCAAGACATTGTGCGCCAGACTACGCATACCAGTGACAACCGAAGATGCCGACACAAGTCACAATGAGACATCTTATCATCTTCTCAACGGCCAACATCTCGGCCGGCGCTATCGCAGGAGTGACTCGGCTTTCCCCCATCCAGGGTATCCATAGGTAATCGTCAGGCGCCAAAAGAAGTGTGAATGATTTCCACCTCCCGGGCGGCTGCGCGAAAATAGTCTCCTCATCACGAATCGCATGCACGCTGAGCTAATCTATTCAGATGAGCCTCTCTCCAAGCGCTACACATCCTACCGTGGTACGTCTGCGATTCTACCGTGGTAATTACGAAGCACCCAGGCAGCCACACAAACAGCACGACAGGACCACCCTTTCTATGTAAAGTTGTGGTGTGGAAAGGGATCACCCGGCACGCTGCATGACATCGAATCGGATACTCTCCTTTCCTCCTCCCAGAGGTAGGTAGGTAGGTACTCTGCACTGCTCTTAACTGCGTACAGTACTTCACCCGTCCTTAGTCATCAACGTCAACTCTGCAGCGGGAAACGGGCGAATGCACATCATCATTCAGGAAGCGGCCTCTTCCCAGCATAAACACGCCCCCCAATCAATCAAATCAATCAAGTCGCCTCTTTCTGCATCGCCACACACCCCAAGGATCAAAAGACACGAAGACCAAATTGTGATTCGCGCGCGCCCAGCACTTCTGTCCATCCACTCGCTCTTCTTGTCGGTGAGCCAAAATACGAACGACCTTGGGGCATGTGATCTTCGCGCCGACGGAAAAAGATGCCATCGGTACAGCGTAAGCGCCCGAGACATGGTCCTTGGGATCACATCCACGAACCGATTCATCAAGCCACACACAACGGTGCTACTCCGGACACACACACTCGTTGAAAGTCTCACTCCGTACACTCACTCACTCTTCGGATCCGATTCGTCCTGTCAACCCGGCCAAAGATAATCAAGAATGTCACTCGCTGCCAACACTGGCAAACGCTACTAACCACTCACTCAACCTCATGCCCTTGACCTTTCCTTGCCGCTCGTCATTAAACTCAAAAAAAGGCAGAATGTCTCTTCCTCGTCACCTCCGTCATCTCGTGACCGTCATTGTAGTCAGCGCGCGCCTGCGGGAATTCCCACTCGGCCCTCTATCGCCTCATACCCCGTCGCTCCTATTGGTTTACTCAGAAGTTGTCTTCTTTTGATCACCAGCCTTTCAGCCTTGTAATTAAATATGTATTTCTTTGGTTCTACGGAGTGTGTGGTCCATGCCGAATCTGTGATTTGCGAAATGTCACCACAACCCAGGGGATCCATCAATGACGTCTGTCTTTGGCGTCGTGTGCCTAGGCAATTCCTTTATTTACTCCGGGTTTAGTCTTTGACTGGCAAAGTGAATTCAAGTTGTAAATGGTATCACTCTCGAGTCGTTCATGTTAGCATGGTCACTGTAAGTGGGCGATATGATGAAGGATTTAGGTAGGCGAGCAATCTCAATGGTATTTCTCAAGTTCCACCACCCTACGACTGTAATAGCAATCATCTCCCTAAACACCAAAACAAGACGCCGCTGCCTCTATGATGCGCTTCGCTTTTTCTTTCGCGGCCAAGTGTATATACTCCGTAGGTACGAATGCCGTTTGGGAACGTCCCCCAAATCCATCGCCAAGCCGATCTCTGGATTTTTCCCATCTAGTTCCACCTCGCGCCTGGGGTAAATGACTATTCCTCCTTTCCTCCGAGCCATGGACGATTGTCCAGGGCCCCTTCCAATATTGTCCGCCATTTCAACAAGAAGTGTGGAGTTTTATCCTCTCTTCCCCCTTCCTTTTTGGTTTTCTCTTTTCAATATTTCGCCCCGTGTGGGCCAGACGGGCGATGTCATACACAACTAGTACGGCCCCATTGTGATCTTGCCTAATCCATCCATGTCCTCCGGGCCCCTCAAGGCCCCCAGAACGACGGGGACGAGCACAGCATTTTCTAAACGCTGGCAAAGGCATCTGGTGGTAATTGAGACTACGCGAGGCTTAGTATTGGTTTTCGAATGTTCCAGGTTTCGGGGTTTCTTACCTTTTTCTCGTGGAAGACTGCCAAGGCTCTGGTAAAGTCCCACGCGACATCGGACAGGCACATTTCCGAGTAGGTGGGTGTCATTGTCGTCTGCTTCGATAGCTCGACGATCATGGCCTGTCGCTGTTCTTGCTCCTGCGCAGACGGAGCCGGTGCTTGGGCTTCAGCAACAAAGACATTCGGAAGGGGGTTAAAGGCTCTGAGGGAGAGCATGTCGCTGACGACGCGGATCGGGTTGGTGTTGGGGCGTCCAGGTCCCAGAACGAATGTGCGTGAGAAGCTTCTCAGTCCTGTCTTGCCAGCTTTGTCGCACTCTTCGAATTGACCATGTACTGAAATGATCATGCCGTCCACGCCGCTTTGGGTTTGGCCAGAAGGGTCGGCAAGACCAGGCAGGAGATGGCAATCCATGATGTATTTGCTGATGTCCGTCTTGATGTCTGGGTGCTGTGTCTTCGGGAGGTCGTTCCACAGGTTCCAGATCGACTCCCTGCCTGTGATCAGCCTGGCAGCTCGAGCGGCCGGCGTCGTAATCTTCATTAGATTGCGACTCTGCTTGATGTAGGACGACCAGGGCATCGGCTGCGGCTGGTTCTCGTCTCGAATGGCGCGCGTGTCGACTGCGAGAGAAAATTGGCTATTGTCGTCGTAGTACTTGGTAAGGAGAGCAGTGCGGTCGGTGTCGAAACCAAGGAAGAATTCCAACAGGAAGGCTTCTCCAATGCCGTTGGCGTCCCGGAAATCGGGTCCACGTTGGGTAATCGGTTTCGGGCGGCCAGCTGCCTTGAGTTCCGCAATTCGTTCCGGTGTCAATTGCTCACCGTTCAGAACTTGCAACTTTGGGAAGAAGTGCAACAGCTCGAGCACGACTTTGGGATCCGCGATTGGAATCGGGTTGCCCGTCAGGTACAAAGTCTCAAGCTTCTTGAGCTTCGATCTCCATCTTGACAGGCCTGCGATGTTGTCGATCTGGTTCCCGCTAAGATCAAGATTCTTGAGATCAGGGAAGGTATCCGCCATCTCTTCGACTTGTGCGACTGTGTCAATGTTGTTGTTGGCCAAGCTGATGCTATGAATGGCATCAATCTTTTCCTGTGCTGTTTTGAACAGTTCGTCGCAGATTCTCATCATGACCTTGAAAAGCTTCTCAGCTCTATCCTTGGATTCCAGCATTCCCATCTGGATCAAGCCTTCATCTTGGTTCAGAGCGTCAAGTCGCAGAAGCTTGTTCTCCATATCGTATCTGAGTGACATGATGCCTTGCAGTTTTTGCTTTGTTTCCTGTGCGGCAGCAGATGCCTCATTTGCTTTGGCCATGGATCCGTCACTATCGGTGATCTCCAGCTGAGTACCGGCAAACGTGAATGAGTTGACCTTCAGAATTTCCTCCGCATCTTCCTTGCTTGCCGCAACGCTGACCAAATCCCCCTTCAGACTTGACTATTGAATGTTAGCGATTTTCGTAGTTTATAAACTTCACCCCAACTAGGAGGGGGCATAAGCAGCCAGTATGAGCTATTTGTTTCTCGTTTCGCGAAGTAACTGGCGTTTCAACGAGGCTGGATCATTCGGCGTCCCTATGTAGTTCCCCCAAGCCTCACAGCAACGCGACATACCTTCTTGATGTGCACCGTTTTATTGCGACCGGACAGAGTTGTGGCTTTCCGCTCCAGAAACATGATCAGATCCCGCAGTCCACCGTCGTTGTTGCTCGCAGCTTTGCTCTCCTTCAAACCCTTGACACTGAGCCAGACGAGACCAGGTCCCTGTCCTTTCCTTCTCGATACCAGGTCATTTCCATCGCCAGTATCCAAGTGTCGAGCAATCGCCTGGTGTACTTTCGAGCCGGGTTTAGTGGGCGGACCGTTGGATCTCGCCGATCGTTGAGGTCTCGAATTGTTGGAATCGTCCGACGGTCCTCTGTTGACGTTGTTTGAACGGCGAGCGCTGCTGGCTCCAGCGCCGCTTCCCATGTCGAGATCTCCATCCCTGTCGGTTTGGGTTCTGCCACCTTTACGCTTCTGGATTCCACCGCCGCGCGAGGTTTTGGCACCCAATGTGGAGTTGCGACCCTCGCGTGCTGGTCCCGATGGAGTGCCGCGAGGAGCTCTTGGAGGCGCCATCTTTGGAGAGGTGCAACGAATAAGGTGTAGCTAGAGGTGATTGTAGGTCGAGGACGTTCGGAGGTAGAGAGTGTTCGTAGGTTGTTTTCGCTTGTTTTTGTTTTTCGCTGAAGGGTACCCACTTGAGCGAGAGCGAGATGACAGCGCGTTTACGCAGAAGAAATAAAGCCTTTCGAATCCTCAAGGATTTCTCCGAATTGGTGTCAAGCGAAAGACGGTTGTGTTTCGCTGTGTCGCGGACAGCTTCAGAAGCCAAAGGCCGGATGGGCCAAGGCGCAGACTCGTGGGCCGCCGTAAATAGAGTATGTAAAATCGGTATCGCTTTGAGCCCTCGACAAAGAAGAATGTAGGAAAGCCGTCGATGAGGATCTCTGCAAAGAATGCGCGGTTTTAGGGGTGGTGTCGCAGGTTATGGGTGAGTGATGAGGTGACGGAGAAGGCAGTGAAGAAATTCGTCGGTCGCGAAAAGCAGTGACGTTTGGGTCAGCCCCACTACAGACCTCCTCCAGCAGGCACACAGGCAGGAACGCTCTGGTCGCATGCGACCTCCCTCAAATAGGACTAGCCGACTTACGTCCTGGCCAGCCACGCGCCTCACCTTATATACTTTATCTCATTACATAATCATTAGAGGGTAGGCACCTAGGGAAGCAGGATATCAAGGCAGTCATTGGATGTCGATTTCTTTCCCATGGCTGCCTATCCAGTCTACCTTATGCAGCTATGGTAAGGTACGGCTTCGCAAAGGAACAGTCACTAAGTGATACCTTAGGAAAGCTCCTTTCAGGAAGGATACGAACATGCCTACCTGGTTTCCCTTGTTTGGTCACCCATGTGTCAGCTACCCACCGCCGATGATTGGCACAGCAGTGATGCGAATGAGCGAGGGGAGGCCTTTGATGACTCTCAGGCAATCATAAAGACAACATTTCATGGAATTAAAACGAATGACGCCCGAGTGTCACTTCGTTGAAGCTTTATCTGGGAGTGAAAAAGTACAAAGCATTGTGAATTGGTCTCAGGGCCAAGCGGGCACCAAAGTACCTCAGGTACCTCGTTTCCTGCCCCGCCTGAGACCCTTGGGAGCTTGAGCTCTCGGGTCTATTTCTGGTTACATAAGCATATGTGATCATGTGACTCAGATACGCTTTCGCGCGACGACGCGTCTACGGTGGAAAGTGATGTACTAGGCGTAAAGAGGTTGCCACTGCGCCTTTGAATACTGCCTCGACTATTTCGCGGACATCCTCGCCAAAGTCCCGAGCATCGTGAGATCGCCGTTTCTCAAATAGACCGCGCTATGATCGCATCTCAAAGGTGATTCAGTGACTGATTGACTGAGTACCAATCACTCTTTCGCGAAATGGATTCAGACGAATACGATGACGATCTCGCGGACGAGGATTTGGTTGAGGCACTCAGTCAGAGCCAAGCCATACCTGCGAGCTCGGGCATCAATGTACAAAATGGCAGAACTTCGTCTGTCGCTCAAGCACTGGCACCATCTTACAGCCGGGCCAACGCTGCACGTCATGCGCACCCGTCTGGTCTTAATGTAGGACTAAGAGTAAGTTGGCTTACTTATTGACTTTCACGAGGAAATCGTGTGCTAATAAGCACTTCAGAACACGGCAAAGACAGTGGCTCAGCCTCTTGGGACCGAGTTGGATGATTTGCCCTCAGACGCGTTCTCCTCTTCACCGGAGCCTGTTGCACCACTCGCCAGAAACGGACTAACACGCACTTCGTCATCAACTTTTCGCCAGACAACTCTACTAGGCGGCAGAGTGGCAGACGATGCCTCGACTCAGCCGCAGCAGCCAGGCTTTGGTCGTGTCTACCGAGGAGACAAGCCAGTAGAGGCCCCTTCTCAACACGCCATAGATCGTGAGGCCATGAAGACATGGATATATCCCACCAACCTAGGCGCCACGAGAGATTACCAGTTCAGTATCGTCAAAAACGGTCTGTTCAATAATACACTCGTCGCGCTACCTACAGGTCTCGGCAAAACATTTATTGCTGCAACGGTGATGCTCAACTACTACCGTTGGACAAAGGACGCAAAAATCGTATTTGTTGCGCCTACGAAACCTCTCGTAGCTCAACAAGTCGACGCTTGCTTCAATATTGTGGGCATACCCCGGTCAGAGACCACTCTTCTCACTGGCGACACGGCGCCCACTCTCAGGGTAGACGAGTGGGCGTCAAAGCGGGTGTTCTTCATGACGCCGCAAACTCTTCAAAACGACATTTCACACGGCTACGCAGATCCGAAATCCATTGTACTTCTGGTAATTGATGAGGCTCATCGAGCAACGGGCGAGTACGCGTACGCAAAAGTGGTGAAGAGGATACGCCAATACAACCCATACTTCCGTCTACTTGCCTTAACAGCAACACCCGGGTCCAAGGTCGAGACTGTGCAAGAGATTATCGACAATCTCGGAATATCCCACATCGAGATCCGCACAGAGGATTCGATTGATATTCGTCAATACGTTCATTCAAGGAATGTCGAGCAAGTAGTACTCGACCCCTCGGATGAGATATGCGAGATCAAGGAGCTATTCACGAAAGCCCTGAAACCGCTGATGGATAAGCTGACCCAGCAAAACATTTACTACGGAAGAGATCCAATGGCGATTACGACATATGGTCTGGTGAAGCAGCAACAAGATTGGTTCGCCAACGTCGGCAGAAGAGCCAACCCTGGGGTACAGTTCATGATGAGGGCTATCTTCAGTATCTTGCAAAGCTTGGCTCACGCGATCAAACTACTCAACTTTCATGGCATCAGGCCTTTTTACGAAAACCTCAAAGAATTTCGAAGCGAGATTGAGGACAAGGGAGAAAAGGGCTCCAAATACAAGAAGCAAATTGTTAACGACTCGAGCTTCCAGGAGATGATGACCAGGGTGGAAAAGTGGCTTCGCCTAGACGGCTTCGTCGGGCACCCAAAGCTTGCCGCTCTCCAGGACACCGTCCTAAATCATTTTATGGATGCCGGTGCGACTTCCACTCGAATCATAGTGTTCAGCGAGTACAGAGACAGTGCCGAAGATATCGTCAAGGTACTGAATGTCCACAAACCGCTGATCAAGGCCACTGTCTTCGTGGGACAAGCCGACTCGAAGCGATCTGCAGGCATGAAGCAGGCCGAACAGATTGCGACAATACAAAAGTTCAAAGATGGCGAATACAACGTTCTGGTCGCCACGTCCATCGGAGAAGAGGGACTGGATATTGGCCAAGTCGATTTGATTGTTTGCTACGACGCCTCGTCCTCGCCCATTCGAATGCTTCAACGAATGGGTAGAACGGGCCGAAAGAGGGCCGGAAATATTGTGCTACTGCTGATGAGGGGTAAAGAAGAGGACGCGTTTGCCAGGTCAAAAGACAACTATGCGGAGATGCAAAAGTTGATCTGCGAAGGGAGCAAGTTCAACTTCCGTCACGACCTTTCCACTCGCATCGTACCTCGGGAGATCCGCCCGGAAGTGGACATGCAGCATATCGAGATCCCCATCGAGAATACGCAGAACCCGTCGCTCCCAGAGCCCAAGAAAGGAAGAGCGAGGAAAAAACTGCCGCCCAAGAAGTTCCACATGCCCGACGGTGTCGAGATGGGCTTCGTGAAGGCTTCTGCCATCGGCAAACCCGGTGCGGCGCCCAAAAGAGGCCGCCCCAAGAAGCAAGAGCAGCAGCAACAGCCGACGGAGGCTGATTTTATCACCGACGTGCCCACGCTAGATTCGGTCGTGCTCACAGAAGCGCAACTGGCCGAGTTGGATAAGGTGTACCGGTCGCTGCCTGCCAGTCGGACCAAGATTGAAGAAACAGAGATGCCGGAGCTGACGACGTACCCTCTGCTCCAGCGCCGACTTCGACCGGTCAGCAAGGTTCAGCACAGCCAGCGTACCAAAAGGTACGTTAAGTTATGTCAGAAGTTTGCCAAGAATCAAGATGAGAGAAATCGTTGGGTGCGCCGTTTCGGTGAGGAAGACACGACCCGGTACGAGGAGATCCCCGTGCCATCGTTTGCGAGCGATACAGAAGATGGGGCGTCGGGTCCTGGGCCTCTGGGGCAAGTCGCGACGGCACTGTCGTCCGACGAAGACGAGCCCATTGAGGAGTCACGGCCAAAGAAACGCCGATCGACCGGGACCACAAAGCGCGCCGCAGCATTCACGTCTGCTTCAGCCCTAGTCGTCGACGATGAAATGGACGAGACCATGGACGAGGAATCGCCTCCCCGCCGCCCGCCAAAGAAGGCCGCAGGAAGGGGACGAGGCAAAAAGGCTGCCAAACGGGTCGCCCGCGGCATCAACAGCGACGAACTAGGCGACGCCTGCGACAGGGACAGCGACGCGATGGAGACGGACGGCTCAGACAGCGGAGGCGACCTGCTCGACTTTGTCGTCTCGGACGATCACCCCGTCTCCAGCATCCAGCCGACGTCGTCGACGCTCGCGACGAGTCCCGTCGTGATCTCTTCCGCAAGGCCACAGCCCAAGGGAGTTGCTCGGCCGTTTTATGTACCGACTGAGTTTCCGGGAACGCAGGAGTCTGTGGATTCGCTGCCGGACCTCGATGGCGTGCTGATGAGTAGTAAGGGGAAGAAGATATTAGGTTTCGCGGATCCAGAGGATGATGGATCTGAGGTGGATGCTACACCGCGAGCACAGGGCGGTGGACGGCTGCAGAGGAGGCGGCCAGTATTTGATAGTGATAGCGACGAGTGATGTGGCCACGAGGTCACTTGAGAGTTGTTCACCCTCGGAGTACGGATCATAATGTATCAAGACGGTAAGGGGACATCACTAGCTCAAGGACACAAGCACAAAGGACGGATAATGATTCAATGAAGATGTATTGCACTCGCTCTGACCTACCTCGGTCCTCTCCAGACCGTAATGCCACCTCTACACCACTCGTATATCCTATACTCAACCCTGCAATCGACCTCCAACCAACGACGCTCGCGTAACTTCTCTAACGATACCAAGTCAGTAAAGCAATCCCTTGAGAAACAAGTCAAATGCAAAACAAAACAAATTTGGACCAGCAAATGTCAGAAACCCGATTTAAAAGCACAACGTTCCCACCCCACCCCCCGCCGCCCCCTACCCCCCCGACAAGAACCCAAGGACAGCACATGACGATGCAATCTTCCCCAGGCCCCGATAACGCCGGAGTTTTAAGATAGGAGGTTCTCACGAGAGGCGAAGCCGAGGGGCCAAAACCAGAAAGAAAAGATCCAGGAGAGAGAAAAGTCAAGGGAATCCAAAGTCCAAAAAAGAGAAATAGAAGAAAGAAGAAAAGAATACTAAGAAAAGAACCACGACTCTCCCGATCCCAAACGAAACACTCCACGCTGCCCGACCATCCCCTTTCCTACAAACGCCCAACAGCACAAACCCTTCTCCCCAAGAAGCGCAGAGCTCCCAGTGGAGAGTGCGCCTCAAAGGTTTGGAATAAGGAGGGTGTACTTTTTGTCGGGGAGTATTTGGTTCCGGCGGGCAGCGCTTGCATGGAGGGCAAGTCCAAGATCGAAAGATTTGCGTCATGGTCCCCTCCCGTTCTTCCTTCTCCTTTCCCGTCTTCCTCTCTTCCTTCTTTCTTCTCCCCCCTTCTTGTTCCCCACCCCGGAATCCCTCCTCATGATTTTGTTTGGAATGCTCGGGGCGTCTCAGACGGCTCTTCCTATGAGTATAAAAGGTTTTGATGGATTCATCATATCATGGTCATGTTCCTTCTCCCCAAGCTTGAGGGGGGAGGAGATATTTCGAAAGAAATTGAGAATGGAAATGGAGCTTACCTTTTTCCCTATTAGACTTCAGTAAACTGCATAATCTGCATGATAGTCTAAGAAAGGAGAAAAGAAAAGTATGGCTCGCGTCGAGGTCGGTGCTGAGTTGTCGGGCCCGCGACGGTACCACGAGGTTGAGGTGAGGTGAAGGTTGAGGTTGTTGGAAAGAAAAAATTCGCAGCCGTGTTTTTTTGGGGGGGAGAAAAGGTGACGAGGTGGGGCACGGGGACGGGAGCTCTTGAACGGCGGCAGCAGCAGCCAGAGCTGGAGCGGGGACCACATAGGGAAAGGTCGGCTTATCTAAGGCAGCAACATGCTCCAGAAACGACCGCTCTCACCGGGGGATTACTGTTCACGACGGTATACACAGTCTCAGAAGCCAGGGTATAGGGGGCTCTCATACTAAAGGCGATCTTCTCACCATTTCATGTATGCGTAGTACTTCCGGGACAACTTGGGTGCTATTATGTCATTCGACACATGGACTGAATCCAGAGTCCCCCCCGACCCGGACGGAATTCGGCCCAACGGGCAACGGCCACGGCACAAACGGCTACAATGCTGACAACGGCATACCTTCATACATACATTGCATTTCACTGTACTCAATAAGTCACAATCAAATCTGGAATAAACACAGAGTGTCTCATACAATAAGCAATGAGATTTTGTCCTATCTACTTTCTGGGGGATGTGGGAGGGTATCTATCTAACTACCTAATGTTCCTTCGAGATGTCCTTCAAAAATGTCCTTCAAAAATGTCCTTCAAAAATGTCCTTCAAAAATGTCCTTCCAAACGACCAAGCATCAAACCCCGTGCAAGGGAAAGATTGACTCAAAAATATCCTTTTCCAAAAGACACTTCGCCCCGGAAAAAAGCCCTTCCTCGTGTTCAGATTGCAGATCCATCCTCAAGGCCCTCCTTTGTCGTCCATGTCTCGCAACCGTTCCCCGAGGTGAGGCCAAATATACCACACCCGGGTTCTTCCCCGTATGCCCGCCCGCCCCTCTGACGTTGAGGTCAATAGCTAAGACAACACTTGGCTTCGCCGCAAAGACTCATAGCTACTCCCACAACCACCACGTCATTCATGTACCTCTCCCCGCGGAGTCCCGAATCAGTTCCGGGACACTGCGCTCCCAAGTCTCACTGCCCAAGATAGAGCTGCTGTGCCTTTGCTTCATGTTTTTGCCGTTGTTGTTGGTGTATGGTGTTGTTGTCTTTTTTTTCTTTGCCTCGTAGAACCCAGAGCAAACTGTCCATCAGCGAACACGAGACTACCAAGTGGCAGTCAAGTCAGTGTATCATCTCATGGCATTGCTCAACGGGCACTCGGAGAATTTCTGTTTTTGTGGCTTCAAAAATGCCATATCAAATTGAGCGAGATATGTCTCTAGACCCTCTTCCTCAAATCGTGGAGTTTCAAACCATAGACTCTCAAGTCTGGCTACCCAACCACCACGTATCCCACCACACAAAACCATCTTCTCTATCGTCAATCTCATGTGAATCAAAAATGAGAAAAAAGACAAGTCCTAGAGCAAGCAGCGTAGATGTGCGAGATCAATAATACAAAGTACGCAAAAGAGGAAAAGTCGAACGTCCGACTTCCTCGAACCTCTTGTGAGGCTCATCCCATCCAGTCATCAAATCATTAGCTGGCCCCGTGCCAGATCAACGTTTTTGTCACAAGTTTCCAACGCACCAAGCCCTAGTACACATTTACTGGCTTTGAAAGTTCTGGTAATCCAAGTTCCAGTCGATGGATTGGAAAGGGTCCTGTGACGCTTGCGAGTAACCCAAACCAGCACTTGGCACTTCGCCGAAGAGTGGCTCGTACATCTTGGTCACGTTGTTGGCAGGGAACAGCTGGAAGTCGTTGCCGCAGAATTCATTTCCAGCGCCAGCGTAGTTGTCCTCGAAGCCCTCGTCAACCTCGGCCAACGAGTTTGGCGTAAAGAGCATTGCGTTGCCCTGACCAATAGGAGAGATGTGTGGTGCAGTTTGGGCAGGAGCAATCTGAGGCTGGCAAGCAGGAACAGGCTGGTAGATGGGGAAAGCCATGTCCAGCTCCTTCTGAGCGAAGACGGCTCTGTCCGGGGTGGGGATCTGGGCGTGTGCGCCGTAAATATCCTCGTTCACCGTGAAGTCAGGACCGTCCTGGTAAATGTATGGGCCAGTCGAGATTTCGGTGGCAGGGGTGTTGTGGTCGGAGGGAGACAGGGACATCTCCAAATCCATCTGTCCATCGAACCCGCCCTGACCAACCATTTGGTCAAACTCCTCGTCCGAGATGTAGGAAGGGAACTCCATGCCATCAATGTGGGAAGCAAAGTCGCCAACAGGGCCGATGGGGTGCATGGGAGCGAGGAGAGGGTCGTTGAAGTTGAACTGCTGAGCCTGGTCCAAAGGAGCAGGCGGGGTAGCGGCGCTGCTCGTAGAGGGAGTAGGCATTTGGTTGAGAAGAGGGGTGGATTGGGCGACACTGCCGGCAACGCTCGAGGGCTTCTTGCCGTTGGTCTTGGTGCGAACGTATTGCCAGCCATGGGCCTTCTCCATGTGCTGTTTGCAGTTTGACTCCCGCTTGGACTTGTATGGGCAGGGCTTGTACAAGCACTCGTACATGGGCGGGGCCGACGAGTGCTTGTCGTTGTGGTGGCGATCCATCTCCTTCTCGGTCGGCCATCCATAGTTGTGGTATTTGCATGAAGTGACGGGGCACTTCCAAGGACGAGAGTGAGTCTTCTCGTGCTTGGTCAAGTCACAGGGACGCTTGAACTCCTTGTTGCAACCAGGCTCACGGCACTTCTTAGGGGCAAGCTCCTCAGGGCTGGCGTTCTTCTTGCGGCGAGCCATGGAACGCATAATCTCCTCGTCATCTTCCAACTGCTGGCTCAATGAGCGCTTCATCTGAATGGGGCTCTTGGGGTCATCCAGATCGACTTCCAGGCCGGTGGCCATTGAAATGGCCTTTCCGTCCTTGCGAATGCGGATGAGCTCGGCAGGGCGGCCGTTGTCAGCGATACCTCCGAAGAGCTTGATCTCGTCGGTCCTACGGAACAAGTTAGTTGAGTGAAGGGTCAATTGGGAACGGATATCGTACGGGTCGACGTCCATCTCGGCGGCGTCTGATCCAGTCTCCTTGGCGGCAGCGAGTTGTCCTGCGTACTGGCGAATCTGTTCCACGAGATCGATGAAGTATCCGTTAGTGTAAGGGCGGTCGTTGGGTCGAGTCTGTTCTCGGTCGCTTAGGTATTCCACGGTTGCTTGAATGCAGTGGATCGACGTCAGGCAGAAATCGAGGTACAAGGCGGCGGTCTTGGTCCTCTCCTTCATCAACGATCGATAAGTAATTGCCCAAACTCCAGTTTCAGTTAGTGAATGACTTACGGGTGCCATGAAAATAAGGGTCTTTTCGAGATCTCTCAGGCAGATGATCTCCTTCTCTCTAATGCGTCTGGGGATGTCAAGAACAATCGGCTCAAAGTCCTTGAGAGCAGGCTTGGCCCGGAGTGGGCGGAGGACGTGCTCGTGGATGCGGTTGACAGCCTTGGAGCTGAGGGCGGGAAGCTTCTCCATGGTGGCAGAAGAAGTGTTGGCAGCGGACCTTGTGATGGCGGATGCCTTCTTTGATGCGGTGGTTGCAGGCTCTGTCTCGGTGGTGGGGGCGACAGAGGTTCCGAGTCCGCTGTCTGATTCATGATGTCTCGAGGAACGGCGGGTTCTGGGGCGCAGAATGCGACGTTCCGTCTCCTTTGACTTTTCCTTTGCCATGGCGGGGTCGACGACGGGCAGGTTGAGGAAGCCTCTGGGAACGGGAAGACTATCGTCGCGGAAAGACTTGGTCTTGGGGGAGACCAGGTTGATGTTGGCGAGGGACTTGTCAATGTCGTCGACAATCAAGGCCATGCGGCGGCAGTGGGCGTCGACAACGTCGTCCAGGTTGGTCTGGGAGCGTCGAAGGCTTGGAGGGGCAGCAGTCAAGGCATCATCCATAGAAGAGGTAGGACTGGTGGGAGAGTGGAAGGTAGCGCCCTTGCGGAGGCTGTTGGTCTTAAGAGTGAGGCCAGTGCCGGCAGGAGACTCCGGGCGAGTCACCGGAGTCCTGCGTCGAGGGTTGACGGAGACGGACATGGTGACGGTGATGACACGGGTGTCCAGAACTCTGTCGGCTAGGTTGTGTTAGATCTCTTGAGGGTTCATGGGGTTGTAGGGCTGAATAGGACACGGAGTGTGAGTCACGACCAGGACCTCACTGGTAGGTCTGATGTTGTAGTCCTAGCCTCTTGAGCAAGCCCAAGGTCTAGGATTGGCCAATGTGATGAGGTGGCGGGAAATGTTTGAGACGGATATCGTGTGGACAAAGTGGATGAAGAGGGGAAGAGAGAGAGGAAGAGGAAGAATAGGACGAGACGGGGCCTTACGTCGAGATGAAAGATGGTATCGAAGGCGATAACGTCGATGGTATGGGAGATGGCAACGGAAGGCCAGACGAGGCGAGAGGCGAGCAGAGCAGGCGAGTAGTGGATTTAAGGCGAGGCCGTTGAAGTCTGCCTGATTTTGAGGGGTCCTGTCTGCGGGAAGAGGAGCAAAACAATGTAGTATGATGCGCCTTGTCGTCCCAGCTGTCGTACGCGTCGGCGTATGCACACGAGGATGGAAGAAAGTAGACGTAGATAGTCTGAGCTGCTTGCTGTGTGCGATATTCTCTGAGGATGATGTGTATCCGGGAGAAAGAGCAAGAGACGAAGAAGCGGACTGAAGTGCGGCGGCCTCAGTGGGACGAGACGGGACTGGGTTTGGTGTCGAGGAAGCGGCTTGGATATCCTAGAAATCGAGGAGAGCAAAAAAAGAGGAAGAAAAGCAGGAGGAGGAAGAGGATTCGGTCGAGGATTGAGGGTGGGTGGAAGGAGAGAGAAGAGGCGTGTGGTGGTCGCGAGCGAGGAAGAGGCGGTTGTTGGTGTACCGGGGGTCGAAGGTCATCGAGGTTTGATTAGAAAAGCAGCCCAGCACTGAGCACCTTACGCAGTACCTAGAGTGTGAGAGAGAGAGTCCAGCAGCCAAACGAGCACCGGGTGGAGAGAGACAGAGAGCGCCGCTGCGCTGAACGGGAGCGACAATTGAGCGGACCAGAACTCTGAAGAGAGCGTCCGGGGCGAAAGGCTGCTGCCTAATCGACTAGCCAATGGGAGAGCGTCGCCGTGGCCCAGTGGAGGCGGAGTCTGGGCTTTGCGGATCAGGAAGGATCCAACCCCCGGTCACCAAAAAAGAGATACGTACCCAGGGTACCCTTCAACCTTCCATTGAACCCCACCACCACCTTAGGTACGTACTTCACACCATCAACCACCACATCCTGTCCTCAATTCTGCCATCTTCCACCACAGTCCCATCCTCGGTCTCCTCGGTCTCATCGGTCTCAACCCCCCAGAGTCCCATCCACTCGTCCTTTCATCAACAATCATTCGTCCACACATGGAAATGAAGATTTCTCGCCAGTATTTTCCGTTAAGCCCGCCCGCCGGCAACAAGCCAAAAATCCACTCGTTCCAAACAATGTTGGCTGCACCTCATTCCGGGCCACCTGAACATTGGAAAGACCCGCTGTTAGGGTCACCGCAGCTATGCAGCCCGCTGCTCAAACTGCACGGCGGTGGACAAACCCATTGAGCACAGCCCCCCCGAATCAAGCATCAAAGTACACGATTAGCACCGACTACCTATCCGTACCTCTCATCACCTCGCATCACTTCCCTCGAAGCAATGATACCATCACCAATACTCTGCCCCATTAAGAGACACCCAGCCGCCAGAGTAACGGCAACCCGGAACACCAGATGCTAGCTGTCCTCGCTACCCTGGCTCACTGGGTGTCAGAAATGAACACCTTGCACTGCAACTCGACGTCTCAATTCCTATGCTACCAATGACGCTGCTGTCAGCAAAACAATGGAACCTCAATCAGCCTGTGGTCCCGACTCCGACTCCGTGTCTGGTTTTGTTGCTGCTGCTGCTGCTGCTACTGCTGATTGTCACCTTTACTGCTGTTTGTCACTTGCGGTCCAGCTTGGGAGTTCTAGCACTGCTCACCATTGTGCATTGCACCCATCCAACTTCCATACCGCCGCGTACCTCACCGGAGGCAGACGAATTCTCTCGTCCCTGAATGCTCCATTCGAGGGGTGGGAAACGCAAACCCATCGCCAACCCCAAATAGTACAAAGTACAACCCGCCAGAACGATGTATCGGATTGACGGCTGCCTTCTCCAGCTCGCAAATCTTGATGGGTCCCGAGAAGCGGGAAACGCAAGGGTCTGGTCCGGTACTGTATTCGAAAGCAGGGTGCGCCAGCCGGACGGGCGCCAGAACATCTCCCTCTGCACAGAGTCGCTTTACAAATGGAGACGGCAGCAAGGCGTGACCGCAGACGGGGGCGTATCGCAAGGTTCGATCAAGTTTCAACATGCACCGCTGAAGATGAGCTGAAGTGGGCTATTGGCCATCCTCATCTCTCGCTGTTGCCCACAGGTGACAGTACTCCGTACGGACTACGGATACACTCGAAACCTCAGGGAGACGATTTGGCTGTCCAGCCTCACCAGCGCCCTCAGAGTCGGGACGCATTCGTCCAGATCAACATACGAGTGACCAGAAACGCATCTGCACAGCCAAGCTCGCCAGTCACCACCAGTGACATCTATTCTCACGATACCGCATTGCACAGCATTACTCCGTACCATGCCATCATACCTACACAGCACAGCATAGCATAGCTCGCTTCCTACCTTATTATGGCCCTCTCTCCTGCACACCTGTTGCACCGGTCGTGGCTTTGAGGCCGCTAACGGTAGGGCGGCAAGCTAAGAGTCCTCATGAGAACCAAGACACGAGCAAGACTGGACAGGACTGGAGAGGGACTCATAGTCTCATGCACGGTACCTTTTTTACACTCGGAAACTGGGTCAGGGATTAGACTTAATTTGGCCTCGCTCTGAGTCTCTCTGAGTCCCTCTCGCTTACCCCCGTCAAAATCAGCCCATCAGAACCAAAGTCCCAAAGCTAACCCGCTCATCAATCTCCACCCGCCAGCCCGTTCCATGACTTCCCACTGGGTCGTTTCATTCTCCGCCAACCTGGGACCATTCCCAAGCGAACTGTTGGCTGTCTTACATACTCCAAATTCCGCTCTTCTGTCACTCAGAGTCTCAAAGAGTCCTCAGCCTCCTCCGCAGGCCCTCAAGGTCGCAGCAATGCCATGCTGCCATCCACTGTGATGTGCACCTACGTCTTTGCGATGGGCCTTCTCAACGACGAGCAGATCAGGGCTCCCCTTGCGTTTGCCCAAAACGGTAGAAGGGGTCCAGATTGGATTGAGACCAACACCAACCCTCTCTCATTATGTCACCTTTCAACGCGGAAGATGACCAATGACGCCCTTGTCGCCTGCACCGGTACCATTTCTCGCGCGTTGCTGATATCACCAGTCTCCATCAACCCGTGGTCCGTGATATGTGGAGTTTATTGAAAACGGTCCACTGCGGACCAACTGCCATGGCCTCTGCTTACTGTTGGGGGCCGATCAAGCCAGCGCATCCACGGACCAGGAGAGAAGAAAACGCTGGAGCAGACAAAAAGCTTTGCTTCAACTTCCGGTCAAGCTCGGCATTTTCGTCCGGCCTGTCACTAGACCACGGGACAGGCAGGGGTCGGAACGGCCAGCGGGCGCTCTGATTCTCTATCCCACCCACCAAGATTACACACCCAGTCTGATTAGCCAAGCAAAGTCCACCAGTCTGGTCTGGGTCGGCCGAATGGCGTTCGGTACAGAGCACGCGGTACCAGGGTTACAGTTTGAAGGTTGAGTGAGAATTCTGAACCATTGACAACTCGTAACCCGCAGCTTCGCAAGAGCGACCGTTCGCATTTCACCTAATCGGGATTCAGGGACAGTCGTAGTCTGGAAATCTAGGGCATGAACATGAGCAACAACATGGACCTGCATATCTTGACTCGTCAGTCGTCACCTAGCTTGCGTTGGTTAAAGCTTGGCGTGTTGCTCTGACGATGCTGGATTGCGCGGTTGCGCATATCACCAACGAATTCGTACCCAGGGATTCGTACTCAGTCGTGTATGCTTGTTTGCTGCACAGGACTTTGGCGCAGGGAAAGTCGCATGACGGATGCGCGTCTGCTCGCAGGAACACATTCAAACGAACCTTGGTCAACCAATTGCTCACCACCATCACCACTCGCACTCGCACAACCCTCCCGGTTCCTCTCCACACATAGGGCTGGCGTGGCTGTCCACCTGTCCCAGTGACTCTAACGCAAGCCAATCCAAGCTGTTTACCGACAGACGAAAGAAGCAAGAAACTCAAAGCAAGCAAGCTTTTTGACTCAAAATCGGTTCCCGGCTCACCGTCCACACTGTGACTTACCCCGAACGCAGGAGAGAGGCGGCGTCACATCGTCCTGTGTACCTACTCAATAACTTAGCCGCCTAGTCACTTACACGTTACATGACCGTTCCTGAACACGCCGAATCCCGTACCCCGTATCGTATTCCAGGGCCCTAAAAAGAACGCAAGAGTTAGGACTCGTTAGGAACCCCCCTCATTCCAACGGGTATCGGTTCATCCGCAAAGCCTATGCCGCCGTCCCATTGGCTCAAGAAGCCCATCGTGTATCGACGACACGTAGGCGGTCACGAATCAGCGATCCCGACCCCAACTGTCTGCCCGTCGGTCAGCCCTATGGGTGTCCCTCCGTCACCAATCAGCTTTGCGGAAATAGAGCAGCCTATCACCAAACTCCGCTTCGCCGATCAATTGCGGCCATCTCTTTTTTTTCTTCCTAGGACTTTCGACCGCGTCGTAACAAGGCATCAGCATTTCTGCTTCTTTGTTAGGCCAATACGATACGTACCGGTTACTCGCTTCTTTGAACCGATGCGGTTCTACACCAGACAGGCACACCCGTTTCCTGAGACCATGTTCGTTCCACCTGACGCACAATAGACAAGCCAGTCATTGATTGGACTAACACAGAGGCCACGAATCTGTATCGACATAAAAAGAAAGAGGGTTGTGACATTGTTGTTTATTCTCTCTGCCTTGAGCTTGTTTCCTTCCGCTAGACCCTTTGAAGGTTTACTCGTTCCCAAGTCATGCACGTCAGATTCCCAATGGGCTCCCAAGTTAAACCTTCTCTCAGCGGCCCTCCGACATGGTACACTAAGGTATGATTGCTTTGGGAGGCGATGGCCGGCTGGGACAAGGATGGCCAGATCGCTGGAAACATGACCTTCTCTATTTCTCTACTTTGTGGACAGAGGAATGCTTCCCCTCCCCCTCTTCACCAGCCACGCGGCTGAAGCTCACCGTTGCTCCTAATTGGGGACCCTCCGCCACAGCATCTCGACCTCATCCATCAGCTCCTCCAGTGGCAACTCGGGGGTACATCCCGCTCCTGTGATGCGTGGCTCCGAGCTGCTGACTACTGCGCGGTGGTTCTCCTGCTGCTGATCCCGGCTGCTCCGTTGTTCTCCTGTCTGGTGGGTGGCGTTCACTTGCAGAGGACGGCTTGCGCTCGCCGAACTACAGGTTAGCCATTCGGACATATCGGCCGTCCCCTCTACCGCACGGGGGGACGTTTCTTGCTTGGTCTTCCTCTTTTTGGTTTTCAGGGGCGCGGGAAGGAGGTGAAAAGTAGATCCACGGACGTACGAGGGTATCTGCTCGGGCTGCGTGGGAAGGGGTGGTGCAGGACCACTTGGCCCCTTTTGCTCTTGATGTTGCTGCTGATGATGCCGTTGTCCACCGTGACTTACCGATAACCGCTGGTGACAATATGTCTGATGGGCACCTTGCTGCTCTCCTCGATGATGCTGCTGCTGGCTGGCTTCCTCCTCTCGAGCGTCGTGAAATCGCTTATTGAACCACGGTGACGTCGGAGATCTACCACCCCTTGAACTATGTTCAGCTGCACCAGCAATACCTCCTCCGCCACTTCTGCCGTCAGTGTTCCCTCCATCTCTCGTGCCGTTCCCATCGTGACCACCCATCGGCTGGCCCGGAGCCCCGTAGTCTTGATATCGACGCACATCATCCCCCCGCCGCGGGGCCTTCTGCCCCCCTCGATCTCCTGAAGCACCTGGAACACCGTAAGCATCATTCCTACCAGTATTCTCCCTCAAATCCGGACGCCTCTGCTGCTGCTGCTGCTGCTGCTGCTGCTGCTGCTGCTGCTGCCCGTGCAGATTCCGCGTCCTCGCCAGCGTCTGCGTCGACGGAGGAACGGCCTGCATCGCCTTAACGGCCCTGTCCTGGACGCAGCGGGGACAGTTCCCCCCGACGGGACTCATGCAGCGTTTCCTTCCGCGGCAGACGCCGGACTCTTCGCAGGTTTGTGGCGGTGGCGGCGTGGAGGGGCTGGAGGGGCAGGTGAAGCAGGGACAGAGGAGGAATATCCACGGGGAGCGGGTGTTGCGGGTTCGTCGTGCTCTTTTGGCGTTGTTGGCGCTGCTGGTGTTGAGCTGATGATGATGATTGTTGCGGGCAGAGCTGGCGGATGAGGCTGTGAAACTGGAGTCGTGTGGGTCGAGCTTGCGCGCCTGTTACGTCTTGTAGTCTGCGCAGTCTATGTCTTCGAAGACGCTGTGGTGGCAGTCTGTGTAGATTATTTGCTTTTCCCAGCACATCTTTCTTCTCGGTGACTTCCGGGGCACACACAAAACCCCCCGGGTGGTATCTCGAAATTTGACGTACCTATGTGTTATGTATACCTCCTGCTTGTCTTGATATCGGGAGTTGGGTTGCTTTAGTTTTGAGGGTTTAGCCCCTGGAGGCTGGAAACGGGGGTTTGGATTTCGATTCTTGGCTGGTTGATACGACTGGCTTCTTGTGAGACTCTCCATCTCTCTGTCTGTCTCTTCTTGTTCCTAGGAGAGAGAGGTCTTGACTTGACCCTTTTGTATCGACGAGGACAGGTGAGTTGGAGTTGTGGACAAGGTGTTTGGGACAATGTCTTGTGTTTTTTCTCTCTAATCCTTCTTATTCTTCTCTGCTAGGTAAAGAGTTTGTTTGTGGCTATTACGAGGACTTTGTCTTGGGATAATTGGCGTGTCTCTATCGTTCTTGATGGTCGAAACCACGTTGTTCACTTCGAGTTTGCTTTAACAAGACGGCGGTAGAGGGCTTGGATCATTTCTTGCTGGACTATCAGCGATGGTCCTAGTAGACCTCGACTTACACTGTAGCGTCATTCCCATGTCACCTTAGTACTACCACTGCCCCATCTGGTGGAGCTGGGTAGGCAGGTCTGGTCGTTCGCAGGGATCCCTATGTTACTGGGGGAAACCGGGATTCAAACGGTATGGCACATAGGTCGTGGTTGCCAGCTCGAGAACAATCAAGACAGTGCGGTCTGCCTCCAATTGTTGCAGCACAAGGGATTTCTTCATCCGGAAGGTTTGTTTGTTCTGTTTCTAGAAACTCTGCTCTGCTCGAGAAGGGCTCTCGAAGAAGACGTCCGGGCGTCGATGTTTGCTAGGATCCAATGTTTTCTTCCCCTCCCTTCCCATGACTATGAGGATTATTATCGAGGAGTTCATCAGATCTCTTTTTTTCTGAAGAACTGAACATTTCGAAACCCGTTGCTTCTCAAAGACCGACGTCAAGAACGTACTGAACCAAACGATTATCAACAACACCATTGTTATGTTCGTTTCGATATTGTTCCAGGGCTTCGAATAAATGGCCAATGACGTTTTACAGGCCCCCATTTAGAAACAAGGGAAAGTCAAAGGACACCATACTTTCCTTTGACATGGCAGACTCTGGAACTTCTTCCTCCCTATGGCCTGACGAGCAAGGGACCAGTCAAAGGCTACTTCTTTATAGGGCAGATACCATTCTTTTTGGCACCAGGTAGCGGCCAAAAGAAGGGATGGTGGCCCTTCCTTAAGTTCCATCTGGGTCAAAAAGGAGTCAGCCCAGCTCCATCTTGCACTTGTCGACTAGTCCATTGCTTCCTTCTTCGACTTCTTCCCTACTTCTTATCTAGATTTCCTTCTCCTTTGGGCGTGAAAAAACAATCACTGCGGAAGATAATCTAATCCTTCGAATATCAAGGAACAATGGGCTTCACGTGGCCATCCCTAGGACGCTGGACGTCCAACAGAAGAAGACCCTCGAGATCATCCCGCGAACCATACCGTCACCGCCCTACGACGTCGACGACCAAGACGTCGGAGTGTTACTCTCCCACCACCGATCAAGCCCCCGAAGACGAAGACGAAGACAGAGAGTCCAAGTACAACTGCCCCCAGAATACGCACAGCTACGACACGCCTGATATTTCTATGTACGGCGGTGACCTGTCACCCATATACCGCATCTCGGCCCCTCCGGCTCAGGGCGTCAGGGAGACGGAGTTGTTGCTCAGAGGTGAGTCCCCCGCGGCGCTCATCAAGCTCATCCGGCGAACGGAAGACGCTGAACGGCGGGTGAGGGGAAATGAGAAGTTCAAGCACTTCGGTGAGGACGAAGACGCGCCACACGTTCGGTTCGGAACCACGACGACAGTCTACGGAGGCGGAGGGGAAGGAGCCTCCCGATACGACGATGGCTGGGCTCTCTCCCTCGCCGAGGAGGACCGTCGCCGGGACGAGGCGGCGGTTCGGGAGGAGTATGGCGACGACTTCGATGAGCAGGAGTTTGGGGATTGGAGGGACGGTGGATGTGGATGCGAGTGCGGGCGCGGCGAACGTGATGAAGAGGACGAGAAGCTTGAAGAGGAGCGCGATGAAGCGGAAGAGGTAATTCGCCACGACCACAGCCGGCGCGTGTCATGGGCTGTTGATGAGTCTTCACGCCCGTGTGGTCACGAAGCAGAAGAAGGTGCTAATACTCAACGTCACAGGTCGGAGGCGCAAAAGAAGGAGATAGGAGAGGCGATGCCTGGGTTCGAGGTGTGCGGTGTGGTAATGAGAGACGGACTGCGGTTGCATCCGATGAACGGCGCGGTATCGGGCTCTTCGACGACGGTCCAGGGACCCGGAAGATCCTTGACGGCGAGGCAGGATGGAATGGAGATGACCTTGGTCGATTACTCCAGCGATGAGACATCCACCGCGGAAGAAGACCCCTCTGATGGCGAGGGCAGTCGGTCTCATCTACCGTCGCTGTACTTTGAGGATTTGAGACGTATGGTCGAAGAGGCGGTGGTTCCGGACCCCTTGATCTCGGGGGCGGATGTTGTCGATGGGACTGGTGATGACCAGACGAACGAGGCGGAATCGAAATCCACGCCGGACACGGAGGTGTTGTTTGATTTCTCTGAGTATTCCAAGGGACATGAGCGGTCGATTGGGGATATGCTGGACTCATTCTCTGAAGAATTTGAAGGGTGGCAGAATGATACTGATGAAGAGGAGAATCCCCCTTCGACTCCTGCTCACGACATTATCCGTCCCGTCGCCGGACTGGGTTGGTATGACGACAATGAGAGATCGAGTTACTCTGATGTTCGTCCCCAGGCTTTGATCATGAGTCTTACCAGGGCAGATACAGAGTCCAACACGGCATCAGAGAGTCCGTTAACGTTCCCCCTCCGCAAAGACTCGTTGGAACATAGTCCCAGAGCCCTCACCTTTTCCGGGGTATCCTGCGCGGCCGAGAAAGGAGATGGCTTCACGACAACGGAAGCCGGTAAATTTAATAGAACACCCATGAGGACACTCTTTGATAACACGAGCCAGTTCTTCCAGTCGACTACCGTGGAAGACGACCACTGGATATCAACGCCAAGGTCACCAACGTCCCCGCGGCGCTCCTCGTCCGTCTACTCCTCAGACTCCTCGGGTAACGAAGGCTCTCTCTCACCCACCTCAAAGACATCCCCAACCTCCCCGAGTGAGGGCGAAGAAGACGAAGAAGAGATAGATGACCTCCTCGACATCTACGCAACCACATCCCACTCCCACCACGGCAACCCCCTCTTCCCTGCAACGGACAAAGACCTCCTCCCCCCCTACCACCACTCTTCCCCTTCCGCTCTCGTCCCTCTCACCACAATTGCCCGTGGCCTCTCTCTCCCCCAAACGACCCCTTACAACATCCTTCAAACCCACCTCGCCCGTAACGCAAACATCCTCCGCTACCTCGTCCTCCACTGCATCCCCTCCCCATCCATAAACCCCCTCGAACCCCAAACCAACCTCGTCGAACCCATCCTGCCTCTTCCCCTAAGTCCTGGCTCAGGAGAATACGCCCAGAACTTCCCCTCTCACCCGCGCAGGCGCGAGTATACCCGCCTCCTACAAGCCATCCGCTCCGTGCAGTGGTCAGCAGACGCCATCAACGACATGCTCGCCGTAGTAGACTTCCACTCCCCTCTTCCATCCCCTTCATCTCCCTCATTCTCGACGTACACTTCGCACAGACGAGCATCCACGGCCCTCCCCGCCTTTCGAAAACTCCGCGCCGCAGACGCAGAGCGGCGGGGGTACCTTACCTCCGCGCAGCTTCACGAGCTAAGCATGCACGGAATCTCGCTCCTCGACGTGCTGCAGATGAATGACGTCCCGCGGGTTGTGAGTTCCGGGCTGGGCGGGCGGCTTGTTGCTGCCGCGGCGTCTGGGGCGTTGAGCGTCGCGAGGGAGTGTAATCTGCTCGACGAAGAGGGTGCGTTGCTGGAGTTGCTCGCCGATCCGGAGGAGGAATTTGGCTCGAGGTCGAAATCTCGGGATCAAGGCAGACGTAGTGGAAGGGGAAGCGGACTGAGGTGTTGTATTGGTGTTGATGATGAAGGTGAGGTGGGTTTCGAGGAGGAAGGGGCGGATAGCGACGACAAGATGGACGATGATGAGGATGAGGGGTACGGAGAGGGAACGCGCTTCGATGGCCTGGTCGACGAGATGGACACAGGGCCTGTCGTTGATGATGGGGCGTACCTCGTTAGCCCCTTATCCCCCGAGGCATTCACCGCAGACCAGATCTGGGAGGACCAGGGTGGTGTAGCCTCAGCACCGACGACGTCTCAACCCTCCGAGGACCTCATGACCTTCTCTGAAGATGGCGAGGAAGAAGATGAGGATGACATCTACGATCCACCTACAGACTGTACCCTTGAACAACCGGAAGCAGACCTCCGCGTCAAGCCGCTGAATATACCCAAAAAGAAACCCACGCTCAAGAGGTCACACAGCTTTCGAGAAATCGATAACACTGGAGAAGAGACCAGCACGGCTGTCCTGGTCGACAATGAGACAGGCGAGGACCCCGAGTTGAGACGGTTCTTCAATGAGATTGGGGCGATGCCTGTAGTTGCTGGCACGTCGGACGTTGTCATTGAGTGAGACCGGGAGGGAACAAGAAATTGACGAAGACTTAGCGTATACCACATCGAGGAAATCAAGCGAGATCTCTTCTTATAATCCATAGGAAAGGAAGGAGGAATACGAATATAAATCTAGGTGGAACATTTGTTGGTTTGGCGTTAATACCTACCTACCCTACCTTAGAATGAAACTAGGAATACTCTGAATATACAACCGGAGTAAGGTGTATACCCCCCCTCAATGCCATTCCCGTCACCAGCAACAGCAGGCGCCTTTCTAGGTCGGGAGGTCAGGACAAACTGGCTGGGTGATGGAAATGGTTAAAGGTCGACAATCAATTCATACGCCAACCAGCCTACTCGACGACAGGCTTAGCGAGAGTACCCGAGTTCGAATCCCAGCATGAGCACCAAGAGATCCAGCCACACCGGTGGTGAACTCTTTTTTTTGCTGTTGGTCTTTGAGAACACCTCATTTAGTATGTGTAAAATAGTCGGACCACGAAAACAACAGGAGGGGATATGGGCGTAAATGATTTTTGTACATCACAAGGTATGATACATTTATAGAAAAACAACACATCCAATGGGTATCTTTTGCTCCTCCTCCATCTTTCTTACCATCCTCTCCATTCTTTACTTCATACGTGAGCCCATCCATTATACACAAGAACCTGCCCCTCATTAATCAAACAATCAACCCCCTTCTCGCTCCTCTTCTCCTTCTCACCACCACCGCGGGCCTCCCACTCCTTCAGCCTCTTCCTCACAACCCACTCCTTGACCCTCTCACTCGTCAACACCCGCCTCACCCGCCCCTCCCAAACCCCAACCACAACCCTCCACACAGAAAGCCAACTCCGCCCCCCGCCCGGATTCACAGCCTCATACGCAGCAGGCGAATACCCGACCCTCACCCTCGGATTCACGTACACCCCCAACTGCTCCGACAACGGATTATCCACATGAACGAGACAACACTCGCTCGCCTCGAGATGCGCCTCCTCAGCCAACGAATCGTCCACCCCGCGGAACGCAAGCCTCTTGATACCCCCCGCCGCGCCCCGCCGATTCGCCAAGAACGGCGCCGCAGGCATCGCCACGATCCCGTTCCAGCAGCTCCGCACGGGCACGGCGTCCGAGTAGGCCATCACGGCGGCGCGGCTCGCCTCGGAGCGGAAGTACGGCCACCGCTGCATCAGCGTCGCTTGGCCCGCCGAGTCGCGCAGCGCAAAGGTGTCGTAGTAGGAGGGCGGGTGGGCGAAGTCGAGGGAGCAGGCCGCGGCGTAGATGCCGCCGTTGGTGTCGAGCAGCGCGAGGACGTCTTCGGTCTAGAGGTTTTTCCATGTTAGCCCCCCCTTTTGCCGTTGAGGTGATTCGCATTCGCAGTGCTACCGCTCGCTGCCCATATCAAAGAAGAAAGAGAGACACAATCTTACCGTAAACACAACGTCATTCAAAAAGAGCACCGTATCAAACATCTCCCCCTCCTCCCCGAGCTTCCACAAATCTCTCAACGTCAAATTCCTCAACCTCGCAAGAAACGGTATCCTCCTCATCTCCCTCTTCCCCCTCGGCGTCGTAATCCACCCTTCCCTCTCCTCCCCCTCCGCAGGAACGTCCTCCACCTCCTGCGCATGCGTCCTCTCGTCAAGCACCACATTCCTCCTCACCCCCCTCTTCTCCAACACCCCGTCCAGCTCCCGCAGCGCCGCCTTCGTATCGTCCCAGCTCCCGCTCTCGTACACCGAAACGTACACGTTCTCCCGCCCCAGCGCCTCGACGAGGTCCAGCACGGCCTTGTTCCAGTGCGTCCGGATCACGGAGGCGTCATTGTAGTGCATTCCTGCAATGTAGATGCGCTCCGCGCGCCGCGGGCGGGAGGGGTCGTGGCGCGGGGCCGAGGTGACGCGGCGCTGGTAGCGGAGGGCGTCGAGGAGGACGTAGAGGGTCACGAGGAGGGCGAGGTTGCGGAAGGGGCGGGAGCGGAGGAGGCGGCGGGCGCTCAGGCGGATGCCGTTGAGGAGGCCCATGGCTTTTTTTCTTTTCTTGAGGGTGAGTTCGGCGGCGTTGCGCTCGAGCTTAACCGTCGGTGGTCGGTGGTTCGGGTCGTGGTTCGAGAGCGGAGGCCGAACCGGCGTCGGAAGACGAGGTTGAAGGACGAGAGGGATGTACACGATGAAGTCAGTGAGCAAAGGCAAAATATGCGAGGTGTATAGTGGACGCCATTGAAATCAGCTTCAACGGTAGAAGAGAAAGAGAAAAAGGGAATCCTCCGGATGTAGGAAGTCGATCTCCCTCCTTCCTGCACTGGCCAAGACGGGCGAGCGAGAGTCTCGTATTATCATCCGTAAGGCAATACGTAAGGTAATGCTAGGAGGCCGCGGGGACCTCTAGGTGCTCAGTAATGCGAGGTAGCTTTTCGGCAGGGATCAGCTAAGGGTCCCGTCATTACCGGTATGTACACTACTGTCACTACTGCAGTTGATTTTGCCCGGTGTCATTGGGCCCCGGCAGGGCTGACAGGGTCCGTTTTGGAAGCCTGGAGAAGACGGGGAGCCACGCGATTGGTCGCTGCGACACAGCTCACCCCTGCACAAGACTACGACGACACGACCAAGAGCATGAAGGAACGTTGACCAAGGCATGGCATGACTTGAATGATGCTTTCCTCCAATTATGCATAGAAATGCCATCTATAACCATTGCACCTCAGAAACATCACAGCTTCACATAAAGAAAGGCCCTCTGGAGTATATCATTGGACTCAAGAAAACTACTAATACACTCGG
Source organism: Colletotrichum scovillei (assembly GCF_011075155.1). Classification (NCBI taxonomy): domain Eukaryota; kingdom Fungi; phylum Ascomycota; class Sordariomycetes; order Glomerellales; family Glomerellaceae; genus Colletotrichum; species Colletotrichum scovillei. The sequence goes on from NW_023336262.1 coordinate 3,308,757, forward strand.
CGTCCCCAATCATCCCCATTTTAATCCTCTGCTGGACTCTGTGGTCACTGTGTTCCCTTGACCTGTTCACTCTAGGTCGTTGGAGGTGAGAGCCCGTCTGGCATCTGGGGCAACATCTTCTAAAAGGTATCTGTATCATCAATCTCGCGCGGAGTCTTGATGTGAACGGCTTGCCATCTATTTGGCAAAGTGCAGGTCGTATCCGAGCCACTTGCGACGGACAACCTCCTCGACGGTGAGGCCAGGGTATCCGTACGTCAAGGGCAGGAAGAAGTACCAGCCGGCCAGGGCAATGAGAAGGATAACGCCGCAAGCGATCCAGGCGCCAGCGAGACTCTGACCAGCGAATCGCTCGCGGGCCGAAATGTGTCTCTTAGGTCCATCGGCCTTCTTGTTGCCCTTGACGACTTCGTAGCCCTCCTCGGGAGCGGGCTCGGCGGTGAAGATGAACTCCAGGAGAGCACCAGCAACCAAGCACGAAGCCAAATGCGCCGGCAGGTAGTGATGAAGGAAGAGTTGACGGCCCATCAGGTAGAAGGGGAAGTAGTGAGTAGCCCAGGCAAGGAAGAAGAAGCCGGTTGAGTTGTACAGACGCGAGCGGGTACCTGCTGATGATTAGCGACGGTGTCCTAGACAGAAAACAAGACGCAGGGTACTTACGGTGGTCAAGAGCGTCAATGCCTCGTCTAAGTGACACCTGGTCCGCGCCGATGATACCGGCAAAGACTGCCAAAAGACTGCTGGCGAGCCACCAGCCGATGGGGTTACCGAGGAAGTAGATCTGCTGGCGGGTGTCGTTCTGAGTCCAGAAGCTGACACCGCGGAGCAGGAAGGGCCACTGGTAGGGGTGGCTGGCGTAGGGGTGGCTGCTGGTCAACTGGTTGTTGTGCCAGAACATGGAGCGCTGAAGCTCGAACCACTTGCGGAAGAAGGGCAGGGTCTTAACCTCCTTCTCCGGCTTCTCGCGTCTCTTAGAGTCGAGGGGGATCGCGGGAAGGTCCTCAACAAACCAGATGTTGGAGCTCGGCGCCAACTGCTTGTTGCCGTTGATTTCCTGCTGCTTGTGGCCCCATTCGGGCAGAGGAGTGGTGTGCGTCCACATGGCAACCTTGCTGGGGTTGTGGATGAACTTGAAGTGACTCGAGATACTCTTGAACTCCTGACCAGGCTTGCCGTTCTCGACGCGGATCTCAAAGAGGGTGTCGTTGAGACGGTCGCCGTACGCATCAGCCAAAGGCACCGTGGTGAACTCCTGGTTCGTAGGGTAGTAGGGCGAGGCGACGTCGTGGGACAGCAGCATGGTATCGGTACCCAAGTGCCTGAGGCGCACAACATCGTTGTTCTTGACGGCCTTCCCTGTCTTCTGGTCGTCAACCAAGGGGATGATCTGCCAGTAGTTGTTGGTGTCGTTGTAAGGGTAGCCAGTAACCTGCTGGCCCTGACTGGAAACACGGCCGTCGTCGTAGCGCAGAGGGTAGTGGTCCTCGTGGCTGTGCAGGTAGGTCTTGGTCTCCTTGTGGCGGATGCTGATGGTGTCGTAGTACTCCACGGTCAAGGAGTTGGCCAACATGACATTGTCGCTCAGCGTCTCCTGAAACTCAGGGGTCATGAAGTCGTCGCCAGGACCGGATCGGGTCAGGACGGCGAAGTGGACCTGGAACCAAAAGAGGTAGAAGAGGAAGGGCATGATGATCAGGCCAAAGGCGCGAGCAGCAAAGTGCTTGCCAAAGTCGGGAAGACTCAGGGCACCGCCGGGTCTCTTGATGTCCAACAGGCCCCAGAGATCGATAATCACAGCGGAGCCAATGGTGACGAAGGCGAAGAGTCCAACGTACTTTGTCGAGATATCGGCAGACAGGGCGAATCCAGTGAGGATCAGCCACTTCCACCACTTGCGCGAGAAGGGCTCGTGGCGCAGCTTGTAGAACTTGATGTAGCACAACAAGCTGCAAGCCATGGCAAAGACGAGGGTGGCATCGAGAAGAATCAGACGCGTCTGACCAATGTGAGCGTTGTCGAGCAAAACGAGACCGGCGGCCAAAAGACAGGCGGGCAAGCTGTAGCCAGACTCCCACATGATGAGGTAGGTGACGGAGACGGTCAATGCGCCGAGAATGGCGGGCAGAGCTCGGAAGGCGACATAGGGCACCTTGTTGGAGATGTAAGAGTCGCCAATATTCTCGAAGTGGAAGTGTCCGTCATAGCCAACGAGCCATCCCATAAAGGCAAAGAGGAGCTTTCCGAACGGAGGGTGGACATCGAAGAAGTAGGTTCTTTCGAGGTAGTAAGAGGCAAACTGTGGTAAAGAACAGTGTTCGTTAGCTATCATGTGTTCTGGTGATTCTAATTCTGCGTTGGTTTTTTCTCTCTTCTCTTCTCTTTTCTTCTTTCCTCCATTAGGATGTGTGTATCCGACGTACCTTGCCAAAGTGAACTTCGTCAAAGACGACCTCATTGGGATGGCTAATGCCCCAGAAACGGGTGACGAAGGCGAGAATGGTGGTGATGAGAAGTCCGACGCCGTACTCGGGCTGGGAGACGGAGCGCTTGGTCTTTGCACCGGCCTTGTTCAACGACTCGACGACGGCGTCAGCTGCACCGGCGGCGGGCGTGGTAGGCCGCTTCGCATTGTTGCGCTGGCGAACGCTGCCCTGCGGGGTGGCAGTCGTCGACGCCATGATGGGGTGTGTGGACGTGGGGGATTCGATGAAGGAGCTGCTCGGCGATGGAAAAGGTTTGTCAGTCCAAGCCTTGAGGCTGAAAAGTTTTGGGTTCCAGATGTTTGCGAGCTGGGAATATTTGATCCCTCGGGAGCAGGCAGGTTCACCGCAGAAGAAGGACAGATAGCTCCAACTGAAGGGACCCTATGGGATTGGATTGGATCCAATCGATGGGCGGTACGTATCGCACTAGGTACGGTACTTTGGAGCTGTAAGGGAGCGAGCTCAGGGGCTTGTAGCTAACTTACACGCTATGAGGAAAAGTGGAGCGCGTCAGCCCTCACGTCACGTTTAGTCAAAAGTCGAAGAGAAGGAAGGGAACGCAATATAAAAAGGTGACGCGTTAAGGAATGACTTGAAGAAGAAGAAGGCGAAAAAGTTGCCTAGGGAAGAGAAAAAGAGAGGGCCCGAATTGACTTCTCACGATAATGGAGAAGAAGATTGAGAGACGGCAGAAAAAGGGACAAGGAAGATTAATTGTCTTCCCCGGGAACTCGAGCGGAAAAACTTGGGAGACCCCCTGACGACGTGCAGACTGCAGACTGACACTGAACCTTCCCGAAGACCTGATGGCCCTATCCGTAGGTATTGTCCGTAGTCTCAGAGGCTAAGGTACCTTAGGGGACGGGATAATTTTTGGGGTAGGGATTGGTCTCTTCAAGACGACTGGACACTTGGCCAAAGTGACAGAGCTATCAATAAAATCATCTAGGCATTCACGCAGTCATTTTGGTTTCTTACCGGGCATTCGACTCATTCCATTGGATGGAGCTGTGCTAATAATTTCGGAGCAGTGTTCCAAGGGCGGCTTGGGGAGACTACGGAGTACAAGTGGACTGCTCAGAATTGGGATAGCAAGGGCAGCTCCAGCCCACCTCATCTCACCTCTTCCCACCTTCCGCTGCGATAAGATAAGGATCCCATGATGCTTCGTGGAGCCTCCGAATCTCCGACACAAAACCACTATAAGAGATACATTGAACGCGTAGGCAGAACAGGCCGTTCCACAGGAACACGTGCTCTCTTGTATGACAGAAAACTATTCAACATCTTCGAATCCTTTCCGAGCGAGTGGTCAATGCCATGATTCCTGGCCCAGGTATTCGTATCCGTATGTGCAGATGCTAGATACCTAGTTGAAATACAACTTTAAGAATATGCCAGCGGCGGGATACATCACAAACAGATATCCAATAACAAATAACACAGACATGGTACTCAACAAAGCTTACAAACAATCATGCAATGTCATGTCAACCTGTCAATCCAGGGCGCTGGAAAGCCATAACCCGCAACTGGCCGCGCCGACGTACGCCGACAAACCCACCCCTCCATCCGCGCACCGGGCCCAGCGCCGAAGAACGGAGGGCGTGCCGCACCACACATGCCACCAACGGCACCCCGCCCGAAGCCCGCCCATCCAATCGTGAAGCTCCAACTTTATATGTAGACCCTCAATTCGCCGCAGTCCGCCCTACCTGCACCTGTGTACTCCGTAGTGCTACGTCTCTGCTTTGCTCCAATTGCCCAATTGCTCATAACCCCGCGATAGATAGTCTCTCTCGTCCTTTTTCCTTTTCCAAATGTCCTCGCTCCTCAGATCCGTCACAAGACTCTCCTCCCGCGCCGTCGTCCGCTCAACACCACGCATCATTACAAGATTCCATATTCAGCCCTTTAGCGTCAACACAGCAAAGATGTCTGAGCAATCCATCGTCTTCACCAAGAACGCCCCGGCCGGTGAGTATTCTCTCAGTCTCATCGTATTCACCTCAAACTGGTGACTCCAAGTAACACTAGCTAACAAACCAACTCGACTAGCTCTGGGCCCCTACGTATGAAACCACCATTCTCTCTTACCACGGAGTCCTTTGAGGGAAAAGTCTAATCTAACCATCATCAACCACCAATAGTCCCAGGCCATCAAGACCCCCACCGCCATCTACTGCTCCGGCCAGATCCCCCTCACCCCCGAGGGCACCTTCGTCGAGGGCTCCATCGCCGACAAGACCAAGCAGTGCATCTCCAACCTCAAGGCCGTCCTCGTCGAGGCCGGCTCCTCCATCGAAAAGGTCGTCAAGGTCAACATCTTCCTCGCTGACATGGGCGAGTTTGCCGTAAGTTCCCTCCGTCACTCCCGCCCTTCCCCCATTTCCACCTGACCTTTAAACTTTTCTGTGCTTTTTCTCTCGATCTATCCATCTCAACCCCCCCTAACAAATCACGGACAGGAGATGAACGGCGAGTACGAGAAGTGGTTCACCCACAAGCCTGCCCGCAGCTGTGTCGCCGTCAAGACTCTGCCCAAGAACGTCGACGTTGAGATTGAGTGCATCGCCCTTCCTTGAATGGCAAGATGTGCCTTTCTGGGAGAGAGCTCGGTCTGTGAGGGAAGTGAGCAGTCTCTATAGATCACAATGAATACAAAAAACAAGTGAAACATCCATCTAGACGTATTTAGACTGAAGTGACCGTCCGAGGTACCCACCCAATAAAGTGTACAAGAGCACAAGACCTGCGGAATTGCCCATATAAATGCTTGAATATAAGTATGGTCCTGTGTGTAATTTCCATCTTGCAGTACCTATACGTGATCCGTGGACCGAAAATATGTACATGCTGGGTGAAGCTCCTACCGGAAACGCAGTTTTATAGCTACATAAACCACTATGACTTTCAGTTGCGATATAGGACCTCTCAGGGAAACTCATCACAACCAACTCAATAACTGCCAAGGGGAAAGAGTCTGCCATCGCTTATCCAACTAGATCCTCACCAGGTCACCCCTCACGAAAACCAAGGAGAGCCTCAAATGTAAGTAATATGCAGAAAGGTAGCTTGATGTTCTACACGCCCTTCCGTCTATCGGTACAAAATACACGCCCACCTAGGGACTCCCCCGTCCTCCACCAAGCCAAAGCTCTGGAAAGGTAAAAAAGGCCCCTCGTTCCCTCTAATTCGCTCTCCCAGTACAGTCGTAGATTTCGTCGTCTATTCCTCGTCGTCATCGGCAGCCTCGACGTACTTGTGGCGGATGTCCTTCCATTGACGCTACCAGTTTCAATCTCTTGTCAGCGAAAAGTCCAAGCCTACCAAATATTGACCCTGCACCCAAATTGTGCCCATTGAAGTACTTACGCCGCGGTTCAGGTAGTCCCAGTACTTATTCATCGCGCCGTTGAAGCCCCTAGAGCGCAAATGTCAGCCCACATGTAATTCCCTCTCGACCACCCCGATACCGCCGGACCCATCGGCCTCTTCTCTCCCCAAGGCCTCGCCCAAGGTACCGACAAGTCGGGTTATTGCAAGGGAGGGATCTCACATCTCGAAAGCAAAGCCCGTCGCAAAGACAAAGCCAAGCATGGAGAAGTTGTTCTTGAAGATAGCGCTGTACCACCACTCGTTAGCACATACGTCCCTTCGTCTACTCAATCAAAGCCCAGATCCAATTCGCGCAGCTTTCAAGCTGAGTATAATCGATATCGATCGTCGGCGAAAGCGGCAGGAAGCAGCGAGAGGGAAAGACTTGCGTGTAGAAGGGGCGAGCGGCGGCCTACAGAGAAACAAAAAAGTGAGCGATTAGCCAATTGCGGTGGCGCGACAGGTGCCCGCAGAACGTTGTACATACCATTGTGAATTATCGTCTGTCAAGTTCGCACGTCTCGTGTAGTGACAAGTGGTGCTTCGTTGCGGTCGGCGAGGCGATGAATCGTTCGGGGGGAAGAGTGGGTTGAATCGGATGGTGTTGGGAGTCTTGACGAAATTCGCGATGTTCCGGGAAGCACTTAGCTTTGCCGAAATACATGGGCTCTGATTGGCTCTGTGATCCACCTTCCCTTTGACCATCGAAGGCTGGATGACTAAGGATCATAAGCCACAGCTGTCACCACCAGCCACATTCGTCAAACGCCATAGGTTTCCTTCCACGCTGCCATTCACTTGCAAGTTGCGACTTTGCCGTACATCTACCTTAAGCACTCAGATGTGGCGTTCCGGTGCGACAAATTTGACGCTCATTTGGTTTGCCCCTTAAATGTTGTTGTGGGATTGTTAAGTTGATACGACACCGATTTGAAGTAGGGTGTTCAGACATGTTTGGCAGCTATGGAACGACAGGTCGCGGCAGCTCCATCAAAAGAGTTCTTGTTACTTATTACTACTATTACATGATTACGAGCCTGTTGTTGCTAAATCATTAATTCTCAACCCTCCTTGATAGGCGAGACGCTGTGATCATGGCCGCCAATCTTCGCCTTGGCATGTACCTTCACATTGTGCATCCGCTGGCGGAACGGCATGTGCTCCTGCGCTCTGCGACCTCTGAGTCCAGTGTGTGTCCGCAGAGGGGGTTCGAGACCACCAGTAAACTTGCGATGCTCCTCGAGACGCTTCTCCGAAATCGTATCAGGCGCCCACTTCTTGCGGATGAACCATGGCAGGCATGAAGCCACCCACGCGTCGGGGATGAGACGGATGAAGGCTCCCCAAGGAAGAGAGATGGCGCCGAGACCGATAGAGAGACCCCATTCCTTGCCATTTAAAGCATGGATCTGGAATGCCTCACCTCCCTTGAAAATGATGAGAACCTGACCACCAATCATGATCAGATTGATTCCGATGAAGAAGTAGTTCTTGGTGATGTTTTCGAAAATGTTGAACCTGTTATCCAGGCGGCGATTGCTAGTAGAGAGTCAGCTGATAGTTCATCAGTCTTTCACCATTCAATGACGTACTTAAGTTCGTTGAAAATCTGCAGCCAGACAAATGTGTTGAAAACGAGGGTATTCAGACTCTTGGTATCGTCTTCGGAAGTGCCATAGCCCAAAAGGCTGCGTCCAGCAAAGTTCAAGACAAAGGTGATCACGAGCTGCAAGATTGCTTGTCCCATAATCATCTTGGCCATCCTCAGCGTGATGAGTGAAGCAGACTTTCGGTCAGGCTTGCGGTCCAGGACACTGCGAGTCGGCGGGTCCGTGGCAAGCGCGAGCGCGGCAAATGTGTCCATGATCAAATTGACCCAGAGCAGTTGAACGGCGTTGAGAACCGACTCCTGTGTAGGACTGGCGACTGCAGAGACAAATGTCAAAACAACAGCGGTAACGTTCACGGTCAGTTGGAACTTTGACTTGTTAGCGGATTCCATCGAATTGCTTTACTCATGTAACTTACCTGCAAGAACTTCTTTACGGAGTCATTCACAGCTCTTCCCCACATCAGGGCCTTGACGATTGAAGCAAAGTTGTCATCCATCAGAATGATACCAGATGCTTCTTTCGCAACTTCAGTGCCAGCAATGCCCATGGAAAATCCAATATCTGACAGCTTCAGCGCGGGTGCGTCATTCGTGCCATCTCCAGTCACAGCAACCGTCTCACCAAGATCCTTGAGAGTTCGGACAAGAATTCTCTTGTCTTCTGGACTGGAACGCGCAAGAACTTGTAGTTTGGGAACAATGTCCTTGAGCTCTTCCTCAGTCTTCCTGCGGAAAGTCGGACCTTCCATGGCAATGCCGCCATCTTCGGGGTGATAGATGCCACATTCCTTGGCGATTGCTCTTGCCGTCAAGATGTTGTCTCCAGTGACCATGCGGACCACCACACCGGCGCGATTGCAGTCCTTGATAGCATCGATGACGGAAGGTCTCAAGGGATCTTTGATACCGTAAATCGCAATGAGAGTCATGTCTTGGTGAATCTTGTCAAAATCTGCACTCCTCGAGTCCTCCTGGGAGACGGCTTCCTTTGGTGGCCAGGAGTCGAAGTCTCGGAAGGAAGAGCCAATGGTGCGAAGGGTTTGGCCAGCGTACGAGTCAATTGTTTGCGCGAACATGTCCTTGTCCTCAGAAGTCAAGTCGACCACATTGAGTTCGGAACCACTTGGGTTATCCAGCACTTTGGTGCATTTTCCGAGGAGAATCTCAGAGGCTCCCTTGACGTAAGCCCTGTATTTGCCGTTCGAGAGCTTGACAACAGTAGCCATGTACTTGACTGCCGAATCGAAGGGGACAACTTGAACCACATTTGCGTTTGATCGCTCCTCTTCAACAGGTCCAGCTCCTAGTTGATCCCGGCTGAATGTGAGAAGGGCAACTTCAGTCTTGGACCCGATGAAAGTGTGCTCTCCTTCTTGGTCTCCCTCGAACGCAGTGGAGTTGACAGCATTGCCTTGGATGAGGAGTTGCTTTGTCTCGGAGCTGAGGTCTTTGGCGAAATCTCCGGCGGAGACATTGCGAACCGAGTTGACGTGGGTTTCGTCGGAAGGCGACGTGCTATTCTTGGGCTTCTCTTCCTTGGAGGACTCGAGAGGAGCATCAGTACCGCCAAAACTGATGCTCTTGCCCAGGGTCGTGGCAACAACGGACATCTTGTTCTGCGTGAGGGTTCCTGTTTTGTCCGAACAAATGGTTGTCGCGTTGCCCATGGTCTCGCAAGCCTTGAGAACTCGCACTAAGTTGTTGTCTTTCATCATACGCGACGTTGCGAACGAGAGCGCCAAAGTCACAGCTAGAGGCAGCCCCTCAGGAACAGCCACAACGACAACGGTAACCGAGACGATGAAGAGCTTCAGGAATTGCTGACCTTTCTGCTCAGGGGTACCGTTGTTGGTGGGAAGTCCAACGCAGAATTTGATGAAAAGGACGACGAACAACAGCAAAGCTGCGGCAAACCCAGCTTTCGCAATCCAATCTGCAAGAATGTTGAGCTTTCTCTGCAACGGCGTGTCTTCTTGCTCGGTTCTGAGAGACATGGTGATACGACCATAAGAGGAATTGACGCCCACTGCAGTGGCCAAGAAAGTACCAGTGCCTTCTTGAATCTTGCTGCCGGAGATGATGAAGGGGTCCATCTTCTCGATATCAGGATGATCGACATTGTCTTTTGCCATTCTGTCAAGGGCCTCGTAGACTTCATCGGCGCCGACCTTTTTGAGCAGATCAGACTCGCCTGTAGCCGATGATTCGTCGCACTTGACCCCATGACCTTCAATAAAGATGCCGTCAACTGGTACCACTGAAGAGGTGTGCGTTAGCCAGGGACCGACCTGATGTCTCATTGATAAAAACTTACTGTCGCCTGTTGAGAGATGAACGACGTCACCAACCACAATGTCGTAGACAGATATTTCCACTGACTTGCCAGAACGGATAACCTTGACAGTGCGATCGTCGTTCTTCTTGTTGAGAGTGTTGAACTTTTGCTGCATTCGCCAATCGTTGATCGAGCCAACCATGACAACGATAACAATGGCGACCATAATGGCAACACCCTCAACCCACTCGACTCGAGCTTCACCCGGTGCATGGCTTTGTCCAAAAGTCTCGTATAAGCCAAGCGCAAGAGAGACAATGGCGGCAATCGACAACAAAATCAACACCTTGTCGTTGTAGGCGATCCACACCATCTGCAGAAAGGACTTTTGCTTCTTGTCAGGTAGCTTGTTATCTCGGAACGCGTGCTTACGGTCCGAAAAGCCACCGGTGTACTCGCTTGGTGGAGGCGGGATGGGGATATCATTCTTCGCTTTTGGGTCAGGCTGGGGGACTGTGTTTCCAGCTGCTCCGTACTTGGGGACGCCTTTGAGGGCCACCTCTTCGAACGAAACGGCGTGATCCAATTTGTCTTCATCAACACCCAAGCCGGTCTTGCGGTTGGTTTGCAGACCCTTCTCCAGACCAGCAAGACCTCCGAGAGCATAAAAGGCATTGTGACTTTTTGGGTTCAAGAGCTTGCTCAAGTGACCGGGGGCAAAAGCGAATTTGTTGTTTTCTTTCGTGTTAAACATGTCTTCGGTGCCGCGATCAGGAGTCAGAGCATCTGCCGTATCCAGTGAGAACTTGCGGGATCCATGGTGGTTCTCATCCTTGGCTGTCTTGGTCTCGATATCAAGTGGTTGTTGCTGACTCTTTTCGTCCTGATCCGAGACATTGACGCCTTTCTCGGCATCTTTGTTGGTGGCTGCCATAATGGCAATGGAAACTAAGCGATGTGGCGAGAGGTCTTCGAATTGATGCAGTACCTAAAAGCTTGAGTTGATTTCTGCCGGGTATTATTCTAGAATTGTCTGTCGAAGCAAGATGTGGTTGGTCCAAGCAAAGTGTTGATGTTTGATCCCAATAATTACGAAACTAGTAATGGAAAGGCAGTCGAGGCGACGAACAGATTTCGCCAGCACCGGTGAATGTGAGTTATGGAAGGAGTGAATGCTGTCGTGCTTGCTTAGCGAGTCGAATGAAGTGCAAAAGTTCTGAAGTTCACCAGGAGCGCACCAAAGTCAACAGAAGGTGCGGCGATGCTTTTGGGAGGCCTCCTCTGAGACGTGAGGGAAGGAGCAACCACCACAGAAGTGCACAGCGATTTGGGGAGAGATGAAGAAGGAGCAAGAGAAACAGAAGAAAGAGGAGCGGGAGATGATGTTATTGTCTATCGTACTCCCTACGGACAGAGAGATGAATGCACGTTCAGTCCCTCCAGTCTGCCTTGCCCACTAGGTCAGTACAACATCCTTGGCAAGACCAACTTGTACCTGGTTATACTCAAGCAACCACAGCATCATCATCAATTTCACCTGCCGCAACATCTTTCACAAAAGCCCGACGCCTGCCTTTTACCGTGCATAAACCGCGGCACCCCGGAGATCAAGCAAGCTGTTCCAATCATGGGACGAACAATGACGATGGAAAGCTGCTGTTGACCACCAAAAGGCCCGGAGGAAGCTGACCATGGAACGGTCAATGCCAAGAACGAGCGTGCAGGGCTCTGACGATTGTCGCGAGCGCATTCGCTGGCTGCTCTTTCAAGTGGTTTCTGGTTTGATGAGAGCGAGACCAATATGTCGCCTAAGTCTTGGCAAACGCGGACTGAGTCCAGAAAGCTTGACTGGTCGAAAGAAGCTTGTGTTTTCTTGGCCAAGTCACCTGTACAGACGAAGATGGACCGTTGTTTTGGTACGGAGTGTTGTTGAGAGAATTCCCCTTAATATCGATTCTCCCTCTCATTTCGTCAGCGAGTGTCGCAAAGCGCAGTGCATTGCAGTTCAGAAAGTTACCTTGCCTCCCTCAACTGAATTTGGCGGTAAGCGTTTCTTGATTTTGAATGGTCTGAAGTTTGGCTCTCCTCAATGAGGAGGGAGGGCGCACCATGTGCCACTCCCTCTCAGCCATGATTGTATGTCTACATCATGCTGCCCGATGAGGGAAGCGCCATTCATCCACGCCTTTATGCCGGCGGGAGCGTTGAGAGGTGGCTTGATGGGAACCACACAGTCGGCAGGGCAAGCAATGCTGATACTTTGCGTCTAGATAGCGGTTGATAACAAATGCTAAAGGTCAGAAGCCACCGCCTCAGACTCAGACTCAGGGAGCGGGTGCAACCCGAATGGAGGATAATCTGGTTGAAACGGGTGATGAGGAAGCTGACTTACAATGGCCAGACGGGACGGCTTGGTGCGCTGTCGCCCACATTCCACCCTGTCAATGATTACATTTGCCAAGACCTGATTGTTTTGAGACAGCACAGAGCACAGCTGGACAGGCAAACCGAAGTGTAAAAAAACCTGGCAGCACAGGGGTCGTTTTTCGCTAACATGGGATGGCACAGAAAGCACCGTACTTCCCGTCTTCTCCCTCAGATCTTCCTCACCGAAAGATACGCCGGCTTTCTGCAGGTCTGACCAGTCCAGAAGATGCGACACACGTGGCGTCATCCTGACCAGATCAGTCAATTATCTACCTACGCCAGCCCTCTCGATGCGGGAGAATGCGAGGGGATCTGTGTATGGTCGCCCAACCGGTGGTTATCTCCCTCTCACCTCCTCTTCCTTGCTCGCCTGCAATGGCAGATCTCCGACGGGATTATCGGTATTCTTAGTGTATCCGTAGGGATGGATGATGGGAACGTATGTGAGGCGCTGTCCTTGCTGGTTACCTTCTCGTCTGGTGTTCCTGAATCCGTCAGAGTGGACCATGTGTTTTTAACCAATCAGCGTGTTGTTTCCCAAAAGAAGGTTCAGACCCCAGGATGGTCAGTGCGCGACGCAGGAGGGGTTGTTTCGACCTCACCTTTCACGCTCGCTTTCTCTCCCACCAGCCAATTCAAACCCGACGTGAGAGCTGTCGACCGTAGCTTCTCATCGAAACCTGGCTTTCAGCCGGCCCTGTATGCGATCTCTGCTCGATCCGCAGAGGTAGATCATCACGTTTCCCCGACGTCTGCAGCTCCCCCGGCCTTCCGCGAAACGGCCTAGCTGCACGCACATACCCCGCCATTCCCTTGTGCCGACCTTAAGCTGCCAGCTGCCGCATCGCATAAGTGCCAGGCCATCACCGAACGCTTTGGGCCGCCGGTGAGCACTCGCCCCCCAGCCTGCCTGAACGGCACAGCCTTGCGACGAACATACGAAGCTCTCGTTTGGAGCAGTTCCTCAAACACGACCAGACAGCTTGTAGCTTCTTGCTGCGGTCAGCTCTGCTGAGCTGTCAGAGTTTCTCGACATCATGCCCTCCGAACCTACCAAGCCCTCTAATGCGGGTATCATCACGGATGATGCCGGCGAACGCCAGATACCCGAGTCGAAGCGAGCAGACGGCAGCGTCCGCAAAGCCATCAAAGTGCGCCCGGGCTACCGCCCTCCTGAAGATGTCGAAGTCTACAAGAACCGCACTGCCGCTGGGTTCCGCGATCGCGCGACAAGAGGTGGTATTCCCGGAGCGACAGGCCTGAAGGAAGAGAAGCCCGACGCCTCCTCTGCCGCGAGTAATAAGAATGCGAAGCGCCGAGAAGCGCGAAAGAAAGCCAAAGCTTCCGGCGAGGAGGAAGGAGACGATACGAAGCAGCCCGGTGGCGACGACAATGCCGCGAAGGCCGAAGAGGTTGACCCCGAAGTCGAGAGAGAAAAGAAGGCTCGGAATCTTAAGAAGAAGCTGAAGCAGGCAAAGGACCTCAAGGATAAAAAGGAAGGCGGAGGGACGCTTCTGCCAGAGCAGATCGCCAAGGTCATCAAGATTAACGAACTTATTCGCGAACTCGATGCTTTGGGTTTCGATGCCGAAGGAGAGCCCAAAACTGCCAATGGGGCCGACGGGGAGTCCAACGCGAAGGAATAATCAGCTTATCAGTGCTTCTGACGTCTTTTTACTGCGATACCAGCTCTGCCATGCGATCAATCAGTGCACAAGGCAGGTCGCCATCCTCTCTGCCCTATGCACACCGCTCACGTCGAATGGCTGCCTCACTACAATGTGCACTTACCCTAGGAGAATTCTCGAATAGAGCTTTCGAAACGGCCGGCAGCCACAGAGCGGTTATAGGATCAGTCGGTCTTCAACAAGTTCGATACAAGAGATTGCCTGGTTTGGGGGTTTGCATGATGTACGGTCTCAAGACAATCGACCACCCCCGATCCTCTTGTGACGATGGTGGATTCGATCTCACATTTCTCTCTATGGGCTTTCTAAAAGTCAAAGAATGTGCAGTTTGGGAGATGGAAGCAGGGCATGACTTTGTCTGGTCATTGGCATAAAGGTGCTTTCCAACATGCAATGCGAGACGATGGCGGATCAGCAGATGGACAAAGCTGATTTGAGAGTCGTGGAACTGAGGTAGTTGCCTATATAAACCTCCGCTGCTTCCAAGAAAGGAAAACTCTCTACTGCACCACGCACAAATCAAGTTTCTATGGCACCTGAACGTGATAATGTTCTAGAAAGTGGCAACTCCAATAAGCCAACCCACATGCCTGACCACCATCTGCATGATCCAATGCTGATGCAGGTAAAGGGAACCCAACAGCATTGATCTTGCGGGGCAAAACGTCTCAGCCATCTCGCATAGAGGCTCCAGGTTGCATTGCCTATCTGCATTGACGGGGCCGGATCTCCTGCCCAAGTGTTTCGGATCAGAGACTCGTACGGAGTAGACCAAGCTTCTCTAGCTTCTTCTTCTTCTACTTCCCCGGGGCCGATCCTGATCACCCCGGTCATCTTTCCCGGAGGCCGATCGGAGCCCAGCCCATGGCTTCCAGGTGGAGAGGGATCTGTTCCGGATCGTACCCGGCTCGCGCCGTGGGGTTCGGCCGGGGGTTCTTTTTTGTAATTTGTTCTGGGAGAGGTGGAGTTTGCAGGCGCCCGGTTCAACCAGGAGAGATGCCATGTAAGCCTTCAACACTGACAAGCACCCCAGTGCATCTACTTCAATAGAAATATTCTCGAAACGAGAAGAAATAGTGCCTTACTGAGCTAGACTATTTTCAACAATCTCTTGAACCTACCTTGGGGTGATGAGATGTTGTGCATGATCCGGACTCGACTAAGAGTGAGGCTGGGCGTGACTAGTAATCAAGATGCTGGTAACTTTCTTTTGTTCTCGATGCACCCGCAGAATCTGCGAAATTTTCATTGGAGATGTTGATTGATGCGAGAAAAGAAAGCCCCGATATGGATGACAAGCGGGCAGGTGGATCCGGGCCAGTCTCTGCAGACACCCAGAAGGTGCTACTGTTTCCTATGTATGATCAACTCAAGATTCGCCATTCGAAAAAATCTCCAGACGAGGCAAATTGCTACCTTAGTAATCATGGTCTTCTATCACTAGCCCAGGAGAAATGAAAACATTCCTTGCGTCGATACTATCATACGTGGGAACGGAGGCGACAGATTTTGGTCTCAGAGTCTCCCATGAGGCTTGCCACCGAAGTTACCGACAGCTTCAAGCAAGGTATTCGAAAGGGAGTTGTAAATTATCCTCGTTCGCGAACTTCAGCTGTCGCCGTGAAGACTTCATTCGACAGTAGGAGAGTACTGGCAAGGACAGTTTCTGTAATCGGATATATGAAATAGTTGTATATCATGCTTGGGACGAATTCATCTTTTGGCCAACGGCAGAATATCGATGCTGTTGACAGTGGGTAGTACAAACACAGACCATCCTCCGGATGAGCCGGAAATAAAAAACACCAATAGCTAGAAACTTGAATCAAAAGTCCAATTAGGCAACTGAGAAAGCCACCGATGAAGTCGCTCTCCGATGTATCGATTATCACAATCCGACGCTGAAGTAATGCCGATAACTCTGTCTTCTGGCAGTGGTGGATAGGAAGCATTCTATATAAAGGCACAGGGCAGGGGTGGCGGGGCGAGGCAGCCGGGCGCGGCCAGGGAGACAGCTGTCGGCATCGCACCGGGAGCACCCTGACTGCCTGATTGGGGGGACCCGGGGGCCGAGCGACACTCTTTGATGCGCTGGTGTGGCGTCAAAGCTAGGGTGGAGCTGAAGCTTAGCCACCCGACTCGCGTGCTGCGAAACATACCTCCTACGCTGACGTTTCCCTCCGGACATGTGTTTGACTTCGACGACTTTCCAACCGACACGTTAATCACCCAAGTCAATTACCGCTGGGCTGGCCCGTACGATCCCTCCTGCTGTCTTCCCGCGTCCGCCTCGGGACGAATCTTATTGCTTTTGGGCGACCCTTACTCCCTCTGACAACCTGTTCTTTTTGATGATCACCAATATCCAGACGAAGCTCCGAACATGAGGCTTAGGGGCAAGGCTGCCGCCCCGTGGCGCATCCTGCTGTCTGTCTTAACCTTGACAGCAGCTGTCCAAGCAAAGGACGAGCCGACAATCAAGGTCACCACAATCAAGCATCCTCCCATCAACCTGAATTACTTTGAAGACTCCGACTCTATCCTCTACCACGATGTCTCCGAACGAAACATTTATCGGTCCGACGATGCGGGCGTGTCGTGGAACAAGGTCTCAGACGTCCCTGGCGAAAAGGCCTACATGCTCACGATGCACGAATTCGACAAGAGCCGCGCCTATGTAATTACCGAAGGCAAAGAACACTGGAAGACCTCCGACAAGGGCAAATCATGGCAAAAGTGGGAGAGTGTTGCCGGAACCAGCGCCTTCCGCGAGGACATTCTCCATTTCCATGCCGGCGACCCGGATCGCATCATCTTCAACGGCATGGACTGCGCCGGCATCTTTTGCGAAGAAGTCTCCATGTACACGACGGATGGCTTCAAGTCCAAGGCGAAGCCCCTCAGGTTCAACACTGCTGGATGCTGGTGGGCCAAGTCTTCGGATCTCTTCACAACTGGCAAGGACGACCTCGATAAGCAGCGGATTCTCTGCATTGTCCGTGACAGCTTCTCGCCTTTCAAGGAGGACCAGCGGCTCTTTGCGTCGGACAATTACTACGAAAAGATTGATAACAAGATTCAAGAATTCGAGCCGAACATGGATACAACCAGAGGTGTGCAGGGTGTCGTCAACTTGGCCGTGGTCAAGAAATACTTGATGGTTGCCACTTCATCCCTGAACACGGATGAAATGGCCCTCTTCGTCACAGACGACACCATCAAGTGGCATCGCGCCATGTTCCCCACCGATCATGGGCACAAGATCAACCAAGAGGCTTATACCGTCTTGGAAAGCACCAACTACAGTATCCAGATTGACGTCATGAACACAAGACCTTCGAACCCAATGGGTGTCATGTTCACAAGTAACTCCAACGGCACTTTCTTCATCGAGAACCTTGAGCACACAAACCGCAATTCCCGTGGTCACGTCGACTTTGAGAAGATCACAGGTGTGCAGGGCATCTTCATTGTCAACACTGTGAAGAACTATGAAGAGGTTGAGAAGGACCCCAGAAAGGAGAAGCAAATTGTCACCAAGATCACATTCGATGATGGTCGAAACTTCCACGGCCTGAAGGCGGGTGACGATGAGCTGCAGCTGCATTCTGTCACTGATCTCGACAACGTTGGTAGAGTGTTTTCCAGCCCCGCCCCTGGTCTTGTTCTCGGAATTGGAAACAAGGGCAAGGCTTTGACCAAGTTCGGCGAAGGAGACGTTTACGTGTCCGACGATGCGGGTGTAACTTGGAAGAAGGCTCTCGATGGCCCTCACAAGTACGAGTTTGGTGACCAGGGCTCCATCCTGGTAGCCGTCAAGGACTCCAACAAGGAAGATGTGGGAGAAATTCAATACTCCTTGGACCACGGCGAGAATTGGAAGAAAGCCTCGCTCCCGGATGACCTGAAGATCAAGCCCGAGCTGATCACAACAACACAAGACTCGACCAGTCTCAAGTTCCTTCTCGTTGGCCGGACCGGTGGCGATAATGCCAAGTACCATATCATCGCGATTGACTTTGAGGGCCTGCACGAGCGAACGTGTAAGGACGACGACATGGAGGACTGGCACGCCCGCCCCGATGCCGATGGCAAGCCTACCTGCCTGATGGGCCACAAGCAGACGTACCGCCGCCGCAAGAAGACGGCTGACTGTTTCATGAAGCAGGAGTTCAAGGACCCTGTCCCCGTCACCGAAGACTGCGAGTGCACGGATGCGGACTTTGAGTGCGACTACAACTTCGTCAAGGATGGCGACAACTGTAAGAAGGTTGGCCCCATCGTCGCGCCTGACAATGCCTGCAAGAACGCCAAGCCGGACGACACGTTTAAGGGCTCATCAGGCTGGCGCAAGATCCCAGGAAACACTTGCAAGCGTAAGAGCGGCGCGCAAAAGGATGATGAAGTTGAGCGAAAGTGCTCCGACATTGGCGGCACTCCCAGTGCGCCTGCTGATGGCAAGATCAAAGCGGTTCAGCACGTCTTCAAGACAGACCTGAAGGATTTTGAAAAGATTTACTTGGAGAGGGGCGACTCGAGCACTGAGGCTGACGAGACCATTCTCGTCCGACCGGTCGAGTACGCCGGCAACAGCATGCGAGCCGACAAGCAGATTTGGCGAACAAAGGACCACGGCAAGACATGGGACAAGATTCTTGAAGACGAGGAAGTGCGCGGCATCTACCCCCACTACTACTTCAAGGACGCCGTGTTCTTCACTACCGACTCCAAGAAGGTCCTGTACACGATCGATCGCGCTGAGCATTTCCACTCCTTTGAGGCACCCACGAAGCCCGGAACGAGCAACCCTCTCTCCTTCCACCCCGACAAGAAGGACTGGCTCATCTGGATAGGCGAGAAGTGCGAGAAGATTGATGGCAAGGACCAGTGCTTCAAGGAGGCGTCGATTTCCAGGGATCGCGGTGATAACTGGAAGACGGCCATGCGCTACGTTCAGAAGTGCGAGTTCACTGGTCACTCGGCCTACAAGTTCCGCGATATGCGCCAAGTTGTTTGCCTTGCCCACAAGCGCGAGGACAATGAGAAGGATAACCCAAAGGTCATCGTCTCCAGCAAGGACTTCTTCGATGAGGATAAGCAATTCCATCAGTCAGATGTGAAGGACTTTGCCACCATGGCCGAGTTCATCGTCGTTGCCGCAGAAGACAAAGAAAAGAACGGCCTTCGTGCTCTTGCCAGCTTGGACGGTGTCAGCTATGCTGAAGCACACTTCCCCGTCAACTTCAAGCCGGGCCACCAGAATGCCTACACTGTATTAGACAGCTCCACGCATGCTGTGAACTTGTTCGTGGCCACCGAGACTACGGAAGGGCGCCGGCAGGGAAGCATCATCAAGAGCAACTCAAACGGAACCTCGTACGTCATGAGCGCACAAGCTGTCAACTGCAATGATGAATACTATGTGGATTTTGAGAAGATCACCGGCCTTGAGGGTGTCGCACTTATCAACACCGTCGCCAACAAGGACAGGAAGAACGAGCCGAAGAAGGTCCAAACCCAAATCTCTCACAACGACGGCTCGCAGTGGTCTTTCCTTCCTCCGCCAAAAGCTGACATTGATGGCAAATCTTACTCATGCAGTAGCAGTGAGGGAGATGAGAAGTGTGCGCTGCACCTTCATCATTATACCGAGCGAGCGGATAAGAAAAAGACCTTCTCTGCTGCCACCGCGGTTGGATTCATGTTTGGCTACGGCAACGTGGGCCCTAATCTGGGCTCTGTCAAGGACGCCGATACCTTCATGACGACTGATGCTGGCATTACCTGGAAGAACGTCAAGAAGGGTGCTTGGACCTGGCAGTACGGTGACCAAGGATCCATTGTTGTCCTTGTTCAGCGGGCCAGCCGCGAGAACCCGGTCAAGACGAAGACTATTCAGTACACTACGGATGAGGGCAAGACCTGGAAACCGTTCGATTTCACCGACAAAGAAGTGACTGTCTTGGATATCTCAACTCTCCGCTCTGGAGCCTCGCGAAACTTCCTCATCTGGTGCAAGGACGATGGTGGCGAGATGTTCTCCGTCAACGTTGACTTTACTGGCCTGAGCGACCGCCCCTGCAAGAACGACGAGAATGGTGACTCTGACTACTACCTGTGGTCGCCCAAGCACCCCTCGCAGCCCGATGACTGCCTCTTCGGACACGTTTCAAAGTACCTGCGCAAGAAGGACGAAGCGAACTGCTACAATGACCTCAAGGTCCAACACCTCTACCAACTCCAGAACTGCACTTGCACCAGGGCCGACTATGAATGGTAAGCGCATTCCCGCACCTTAGTATTCGCACGCACTATGGCTAACAACTGATTCACAGTGACTACAACTTTGAGTTGGATGGCCACAAACAGTGCAGTCTTGTTGAGGGCAAGTCTCCCATGTCGGCTGAGCAGTGGTGCAAGGAAAACCCCGATGCTGTCGAATACTACGAGCCCACCGGCTATCGTAGAATTCCGCTCACCACCTGTGATGGAGGTCAAGAATTCGATAAGCAGGCCAACGTCCACGCCTGCGCCGGCAAGGAAGAGGAGTTTGAGAGGCGGCGCAGAACGTCTGGCATTGCAATCTTCTTTGCGGTCGTCATCCCCATCGGACTCGCAGGCGCCATTGGCTGGTGGGTATACCAGAACTGGAACGACAAGTTTGGTCAGATCCGGCTGGGCGAGTCGCCGAACCTGGATAACGACGCGCCGTGGATCAAGTATCCGGTAATTGCCCTATCGGCGGTGGTTGCCGTCGCGGCGGCCCTGCCGCTCGTCGCCTCGGCGCTGTGGAGGCGTGCCACCTCTGCTTACGAGAGTGTGAGCGGCGGAAGCAGGGGCAGCTGGCTCAACGGGCGGGGCAACCGCAGGTTCACGACGAGGGACAGTTTTGCGCGGGGCAGAGGAGATTACGATATTGTCGATGACGACGAGGGCGAGCTCCTTGGTGACGATAGTGACGAGGACGTATGAACGGGTTTCTTATGACTAGGGGAAGGGAGAGCAACGGGGTGCTCGCGAAAGCCTCCTTCACTAGAGAAGGCAAACGCGGCCTCCCAAGCATATCTGTGACACTACTGTTTACTGTTGGATTCTGGAGTGGATGGGGCTATCAGGCAGGGCGGGGAATCAGGCAAAGGCTGAAAGAGAACATTGGTAGACCGAAATCTTTCCTTAGAATGTGTATTTTCTAGGCATGGCGTTGATTTTCAAGCCGGTTCCGGTTCTCACTTTGACGATCGACGTGCGTTTTCCTGGAGTTATGCGCATCGTGCTTCAAGCAATGTTTACATACGTAGTACTCCTGTTATATGCACTAGCTATGGAGTATGAGAGCGGACGTTGTTCTGAATCTACTTTGACCTCGACAGCGGGCAGAACAGCGGCGCGGAAGTGCCGAAATGATCGGCGACCGACTCGTGCGTGCTCCAAGATGGGCTACCGAAGCTGTCAGATTGTTTTGTCTACGATACCTAGGCGAAGAGCGCCCAAGACCCCAAAGTGCCTTGATGAGCCTGGGAGCCCGGAAGTCGGAAAGAGCGGATATTTCCGGCTGCCCCGGGCCGGGGCTCGAGCCCGTCAACGGTCAGGGACAGGAACCGAAAGCTTCCCCCCTTTTTCCTGGTGCCTGGTGCCAGAATCTCTCTATCCGCAGAGGCCAGGGACCTTGCGTGGTGGGGATGGTGACCCGAGTCGTGATCGAGTCGTGGGCTGGAGATGAAGTTGTGTCTTTTGGCGGTCTGGGTCTGGGTTGCTTAGGGTTCTATGTCATCCATCTCGACAGCGAGATGTTCAACGGGGTAATTATCCTTACGTACCCGTTGAAGTCTAGAGCGATTGAAGCTTACGGGGTACATAGAGCACAGAGTCGAAAGAAAAGGGGGATGGTGATCTCGAATGGGCTGGACTAGGTAATTTGCATACGGAAAGAAAGAGGTCAAGCTTTTGGGATCTTTGACATTGATGATTGATCTACTAGGCCACAAATTTGACAGGTAGAACTCCATGTTCATCGATTCATCTTGCTACAGTTCTCGCGGCCATGTAGGAAGATGTGGCACGGTCAACGAGCAAGAGTGGAAGGAGATGAGCAAATCATTTACTCAAAAGAGGTTCCAGCCCAGGTCAAGTCTGCAAACTTCATCTCTTGACTCCTTCTCCCGGTACCATTTCGACTTGGCGCTGAGAGTCGATGGCTCTGATGGGAAATTCGGAAGATTTTGGTGAGATTAGACAGCCTTCATTGTGCCAGCTTGGGGAAATTGATCTGCATAATGTTTCCTCGGGTTGGTTGAAAGGGTTGTCAAGGTTCACCAGACACGTTGATCGCTGGCAACTTGCACGTTGCACGCATTGTGCAGAGACCGGGATGTTGCGTTGTCGACCATTGACCAACTTGCCAGCACTTTGCTTCTTTGGCGAGTTTTAGGCCTCCCGGGGTTGAATACGAGAGGGTGGTGGGGATCGCGAGTCCCCGCCCGAAAAGAGTCTGGTTCAGCTCGGCATTCTCTCTGGGGGGGATGAGGCGCGGAGATGGGTGGGCGAGAGAGATTTCAGCGCAGAAGGGGGCCAAGGCTTGAGGGTTGAGCAGAAGCTGGCCAAGCTGGCTGCCAGGCTGGGCCGTTGAGCTGGAAAGCAAAAGCGAAAAAAAGGGGTTGCGGGAAATGGGATCCACAACTGACGACGAGGTGCTTTTTTGTGCAGTGATTTGCCCTTCACAATTAAGCGTGATTAAACATTTTAGACTTGTGCAGGAGTGCTACCTTACCTGACCACGTGCTGACGTAGGTACAATACTGTCGTTACTTGAGGCTTGCCCACGGTCTGTCAGATTGTTCCTGTTCCTTGGCGGTTGCGGCGAAAGGGTCTTCTTTATTTTCAGATTTTGGCAGTTTCCATTTATATCGGAAGGAACAGAAGGAG
The DNA here is from genome assembly GCF_011075155.1 of Colletotrichum scovillei. Taxonomy (NCBI): domain Eukaryota; kingdom Fungi; phylum Ascomycota; class Sordariomycetes; order Glomerellales; family Glomerellaceae; genus Colletotrichum; species Colletotrichum scovillei. The sequence continues at coordinate 3,331,542 of NW_023336262.1, forward strand.
ACTGCGCACGTGCCCGAGGACTGTCCAAGTCATCGAGGCGCTCGCTCGCGTGCGGTGGAGAGTGTTTGTGCGATGGCTGAGCTTGATGATGGCGTTCCTGGGCTTGGGAAGATTGTAAATTTGTTCCAACGGGCATCGACGATTCGACATAGATATACGCAATGTGTAAAACGCAATGCGCACTCTGTAGCCTCGTTGAAGATCCCGCATCCCGGGATGCTCTCTCAAGTCTGTGTTGCCGTACGGATGCATGTGGAGAGAACCGTTCGATGATAACAAGCCCCCCGGCCGTTGGAGATCCACCCTGCGTAGCAGGAAACTTGGAACAACCAAAAACAGACTGCGGCAGACAGGAAGCAGTTGTTCGTAGACTAGTTGCGAGGTGAACGGTGTGTTTCGACTACCTTTCTCTGATGAGGCGTTTTTTAGTGCTTCAGATAGTCTAGTTGACTTCAGAGTCTAGTTCGAGTCGCGCGCACCAATCTACAGTACCTGGGTGGTCGGTGATCCAGGTCGCCTAAAAAGTAGACCGTCGGGTTATTTTCTGCCTCCGGATGGGCCTTGCATCTGGCAGATGCAGGTACGAATCATCGGGCCAAACTATGCCTGATTGGAGAAGTATGCACACCTCAAGGCTCACTTGCATACCACCTCGAGCATCTCGTGACCGCTATCTCTCTCGGTGACGCGCCGTCGATTTTCTCTAGCAGAGTGTAAGATTGCTTCTCAGAGAAGCCGTGAATCCAAGAAACGAAGGGCGCAGATGATCCATCGACAGACATCAAATTTGCCGCCGAAGCGCGCCGGGCGATCAGCCACGAACACGAGGTTCAGAATCCATGGGATGGCGGGGTGCATTAACATCCGCAAGAAGTCGGGATTGGCTGATAGCCTGGTGTATCCATACGTTGTACTCTGTAGTGGGTGGCTCATCGGAATTGTCGCGCTTGGAGATTGAAGAAGACAATGGATTGACCAAGTCAGACGAAACGGCGTTCTCGGCCACTCGAAGAGTCGATTCTCATCTTATTTTTCTTTCCTAATTCGTACGGATCATCATCATCGCAATCAGCGTAGGGCGGAAGAGTTGTACGGAAGTTAGGAGGCCCGGGCGACGGTTTGTGTTTTCTTCGACAGTCTATGCAGGAGAAGAGGGAACCCTTGTCGGAAGGGCCCCCTTCTTCACGATACGAAAATAAACTGTCATCAAGATTATTAGCCCGATACCAATGAGAGGGCGAGAGAGTTGAAAGAGCATTGACCTTGCTGCGAGATGGACAGCGTCAGGTCTGAGGTCACCGGTGCAAGGAAACAACGGGCGGCGCGACGGTGAGGTGTACAAACTAGTGTAAGTACCGTGTGACTGACGGTGAGGTGTGTTCCTGGATTACTGGATGGACCGGGGGCTAGCGTAAACAGTAAACAAGCTTGGCATGGGCGCAAAAAAAGAAGGTTCCCTGGCTGGAAAAGGAGGAGCCCGGAGGGTCAAGACTCGAGAGGGGGAGGTTCATCTCATTTTCTGGGTCTGGTGCTTGGGAAGTGTCTAATGTCGCTTAGCTAATTTCCCGGGCGCACCACTCGCTCCTCCCCCCTTCTCAAGTTGCTCCTCCAGCTGGGAGGCAACTGCAGCTTACAAGGTCCAACTCGCTCCTTCCCCCCCGCCGCACCCGCCGATCCCTCCCCAATCAGCCATCTCAGTGGACTGCGCACCTCGGGTACCTTGCAGCTCCGCCTCTGTTAGCTTCTAGAATGCAGTACGTACACAGTACCTTACCTTACGGTCTGCATCAGTCCTTCTTCCTGCACATCCAAAACCCGTTTTATACTATTGTGTGAGGTGTACGAAGTACTCCGTACAGAGTAGGTGGGAAGGAGAGAAAGAGAGACATTATGGTGCGGTACTCACCTCGTGCTCACCGTCGAACCGTTCCTTCTTCGTTGCTTCTTCTGGCCCTCCGCCACTGGTTGATGCAAGACTCAAGAGAGCCCAGCCCAGGCTGGATTCTTTCGCGAACCACACACTCTCAGTCACACTCTCAGTCTCTCTGGCACTTCCAGGCTCCGTCGACGGTGGATTCGGTTGGACCGTTGGCCAAGTCCCCTTGATCACGCTTCTACTCGCTCATTTGCTGTCATGTCCGCCTCTGGACTGGATCTGCTTGGCCTTCCCGCCTTGCGGTCTTCCAAGAGCCCAAAACGACAACCCCCCCCAACTATGCTTAACCGGGAGGGCCATTTCGCCTCCCTTTTCCTTGCGCTGTCAGTCTGACAGTCATTCATGACGAACCATGGCCAAGGTGCTTCTGGTCATCTCATTGACTCGACTACAAGCCCAGTCAAGATTGCCAACCCGTATCCTTTCTTCAAGCCCCTGACCGAAGCCCTCTCTCCGGATGGCAACTTCTCCGTTGTGATCCTCAACCGACAGAGTCCCTTTGCTTTTCTCGAATCCCATAGTCCCGATAATCCCCAGACACTCCACCAGAAGTCTGGGACTCTCTGAAGCTGAGATTCGTTTCTGGCTTCTACCCAGTGGTACCTCTCCACCTCCTTGTCCCTCAGTCTTTCTGTTGTGACTTGCTGCCGAGGACAGGGGCTTGTTTGCCGTCGAGTTGCTGCTTGTATCCGTAAGGAACACAAGAAACCCCTCAGTTTGAGTTGAAGTAGTGTTGCTCTTACACGTTGCCCAATGCTTCTTTATCCCGCAGCCATCAACAGTTCGTGGTCACCAACCAACGGCTCCCCGACTTTCATGGTAAACATAGTGTCACCAGCATCATGGAATACACAAGACGAATACACACACAGTCCCCTCCAATCCCCCCTCCTCCTATGCCAAACTACCAATCTAATGGCCCGATGCCATCCAACGTAAGGTCATTGGACGCTAGTCTGCCCGCACTTTGGCCCATTCATCCATCTGGAAGTGGGCACACACACACACACACACACCGTTCGCGCACACACCCCGGCCCAGGGCCCCCGGGGACATGCTAGACTTCTCATGGTCGTACCCATGAAAGTACGGATACTAGCCTTCTACCTAATCTAACCACCATCACAATAATAACATCCCGGTCCCGCCAGTTTTTTTTCCTCCTCTTTCTCTTTCCCTTTTCCTTTCCTTACGAAAACACCGTCAAATGAGTTGATGCCGTCAACGTAGTTTCGTCGTCCCTTTCGTCTCTACACGCGCAAACCTTCACTACCGCTTCACTCTTTTAGCGGGCACTCGCTTCCCAAAGTCGAATAATACTCAATTCCTCTACTCAAGAAAAAAAAAGGCAACTTAATTCACCATGAAGGGCTCCATCCTCGCAGTCGCTGCCGCGACCGTCACCGGTGTCACCGCCGCCGCTCACCGTCACGCCCACGCCGACCTCTTCAAGAGAGGTGCTGACCAGGCCTCTGTCTGTGTTCCCGGCTGCACCACCATCTACACCACCATCTATGGCGAGCCTACGCGTATGTATCTCTCAATTTCACTCACATTCACTATCCGAGACCATGCTCGCTCTATAGCCCTATAGAGTCTTGGAATGCGGAGTCGGATAAAGCTGGTTTCGATCTTTTGTGCTGACTTGATGATCGACAGTGGTTCCTAACCCTCCCAGCAAGCCCAGCAGCAAGTCTGTCGCCAGCGCCCTTCCCTCGGCGCCTGCGACCACCAAGGCCGCGGAGAAGCCCACGTCCACCGCGAAGCCCGTGGTGCCCGTCCCGACTCCGGTCCCTGAGCTCTGCCCTACCCCGGGTACCTACACCTTCCCGGCCACGACCATCACCGTGAACCAGACCACCACCGTCTGCGCTCCCGAGACCACCAAGGTCCCTGCCGGTGTCCACACTATCGGTGGTGTTACCACCGTTGTTGTCGAGGCTACCACCGTCGTCTGCCCGTACGCCACCGAGAAGACCAAGAGTGGTGTTGTCACCAGCGTCATCGAGACCACCACCTACGTCTGCCCTACCCCTGGCACTTACACCATCGCTCCCACCACCACGACCGTGACCGCCCCGACCACCTGCGTCTACCCCGTCGTCACCGAGATCGTCCCCGGTACCTACGTTCGCCCTCCCGTCGTGACCACCATCACCGAGACCAGCGTCGTCGTTGTCTGCCCCTTCACCAGCCAGAACCCCGTGCCCACCAGCAGCTCCGTCCCCGTTGTCGTCCCTGCTCCCGCGCCCACCACTGAGGCCCCCAAGCCTGCGCCTACCACCGAGGCTGCCAAGCCCACCACTCAGGCTCCCGCTCCCGTTCCCACGACCTCCGCTGTCGCTACCCCCGAGCCTGTTCCCACCACGGCCAAGACATCCTCTGCTGCCGCTCCTTCCTCCTCTGCCCCCGCCACCGGCGGTGGCCTCGGAGGCAACAACGGCGACCACTGGGCCATCACCTACACTCCCTTCTCTGAGGATGCCTCTGGATCCTGCAAGACCGCCGACCAGGTCGATGCCGACATCTCCACCATCAAGAACTCCGGCTTCCGCACCGTCCGTGTCTACTCCACCGACTGCAGCACCCTCGAGAACGTCGGCGCCGCCTGCAAGAAGTACGGCCTCCAGATGATCATTGGTATCTTCGTCAAGGAGTCTTGCGACCCCAACTCCGCCGACATCAAGAACCAGGTTGACGCCATTACCGCCTGGAAGCAGTGGGGCATGGTCGAGCTCGTCGTCATTGGTAACGAGTGCATCTTCCAGGGCCGCTGCTCCGCCAGCTCCTTGAAGCAGCTCATCGTCTCCACCAAGGCCGCCATCACCGCTGCTGGCTACTCTGGTCCCTACACCACTGCCGAGACCGTCGGCGTCTGGCAGCAGTCCGATGTCATCTCCGAGATCTGCGATGTTATCGACGTCGTCGGAGGTCAGATCCACCCCTACTTCAACGCCGAGACCGCCGCCACCGACGCCGGTACCTTCGTCAAGGGCCAGATCGAGCTCCTCGAGAGCTCCCAGATCTGCGGCACCAAGCCTGCCTACAACCTCGAGTGCGGATGGCCCTCCGGCGGTAACTGCAACGGCAAGGCCTGCCCCGGTACCTCTGAGCAGGCCACCGCCATTGCCTCCATCAAGGAGCTCGCCGGTGGAAAGACCGTCTTCTTCTCTTTCCACAACGACGAGTGGAAGGACCCCGGCACCTGCGGTTGCGAGCGCACCTGGGGCTGCGGTGACCTCTTCTCCGCTTAAAGAGAATTAGCATCACGAGACCAGGAACAAGAAAGGGATATCGGAGAACAACAAATGGATAGCCTTCCCCCCCAATTATTTTCTAATTCAACGTTCGGCATTTGAACATACAAAAGAGACCAACCCCCTCTTCCTTCCGACGTTGCTTTGAGGTGTACCCATGAATCCAGATAAAAAAAGACAAAGAAAACCCCCCTTCCTTTCCAACGAAGACGATTTGCAACGTTTCCCTTTCAAGTGTACAATGACAATTGGATACCCCAAACAGTAGTGGACTTGGAGTGATCCTTCCTCCTTGCGGTATCGAAATCTACATCCATATAAATGTATTGCCTTTAGCTTAATTATCTCTGTATATATATGTGTATATGTAAGCTCTATTTCGATTCACGTACGGGAGGACAGGCCAAGTCCTCCGACACGTGTTTGTATAAATCCAATACCTTGATATATCTCGAAAGCGCCATCATTAATGTAGTGCCCAAGGCTGGACTTGCACTCGCCCAAACACCAATTCACGCCCAAGCCTCGTTCGTAACTCCGTGGTCTCCCGCAACTGATTTAGAGTCTACGACACAAAGCCCACAATTGCACCTCTCCATCTCCCTGCCTTGCTTTGAGGGGATCATCAACCATCGGTAACAAATGTTCAAAGAGCAAAAGGCAAAAAGGGAGACAGGCAAAAGAGCAAAGATACCATCCGTAACATGACGTTGCGGTTGAACCCCTGGCTCCCGATCTTGATCTCATCTTCTCTCCTCCGAACTGTTGGTCCGTGAAAGGGCAACTCGAGCTGGGACGTTTCGCATACCTCACGTGCCTACGTTATGTCTAACAAGGAGAAATGAGATGAGGGGGAGAAAGGAAGACAAAAAAACACACAAACATAAAGAGCCATAATGCACATACGAATAAAAGCAAGGTCATGAAAAGTGGTATTTCGTCAACGTCTTTATCGGGATATATTCCGGCCCTCCCCGTCGCCTCCCCGAATGGATTAATCCCAATCCCCCCACCCCACCCCCTCCTTTGGCCTTTTCATGGAATCCATCTTCTAGTAAACAGACCGAGCAATGAAATACCAACTCCCCAAAGAATGAAGCCAAAATGCTGAAAAATCCGAGGTTCCGAGGTTTTCATCCATCATGTTATAAAAAAAAAGTAATGTGTATCCGCATGTCCCGCCCTGCCAAAAAAGGATGCGACCAGAAAACCAATGGCGGTTTCTACGCAACCGAGTGAAATACTGACACCGCCACGTCCCTGGTAAGGATATCGCGGACAAGAAGAAGAACCGAGAAAGCCAGCAGACACCAACCGATGCCTCGCGTCCTTTACCTTCCCCACCATCCCTCCGTAACGTCGTCAGGAAACCCTCCATGCAGTATGAACAGTGAATACGCTGTGCTGATTGTCAAAATATGAAGAAAGGAAATGAAGATGATGCTTGTAAAAGTCTCGGACCCTGGAAATGTTTTCCTGACCGTCGTTTCCCAAGGCCAGCGCACCAAGGCACGGGCACTGTCTATATGTCGAACACACACACACACACACATCGAGTGTGGGCAACTCGAAGGTTCGAAAGCCATGGTAGAGCTCGTAAGTTAACGCCAAATCGACCAATTTTGCCATGACGCGCCGGCCGAAACAACGCAAAACGCCGACGGCTAGTAGATTAATGCATCCCTGACGCAGCCAACATTGATAGATGTAGCTGACGACAATGAGGGGGTATCATGCCCTTTCAGAAAGGCTCCAAATCATCAAAGAGGTCGTACCCTCTTTCCCGCTGAGCTGGCAGTTTCGATTGAACCATCTCTGCATCAGATAGTATTCCGCTCTGGCCGGGCCTCCACCAAGGATCCATGGCCGCCGCTTGATGTGCGTACTCAAAATCGGAGCTGGACGCTATATCGCAACGCTCCAGTTGAACCAGCCCTCCACGAGTGCGATCCATGCAGAGAATATTGAGGTCCTGGCCGTCGTTGGTGAACTCGACACCTCCAATCTCCCCAAAGATATCAAATGTCTGCTTGTGGGCTAAACTTTGAATGTCGATGATGTTGACGTAGTCGGCTTCCTCGGCTGCCACGAGAACTTGAGGGCCGCTGCCGGTGGGAGAGAACCTCAAGCTGCGGACACCTGCCATCTCGGATCGAATCGTGGTGAGTGGTTTGCTGGTACCGTCTGAATTGGTCCACATTCGAGCATCCCAGAGTTTCACGCTCATGTCCTGGAAACCGGTTGCAACGGTCCAGCCATTGTCTGACCAGTCGCACGCGAACCCAAAGTCACGGTGGCCTCCCAACTCTTGCAATATTTCACCGGTGTCCGCGTTTGCAATCAGAACGTTGTAGTTATCGCCGACCATTACGCGCAGACGACGATCAGCGGACAGCGCGGAGCAGTTGATGGGACAGCCGTATTGCGTATCCAGAACAAACTTCTCGGTGGCCACATCCATGACACGGAAACCTTGGTCGTTGGACGCGAAGGCGGCCAGCGGTGAGGATGAGTTCCTGGAAGCATGGATCTGCAGATGGTTGGTTATGCCACTTACGTGGCTGGTAATTTGTCCTTCGGTGTACTTCTTGTCCTGGCTGTAAATGTTTCGCATGCAGTACTCTCCGTTGAAAGTACCAGCAATCAAGATGCCGCAGTTGGCGTCCAAAGTTGAAATTTGTACACCAATCATATCGTTGAGGTCCATGGCTACTTCACTCTCTCCGGATACGGGGTTGATCCGGTGAACGGCTCGCTGACCCGGGTAGAAGGCATGGCTGCGCCCAGCGCATGCTAGAATATTGCGCAGCTGAAAATGGGCCAAGTGAACGTTTTGACGGATGTCCATGCGACGAAACCTGAAGAAATCTTCGGTATTTCGTATAATCCTGTCTGGCAGATGAGGCTGTGATGATCGTGTCAGCTTCAGTTCTGGGTTCGTGTTGTTTCCCGAGGCTACTTACCGCCCATATGTCCGAATCTGTCCTGTTGGTGTAGTTCTTGTAGTCCAGGCACCTCCGCTCTCGAGCATTCTTGCGTGTCACCCCTAAAGCTTCCCAGTCGATGCCCTGCGCGTCGTATGCATCGCCCTCCAGATCCGAGTATCGTACACGCGTGACATCCCGCGAGACCTGTGCATTGATTTGACGAATCCCAGGACTAGGTCCTCGGGACTGAAATCCGTTACGCCAGGCCCAGCCCTTGAGAAAATCGGTCAAACCAGGATTTTCCGGGCCGAGAGTGCTTGGATTAGGATTGCTGAGGGCCGGCGGACCTGCATTTTCCCATGCTATTTCGTCCTCGTTAGCAACCACTGCTTGGAACTGCTGGAGCTGCTCGGCTACGGGTGGATAGAAAACATCATCGTCGTCGTCGTCATCATCCATGGCTCCAGCATGGAGCATGGGATGGAAAGGAGTCGTATCAAGCGGGGTGGGATGATGAGCTCCTATCGGATCAAGAAATGCATGACCAGCTGCAATCGATACGTTCCAGTAGTTTACCATGTGAGCAGGCGGCCCCGTGGACGTGTGCTGCTCTTGTGGCGAATGTGCGGGTTGCTCGAAGTGATGATTCCCTGAGAACGACTGAGGGGGGTCCATCTCGGCCTCGTTGTCGGACATGGGAGACAGAAGGCTGGTGACTGTCATGACATGATCCAAGGGAGCACCTCCATCGCTGTCGCTCATGTCTAGGTCGTCATCCTCATCCTCCACATCGTCGTCGTCGTCATCGTCGTAGTCTTCATAATCGTCGTAGTCGTCGTGTATAAATGAGCCAGGCTCGTGGTAGTAGGATGAGGGTATCACGGGAAACGTTTGGCTGTAAGAAGAGTACGCTGCTTGCCCATGTGTTGGCGGATCGTGAGGCTGTTGCTGCTGCTGCTGCTGGTTGGGTTCGCGGTGGAGGTGGTATTGTGATTGTTGGTCGGAGTAAGTGTCGGCTGGAGGCGGGGCGGACCCGAGGGCTTGGTGATGGTTTGAGGAAACGGATGTCGCCTGGGCCTGAGAAGGCTGGGATGCCGTTTCTGAGGTTCTCGGTCGCATTGTGATCTGTTCAGGTGAATGCCGTAGCCAGCGAGGGCCGGTCGAAGGACATCGAGGGTTGCTGCACAAGGGAGAGAAACACCCGTGGTCGGGTCGGATAGATGCGTCCTCTTTTGTGGTTGCTGTTGCGGCTGCGAATGGAAGATGACGATTGTCTCCCTCCAGAGCCGACACCTCTGTGGACAAGGCAGCAGTTGGTGTTGCCAGTCAGACGTCCGACTTATTGAGCAAGGCCCGTCTCTTTGGCCTTCTCCTTCCAAACCAGACACAACAAGTCCCAACCGACGCCGATGCAGAAAGGGTGTGCGACGTCTCTATTGAAGGCGGTAACAGTAGACAACCGAGTTCGAGGAAGTGATGGCAGACGCCAGTGAGCGAGAGGAGCAGCGTGTCAGCGACGTGCAAAGATTCAGAGTTGTTGTTGCGGAGGTTGTCGGCGGTGGTATGAGGGAGAGATGTGGAAAGACGAGGGCGCTGACGGCAGCCGTTTGGTGCGGATGTTGGCTGGGAATGCGGTCAGGCGGAGAGGCGGCGAGATCGAGTCCACCTCAGCAGTGGTGTTGTAGCAGGGCGGGAGCGGGACTGGGACCCGAGCGGGATGTCTTTTGGCTGGGATTCCAATGGAAGCGACAAGGGAGGAGGACAACTCCGACGGGCAGTGGGCAAGGTACTCCCTCAAGGTACTACGTAAGGTAAGGTACCTTACTGTACTCCGTACTGCGTAGGTATATGACTGTGTATGGGAGCGCCAGATGGGTGGGTGTTGGCGGCGTAGCGCTTTTGTTGGTAAAAGCAGCCCGTAGCAAAGGAAAAGGATAAAATAAAACAAAAAAGGCGCGCCAGCCAGATGGAGCTGTGGAAGGCAGCATCTCACCTAAGGTACCTATCTCAAGGTAGGTATTTCCTCAGCTGGGCCCAGCACACCTCAGCGGTAACAGCAGCAGCACAAAGGTACGGTAAGGTAGGTACCGCTGCGAGTCCCGAGGCGGCGAGTTGGTTGAGTCGCAACTGAACCCCCTTGGGGCAGGCACCACCGCACCCTCTTCCACGACGCTTACCTCAAGGTATGTCAAGCCTGGTACTTTCTCGCCTCGGAAAGATACCTTGTCTCGCATACATCATGCACCACACCAAAAAGTACTCGCGGTTAAATCAAAGTCGATAATCCTTCGGCCTTTCATCCTCATGGTGCTGTGACAGGGTCTGATCCCTCAGCTGGGCTGCTTTGCTACCGCCTTCGGATGCCAACTTTTACCTTCCAATCCATTAGCAAGCACAAGTTCAATTGCAGATGCTGCATGAAGAGAACCACCCACACACTTCACGGCCAAAACCTGGCACATTTACTGCGTACATTCACCTCGAGTTATCTGCAGAGTACAATGTGCGGACCTTCTCTGTTCCGACCCAAAGAGTACAAAGTAAGGCGGCTATTGTTCGCCAGATCCCATGCGGTTTGCTACCTCAATGGCTTCATTCTTGAGACGACATCCACGGAGCTGGAATTGAATTATCAACAATAGCTCAGCCACAGCAGTCGAGTGGCATTCAAAGGAACCACAAGCGAGAGACATTGTACGTAGTACTGTGATTGAACTGGGTTGCTGATGCCCTTCGTACGAATACAGGAGCAAGGAGCAATGGCGAGCGATATCTCCACACACCGATGCCGGGGGTGCACACCCACTCTCACCAGCCAACCTCGCAGGCTTGTCCTGCCGACGTGGACCCTAGTCCTAGTCCCAGTTCCAGTCTGGTCTTTTGGAGGTCAGTCGGCCTCGAGCTGTGCGGCACGCCTTCGCCTTCACCTCTTGCTTCTTTGTAAAAAGACACGAGGGACCGAACCGCTGAGAAAAAGGGGGCGCTCGGTCTGGAAAGCGCCTAATCATGAGCTGCCTTGCAGTGTGCGACGAGCGATGCTATGGGACGCCACCTCTCAATATCATATGCATGGCTGACTCTGACGGGAGAATAGTGTTCGTGTGTGCTAGGCTGGCTGGCACAAATGGGCACCTTTTGCTGCGAATACAGGCCGGGCACGAATGAGACGAAGAAATCATTACCGCTCTGCCGCTTTGGAGTTTGGACGGGAGCTCCCACCTGACCAGCCAAAGCCTCATGCTCCCGTCCTGCCACCTAAGGTCGCACAAGAAGGGTGCCTTGCTGGCTTGCTTCCCAAAAGATTATCTTGTAAGAGGCGAGTCGCCGCAAGTAGAAGGCAGCGGGGGCGAGTGCTTTCAGTTTCATGCCGAATAACACGGATATCCCACCCGGTGAAGGCAAAGATGGAGATGCTCTTCTCTCGTTCTAGCTTCTCCCCCCACACACACATCAACTCACTGCACATGTTTTGTGCCATTCTCCCTCGTGGGCCTCAAGGGCCTGCATAGTTGCATCGCTCCCTCAGCTTCGCGGCTTGCCTGACGTCACGGCCGAGGTGCCGTTGTGACGGGTCAGCAATGGCATCCAACGGCTTCAATTCAAACTGACTCTCACACTGCACTAGTTGGTCATGAGCAGACGCAAAGAAGCCACCCACATCGACAATGGCGTCCCGACCTCATTCTAGTGCGCGAATAAACCTTTGACCTGCCGCAAGCCTCCTCGACACCGCAGATCCTACCCCGAGATCCAATCACCCACCGGTCGCAATCCGATGGCCCATCTTTGCCATTTCGAAAAGAATCTTGATCCCGCGGTTCTCGTGTTCAGCTTCTGAGGCTCCTACCTCCGGCTTACCAGGCATCCTACCTAGGCCACCATCTGGCATTGCTCACTTCGTACGATCACCTTGGGTCGGTCATATTTGATGTTGACGAAATTCGCATCTTTCAAGCTTCGCGGAGGGCTCGCCCGGTCTCCAATATGGGCGATGTGATCTGTCACCCAGTGTTCGTTTCTGGTCCTTGGGGCTCGGGTCTGGGCATACCAGGATGCTAGCCCACTCATGTAAGTCGTTGAAATAGGAAAACGGCCAATGACTAGACCTTCACCGACTGCCACCTGGCAGCTGCGGCCATGAGCAAAGGTCTCGGTTCATACGGAGTACAGACTGCAACTTCTTTTCGGCGGTCGGTCTCCTGACTCCCCGCTCACTTCCACGTTCTAAGCTACAATCGGGTGTGCAGAGCATCGATGGGGTACTATAGAACAGACAGCTGGCGCTGCTTAGACTTCTCGTAAGTTGCAACGTTCTGAGCCCTCTAACCCCATCGACTGGACATGTTCTTTGCCCAGGCACACCTATAAAAGCTGACATAACCCTTGAATCCAGCATCCTACCCAACATCTGACCCGGCTGCGACCTCATCAGGATTCATCAAGCCGCATCGACCTACCGAAAGAGCCCGACTGCATCCGGATCCTCAATTTTCCCTGCCAGCCCGTCGACCATCAGAGCCCACCCCCAAGGGCCCCAGCCACGCGCGCGTGACAGGAGGACCGTTGGGGCATGATAAGTCACATTCGACAGCATGCGCTCCTCGAGTTTCAACCTCCCACTGCTAACCCATTTCCTCCATGACTCCGGTCCTCAGCTCCGCACTTCTTTTCTTTTTCCAGCGCTCGACATTGCCCGTTGTCTCTGCCTGCCTGGTCCCTTGCCTGATGTGTAAGCAGTAACTTGAGGGACAGCAGGGGAGGAAGGACGATTGCCGCTTCTCCCACATATTTGGTGCTTACGGATACATGCGAGTGCACAAGACCTGTCAGCTCCAGTCAAATCACTTTCGGTCAGCACGCAGGATATTTCAGCAAGTACGTGCGTGCGACTGACCGGGGCCGGAAGGTTTGGACAAATCAAGACCGCCAAAGACCAAGATGTTGTCGTTGCCATCGGCCGACCCCGTTGAAGACGCATTCTGTACCCGTATCCATATCCTTAGCTGATGCACTTTGGCAACTGGAGGTCTGGAAACCTTGCCAATAACATGAATCAACATGGCCGCTTGTTTTGCCTACTAGCCGTTTCCTCGCCGACTTCATCTACCCATGTCGAAAGAGAAGATGTACTTGTCATCGGCGCTTCAGCTCATCGGCTCGCACTCGTCTCTTGCCTTGGCCTCTGAACCTCTGAAGTCTGAATAAGTAGAGTGGCGGGTATTCCGGACTGGAAGGAAATTCAGGGCCAGATCACACCTGGACACCCGACACAGCAAGCTACCACCCAAACTCGTGGCCCTGCACCTAGGGTAGAAGCATACAACCATCCCACAACCACACCGGATATGAGGTGGGAAAAGAAATAATTAACAGTGATGAAGTCTGAAAGGGGGTTCCAGTCCTCCCAGTCCCTCCCGATCCCACCGGGCGAAGCTTGGCGGGTCAAAGGCCGTGCGTAAAATCGTCAATCGATCAGCAAAATCCGCACCGTTGCCGCGAATAACGAACGCACCGAGGGACGACATTTGCAGAGAAGCTAATGAGAATGCGAGCGGCCAAGGAAAGAAAAGAGACATTCGCAGACGGTAAAATGCAAAGGGGCCACGAGGGAAACTGGGTAAGGACCAATGTCTCGGCTACCTGCAGCTATTGTGCCCTTCTTACTAAGTCTCTCTCTCTCTCTCTCTCTCTCTCTCTCTCCGGTCACCCTTCTATCCATTATGGAGCGTTGTTGCCAGCCACCCCCGTCCGAAGTCTGTGTGGTTTTTAGAAACATCCCTTTCTTTCTCGGAGGTTGATCATCATACCCTTTTCTCATTCCAGGCTTCCAGTCCGTCCGTCCGTTCCCGTTCCCTTCTCCACAATCTCACCGGTTTACTGGGATTTCTCCCACACCTGGTCGTGCTGGTCCAACTACCTAGCCATAAGATCCGTCCCGCGTTTTTTTTTTTTTTTTTTTTTTTAATTCATTTCCAACCTCCCCCCTTAACCCCTCCCCATCCCGTCCCATCCCGTGGCTTCCATGTGCGATGGGATGCGAAAATTGTGTTTAGTGAACATCGCTTGTTGGCCACGTCGGACGGTCGAAACATACTCGTCCAGACTAGTTCCGGGCAACAGTGAACGGGATCAAAAGCCGGGGAGTTCATACAACTCATCTACATCACAGTGCCATCATCAAGGAACCAGCGTAAGAAAGAGCGAGAAAACGAGAAAGGAGAAAAGAACATTTTACCCTCTTCCTCATTTTCCTCTCCCTTCCTCTTGTCTGTGTGTGTGTACAGTGTACAGCGTGGCTGCCTCCCTCTCAACTCTTGTAACACGAGAATTCCCATGTTCGTCAAATCACAGTCCGCCGTGAGGTCACACGGCATTTACACCCAATATTGCTTCTTTTCCAACATTGTGTGTGTGTGGGAGTATCGTATACGGGAGAAGATATGCGTGCGTAGATTATATAGTGTGTATGGGTCTATCTATTCACCCTCCAATAATCCGAGAAAATCCCTTGCCCCCCAAAGAAACGCCCGACGTATTGGCGTTTGCTCTCTCTCGGCCGAGTCATCTCAGACAATTGTCGCAATCATCCAAGGGCAACGGTGATGATGGAGGGTAGGTGATGACTCGCAAACCCTGCCTTCTTTCCTCTTTCCTGGTAATGCTTGCATGGTTGGATGGATGGACTGTGTTGATACTAGCAATGTCGACCGGGGCAGACTAGATTGATGTTTAATACAGTGGCTCATGATTCGCGATACTGATGCCATGCGCGAACCGATGCGATCGGCTCACGGATAGAAGTATCTCCAAAGACTGGAGAACATGCTCCCTGCGAGACGTCTTCCGTCCCGCGTACTGGGCAGCGGCGGCCTCCGGGAAACTCAGGAATATCCATGGTCGCCTCGTCATCATAACGAGGAGAAGCACAAAGTGAGGCTTCGCGCCTTTATCAAGGAGATGGACAACGGCACGGGATTCGGGGGAAACGATAATCAAGCTCCAAGTTGCGGCAATAAAGAACAGCGTCAATACAGTTTTGCTCCACCCCGGCTTCTCTCTCTCCTTTATTACAAGTTGGCCGAGCCATTTCAATTATACGCAATGCTCATCCCTCCCCTTTTTGGTTCATCATCAGGAAATAAGTGAAAAGAGGCCTCATGTGATGTGCGCCTTTTCGTAAAAGTCCCCAGTTAAGTATATCCTCATGCTTTGAAACAGAAAACGCCCGGCCGTGTGTGATTTTGCTTTTTATGCGTCAGAGTAGTACTCGTCTTGGTACTGGTGGCCCAGCGGCGCCGACCAGGTGTTGCCACCCCCGACGACGTTCTCCTTGGAACCCCAGTAGTTGTTGCGCGTCCGGCGTTCGCGCTCAAATTCGGCCCATCTCTTCATCGTGATCTTGCTGCTGTCAAACTCGCCCTCGTACTCGAGACCGGCCTTCTTCGTCTTCTCGCCCGCCGTCTTTCTGGTATCTCCCCAGGAGAAGTCGTCAAACTTCCAGAACGCGTACGTGGGAAGGACAAAGTTCCATAGGGGCAGCGAGCAGAGGTAGATAAGCATCCACACGACGTACGACCAGGAGTGAGCGGTCAAGACGATGAGCACAGCGGGAAGGCCAAGAATCAGGGCAAGCAGAACCAAGGGGATGATCTGCGGAGGCGAATTGACAATGGAGATGATGACTGGAGAAGTTGTTAGCTGGGTATCAAATAGAATAGGCGTCTTAGATACTCACCGACGTAGAAAGTAAATGCAATAGCAGCGGGCAGGACGAGAGTTCCCATGAGCTCGATGAAGATGACAAACTGCATACTGAAGCAGAAAGTACCACAAAGGTCACGAACCAAGACCAGTTCCATCAGGTTGTGAATTGTCGAGTTGATCCATCGTCGACGCTGCGAAAGCAAAACGGCAAAGGTGTCGGGCACCGTGGTCTTGCAAACGGCTTGGGGCACGAACACCTGCTTACGCTTGGGGAAGGTCCGGAGCATGAGAGTTGTCAGGTATCGATCCTCACCGAGCAGAAGCAAGTTCTTCTTGTGCAGGGTGTCAACCACGTTCTCAGAGTAGTGCTCAACGATGTCCGGGTTGGCCAAGATGGGCACCCAGTAGTCCTGGGCTCCCTTGGGCGCCTTGATGCGGTACATGCAGAAGCAACCGGGCAAACAGGTGACACCGCCAAAGACGGACTCGAAAGACTTGGACAAGTGGTGAGAGATGAAGTACTCGAAGACCTGAATGGCGGAAACCCAGCTGTCACGCTTGTTGGCAATCTTCGTCTCACCGCAGAGACCCATGATTTCGGGATCCTTGACCATGGCAGAAACCATGTGCGTCAGACTGTCGGGGAAGACCTTGGTATCGGCGTCGACCATGAGAACAATTTCGTAGAAGTCGGGTGATATACCCGTGACCTTCCATAGACCGTTGAACATTTCGTACTCGAGCTCTGTCATGCGCTCATCGAACATGACCTTCTGAAGGAAAGACATGAGAATGATCTGACTGTCACGCTTACCACGGTTGCCTGGCTTGGACTTGGTCGCCTCATCGGGTGTACCACACTTGACAACCAGAAGAACGGGAACTCTTTGCTGCTTCTCGAGCGGGATAGCAGATTCGTTGCCGTAGTCGTAGAAACCGGAGTAGATCTTGGCCATGTTGTGTCGCTTGGAACCGCTCGCAACCGCAACGTAGGAGAAGGGTTCGACTTCCTCGGGAAGAATGGTGTGGTCCTTCATCATAGCCAAGCAGTAGTCAGGAGTAGACATGGACTCGCCCTTGCCCTTGATGATACCGTCACAAATAATGACGATAACCTTGTGGCTGTTGGGGTAGTCGGTCATGGCGATAGAATCGAGAGTGGTTCGAATACCAAGGTGACCTTCAGAGTAGGCGGTAACAAGGCACATGGTGTGGGCAAGAGGGTAACCAAAGGGCATCCAGTCGGCGGGCGGCTGAGGCACAACGGCTTCGTGGATGAAGCCAGCAGGCCCAGGACCTTCGGTTGAGGGTACGTTGCTGGTGTAGGGATCTGAGCGAAGGAAGCTGGTACGACTGTCGTTGCCCTGGCGGTACATGGCGTTGGAGTGCATCATGTTGCTGCCAGCACCTGAACTGGCCATGGTAGTAGGCATCCTGCGTCCACCAGCCTGCGGTGCGGCACCAGCTCCATAGACAGCGGAGAACCGAGAAGTTGTGGGCAGGAAGGTACTCTGACGTTTGCTCGTCCGATCTGAAGAGCCATTGACACTGCTTCCGATATCGCCAGGTAGTCTGGGAGGTGCGCGATAGATGTCTTCAGACCAGTCCTCAATCTGTTGATTGCGCTTGCGCTTGTCCTTGGTCTGAGATGTCTTGGCGGCGGCGTACGTTCTGCTGATGAACCATTGGAAGAAGACAGCGAGGACGAATCTCGTCAACACGACAGCGAGAATCAGAACCAAAGAGACGTAGAGAACGACCTTGGACGCAATGCAACCCACAGTGTCAGTATCGACTGATCCGACCTTGATAATCTCCTCGAAACATTCGGCAATCTGCTTGTCGCCCGAGGCCTGGAAAGCTCTGGTGACGTCGCGTCCACGAATGGCCTTGTTCACTGCCGTAGTCTTGTCCTTGAGCTCGTTGAACCGAGCTGGTACCTTGACCTGGCTAGTATTAAACCAGTTGAGCAAGTCGAGATCGAGGACAGTGCCAGAGTACACAATCAAGTTTCGGGAGCTGTTCTTGATGTCGTTCCACGTGAAGTAGACATCGGCGGTACCGTCCAAGTCCAAGTAAAAGGTATCGCGACTCTTCTGCGTCGTATGGCAGGAGTAGCCAAGGTAGTAAGGAATTGTCAAGTTGGGCTTGGACGAGCCGTCCTGGTTGAAGACGGTGCAAGGGAAGTACCACGCCAGGTCACCGTTGCTGTTTGTCGGGACATCAGAGTTGTCGGCCAGGGTAATGAGGTTCTTGCATCTGCCGTTGACGTTTTGGAACAAGAAACTGCCGTCCTTTCCGCCGTTCTTCTCCGGCAGGTCGTACAAGACGTTGGCGCCGTGAGTCCTATTGATCATGGGCACGCCATCGGCGGGAGGGTGACGGGAGCGCGTCAAATCGTAGGCCGTTCCGTGGAAGATCATGTATCCACTGTCCACATCATTGACCTGGAGGCGCGGCGGCGGGGTTCCGCACACTACCTGAGTGAAACCGAAAGTCAAGAAACCGACAAATCCCATGATGAGCAAGATGATGCTGATCAGGCCAATCTTCTCTCTCCAAGCTCTCTGCTGCTCTTTTGAGGCCATACCACAGCATTTCAGCATAAAGTTTGGACACCAGAAGGTGATGATGGCGCAGTAGACGTTCCAGAAGCTCGGCGGGCGGATCTGCTCGACCTGCTTATTCTTGTGCCGCTTTCCCTTGCCATCCTTGGTGAGCTTGCCCGACTTGTGGCGACTCAAGCGCTTAGCCTTGGTTTTCGAGTGTCCTTTCTTTTCCTCGCCGCTGTTCTGCCTGCTGTTAACTCCTCGTGGTGGTGAAGCATCCGAGAAGTTATCGTTCGTTTGCGAACGCCCAGAAACATCGGTCGTCCCTTCCATGTCCTCGACTATCGGATCGTTTCCGGTCGCCGAGGGCAGAACGTTCATGTTGGCGGCATGTTTACGGTAGTAGTAATTGGGATGGTCCTTGTCTATTCTGTGTCGCTCGGGTCGAATCAGACTTCTCTTTCTCGTGAAAGCCTGGTCGCCGGTCGAGGGTCCTGGAGCCGGCGAGTCGTAGGTCGGGGATAGAGGCTGGTTCTCTGTATTGA
Organism: Colletotrichum scovillei; assembly: GCF_011075155.1. Lineage (NCBI taxonomy): Eukaryota > Fungi > Ascomycota > Sordariomycetes > Glomerellales > Glomerellaceae > Colletotrichum > Colletotrichum scovillei. Next base: position 3,350,460 of record NW_023336262.1, read on the forward strand.
TATTAGGAGTTGAGATCGTCTCGGGGAAAGAGGTCGCTGATTGCCCACGTTGGTGCTGAGGTCGCCCTCCTACGGGATAGTAGCCGCCAGTCTCGACATCGTCCGGACGATTCCGTCGCGACGGCGAGTTTCTGTAGGCACTCCTATTCTCGAAGGGAGAGGTCGCTGCAGGCCTTTCGGGGAGAGACATGGTCCTGTGAGAAGATGCAGGTTAGTCTTTGATTCTGAAATGAAGATGGAGCCAGCTCCCAGCGGCAGCAAAGAAGTTGTTCGAGCAGGGAGACTTCACCCTTCCCAAAGAGGCGCCTGAGGTCTGTCGCGAGTTGAAAACGGGCGACAAAACGAGTCGAGCTCGGTTTCTTTTCGTAACAGGGAGGGAGGAGAGTGGTATAAACGCAAATACTGAGGAAATACAGATATGCGGTGTTGCGTGGGATGGGAAGCAAATGTGAAGGATCAAGAAACCACAACAGCAACAGCGAAAAGACAGCAGCCAGTTGCAGGTCGTTGGCGTTGGCGGGAGGTCATACTCACAGGAGTTGTTATTGGGAGGAAAGCACCTCCAGGCAAGAATTGTGGATGTCTGGGCCTGGGCACCCCTGCCAATAGCGGGGGGTTGTTCCTTGGGAGACGGCGAATCAATGGGGAAGCCGTCCCTATTTTCGACCCGGCTTTTCTCTGTTTCTGCGCCAGCAGGTCGGGGGTGACAGCTGGACAACGAGGCCAAGCAAGGAAGTTGCCAGCAAAAGAGTCTGAAGCGCTCCTTGTTCTGCAAAGCACGGAGTGACTGCGACTTGCTTGCTTCCCTGTTGCCTTGTGCAGTGCCGACGGGTAACTCAAAGCAAGAAAAGCTGAGATGGTTGGTGGTTGTGTGGGCAATCCCAGTTTTGCCTTTACAATGGTGGTCGAGACCTCAACAAGCGATGAACGGTCCAAAAGGTGGCGGTCGCTGCGTTCCTTTTGTCCTTCTTTTCTTGGACCTGATCCTACCTGGGGTTTTGTCCTTTCTTCTCGCGTCTATTCTCCTGTCTGGTTGATGCGTGCTTATCCGGTCTTTCTGTTGCTTTTGTGGTCCGAAGCAATCTGACGCACGGCTTATGTGCTCCAACTCAGTACCTTGCACAATTACTTGGGACCAGGGGTGGTTGGTAGTGAGTCGTGCGAAGCAATAGCGATGGAACAATTCAAGACGACTGTCCGCTATGCAGGTATCGAATTGGATGGATTGGAGGGACGAAAAGAGCGGATGGAAGTTTCGTCGCAAGTGCGGCGGGATAGAGAGATGGTTTCAGATGGCAACCGACACGACTACTGAGCAGCAGCAGCAATTGCAACAACGTCGATCTTGTTTCCTGTGGTCCAAGAGCTGACCGACTGGTTCGATGGTTGAAAAGCCCAAGACGATTGACCGACTGATTGCGCGATGGTACGGACAGGCGTATTTTGGGTTGCAGGCAAGTGCGCACCACCTGTTGAGAGAAAGAGAGCGATGGATGATGGGAGCGAGCGAGCGAGGAGGCCGGGGCAACAGATGCAATGTTGCGCACAGTCCGTCCTGAATTGCCTCCTTCGTCAGCCAAATCGGGGTGGCAACGATCGAAATGGACGGAGTTTGTCGTCAATATGGCAGTTGCAGCTATGTTGCAACTATCGTCAAAGTTGCGACTAAGAGTGCCCAGCGCAAGGTAGGATAGCCAAATTGAATCGCAGGGAAATGAGGCCTGAATCTCGGTTCTGCAGAAGCAAGACGAGCGGAAACGAAAGTAGGTAGTCAGTCGTGCTCCAAATGTCGACTGATTTCGAAAGCCAAGAACGACGGGGGGTTGGCGCGAAAGGTAAGGTCAGCGAAAGGTGGAAAAGGAACAAGACTGAGCGTCGAGCGAGGGACGAAATGTTCGGGAGGGACGACGGCCGACGACAAGTCACAACACAATTTGCTTCCCAAGGCTATGAGACTCGTTCCTGTTGGCACGAGGCGTCTTGAAGGAAGGGATGGGCAATGATGGGCGATCAGTGTGGACAGTGGGCACCAAAGAATTACTCTGGGACAGCCCAGACCAGTCCAGCAGGAAAGGGGAAATCAAAAGAGAGTCCGGTGAAGCAGGCCGTCTTAGTCCAAGGGCCATCGGTACTTTGCTCAGCCATAGAAATCACACTTGGGACGAGGTATCGTCCTTGATCGCGCCGGCTGTCCCATTGCGTTCCAAACCGCCACATGGCCCAGCACCCTCGCCTCACCCAAATCTCGTATTATTGATTTTTTTTCTTTCTGGACGGCTGGCTCGCGTTACTACGTTGCTGTCTGGCGTGGCTGGGTCTCGTTTGCCAATGCTACTGCTAAAGTACTCCCTACTTTAAATATATCGACGTGATCCCTCATCTGAGCTGCCCTGAATGAACCTGCCACCATTGGGCAGATTTATTGATCGCAGGAGACCTCTAGTATCCTTCTAGTTGCCATCACGAACCCCACGAGGTTGCGCACGGCTCGGCCACGGATTGTCATCCAGTCGACGGGGAAAGGGCAAAGATTGAGTTTGGCTCAAGTCGACATGGTCAATACCTCAGCCGAGGGACAGGGGGTTTGGGATGGTAGAACCGGAGCACCAATTTCTCGCCCACGGGGTACATCGGAAGTACCATCGAAGTACTCGGACCTCGGCCTCGCAAGTTGGCCCACGTACCTCAAGCATCCATAGTACGCTGGACTTGTATGTAGAGGACAAAACAAGCCAAACATTGACGACAGAGGCGCCAGTCAGCCATTCCTCTGGCACGCAAATGACTGATGCTCAAACATCATTTGGCAGCTCCGACTCAGTGTTCTCGTTCCATGCCCCTTCATGTTGTCGCAAAGGCCCAACGGCGCCGGCCTTTCCCACGACGAAAGAATCGTTGCGCTCTTGAACCCATAGCCCACTTACTTTGCAATTCGTCATAGAAGATTGCCCGGGGTGGCGGATGAAATGCGGACTCCATACGAACTGATGGGCACTCCCACCCACTCACAAACGATGTATTGCCTGGATACGCGCTTGAATCCGCACCTCTCTATCCACACCAGGTAGTCTAAAAACCAGATCAGCATGCAGGACCAGGGTTGCTATTTTCAAGCTCAAGCCCCTGTTGCCCAGTCGACCAGCCGGCCAGCCGCCCCCAAAGCAGCTCGGAAATGTTCACCAGACCCGAAAGAGAGTTTGTCTTTGCTTACCTGCATTTCAGAGCTTGGCTCAACTTTATGTGCCTGCGCCTGCGCCTCGCCCGAACTCCGCCCAAGCCGGTTCTGATGGTGGAGGGGAGCGACACCTACTCCGTAGACGGTGTATCCGGAAGAAGCTTTACCAACATAGAAAATCGGTTTGAATTTCCCTCAATCTTCTTAGTCAGCACATCAGGCAAGTTGATCACCTCGTGTTCTGAGGCTTCATTGCCGTTGGTCGCTCCTAGCGCCCGTGTTAGAGGCGTCGCTCTCCTCGGCCGGCACCGAGATTTGCGACAGCCAAAACAATTTATAGGGAATATCAAGGCTTCCGAACCGTATTGGTTTTGACATACCTCATTGCTGCTCTCGTGAGAAACGGAAAGATCACAATTCAACCCAATGCCGGACATTCAATCAAACCCGTCTCTCCAGTCGCAATTGCATGAGGAGATCCGTCTGTCATTGGCAGTCGAGCGTTGCCTGAACTGCCGTCCAAAGACCCAGAGTTTGCACTTGATATCTAAACCTAGCCGTGAGCCGATCGCATACGGATAACACGGCTAAGAATCGTTGTATTTTTTTCGTGTTTCAAAGTGGCTCTGATGCGATCCGAGGAATGCTTCCCTCCACTGAAGTATGGGAATTCCACCTTTGCATTTGCCGCTGTCCTGTCGGTCCGGTTGGTATTCGTCGTCGTAAGTTATTAGATAAGGATACGAGCGCGCCACGTCGAGGAACTCCATCGTCTGCATACCACACTCCTATCGGCTCGTTTCCAGCATCTGCTGCCCTTGCAGCTGCCACCGTGCTGTGTATCCGTAGTTATCAAGATAGATACCCTTGGCCAAGGACAGCGGCAATGCGATAATCAGGATCCTGATCCGCGGCCCCGGCGCTTTTTGGGTTTTCGCCTCCGTGCCGCCTCCACTGGGAACGAGAAACTTAGTTTTGAGCCTCCCTCGGAATGGAGCTCTGCATCGTTATCGTCAAATCCACACGTACTAAGTTAGCCCGCGCGCATCGCCGTTTCTGTGTCCCACTGTCTTCTACCTTACTTCTCCCGGAGTGGCGGCCAAATATCCCATGTTTGTATGGAGCTTTGGGTATCCGTATCCCGTAGTATATGCACGGGCTGGTGTCAGTGTGACAAATTTGCGAATCGTGGGGTTTGGTTTCGCTGTTGAATCCGTGCCTAGTCATCGCCCAGGATCTGTATAGATGTGCGTCTGTATCTAGGATTGATTGCTTGGCTTGGGAACTGACAGGTTGTAGATCGCTTCTGGGTTGGCGTCGTGGAGCTCCACCAGCTGAATAAGAAATCTCGGATACCTTGTGTGTGTCTGTTGACCCTATGGTGATAGAGACGTGCAGAATAAGCTGTGCGTCGCAAAATCAGATGAAAATATGTCTGGTGTTCATCCCGATATTGAACTTCTTGGAACCTCGTAAGGTTCTCCGACTTGTCTGTCTCATCTCCGAACATCAACCTCGGCATGCATTCCAGATATTGTTGATGTTGTGCAGTGCCTATCCGTTCCCTCGTTCGTTACACCGGCTCCTGGGGCGTCTCATTGCAATTGACTGCACCTTAAGACTGTGGTGGCCAGGGCTCTGGACAGGATGGATTGATTTGTTTCAATGTCGTTCCGCACAATTGCCAGCTTATCGTTGTGCTTCGTCTAAATTCCGTAAGGCTGCTGTCAGGCCAGTGTTATCCTTGACCAAAGATGTTCGGCACTGGTGAAGGCTGTTGATCTAGCGATCTCAACCTATCTGCACCAAGTAGTCAACAGTACGGACATGCAACTTGGGCCTTTTTGCCGGGCTTGGCAAGCAAGTGGCACCCGACAGACCAGACACCCGCAACTATAGATGCTTGGGCGTGAGAGAGAAAGGAAGAAATGCAAATGTTTCTGAGCCAAAATGCATCTCGGGTACTGAGGCGAGACCACACTTGTGGAAGGCCAACTGATTCAGCCTGGCTCCAGAATCACACAACCAAATTGGCATCGACGACGTTGATGAGATTCGCACCAGGCACCAAAGGCACTATTCAGAGCCGCCGTATTATCAGCCTGTTGATTGATCCCGATAAATTCAGCTGCGGTCTGACTAGCAATCAACTCAGAAAGCCACTGAGATCACGAGATTCTCATTCCTCTTGACGCTGTCATAACGGTAGTCAGGTCACTGACCTTCACGTCGTCATTTTGACCACGATGCACGAATGAAAACTTTCGGGCGCTTTCATTCGGCAAAGGAGGCTCGCCAATCGATGGACACTTCGCAGAACCAGCTCCAAGGTTCCGGGGTCCTTAATTTCCAAATCGAATCTGCCTACGGATACAGGCTACAGGCGCCATGCGGGGAATAAGGAAACCGACTGTGATTGGTGCTACAAGCTGCAGTGGCTGCGTCGCACGTCGTGGTTTTCAAATCCGCGATGTCCGCCGTGGTGGCCGTTGCCTTTTCATATTGGACCCACGGACAACGGGGCTCCATGGATCGACATGACCGACCCCGGACTGAAGCAAAAGTGTTCTCAAGTAGCAATGTTGTACACTAGCGAGAGCGTGCGACTCCGAATATGACAGCTTTCGAGGTTGCGAAACTATGCAATCAGCACTAGATGTTGAGAAAATTGTGTGTTGAACACTGCGTCTACGGGAGTAGTGGTGGAGCGCCTTTGGAAAGTCTCGTTGAAAAGTTGAAAAGGGGCTTTTCAGCTTCGGGGGAAGCACTGGGCTCGGTCGACTTGGCAATGCACAACAGTGGGTTTGCGGTGTTGATCGAAGGTAACCTATTTTGCCTGTACGAGGGGCGCGGTCAGCCGGCCATCCATGCCCTGCATGCGATTTCGCGATAGCGACAGCATCGTGCGGGATGATGCCTCACATGACGAGCAAAAACCGCACCACCCGCTTTTCCTGGCGGAATCCATCCCAGACCTTTTCCGAGTGGCTTTGGTCAATTCATTCTCGGTAAGGTGTAGCTGATGTTCAGAAGCGGCAAAGAACTGGGAAGAGGCGTGTCTGGCGGCGGATTCAACGGCGCTTCTGAGTTCATACTCGCAGCCATTCTGACCGTTACTTGCGTCAGCCTGGTTTGCGTGCTTGTTGGACTTCTTTTTGTTCCCTTCTCGTTGGACTGGCGGTTGTCCCTGGTCCGGGAGCTTCCCCTTTCCAGACCTATTCAATAGCAGCTGCAGGGTCGTCCTCTGGCGCGGCCTTTTCCCAAGACCCAGAACTCTCGCCGATTCGGCCGTCAGACCCATGCTAGGACGCTGAACCGCTGGGGCTGACCACTCTGTAGAACCCACATGAATATTCATGGAACAGCGGAGACTTGGAGACGCCCAAAATTGGACGACTATGCGCTGTGCACCATCTAATGCTGAACAGATACATCTACCGAGTATTTTCCACCTGAATGCAAAAGACAGTTGTTAATAATTACTAGGCTGCCTGCTCCTTGGGAACCGCGTGTGCACAGAAAGGTTTCGAAACGAACACGGGAAATGCGGGATGCGCAAAGAGTCCGTCGTATCGAGCCTTGTCGCGAGGCAGATCTCTGGCGTGAGTTGCTTGGTCACAAGAGCTAACCATTCTTAGTTGTACTCGGAGGTTGGCAGCGGGTTCTCGAACGAACTTCACTGCCTTTCTCTGGCGGGGATCACATTGGATCCGTTCTTCTGGCAGGCCTTTGGCTGGTGGAGGCTACCCTGAAGTCCCTTCTTTTGGTTCTTCCTTTTACACAGGGTCGTGCGGCGGGGAAGGTGACGGGATCCTGGTCCTCAATGCCCGTCACACGGCCACAGTAGGTGAGGACAGGGATCTCGGAGACAAGAATCTTTGCAAGCCTCAGGGTGGTGTTTGCGTGCCTCGCACGTTTGGATATCCCAGCGGATGCTTGGTCGAGGCAGATGTGCCGATGCGAATAGGGGGCTAGGCGAGGTCGTTAATGACAATGAGGCGAAGAGAAGGCCCAGGCTGGGCACCCCTCCGGATCAAGGTGAAACGAACGATTTCATTGCTTCATTAGCTACGCGCGTCGAGCCAACAGAGAAAAAAAGGGATGCGATGAGATGGAGCCCGGATTACGTGCTGTGAATTGGAGGAGCCGGCATCAGTTTTTGGGTGTTAGTTCGAGCAGAGGTTGCAGGAGGCTGGAGGCGAAAGGACGGGACTGCTCTGTTCCACGCTCTCAGCGAACAGAACCGGTCTGCATGTTCTGAATCCCCGTGTCTCCGAAGGCTTAGGGACAAGCGGTATGCTCACTGGGACATGAGCGACTTGCGTACCGGTTCTGTGGAGAGGCGGTGACCGGAGGTGACATGAAAGTGTAGCAGCGTTGCAAGACAGGTTTGACAGAGGCGAGATAGTGGCCAAGTTGGTCTGGGGTCGGGGGGAAACCCTTGGCATTGATGTCGATGGAGTTCCGGTCGGATCTACTGTCTGTGTGTGCCGAAACCTGAAAGATGAACGTGGATCCGAACTGGCGAGGTCTCTGAAGGAAGTTGACGATGCAAATGGGAGCCGCGGGGTTTCCAGGTGGTGACACCGTGCCCTAGGTACCTTCCGGTCGGTCCTTCCCAAGAGAAAAAGAGGAATACACAGGAAGGAAGCCAAAGCTTTGCAATTAGGTACTTGCATGGAGGGCGGGTGCCTTCTGCTTTCTTTTCCCAATGCACGGTACGTATCCGTACCTTCTACCTAGTTTGGTGAGGTACCTGACCGTTCTTTCCGTTTTCTTCGTGCTGCCGCTGCAGACCGTACTATGCATCTGCAGTAGCTGCACGTTGGACACGGGCACAAGCCGCACAACACGGGGCAGGTTGCATCGGTCCATCTGGTCGGTCGAGGAAGGTGCGACGAGACTTTGGTCCAGAGAAGATGACTGCCACTCCGTCTGCAACTGCTCTGAGGTTCAGACATCAGGAAGTACCTTGACGCCGACCTGTCCATACAATATGTACCTTGCCCTCGGGCTACCTTCCTTGAGCAATATGTTGTCACCTGACGTGACCACCATCATGAACCCAAGGTGGAAGTCACCAACCACCTTACTTCGTACCTTACCATCACATCGATTGCATCAGAGCCGCGTCTTTCTGGAGGCTGGGCAGTTGACCGCCCACGAGCCATTGAGCGGTGCCTACCGTAGGTAGGTATGTGAAGTTGGTGGGTCGAAATCCCGTGTATGGCGGGCAAATGTTTGTATTGGAATCTGAAGGTGAAATAAGGGCAATTGGATTTCCACATCAGGCTGGAGGCTCGTGTCCGCACCAGAAGCCGTCAATATTGCTCCCTCATAGCCACTAAACGCGATGCAAATCTTGTCTTCGGCAATGGAAGCACGAGGGATTCTCAAGCCTTGAGAATTCGACCGCCACTCCATTTACACCGTTCGTGTCATTGTACCTGACCGCGGGGCACATCACTTGACGTTCCCGCAAACTACGGGCATGAGTGTGGTCGTTGTAATTGCTCCCGAAGCCACAGGGTCGTCTTTTGTTTCTTTTCGCCTGCGCAATCAGAGGAAATGGAAGTATTCACTCTCGACAAGGCTACTAAGATTCATCTGGGCCGCCAACTCTAATTTGGTCCAGCTTCGACCCCAGTTCCAGCTCCAGCTCTAGCTCCAGCTGTGGCTTCTGAAGCTTGGCATTATCGTGGCTCGCTTTCATTGTCTGCCTAGCCCCTCGTCCTTTTCTTCTCCTCGCTTTGCCTTGCGTGACGTTGCTTTTCGCTTCTCTCTATTTACTCCGTACATAGTACATACGGATTGACATCTTTCCCTTCATCTTGGATGCCCATCTCAATTATCCTATCCTTTACACCCTAATACACCCCAGCACCCAGTCCTGCTGGGTTTCTAGTCTTCCATTACGGTTGCCCTTCCTCATTCCTCCGCAGCATCCCTTTGGCCGCCCTTTCCGACCGCCCTGGACCCTGCTCTGCTCCAACCTGTCCAGGTACTTCGTACATGAGGTATTAGCCCTGGGAGGCGATTCGGCGGCGAAGTAGAAGTGCGGCGTGCCCTGTGCTGACTCTCTCTCACATTGTGCCCGTCCGAGGTTACTGCACGAGTTGTTGGTCCCGGGCTAAGAAGACCCAAAGCTGAACTACATTATTCATGCCTCTGCGCCATCCCATTGTCCGTTCTATTGTCATTGTCTGAATTTCGGGCATCGTTCATCTGCTGCCATCTCTTTTTCTCCAAATCATCCGACTTTCCATCCGTGCTTGTTCAGACTCAAGATCATCAACAAACATCAACAAACATCAGCAAACAAACCGATACTTCTCCCAGAACTTCAAACGGCGTGACGTAGGCGACGTCAAGTTTCCGACCTAGAAGAGCTTTCAATACTAAAACTACCACTGCGTAGTTCTGGGACACATTGCCTCATTCTGTACGTATTCTTCATTTCTTTCTCTCGCCTCTTCCCTTCTCAGACCCAACCTTACCCTACCCTGGACCGTATCTATGAGGTGCTATTCCTGTCCTCCCCCCTTCGTGTTCCCGTACAATTCTGGGCTGGTTAGTACCTCGACGGCCTGGTTTGTCAGTCAGCCCTCCTCCCTCTTTCACAACCAGCCAAGGCTAGGCCTCCTTTGGCGCAAGTGTCCCTCTGGTTCTTGCTCGCTCCGAGGCGCTACAGAAGCAGGCGCACCCCCTAGCAAGGCACCATTCACCATTGCCCACACATCCCACGCCAGTCCAACCTGAGCAGGGCCCTGGTCTACTGCAGTACTGTACAAAACTACTAGATTGCCTTGTGTATATCCCTCCTTGGTGTGGGTGGGTGAGTGGGTTGAGTGGGTGAGAGAGAGCGGGTATGGTGGGCTGGTGCTTGTGGGATCCGCGCTGGGCTGTCTCTCGCAGTCTGAGGTGCCCTCTCTCTCTGTGCCCGGCGCTGGTGCGGCCATTGCATGCTGGTGCTTGGTGCTGCCCTTTTGGCCCCTCTGGGCGACTTCTTTCCGGGAACTCAGGTGGGAGGGATCCTCTGAGTCTGAGCTGCTCCTTTGCTTCGGCCTGCTGCCTCCTCCGCCTCTTCCTCTCGTCTTCCAGGTTCCCCCGTCTTTGACTTACATAACAAGTCAAGCATGCCACGCACCACGCATTGCGCTGCCAAGGGCCCATTTCCAAACCCTCAACTCCATGCCTACCAGTATTCAACTTGATCAATAACTCATACACGCCGGTGGTTTGGCATTTTTCTCCCCTGGAGCTGCTCCCACTAATCTGCTTTCTCTTCTCCTTGTCTTCAGTTTTCTAGTTTGTCCATCTACGCAACGTCTTATTCGGTTCCCCGCGCATCTTTGTCATTCGTTCCTATCCGGCACGCCGAGGAAGAAACACAACCAGCCCACATTCAACGACCGCTTCCTTTCCCCTTGCCTCCCTCACAACGAAGAAACACCTTGCACGACTACCAAGGCCAAAATCCTGTCTCCTTCCTTGTTCATGTCCTAGAACAAGCCTTTGGTGTCAACAGAAAAAGAAGGGCTTTGCAGGGCTTACACAACAACCATAATATAGCTGGACCAAATCTGCCTCGCATCGACATTCCTGCGACAAGAAAACATTCAGACACCCTGCTGTCCAGCTTTCGACGATTCAATGGCAGCCACGACGGCTCCGACACCGCCCGTCATGACTCCGACTGCAAGCCCGAACCATCTTCGAAAGCACATTTCCCCTGAGCGTCTTACTTTGGGCGACGACGCCGGCCGCAAATCGGTGTCGGCAAGAATTCGGGACGCTCCCGCTTCTCCTGTCAGGGTGAACTTTCAAGCCGAGAACTGGGCCCAGCCATCCAATGCCAACATCGAACTGGCACAACCCTACCAAGCAGAGTTTTCTACAGTTGATCGTTCCCGAGAATACAACGCCCCTACCCCTCCTTCGCATACCTCGGGCTACGACCAGGCTGGACGACAAATGCAAAGCCATGACAGAAATAAGCTGCCTCCCCTCAAAACGTCGAACTCCTACACTGCCGAACCCGATTACTTGAGTCCAGCGAGCTCTCTTACCCCCAATCAAAATGGCCATGATCAGGGCTACAGGTCGAAGCGGGGGACCCAGGAATCGGACAGCTTCAGCGCTCACAGCGCAAGAGCTCAAGATGCCAATCGCCACAGTCGGGAATCGAACACTACCACCTCAAGCAACGCCCAACAGCAGGCATCGGCGCAGTCCTCTGCGACGACAAGCGCGAGCTCCGTCTCTGGCATCAACGAGTCATCCGAATACAAAGATGAGTCCCCCGAGAGCTCGATAATGGAGGGCAACATGCCAGAGAACAACTCTGTCCCCATGTTTCAGTACTACCACCATCAGGAGTTTCCTCCTCAGCGTGTCTCGAGTGTTCCTCAGGGGCTTGACGCTCGTCGTTCCTCTTCGAACCCCAGCCTCAACGCTGATGGAACCCCCGTCAACCGTCATCTGACGCCTACCGGTTTCACCAGAAGGACCTCCATGCCCCGACCTTCGTCGGCTTACTCCGCTATCTCGGATTATGCTCCCAGAGGGCGATCCCCAAATCTGATGCCTGGAGGATCACATATGCGGACACCATCAGGCACTCGCAGGTCCCCGGAAACGAGACCAGCATCATACGCAGAGCTACTAAACGTGCCGTACCCTCAGCCAGCACCTGCCCCGATCAGCTTCGACAACAACCAGTTGCGTAATGCCGTTGGCAACAATGCATCTCTCCTCGGAGCCCAAAAGACACTGGAGATGTATCGCCAAAACGTCAAGAAGACCAACGACTTTTCTATCCAATACTCTTTTGCCGTTTTCCTCATCTCTACCGCTCAAGAGCAAGGCCTGGACCCTAGTGAGCCAGCACCTCGCAAGGCAAACTCTAGCCCAAAGAATTCCGCATCATCAACTCCCTACGACCTCCTGCGAGAGGCAAAGGGTATACTCCAGAAGCTGGCCAGCGGTGGATACCCCTTTGCTCAATACTACCTCGCAGATGGATACGCCTCTGGTCTGTTTAGCAAAGGAAAGGAGGATTATAACCAAGCATTTCCCCTCTTCGTTCTCGCCGCAAAGCATGGTCATGCCGAGTCCGCTTACCGCACGGCGCTATGCTACGAGTTTGGTTGGGGTTGCCGCAAAGATCCTGCGAAGGCTGTCCAGTTCCTTCGCATGTCTGCGTCGAAGCGTCACCCAGGCGCAATGTCCCGACTTGGCAAGGCATGTCTCTCGGGTGACTTGGGAGAGAAGCGGTACCGCGAGGGTATCAAATGGATGAAGCTCGCAGCAGAGGCTGCCGATGCTGTCTACAGCGCAGCTCCGTATCAGCTAGCTTGCTTGTACGAGACGGGCTACGGCGACGACATCTTCAAGGACGAGGTCTACGCAGCAGAACTTTTCACCGCCGCCGCAGAACTCGGCCACCCAGAGGCCAACTTCCGCATGGGTGAGGCATATGAACATGGGAAGCTCAGCTGCCCCCGCGATCCAGCACTCAGCGTGCATTTCTACACTGGTGCTGCTGAGCGAGGACATGCTGGTGCTATGATGGGCCTTTGTGCATGGTACATGGTCGGTGCAGAACCGATCTTGGAAAAGGACGAAGAAGAAGCTTACGAGTGGGCTCGCCGATCAGCCGAGATGGGTAAGTTGAGAGACTTCTGGAAAATATCGACTGAGCGAGGCAATAAGGCTAATCACAAATATGCAGGTTTCGTCAAGGCCCAGTACGCTGTGGGCTACTTCACAGAGATGGGCATCGGCTGCCGGCGTGACATCTTGGAGGCCAATGTGTGGTATGTCAAGGCTGCAGACGCAGGCGATGAGCGCGCAAAACAGCGGTTGGCAATTATCCAGGCAGCTGTCAGCGGCGGCACCCCGATGGAAGTCGCCCCTCCCCGTAGTGGAAAGATCAAGAAGGGCGGCGAAGAGAAGGATAAGGACAAGGATTGCATTGTGATGTGAGGAGTCACACCCAAGGAGACGGGCCGCATCGACGGGATCACACCAAAACACACCGGCGTTGGACAGGAGGTCAAGAAAATTCAACTTCACTAATAATGACGAGGAGGGGCGCCTCTATTTCCGGGAAATGTTCAAGGGCCGACTTTTGCCGACGTTACTCGACGGTTGGATAACGGACAAGAGCCGTGTCAATTGGCATATCACCGGTTTTCTTCGTTTTCTCACACCCATGGGCATCTACAAAAGGGGATTGGAACTATGGGCGGGTGTTGACGGGATGCAGTGAGAAGAGTCGCTACGCGTTGAAGAAAGGGGCAAAGCATGCCTGTCTCGACGATCCAAAGACTCTTCATTTTCCCCTCTCCCACCAATTTTCGGTCTTTTCGTTTTGTTTCTGGTCTTTTTTCTTCATCCAAGGCGGGGGCTTTCATGAAACTGCATTTGCATCGCATGAGAATCCGGGCACAAACGGGTGCTTCATGATCTAACCATGGTCGAAATTTCTAGCCTGGGAACTCCATTGAACAAGGCGTTTGGAGAGGGGGGAAATACATTGCGATTCAAGACAGACAAGAGTTGCGCGGGTGTGTACACGCCTGGCTGAGCCATCAGAGGAGCCTGTACATACGAGATACCATAATCCCCTGTCTCGGACAGGCGTTTTTGAGCTTTGTAATCCTGTGTTTGATGAGTGACTTGCGAGAATAAGACGATGGCGTTCATGGCGGTGGTGGCTGTCTGATTTCTGATTGATCCCGGCTCTTTGGGTTGTTTAGGCCACTGAGTGCCTCGTTCACCAATTTTCGAGACAGGTTTCCCTCGAGAGGTCCCTCTCAGCTTGCGTTACGTGTTCGTCTGTACTCGGCCGAACCTCTCTAAAATTTTCCCTCGCGGTGACTCAGAATCTGGTCCAGCGTCAGAGGCTCCTCCATTGTGGATCATCGCCGTTGCGTATACACACGAAAGACGTATGCGTCTTCCAATGCTTCAAGTTTTGACGTGTGACGTGCCAAGACTAAGCTTGATTCAAAGTAGGCCCGATGAGGCGTTGATGGAAAACTTCTTACCCTCCTCCAGCCTTGGGTTTTGGTTTCCCCTTCCAAAGCTTGACATCCCATATATGTGAAATGGATGGGGATGAGGCGCCCGAGTTTGGGTTTGAGAGACGTTGAACTTGTGGTCTTTGCTTTTCGCCTTGCGGTGATACCGCCGCCGCGCCGCGTGTCATTGAGGTTGCACGCGACAGGTGTGTAAGAGATTTCGAGAAAGCTCGGGGCGCACACTTCTCTTTGTTTGACTCGTCAGACTCGTCAGACTCGTCAGACTCGTCAGCGTTTTCCCCCCTCTTGACATGGCGTTTCTTTCTTCGGATTGTGGGAGGGAACGGATAAATTGAGGGCGCGCGGCTTTTGCGACTTGTTCGGGGAGAGGGTAGATTTGTTCTGCGACGTTGTTTAGGGCTGAGATCTTTGTTCTTTCAAACAAGGTGGCTTTCTGCGGTGTGTCGTTTGTTTCTGAGATGTTTTGGTCTGCTTTGCCTTGTATGGTGGTCTGTGTAGCGAGTCTCTTACGAACTTGGTGTTCGGGAGCTGGCCGGGTGGTGTGTAAGTGTTACAAGTTGTCGATTGTTGTTCTTCTACATCTGCAGCTGTTGCAAAGCTCATGGATATTGCCCTTCCCTCATTCATCGCCAGGAAGTCCTGCATCAGGCGGAAGTACATTGCTTAGAATACTGCGTCTGAGTCTGAAAGAAGTGATAGACACTGATGATGTCCGCAGAAGCATCATCATGTGGACAGTGGGGGCTAGCGCTGTGCCTTTCCGAGGAGCAGACGATCTGCTCTTGATCAGAATCAATCTTTTTCTATGTGACATACATCTCAATAGTAGTTGTTGTCTTGTTGATGTAAAAGCTATTCAAGCCGCAACGACTGCCTCTCTCCTGACCACGACGAGGATTTAGGTCACGGTATGTCTACTTCTGAGAAGTCATGGATACAAGTGCTATCGTCCACTAAGACGATATGATTCAAGCGTGAAGGCCACGTTCGCGTGTCTCTTACTCTTGTATGCTTGGTGCCACATGCCTACAGCCTGTCCTCTCTGGTAGTCTGGGAGCATGGGTGTCATCAACGCCGCAAGGACAACCTCTAGATGTCACATCAGAAGAGAACCTCTCGAAGCCTTCTCAAATGCTTGATATCAAACACGCAGTTGGAGAAATCGCAGTGGTGTCCACTGGAAACTGCAGGCAATTCAACCTTTTCCTACTTATCTTAAGAGGTAGATCATAGAGGAAGCACTTGTTCCTGATCGGTAGGTACGGTATGAGCACCTCAGTTTGAGAGAATGACGCATACACTGCGTAGGAGGGCTTTATGGATATTCTGCCTTAGTGCTTGACGTAAAACGATCTTAGATACTCTTCCGCCGCTGCCTCTCCTAAGGCGAGCCCCTGTTCTTTCGCCCACTTCTGATACTCTGGCGTTTTGAAAAACTCCTTGTAGTCAACACCTCCCTCTTGATCTACCCAGCCGAACTTCCCGTGCTCATCTAAGAAGTTGCCTATCGAGAACAATCAGTTATGGTCAATTGAGTGTTGGAAATACTTGTAGAGTGGTGGACAGAGGAGGACCGTAGGATTTTGAATGCCGAGACCACTGCGAACTCACCGTAAATTGGATGTTTCGTGTCTATACGGATCTTCATTAGCCATCCTCCATCCTCCATCTACTACTTTTAGTTTGCTCACCTGTGAATTGAGATATGGAAGAAGACTTCCTCACGGAATGCTCTGAACCCCAGTCCATCAACTGGGACCAGTCGGCACAGGTACGTTCGACACCGTCCCAGTTAATGACCGAGTGGAAATCGTGGAGAGTCCAATGAAGTAGAACGGGTGTCAAATCTGCCTGGCATTTCACGGACTCCATGATATGATGAAGACAGTGTCCTGAGGCAAAGCCGGAATCAGCCACCAGTTCTCTCACATATTTGTCCAGCAATGCCGCCGGGATCCAGTCCGGATTCAGGCACGCATTCTCCTGGGGACTTCAACTAACCAATATGACTCTTCTGAGTTGCATCCTCCTTCTCCGTGGTATTGGGAGTGTAATAATACTCTCTATGCGCAACCTGGTACAAATAGTTCTACAACGGGTGTAAGACTCTAGCATTCGAAATGTCGCCGGAAAGCGTAAATGACGAGAATGGATATCGAGACTTACGATGCAGTGTAAGTTATGCACCATAGCAAGGCCCCCAAGACTTCAATACAGTCAGCCAGATCGTAATGCCAACAAAATGGTTATCCTTGTATGTACTACTTACTAGCCGCCTTCTCCATCGTTGAAAGGTATCGCATCTGTCTCCATGCCAAGTCGGTGTACCTCGGATTTCGGGATTCGGTTGGCAAACGCTGCGATTGATTAGTGAACCGGTGTCTAGATTCCACATCAACCGACACAAAGGGCTTGCCTGAAAGTAATGAAGACCAGTTTGCATCTACTTCTGGGCTCGGGTTGCCCAACAGTGGGTGGTCATGACCTGGCGTCACTGGATTTACGGGTTGTGGGTTGAACTCAACCTTGTCCTGAAAAGAGAGACGGTCTAGTCAGTGAGAGAAACATCAATCAACCAAGAAGTGCTTCAGAGTTATTCAACATACCCAAACATGTACCGTGTCTGGTGTCGTAAGTCGAGGGCAGAATGGCTTGTAGATGACTTCACGGGCATAGTAAAGTACTGCCCACGTATAAATTGCTAGGATGAGGAGTGAAACAAGTATTTGGATTGCTCTCCTTGACTTCGATGTGCCTCTGCTCGAGTTCCAATTCTCCTGATGCAAGGGGTATTCTTCGTGGTCGTCGTCGGTCTTCACGTCCTCGAAACCATCGTCAGAGACCGGCTTGTACTTGACTGCAGGTGTTGCAGACATGTCTTGTGCGGTCGTTGTTTCCCAAGCGCGCTGCAGGCAGCAGAAACTATAGTCGGTACGGAATAGGTGAGTTCGTCAAAAGAAAGTACGATTGACCGCGCTGCTACGGAAGGGAAGACATTGTCAATCTGGAGGAGGCCAGCCGGCCATATCTGATGGTTTGTACAGACTGCTCACGAATCTCTGCGTGGGCAGTAATACTTGGTGAATCTTTCGCTTCTCGAAAATACTCTAAGAGAGCCCCTTGGTGTAGAATTAGCAGTAGGCGAAAAAGACTCCCACCGGATGCGAGAGCCTATGCCACAAAAGGTGAGAGGCCCGGAAGATAGAGTTCATCAGATATCAGGTGGCTAGGAAGACCGTCACATCATGATCTTGGGGCGGGAAGTATCCTCACGCCCAGGCTTGTTGACAGCAGATGGAACGTTAATCGTGAACCCTGGTAACATGAACACACCCCAAGAATTGATTCTGCTTCCTCCGTGCCGTTACTCCGATCTCCAAGCCTGGGTGTGGGTTTGGTGGATGCTGGTATTATCAGAAGGTAACGGCGAACCCTCCTTCGATAACCGGTCTAGGCCGACTGCCTGGGCAGTCTTCGTCCTGCCAACTTTGCCTGACTTGACTGAAGCCGGTCTCTTCATCCTTGAGGCACCCTTCAGAGTCCCCTATCTCAGTCACCCCCAGACTCGAGAGTCTCTAGACGTGCTATTTGCTGCCACACCTAGACTTGCACACTTTCGGAATCTTCACACCATGTCGTCTCTTTCTGAAGATGCGAAGCCCTTCCTACCGAGCGAAAGTGGCGATTCCAGTTTCGACTTAGCCCCGGCTGAGAGACCGAGACTGCGGCAAGACCGATCGACCGAGCCCCGCTGGCGAAGGAGACTCTGGATCAGCCATGTTATCCTCTTGGGATTCAATGTTGCGTTCCTCATCTACAACATCAGTGATGTTGGGAAACACGTCGGGCCAGAGGCGGCAGTGCTCGAAAGAGCCTACTGTGAGAACTTTTTCCTTCGCCTGGTACCATGGTCATGCAATTATACTAATATCGAATGTCGTAGCACCGGCACAGATGGCTATTAGTTATACAGTCAAGGAGGAAGCCCCTATGTTGCCCGACAACGTTCTCACCGGTCCACCCGGCCCCGAGGCTGACAAGGCGTGGGAAGAACTTGAGAAACGTGAGTTCAACGCCATAACTCAGCATTTGCTACATCAGATCCTAAAACTTCCATGAAGCATTCATGCTCAGGTTCTCCGAAGACGAGATGAACAGAATGCAAAAGACCTCGCTCGCTCTCAAAGACGGAAGCGGGTACATCGGTTATTTGGAGTCTTTCCACATGTTGCATTGTGTTGTAAGTGACTTCTTCCTTGTTCCTATTTCTGAGAATAGCCTCATCTTCTTCACTGTCGCGTTACTGACAGGTCAACAGAAGAGTGCTTGGAAGTCCCAATACATGGATCACTATGGCAGTGGACATTCGACCAAGCCCGGTCATCTAGCTCATTGTCTAAACGTACTCATCCAAGGTATCATGTGCAACGCAGACACATCGATCGGAACATATCATTGGAAAGAAGGGGGGACTATCAAGGGCAAGGAGATGATGGACATTGAGGCTAACAGGACCGGACATCGCCAGTGCACCGACTTTAGCAAGCTCCAAGCTTGGGCTACTAAGCGAACTCTTGACTTTGATGTCCACGATACTGACAAGTTTCTGCGTACCTTGAAGCCGGAACACTAGGGTCTGGTAAATAGCATCGTTGTTGATACTTGGAGGCACGAGCGGAAAGACGTTGAAAGATCTTCGTTCATGGCCACATCTCCATTGACCCTCAGAAATAAATGTAGCTAGCTTCTAGATACATGTCTGAACAGTTGTTAGCTCTGGATAATCAGATCATAGCGACGCTAGGGTCTTTCATGAGCCGCAGTCAATGTGACTTATGAATTAGATACGCTGACCAAAACACAGCTATGCTGGCTAGCCGAAAGATCCAGGCAACACTGTCCTCGACGCCGAGAATCTTCAGAACTGCCAAGAGGACTGCGCAAACTAGGGTTGAGCCAATTTGAGGGAGAGATATCGCCATGTTGTGCAGTCCCAGGATCCATGCAACCTCGCTGTCTTGCTTTCCAACGGATATCTCAGAGATCTCTGCGCTGATCAAGGCAAATGGAGCCCACATGGTTACGGCAGCCGTGGATCCCATCATGGCGACAACGATGACGGCCGTGGCTCCGCTACGTGCGACAAAGGTGAGATGCATGCAGTATCCCAAGAAGCACTGCGATGCAAACCAGACTCTGGGGAGGTTGCGAGAGAAGCCCGGCAGGTAGCGGTCAAGTATCTGGAGCAAAATACTTGCAGCGAATGCTCCTAATGCGAAAGCAAAAGAGGCAAAGAAGCCAAAGTCCTTTGCACTTTCGATGAGTTCTAGATCTGGTTCCCCAAACTGCCTTTGCCTTTGCTCGAGTTTGTCAGAAAGGGCTGAGAAATGTTAGTATTGGAAGTACTTCAACAGTTCTGGACTTCTACCTGTCTCATAAGCGAACCTGAAACAAGTCCACGAGTTAGTCACTAGGCGCAAAAGATGTTATAGGAGTCGGACGCTTACGTTGACATGTAGTATAAAACAGGAAACCATCCTGCCTACGCCCAGAATTGAATCTCGCAAACCCGGCGACTGCGTGGAGGGATTTGTGTCCACCGTTTGGCTAGCCCTGTCGGCGAGATGATGGACCATGACCGTTGCGCAAAAGAGGGCTGGCAGTCACGCAAAGGTGCGACGTTCTGGTCAGTAATGAAATAGCATGCGAGACCGACTGTCGTCAAGGTACAAGCTGCAACTACAACGGCGAGTAACTTGAAACGGTCATCGCTGTTTACACCAGTCGAGGACCACTGAGCATCCACAAACCCAACAGAAGAGAGCACCACATTTCCCAGCACATTCCATCGCATGGCCCAGGAGGCTGCGACGGACTGTTGACTGGGAGGGGAGTTATCTACTATCAGAGCCCTGACGCCGACTGCGTATGCCTGCAGTGCAAAAGTAGTGACAACCACTGAGAAGACTGCAAGAATCTGCGTCGGTAAGTGCGCCGAGCTGGCGGAGCGATCAACACTGGAACTCCATGTCCAAGCTGTGAGTTCCTCAGAGTACGCCAATGCCAGCAGGAAGATAGTTGCGCATAGCGAACCTCCTACGATGAATGGCTTTCTTCTACCCCAGGCATGCTGTGACTCGTCGCTGAACACACCGAGAATAGGCTGCGCAAAGGCGCCAGATAAAGGACCGGTGACCCATACCAAGGATATAATGGATTTGGGAATGCCTAGCGAGATCAAGTAGGGCTTTGGGCTATTCGTCAGTCACTCAGCTGGGGTTGGGTCGGAGGGGAAAAGACTCACAGTGCCGCTCGATGTCAAAAGAAACCAACACACTTGAAGGCCCAGACTAGGAGACGTAAGTAGGAGCAAGCCTGGAAGCTTGAGCAAGGTGCGCTTCTGGGGAATTTCTTCCCCAAGCTCTGCCAGTTCTAGGTCCTCTGTGCTAGACGCAGATCCGGGGGAGTAGAGAGCCCCTGAGGTCGGCTCGCCCACTATGACACGAGGCATTTCCTGTATGAACAGGATGAGATGAGTGACGCTGCCTCCTGTTCCATATTGATCGGAGATACTTGCAAGAGCTCAGCGTTGATTTGTTATAGTCGAAGATGTAAGCATGACCTGGTGTCGCCGAGTCCTCGCCGGAGACCGC
Source organism: Colletotrichum scovillei (assembly GCF_011075155.1). Taxonomy (NCBI): domain Eukaryota; kingdom Fungi; phylum Ascomycota; class Sordariomycetes; order Glomerellales; family Glomerellaceae; genus Colletotrichum; species Colletotrichum scovillei. The sequence goes on from NW_023336262.1 coordinate 3,371,336, forward strand.
TGCCTTTCCGCGACCTGGAAGGGCCATGCGCTTCCTAGCCCTGGTCAATTACGGATAGATACTTTGCTGCGGAACCGGGAACGCTCCAGCGGCAACGGCGTCATGAGTCGGACGCACATGCTGGTTGTCTTTGCAGTGTGTAGCGTGTAACTTTTCACTTTCCTCAGTCCTTCTTTCATGTCCACGTATTACGCATATTACCCATGCGGGCGGGTACCTTGTAAACTCTGTTTTTCAACCGAGTTCCTTGGCCCGTTCTCGCCGACGAGCTACCCTTGTCAGGATCAGCACAGTGCCTGGTGAATGGGGCTGGACATAAGATTGGAATTCTATGATGAATGATATTGCCGACGTGGCTGGATTGGTAAGAGAAGCGAGCACTTGTGTATCGAATAAACGCTGGTCAGTGGTGCCAACGGTCTTCTCGAGTTCCAAGGCATGTATCCGCCAACTTTGCCCTCCATCAAGAATCACGCTTACATGACACATTACTCCGAACCAACACACGACTGCTACCACTGATAGTATCACCAAAATTAGACTCTGACATCTCAGTATGTCAGATGGTCACGCACCGGTAAGCTGGTCTTCTCTACCACGAAAAGACCAGCTATTCCTACTTTTCATGATACGATTCAGTGAACCTGTCGTCAGGGTTTCTATCGGAGCGTACATCTACTACCAACTTAAATCACTTGATCCATCATTATCCAGTGCTGAAGTGATTACACAATCCGCGTATCTTCAGACGGCTTATACCATCGCGCAGGCTATCTCATCTTTGCTATGGGGCGTGGTATCGGATTCTCCTAGAGGGGGAAGGAAACTAGTTGTGCTAACAAGTTTGTCCGGATCATGTAAGTCAGCACTGTAGTGATATCCCACGGGGGATGCGAAAGATTCATCTAATTTCCGATGACAATTGACTTTCTAAACGCTTTTCACAGTCATAAGTTGTGCGCTGTTCGGTTTCATTACTAGCTTCAAGCAGGCCGTCTTCCTTCGAGTTTTTGAGGGGATAACCAATGGGAACGTCGCTATGGTGAGAACAATGGTCTCCGAAGTTGTTCAGGAGAAGCGGTAAGTTGTTTTCTATTAAGGAGGATAAGAAATATAGGATTTAAACAACCAAGACTGACCGACGTACTCAAAATAGTTTCCAAGCGAGGGCTTTTGCATTATTACCAATTGCTACTCGAATGGCTATAATCATCAGCCCACTAGTGGCAGGTTGGACTGTTCAGCTTGAGACAACGGGCCAAGACGACAGTTTTGTGAGGAAACACCCATATGCACTGCCTGCCTTATTGAACGCCGGCTTCTTGCTTCTTCTCCTACTTGCTACATTCCTGTTTCTTGAAGAGGTATGTCGTCATTAATACATGCTCACTTTTGACTTATTGCTTCACTTCAGACTGACGAAATGCAGACATCAAAATCTGTAAGAGGTCGATTTGACCCTGGAATCGCCTTCTCCAAGAAGTTGCTGTCTTTATTCCGCTTGGTTCCATTCAGAAAAGCAGATGACGCTCAGTACTCACGCATCAACTCAGAAGAAGAGGATGGAGAAGAGATGGGTTTCTTGAAGGAGACCGATGGGAATGATCACTCTGGCGCTTCCACACCTCCTGCGGTGACCGTTACACCAAGTGAAAAGAACTTGAAGCTCCCTACACGCCGCATTTTCACCACTAACATGCTCCTGGTTCTATTGGCAACTCTTCTCTATGAACTCCATCTTAACAGCGTCAGCATTGCCATGGCCAATATGTTAGTCGATCCAGTTTCCACCAAAGAAGCCGAATTATCAAGGGTTCTGCCATTCCGCTTCGGGGGCGGCGCCGGATTCAGGCCGAAGTCTCTTGCCTGGTACTCAACTGTGTTCGGTAAGATCTTAAATACCTCACTTTGTTCATCAATAATGTGAAAATTCCGCCACATGAAGAGCTATTGGCTAACATGATGCAATATAGGGATTGTCGGTATTCCCATGCAGATTTTTGTTTACCCTTGGCTTAATCAGCGCCTAGGCTGTTTGAGACTCTGGCAACTATTCTACCTCGGATTCCCCTTGCTTTATTTTGCATACCCATATGTTGCTATCATTCCATCTTCTACACCGCCTCCATCCGAAAAGACTGGTGTGGCTGTATGGGCGTTTTTGGTGGTGATTCAAACTTCAACATCTCTCATAACGAGTGTTGTGACGCCCTCACAGCTGCTACTGGCGAATTTCTCCTCGCCTCATCCATCGGCACTGGGAAGAACTCATAGTATCACGTTCTTCACGTCGATGGCGGTTCGAGCTGCCAGTTCAGCCATGGCTGGAAATATGTACGCTTTTGGGTCGACACACAACTTGACTGGGGTCATATTTTGGTTTAGTAGCGCTGTGTCGCTTATAGCTATCATTGTCACCCGGTTTGTGAGAGAAGGAAATGGCCATGAAATCAAGCTCCCGGGAGAGAACTAAGGCGAACTAAGACTAGTAGTGGACTCGAAAGACTCAATTACACTACAGAAGTTATCTTCTCTTTGCGTATGCTTGTACTCGACCATTGATAAGGATCTTGGATATTCTGTTCCTTGATTCCCAGAAAAGAATAAGCAGATTGACGAAGAAGACAAAGCTGTTGTGCTAGGCCGATCGAATAGTTGGGTCAGCATGTTCTAGACACGGAAGCTTAGAAACTTTTTTAAACTACGCATCTGTAACTAAGAACAATTTGTCTTACACTGCGTAACTAATAAGGTCCTACTTAATTCATGTTTTGCACGAACTTCTCCCCTGCCGTCTGATTGCTTGCAGCCTCAAGCTTCTTGTATACGTCCTCAATCTCTTCCTTGTAATCCTTCTCGACCTCCCTCCGAAGCACCAATTGCTTGATAGTCAGCTTGATAGGTTTTTCCTTGCTGGCCAAGAACACAGTCTGTCTCGGAATGGCCACTGCTTTCGCAGAAATCTCATTGTGTCCCACAATAGTCTTCTCATAAATATCATCAACAAGCTCTTCGTGGTTCCTTCCAAGCAGATCCTCCTTCACTTCTATCAGGACGTATGGTGCAATGCGCCCTGCACCGCCGACCATGACGTGCTTGACTCCAGGGTACCTGGCGACTTTGGTCTCGATGTCCTGAGCGTGGAATTTGGCCATCCAAATCAGCTTCGTCCAATCATCAGTTCTGGCCACCGATTCCCATCGGGTACTGCCGTCGCTATCTTTGACCGGACGCCACAACTCCTTCGTATCGATAGTCTCAACGTCCTTGAACATCTTGTAGTTCCAGAAGGCACACTGATAGATGGATGGACCACCGTCAGGTGGCCTGTCAATGAACATCTGGTACACATCAGAGTCATCTCCGTCACCCAGAGCTTCACCAGAGCCCTCTAGCTTGACCAAACGAACATGGTGCTCAGGAATGAATTGGAAGCTATACCATAGCTTCCTGTCGATGGGATGCAGGGAAAAGCGACCACCAGACTCTGTGGCTCCCATGACAGAATTGAGCCTGGTGTGTTCGCACAGTGCGTCTCCGACAACGCGATCGAGAGCAGATCCCAGATAAGTGATGAACTCTAGCGACTTCAGTGATTCCCGGGTCTCTTCGTTATTGTATAGGTCAACGATGGTGAAAGGAAATCCCATCAGGCCATCAACCTTGTTGAGACGCAGAAGCTTCTGGAAAATAGCTGGCGGAAGCCCGACCACATCCGGAGGGGGTTGGATAACACAGGTGCCAGAGAAAACGGCAAACATGTTGATTAGGACAAGGCCAGGCTGTAGTCTCATTGGGATTGCCAAAATCAGAGAACGGCCATAGAAAGAATCCGTAGATATCCCCCTAGGCCAGTGACGGCGAGCCAAGCCGGCAGATGAACATCCAGCTGCCCAGAAACCATTGTTCATGAAGATTGGCTTAGGTAAACCTGTTGTGTTGACTGGTCAGTGTCCGGTGATACCAGAAGTGTGAACTCCTTGCGTTTCCATACCTGTGGTGCCTCCAGTATGGATGATGAGAATCTCATCGTCCTTCGCCTGCTCGTAAGTCTTCTCATAGGCGTAGGGCTCGGTTCCTTGAGCAGAGAGACACCATTCGAGGCTTTGGAACTGCTTAACATGGATACCAGATGCTGCAAGCTCAGGCTCGGGGCTGAATGCACCTCCCTCGGAATACAGCCAAATCTTGCAGTTTGATGACTCTAGCAGTGCATCAAGTCCATCCTTCATGAAACGACCATCTGGGACAAGAAACTAATCAATGTTAGCATGAATATGATTTGACTTAGAATAATCATTGTATACCTTGCGACCTGTCTTGACTGATGCCGCGAATAGGAACGCATATCGGACGTCGCTGGGACCAGAATACGCAACAGTATCGTTGTCCACAGATTTTCCAAACGTCTTGTCAAGCCAGTGTGCAGTCTTGTTGATGCCATCGGCGTATTGTTGCCAAGTCAACGAACGGTAACCCTCTGTCTCCCAGTCAGGCCCGCCAGCGAATCGCACAAGTGCATGATGAGGTTGCCATTTGGCATTCTCGTCAATCCTGCGGACGAATAGCTCCATTCCTGGAGTACTGGTATCGAAACTCATCTTGGTCAATGTGGCAATTGGCAGGTGTTTCGACTGTGTCTGACAAACTGAAAGCGTCAAGGCGAACTGGATCGAGATGAGAACAGACTAATACCTTTCAAACAAGGTGCTCTTTCAATTCAAACCTACTGTGCATTTGAAATACACTCACAGGTACGAGCCTCTAAGGTCTGGTCCCGGCCATTCCGAGACACATATCATGTAGCAGGGGCGTTCGTCTAATTCTCACTGCTCAGGCAGTGGAACTTTGTGAATTTCGGCACCAAAGATGTCAGATGATGAGAACTGATTCAAAGACCAGAACACAACGGAAGCGTTCATCCGAAGCTTCTAGCTAGGCGGTATCGACCCCATAGAATTGGGTTTGTTCCGTTCGATTCACCGCACTTTTCGTGGGATCCTCTCCGAAGCTCCGAGTACGCACGCTACGGGGATATTATCTCTCAGCTCTGGAGCTCGGATATGTCTCCCGACTTCATTTGAGAAGGTGAGTTATGATAGTGGGGCCAGAGGTAGTGGACCAGCTGTTGTAAAAGGGCCGGTCACTTACAGACACGTAGGACTCGGCCAAACACGCTGTGGCCGCATACCTGGCAGTCGCCCTTCGGAAAGCATAGCAAGGGAATACTTTCGCATATTCAGGCCGGGTTGTGCCTAGGGTGAATGTCACCTTTAGGGGACCGCTTGTTGCAAAGAAAGAGGGCCCATGCGTGCTCTCAATGACGTAGTGGAGCCTCTCAGTTCAATTTGTGACATATTTGAGTTTATGTAGGTCAAGGGCAGGAGCCCAAGATATTCGGGATGTGACTAGAGACTTCCAACGAGCGTTGCCGATGCTAGTGTTCGTATTGGCACCCCAGTCCTCCGTACTAGATGATGCGAACTGTCAGGGACAGAAAAACTGGACCTTGGTGAGTGGATCAACCCCAGGTCGATCCTGCGGCCAAATTGTCGGTGGTTCTACTAATCTATTTACTTTCACATTGACATAAGTTTACGGGTACAGGGCACACCTACATGTAAAGCCAAGACGCTGCTGACAAGTAGGCATATTTGTCTCCAAGGGAATCAACAAACTTTACGATTTGTTACAGATTTCAAACTTAAGCAGGCCTATTTCAACTCCTCAGATCGAATCCTACCATGAGCGGAGGCTGATGTCTAACTTGGGGATAGTGTCACCTCATGGGAGAAACTGAAATGTGCTGAACTCTAAACCCCAGTCACAAGAATTCAGGGAAGGCAACTTTACACACTGTGCTCCTCGGGAAAAAGAGTAGACAAAGGTGTACTAGGTATCGATCACGGGAAACAACACTCATTCCAAGTTTGTGTCGAGTCTATCGACGACACACCAATCCTAACGACGCTTCCATAATGTCTTCCACGCCGCAAGCACCCCCTCATCCCCGCGACTGGGAGGTTGGAGTGGACGAATATCTTACACAAAACGGAATCTCCTATGAAACAGCAATACCTCTCAACACTGGCACATCATGCTACATCTGGCGACTCGAAGGACTGGTCGACGCGGAGGCTTCGGCCAATGGTCACCAGACAGGCCAGCCAGTCATAATGAAGTGCGCCGACAGCACCCCCAAATACCGGAACTTCCCAGTCTCACCGGAACGACTTCAGTTTGAAGTCAAAGCTCTGAGATCCAAAGCAGTGGAAGAAGCTTGCCACCAGGAACCATCAGTCCAAGTCCCGCGCGTGCTTCGAGAAACAAAGAATGGTTTCATCATGAGCAATGTCGGTGAGACTGATCTGAGGACGGCTTACAAGACGTACGAGTTTCTGGATGCGGCGGGAATTGGTGCGCGACTGGGTCGATGGCTGGGTAGCCTGCATGTTGCCGGTAAGTCAAACCCCCCACTTCCCGGCACCCCCCTGTTTCTGGCACCCACAAAAACGCGAAAATCCACCACAACGCAATGCCCACCCCCAACCTCCTTTTATCACAACATTTTCAATTCGAGTCCAAATGGGCTCATTTTTTGCACATACCTTCTTCTATATCTAATGCCTCAATATACCGAAGATCAGCTTCGTCAGGCTCTCGAGGACATCTCAAACGGCAAGAGTCAAAAGAGAGCCTCATTGGAGTATGGGATACCACGATCAACCCTCCAACTACGTCTCCAAGGTGGTCAGACTAGGAAAGTGGCTTTGCTGACTGGCAGAGGCTGTCTCCTGACCAGGAGAGTAAGCTGGCACAATGGGTTCGCATTCAGGCTTCGCTGGGCCTCGCACCAACGCACCAACAGGTGAAGGAATTCGCAGAGCGAGTTCTGGCTGCTGCTGGGGATACCAAACCATTAGAAAAGGCTGGATCTATGCCTTCGTGAGAAGGAACCCTATCATTAAGGTTCAGAGAAGTCGTTCCATCGATTCTAGACGCGTTAATGGGGCATCTACTGAGGTCATTAGGAACTGGTTTAAGTTCCTTGCTATCCCTGAGATCAAGGACATCAAACCAGCCAACAGATATAATATGGATGAGACTGGCATCCTCGAGGGTCAGGGAGCTAATGGGTTAGTGCTGGGCATGGCTGAGACGACGTCTGTTCGCAAGAAACAACCTGGGTCGAGGGCATGGGTCTCTATCATTGAGTGTATCTCAGCCTTGGGTGGGCACTTCGTCCTCTTATCATTTTCAGGGGAAGACGGTCCAACAACAGTGGTTTCCATTACATCTGGTTCCATACGATGGGTGGGAGTTTACAGCAACAGATAATGGCTGGACTACAGACTTAACTGCCATTGAATGGTTAGAGAAGGTGTTTATCCCACAGACTATGCCCGAGGCTGAGGGCGAGGCTCGACTGTTGATTGTGGATGGGCATGGTCATACGACGACAGACTTCATGTGGAATTGCTATATTAACAATATCCATTTACTGTTCTTACCACCACACCTCTCATGTCCTCCAGCCACTTGACCAGTCTGTCTTCAGCCCTGTTAAGTCAGCCTATCGGAAGGAGCTCGGTTACTTGTCTCAATGGAACGACTCTACCATTATAGGTAAAAGGAACTTCCTGGACTGTTACCAGAAGGCTCGACTTGCTGGTCTATCAGTCTCGAACATCAGAAGTGGTTGGAAGTGGACTGGTCTACACCCTGTAGCGATGGTTAAGCCCCTGATGAACCCTATGGTATTACCTGAGCCTTCTGCTAAGCCCACCACACCCAAACCAACCAGTCGGGGCAAAAGCGATGCCATAATGGTCAACAAACTACCCCTGTTGAGCCATGGGATTCTGCTTCCTCTGCAGTGGTCTGGTCGACACCCAGGAAGCTGGCAGAGCTCAGCGGTCAACTGCACTTATACACCCAACTCGACAATGATACCAGCACTCAACGGCTGCTGTTCAGGAAGGTGAAAAAAGGCTTCACAGAGCAGGCCTGGCAACTGGCAGCTGCCCAGCAGCAGCTGGCTCACCTGAGGGCTCAAGTTACCAACGCTGCAGTTAGGAAGAGGAAGACTGTTCAGATCGATCCCAACACGAAGTTTGCGAACATCAGGGATATCCATCGGGCTCAAATCGAAGCGGGTGAAAAGGAGGTTATTACGGCTGAATCCAGCGACTCTGAATGCCCTAGTGAGGCTGGCAGTTGTATTGTAGTGGGTGTGGTTGAGGATCAATAGTTAATAGTAATGAGGAGGTTGGGTTGTGATCCCATCGTTTTTGTGGGTGCCAGAAACAGGGGGGTGCCAGGAAGTGGGGGGTTTGACTTATTAACTTGGGCCCCGACGGATGGAGCTCCCATCATAATGAGTTGGACAAGTTCTACGTACCTGGTGGTCTGGCGGAAAAAGCTATCAAAGACGCCTTGAATGGCGAAGAGTCGGAAAAGGTGCTAACAGCAATGCGCGCACCTGCACCTATCCATACGCTGACGCCTTGGGACTTTCGGCCTATGAATATTGTGGTACGTGTGCCCGATGACGAGGGGATGGCCTCGGATCTCGCGGTCGTGGACTGGGAGTTATGTCACTACGGTGATCCTTCTAACGATGTTCGCATGTGGTTTGCTGAAGTTGTCATACTGGAGGCAAAGTTTGGCAACAGGGGCCTGCTCTCGTCGTTTTTGTCGGCATATAAGCAACGGGTTGGTAGTGCTGTCGTAGACGAATCATTTGTGTCCAGAGTTGCTTTGAGTGCCGGCATCTATATGCTGTGGCTTATTCCCATCAACCCTCGGGTTTGGGATTGCACAGAGGAAGATGTGGAAGCTTGGAAGAAAACAAGCCTAGACTATATCAGAGCAGGCGCAAATGGAGATGTCGCCTGGCTGAGACAAAGCTGCTTGGGGCCTTTGTTGGCATGATGTAGTGTAGATGGGATAAATCAGTGATAAAAGATTTCTCAAAATGACCTATTTCTACTCCTCAGTGTGTAATTCGATATGAGGTTGATAAGGAAGTGAATAAAATGGAAATCTTTCAAGATCTTTAAAATGCTTGTTTCTTTACAATGTTCAAAAAGCTCATGCTTCTCAGAACATATCAAGAACTATATTTCTCTCTACCTAGGCCTTTGCATCACGTTCCATGAGGAGACAACATTGAATAGCATGTTTAGTCTAAGATGTCCCATTCGTCTTGTTGGGGAGCCATGCAACATCTGCTGATGCCCTCGACTTTCCAAAATCCGCGCCTGGGTAATTATACGCAGTGTACGCTTGCGCCCGCTTTCCATCTCGCACTGGAACGCGGAATCCCAAAAGCCCCAGTTGTCTGTCAGACAATTTTGCCTTGGTCTCCGCGTTCATGAGCTCCGGGTAGTTCTCCATGGCCTGCAAAAAGAAGCGGCAGAATGCTGACAGAATGACAGGTCGTGTCGTGTCCGACGTGTTCACGCCAGTCGAGTGCCAGGTTCGGCTGTCCAAGAGCACACATGTTCCAGCGGGAGCTGCCGCCGGAACGGATCCGCCCTAGTAATAATAAGTAAGATATAGAGCAAATTTGGGGCAACCTATGATGCAAATCAAATGGCAATTACTTACAACTTGATTAATAACAAGCGGCGCGACATTCTTGTTGTGAGACCCGGGATACATACGGGTGGCGCCTCTCTCTTCCGTAACATCCACCAGATACCACATAGCATTCAAAAGGTAAGCGTGATCAATTGTTTCGGGGGTCAGTCCCATCTGATCACGATGCATATAGATACCAGACTTTGCAGGTCGAGCAATGTTGGCGCCCATAGAATGGAGCTTGAACGCATTACCTAGGAACCAGGGCATAATTGCGTCGATAAGAGGATGATTCAAAAGATCCAAAAACTCATCGCCTTTGTTGGGAAGACTCCTATATGAAATTGTCAGTTGGCCGAGTCCAATGCGATTCGGAAGAAGCTTAAGAAATCTTGAAGATGAAAGGCACAAAAGTCGAATTTTAGCTTACCAGACTCGTTGATTCGGTTGATCGTCAGCATGCACATGGGCACCATCCATGTGAGCAACGCCGGCCAATCGTTCGCCAGCTGCTTGTTCCTCAACGGCAGCCTTGAGAATCTCAACCTGATCCGCCGAAAGAGCATTCTTCACCATCGCGTATCCCCATTTCTGAAGATCGCGTTTGATCTGCTCAATGTCCTCAGTGGGTTTCGGCAGGTCTTGAGGATACAGCTTATCCGCGTTGACAGCAGCCTGGGGACGTCCGCCCGGAGCAAAGCACATTGGAAAGCTCCCACGACAAGGAGGCTTCGCGCGCTTGCCAAAAGCGTGAACCGCGTGCATGCGGCCTTCAATTACATCGAGGATGTACTCCGGCATAATATTTACCGTGACTCCAGGCTGAACATCATCTGGGATGTTGTCGAGCAGTGCTGCAGTCGTTGATGTGGAATCAATGAAGATAGGGGTGCTCAAGTACTCTGATCCATCCCCGAGCTTGAGCTCAACGAGAGTACCAAGTCCATCAAAGTCCTAGATATTATAATGAGCTATGGCTAAATACTGTGGCTATAGAAAAATGAAGACCATCATCACTGAGTTACAATTACTATGAAATGATCCAACATACTGCCAGTCTTTTCTCGATGTATTCACGAACGCGAGAAATATTCTGCTGAAACACCCTTCGAGGGTCGTCTCTGGTTACATCGTAAGGCTTGCCTTCGAAGACAAGTCCAGAGATAAGGGAGCTAGTCGGTGGCGGAAGAGTCGATGCCATGTTGGGTCCTTGAGAAGCAATAATCGAGGTGAAAGGTTTGAAACTGGGGAAGGTTGGAGCCTTGGAGACTTCTGATGGCGCTCACAGTCTCGCGACGAGCAATGGATAATACTCAGGAGATTCAGCTCAGACCTACTATGCACTGCATCGATATGTTGAACATATCTTCTGTGTTATCCACACTGTATATGTATACATAGACCCCACCTTTGGCATCGTAAAAGATGCCGTAGCCGGCTTGGGTTCACGACTTTGCTTACAATGTCGCAGTGAAAGGCCCCTGTCTTTGCCAAGCCTGTACTGCGTGGCTTTCTGACGAGAAGTTACATTTTCGATTCAAGTTGTGAACTTTTCTGTGCTGGAAAGATGTTGCCTGACCTTATTTGTTGATGTTCACCGCTTCACCCGCCGGTCCAGATTTAGAAATCCTCTCCACTTCCGATCAAAGTTCTACCTGCAAAGATTAGTGATAGGAAATTCATAAAGTCTGACTTTACGTGCGGATGCGGGTCTATAGAATAGTGAGGTAGAATGACTGCCTCGGCAATGCCTATCGTTTGGGTAACTAGGAGTGTCGATAGAGTTAGGCGAAATTATATTCATACAACGAACTTGGGTTGAAATAGACTTTGCAGGCGTGCCTCTCAACGTCGCATTCGTATCTTGGTCCCTTACTGCGTACTTGTAGTGCTAGTCAGTTATATCGGGTTAGCGCCAAGCGGTCTACGTTGCCGACCATCCATGTCTCGGCCGGGTATCGAAGGGCTTGGTGAACCCTTCTCCCCCACAATCAATCCGGTCTCCCGGAGCCAAGCGCTCCGTTCTCTTGAGTCATGAACTTCAGTAGCAACTCCAGTTCGGGCCATTGTACGGATACTCTGGGCTACGATTACGAGTGTAATGACAACCGGGGTCCATTGACGCGCCGCTCTCGGCCGGTCGCTGGTGATTCAGGCAAGGAGGCTACCATTCAGAAATTTGCACCGGGGTTTTCTTCTTAGTTCTGATAGCTCACGATTCACATTCGACATGTAAAATGTTTCCGGTCACCGTCGGTCCCGCGGGTACGGGAATTTCTTCCGGCCGACGCTCCACGTCTGAAAGCTAACAAGGACGCAGGCGAGAGCACGGCCCTCTAACATGAGATTACAGAATTTCCTGGGAAGAGCGGTTAATGAAGATTTGCCGACTACATTTGCGGAGCTTTACGGCATTCACCGCACGTCATTGATGCAGAAGAATACCCCAAGACGGGGTACCCGATTAAATGCTGACAGTTCCACCACGTCGGGACGAGAATAAAGTTCAGGGTCCCAGTTGACGTGTTTGTCTCTGTACCTCGACTACGAGACTGGGGATCCATGTTTGAGACCCTGGTTGCATTTAGTGGAGAGTTCCATGCCTCATGCCAAGTATTCTTATTTCTGAGCTATGACACTACGGAGCGCAGGAGCGCATTCGCTCTCCAACCAAAGCGAGGCACACGCTTACAGTTCGCGCCATCAAGTTAGAAGTACATTGGCCTTGCATCAGCGGTGGGAGCTGGGACAGCCTTCGGCTCAGGCGGTGTAACCCACTCCTTCCACGGCTGAAGTCGACTTTCTTCTGGGAATGGACCGTTGGGACCAGGCCCATCCTTCTGATACGGCGCGGGCTCCAGTACAATGAACCTTGCCTCAACACTGTACCGCGTTGGGCAGCCGGGCCGAGCCGCTCCATTTCGAAAGGCAGCATGGGGTACAACTATGTGCGGGGCTCATTAGTTAAGGTTTCTTGTCCATTGGCCGACTAGACCAGTCTCGGTCACCACTTGGCGGGCGGTGATATGCTCGCGCCGATTAATGATCGGCAACTTACTGTTGAAAAAGCCACCTGGCGGGTGGGTGTCGTACTGTGTCATGATAACAATCTCGTCAGGGGTCTGGTTGCTCATCCAGTACCATCTGTGGGCAGGATTCCAGGAAAAGTAGGCAACTTCCTTGGCTGCTTCGTGGGTGATGCGGTCAACCGAGACAACATCGGCGAGATCGATGTTGGTCCTTGGATCGCACACGGCGAAGGGAATGTCCTCGGCATGATTGAACATCGGGCGCCAAATACTAAAGAAGAATGTCAATCACAGCGAAGCCGAGGAAGAGTTTTGGTCGCTGCATACTTGATGATTCTCGCCCGGCTTTGACCTGAGAGGACACGTTGCCGTTCTTCCTCGGTCAAGAACAGCGATATTCTGCTCCAAGAACTGGCCACGGTATTATCTGCAGCCATGATTCGTATTAGCGGTAGAAAGAACAATGTGCCGACAAAAATAATGAGAATTTTCTCACCCAAGTGGGCGAAAGGAAGGTGTCCTGTGCGGCCTCCTTGCGAACGTGCATCTCGAAACTGATTTTAGGTCAAGTGCGGTTAGCAAGTATGATATTGCCACCTGATGAAGGCTTCTGTCATCCAAACTAGAGTAATTACTAACATTGGCATTGATGGGAAAAATCTCATCTGTACCAAATCGAGATTTCCTGCAAATCATCAGCGTCTTTGCTTGCACAGCTATGATGCATACGTACAAAAATTGAGCCATCTCTTCCAAGTAAGGTTTGCAGTCATCCGCTCCAGTCATTTTCGAGAGCTCTTTGGACTTATTCTCGAGGAAACAGAAGCCATTCTCCTCAATAGTAGGTTTGAAATCTGGCAGCGTTCGTATGTCGGTCAGATTAAGCTTGCATTGCACACTCGTCAACATCTTCGGTCTTTTTCTCCAACAAAATCTACCTGAAGCTTACTTCCATGTCCTTCATGACGAAATTTGACTTGGGGAACGACTGCCCGTCAGGGCCATCCCAGGAGTACGGCTTCGCCGTTTTGTGGAGATCAGTTCTCTCGAAGAAAGCAGTGACTGCTGCCATAATTGTTAATGATAACTGGAAGGATAAAAATGCGGAAGCAATTGCGTGTTACAGGAGTTTGTCCAAAGAAGGGACCAACGGTGCCATCTTCAATGAGAGGCGTAACGGAGCATACTTATGCCCACTTCAGTGCCGAGCTGTCGTAGCCTGGTACGAGGCAAACAGTAGCGTGAAAGCACAAAATGATATGACTAGACAACTGTCCCAGGTGCAGGGGATATGGGTCGAGCGGGGAACCAAGTTCGGGCAGACTTGTGCGCTTTTCGCTGCCGTCTCAAAGTCAGGTCGCAGTCCCTGCTCTCCGTCACCTCAAAACGCTGGCCCGCCTCAACCGACGGAGTCTCGCGATATATGAACTCGACTCGGGTGAGACTTCTTCAGCCGAAGAGCCGAAGAATTACACCGGGGCCATCAGATTATCACCATATTCTTGTTGGTGCAAAAGAGCCTTGCTTTCAAAATGTTATCATTTTTATCGTCAGCCGGGCTGTTTTGCCTTGTGACTACGTTGTGGCTCGTGACAGTCGCAATATTGCGCGCCTTTTACAACCTCTTTTTCCATCCACTTGCGAGATACCCAGGCCCGCGACTGGCAGCCATCACTCCACTGGTTCATGTCTACCACTTCGTAAATGGCGATGCTGTCGGCTGGCTCGATAAGCTCCACGCAGAATACGGCGACGTTGTGCGCGTCGAGCCTGGCCGTCTGAGTTACATCACGCCTCAGGCTTGGAAGGACATATATGGACATGCGACGGCCACCCGCAAAGCCAACTCGAAAGAGAGGAAAAACAGCAAGAATCTCTTCTCTAACGGGAGTTACTCGATTTCGTCAGCTCACGGTCCTGAGCACCAGCGCCTACGCAAAATCTTCAGCAATGCATTCAGCGACCGAGCCATCACGAAGCAGGAACCCATGCTGGCGCTTTATGCACAGCAAATGGTCGATCTAGTTTGTCGGAAGATCTCTAGCGAGAAAATCTCTCCTGGAACAACTGTTATGGATGCTGTCCAGCTCTTCAATTTCGCCACGTTCGATATCATGGCAGATCTTGCATTCGGCGAGGCACTTGGCTGCCTCGAGAACGGCGGATCAAATGCTTGGGTCGACGCTGTCCAGGTGAATTTCAAGCGGATGATCGTCAAGGCAAGATTGAGGCCTTACCCGGTAATCTCATACTTGTGGCATCTATTCCAGCCGGAACAAGATAAGAAGGCTGCTGCTGTGCACGTTAAGAGCTCGCATGAGCGTGTCACGAAGAGGTTGGCCAAGGGCGCTGATGCCAGAAACGATATCTGGGGACTCGTTCTCAAGGCCGAGGGTCCGAACGCGTTGACTCGTACCGAAATGAACAACAATGCCAACAACTTGTGAGTTGCTCCTGGTACCTATCTGAGTCTACGCATGTTAGTGGCTGACACACGCGGTTTGCCTTTTCCTACATCTAGCATGATTGTTGGCACCGAGACATCAGCGACAGCGCTGAGCGCTCTCACATATCTTTTGCTGAAGTCTCCGGGAAAGCTTGAACGACTAGTTAGAGAAGTGAGATCGGTCGGCGACTCGAACCAGCTGAAAGGCGATGTTCTCAAAGACTTGCCATATCTTCAGGCGTGCCTCACCGAATGCCTCAGATGTACGAAGATGTTTCCAGTCTCTCGTCAACATAAAGCACAACTGACGGTTCATTGTAGTACACCCTCCTGTCCCGACGGGTGGTATGCGTGTCGTTGGTGAAGAGGGTAACACCATCCTCGGTCATCTTCTCCCCGAAGACGTTAGTATTACCTTCTTCAGTACCATCTCATGGCTCTTTTGATGAGGGCCCGTTCCATGGCTAATTGGGCCACCTTCTAGACTAAAATGTCGATCGCGACCTGGACTGCCTTCCGTATGCCTCGGTACTGGAAAGATGGCAACGAGTTCATCCCCGAAAGATGGATTCCAGGTGAGCGTGGGTATGATGAGTACCACACATACGACCAACATAGTGTGTTCCAGGTATTTGGGACCGGTCCGCGCGCTTGTATCGGCAAAAAGTAAGTTTCCCGAACGTTTTTCGAAGGCTAATGCCTTCACATCGATACAAATTCGCTGACCTGTTGAATCAGTCTTGCATTGCAGGAAATGCGTCTCTTATACGCCACCTTTCTGTTCCATTTTGACATGGAATTATGTCCTGAAAGTGACCGATGGATGGAAGATCAGAAGTGTTGGACTTTGTGGTTCAAAGATAACCTTCAGATTCGTGTTTCCCAGAGGAAAGACATATGAGGTCGCATTTAGAAAAAGCAGTTCAGTGTTCACGAAACTAAGCTGGAAGTGAAGTCGATTCAGCAGTTTTACTTGACTGAGGTGTATGAGGTAAAACTCATCGCTAAATACATGTAGAAACGGATTCATCTGATCAAAGCGAACTAATAGTGCATGGTGTCCTTTTTACCAAGGTGACGAATGTAGTTCGTCATCTTGGTAATATCCTCTCTTTTCTGAGGAATGTGATGTCCACCTTCAAAGTTGATAACATGAGCGACCTTCGAGGAGTAATGCGTTGCAAGAGTATCTCTAGCCTGCCCCAAGTTGCAGTCCTGACTGCCGTGAAGATGCAATGTAGGCACCGAAATCTTGGCAATGTCACCGCCCTCTGACTTGCTGCGGATATAATCTGTCGCGACATCACTATAAGCGCAGCAGACCAACACTCCAAACTCCAATCGCGGGAGCCACGGCACCAATCCAACCTCTTGCTCCCACAGCAAGACTGTACTTGCTAGCCCACCCTGCGAGAAGCCCAAGACGCCAACAATTTTGACGTGCTCGTTCTCCAGCTGCCAGTCCTGTACTGCCATCTTGATGGCTTCGTTGAACACGGCAACTTCGCCTTCGGTGTCGGTTGCGCCCTTGCGAAACCAAGAGAAAAACGACTTCATTCCGGCAAAGAAGGGAAGAACATCTGGGCCGGGGACGGCAACGTGGGGTGCGGTGGCAAACACGAACTCGAAATCCTCTTTGAGAGCTGCACGGAATCCCGCGAGTTGGAAACGGAATATGTCTGGTGAAGCACCGCCACCATGAATGCAGAGGATGGCCCGTGTTGGCGATCTTTTCAGCGATGTGACCATTGCGGCTGTGATTTGACAGGTATTTCTCTGCGTATGGGTAGAGAGATGAGACAGAGATGAAAATCTTGCCTCAGAATGTATAAGAGTTGTGAAAATAATGAACTGAGTGAGTCTGGTAGGCAAGGTTCTTGGTGCTGGAAGTATGAGTGGCTCCGAGGACAGGTGAGGAGAGTAATGTTCGGGAGATATTTATGTGCCTCGATGAGTTTATTGTATCAGATGAAAGAAAGCACAAGCCCACGGAGGCTTTGAACAAGGTACTTCGGCCGATTTCAGTGGGTCAAGGTAGATTTGAGGAAGAGAGCACTGTATGACTTTCTCCCAGGGCCTTATCGCATCATGCTTGCTCGACTTGATGACTTTGGCCCGCGGACCTTGAGCAGTCGGCAGGAATGTTCTCAGGCTATGATTGTTACTTTTATTGAGAGAGGTTGGCAGGATTATGGCTCCTTCCAATGAGCATGTTTCCTTAGTTGTCTGCATATCTAATCAAGCATTCATGCGTACAACTACTTTCTCTCCAGAGAGTACCCTGTTTCGGACCATTTCCATCCCCGCCAGAATTGCCTCGAATCCACCGTCTAAAACACGAAGCGGATGATGTTGCAACTTTCCTTCGTTGATCAACTTCTCTACAGTTTCCCAAACAGAGACCCCAAAGACGCGCAGTTCTTCCGACGGATCGCTCTTGTAGGGCTCAGGCCAGGTGCATCCTTCCCCAAAGATTCGAGGGCCGACTGTAAAATCCGCGGTGACAACTTTTCGAGTCGCAGCATGCTGTTGCCAAGGGTCAAGAGACACGTACTTGCCGCCGCCTCGTCCGATAGCAGCGTAGCAAAAGGCGGTAGACTCGACGGTCGTGATGCAGTCCAAGGCATATTTCAGGTTTCCTTTCGTGTATGTTTTCTGATCGTGAAAGATGATCAGTCAGCTATTGGTTGCCTTACGATTACGCAACATGGAAACTTCGGATTATAGCAACTCACAATCTTTTTCGCCAACTCTTTGTCATTGCGATCGAAAACCTCTACGGCCTGGTTTCTTCTCGCTAGGTCGAAATTTTTCGGGGAACAAATAGCAATCGGATCGAGACCGGACCTATTCACGATGACCACGTCAGATATTTCCACAAAGATATGGTAGATGATTTGACTTACAGTTTCAGCATTTGCATGGCAATTGTAGCAGTTGCTGTACTGGCCCCATAGACCAATACATGGGCAGGCTTCGCAGCTCCTTGACCGGGCAGAGGCAAGCCAAGCAGCTTCATGGCGATTCCGGCGGTGCTTACACCTACAGGCAGAGATGCAGCAGCTTCAGTGCTCCAAGATTCTGGAACCTTTGTCCACATCTTACCACGAGTCACGGCGTACTCGCAGAATGCACCGCGCTCAGGCGTGGTTCCGTACATCTCGTTCTGGGCACCAAAGACCCTATCGCCAATCGTGATATTGTCAACCTCATCTCCCACAGCGACCACGGTTCCTGCGAAATCTGCACCTAGGATGCCGAACTTCGTCGCAAAGGCTCCCCTCATCTTGGTATCACTCGGATTGAGGCCGACGGCCTCAACGCGAACCATGACTTGGTCCGCTGGGATCTTGGGACATGGTGCCTCGTCCCAGATGACGACCTCGTCCTTGCCATTTACCACGATGGCCTTCTGAGTCGTCGGAGGGACAAAATTTTGATGCGAAAGACTGCCCATGCTGAAATTTGTCGATGTTGACTTGGAAAATCAGCCCGGAATACCTTGTTTACCTTATCCTCTGTTGCTGATTCTTACCTGTTAAACCACGTCCCCTTACTTACCTACCTACGTAGTACAAGTGAGTACTCTCCATCGGTGTTCCTCAGACGGTCTTGGTTCGTTCACCCACTCATCCACTTTACCTGAACGTGTAATCCTCGATCAACTCAACTTCTACAACATCCCTGAATCGGGAACCCCGCTGTATCTCGCAAGAATCCTCGGGTCTTTGCAAAGGAGTACGTACCGAGTGGGACACAAATTCGCTACCCGGATAGAATTATACGACCGTATGGATAGATACCCTTGCAAATCCGGGAAAAGCATAACCGGCTGTACTACACATTTGAGGACTCGGGGACCTGTGAAGATCGCGATATGTATTACCGTTTTCTGTACCCACTAGTCAGTAGACTGTATCCGTAGGACAACGGCTCAGGGAGTTATGGACCCCAGGCCTTTGTGGTCCAGATTCAAACTTTGTTTTGACTTTCCTAAAGTGAGAATTCAATACGTGGTTACCTTTTCGTCGGGCACATTCACGTTACTACGGATACTTCGTAGATGCATCGATGTGATCCCCCCCTGTTCATCTAATTTTCAACCGAGGCCATCCTTGATGATGAAGACAAATCATCACGGGGTCATTAAGGCACTGTTGCCGCTTACTAATGTGTAGCTTGGTACGGATATGATATTCTTTGTTACAGCTCGCCTGTCATGATGCATACTACCCTTTAACTCTGCAAGGACCCCAATTCCAGGGTCCATCGAGAACATCTTGAACCTATCAAGTAGAGTTTGGAGATCGCCATAGAGTTTCGGATGGCTCCGCTGATTATCATTGGAGTGGGATCCTTTCACCTCCACCTCTGAGGATACCCCAGTTGTTCGAGTACCTGTACTTCTCTGCCCAGGCAATGATCGCATCCCAGTCCTTGCACTGATGCTGATATCCCCACCCCGTCCCGACCTGTTCGTTGTACTTGCGCCACTCGAGCGTCACATCTGCATTACACATAATAGTCTGTCGTAGGTAATCCCAGCAATGGTTGAGGTGTTCGGAATTCCAACCAGGATCTGTGGGCAATTCTCTCTTTGTCCCCTCGTTCTTGTTCAGGCGGTCGATAAGCTCATAGTATGCGTCCATAGTGCTATACTATTGTGGAGTTAATATTGAACCAGAGTCAGCAGCGATTCAGTTATCTTGGGAGGCGGAAATCCGGCATTATGTGCGAAAGGGAGAATGAGACTATTCGGTGTGACGTACAAGACAATGCAGTTGATGAAAGACCGAGGGATACGCGCGGTGTTCCGGAAGTGATTGGTTCAGCCCCGGCAAGTCAGGTAAAGCAGTCTCGTTCTTGACCGTAACCCAACCCCGCCCAACTATTATCAAATATCAGCAGTCCGTCAGACGTTAAGACTACTTGGAAATTTCCTTTCACGGTCAATCCGGGGAGGTGGGGGAGGGAAGAAGGGGGGGGGGGGCATTTACTTGGCAACAATCTGTTCCACGCCTCGATGCTTTCAGGGTTAGGAGGCTGGCCGTATAGTTTATTCCCATGCAAGACCTTTTTCACAGGGACTATGATACCAAAGTTAGTGTCAGATCAGTTATCAAATAACACGTTGTCCACTTTGTCTGGACGTCCACACTTGTTCCTGGTCATCTTCATGGTTGCCCAGGCAGAGGAGATAGGATATGGAGTTAACGTACTCTGGGGTGGAAACCACTCTGGTTGCGCCGGGTAAATAACCGTTGCAGGAGACTCGGGGAGATAGAATGCCGGGCCGTGAAATACGACGAGAATTAAGACCGCCGCAATGGAGATGGCATTCGAAAGTGATAGAGCAAGAATGATCAACTGAAAGCGCGGCAAACGACCAGTGGCCCTGGTGGACCGTCCGTCGTCACAAGGTTCACGAGAATGGAGTAGGACGGCATTTTCGTCCTCCGTAGTCGAGAGTCTCGGTGTATCGACCATGTTCGTGCCGTTCTCTTCGTTTGAGAAGTTCTTGGCGGATTTCGCCATCATGCTTCCCTGTCGTCAGAAGTGGGTAGTTTGAATGGGGGATATGTTAGTTGTCAGTCTTTCCTCAGAAGTAGAAGGTGTTTTTATAACCGTTTCGGTGGGAAAAGCTGGTCGCATTAGGTCAAATCAGGTAAATTCGCCGTGTGTAGAATGTTCCTTGCACGCAGACCATACCCACAGGAGGGTCCTCTCTCATCACATTTGACTGAGCCACATTCATGTACAGTGTTTTGATGTACTGTGACACCTACGTCCAGATAGAGGTCTTGAAGTCGAAGACGAGATGCTCCGTCAGATTCATCGGTCGACGAAGTTAATCGGAATCCGAGTCGCGGGGCTTAAGGACTCGTGATAGAAGTCTCTTGTCACTTGAATCGCTGAATGATTTCTACTTAACTCGTGTTTCTCCCACTCGCTGACTCATTACTTCCCAAACATTCATCTAAGTCCCTCATTCCGGCTTCTTCCCGATCATTATTAGCGTCATGTCGCCGAACGAGCCCATTGTTGTTGTTGGAAGTGCATGCCGGTTTCCGGGCGGTGTTGATAGCCCAGCAAAGCTATGGGAACTCTTGAAAGAACCGAAAGATTTGCAATCTGAAGTTCCAAAGGAGAGATTCAACATCGACGCATTCTACCATCCCGATGGCTCTCACCATGGCAGGACCAATGCCCGTCACGGATACTTTCTCGATGAGACACCGAGGGCTTTTGATGCGTCGTTCTTCAATATCCAAGCCGGCGAGGCGGAAAGCATAGATCCGCAGCAGCGGTTGCTCCTGGAAACCACCTACGATGCTGTGGCCGCAGCTGGATACGGACTACACGATCTTCGCGGGTCTGATACCGCAGTTTACGTCGGCTTGATGACCCACGACTTTGAGCTCGTCAAAGTCAACGACATAAGCTATAGCCCAACGTACTTCGCAACGGGTGCTGCTACAAGTATCGCGTCAAACCGTTTATCATACTTCTTTGATTGGCATGGCCCTAGTGTAAGAATGCTATTTAGTTGAATCCACGACTACTATGTAAATGTTCTTAAGCTAACTGTGGTTATAGATGACTATCGATACTGCATGCAGTTCCTCTCTGGTTGCAGTGCATCTTGCGGTGCAACAACTGAGGAGCGGATCGAGCAAGACAGCTATAGCAGCTGGCTCGAATTTGATCTTGTCTCCAAGTACGTGCACTGCCTTTTCTGAAAGACGAATGACTCGGAAATACTCACATTTCATCTCTCATAGTGAATTACATCACGGAGAGCAAGCTGAACATGCTTTCACCCACGGGCAGATCCCGAATGTGGGATGCTGCAGCCGACGGGTACGCGAGAGGTGTAAGTCCTGTCCCCCATTGCCTGTCGTGCATGACCCATAAGGACATAACTGCAGGAAGAGAAATTGGCTCGATCGTCGGACTTTCACTGACCGAAAACGCAATGTCTCTCAACAGGAAGGCGTTGCCACTGTGGTCCTGAAGACGCTTAGCCAAGCACTACTTGATGGCGACTCCATTGAGTGTGTCATCCGTGAAACGGGCATCAACCAAGATGGACGCACAACCGGCATCACGATGCCGAGCCATGTTGCTCAAGAGACCCTCATTCGCGAGACTTACGCTCGGGCTGGTCTAGATATTGCGCAAGCTGAGAATCGCTGCCAATTCTTCGAAGCTCACGGTAGGTACCAAGCATGAGGGTGGGATTGGAACGTTTGCTTACCCCCGACTCACAGGAACTGGAACGCCAGCGGGTGATCCTCAGGAAGCTGAGGCAATCTCGAAAGCTTTCTTTGGCAGTCAGGACAGTTCAGACAGTGAGCGCTTGCTTGTAGGAAGTCTCAAGACCGTCATTGGACACACCGAGGGCACTGCTGGTATTGCCGGCTTGTTGAAGGCCTCACTTGCTGTACAGAACGGCGTTATTCCTCCCAACTTGCTATTCGAAAACCTCAGTCCCAAGGTTGCGCCCTTCTACAAGAACCTCTCTATCACCAAAGAGGCTCAGCCGTGGCCAGAACTCAAGCCTGGTCAACCGCGGAGAGCAAGTGTAAACTCGTTCGGTAAGCTCTTCAGTCAGACCGGTTCTAGACGTCTCGGACATTGCTAACCATTGCTAACGAAGGAAAGGTTTCGGTGGCACCAATGCCCACGCTATTATTGAGGAGTACAAGACCTCAGCTTCGAGCACGGAAACGACGTCGAAGCCAGAGTCTCAGGTCACTTCAGCTGCATATGCCTTGCCTCTTGTGCTTTCTGCCAAGTCAGAGCGATCGCTAAAGAGCCTGATGAAGCAGACTGCTCAGTTCATCAAGTCTAACCCGGATGTCGACATGCTTGATGTCTTTTGAACGCTCCTTCGCAAGCGATCCATTCTCCCTCACCGTCAGACTGTCGTTGGATCTTCCAGGGAAGCTATGATACTCGCCTTAGAAAACGCTCTTTCGGAAAACGCCAGCTCAGAGCCTACCTTGCGCTCCTTCGCCACCAGCCAGGAGAAGCCTCGTCTCCTGGGTGTGTTTACTGGCCAGGGTGCTCAATGGCCTGGCATGATGAGATCGCTCATCTCAGCGATTCCCCAGGTTCGCGACATCGTGGTTGAGCTTGACCGCTCGCTCCAGACATTGCCCGTCGAATACCGCCCTTCTTGGACCCTGCACGAGCAATTTTTGCTCGAGGATGAGGCCTCCAATGTTACCAAAGCCAGCTTTTCTCAACCGCTCTGCTGCGCTGTACAGATTGTTCTGGTGCGGCTACTGGCAGCTGCTGGCGTTGAGTTCACCACGATAGTCGGTCACAGTTCAGGCGAGATAGCGTGCGCCTTCGCTGGAGGCTTCATCAGCGCCTCGCAAGCCATCCGAATTGCTTACCTCCGAGGCCTCACATCCAAGTATGCGAGCTCCCCGAACGGGGGCGAGGGAGGTATGCTTGCGGTAGGAACTTCACTAGAAGATGCACAGGAGCTGTGCGAGCTGGAGATGTTCCAAGGCCGTATCTGCGTTGCTGCTAGCAACTCGCCTGACAGCACCACCATATCCGGTGATGCAGATGCCCTTGCAGAACTGCAAACTGTCTTGGAGGATGAGTCCAAGTTTGTCCGCATGCTCAAGGTCGATAAGGCTTACCATTCGCACCACATGCTCCCTTGCTCGTCGCACTATATCGAGGCTTTGAAGGACTGCGGCTGCGATGTCGCTGATGGGGTCGGTTCTTCAGTGGCATGGTATTCCTCTGTGCATCAGAACAGACGCACGAAGGCAAGCGACGTCACCGCCGAGTACTGGAATGACAATTTGGTTTCTCCTGTTCGCTTCATGCAGGCTGTTGAGGCCGCCGCAATCGAACATAAGTCACTCGATGCCGCCATGGAGGTGGGGTGCCACCCGGCTTTGAAGGCACCTTGTCTGGCGACCCTCAAGACTGTTCTCTCCGAGGAAATTCCTTACACGGGTTGCATGCAGCGTGGTTCCGATAACGTTCAAGCTTTTGCCAGTGCTGTTGGATATCTTTGGGAACGTCTGGGCCTGAACGCTGTCGACCCTGACAGCTTCATCACCAAAGTGATCGCGCCAGGAAAGAGTCTTCGAAGCCTGTCCAAGGCCTTACCACGGTACCCCTGGGACCACAGCCGGACTCATTGGAACGAGACACGCGCGATCAAGGCTCATCTCTACGGTCAAAAGCCTCATCTCCTTCTAGGCTCCCTCTCTGCTTCGAGCACCGGTTCGACATCGCAATGGCACAACACTATTCGGCCTAGGGACCACGAGTGGCTACAAGGCCACGCGCTTCAAGGCCAGGCTGTGTTCCCCGCTGCCGGATACATCGTCATGGCAATGGAGGCTGCTCTCCAGATGGCTGGCGGGCGTTCCGTTCAGCTACTTGAGGTGCTTGACATGAGCATTGATAAGGCTGTTACATTTGAGGACGAGAATAGCCCGGCAGAGCTCATCATCGCGGTAGACACCATTGTCTCTCAGCCAGACCAGATAAAGCTCGGCTTCACGATTGACTCGTGTCTTGCCAAAGAGTCAAAGCCGTCAACATCTGCTACCGGTCAGCTCGTTGTCACATTCGGGGACTCTTCTACAAATGTCCTACCACCCGCAAACGACGACCCTCCGCACCTTACAACAGTCAACATCAAGAACTTCTACCGTGAACTGGATGAGCTCGGATTTGATTACAGCAAGGATTACCGCTGCATCTACAACCTCGCGCGCGCCGATGCGAAAGCTACTGGTCACATGGCCTTCCCGCGTCTTGATGATGGATCTCGTCCAATCGTGTTGCATCCAGCTTCTATGGACTTGGCGTTCCAGACCATCATGGGTGCCTATTCAGCTCCAGGAGATAAGCGCCTGAGGTCCATCTATGTACCTGTTCACATTGACCGGATCAGTCTCGTCCCCTCGCTCTGCGCTTCTGTTGCCGAATCTGACTCGGCTCCCATCGTTCACTTCAACACGGCAAACACGTACGACAAGGGTGACGTTTTGGCCGGAGATGCCACGGTCTTCTCCTCGGGCGATGATAAGCAAGTTCTCTACCGCATCGAGAACCTGCTCTTGCAGCCACTTTCCAAGCCGTCCGAGGCCGAAGACCATAAAGCCTTCACCAAGACAGTGTGGGGCCCCTTGAAGCCCGAAGCACTCCTGGACAACCCGGACCTCTGGGCTACTGAGCAGGACAAGCAAGTGATCCCCATCATTGAGCGTATCTGCTATTTCTACATGAAGGAGTTTGTCAGCCAGCTCACTGAAGAAGACCGCGCCAACGCTACGCTGCCTCACCAGAGATACATCTACTGGAATGAGCACGTCTCGGCCAAGGTGAAGGAGGGAACCTGGCATGAGTGGTATGATCCATCTTGGGAGTCAGATACGCGCGAACAGATCGAGCAGTTGGTTGTAGAGTAAGTTCCGAACAACACTCTAGATTTGGCGCTGGTTGTTGCTAACCACACATACTACAGGAACTCCTACCACCCTCACGTCAAGATGGCGAAGAGAGTGAGCGAGAACACTCTCTCGACCATTCGTGAGAAGAGCAACCCATTCTTGTGGATGGACCACGACGGATTGCTGACGGAGTTCTACACGAGCTACTTGACCAGTGGCCCTGGCTGGCTGTACGGTCAGGAATTGGTCAGCCAGCTTTGCCATCGCTACCAGACGATGGACATCCTTGAGATTGGTAAGTCAGTCCCAGAAAGGCTCCTGTTATGACTTGGTCAGTTCCATGCTAACAGTTCCTACCTAAAGGTGGTGGTACCGCTTCGGCAACAAAGTACATTTTGGACATCCCGCAGTTGGGCTTCAACAGCTACACCTTTACCGACATTTCTCCCGCATTTTTCGAAAAGGCTCAAGAGCACTTCTCAGCACACGAGGATCGCATGATCTTCCAGAAGCTGGACGTCACCAAGAAGCCTGAAGAGCAGGGTTTCAAGCCGCACTCGTACGACATGATCATCGCCTCATCTGTTCTCCATGCCACCCCGAAGCTGGCAGAGACAATGACTAACGTGCGGTCTCTTCTGAAGCCCGGTGGCCATGTCGTTCTGCTTGAAGCAACTCACCGGGACCACACTCGTGTTGGCTACCTCTTTGGTTTATTCCCGGATTGGTGGGCCGGAATCGACGAAGGCCGTGATCTGGACCCCTTTGCAGACATCAACCAGTGGGATGCCATTTTCAAGCAGACTGGATTCTCCGGCGTTGATACCCGCACTTTGGACCGGCATGGTAATCTCTTCCCCAACACCCTGTTCTGCACTCATGCGGTCAACACAAAGGTCGCGCGTCTCGACGCGCCACTTTCCGCTCCTCCTACCGACAAGGCACTTCCCCAAATAGTCGTGATTGGCGGGGGCTCGTCGAAATCAGCGCGGATTTTGGATGAGGTGCGACAGACGTTGTCCGGTCGGGAGATAGTTTCTCTCAAGCGGATTGAAGACGTCCTTGAGTCGAGTATTCCACCCAAGTCGACCTTCCTTGTCCTTTCGGAGCTCGATCATGAGACCTTCTCCGGCATCGATGAGGTCAGATTCAGCGCAATTAAGTCCCTCCTGGAGCTCGCCGGCACTATCCTTTGGCTCACTGAAAACGCATGGATCGAGAACCCCTACCAGGCCATGACAGCCGGTATGCTTCGATCCGCTCGCCTCGAGTACCCCGCCACCCACAACCAGTCGCTTGACGTTGACGACGCTGAGAAGTTGGACACCAATTTTCTAGTCGAGCAACTTCTTCGCCTCGAGGAGCCTACCGACTCGAAGGAAGACATTCTCTGGACACTTGAGCCCGAGGTTTACGTTTCCAAGTCTCGTGCCTACATTCCCCGCATCAAGCACGATATCCAGAGAAACAACCGTCTCAACTCGAAGCGTCGTGCCATCACCGCCTCAGTTGACTCCCATACGACGCCTGTGACCCTCCTGGCGTCGGAAGACACTCTTCATCTGGAGTCATCGGAGACTTTCGGTGCAGTCTCATCCGCGGAGAAGGACTTGGAAGTCAAGGTAGACTTCTCCCTCGGAAACGCTATTCGTGTAGGCGATCTCGGATTCTGGCACCTCGTGCAGGGTACCATCGTGGGCACGGACAAGGCAGTCATGGCGCTTTCGGCTACCAACGCCTCCATCGTCCATGTTCACTCCAGTCATGCCTTTGTTCTCCCAGCATCTGAGGGCGTCGCTGAGAATGCATCTGTCCTGCTTTCAACTGCTGCGATGCTTGTCGCTCAGAGAATCTTCAATGGCATCGCTTCCGGCGCGTCGGTTCTCGTCATGGAGCCGCCAAGCTTCTGTGTCGATGCTATCATCGAGACAGGGAAGAGCAGAAACGTGCAGGTTCATCTCGCGACAGCGGGAGCGCCAGTCTCGTCCTCGCTGCCATGGATCCGGCTGCACTCCCTGGAGACTGATGCGGGCATCAGAAAGGCTCTGCCCGTGAGTCTCTCCGTCTACTATGATTTCTCGGAGGGGGCGAGCTCCATAACTAGCTTGGGCTCTCGTGTAGCCAAACTTCTGCCGCCCGTTTGCCTCAAGTTCGATCGCGGCCACATCTTCCAAAACTCCGCTGAATCCATTTCTTCACTTGGACAAGATGCAGTCCAGCGGCCGCTGGTTGAGCAGGCTGTTCTCGCGGCTGCGGCAGAGGTTCCAAAAAGCGCTGCTTCTCCTGAGGCCGATGAAGAGTCTAGCGTAAAACCCGTCGGCAGCATCACTGACTTGAAGGATGCGCTTGCTACCTCAACCATCATTGACTGGAGAAGCGAGAGTCGTGTGACAGCACGAGTCCGCGCCGTCGACTCGGGCAAGCTGTTCTCCCTCGACAAGACGTACCTCCTCTTGGGTCTTGCCGGATCTCTAGGTCGGTCTCTGGCTCGTTGGCTTATTACGCACGGCGCCCGCCATGTCGTGATCTCCAGTCGTAACCCCGAAACCCCTGACCCGAAGTGGTTGGCAGAGATCGAGAACTTGGGTGGTATCATCACCGTTCTTTCCATCGACGTCTCCAAGGAAGCCTCTATCGATGCTGGGCTCACTCAGATTCGACAGACGCTGCCGCCCATCGGCGGAATCGCCTATGGTCCGTTGGTACTTCACGATGCTCTTCTGGCAAGCATGGACCTTTCCATGATGAATGTGCCCGTCAACTCCAAGGTTGTCGGAGCGCAGATTCTACACGAACGCTTCTCAAACCAGGCCAAGGATCCCCTTGACTTCTTCGTCATGTTCTCGTCGGTTGCGACGGTGGGAGGCAACCCAGGCCAGGCCAACTATACAGCCGCGAACTCGTTCCTCCAAGCCCTCGCTCAGAAGCGTCATATTCAGGGCCTCCCCGCATCGACAATCGCGATTGGCGCCGTTATCGGTGTCGGATTCCTGTCGCGTACCGGCAGAGAGGAAGAGTTCAAGCTCGCTTCTGACACGGACACGATATCGGAAGACGAGTTCCTTACCTTGTTTGCCGAGGCGGTTGTCTCTGGAAGGCGAGCCCCAGGGCCTCAGCCAGTGGCCATTACAGACATATCGGACCTCGAGGTGATCACCGGTATTCCCGAATTCAGTGCCCGCCACAAAGACACCGTCAAGTTTTACGACGACCCGCGATTCGGAAACCTGAAGGTTCCCGAGAGCCGTGCCAACACGGATGGCGCCTCAGGGGCTAAGAGCTCTGTCAAGGAGCAGCTACTGAAAGCAAGGACACTGGATGAGGTTCGCGATATCATCATTGGTAAGAGTTCTTCCCTACAATTCAAGGGATTGGGGTACAAGCAGGTGCTAAGTTGACCAACAGATGGCTTGTCGCAAAAGATGCGCGGCATCCTGCACATCCCTGCCGATGAGAAGGTCAACGCCACGACACCATTGATTGACCAGGGCGTGGACTCGCTCGGTGCAATCACCGTCGGATCATGGTGAGTGATTTTTTAGTTCCTCTTCTTGCAGAACACAACGGCTGACGTGGGCAATTTCCAGGTTTTCCAAGACACTTATGATTGACATCCCGCTGCTGAGAGTCGTCAGCGGTGCCTCAATCGCTGAACTTGCTGAGGAGGCGGCAGGACGACTCTCAAGAGCCGCCATTCCCCTGATTGAATCTGCCGATGGCATCGTCAGCAGCGAAGATGATAGCCGCAGCGGTAGCGACTCGCCCATTGACACATCGAATGCTACATCGATCTCAGACTTGAGGGGTGAAGACGCTGTCTTGGATGACAAGACGGCCACTTCGCGCCAGATCCCGCTGTCTCTCACACAAGAACACTCGTGGAAGCTCCTTCAACAGCTGTCCAACGAGCCGACCATCTTCCATAACACCATCGGTGTGTTCATGAAGGGTTCGGTAGACCTGGATCGACTCGATAAGGCCCTGAATAAGGCCCTCCGCCGTCATGAGATCTTCCGCACCGCATTCTCACCTGAGGGAGAGCAAGTCATCCTGCCTACCCCGGTCACCCGCGCGCGCTATGTCGAGGTCAGTGACAGGGCGGCAGCAGAGGAGGCCTACAAGCAGTTGGAGCATGAACTGTATGATCTTGCCGCAGGTGAAGGACTCAAGATTGTCGACTTCCACTGGGGCCAGGACGAGCATCTGTTCGTCATCGGCTACCACCGCCTTGTGGGCGACGGCTCAACGACGCAGAACTTCCTCGACGAAGTTGGCCAACTGTACGACGGTGCGCAACTTTCGGCGCCGCCGCAGTACTCCAACTTCGCCGCGCGGCAGCGATCCGACGTCCAAAGCGGTCAGATGGACGCCGACATCGCGTACTGGACCTCCATGTACAAGACCCTTCCCGGGGTCCTCCCAGTCTTGTCGCTCCCCAACGCCCAGAAGCAGCGAGACGCAAGCGACCGCGTCGCCTGGAAGCAACACGTCGGCACGCTCCGCCTAAGCGCGATCCTGGCCTTCCGCATCCGCGAGCGCTGCAAGAAGCTCAAGGGCGTAACGCCCATGCACTTTTACCTGGCGGCCTATCACCTGCTTCTCGCACGCCTCTCGGCCGCAGAGGACGTGGCCATCGGCATCGCCGACACCAACCGCGCCAGCATCCAGGACGTTTCAACCATGGGCTTCTTCGCCAACCTGCTCCCCGTCCGCCTCGCGCCCTTCGAGCCGGCGCAGACTTTTGCTGACGAGCTCGAGTCCGTCAAGGAGCGTCTGCGGCAGGCGATGCAGCACGCCCGCGTACCCTACGGCGTCACGCTGGACCGCCTCGGCCTCGCGTCCTCGTCGGCGGAGCTGCCGCATGCGCCGCTGTTCCAGGCCGTCTTCGACTACAGGCAAGGTGCCGCGGAGACTGGACGACTCGGCGGTGCTTCTTTCACCGAGATTTGGGCTTCCCGCGAGCGCACGCCGCATGATGTTGTGCTGGAGATGTCGGATGATCCGGCCAAGGAGCCGCTTGTCACGGTCAAGCTGCAGAGCTATCTGTATGGAGAGGAGGATCCGAAGGCATTTTTGAGTGCCTATGAGGCGACCTTGACCAGCTTCTCGGAGAATACCAAGCTGGCAGTCGCCCAGGATTGAGGAGTTTGCTAGAGTTCTGTAGTGGGAGGTTCTCCTGAAGGAGTAGGCTTTGTAGGTCCGCTTGATTAATAGAAATCAATGCACAAATCTTCAAATGAGATCAATGCCCGCATAAACTGATTGCATGGCTGGAGAGACACTTTGGCTTAACTCTGACGTGAAGATATGGTTCGATGCTGAAATGTCACATCTCATCAACGTTGCTACGTTTGATTCAGCAAGCGTCTGTCGTGCCACTTGACTTGAATTGTACAAGGTACAGCCAGCTTGTTGATCCCATCGTTGTCTTTTAGACATCGGTCTAGGCCTGCCTTTGCTGAAGCCTTCGAAGACTCGGTCCAACAACTCTTGACATGAGGCGCCTTGTCTCAATATTCAATACAAAGTGAAGGAATCGCTTTCCCAGAGGTAGCCAAAGGTAGACAACGGCAACTGCGATATCTGCAAAGGATTCTCGAGTTGTCGACTCCAAAAAACCACTCGACCCATGGAAACCCGCATATCCCACCAGCCCGCCCAAACTCCACAACCGCAATTCCACCTTACCTAAAAGAGGACTTTGGGCTCCGCAACTTTGCAGAATCGCGCACAAAAAAACGCATCTCCAAGACTTCATAGTCAGATTCCCAACCTCGACCACCAATCATCCCTGCATCTTAGGATACAGGTGATGCAGGGCTGCTGGCGCAACGGTAGCGCGTTCGACTCCAGATCGAAAGGTTATCCGTTCAAATCGGGTGTGGCTCATTCTCTTTTGCTATTTGTTGAGGCTATCACGAAGGCTATCATTTTGATGTTGTTGATGAGGGTTTGGGTGATGGTGGTTGTGGATGGGAGAAAGGAGCAGGCTTTTTTGATGTGGGAGAGGAAGACGTGCGGAGAAGAGCACAGGGCATGCCTTCCCGTTGCGTTCTGGTTCCGCCTATCAGAGCGTCTACCTTAAGGTAGGTACGGGGTATATGTGGCTGATTGGCAGCAGGGCGTATCAGATAAACCTTCAGCAAATCAAGTTTGCCCCTGGCTGCTTCCGAAAAATGGGAAATGCGTTGCTGAAGCCAAAGTTTTTTTGTTGACGTGAAATCTGCTTTTCTCAATTCAGGTATCTTTGTTAAAAGACCGAGGTGGTGAGTGGCGTAGCGAGTTCGGGCTCGTCTACCTATTGTGCTACACATTGGGGAGCAGAGAATCAAATCCTCCAATTCTTCTCTGCAAACACTTTCAAGTCAGCATAGAGAGGCGTTATATCCAAGCGGTCTCTATCATGAGCTACTTTGGTCAGTAAATGATGCGACTAGAGTATGATTCAGCTAGAAAAAGCATGGCGTCAAGGACCCGGTGAAACGAGTACAAGATAGAAATCAGAAGTGTGATTCAAGACAGCAGTAATGGCGCGGGTTTTGAAGTGATGAATTCCATGCCGCACTCATATGAAAATACGAAAAATTACTGGCCGAGTACACCTGGTCTCATCCACATAACAAATCTGTATTCCAGGCTGAATTACGAGTTGTATCGAGCTTAGCAGTATCTCGTAGTATGGAACGACCACGGCGACTCAGACAGAGAACATAGTAACTTTCACGTTGACCTGTTTGAACTTGCAGTTATCGGTTATCCTAGTGGAAGATATTGAAAGTTGACCTGATCATTGAGCCAATACACCCACCGACCGAGGTGAGTATTCACGAGCCCACCACTCCAAAACCATCATCACCCTCACCTCCCATGTTCCTTCCCCTTCAGGCACCCACTTCATCTCAACAACTGCCAGACACCATCCACCCTCACCGTCCGCCCTCACTACCTAAGGCACAAAATTGCTTCAATTTTCCACCAAGGCCCATGGCGTGGCGGGGAATGTCCTCGTCTGAATTGCCCCGCTCCCATGGGTCACGAGTTCGAGTCTCGTGAAAAATCGCTGGTACCGTTACAACTGAGGAATAGTACGTAACAATGGTCTAGTGGTTTTCGTAGGCCCCCCGTGAGGGGGGCTGAGCTTTTTGCACTCTGCGTATGATGGATTACCTACCTACCTGCTACCTGCTGTTATTCTCCTTGCTTTTTGCTCAGGGTAGTCAAGGGGTTGTAAATGTCTTACGGTGGGTGTACCAGGGTGAAGGTTGGTCATTCCGGGACCTCGATATCGTACCAGCTGCTCAAGCTTGTACGAATGTTCTCCCTCAACAATCTGGGTTGATCAAGGTGGCCTGGATGGAAACGGTCGTGCTCCGTGGGCTGTTCTTCTCTCACCAGAGTAGGACGTGACTAGTATTCATTGTCCAGTCTAAGACGTGGAAACAAGCGGTGATGATGTTGATTGTACGAAAAGCAGAAGGCAACCTAAGAAAAGAATTGCCTAGACAGACGAATAGCGGAAACAGGGCCTCAAGTACAGTCATCTCTGCAAGAAACACATCATTGAATAAGTTCTGGTATATACTCGTAACACTTTATTATGCGCCCAAGACGCCGTTGCTATGTCTGCAAAGACCTTTAAACTCCAGATATGCCCGACAATGCCATCTCCCCTCGTGGCGACCATGGCGTGATTTCGTGAGCGCCGCCCGAGCTGGCCGGGCTGGCTGAATATGATAAACCATAACATACGTAACAATGCAGAGT
Source organism: Colletotrichum scovillei (assembly GCF_011075155.1). NCBI lineage: Eukaryota > Fungi > Ascomycota > Sordariomycetes > Glomerellales > Glomerellaceae > Colletotrichum > Colletotrichum scovillei. Next base: position 3,404,596 of record NW_023336262.1, read on the forward strand.
CCACTCTCGCTGCTGAAGTGCACAAAACTCCATCGCCGTCGACGAATGTAGTCCTTCAGTGTCGTCGTCTCTTGGATTCGTCAATCTCTTCACCCATTTCCATTGGATTGGCAGGGTCAATGTAGGCCGACAGTCTAGTATCACCCCACCGAGCGCCAACAGTTACCCAGACTCCCTTGATAAAGCTGTTGCCCATGACGGTCTCGCGGTGGCCTCCCCAGCGCAGTCTGTGGTCACGGTCCATAGCGCTGTTACCCAGACCGCCATTTGTGACCCATTCCTTGATTGCGTTCTTGATGAATTCGATCTTGCGACGGAAGTCATTAGCGACGGGAATTCCCTGCAGTTCGGTGGGAATCTCCGGACGCCGGCGTGATGTTGTGGTCGGGCGAGTAGAACGAGCCGCCGAGGGCTTGGCCTGGAAGTTCAACAGCGTCTGCAGAGGGTAGGACAACATGGCCCTCTCGTCAAGAGCGGCAGCGCCCAGGCTGCCAGTAGTGGCAAGGTTTTGCGCCGCATCCATGGGAAGGTGCCAGAAGTGACACCAGGTCCCTGCGGCGTTCAAGACGATCTTGGTGTGATCGGGGAAGTTGAACTGTTACTCTGTTAGCCACGTCACTTTACTATTATACGACCTAAGCTTACCTGAAGGTGGCCATCGCCAAAGACCCAGCAGCCAACATCGCCGAAGCGTTGGTAGAATGTGACCAAATCAGAAGGCTGTGAGTTGTTGACAGAGAACTCCATCGGCCGAGTGACAGTTTCCTCAGCGGGGACTGGCTCATCTCTGCCATAGGCAATCATGTAGTTGGCGAACTTTTTCCAGAGAATCACGCGCTCTCGCTTTCTGTGTTCATAGACATCCTTTCCGGGGTTCAGCTTTCCGGGAGTCCCGTCTTCGTGAACCGGTACACGGAACTGCTTCGAGGAGACAGAGACTCGAGTGAGACCTGCCTCGCCATTGTTCTCGTAGAAATGGATGTCTTGCGTGGGCGGCAGTGGTTGATGTCTCTCGGGGTACGACTCGTCATGACGTCGCTCAATGTGTCGCTCAGCATCACGCACAAGCATGCAAGCCGAAGGCAGTGTCAGAGTCTTGCTGGCCTCGGTCGTAGGAATGTCTCTCAAAATGCACCCGACACCGCCATCATTCAAGATATAGCCAAGACCGAACTTGTTGGTGTAGTCGACCCACTTCACCACCACGTTGGGATGAGGCGGAGTGGTATCCTTGGAAGAGATGATGGCCATTGTTCGAGCGTTAAGGGCACGCTCCAACTCTGTTTGCAGTCGGCGAAGTCGCTCAAGAATGACATCCGGCTTCGAGCCTGCTACCGGCTCCGCGGGTTCAGCTGGACTAAACAATGAAGCTCTCTCATTCTGGTCGGAAGAGATCTTGAGATTCTCCAACAGCCCGGTCATGGTGACTGTGGCTTGGTTTGAAGACTGAGACGACATGGTTTGAGATGACATGGCTTGGACGGGTAGAGCGCCTGTCGACTGTGATGTCGGCAGTGGTGTTCTTCGCGCACTCGACTTCCTCAACGGGGCTTCCGCAAGCTGGTTCGTCCGAGACTCGGGCGCACTATGCTGTCTAACGGATCTTGGGCGAGGTGCCTCTGCAGGCTGAAGAGGCTGGGCGGGGGCTTCTGCAGGAGGTCGGGGTCTGGCAGAACTGGTAGAGCTGGTCATCACCGGAGGTCGGTTCTGTGCTCTTTGTTGAGCCGCAAAACTCTGAGGAGGTTGGCGCAACAGGCCTGTCGGCGCTGTTTGCGAAGTTGTTAATTGAGACTCTGAAGCCGCATCAGGACGCGAAGACGCCGAGGCAGCAAGAGCACGAGCATGTCGCTTCTCACGGAGCCAATCGTCGAATGGCCTGTAGACGACGTCCTCTCCCAGGGGAATCATGGGAGTCAACCCAGACTTCTCCTCGGCAGCCATTTCTTTCCATGTCTGAGTGTGAACAACCTGTACCGGTGTCCACGGACCCACGCCGCAGTCTCTGCACATGTCCTCCATGTTTTTCTTGGTGACCGCTTGCAGTTGGGCACTCATGCGGTTGGTGTAGAATTCCGAGCCGTCGGGAGGCAGAGTGAGGAGTCTAGTCGTGATATCGGCCTCAACAGGGAAGTAGCCGCAAGTGAAAAAGGGATGTTGAACGATGATGTCTGGATCGGGTCTCATATCCGCGTCCTCGAGCATAGTGGCTACACAGTCCTTGGCCTCTTCGCTGATGTACTTTTGCGTCGTCTCCGGGTTTGGCCATTCGTAGTCTCGTTCTCTCGCTCGGCGGTAGATTTCTTCGGTGCTGGTTGACTGAAAGGGTGGCTTGGATGTCAACATGGCAAACCTGGTTCGGTTAATAACGGCCCTGGAAACAAATTCAAATCGACGAGTACTGACATGATGATGCCCAAGCTCCAGATATCAACCTGGTGGTCATGACCCTTCTTTCCCTTCTGGAGAATTTCGGGTGCGATGTAATTGGGCGTGCCACACAGAGTTGTCCTTCTTATGGTCTGCATATCGCGGCCGGTAACGAGCAAAGCAGCCAGTCCAAAGTCGCCAACCTTGGCGTTCATTCGGTGGTCGAGGAAGATGTTACCCATCTTCAGATCTCGGTGAATGATGCCCTTTCCATGCATGTACTTGATGGCTCCGGCGACTTGCACAGAGTAGAATCGAACCTCGGGCTCCGTCAACCCCTTGCGCTTCTTGACCATGTCCATAAGAGAACCATTGGTGCAGAGCTCGAGAACAAGATACATGCAGTCATGAAAAGAGAACGCTCTGAAGAACTGGACAATGTTCTTCTGGTTCATCTTCGAGTGGATCTGGAGTTCGGTTTGGAACTGCAGGGCGCGTTAGACTTGAGCCTGGAAATGAAAATAATCCGGCAATGGGGCTGACCTTTTGCATCATCTTGGACGGCATCTGACTTCGCACAATCTTCAGCGCGTACTTCTTGCGCTCCGGCAAGAGGTATCCTTGGTAGCAAACAGCAAAGCCACCCTTGCCCAGCATTCTCCCGACCTGGTAGACGGCTCCATTGGGGCGGTCGTTGGCCGGAGGCTCGTCGATACTCGCGGGTGGCACCGGTGGTGGCTCCTTGTCCTTTGCAGCTTTGAGCTGGGCGACGGGCTTCGACGTCTTCATTTCAATGGCCTTGGGCATACGCTGAGCGTTGGCGTCCCTAGGCGACAATGCCTCCAAATCGAGGCCCCCTTTTGCCACTAGTCTATGGGCCATGACTGTGGCCTCGGGCTTTCTGGTAATCGATGCAGGTTTGAGAGGTTTGTGGCTCTCAAAAGCGACGGGCGCCGAAATGCAGTTTCAAGGTCGGCCCAGGGTGATGGAGAGGAAGGGCCTATTATGACATATTGTCAGCACACATGGAGGACTGAGAAAAATGGAAGGAGGTATAGGAAAGTGAAAAATATTCAAGACTTGGAAAGAAAGAACGGAGTGCAGTCCATGTGCTGTCATACGCATCATCAAGCGCAAATGGCCACGACCACAACCACAATCGAGCGGGCAGGACAAGCAGTAATAACACGGACGAGGGTTGTTTACGTACCAGTCTCTCAAAGAGATCATGTGCAGCAAATGCAGATGCGTAAAAAACGAAGCTTGAAAGCAATACAAGAGCCGACGGTGAACTCACGACTGCTGACGAGACGAGGACGTCGCAGAGTACTTACCACCTCTGAGTGTCGAGAGTTGTCGGGATGATGTGCCGTTGAGACGAACGGTAGATTTTTGGTAATGGAGGTGGAGTGAAGGACCGGGTTGGTGTGTACCGGCGCTGTTGACCTTCGCTTCGCGCCGTTGCCTGGGGAACTACGCTCTGAAAGCGCTGTGGGGAATAACTAAGACCGGCCGATGTTACTCCACAACGAACCTCTTTTTGGCACCTCAGTCAGAGGGGACGAGCGCCTTAGGTAAGCAGTATCGAACCACCACCAAAAAGGTCATCTTCATTTTGCGACCTTGGCACGTTTATCTCTTTTATGACGCCAAAGTAAGGTATTAGCTAGATCAATTTCTGTGGCTTCATCTTTCCTTACTCAAAGTCGAATCACTGCTTCAGATGCAGCTTGACCAGATGAACAGGCCTGCAGACAGCCCTGCTCAGACTCAGGAGCATGGGAACTAGCACTCGAGCTGGCCGGGGTCTGCTAGACCTGTCGGCTCCGAAGGTGGAAATAAGCGGAATATCAAATCAGCGCCCTCCGACTAATTCCCCCGGGGCGCCCCTCCAGCAGCCCCAAATGTCGAACATCGACGTCAGCTGCCTAGAATGACTCCGATAAACCCGGATCACCAAGCGCGTTGACATTTGAAAGCGACCAACATCTCAAATAGCTCTCTCATCTTTTTCCGCCTTCAATTGGCCATTGAATACTTCAATTGACTGGGAAAACAAACCGCCAAGACGAGGCCAAGCATAGTAGTACGGAGCTCTCGGAGCTCTCTCCCGTCCAACCCTTCCGTCACTCATTCGACCCTCGACCATAACCCCACCATGGTGCCATTACCTCTCTTCAAGCTCGCCGCACTCTTTGTGCGGCACATTTCCAAATACGGTGCCGTAAGTTGGGAGCCTCCTACCCTCTACTTGATGCTCCGAAACACCGTCCACTCCTCGCAGCCACGAAGCTAATCTTGACATCGCGAACAGAACCAAATAAAAGCTCAAGCCCACGATCACCCCAAGTTCCGCGCCTTCGCCGCACGCTATGGCCAACACATACACCAGCTTAATATGCGCCTATCGGTAGCTCTTCTTCGCAATCCAGACGCCGAGCAACGCGCAAAAGAAAAAGCTGAGGCGGCGACTGTCAAGACGAAAGAACAGGTTGAAAAGGAGGAAGCCAAAGCGCTGAAGGCCAAGCTCGCAGCTGAAAATGCCGAGCTTGCAAAGTCAAAAACTCCAGGATCTATGTCAGCCTCCGCGACTTCGACTTCGTCATCCTCCTCTACTTCCGGGACCAGCGGCACCAGCACCGGTAGTAGCAGCTCGACAAAAGAACGCCCCAGATTCAAGAGTGTCTGGCGACGAAAGTTCCGCTCCCTCCCCGAAGCGAAGGCCGTCGACCTCTTCGCCGACGTTATCGGGGATACCTTTATCCTCGGCGTCGCGAGCGCCATTATCCTCTATGAGTACTGGAAGGCATCCCAGAAACCTGACCAGAATGCAGAGCGCATTAAGGCTCTCGACGCCAAGCTCGAAGAGCTCACACGCCGCGAAGAGGCGCTCTCGCAAAAGGAAGAGGAGCGGACCAAGAGATATCAGGCACTTGAGGCCGCGCTCAAGGAGCTGAAGGATCCCAAGACCAAGAAGCCTCTGTTGCCGAGCCTCCAACTATTGCCGGCGTCGACTGAGACGCAGGAGACGCAGAAGCCAACTGTGTCGGCGGCGTAGAAGTTTTGTGTCTCTTTGCGCAGCGAGTAGAAGGCAGAAGACGTGGAGGAGCGAGGTTTCCGTACAATTTTACCATGATACCATCTAGCCGGCGACAATTGTCTCCGTGCTGTACCAATATTTCAAGGGCAGGTGTAACTCAAACCAGGTAGCGAGGAGTTTAGAAGGATCACCTCACTCTCGAAAAGGATAGAATAAAGTTGGCAAGAGTACCTAGTCAGGCAGCTCTTGCTATGTCTGAATCACAGACTTGACTCACCTCACATACAAAGATCCCAAATAACATTTCAAAAACAATTCAACAACAGTTCAAACTATTTCCATTGCCGAATGATCCCCAACGTATTCCATCGCAGAAGTCACCCAACGTGAGTAGATCAACATACGGAACAGTCTTCGTTCGCACAGAAGTTCTGCAACCTGCACCATGTTCTTCTGTTCCTCCCTCCGCCAGCGTCCTGAGTGGGCACCCGTGATCCCTCTCCTGACAAGCAATACAGCACCCTTTCAAGGTACGCAAAAATACAAGGAAAGACAAGATCGATTTCATGCCTTTCCTTCTCATTCCATGTTCTCATTCACTAACAAGAAACTTGAACAACAAGAACGCAGACTAGATACACACGACATCGCTCTCCCCATCTCCCAAAATCAGACCTATCGCTTCATCCTCCTCTCGCCAAAGGATGTTGGTCAACAAGCCATCGCGCAGCGCCTAGAGCGTCTCAACAGCCTTGACGGAGGCTGCAACATTGCTGTCATCTTCCTCATTGGTGAGGGCGTTGACCAACGTGATGCGACACAGGCTTTCATGGAGTTCAAGATTGAGTAAGTAATGTGCTAAAGGAAACTGCCATCAGACGCACGCCCATGAAAATTTGGAACAATTCCGCTTCATTTTAGGCATTCTCTAAAGTAGTGTAGGAACAAGGCTAACAACTGTTCGCATCAAAGCCTCCTGTCGAAGCTTGATCCGCCCCTACTCGCCCTACCTTTAACGTCACACACGGAGCTCCTCTCAACTCTCGCAGGCCTCCAAGAGATGCTCGCCGCTAAGTCTTCATCGTCCCTCTCTCCAGCCCAACCCTCCGCCGGGCTACTCCTGTACATGGCTGGCGACAACGAACCCCTCTCGGAACACGGCGCCAACCTCCTCAGCGAATTGGGCCAGTCCCCACGCGAGATTGCCACCCTCGCCGACACAGAGGAGGGCAAGGCACGAATCTTGGATTTGTTGGGTCCGAAGGACGGCAAGGCCATTCTGGGGTTCCTGACGCTGGAGAGGCTGGCCCTCACATGAGTGTTGACCGTTCTGGAGGCCGGGAGAGGAATGGGGGGATGAGAAAGCAGGATTGGCCGTTTTAGACCTTGCCGATGCCGTTGACAGGTGGACAGGAGATGATCATGGTGCGACGGTGGGCTTTCTTCGCTCTTCGGATGGCAGATCGATATCCGGTCTCTGGCGTCACTTGACGTGTGTATACAACTCTAGATAGGAGGAATACCACTTTCCCGGGGCACTTCGTATCGGGCCCAACTTGGTCAAGATCGTGATAAGGGGGAAATGGGGACTGGAGAAAGGGGACTCGGGGAGGCTGTGTTCCGTGGGCATCACCAAGGGTAGACATGAGACGAGTCAACAGAGCAAAGGGGGGCCGGTAGTTGAGCGCCTAGAGACGATGGATCTGGATCGCGGATGCCATCACCGCTCAACCTGTGGAGAGAGGCGGCTTGGACCAAAGACAAGGCTCCGACAGCTGTAACAAGCCACCGAACCAACAATGCACGCAAGAGTTGAGACTCGAGAGACGGGGGCCGGAAGGATGGGGAGGAGGAAACGGATGCCTCTGGAAACCGACCACTTGACAGTCGTTCGTGCTTCAGAAAAGACCAGTTGACACTGACAAGTTGACAAGCGCGGGAAAAGAGACGTTTGGAACTCCACCGACGCCATTTCGTCTCACCAAGAAAAAGACGGGATGAGGGAAAAAAAAAGGTACCATTGCTTCCCAAGATCCGTGCGTGGGTAACAGCAAGGAAGGGCTCTGCGCTTTTTTCTGGACGGATAAGACGGATCGATGTGCTCATTCTGAGTGCGTGGCATGTTGTGTGTGATGGACCACTGAACCAGTGAGTGAGTGTGCATGGCAAGGCAAGGCAAGGGAATTGTGAAGCATTTGATGTCGTGGTGTGTGCCCCGTCCCCCTCCTTTCCCGGCTGTGCTGAATAGCCGTGCTGATCAGGGAAACTCATTATGGGGGCCCTTGTCAATTTTTCCTTCTTATCATTTCATCCGACGAATATCAGAGGGAACAGAAAAGGAGAGGATGGAGGTGAAGGTCGGAGGAGATGGACCTTGCATTCTAGGCTCTAGCAAAGTTGTGATGTTTGATCAAAGACGATCCGATCGGGGGACTGTCAAACGTCTAGAGAGGGGAGTTGCATCATGAAGTCTATCCGGTCTTGGCTCTTGATTGATGTGCACTTCTCATGTTGAAGCACGCACTCATTATCTCTGTCGCCTATTCTCTTATTCTCAACTCATAGAGGATTGTCGATCTGGTTGTTTCATTTTTCTCTTTCCGAGTGTTTGTTAATCGTTTTGCCTTTCTTAGGAGCGTCGTTGATCTCGCATCACTTTTGACGCTGTTGGAGAAGAGGCGGAAAAGGCTCTACGCAGTAGAAGTGTTCTTAGGCCCCACATGTCTCTCTCTTACTTGTCTTACACTCTATCTTTTGTTGCAATATTGTGTACGGAATTGCAGAGATATCCATGGGGAGTGACCCCGTTCCTCCAAGGGTCTGATTCCCTCAAGAACCGGGGGTTGACTCTGGAGGGACGGCGTGGTGGGCGGACTGATACAAGAACACACGTTATGATGACTTCAGCACGGCACTCATCACCCGATGACCGACTCGTGGCCTGCAGAATGTGCAGAGACCATCACCACCACAACCAAACCACATGCAAGCAGCAAAAGAGTCGTCGGTTTGTGACCGGATGGTCCGGCAGGGGAGCCCTGAAGTGGACCGAACCAAGGGCGATGGGGCGGGCAATCCCTTATTGCATCCGTATTGCAGTCATATTGTAGCCGTTATTGCACCCGTATTGCCCTATAATGGTCGTGATATTGCTCCAAAGCTTGTTGACAAGACGCTTAGCTCGGGTCGGATACTTGAGAGATATGCTTATCTGTTTGTTCAACTCTGCACGTGTGATGAGCACAAGCTTTGGCTTATCAGTACTGTTAATAACAACAATAAGAGACAGACAATGTGCGAGGTGACGGAGGGGCATCTCATTGCTTCGTTCTCGCATTCAAGGATCAGACTACGCGTAGGAGTTTGCCTGCCAACTTCGGTGTAAGCAGCCCTCGGTCGACTTGATGCGGCGCGGGGAACTGGCGTCAGGTTGCATGGCATGAGCAGATCTCGCCAGCCATTGCCGTGGTGCCATGCTGCTAGAACAATCTGCTCATGGGGTATCTATTTCTGGCTCGGATATCGGTGAGCTACGTGTGCATGCAAAGTGGGAATGTCAATTCGAGCCAATTGACCGCCTTTGTAGGGTTCAATTGTTCAAATCAACAGTCCAGCCTCCGGCTTCCAGTCGTGACAGTGTGAAGCGAAATCAATAATGCTGTGATTGATGCCCGGCGGTTGCAGTAGCACAAGTGACGACTCCTCCTACAATCGGAAGCAACAGCTCTGCTGGTTGGTCAGGCCGTTATAGAGGGTGGGTCGGGACCATATGGGCTCCTGCGAGGGGAGCCAATGAGCCGCGGCGCTGAACCGCCCTCCTAAATAGAGTTGAACACACCTCATTGTTAGCGGCGGGCTTTTCCCCTCCTCTGTCCTCGGTAATACTTTTATTTTTAGTCTCGATCGAACAGAACTGCATTCGATGCAGCGGAGCGGATGAGCGGGATGTACTGCAACTCACATCGGTGAGAGGGATTGCAGATTTGCACTTTTGACATTGACCAAGAGTCAAATAAGACCCTGCAGACCAGCCACTTGTCTGCCGAAGCGACCTCGATATGAGCACTTTTCCTCGCCATCCTGCTGGGGTTCTCTTGGCCATAGGCTTACGTAGTAGACTATCGAATCGTTACAGTCCAGCAGTTACGACGCTGAATCAGGCAAGTAACGAGTATAATAGAAAGTTGCTATTATCGGAGAGCACGCAGCATGCAGTCCACCGTGCTCGACCCAAAAGCACGTCCGCACATGCGTCTCTAGAGACGTAGGTGACACACAAGGATTCGTTGCCCACGCCAAGACCGTTGATACCGAGGATTCCTCTGGTGCAGGAATGGCGGCGAGAGGCTGATACCGTGGCCCGCCGCACGCACTGCAACTGCGAATGGCCAAGGTGAGGGGAAGGAGAGCAGTTTGCAAAATGGCCCTAAGAGCCATCCACGCCAAAGCTTTAGTGTCTCGAACGGTCGATCGGAGCTGTCACCATCGACCCTCGGGCACTTGCCGCAGAAAGCTGACGATGCCAGCCAACGTGCCAGCTTTATCTCGGCGCTTTGAGAACAACGGCTTTACATCCCAAAAGGATCATCTGAAGAGTCAGAGACGCTCGCTCTTGTTGCACCGATGACGGGGTAAGCCAGCAAGACGCCCAGGCTTGAGCATCATTGGTAGCGGGAGCAAAGCCGCCCCCCAGACCGCAAGCTTATGCCTTCCTCCTTCACGGCTTTAAGGTTCTGTCGACATGGGTTGCTTGACAGCTTCTGATGGCAACGTCACAGTCCCTAGTGCGGTCTGTTCTCAGTCTGAAGTGCAGCGTTCATCCTCGAGGCTTCGAGTCGTCTGTTGATCGGGTCAAGAAGACGTCGACTCGACTGAGCAGGGGCCTGCTCCGTGAGACGGGAGGCGTTGAGGAGGCAGGCGTTCATGCGGTTTAGAGGTTTGCTGGATAAGACAACACCACCGTCTTTCCTCGGTTGTCTTCCGCGCCATCAACTGGCTGCCCCATTTAAGGCTTCGTTCGCTTTAGCAACCAATCTTTTCGAAAATGGCAGCGGGGCTATAGAACCAAGTATACCATATGGCATGTCGTTCGATCGGCGAAAGAAGTCATGGAAGCTGCAGTCGTCGGATTATCGATTGATGATTCTCTATCAGCTGCTGCGCCGTACACTAGTCCCCGTCATCGTGGATTTGGGACTTTGGACAACGGTGAAGAGCGTGCCCGCTGTGGAGTATGCGACGGACCCCAAGTGCAGACGAGCAGGGGTTGTGGGAGAGAAAAAGAAAGAAAAGTGCGATCCTTGTCAATATCTTCCATGTGGCATGCCCAGCTTTTGCCAACCTCCAGCCAGAAAGGGACTTTCTTGAGGGGCAACGGGACCGGGGTCTGTTGTCCATGGTTGCGTTGCGGTCCAAAGGTGGACAGGGGTGGTTTCGTGGTGGTGGTGGAGGAGGGTTGGGTGTCGGACGAGACGGTGACTGCGACCGGGCAACGAGCAGCCGTCCCATCTTCTCAAACCAGCTGTGCCTCAGCACAGCCATTCTGGAACTTGCGTGTGTCTGAGGCGGTTTTGATCAGCCGTCTCAGAGTTTTGCAGAGGATCAGATGGCATGAACTCAGCGTGGGAGCTGGGAATTTCTGGATGGAATGGGCAGTTGGCGCAATGGGAAAAAATCCTCTTGTGGTCTGAAGTTCGGGGTGGCCTGTGTCGTGTCGTCTTGTCGAGTCGAGTGGGTGCGCGATCTCTGTTACGCTTTCGACGCCATCTGGAAGATCAAAAGAGTTTGTGCGACAGGCGAGTGCGGACGAAGCGAAGAGGGTGTAGAGAGACGTACCCTTCCTTCACCTCTTACCTAAGCACATCAGGTTCTTTCCTCTGCTTGTGTAAGAACCTGACAAGCCTGAACTAGGAAGGAAGAGACCACGATCATTCGGACCGCGATGCTTTTCTTAGATACTCACCTTCCTGCTGCTGTACCAATCCAATACCAAGACACAAGGCAAGAACAGCTCGGAAACAGGCAATGGCGGGTATTGTTTCTTTTGGCCTGTTTATCCTCCCGCTCGACTTGCCTATCGTAGATTTCTCTGTATTCTCATTTGCTGAAATGGCCGAAGCTAGATTAATTAAATCGACCGCTGGCCCGTAAATCATCGACGTCTCCTCCCCAAAGTGGTACATGAGCTTGCTGGAGGCTGGAGTCTTACAGGGCACTTGCTCACTGCTACAACGGCAGATGGCCTGCTGTAGTGCAAGGCAATTGCTCCCCCTCTCTGCTGAGTTGAGGTAAAGTGCGCTGTGTTGTCCATCTTCTGTGCGTGAGGTGGCTGACCAGGAGGAGGGTTCATGGGGCGATACCTACCAGAGCAGAGCTGGGATGACAGAAAAGACAGGGAAGATACTTTGCTTTGTGGTGCTCTCCCAGCGAGAATTCAGGTAGCCATCTCGTCCTTTCTTTCTGGTCCCAAGTACCTACCTTACTAAGGAGGGATGCGATGATCTGACGGCACACCAGACGGCCCCAGTCTCACCCCTGGTCCCTTGGCAGGTGCGCTCCACTCTCCGCCTGCCAGAGGAGAAGCGGCAAGGGGTCTCATTGGCCTGAGCTCATTCTCTAACCGCCCACGACTTGTGCGTACGGGTCCAATCACGTCGATGCGTTAACCACCTCTGTCACTCGACCCTTTCCCAGGCCCCTCCGACCTCGTCAACTCGCTCAACATTGCACACCAAAACTTCCATAGTCCATGCCTACCTCACAGATATTCTCTCATTACCTGTTCGAGCCATTCACGCACACCGATGCTCAACTCGCCTAGCCCCGCGCCTCGCCACGTCCTCCACTACCTATATTGCTTGCAGGAAACAATGTCCCTCAACTCTCTCACCGTGCCCTGGCCTCGCGTACCCATCCCGGGCAACATTGCATCCGTACCCGCTCGCCTACATCCTTCACCCAAGCATATCCCCCATCATGCAGTCAAGTGACGGCTTCAACCTCCCTGGGGGCCCTGGCTGAGCTACCTCTAGTGTCTAGTCGCCCTTCTCCAATACCTGTGTGACCACTTTCAACTGGTTCTCGACTGAGAATCCATGGTCGGCCATGGCCGTGGCTGGGTCCGGCGGGTATGGTAGCGCCGTAACGCTGCCATGCCAGACGGACGTATGATGCCGCTTTCTGCGCCGCTTTCTGCACTGCACTTCTTTCTTGCATCCAATCCCGCCTAGATGGACCGACCAGATCACTCTACCCCGGTTTTCTCATCCGACCAGACTCCCAAAAGCTGGCGTTTCTTAAAACTCGTCTACCTCCATCTTTCGCGTGTGCGACCAGCCATCGTTTCTGTCCCTCTTCCACCTCCTTGCTTCACCAGTGTCCCTGACAGCCGTCCTGTCTGATCATCAAACAACCTTCATGCGACGGGGGCAATAGAGCACAGATCCCTGACGAACATCACGTACCAAAGACTCCACCACAACGCTTCACCATCCCGACTACTGCCTCATACCCCGTACCTCACCACGGTCTCCCGGCACTAGGAGAATAACTCCCACAGAGCCTCAACGCAAAGAGCTTCAGCCTTCAGATCCTACGATATCCTGGTCCACGAACATCACACACCACGCCGTCACCGCTGTCCACATTTCCTGCAACACTGACCATCACTACCTCCACCAACACCACCACCAACATCATCGCCAACGCCAACCTGACCCCTGGCTTCGCCTCTTAGTTCTGCTGGCTGGTCTATAGCAGAACCAAGACCCCTCGCGCAACAAGAAACGTCTCAATGCCGCTCGGATGCCCGCTGTCATCATAGATCAGATTGCTCGTACCTGGTTCTCTAGAGAACTCGCTCCAGCATCGAGCCAGAAACACCCGACACTGATACCCTGCCCAGCAAGCTAGCCCGGGGCCCATTCTGATACAAGCCTCAACCAGCTTTTCTGTGCGGCTCGGCGTCTTGCCCACTGGGCTGGACCAAGCCCACATCGTCCTCCACCTCTCACACAGCCAGGCACACGCCAGCATCCGCACACCCTGGTCTGGGTCTGCCACCTTCAGTCCAAGTCGTCTCATCCATCCCGACTCTCTCGTCTCAATATAGATCTGTCGTCCTCCCCCGCCTCATTGATCGGTTGACACTTCTGGTCCTTCCTCTTGACCTTCTCTTCTTTCCTCGCCAGCGCTGCGCACTTGCCTGTCGATATCCTTCTTTTAATATCGACACTCTTCGGTTCGAACGCCTTCACTTCTTTCTTCAACCCGCAGGTCCGGTACCTATTCCTTTCCTTTCGCCGTTGCACGGTTTGCCTTTCGACCTAGTCGCCTTTTACACCACTACCCGTTTTATTCCACGAGAGGGCTCCGATCTCGACGACCGCTTCCTTCGTTCCTTTCATTCACTGGTTCAACGGGTTTATTTGGGAAAAGAGGACGGACACAGCAGGGTCGCAATACAGGTCACCAACGCAACAGGCAAAAAGAGGGATCAAAGATTTCACAATACAACTGAGCAATCAGAAAGAGAGAGGAAAAGAAGGCTCCACGAAAAGTCTACAACATTATTTAATCGAGAAAGATGGGTCGTCTTATTAAGAACCATTGGGCTCGGCTCATCGTTATGAGCGCGGCAGCTTGTAAGTTGGATCTCTCTCATGAGGGCCAAAGCACCTTCAATACTAACCTTTTGCGAACAGACCAGTTTGCCGCTGCTCTCGAGGGCTTCTTCTGGCCCAAGATCTTCTGGGACTTCTTGACCAAAACGCTGGATCCAGCTGTCAAGCCCGTGCCGGTGTTACAAATCATCAATCTCCTCATGGCGCTGTTCATGGTGGCCCTGGAGTGGCCTTTAGGATTCATCGCCGGCTCGGCAATCCACCGCAGTCTCGAGTTCCGCCTCATCATCCTCCCTCTCACCACCCTCGCCGCCGCCCTCATCTACCAGGGCACCAACTCTGCTCTCTACTACATTGTCGGGTTGGTTGTTTACTTCTGGGCTTACAGCGAAGGAGAGGTACGCTTGCATGAATTCTACACCTCATCATACACTTTACTGACTTTCGTATCCAGATCATTTGCGCTAAGCCCTGGACCCTTCCTCAAAGAGGCCGCAATGGCTCTCGCGTATAGACTGCACTCGCCCCTCCTTCGCCACGGTTACAATCGTCTCGACCTCGCACGGTACACTTATCTACCTGTCAGAGAGACTCCCGTATACCCCATGGCGAGCAAGTCCAAGCAAACTCGGAAGAATCGACGAAACCTCACCGTTCTTTCCCTGAGCTATCATGACAACTTGTTTACTACTTTTTCCTTTCATGTTTATAACGATCCCAATCGATATCACGGCATCCAGCATCGGCGTTCTTCCTGACGACAAAGGGTTACATGATTCTTCCTCAACTCTCGGTTACAGCGGCTCGATAACGGTATAACCTTATTCAGCCTTTTTCCTCTTCAAGTCATCTCAGCGTGGGCATACTTTCTCGTGGCAGTTGTGGTGGTGGTGGTGTGGGTGGGTGGATGCGGTCGTCGTTCGTCCTGTTTCGCATCGGCTTACCATGGACTTGCACACAGTGGGTGGCGCGTTGACCGGGGCATGGGTCAGTTGGGGGCAGCCGCAGGACCAGAGACAGGAGACTCCTTGGCACCTCGCTTTTGGAGCATGCAACCTCCCATGTTCTGGAGGGTGGATTGTATCATCCCGAAGCTCGGCTCAACAATATATTGGGATGCGGGGATTCTGGTTCTCGGGGATGGGATGAGAAGAGAGAGAGAACGGACGCTGGAGAGAGAGAGATTCTGCCAGGAATAGCCGCCGCCCAAGAAAAACGCTGTCAAGAGACGTGGCCTTGGTCTATAGAGACCGAAGCAACCAATGCTACACCTAATATCAAGACAAGAAATTTCCAATGAAAAAAAAACACCAGATCCAAGAATGAGTCCCACAACGTGAGCCCTTCTATTGTCTACCATCAACCCTTCACCCTCCCATCATCATCGACTGACACGATGTGACGGCAATCTCGGCAAACAAGCTTAACGTCCGGTGACATATGGCATACTACGACATGGGGTTCATCCCTCTCAGATTACCTCTCGGGACTGACCAACTCAGCAAAAAGTCAAGTGGAAGATTTTGAAAACATAGTTGCCGTTGACCCGTAATGGTCTCGTGGGCTCTTGGCGCCCTTTTCCATTCTCTCTTTCGCACTTAGACTTTTCCTTCGCAGCCAAGGGAACCGATGGTTGACGGGAGTCTCAAGGGTTTCTTTCTTCGTCAATTTATTTTAAATTTTTCTTTTTTTGCTTTCCATCAAACCTTCTGAAAAAGGGGTGTGTGTTGATGACCTCAAAGTATGTAATCAGTGACACCACACACACACACACACACACACACACACACATACACAGCAACATACAACGTCCCCCCGACGAAAAAAGAGAAGAGAAAAACACCCCTTTCAGAGTTTGAGGCGCGTGGAGGCAACGGCGACAGGCGAGGAAGGGGGCGGCTACGCAGGGGTCGGGGGGCCAAGGCACCGCAGCGGCTCCCCGAAACACTTTAGAAACGGGCGCGCACCACATCACGAGTTCCACGAGAGAAAGAGAGAAGAAAAAACCCACGACCCAACAGGAACCACTAACGACGCAAGGTCCAGCACGATTAACAGCACAGCTGGACAAGCTAACGGGGGGGCCGCCGTCGCTGGCCCCCAAACGACTCGTATCTCCACTTTTCGGACAGCCTTGCACATATTCGAATACATTAAGACCATCTTTATATAGACCAGGTGTCTTGCCCGTTCCTGGCGGCTCAATTTACATGAAGTAAGCCTGACCAAGCCGTCGGAAAGAGCTTCTTTTGATCAATCGCCCGGTCGGTCAACCATATCGCAAAAGCTTGCTCTATAGCCAGTCTGCCTGGCCAGTTTTCGGATTTGACGGCATGACTAACTTACTACCCAAGCTTCTTGCATTTCGTGTATTGCAATAATTTTCTCCGCTCGTACTACTTTCGTCGCATATGGATCAAACTCCCCTTAGATGTGCAAACATCAAAACCGTTCATTAGCATCAGGTGCAGGCAAGGGCAAAATTGATGGAGAGAAGTCATGTGCTCATATTCAGCTATTCGCTAAGTAAACCCATGCAATCGACCCCATGCTTGACCATGGCGTCGATGTTGAACCCTTGTCGGGCTCGAAGGAGATTTTTCAAGGTTATCACACCTTGTACATCATCCTCCGTTGCATGTAAATTGGTTGATGGGAATGCGATTAATGTTCCCCTTCAAGACATCTTCTTTCGGATTGTCGTTGTTAGGCATGCTCCGTCGAGCGTAATGCCTCGCTGCCATCGCTGCACACACCACCCCAAACCTCAACGCCTCAAAACAGAAACGCCCGCCTTTGACCGCAGCTACGTCGAGCGCCAGGGAATCGCCGGGTTCGGCTCGCATTGGGCCTCAACCTTCTGTAAGGTGTTGGCCGAGCTGATGCGACAATGCCGCCCCTCACGTCTAGCCTCACGCGACTGCGGGAGTTGGAAGACCTCTAGTGGGCAACCATGCCGCCCTGGGAATCGTTCTTGGGACCCTGGCGGTCGGGGAACTGTTTACATCATTGTCAGTGGATTGCACTTGAGGGGGTGTGTCCAACGTATGACTTACCTCGACGTTCTGGGTGTCACCCTTCTCAAGGATTTGCTTGATCACCTCGTCGTCGACGCTGGTACCAAACTCGTTCTCAAGTGTGGACTTGGAAGCGGCATCGTACTGGCCCTGTGCACCTTGCCTAATTCATTGAGTTAGCTGCTGTGCGTAACGTGTGGACATGCGGGGTAGGCCATGTAGGTGTCGGTGGCATGTTTGGAAGCAAACAATTGGAGGCCCGAACGCTCCCCCGCCCTGCCATAGGCCGAAGCCATTGCAATGGCAGACCGCAAATCCAATTGGGCCAAAGAGGGTGAATAGACAGCCAGATGAAGCACTGGTGATGGAAAGGCAGAGGTAGGAAGAAGGCAAAGTTGCAGCTTACTTGTGCGTGACGAAGATCTTGTATGAGGAAACGAAGTGTGCCAGAGGAACAGACTTGTCGGTCTTCCACTTCTTGTAGAGCTCGGGGTCCTCAACGAAGATGATGAAGTCGTCCTCCTGGCCCTTGAAGTGGACCTTGGTCTGGGAAGCCTCGCCGCGAACCATTTTGACTGTTGTGGTGGTGGTGGTGTATAGAAATGTAGTGTGTTTTGGTAAGTGATTGAATGATGAACTCTCGATGGAGGTCTTGTAAATTTGACAGGAATGTGCGTGTAAGACGAAAGTCGTCGGGTATCTCAGGGTGTTTTTGTTTAGTTGATTGATCTGAAGAGGAGAAGACAGACGGGAGCCCAAGGTACGCCGCAGCCTTTTAATATGAGGAAAAGCTGAGGAGGGGGAGGAGCTTCCCCCAGCTACGCTAGGAGGAGAGGGCGGGAGCTGGGAAGCTCGTGATTTGGAAGGTACGTCATAGGTGCGGGAACACGCGACTGCCTTTCATCACTGCCCCGCCATTGGGGAGCTTGCCCAGGCAGGGAGCGGGGCAGCTATGTGCTCCGTGCATCGCCCAGCTGGTCCAGGCACGTCGCCAAACTCGCCCATTAGGTACCGGGAACTCTGAGCGTTCCTGCATCGCACCACTGTAGTACGTCACCGCTAATCTCAGACCAAGGAAAGTAGGCCAAAGGGGTGTTTACACGTTGCGACAAATTGCGGCTGGAATGATCCAGATGGGGAAGGAAACGTTTGGCGCAAAGTACGGAGTACCTACCTTACTTATTGTGTACCTTGCCATGACCTTCCTCGCAGCGCAAACTGAGCCGCCCTTGATGTCCCGAGGTACCTTACATCAATGCAAGTCACATCACTGGCCAGGGCAGCTCTGCCATGGTGGGGCTCACTACGGGAGCTCAACATCCACTTTCCCAAGAAGGTCCAAACATGGAGACGGACGTCCGCAGAATGAGGCATTACCAGGAGTCAAACCTCA
Source organism: Colletotrichum scovillei (assembly GCF_011075155.1). NCBI lineage: Eukaryota > Fungi > Ascomycota > Sordariomycetes > Glomerellales > Glomerellaceae > Colletotrichum > Colletotrichum scovillei. The sequence goes on from NW_023336262.1 coordinate 3,423,034, forward strand.
CGATGGCATCACTGACATCATCCGGTGTAACTTTGAGAGTGCGTAGCTTATTGTGGTGGGTAATGAGCAATCTAACGCAGGGGTATCATTATACTCTCGTCAACTCGACGACAAAAACAATCGAAACTAAGAATAGCTCCATATGAACTCAGTGCTTTTCCCCTCTTCAGAGTTTCTCAATGAATATAGCCAATGGGCGTAACATAGTGACGTGCACCTCCATCTTTCGCATCCAATTCCAGTCAATCTGTCATGATTCATCCATTGAAGCCGACTAAAGGCCAAAAAGGCTGCGGCTGGTCTTCATCGAAAGAAGCTTCGGATGCCCTGGACCAAATCGTCTCTGTTCAATGTGCCAACCTTGCCCCAGCGCATCGATGCCTTGTGGGACAGCTTGGGCCCTTTTGGTGCTCGATGTTGATGCTCCCGGTAGACACCTCTCTCGGAAGGACAGGGTGATTTTCTGTCGGAAATCTGGTCTCGACGCACTCTCGGCAAGTTGTTTCCTGACGCAGTGCGCAAAATGGATGGTCTCGATGTATACGCGTCCCCAGAGTAGATGTGTTCCAGCCGCAATTGTTCGACTGGATCTGCATGAACAAGAATCTTGGCCGGATTCAACATCGGGGTCGCCGGAGCGCTAACCGTGCTTATAACCTCGACATCGTCGTCGATTTTGGGCAAACAAGTCTTTGTTGTTTCACCAGCTTCGTCGTCGAGACCGTGTCCAATATTCGGACTCTCCTCTTCGCAGAGCTTGGAGGCATGTCCGTGATGCGCGTTTTCTTGCTTCTCTCCCGCATTCTCGTCGGGGATGAGCTTCCCCATGCTTGCAACACTGTTGGACCTCTTTGCAAAAGAGCTGGCGATGCTTGCAACGCTGAGCTTCCGCATCATTGTACTAGCAGAACTTCGAACCAAGTGTTCAGAGCGAGATCTACCAGTCATACCAGGGAACGGGAGGATATCTCGGCTCCAGATATCAGACATGAGAGCTTCAAGCCGAGCTCTCTCGCCTCGTGGGGGTGCCAGAATTGGAATGCGAGGGTTCGTTGTGAGCAGTGATTGCGAGCGATTGATAGATGTAGTGGATGCGGCATCTGAATTGTCTCGCATAACACTAGTATTCTTCAAAATGACCTGACACAAGGGCGATTTTGGGCCAACTGTGGTGGCGCGATGAATCGATATCCGACGGGCAACAGTGCCTGGGCAGCTATCAATAACTTGGACCGAAGACTTTTGAAGGAACTGGACAAACCTGGTTTTCTAAACACCGTACCGAGACTCTTCATGTTCAAAGACATTGAGCTGTACAGATTAGGGTCGATCTGCTCTTGCTCTCCCGTTCTGGCAACCGACAACCGGCTTCGCCATTCTTCTTGCTCTCGAGGCGAACAGGCAGTCATGAGTATCTCGTATAGCTGGGAATCGCACTCGAAAACAAGTTTCCATGAGAATGGAGCTGTATGACATTGAAGACCTTAGTACTATTAGCAGAGATACTCGGGGACTTGTGTGGGAACGTCACAAACCTCTCCCATTATCCGTCTCGTCGATTTTGATGCTGGCCAGGTTGATACATGCTTGGATAGTGTAGATCTGGTCCACTTTGCTGGCTGAAGCTAGACAAAAGACATTGTGATAGAGGAGACAAGTCATGTACTGTCCTTTTGCGCCGTCTTTTGTTTGCCAGCAAACATGCAGTGCACCGCAAAGCTCAACATGGCCAAAGGACCTGATCCGGTTTTTCGACGCCGCATCAAGTTTCTTCCCAAAACCGTTAGTTTAAGTCCGTGAGCGCTTTGTGCTACTAACTTACTTGCTCCGGGAAAACCAGTCTGTCTTGAAGAACCCAAGTTCTTTCCAGGGTGGATTTCATTCGCCTGTCGTTCGTCGCTCGATTGATCTCAGCTGTGGCCTCTCGCAGTCGCAAAAGAGCGCTTTCAACCTCCATGTGGGAGTTTGGACAGTCTGCCACAGGTGTGTGCTTCAGAAGTTCGGCAAAAAGCAGAGGATACTTGCAGATCCGCTGGATTGGCTAAAGGTTCATCAGCACCACGTCTGGACCCGATTGGAGCACGTTGCTGACCTTGACAAGGAGATCTCCAATAGTCAGTGACTTCTTTGCCTGGTCGGCATGGCTGTTCGCAGAGCCCAACGAGGAAGCGAGTGTCTCAATGCCTCTCTGATACGTGTCCCATTGCGGCATAGTCCGATGAGCTGAAGCAACATCCTTGATCATCATCTCATACTTTGCGCCGTATTCCTCGTAAATGAAGAAGCGGTTCATCTGCAAAACAGGTCAGCAATGACGGTCAGTCGTGGTGATATATGGACTCGAGCAATTACCTTTCTACTGAACACCTTTGCTACATCTCCAGCAACCTGTGCTTCAGATATCATACCAGGTACTTCTTGAAGCCAGCTTATGGCCCTGTCGTCGTCTTCTGGCACAGAATCGAGACTCCTCATTCGCTGATGTCCACGGCTAGGGGGCTTTCTGGGCAACGACGGGATCTCCATTTGGGTGTACTCTGAGTCCGGAACAGCGCGGTGCAACTCGCCCAGTAGCTCTTCATGGAGTTCAACGATATCTGTGAGATTACGGTTGATCGAGGACCTAAGCCCTGGAGGTAGAGTAGGTAGGGAAGCGAGAATTGTAATGTAAACCTATCAAAATTAGTTCTCTCTACGTTCGTGACCATTGCGTTGAACAGCATCGGTGACCTACATTCATCAGAAAGCGGACGTCCGCAATATACCCTTCCTCAGTGCTGATGAGTTCCTCCAAGATGCGTCTACGCTGCAAAGCGCGTTCGGTTGCCAATGGGTCAACCTGAGCTGGCCACTCGGCATTACAACTGTCCTCTGAAAATCTGGTCGCGGTAAAAGAACCTCTGCTGCTGCGCTCGGTTTTGGAATAGGCCAGCGAGCGGCGGCTGTTGCCTCGAGGGCGTGTGATAGCACTGCCGCTAGCAAGACTGACACTAGCACTTTTCACCGCAGCGACAAATCCGAATGATGAACCTGATGATGATCTCCTATGGCGAGTTCTCCGAGAAAGCGCTGACCTATCAGCCGAATCTAGGAGCTTCCAGGGTAGTGCACCGTCTCCATTCATAGGCTGTGCTCGCTGCTTGGCGCGTCGATGGAGAGTTCTCATCCATTTGTGAAATGGACCTCGTCTGGAGGACGTGTCCGAGCCCGAATGCTCATGATCGTCGTCGTTGCTGCTATCAACTGAGACCCGAGGGAATGGAATGAGATCGTCATGGGAGTCGCCGTTGTTGGGCTCTAATCCTAAAACAGCCATGCTGCTCAAAGTATTCCAAGCCTCGACACCGTTGATGTGCAGACCGTCGAGACTGGATGAAAGGTCGACATTTTCAAAAACCTCGTCAGACTTGATGGAATCTTGCTGTGACCCGGGCGATGGGGGATACGATGTGACGCAATCTGTCTTACGGGTGATTCGGACGGAGCTGGGGCGAGAGCAAGATCCAAGAGATGCAGAGTCTGGTGGTGGTGGTGGTGGTGGTGGTGGCCATGCCATTGCGACGTCCAAGAAAGAAGAGGTAAGACTGGGTTCCAAGACACCAAAAAAAGGAAGCAATAGCGGTTCCAAGAGGTTTCAAAACATGATGTATGGTATCAACACCAAGAGATGAATGATGCAAATTTGCTGGGACTGCCAGCTGTGGGAAGCTCGAGAGGGTTGAGGCAGAAGGGGATGATGTCCAGTGGACGGTGTGGAATTTCTTAGTCCAGGCACGGGAGGAAAGCCAGCGTGGGTCACTAGAACGAAGGAGGGAAGGAGGATTTCGAGGCTGGAAAGCTCTTTCAAGACGAATGACGAGGAGGGCCCGAGGAAGGAGGAAAGGAGGAGCAGGCACGGCACTCTAGACATACACCATAGAATATGTAAGGAAAGCGGACTGTTGGCCGAAGGGACGACTCCGGCCGAACCACGGAGCTCGAACTCAACATTCATCGTTCTTCCTATGCCGGCCTCTACATGCCGACGACGATCAAGCTCTACATACGGTAGCTCAGTTCTCGTGAGAAGTCACGGCGTGGTACGGAGCTGCGGTGGACAGTCGCACCCGGCGAATCTACCAACGAGCCGGTCGGGAGGAATGCAGCTGCGACATGCAGCCTGCCCGCCGGGCCAGAGAACGCGTCTCTAGTGTGCATTGTTGTCGGGTCAAGATCCGTGGATCTTGCGTCTTGGACGCGAATTGGGTGCCATCGTAGCACACAGTCTGCCGGAAGATGAAGCTGCCGCCGGTTCGGAGTTACTGCTGAAGCTCGATGCAGACTTTGGTTCAGCATGGTGTGTCCGAGGGTGAAAACTCAACATTGCAGTGACGGGCCGCGGCCCATCAGCGCCATGAGCGCCATGTCTTGATGCGCGGCGTAGCGAGCGGGAGACAAAGAAACCTCTTCGCCAGTCTAGTGATTTAGTCGTCCATTGATCTGGACCGAACATTTGGTCTCGCCGCCCACCACACGAGTCTCGGTGGCTTGACGGTACGGGTTATCCATATCGTTCGACTATGAGTGTTTGGCGGGACTGCATGGAAGACGTGATCTCGATACCCCGAGACTCCAAAGTGGGTGTCAGTCGCCTCCATGACCCACGTCTTCGTCCTGCCTTACGCAAGACATGCGGACGATGTGGATGCAATGGTTGCAGGCCGTTTTCCGTACGTTGGCGGCGTTCCTCAACCCTGACTCGGGCTCGGCGCGCGCGCCCCAAGTGGCTCCGGAGCGGCCTAGTGCTGGTCCACTCGAGACGGGGACGGCGGGCCTCAATCGGAAAGGGAACCTTTAGCCAGTCACGTGTAGAGGTGATTATGTCATTACGGGGGACTTCTACCACCCGTGCCACTCAGGCACAGCACGGTACGAAACGCAGGCACACCAGACACTCCCGATAAACGGTTAGTCAGCACTGTAGTCGCACCAGTGTGTAAGCTTATCAGGTCAGCTAGGCGGGTACGTACTCCGTATCGTTTCCAGGCTGCCAGGTTCTTGTCAAAGAGCTCCCCTTTCCCCCTCCACTCTGCCCTACGCTCCGGATTATCGGCTTCCGTATAGTGGTTCTAATTGGTCCCTGCCCCACGTTTTCCTGCGTCGGGGCCGCAGTGGCTGGTCCCCGATATGGACAGATACGGGCCAGTTTGCCAGGGACGCACAGGTGAATTGCTGGGACCTTGGGAGTCTTGTTTCTTGTTACAGGGGCTCCCCCACCAGCGCTAGCCCCAAAAGGACAAGCTCGGGATCTTTCCTCGACGGCCAAAAAAAAGGTTCCAGAAGGGGCAGCTATCCGTTCCGCACTGTTACTGCTAGGCAAACACTGAACGAACACGTAGAGCGTATTGGAATCCCAGTGGGAGTTCGGCGACGATTTCAGCTTCCTGCCCCACCGCAACGGCAATAAGATACGCTGTCTGTTTGATCGCAACTTTTCCAGCACCTTCTTCTTTTTCTCCTTTACATCCTTAGCCTTTTCTTCCACAAGGTTCGGATCTCGATTTTCCCTTTCTCTCTTCAACACCACTTGAAGAGTTCCTTCGTGTCCACCGTTTCCCCATTCGACAACAGACTCCGACGGCCGCTGCAACTCGGCTAGATAGTGACGGTTCCTCGACAAGACAAGTCCCGCGCGCAGCGCAGCTTTCGCGATGGAGAGCGCATTCGCTTCACCCACCGAAAAGGTCCTCTCAACCCTGGGAGTGAACCCCAAGACCGGCCTTACTGATGATCAAGTCATTGCCTCGCGTACCAAGCATGGCAAGAATGGTAAGTAGCTTTGCGACTCGACCCGAAACCCACGATAGTTTCGTGCTAACAGTCCGTCCACAGTCATCCCCGAAGAACCTCCGACGCCCATCTGGGAGCTCATTCTCGAGCAATTCAAGGACCAACTCGTCATAATCCTCCTCGGCTCTGCCGCTGTTTCTTTCGTTCTGGCGCTCTTCGACAACGAGGAAGGCTGGAGCGCCTTCGTCGACCCAGCTGTGGTACGTAATCTTGGATGCGAATACCCACAATGCCCAGACTTTGCCCGGCTAACAATGCCGATTTACAGATTCTGACCATTCTCATCCTCAACGCCGTCGTCGGTGTCTCACAAGAGAGCAGCGCCGAGAAAGCCATCGCCGCCCTGCAGGAGTACTCTGCCAACTCTGCCAACGTCATCCGTAACGGCCAAGTCTCCCGTGTCAAGGCTGAGGAGCTCGTCCCCGGTGATGTCGTCTCCGTCCACATTGGTGATCGCATTCCGGCCGACTGCCGTATCATTGCCATCGAGAGCAACAGCTTCAACGTCGACCAGGCTATCTTGACTGGAGAGAGCGAGAGTGTTGGCAAGGACTGCGATCATGTTGTCAAGGACGAGAAGGCTGTGTTGCAGGACCAGACCAACATGTTGTTCTCTGGAACCACTGTTGTTACTGGTCGCGCAAAGGCTGTCGTTGTCTTGACTGGTTCCCAAACCGCTATTGGCGATATTCACGAGAGTATCACCGCCCAGATCTCCGAGCCCACTCCTCTTAAGCAGAAGCTCAACGACTTCGGCGACAGTCTCGCAAAGGTTATCACGGTCATTTGCATCCTCGTCTGGCTCATCAACATCCCTCACTTCAGCGACCCCAGCCACGGATCCTTTACCAAGGGTGCCATCTACTACTTGAAGATCGCCGTGTCTCTCGGTGTTGCCGCTATTCCCGAAGGTCTCGCCGTTGTCATTACTACCTGCTTGGCTCTTGGAACTCGCAAGATGGCTGCAAAGAATGCCGTTGTCAGAAGCTTGCCGTCCGTTGAGACCCTCGGAAGCTGCAGCGTCATTTGCTCCGACAAGACCGGTACCCTCACCACCAACCAGATGAGTGTCAGCAAGCTTGTCTACATCAGCGAGAACGGATCAGACCTCGTTGAACACGATGTCGAAGGCACCACATTTGCCCCCAAGGGTTCTATCTCTCTCAGAGGCCAGACGGTCACCGATCTCACGCGTTCTTCTGCTACTGTCCGCCAGATGACTGAGGTTGCCGCCGTGTGCAACGATTCCAAGCTCGCCTACGATGCGGCCAAGGGAACCTTCTCCAACGTCGGTGAGCCCACTGAGGGCGCTCTGAGAGTTCTTGTTGAGAAGCTTGGACCGTGTGCGCCTTCCAACAGCAACCCCGAGGACTGTCTTCACTACGCTAGCTCTCAGTATGAGAGCCAGCTCCCCCGTCTGTCTACCTATGAATTCTCCAGAGATCGTAAGAGCATGTCCGTCCTTGTTCAGAATGGCCAAGAGAAGAAGCTCCTGGTGAAGGGTGCTCCTGAGTCTGTCCTCGAACGCTGCACTCACACTCTTGTTGGGGCCAACGGAAAGCGTCAGCCCCTGAACAGCAAGCTCGCCGATTTGATCGCCAAGGAAGTTGTCGACTACGGTAACCGTGGTCTCCGTGTCATCGCCCTCGCCAGCGTCGACAACATTGGTGAGAACCCCGCCTTGAAGTCAGCCAAGTCTACCGCACAGTACGCCCAGATTGAGCAGAACATGACCTTCCTCGGATTGGTTGGTATGCTTGACCCTCCTCGTCCGGAAGTTGCGGCTTCCATCCGCCACTGCAAGAACGCCGGAATTCGTGTCATTGTCATCACTGGAGACAACCGCAACACCGCTGAGAGCATTTGCCGACAGATTGGAGTCTTTGACGAGTATGAAGACCTCAAGGGCAAGAGTTTCACTGGCAGAGAGTTTGAGAACCTAAGCGACAGCGAGGCAAACGAAGCTGCCAGAAACGCATCCCTCTTCTCCCGTGTCGAGCCCAGCCACAAGTCCAAGCTTGTCGACCTTCTCCAGCAACAGGGAGAGGTCGTCGCCATGACTGGCGATGGTGTAAACGACGCTCCCGCTCTCAAGAAGGCTGATATCGGTGTCGCCATGGGCTCCGGCACCGATGTCTCCAAGCTCGCCGCCGACATGGTTCTCGCCGATGACAACTTTGCTACTATTGAAGTCGCTATTGAGGAGGGTCGTTCCATCTACAACAACACCCAGCAGTTCATCCGCTACCTGATCTCGTCCAACATTGGTGAGGTTGTCTCCATCTTCCTCACTGCTGCTCTCGGTATGCCGGAGGCTTTGATCCCCGTCCAGCTCCTCTGGGTCAACTTGGTCACCGACGGTCTTCCCGCCACCGCTCTTTCGTTCAACCCTCCTGACCACGACATTATGAAGCGCCAGCCCAGAAAGCGCGACGAGCCTCTCATCGGCGGTTGGTTGTTCTTCCGCTACCTGGTCATTGGTACTTACGTTGGTGTTGCGACTGTCGCTGGCTATGCTTGGTGGTTCATGTACAACCCCGAGGGTCCTCAGATCAGCTTCTACCACCTTTCCCGTTTCCACCGCTGCTCTGCAGACTTCCCCGAGATTGGCTGCCAGATGTTCTCCAACAGCTCCGCCAAGTCCGCCTCGACCGTCTCGCTCTCCATTCTGGTCGTCATCGAGATGTTCAACGCCATGAACGCGCTGTCCTCGAGCGAGTCTCTGCTGTCCCTGCCTCTTTGGGCTAACATGAAGCTTGTCTATGCCATTACTCTTTCAATGGCTCTTCACTTCGCCCTGCTCTACACTCCTTTCCTCCAGAACCTGTTCTCCATCCTTCCCTTGAACTGGTTGGAGTGGAAGGCGGTCTTGTACATCAGCGCCCCTGTTATGTAAGTTGACCATGATTCTCGCTCGCTCGTCTACTGTTGCTGACTCTGTCCTTTTTAGTCTCATTGATGAGGTCCTCAAGGCTATTGAGAGATCGTACTTCAGTCAGAAGAAGGCGATCAAGTCTACCAAGGCAAAGAAGGAGAATTAGATGGTTAGAGGCCAGCCCAAAGCTAGACCATAGATCACTTGTACCATAGTAGTAGCCCTGGCAACATTGCACAGAGCTGTACATAGACCACAGCAGCCAACGTTCAGGCATTAAAGTCACAAATAAGGACGTAAATCAAGGTCATTTGTCTAGTTCATGCAGGCTTCGGCAGCCATCTCATAGTGGATCGCGTCCATCTATTGGTACAAGCTAGGTAGAACCCGTCCACTTGTAGCGGTTCTATCAAGTTTTCTCTTCCTCAACACCGAATTCCTCCGCAAGAATTAGTCTTGTCTGCCCTTGAGCAGTCTCTTGGTGACCTTGTCCTTCTCAATAATGTACACGTGCGCTCCCCATCCAGATAGTGCATCTCGGTCAACGGCGTTCAGAAGCGACTGGGAGATGGTTTCGAAGAGCTCATCAGGGCCCTGTGTGACGTCCACGTTAGTTTCTGCTAGAATCTCTGGATCATTGATTCACCATGTGCCACGTACCAGATCCGGCTCCCATAAGCTCTCGCACATGCCGAACAGCTGTTCAGACGCCGTACCAGAGACGATGAAGTCCTTGGCGAAGTCGATGCAGCCGATGCTGTCGAAGCCGCAGATGAAGGGCTTGCCCGTCTTGGGGTCAAGGCCGGCGACGACGGGGGAGACGAAGTACGGGCCGAAGCGGCGCTCGTAGAGGGAGGAGCTGACGAGGTTGGCGAAGGTGGTCGGAGCAATGTTGCGCTCCTCGCGGAGGCGGTACATGTTGACCTTGTAGCGGAAGAGGTCACCGACGGTCGTGACATCGGTGGCGAGGCCGGTGAGACCGAGGAAGACGTCGCCGTACTGGAAGATTTTGGGGAAGTTGTTGGAGACGGTGAGGGCTTGGAGGCCGAGACGGAGATCGCAGGCTATTGCGACACAGTCCTTGCCGACCATTGCGACGCAGGCACCGCCATCTGTGAGGGGGAGGAGGTTAGGAATTGGTGATTCGATAGAGAGGCGATAGGGCCTAGATGGGGGTCAAGAGGAAGACAAACTGATGGAGAAGGGAGAGCTCTGGACTTTTGGTTAGCTGGAGGGGGTTTCCTTTTGCATCTCGAGGCTGAGGAGGGGAGGGGGAATGACGGAAGCGTACCATTTCGGGCTCTTAAAGCGAGTGACCGCTGGGTTCTGGTATGATTTGAGAGATTCTCAAGGTTGTGATTTCGGCCGTGATTACTTCGTGATGAATCGTAGGGTCGGCCGTGGTGGGCGTCGTCGTCGTAGATGGGGAGTTCGTTTGGTGGTGATGGTGGTGGTTGTAGCTGCAATTGACGTTGAACCGATGCGGAATGCTGAGGTGTAGCGCTACCTGCCTGCTCTTGCTGGGTGCTGGGTGCTACTGCAGGGCAAGGCAAACACGCATGGCGCGGCCGAAGCGGTCGGAAAATCCACGTACAGCAAGCTGGAGCTCGCTGATTGGCCTGAGCTTGGCTTCGGCAGCTTTCAGCGTGGTGGTGCTCGATGATGCACGTCCCAGCTCCCCTCCCCGGCCAGGGCCCGGCTCCCGTCGCCTCTGCTGACGGAGCACCCCGACTGCCTGCCCCCCAGCCTTACGTACCTCGCTGAATTACCTGTACCTGAGTAAGACTCATTCACCTTGGCGATTCAACTCAGACACGAATGTTTACTGCCCGTAGCTTCTTACTTCTATTATTACCTATACAAAAGGTGTTACTTTAGACCGGCTGAAAAGTCCAGTATACACTTGTCCCGGACACCAGGCCGAAGTGGACTTCCTGACATTGTGTTTCGTCGTCCTTCCGCCAACTTCTACTTAACTAATACACCACCACCTGAGCTTGACGCAACGCCCGCCCCCCGCCGAGACTTGAACCCCGCCAACAACATATTGAACACGATACCCCGGATCAGATATCAATCTTAACCGAACAGCAACTTCACTGCGACTGAATACCCTTTTTGTTGAAAAGAATAAGACACTGCGTTTCCGTCCACGGCATTTCTCAGTTGCTACGATGTCGCACGTGGTGGTCATCGGTACGGATTTGCGGAGAGCTACCGTCAAGGTCAGCCCAGGCACCTACATGACAGATGTTCTCCAAGAGGCATGCAAGAAGCTCAACGTCTCGAGCGATAAATACCTCTTGAAGTACCTTACTCATTCTAAAGACATTCCCTCCTCGCAATAAGCTAACCATCTGCTAGGCACAAGCAGAAGACAGTCGACCTCTCAGTAGTCTGGCGAGTGAGCGGTCTCACCCCCGGCGCCAAACTCGAACTCGTCCAGAAGTCCAAAACACCATCAGCCGTTTCCGTCGCACTCCAGTTGCCGATGCCCGAAGCCAATTCGGCGCCCAACGGTCGTTTAATTGAGAAACTACCGAGCGACTTTACGATATGGAAGGTACTGCGCCAGTTTGAGAGCGGCGTCGCTGGGAACGGGAAGAACTTCAATATCACAGCACGAGGCGTTGCGCAAACAACAAGCGGAGGCGCGAGTGGAAGCGGTCAGATGTACTACGAGACGCCAGTCCTGAACATCATGGGTCGGGAGCTTTCCACATTTGAGGACTTCCAGAAGACACTGTCGCAACTTGGGTACAATTCGGGCAGCGTTCTGATCCGCTTGTCGTTCAAAAAGACGGAACGCACGCTGTTCCAGGCTATGGAGGAAATCAGTCAATTCTTTTCTGAGGTTGAGGCAGAGGAGAAGAAAGCGGCCCCGGCTCCAGTTCCAACGCCCGCCACGGAGGGAACAGAATCTGCAGCAGCTGAAACTGTCATCGAGACGCCAAAGGGCACAACGACTCGACAGACAGGCGATATTCCAACGCAAGAACAAGCAGATCAGGAGGCGCCGGCAGCAGATGCCATGGAGGCTGATCAAGCAGAGCCGACAGACCCTTTGCAGCCTGTCAGTGTCTTCCGGGCTCCAAGCGGAACCACTCCCGCAGCAGCCCTTGCAGACGTGCCAGAGGATGACTACGCCCCGACGATTGCCCACGCCCAGCTTCATCAGGCTCGACTCCAGCAGAGCGCGCTCAACAGGAGACTTCCGTCCGACAAGGAGCTGGAGGCGCAAAGACAGGCTGAGGAAGCCCGCCTAGCGGCTGTCACCACAGTTCCGATGAAGGTGCGGTTTCCCGACAACACTTCAGCGCAATGGACATTTGGCCATGAAGCTACAGGGGCGACCCTCTACCAGGGCGTGAGATCTGTCATGGCACACTACACCCAACCCTTTAAGTTGGTCATACCCGGCAGCAAGGTCATAATTAAGGATGACGAGAGCGCAAAGAACCGCTTGATCCACGACTACAAGCTCACACGTAGTGTGTTACTGAGTCTGGTCTGGGATGACAGCGTGCCAGTAGATATCCGCAAGAAGCCCTTCCTCAAGGGTAGCGTCGCTCAAAAGGCCCAGGATGTCACAGTACCGGACATTCCCAAAGGCGACGACACGAATGAGGAGCAGACTAATGCTTCTTCGTCGAAACCTGAGAAGAGGGAGGGAAGCGGGGATGGCAGCGTTGCGAAGAAACTTCCCAAGTGGCTCAAGCTGCCTGGAAAGAAATAGACGGATGGTCCTTTGTACAATGTTGCAGCATTGCTCGGCCATTTTCGCATGGCGAGCGTATTCATGCATTTGGAGTTTCATGGGGCATAGGGTAAACCAGATAGACTATGGTCAAGTCGTCAATCAGAGCCTTCACGAGAGTATATGATCACTCCAGAGCGAACGATACATTAAACAGTATCAAAGTAAAGAGTATGAGGCCGCAATGGGTTGTGCTTGAAATTTTGGTATTTGTCGTGAAGGCATCATCATTCCATGATGATACGGGGGAGTTCCGTCGATTTGTTTTTAGAAATAGACCACAAACTTTTATGCTGTGACCACGCCCTTGACCCATATAAACCCAGTAGTTTGCCAGTCCAACACAACAACCCCGTTGCGCCCCATTTTGGTTTTGACGGATTCCTCTCGAAGGGGGGAAAATCGTTTAGTGACCGACACGGCGGGACTCGGCGATGACGCGGGTCATCTCCTCGACCTTTCTCTTGGCGCGGCCGAAGGTGCCGAGCCTCTTCTTGGCGAGCTTACGGGCGCGCTTGTCCTTGGAGTTGCGGAGCAACTCGATAACGCGGCGCTCGTAGGGGGCAAGGCTGTTGAGGAGGAAGATGGTTAGCGACTTGTTGTCTGATTTGGATGTGCTTGTGAAGTGCATCCAAGTTGATGTCGCTTGGACGAGGTTTGGAGACGGTGTGTATGGAAACTTACCCGGAGACTTCCTTGACGACGTCACGGACGAAAGCGGTGCGCTTGCTCAGGTGGCCCTTGGTGCGGGAGACACGGGGCTTGACGACACGAGCGGTGGTCTTCTATATTTCCGAAACAATCACGACCGGTCAGCGTCCATCTTCTGCAAATAAGGTCCCCTCGTGGGAAGAGAGGTGTTGTGCAGAGATCCTCCACGAGGTGAGACGAAGCGGGTGTGGGGGAAAGGGGACAGTGCCGCCGATTTCCCTTCCTGACAGAAAAGCCCATCCTTCTGTGTGTTCATTCTTCAATGTATGTATCCATCATCGAATCGTATTTCCATAATCGGAAGTTCGAAGATTTCGTTTCGCAGAATTCGGAGGGGCTTTTCTCTCAGGTCGGGACGGCGGCGGTGATGATTGCGGTGGTGGTAATGATTCGACATACGTGTCCATGGTTGAGACCGGTGATGAGACCGGTCTTGACGGGCGCTTCCTTGGCCATCTTGAATGCTGGATGACGGGTGGGTTGTCGGGTTAGTATTGTCGTGATGGTCGGAGGGGGGAAAAGCCAAAAGGACGTTTGACCACGAAAAAAAAGTTGCAATGGTGGATTGAGAATTTTCGGCGAGTGGGTTTGTGCGGTCACGTGGCCTGGGGTTTGTCAAAGGCTGCAGGTCGTTGGATTTTATGGGGGCTCCTGCAGGCCGGCCTGGGTAAGGTGGTGGAGTCCATAAGAGAGGTTGGCTGGATTATCCCGGATAGGCTCTGATTGGCTTCCATTTCTAGGATTTCTTGGGGACGAAATGCCCCAAGATGTTTTCTTTCTACGGAATTATCTCTTCCCATTGCAGCGCCTCGAACAGGCACACTTCAGTACAGAATAGAATGGTTCCCTCACGTAAATACATGTCAAGGTAGGCAGCATTGAGGGGAAATAGCAATTGTGAGTTGGTCAAGACAACGTCTTAAAATGATACGGCCGGTGGTGATGCCCATCATGGGAATGCAAGCCTCAGCATTGGTTTGACGGTTGATTCTCTACACTTCACTTCCACTTCACCGACTTTCCCATACGACCAGCTCGCCGTGTATCCGTAAAGTTCGGTTCTGGAACCAAAGGCTGCGTCCAAGCTATGTCTAGGTAACTTGACTCACTCATTGCATGCATCTCGTATCTGTACCTGAGCTCAGCCAACACGAGCCAGAGAGGATGCACTCCGGTCCTGATACCTTTGTATCTTCTTTCAACGGCCCGGCTTAGCCAGCCAGCCCAAGTGCTCACTCTGGCAGCAGAGCCGCGCATCGGGATTGTCCGTCCAAGCTTTCCTGTTCACTCCATCACTTGTTTCCCCCTTACAGTATGGGGCCATTGTCCAAGTCCCTCGAATTCCATGCCCTTCATGCGCTGAAGCCACAGCCGTACCTTAGGTACTCGAGACTCTGGAGCCCCAGCCCCCTGAGCACAGCCTCTCGTACGTCCCTTGACAGAATAGTGCCGTCCACCTGCTCCGCACATCGGGCTGAATAGCATTTGGAGAATCAAGGCAACAAGGGCAGTGGGGCAGATCTGCGTTTACCCAACTTAACCGTCGTTTGGCCGTTGGCGTCCGCTTCCAAGAAAGGGGGATCTCAGATGTGATCAACAGCCCAGGCGTGGACCAGCGCAGGATGCCATGCTGGGAAACATGAAACACGCAGGAGCCAATCAGGTCCAATAGTTCCCCTGAATAAGGACCAAAAATGCCAACCGACGGGCATCAACCTCCCACGCAGCACCGCTACTACTGCTACCATTCGTATATGCTGCATTAAGGCCACTCGTAAGTTCTCTACTAAAGTATCCTTGGAGTCCATCTTTAATGGCGGGCTGGGAATGTCCTTCTCTCCTAATATGGAGCTAAGAGGCCAACCGCCTGCACCTCAGCCATCCCGTTAACGCGGGCGGCTCGGACAATTACATCAGGATCTGCGTTTTGCTCTCGCCCTTAATGAGAGTTTAGCCATGTCATCGTAGCCACCCCTGAATAGCGGTTTCCTGCAAGGAACGGCAGAGAAGATCTGCTAGGTCTGTGATCCTGTGCTTAAATCGGGCCTTGTTAATAAAGGTTCAACTGGGAAGCAGCTGCCAGCAAGACTACTAGATTAGCATAGTCCTTGACCTCTGATCATCCCATCTTTTCAGTCTTTCCATCTCCTCCTCAACTATTCGAACGTTTATCTCTTCCTCCGACCTTGACACTCTTTGTCTTGAAAATCATAGCTACAATCCTTGGTCATACCGCGCTCGTAAATCAAAACACACGCAAGCCATGAAGCTGTCACTCCTCCTTATTGCCGCCCCCGCGGCACAGGCCGCGGTCTCATACATGTCAGCGGTTCCCGACAAGCTCATGGCCATGGTCGAGGCATCAGAAGACTGCAACCTGCCCGACGACTTCCAGATCCAAAACTTTACCGCCGAGTCAGCGGATGGCAAGACAGCGGACTCGCTCGACTTTACCTTCAACGACGACAGCACCGTTCTCAACACGCAGTGCCACCTCAACGCCTCGTCGGTACCGGTGTCCGGTGACGGGCGGACACCGAGGTACGCTTGTGACAACGCTAGTGTACAATTCATCTGGCAAAATGGCACGATCACAGTCATTGAGAAGGTTTGCCCTGGTGACGACGGGTAAGTCAACTGGTCTTCCTTCACACACAGAGCCGTGACGAGAAATCCCATGTTCAACGTGCTGACATAGCTCGCTCAGTGCCGCCGACTACGAGGCTTCCGGGACGGCCGCGGTTCCGTTGGTGTGCGACGGAGGTGCCGCGAACGGGACCGGTAACGCCGCCAGGTCACACAGGCGTGCAAGGAGGGCAGCCGTTGCATGCAAGTCCAACTCGGACGACATCCGATCGAGATTCTTCAGCATCCAGCCGGTTGGTTGAGAGGGCGGAGGAGAGTAACCATGGGATGAACGTAAAAAAGCAAACAAAAAGCGACACAATGGCAGTGTTCATGGATGATGAAACAGACATGAGTGAGCGCACGCTGAGAGGTTCTTGGGTTACAGTTACAGATGGTAGGCCCGAAACAGAACCTTTCCTGATGAGAGGAAAAGCAAAATGAGAGTTATTCGTAATGAAGACACGACAACTCCCAAATAGAACAAGCAATAGACCTAGGCTTCTATCCACTTTGCGCATGAGATGATGGAACTTGAAGTCATCCATACTTGTCCTCAACATTCAGGTCCCAAATGGTCAGCAGGACTTCAAGAGGGTGAGGAGACCCGCCCCTTTGACAGCTTTTCGCGGGGGATGACAGCCCAATCCCAGGTCCTTCCCCGGCAGCCACAGGGGAAGAGGGCCACCCAGGACCAACCGTTTGTCGGCAAGCGTCGCTTGGCCGCGCCTCTCCGCATTTTGCATGGAAGGCACGCCGTGCTTAGCACCTTCTTCACTGCCGCTTCCTTCGATTCGCTCCAGGTTTCTCTCTGCATGACGGAATGACCTCACCGCGGTCACCCTCACGAGATCAGCCCCGAGACGTCGGTATCCCGTCCAATTCTCTCCTCTCCATCCACCCTTCAGTACCCTAGGTAATACGAGTACATCGTTGAACATATGCACCATTCACCTCCATCTCAACAAAATACCTAATTTAGTAGGAACCTGCGCGGGTGCAATCGTCATCATGCGCCTTTGAAGGGTCACGCTCTGAGGCTTTCCCTGCCGTTAAACGTGGTACATTGTCGCAATCGTCACGATCATAAAACGAACCCTCAACAGCCAATTCCTACCGACGTCGCTGTCTCTCTTCAAGCTGGGCCCACCTACGTTGCTCAACCTGGACGGTCACCTCACATTGAGCAAACTGAACAATCCTCTGCGCAATGTCGAATAGCCTGCGCGAACGATCATAGCCTGCAATTTCAAAGGAACGTAGACAAGATCACCAACCCAAACGGAACAGAATGCTCCCTCCAATGCGATATCTCCTCTCCTGCTTACAGCTTGCGCCACTGGTTGGCCTAGCTTCAGCGACACCGTTTGATACCGCGCAGCCGCAGCCGCAGCAACCATTGCTATCGAGCAACGACACCAAGCATGCTGCACCCCCGTTGCCTATCTCCGTCGAGCTCTTCCGATCCCTCGAGCGCACGTCGCGCATAGTCGACATTACCTACTGCGTCGGCACCACGGGTATATCGCAGCCCTTCTCGTGCGTCTCGCGCTGCAAGGAGTTTCCCTCCTTCACGCTCGTTTCGACCTGGAACACGGGCGTCCTGCTGAGCGACAGCTGCGGCTACATTGCCGTCGACCACGGCGTTCGAAGGCCTGGCGATGAGGACAGGTTCAACGGCAAGGTCGGGGAGAAGGCTATCATCATCGCCTTTCGGGGCACCTACAGTATTTCCAACACGATTGTCGACCTAAGCACCATCCCGCAGGAATATGTACCATACCCGTCTCCCGATGACGGGGGCGAGGCACCCAATGAGCCCAAACGCCAGTGCAAAGACTGCACCGTCCATATGGGTTTCCTGACGTCGTGGCGCCAGGCGCGGAGGCTAGTCATTCCAGAGGTGAAGAAGCTGAAGCAGCAATACCCGGACTATCCCATTCACCTGGTCGGTCACAGTCTCGGTGGCGCTGTTGCCATGCTCGCATCTCTCGAGCTCAAGATCTCCCTTGGCTGGGACAATATCAAAGTCACGACCTTTGGTGAGCCCAAGGTCGGCAACCAGGGTCTTGTAGATTATGTCGACGAGGTCTTTGGTTTGAGGGGCGAAAAAGACGAGGACATCTCGAAGCGGACCTACCGTCGCGTGACCCACGCCGACGACCCAGTGCCGCTACTCCCACTTACAGAGTGGGGGTATAAGCCTCACGCCGGAGAGTTCTATATCTCCAAGGCAGAGCTGTCTCCGTCTCTCGAAGACGTCGTGGCCTGTCGCGGTGACAGCGACGCAAGCTGCATCACGAAGGCGGACGATAGCTTCTTCGGATCCAGGCTCAAAGACTTTGTCGAATTCGCTGCGAAATCGACGTTGGCACCGCCAAAAGGACTCATTGAGGAGAGCAGCAGATGGATCAAGAGGCTGCCGGGCTTCCCGGCTCGACTGAAGCTTTGGCAGCTGCTCTTTGCGCACCGGGACTATTTTTGGAGACTCGGGCTGTGTATGCCCGGCGGCGATCCGGCGAATTGGGGGAGGGACAAGTACGGAGGTGGCCATGACAGTCTGCTGTCAGAAGAGCTGTGAGCCCCGGATCAACCTGCGTGCTGTCGTATAATAAGTGTATTCAAATGTGATAGTATGGGTACGAGTACTAGTATGGCTAGAGGGGTTTTTACAAAAGCTGCGGTTGGTTGCTTGTATAGCGCTTGTATGAAACTGGCGGGCGTTTTCTTTCGGCTTTCGTTTCTGAGTAAGCTGGACATAACTTCAGAATAAGCGACACGTAAAACTCAAAAATGTCATGAATACGAAATAGTACGCTTAGCAACTCTCGACTGATATGTTTTCAGTCGTGACAAACCAGTAAAGCCTGAGTCGTTTTGCCGACCACCACCATCTACCTTACGAATCAGCATCTGCCACGGAGCCATCCATGATGGATCAGAAAGAAAAACAAAAGGCATTACTCGGTCTACGTTCCATTGGGTGGATGATGTTGTTTTGTGCTTTGTCACGCCATCAAAGTCAAGGGGCAGAAACAACAGACATTGTCTGATCTTATATGTGCCATTGTTGTATATCTCTCTTACACGTCGGAAAGAGATTTGGTCCTTTCAAAGTTGTCAAGAAAATACCGCTCTGTTGATTGTACACGGATACTTGGATAGAATACTTTCAAGGAGGGCAACAGCCGGTCACGTATAAACCGTTGGACTGACTATTATGCGAAGGCCGGGAACAGCTTGGGTTGAGTACCTAGGTAATGAGACGGCTTCGTTGGATCCTTGGGTTTGGCTTGCGCCTTGTTGGCTTGGAGTGCTTACTTAAACCTCGCGGCTATCGGCTCCTCTCCCTCGAGTCCAGCTACTGCAGTTCCCACACTTCCCAGTGTTCGTTGCTGTTGTGGGTTCCCGGGTTTTCCATGACCAGGTTGGCTTGCCCTCCGCATGAATTTCGTCCGCACCTCCGGGTTCGGGCATTCATGTCATTGTCACTTGGGATATGGCGGGGGGGTCGAGCAAAAAGAGAAGGGAAGGGATACCAGGGCGAGAGATGAGGGGTAAGAGGGAAAAGCAGCTACTCCGTACACCAGCGAGGAGGGAGCATGGCTCGCAAAAGGGGCCGTGGCATAAACTTGACGCCGACGGGTAAAGAAGCATGGCCGTGGTCGAAATCGCGTACGGATACTGGGGATCGCGGAATATTTTCTCGAGGGAGAGAGAGAACCTAAGATGCAGCCTGCAAGTGCTGCCACACCCACCGACGGCACCCGCCCAGAGGGTGCCACGCGATAAGGCGGCGACCAAGGGCCTGTTGCATGCGAGTCGCCTGTTCGACCCGACTGCATGGAGGATCCCCCCCAGGGCTGTGCTGGATGTGAGTCACCCACCCGAAAGCTACCTATGATGGCATCGAGTTGGTGTGGTGGCAGTGGTTGGCTTCGAAGTTGGGACGAGAAGGGCGGCCAAGAGATTGGGGGACCAGATTTCAGAGTGTGATACTTATCTATGTTCAGCTACAGAGAAACACTGCTTCGTCTCGCAGGCGGAGTTGAGTTGAGCGCTGTATCCGTTCATTGTGATGGCAGTATCCAAGTCGCCGTGTTTGAGGTTTCACTCGCAGGGCCTCTGGGCCTACGAGGAGACAAGCCGGGGATGGCGGATGGCACGCTGATCCAACGGGGGATCATCCCTTGGGTTGGAAGTTGAAACCGGTTTCTTTGGGGTTTAAGTTAGAAAGACACGACAGCAGATTGATGAACGATCGGACATTTGGCAGATTGGGCGTAAGCGGGTGGGCAAGGTGGTTTCGTGCATGACACAGCACAGCGCCCTCGACAAGCATGTGCGCGAGCGCAACAACAACGCAGGGAGAGCCACAGATGGGGCATCTTGTAGTGACTGGTACGAGTAGATGAGGACCAACATAAGAAGATACCATCGTGGTCAGGCGGCAATGTAAACCGGAGAGGGTCGTGGCTTAGTCGACCGGATGGCTGCTGCTCTCGGCAAAGAGGCGCCGGGCTCTGCGAGGCAACGCAGACTGTTGAACGAGACGGTGGAGCGAAACCGTGACTGACAACGATTGGCCCTAGAGCAAGACATTAAATGTAGAAGCTGGTGTCGACGGCTACAAGGTGGTTGTAGGATTCCGGCTCGCCGTCTCAATTTCCAATCTCCAATATCCAGGGCACAATCTGAATCCAGTGGGTTGGTGCCCAGGGTCTTTTGACGCTCGTAATAACGCTTATTACCTCTTCATCTTGTGTGTCAGATATTGCCATTGTCTCCAACCATGAGAGATCCAGTCTAGCCTAGTAACTGGGTGACAGACTACAAAAAGAGAGAATTTCGGTAAGATAGAAGATGTCGTTGAGGACGACTCACAAGCCAGGTATGGACTATGTGAGTTTGAGACAACATGGGATGGCATTTGATGCCCGTCTTTGAGCATTTCGGCGAGATGAGGTAAGCCACCAGAAAAGCACTGTAGTTGCTTCGAGACATAGCCCAATCCAAATGGGGTTCTGGAACAGCGAGTGCCACGAGATATCGTTTGCTTAGATAGATCCGCCAGACCCAATGGCATTGGGCGCCTGTGGCCTGTCGAATTGTGTTGCTGCACTAGAAGTTGCGCCATTCTCGTGCTGGGTATTCGTATGGGTAGAGCAAGCGGCAACAAGTCAAAGTGAAGTGGACGCGACGAAGGTGAGAGGTGAAGTGAGGGGAGCGGGTTGTCCGTTGATGGAGAGACTGCAGGGTGTGTGGTGAGGTAAGGGCCAGCGGGCACCATCACGCGTGGATGCGCTTGGAACGGGACAGAATCACGGTATCACCAGAAGGAAAGAATCACGAGACTGCGAAAAAAAAGCAGTTGTGGTCAGGGAAGAAGATACGTACATGGCGGGCGTGTCGCAAGAGCAGGAGCGGGGAAATGCATGGAGAGGGTGGGGCTAGCCCCGAAAACCAAGTCAGCCAGTCAGCAGCCAGTATTTAGGATGTTCCTATGCTTGTGTTATGCTGTGCTGTGCTGAGCTGGCCAACTGTCCACCACACGCGCAGCATTTCGAGGCTGGAGCTCGCATTCAACAAGCCAAAAAGCAAATGACCTTCACCGGACTTATCTGAGTGACCTGAACCCTCCCCGAGGTCCCCCCCTTCTGGCAGACTCATTTGCGAGCTCATTTCTTCTTCTTCTGTTCCAGCCTTTCCTCTGTAATTTCCTGGCCTGAAGAGTTTATTGTGTTGCTAATTTCCATCAAGATTCCCATTCCTACCCGAGCGGCCTGAAGATAGCTCTGAAGCTCAAATGCGGTAACTGATCCATCCCATCAGTAATTTGGCAATAGCTCGGAAGGGACGGTTCCAGGCTCTTTGGATACTACTTCCAACTCTGAAGCAAGTGATATCCCAAGGTTAGAAAGAGACTCGTTGTTATCAGAAAGCAGTTGTTCGCTCGAGTTGCTGTTCAAGCGTCGAGGTACAAACTCTGGGAGTACTTCTACGGTACATACACGGCCCAGGCCAACCGGATAGGCGTCAGTTGTGGACCAGGGAGATACATCATGGGCCTGGTTCTTTGGAAGCGGAATCATGCCTTTGATGTACTCGACGGGCAGGCTAATCCCAGAGCCGCTCTCCACCAGAAACGCGGACCTCACCACATGCAAATGGAATTTAGGTTGACTTTCCCGTCCGTTTCCTGTCTCTCTGATGCTCTCCCGTTCACTCACAACACATGTGTGAAGCCCCGGTACGTTGAATGTACCGTACGTATTGCAACAAGTGCAAAGATAGGGTGATGATAATTAGGGGAACGATAGCAGAAAACCGCTTTCACTGCCTTGCCACATGGGCATTACCCATTCACCAGTACTTGGTACCTTGGGCTGAATGGTGCTTTCTCAACTGTCCGAGGCACGCAAGGCGAAGTATCTTGGGGCCCAAAGTATTGATGATGGAGAGCCTAGCCCAGCCCAGTGCCCCCATTTCTCTTCCCTTGCCGCCAAATGGGAACCCGCCCATGCTCTGGGGGCCCATTTGCCAGAGTCCCCGAGCCCCGAGAGCCTGACCACGTCCATAATAATATCCAATTCACTCGATCCGTCCATTCCAATCCAATTCCAGGGTTCTTCTCTCCCAGCACAGGCCAACGCAGAAGGGGCAAGCCGCAGGCAAGCGAGGGGAGGGGAGAAAAGGGAACATAGTGGGGTCGAAGCGGCAGGTGCAGCCAGCAGGCACAGGGCAGGCAAGCTCAGTCGACTAATTACAGCACAGAGAAGGGCACTGCCTACACCGTATCGAGAGAGCAAGGTGGATGAAGATGGAAACCACATACCTAATCCTCAGATATGAATTGCATTTTCTGGTGCTATGGAGCCCAAGGACTTGATGTACCTTGTCTTGCCCGAAAGAGAGCAACGTGAGCTCAAGTGCAAGCAGCAGAAATCTGAGCAGTAAGGTACGAAAGAGGTGACCCCAACGTGCGCAGGTGGGAAAATCAGCAGGTGGAGGGGGTGAATGGGCGGCACCTCCCTAAGGCTACCTTAGCTAAGGTAAGGTAGTCGGGTAGGTAGGTAGGTACCTCTGGTGAAAGACTGGGAGGGAAAGAACGACCTTGGGACTTGGGACTTGGACCAACCCAATTAAATCTTCACTGGACTGGCCTCGCAACTTCCCTTTGAGATTCCCCCCCTCTCCCAAAATAATTCGTCACACGTAAACACTCCCTCCGCCTTCCCTCCTTCTCCCACCGCACACCTTTTTCCACTCTTCAACAACAAAACAAAGCCGCGTCAACTTTCTCACCACTCCGTTGCACGCCTTTCGCAGTATCCATTCCCGCCTTCTCTAATCTTCTACCAAACCACCTCAACCTATCCTCATCACCTCAATCCACGAGTTCAACATGTCTGGCGATGTAAGTACCTTTTCCCCCACGCTGCCCAACACAACCTCACCCCAAAACCCCTCCGGAGCCCCTCGATTGCCCTGCCTGCCTGTGTCACGGCAACGAAGATGCCCATGATGCGATCCTCGATCCACAGCTCTGAATCCTGCGATCGATGCTATTTTTGCCTCGACCGGCTTCTTTAACCCCGGCGGCCTTCTTTCTCCCCTTTCAAATAACTCATGCCTCCTATCGCCCGCCTCGGGAACAAAGTATGCTGACTTGTGCCCCTCTTCTAGCGTGAAAGGTTTGTGCCGAGCCCTCTTCCTCGTCGATGGACTACGTCTCATCAACCACAACCATCAGGCCTCGAGGTCTTTCGCGAACTATTTTTTTTTTTCTCTGACTGACCCTTTCCTTGCAGCAAGACCTTCCTCGCTCGCCTTTGCGAGCAGGCCGAGCGCTACGATGAGATGGTTGGCTACATGAAGGAGGTCGCCAAGTTGGGCGGTGAGCTGAGCGTCGATGAGCGCAACCTCCTCAGCGTTGCCTACAAGAACGTCGTCGGTACCCGCCGTGCCTCCTGGCGCATCATCTCCTCCATTGAGCAGAAGGAGGAGAGCAAGGGCACCGACAAGCACGTCGGCACCATCCGCGAGTACCGCACCAAGATCGAGCTCGAGCTCGAGCAGGTCTGCCAGGATGTCCTCGATGTCCTCGACGACAGCCTTATCCCCAACGCCCAGACCGGCGAGTCTAAGGTCTTCTACCACAAGATGTACGTTTTCCGACGCCATCGCCGCCGCTGCCGGCAGCCTTTATCTGGTCCAATTTCCGAAACTAACCGTGGCACTCCGTGATATAGGAAGGGTGACTACCACCGCTACCTCGCTGAGTTCGCCTCCGGCGAGAAGCGCAAGGGTGCCGCCACTGCTGCTCACGACGCCTACAAGGTGAGAATGATCCGGGTTGAATGCTTCCGTATCAGAGAACATGGAATCTGACAATACCACCCTCTCCTTTAGAGCGCTACCGATGTCGCTCAGACCGAGCTGACCCCCACTCACCCCATCCGCCTTGGCCTGGCCCTCAACTTCTCCGTCTTCTACTACGAGATCCTGAACTCGCCCGACCGTGCTTGCCACCTCGCCAAGCAGGCCTTCGACGATGCTATCGCCGAGCTCGACTCTCTCTCCGAGGAGTCTTACCGCGACAGCACCCTCATCATGCAGCTCCTGCGTGACAACCTCACTCTCTGGACCTCTTCCGACAGCGGCGACGCTGAGGGTGCTGCTGCCGGCACCACCGAGGCTGCTGAGGAGAAGAAGGAGGAGCCCAAGGCCGAGGAGCCCAAGGCCACCGAGGAGACCCCGGCTGCCTCCTAAATTCTTGTCTTACCCTGATACCACTCCATCTCGGCTCGCGACGAGGCTGAGATGGCTCGTCTGCTCGACCGTCGGTATGCGCTAAATGCGGACCTTCCGACGGCCCCAGTCTAGCCGCCAAATCGGTGGCTAATATCGGTGACTCGCTCCGAGTCTCGCAGCAAAAGGGGAGGGGGTTTTGAGGATTGGACGCGGAGAGAGGAACAATGCGTGGCATGATTTCTATTGGTGTCTTGGATGTCCAACCAGGGTCTAGAACAGCTTCGTTTCTGTTCAGGGATTCTACTTGGCAACTAACTACTGATTCCCCCCTCTATATCCGCCTACGCTCAGAGTCTCTTCTTTTGTTCTCCTCGATTCCTGCTTTTACCTCTGTGCTGGATGGTTTTACGGCTGTCTCGTGTTCTCTTTTCGGTTTTCCTCATAGTGGTCCTTCAGTTGTCGCGCGTCTTCTCACGGAGAGAAAGTCCTTTTACCCCCCCTCAAATGCCCCCTGTCTATTCAGTCTACAAGACCAAAAAGAAAATAACAAATGTTCATCAATAATTGTGTCCGACGCCGTGCTTTGATTTGATAATGAAGCCTTGGGAGTCCTGGACCTGAGGTGATCAGAGGAGGTCTGTCGAACATGTGACTGGCACACCTGCAGATCTCATGACTGGCAGCAGCACGGCTAATCATGAGCTATCCACGATGTGACTGTCAAATACCGACAAGCTGACGACTAGATGTATAGGTCATTGAGAAAACAGGCAGGTGGTGCGTAGAATCATGAACAAATTGGTATTCCCTGGTAATATTTCCTGAACATGCCAGAATACAACCATGTAATGTGGATGGCACATTTCAAAAACGCCTAGCAGCCCAGCCAGCCATCCTCCAGAACGCCTCCGTATTTCCAAGAAACCAAAAACCAAGAGGAAAATCCGATCTGCGCCTCATGGTATTCGCAACTCCCATGCGTTTCACCCACTCATCTTTCCCAGTTCACCTGCTTTTCTCGTACCCCATCGTGTACATGTACGCTTCTAACGGCCCGCGTTCGTCTTCGCAAGCAGCCTCTCGGCCCTCCTGAGCCTCGCTTGCTTCTCGGCGATGAGCTTCGGCACATGGCCCCGGCCCTCCGAGTCCGCCTCGTCAACGGCACAGTCGGCGTCTTCGGCGTCTGGTTCATCCCCTGCCGCCATCGCTGCCGCTGCTTCGGCCGCCAGTGCAGTGTTCGTGGCCGTGGGCCAGCCAGCCAGAGTCGCGCGTCGGTACATCTTGGTTGCGTCCTCGGCGCCGCGGGGTGGCATGGGCCCGCTTGTCCTGCTCCCGCTGAGCTTGCGGACAAAATTACGCATGCCGCGGAAGAGTGCGTTGTTGGCCGTCTTTGCGCGGAAGATGCCCGGAGCGATATGGCTACCGGGGAGAACCCCGCCGGGTTGCGTCTGGTCTAGGTAGGCGGACGAGGGCTCCAGACCCATGGCGGACGGGGCGCCGAGGCGGGAGCATGTTGGGCAGTATGTTCCTTGCCCCGGCAAGATGTCGCTACGGGGGAAGGTGAAGGCGTCACCTGCTCCCGGAGAGGATGCAGATGAGGACGCCGAGGAGGACGCCGCGGAGAGGGAGATGTTTGTTGAGGAGGCGGAGGCCGCTGGGGAGGAGGGCGGACATGTGCATAGGGATGCTGAGGCCGCTACCTCTTCACGCCAGACTTGGATGCGCTGTTGCTTTGAGAGAGTTGGGTTGGACATTTTGTACGCTTTTTTCCCTCCTTGGATATTGGTCCGGGGATATGATATGTTGATGTTTGCTCAAGTTGAACAGTGTACTTCGATTTGTAAGTATGCAGCGGGTGTTGGTGACCGTTTCCTCCTATGAAGTATTGTGTGGCCAAGCACCCATCCAGTGGCCGTTCGCGGTTTGTCCGTCGTAACGGGGATTGAGGGTCTCGGTTGCTAACCTTGGAATGAGGATGATGCTCAAGCCAAGACCGAAAGCAGAAAATGTCGGTGGGGGAGGGTCTTCGAGAAGGTCTGCGCTCTACGTGACAGAAGCCCAAAACATACAGGTGAGAGAGAAATTAGGTGTTGGACGTTGAGAACAGGTATTGACGAGGTCCGTCCGTTGTGGTGATATCGTCCGAGGCAAAACAGACGGGAAAAGGTGTAAGATGGGAGGAGAGACGAGGATGTTAAAGAAAAGGAGGATATTAGAGTGGAAAAGTTGGTGGCCGTCTAATAATGTATAGGTAACACGAGACCTGTTCGGGTGTCATGCAAGGCTGTCTCTGCTCGGTAGATGGTCTCTAACGTCCCGTCCATGTGCTCTTCCGTCGTGTGTGTAAGGAACACTCCAAGCGTGATTAAGTCGGCGCCAACCCCGGATTCGAAGATAAGATGGGCGGTGTATGTGTGTGTTGCATGTGCGTGTGTGCGGGTGTTGGTCTTTAGTTTGTGAGGCAAGTAGGTGTGGCCGATGACCAGATGACTCGAATCAGGTCGAGAATTGTCAAGATGTGTACGAAGATGGGTAGATAGAGATGGTGGGGGGAAGTCGAGTATTTTCCTCTCTCTCTGTCAATTCCCTGGCTTGTTCAGAACAGCGGCAAACGGGAGCAAGAATACAAGACGATGGCTGGACGAGTCAAGCCTCTTCTTGCCATCCGCTCTTCTCTTTTGGGTGGTACGCAGGTCTTAGCGGGAGAGTGAAGGCCCTCGGGCGTATGAAACAAAAACAAAAGAGCAAATAAATTGAAAGGTGGTAGGTTGAGCGGAGGTTCAAGACAGGTTAGGGATGAGAATAAGAAATGAAATCCCAGCAGCAGCGGCGGTGATGGAAGCACGTTCGGAAGAAGAAAAGATATCAACTGGAACAGCCAGGAGTTGTGATCGGCGGCGGTGGGCTTGTGATTATGTTTAGGTAAGGGTGTTTTGGTAATAGAGCCAACCAAGTTGGTATCAAGCTGAGGAGCGTTGGTTTGCGTGATAGGACAGTTCGGAAAGCAAGATCCGTATGGTCGAAGCGATGCGTCTTAGTAGGGGATGTACCTTGCTGCAAAGCGTCTCATGAAAAGGAAACAAAACAAACCACCCCTTGAAGAGGAGTTGGTAGCGGCAGCCAGCAACTAGGAGACGAACGACAAACGGGTAAGGAACGAAGCGGGTGGGGTTCGTTCGTTCGAGGTCGTTCGTCGCGACAAGCGTCCGTCCGTTCGTCTGGCGTTCGGCCCTTGCAAACTAAAAAAGGTCTGGTGGAAGAAGAGAGAGGGGCAGGCAAGGTAAGCTCCGACAGGTGACTTTGGTATTAGAAGCACATACGAACAGGCGAAGCGGCAGCAGCCCAGCAGGTAGGGGTAAGGTAGCACCGATACAATCTGCAGGACAGTTGAGAAAAGCTTGGATGCGTGTGTCTGGGCAGAAGGGGTGTGCAGACTGCAGCGTGCTGTGCCGGTGGATGAGAGGATGGGGGTGGGAAGCGATTTTAGGTTGTGAAGAAAGAGAGGAAGAAAGAAACGAGCGAACGAACGAAGAAAAGAGGGAGTTAGGAAGATGGGACGGGATGGAGACGAGCCGGAGGATGAAGCAGACCGGCTCGTACGCCGCCTAGGAAACGAAAGAGAAAAATAAGACTTGCGCGGTTAGATGTCCCTTGGTGGAACAAAAGCCAAAGGCAGTGTCGAGCGTTTCGAAAGGAACCGGTTCTCTCTTGCTTTGGTGCTTCTTTCAAACTAGGCATGCACGACAATGCCACCAACTGCCTCTAACCTGCGTATGGAGGTAATTTGGGTGGGCTTCCCTTGGCGACGTTTGCCTGGTTCAGGCCTCGTCTGCCCCACGATCGGCAGGCCCAGTCCAGTATGACCATTGACCACTGCCGGGTGCCGCACTAGGAGAGCAAGATGGTGTTGTCAGATGGTCCACGGAAACTGGCAGTGACAGGGTCGATCGCAGTCGATTCCTTGTTCTTGTTCTTGTTTTTGTTTTTATGCTTGCCAATCTCTCTATCTCTGATCGTCCACCTACCTAGGTATCACGCTGTTGGAGTCTTGGAGAGAAGGGTCTTCCCGCGTGGGTTATTTGAGTGAGTTACCACGTCACACCCGGAAGCGGTCCATGGCGGACAACCGAAATAACGAAGGCGGCGCGGCGCGTGCGGTGACACTTCGTCTTCGTGGTACAATACCATGGGTGATCTCTCTCTCGGTCTCTCCCCCCTCCGTCCCCCTCTTCTTCCAAGTCACACAAACTAGGGGGAAGAGGTTGAGAGAGTCAGAGACAGACAGCTCGAACATCCCCCCTCCTCTCCCTCTCCAGTCTCAACCAGCAGCCCCCCTGTTCGCTGTTCGCTGTGGCGCCCGAGGGGCGTGACTTGGACTTAGACTAGGGCGGTGCCTTTGTGCTTGGACGGTGCCGCTGTCAGATGTCAATGAACTCCTGAAGACGCACGCACGCTCAGAAAGGCGGAGGACACCCTGACTTCATCCCTCTGGACCTCAAGGAAGCGGTGAAGTGTCTTAGTTATTACGGACATTGCGATCGTGAGGATTGGACCTCCGTAGGCATGTGTCGTTGGTAGACAACCCCCAGACGACTTGCAGCAGTGCGAGAGAGAGACCATGCAACAGATGGAATTGGGGGTTACAAAAAATAAGGGTATCAGCTCTCCTCTTTCCCCTGCCAGAGCTGAACTCCAAGGGTCCATCCGTCCAGATTCGGTGAGGCCGTTTTGCGATCAAGGTGAGAACTGAAAGAACGCATTTGCTTGGAATGGCGTTGTGATGTGGGTGGCTGTGGTATGGAAGCCGATTGGCGTTCGGGCGTCGCCACCCACTCCCCGGCTCACTCATACCGACCGGCTCTAGATTTGTTCACAGCCAGCCTCCTAGGCAGGGCATAGGTAGGCGGTCCTCTCAGTCAAAGAGGTATTGTAGCCTCTCCGCTCCATGACGAACCATACTGAGTAAAACAGTGGAAAGCGCCAGTGGGTTTGTGGCACACGGCAATTGCGTTTTCAAGCCATCTTGTACGACATTTGCTTTTTGTATGCTTCACTCCGTCTAATCATCCACTACAGTACGGTAGCAACCTGAGCCCGCCCGGGTCAGCTCAATGCTATTGCCTATTCACATCAATCATCAAAGGCAGTTTCGCCGTTTTTGCTTCTAGCATCACCCGCTAGCTTGCCCATAATCTTGTCATGAAAGACTTGTGAGCCGATCCCGTCATCTCTGAGAGCTGGGAACCAACGTCTCCCAGCTTCCCATGTCGCTGGGTCCATCGTCACCCAGTGAGTCTAGCAAGTCTACCGGCGCCTTCTTCTTTGCCGGGATCTTTGGTTTTGGTCGTTCCTCACCAGCCCTCATCCCCGGTAGGGCGACGGCCCCAGCCATCGGAGTGTGCCTCCCGGACTCCATAGTCATAGTTCCCGCTCGCTTGGGAGGCTTAGCCGGCGTACCTACTGGCTTACGCAGAGTGCCTTCCCTACTCGCACCAAGATTCGTGAAGCCTGTCGAGGCTCGGACCGGCAGTGGTGGTTTTTCTTCCGGCTCGTCTCTATACTGACCCATCCCATTGCTACTCAGAGCTGAAGATGCTGCAGCCGGTGCTGTAACCAGGTGTGCTGGCTTCTTCGCTACAGGTGGTGCCGGTTTGGATTTGGATTGTGACGACAGCTGCGAAAGCTGGGAAATGGCAGATGACGGTCGCGGAGGGGGAGGCGTCGTTGTCGTATTTCGCGATTTGTTGGAGGGTATCAGTGGTGGGTGCTGAATTGTTGCGCTTGCTCCCGTCTGTCTTCTAGGCGGCGGTGGCGGAGGAGGCGTTTCTCCGCGTTGCGACTTTTCATCCTTGATGCTGAGGCCGTTGACCTTTCCTGGCATGCCTGTCGGATCAAAAGGCGGAGGCAGCTTCCTGGTTATCCGGTTCGTTGCCGACGACGAGAGATCATTGGGCGCAGAAACATGCTCGTATGGCGAAGTCGATACGCTGGAGAAAGACGACAGTCTTGACCTGGGTACGTTGACCCAGTCAGGCTCTCCAGTCGGCGTGAAAGGATTGGGCGCCCTATTAGGGTTGAGTATTGCGGCGTGGCCCTCGGGAGCCGTCGGTTGCTTGATGTCAACTCTGGCCTGCTGCTTGTTCTCCAACCACCATTTCTGGCGGTCAGAACTAGCAGGAGGCAGCCCAGGCTCAATGGCTTCATAGCCAATCAGATCTTCATCGTCGGTTTCCTCTGAGTCCAGGTTTGCCGTCGTGTCACCAACTTCGGCTTTTCGCCGTTGGTATAGCTCTTTGCTGATTTGATCTCGGAAAGCTTCATCGACAATACTGACGTTGCACTGGAACAGAGCATACACTGGCCGGTGATCCGAGAACTTGAGAGGAGCTGAGTTGTACGCCAGTTGACGCAGGCTCCCACCCTTGCGCAGAATACGATCGGTCCAGGCAGGGATACGGGCTTTCTCGCTGTGAGGGGTCAGTATTGACATTCTCGGATATATCGACCTTTTGAACGTACGAAGTATCATAATTGTCCGTGCCAAGATCGAACTTGTATGTAGGCAGGAAATTGATACGGGCCTCTGAATAAAAGGGAAACGCAAGTCCTGCGATCATTTGAAGGTTCAACTACTAAGAAGTCAGCATGTTGATGGGGAGCACCAGGGTCATATTATCTACTCACCTGATCGTTCTCGTAAAGTGTCTCTAGATCGCCCTTTTTGATTAGACTGCGGGCGTTCTCAGAACTGAGGCCAATTCTGTAGTTGAAGTCTCCGAGCCAAACAACGGCATCTGCTCCAAGGTCAGCTCTAAGCTCATAGGTGATATAGGCCTTCGGGATGAATATAGCTACCGTGATCATCGATCCCACGGTTCCGCTGAAAGCGTAGCCCGTGGTGAATCGTTGCGTAATCTCTATTTCTCTCGTCGTAATTCGAAAATCCGGCAGCCAAATGGGCCGTCACGAAGCAGATATGGGTATTCGCGTAGTCAAATCGTATGGCAACCGCTCCTTTGTTGCCGGCCATTCCCGATAGCCCCGTTTTCTTGACGCTTCCCTCAACATTCTTAATGTTGGCCAAAGCCGATGCCTTGACAAAGATGCATAATGCCGCGCCGACGAGTTGTCCACTACGGAGCAATACGTATCTCTCTCCATCAAGCGACTTGGCGCGTTTATTGAGGCATCTTCTTACTGCAGCTTCCCAAAGTTGTTTCCTTGAGGGATCACTGTTCATGATTTGTTGTGGGCTCAACTCGACAATCTCTTGGAATCCAACAGCAACTATTTCGGGCTGCACGTTGCCCAGTTCTGCTGGAGACAACCACGCATCAAGATCGCTATCGACGCCTTCAGTGCGACCGTTGAGGTTGAAAGTACCGACCAACCTACGCGGGTAAGCATGAGAGCCAAGGGTGCGCACAGAATTCTTACATGCTTATGTCCTGTGTGGACGAGAACTCAGCGCTTCTCTTTGTTAATTCTCCAGAAACGTAATCACTTATAGGGTCGAAAAGAAGAACGGGGAGTTGGTTGACCAGCCTCCCCAGCAGCCGGTCAATGGTCGTTTGCCTAGCCGAATCCGTGAAATTATTGTGATAGAGACGCTGCACAGATTTGCGCATGTCTGCAACAGCTCCAGCGAGGGACATTTTCCCAGAACGGGTAAAGGACGATTTAAGCGCACCAGTTCCCGCGTAGATCTTTGAAAGAGCGTCTCCGTTGTCTGCCCACAAGGTCGAGTGCCGCATCCAGAAATCCGAGGTGGCATACTCGCCTCGATGGCCCAGGAAAGCCTCAGTAGCCATCTGAGAAATGAGGGTCTGGATCAAGTTTGTCCTATCCAGACAGTCGAGACAGTTTGTTCGGAACACACCCTCTTGCTGGAGAACCACAACCATACGGCTTGAGCCTTGGCCGTCGTTGGCCTCAGCGCCTAGGTCTTCATTCTGCTCCGCGAGGTAGTAGGCGAAGCCGTCTATCGAATTCTCAATGTATCTGCGGATCTGGCGCGCGGCCTCGTACCCTCCAGGGCCTTTCGTCTCGGCATGGAAGTCGTAGTGGGTCTCTCTCAATAGCGCATGGTCTTGCGACTCGTGCTCCCCAACCTGGCTTAATGGACAATGTTCTACACCGAGATGGTACAACTGACTGAGCTGCGCCTCGCCAGGTTTGCCTTCACTCAGAAGATTGACCACGTGAACGGCGCCGTAAGCTTGCTCCAGGTCCGCGAAGTGTTTATTGAAGGCCGGCTGGGCTCCCTCGGGGGACCTGATAACGGTAATGTTTTGCTTGCCAGGGATGAGCTCCGCAGTCTGTTCCCAAAACAGAGGAACCGAACCTCTGACTTGAGCATAGGAAAAGAGAGTCCCGCCGGGGCTCCAGTATATGGTTTCTGTCTCGACAAAGTTTGCCACGTTGCCGTCATCGTCAATACCTCTGGAGTTGAATCGTGTTCCCGCTCTGCGACAAGAGAGTCTTGATACAACGGTCAGGTACGATGGTAGCCCGGTTGATCGCGTTTTGAGAGGAGCACTCGTCTGGGGGATGGCCATTGTCCGACAGAACCCACGGATAGCAGATGTGAGGAATCGTGATGAATCCAAAGCCTCGCGCTCCTGAGGCTGCAGTCGAGACCTGAACTGGACCAACGGGCTGATCATGTACGAGTTCCACAGGAAGGAATCGTCAAAGTTGTCAATGTCAAAGGTATAAGAATTCACGGTCCTAGATGATCAGCGACGCATTATTGCCGGAACTGGATACGATCATACCTATCTTGCAACCTGTTTGTAAGATCGAAGTCGGTGCTGTAGTAGAATGTACCATTTCCCAGAAGTTTCCGAAGGTCCGTACAAGGATGTTCTACCTGAAGCTCCCGCCCTCTGAGGTTCTGGCCATACACAGAGTTGGCATCCGAGACCTCGGAATCTAGAGGATCGAGAGAGACAACATCGTCCCACTCGCTTCTGTTGAGGCAGAAGAATGCAACACTCGCGATCCGTTCCACGGTCTCCCCCGGCCTAAGGGTAGCGACTCTTGTGGCATGTGTCACAACGGAAAGGAACACGTCGCCCTCGACAGAAATCAAACCCAACGTTCCAAAGATGGGCCGTGGGGTCAGCGGTCGGTATTCGGCAAGCGTCTTTTTTGTGATCTGAGTGAACTCGACCATACATTTTGACGCAGCAGGGTCGCCATTGGGTCGTGAACGGGTGGATGCGAGGGAAGTAAGGGAGCCGTTTGCGCCGGCGCTCGAGGAGCTGTAGCGAAATATGAGAGCATGGGAGGACGAAACTATTGCGATGGAGCGATGGGGGTAGTCCCGAATGTACAGCTGGCTAGACTTTTCTGGTGCCGGCACCTGAGAAGGCCAAGTCCCAGAGCTGGAGTAATCCATGGTCGTTCGGAGGTGTTGCTGACAGGTTCGGGGAAGCACAGGCGTCGCAGGGCATGCTTGGACGAGTTCGGTGGTTCATCGAAGGGCGCCGTCGTCGGCGGGCCAGTGAAGTCAAGGTCGATGACGTTAACGTGCGAGAAGGGGAGTATAGGTGCGGAATGTCGTCGTTTTGTTGGTGCGAAGTTGGAGCTTAAGATAGTATGGCATGACAGCCCCCAATGGTTTCTGGCGTTTGGCAAAATGTCGCGGCTAACAGTAGCGGAATTTGGGTCGCCAACACGGAGCCCGACAATGACGTCCGTCCCGGCGGAGGTAACCAGGGGCACAGGACCGCTGTACGTTTAGCGCCTACCTTAAGCTCCGACAGGCCAGGCAAGTGGGAGGCAGCTCGCTTCCTTGCAAGACGCAGGTGGTTTCAGCCTCACGGACCACCTTGCCTTGTCGCCATCTGGGAGCCTGGAAGGAAGCAGCGGGCGGCTTGCGCTTGTTCCATGGCAGGGATAGGTAGGTCTGTCTCAACTCTGCAAATACCTACCTACCTTACTTAAGCTACTTTCACGTGGATCTCAACATAACTCAGGTAGGTACGAGTATGGATGGAATGTCAGAAACGATTGGCTATACAGCAATTCGATAGTTACCGAGTAAGGTAGTCAATCTGGATTCAGAGACAGTCAGGGAATGACATGTTCAGAGGCAGCTCTTGGGAACGGTACAAGGTTCCGTCAAAAGACAAGGCACCGAGCTAAACTAAACATGCGATGAACCCCGTCCTCCATATGGAGAAGTGTTAGAGTAGTCAAGACATCTTGGAGTGTATTCACAATCACGCTCACCCGTAGACAAAGTGTCACAAGCTTTATGGCCATAAATTGCAATTTTACGCTAGCGATGGCTCGACCTATGCAGCTCGATTCTCAGAATCATGAGGTGAGAGCTTCTATGATAAATGTGGATCCGCGCCGTTGGTACTATAGAGTAGGTGCCTAGGTAATGTAGGGTAAGGTAAGGTGAGGTTGGGAATCAGCACCCGCCTCATTAAGATACCTTACCTCGAGTACTTTGACCTCCACTATCGAATATCCTGTCTCTCAACTTGCAAGCGTTTGCATATTGTTGTCTGCAACTTCTCTCCTTTCTCTCCTTCTTCCGCCACTCTAGGTCCTTAGTTGACATGACAATGGCAATGTTCACCTCATACCCCCCAGAAATCATCGCCCGGGTGTTGGCCAGCTGTGACAGCTTCAATGACGCTTTCGCTCTTGCCAGCTCCTGTCAGTATACTTACGCAGTGTGGTTGGACCATGGCGCGAGCATCATCCATAGCATTGGCCCGCGAACAATCCCCGCGTACGAACATGCTGTCGTTGCCGTAGGTATTTGCTTTCCCAAACGTCGACAGACCTCACCATCACTCACTTCAACTGCGTAGGTGCGCGCCACAAATACAGTCAAAGAAGCCTTCCACGCCAGCCAGCTACCACCCAATATGACGCATGATAATATCGAAGAGCTGAAGCCCTCTCACCAAAAGTGCCGTTTGTCCGAGTTGGCGGACTTACTTGCGTTCTGTCATCTGGCTGCGTGCCTGGAGTACGCGTACTTTCACTTTGAGGAAGACGGGTATACGTGTCTATTATGCCCCGAGATCAAAGATGTCACCTGGTGTACCAAAGGCGACACCGTATTCTATCAACGTTTTCACGATTTTCAAGAAAAATTCCATCGAGTGCTATACAAGAACCTTCTCGCTGGCGCTTTCTTATGGAAGTCCCATAATGAGCTATTCATCAAAGCTGCAGCAGACGGGGCTGGGAAACGCTTTCTCGAGGAACTTCGATCACTGCAAGCTCGCGAAGATTGGCAAGGTCTTTCGGACGACAGCCAGGCATACATTGCAGAGTTCCCGGTGTACGACGTCCACAAGATGACATCAGTCAGCCAAGAAAAGGTGTTTGGGCATCTTGCCCGTTACTTGATACAAGACATCGCCCTTGTCCCAGATCCGGCCTGTGCCGCCGAAGTACCATGGGAGGTGATGGCTTCCATCTATGCCCACGAGTATCACTCACCTCAGTTCTTCAACGCCGGTGGAGAGCGTCGCCATGGTTGGCCGCCGTTCAAGAACTCAACTGCTTCTGATTTGCCTCCCACGCGTAAAGTGACAGTTGTTCTGTTTGGGGAGTTTCAATTGGAAGAGGTATCGATGCCTATCAACATCGAGGACATGCATCGTACTCGACTGGTAGCGACTCAATTACAGGCCTCGTCCTCAGAGAGTGCAGAGGACGGCAACCCCTTCGCTTGCCATGGTATCGACATAGCGGTAACTCTGCGAGATCGGTATATGTTCCTCGGTGGCGAGGAGGAGTTGGAGGACTGCGCTCCACACCCTCCTCTTCAGCTTTACACCTTCATGCTGAAAAAGCACTATGGACTTGAATTCAGTCCAGGCGTGTTTGACCGGACATATGAAGAAGGGTACTATCTGACGTTTCTCTGGGAAACAATTTTTGGTCACGACTATCACACTGGATTGGACCCGAGTTTTTCAAATTTGCTGAATGCTTGCAGTAGAAACTGAGCACTGCTACTATGCAGAAATGCTCGCAGCGCTCGCGACTGATTACGATGCTGTCTTTTCCATTCCAAAATCAGCTGGATGGTGTGCCGCCTGCTTTGAAGAGACGTGTGCGCTCAACCCATCAGGCATGAGTTCGGAGAAAACACACCTTAGGCAGGTGGTAAGCTATAATAGGGGAACGAATGCCAGGGGACAACCCTTTTCCTCGCTTCAGGATTGATCACGGGCAGTAACAATGTGTCTGGATAGATACGGCACCTAGAATATGCCTATGGGGGAAACCAGCGGAGAGGGGGGAAAGATGTAAAGATGAGACGCGGAAAGGATGCCAGCCCTGGGGTTTGGGAAATGCCCTGCGGGCCCCAGAAAGAATAATAATGTCAATGCTTTGAGGCAAAGCAGGCTTCAGATATATAAATTGAGATCACACTGCCACCTTGGGTGGTCAGTCATTCTCTTCCTATCATGTATTGTATGGTAATCATCACGAGCCTTATTGTGAAAAAGAGAAAAAACAGAAAGGAAAGGTTTTTCATGAATATCGGACGTCAAATAGGATCCACAGGCGGCCGATTGCTTACCTAAGTTAGCCCGCCGAAGATGGCCACCTAGGAAAAATCACGACTTGCGCCCTGGGGGGAAACGACCAGACGACGGATACAACCTGCTCCACACTGGTTTGTCGGCTCCGTTCCGGATTCTAGATCAGATTCTGGAAGTGCCATGCCAAGCACAGAGTGACGAATGCCATATGGATATAAGCAGAGTGGCAAGAAGCTTAGATGGTACGATGATGCAGCCTTCAATCGATCCGGGCAAAGCACACGCAGGTTGTCAATACACCATGATACCATCCAGTGTACCAACCTATGTAGAACAGAATGCAAAAAAAGGAGTGGTCGACTTTGCTGCAAATAGAGATCGGGACGTGCCTGGCTAAACTCCTACAGTCTGGAGAGCTGATGGAAGCGGCTCAGTTGTGGACTGCCGACCGCCTGATCTCTTCAAGCTGTTGGCCGATCTGATTCGCTTCCGCGCGTCACTGATAAAGCACGGAGAGCAAGGGTTCGCCTGTCAAGGTACATTACTTCTGGGTGCCATGGCACCAAAAAGACAAGTCCCTCCGGTCTCCAAGGCCAGGTACCCTGCCTCAGCCCCATTTCCCCCAATTGCATGCAGAGATACCTGCCAGCCTGCGGGCAATCCGTACCTTTAATGCCCGTTCATAAAATTTCCAGCCCCCCTTCCATCCGCGACCTCGAAGCTCGACCCGGTCACCCACGATTCCAACGGCCACCAAACAGCCTCGAGACCCGCGGCGCCCTCACTCCACCATCTACAATCCCTTCCTGCTCCCTGCTGCAGCCCTTCGCAGTCCCGCGCCTCGCCGACTTTTTCCTGGAAACTCAGTCATTCCGCCGTTCGTTTACTGAAATCTTCGCCCGTCATGTCTGATTACGACCACTTTGGGAGCTCCGAGGAGGAGAGCGCCGAGATCAAGAAGCTCCAGGCCGATGTGGTACGTGAACTGCGACACCAACAATGTCGCACCTGATATCAAAATCAATTGAAAGAGATGCTAATCTGATTACGCGCCCACAGGAAGTCGATCCCGATAACTTCGAAACCTGGGAGAAGCTGGTTCGCGCCTGCGAGGGTCTGGAGGGCGGCCTGAACCGCAACTCCAGCCCCCAGGCCCTTGCCACTCTTCGAGATGCCTACGATCGCTTCCTCCTCAAATTCCCTTTGCTCTTTGGCTACTGGAAGAAGTACGCGGACCTCGAGTTCAACATTGCTGGACCCGAGTCAGCAGAGATGGTTAGTCGTTTTCGTGTCGCATCGCGTCGCATCGCATCGCATTGCATCCCTTGGCTCCCGGCCGTGACTGACGTTGCGCTTCTTCATAGGTCTACGAGCGAGGGTGCGCCAGCATCACCAATTCTGTCGACTTGTGGACCGACTACTGCTCCTTCAAAATGGAGACCACACACGTCCCACACCTCGTCAGAGAGTAAGTAGTTGATGGTCGGCTTTCCTTCCCCCTTAACATCACCATCACCACAGCATGCCTCACCGGCCGCTCGGCGCATCGATCGAGCCATACATGGACTCTATCCATTGCCTTTCAAGTATCCGTCGGTGAGAAATGCCAACAGCAGCCCCATTGTTGGGATGCCCTCTCACGCTAGTAGTTACCAGGCTCTGCTGATTTCCACTTGACGATGACTGATCCGTTGTCCGCTCCACGTCGCATTCACACCACCACCACCACATCGCTCTCATTGGAATGCCTTACTTTGGACTTGGATTCGCTAGTTGATTTCACTTGATACCCCTTCCTGTATAGCACGCCTCCTATCCCCCTCTTCATCCCCTGTCCCTGCGCCCTTGGCTGTGTACTGACCATTCGCTCCAGGCTCTTTGAACGTGGCGCAACCTGTGTCGGCCTTGACTTCCTCGCACACCCGTTCTGGGATAAGTACATAGAGTACGAGGAGCGACAGGAGGCCCAAGACAAGATCTTTGCCATTCTGTCTCGAGTCATCCACATTCCGATGCACCAATATGCTCGTTACTTTGAACGATTCCGCCAGCTCTCCCACAGCCGCCCCGTCACCGAGCTAGTTCCGGCTGAGACGCTGCAGAGATTCCAGGCTGAGGTGGAGGCCGAGAGTGCCCAGTATGCCGGTGCGCAGCGAACGGAGCTCGAGGTTGAACGCGACGTCCGCACCAAGATTGACGCCATGTACTATGAGTACTTTACCCAGACGCAGTCCGAGACCAACAAGCGATGGACCTACGAATCCGAAATGAAGCGCCCTTACTTCCATGTTACCGAGCTTGAGAGCTCGCAGCTCACCAACTGGCGCAAGTACCTTGATTTTGAAGAGTCCGAGGGGAACACTACCCGCATCGTCTTTCTTTATGAGCGATGCTTGGTGACATGCGCTTTCTACGACGAGTTCTGGTTCCGCTACGCCCGCTGGATGTCTGCACAAGAGGGTAAGGAGGAAGAGGTTAGAATCATCTACCAGAGAGCCGCCACTATGTTTGTACCCATCAGTCGGCCCGGCATCAGGCTGCAATTTGCCTACTTTGAGGAAAGCTGTGGACGTATCGACATAGCTCGCGACATTCATGCGTCCATCCTCATGAAGTTGCCCGACTGTATTGAGGCCATCACCTCATGGGCTCACCTCCAGCGTCGACAGAGCGGGCTGGACGCCGCGGTTGAGGTTTTCAAGGCGCAGATCGATTCGCCTCAAGTGGATATCTTTACCAAGGCAGCTCTGGTGACCGAGTGGGCCTTGTTCTTATGGAGGGTCAAGGGCTCAGTGGAAGAAGCTCGCAACGTCTTCCTCAAGAACGTACAGTGGTACGCCGACAGCCGTGTCTTTTGGGACAAGTGGCTCGAGTTCGAGCTTCAGCAGGCGACAAGCACGGAGCTGGAGGATCAGCACGGCGACCGCATCAAGCAGATCTTTGACGAACTCCGGAGCAAGAGCCGTTTATCCGCCTCGACAAAGAAAGAGCTGTATCAAATTTACCTGTCGTACTTACAGCAGCGGGGCGGTAAGGACGCGATGAAGCAGTTCCTTGCCATTGACCGGGAGATCTTTGGGTATGTGAAGCCTTCTACCATTGTCCCATTCGAGTCGGATGCTAACGATATCTGATAGGCCGGGCTCGATCTCACTGCTGGCCAAGGACAAGGTTGGCGGAAAAGAAAACGGAGCTGCTGTGCCTGAGTTGGACGAGGTGACAAGATACCGAGCCGAAGCCAGGTATCTGAGATACTACGAGCTCCAGGGCGAGCCGGACCTCGAGGGACAGGCCACAGCGCCGTTCAACTAAGCGGACATGACACCATTCATCGTGATGTTTGCTTTAATGCTCCAGGAGTTCCCGGTCCCTTGGGTATTTTTACCAATCAATCTTCTTGTACTATATGAGTCGATTTGACGACAGATGATGTGCGGATGGCCGGCTGCGGGGAAATTGTATTGTATCCAGTGTTATGAAGGTGGTCTACATAGAGACCGGCGACGGCCCAAACAGATAGACCATGACTGTTGGGGGAAGAGAGGGTTCGCTGAAGGCGCCAACTAGGTCGATGTTGTAGCTTTTGAGCACTACGAAACGCATCATCACAGCAGAAATAATAGCTCATCAAACGAACATTGTTAATAAATGCAGCGCCCTTGTTTTCGTGACTTATACGTGCGCCGTTGACCAGCGGCGGAGGGGTCCCGGTATCCACACACTAAGGCATAATGATGCCGGTGGCCGGCAGTAGGTACCGGTAAGTTGCCGGCGTTTAGCTACGGTCAGCACCGCCGATGGAAACCGGTGGTCGCCGAACTCCCATAACTAAAATGGTAAGGGTACGGAACGTCGCCGGCCTCGAAGGTTCGGATGGCACGTACACCTCGGGCTGTATGAGGGTCGTCAAAAGCAAAGGCTGGGTGCATGTAATGTCACTGGTGGACGCATACGAAAGACGCGTTGAGGCACGCATAAGGATCGCAATTGTGAAGCCCGGATCTGTCCCGTGTCGCCGGCATCGGGCCAAGAGGATAAGTTGGAGGGACAGAGAATCGCGACATAATGCAGGTGAAGAAGGGGCTGATTACCAAGCACGAACAGGGGTATGCGAACTGAGTTGGCACTTTACACAGTACCTTACCTTACCTAGTGACTAGTGAGACTGCACAAGGAAGTTTTTGCCCATTTTAGATGGTGTTATGATGAAGAGGCTAAGAAAAGGGTTCAGATTTTCCGCCCTATCAGGGACGGGGCTGGGCTATGTTTCCCGAGGAAACGGTTCCGGGATGCGAGAGCACCGTTTGATTTTTTGTTGGTAACGGCGCCGTTGAGGAAAGAAAAAAGGGGACCAAAGGGATCATGGAGGGAAAAGTGGCTAATGAGCCCTCGGACTCGTGCACCCCCGAGTGTTGTGCAATTATCCTCAAGTTCTATTATTGTGGTTGAAGAGAGGGATAGTAAAGCAGGTGCCTCACTACCTTAGATGGTGTTGTGAGTTCGGGTAGGAATCCGTTTGATGGCGTGAGGTTGGAGAGGAAGCATCCGAACCCGTGGGAAGTGGAGGGTGGGGATGGTACCGGAGGAGATAGCCGGTGGAAATATGGCGACAACGGTATGCTTCTTGTCGTCATGAAAGGGTCCTCTCAGTTCCTTAAAGCTTGACAGTATGCAAAACGCCGAACAACCTAGAGCGAGAGAACGTACATTGCGCGCCGTGATGATGCGGTGCAACCCAGTTCAATCCACGTGTTGTAAGCCCGGGATGAAGGTTTACGGCAGTACAATAAGGCGGTCGTCGTTCCCGACTGAGCATGAGCAAATCCCGAGAAACAACGTTGGTGAGGCGAGGAATAGCTGCTGACGAGTCAGCGTTGCTGTGAAGTCACAAAGCACGTTGCCCATGTTTCGAATCATAGAAATGGGCGCAAAGGTACAGTGATAGCGTTCGTGAGAATTTGTTCGGTAATAGTGTAGGTAGCTTATTTCGGGGCGACTCTCAGATCCGCTGGGGATGCGTGCCTGTGTCGTCTTTTCCCTTCCCGACTCCCCGAGCGGCGAGCCCAATTTTTATGATCTTACCATGCGTCGCCGTCCTGGACCTGGGGCCGTTTTGGGCCCTTGGGGTGAGGTGGGCTTGGCTTTCTGAGTCAACGGATGCGATGGGGGAAACTGGGTACGGCGGGCAATTAATTACAAATACTGCAAGATGAAAGGGCAGACGTGCGTGGTACAGTCAGCGGGGAACGTTCGGCCTGCTAACCGAGGGATAACTGTCGTTATTCTGGGAGGCGAGACATATCAACGAGGTTACCTACAACATGAAGTGAAGACATTGATACTCGGTGTTTGGATTTTTTTTTTTTTCTTAATGCTTATGAAATCATCCCTCGGAGATGCTCGGCTAGGGAGTTCAGCCGATTACGTATCGGAAGTCAGAACGGCATAGTAAGGCAAGGTAAGACTGAAGCAAAATAAGGACGGAAAAGGTTTAGAAGCCATGTGGCATGTGTCAGCGTAGACTGATATCATCCCGTGCGGCGTACCTTAGCTCAACAGCCCGTGTCATTTTGCAAGATACGGCGGGCGGTATCGGGGACCGGTACGTCTCGAAAAGTCGATATCGGGCTCTGGCTTGCTAGCGCAGCAACCACCACGCACACCTCTTCCACCGTTTTACGTTTTGATAACCGTAACCTACATGTGCCCGTAAGCAAGGCGAAGAAAAAGAAATGCCACAGATACGGACACCAAACAGCCGCAAAAGCGGGCTCCACCACGAACGAAGGCCTAGCAAACGTAGATGGGAGCACAAGACTTTGAACACAAGCCTAACAAACTTGGAATATCCACATGGCGAGGCGGTCCCACCGTCCGTCCACGTCCATCAATCCTTGCAAGCAGACCCCCGACGCAAGCCCATGGAAGAAAAAGATGGATACCCGTAACACCCCGGTCAACGCTGGAGCTCCTGCTTCTGACCACTCACAAGTTCCCAATTTCTCATTTCACAGGTTCGCTCCCTCCTCGGTTCTTGACCCCCTTCCCGATGGGCAATGGACCGTGGAAACTGACTCTACCTCTTGTTAGTGTCAAAGGCAGGCTGGTGCCGGTGCAGGGTACATTGGTATTTCTCAAACGCCCCCGGGGCAACGAACATTCGAGATTTATATTCCAAGGGCCGCGCCGCCAGTCTCCCCTTTCACTTCGTTTCCCCCCCCTCCTTCGAAAGCCTCCGTCCCTTCTCCCATTTCCTTCAATTGTGTTGTTGATTCTACTCGGAACTCCATAACCACCTCATCAAAGCTTCCACCAAGGTTAGTACCCTTCAAACTCCCGCCAGAGCTCTCCTACACAATTCCCTTTGCCGTCGAGCTCCTGCCCTACCGCCTTATCTCATACCGAGATTACCCGATACGCCTGTGTCTCTCAGCAGACACACCGCATACTCCCACGAGAAACAACCCCCAATCTGACATTCCAACTCGCGCAGATGGCCGCTTCCACAAGACAGTTCGCCCGCGCGGCGCTGAGAACCTCCGCCAGAACCTCCTTCGCCGCCGCCGCCCCCCGCCAGGCCTTCCGCCAGCAGGGCCGCCGCCTCTACTCCTCCGAGCCCGCTAGCAAGTCCGGCAGCTCGACATGGATCTGGCTCTCCGGCCTGGCCGTCGCCGGCGCAGGCGGCGCCTACCTCTTCACCAAGGAGGGCGGCGTCTCCGCCGGCTCCGTCCCCAAGGTCGTTAACCCCACCA
Organism: Colletotrichum scovillei; assembly: GCF_011075155.1. NCBI lineage: Eukaryota > Fungi > Ascomycota > Sordariomycetes > Glomerellales > Glomerellaceae > Colletotrichum > Colletotrichum scovillei. Next base: position 3,466,867 of record NW_023336262.1, read on the forward strand.
AGGCCGACTACGAGAAGGTGTACAAGGTCATTGCCGACCGCCTCGAGGAGAAGGACGACTACGATGACGGCAGCTACGGTCCCGTCCTCGTTCGTCTCGCGTGGCACGCCAGCGGTACCTTTGACAAGGAGACTGGTACTGGCGGCAGCAACGGTGCTACCATGCGCTTCGCCCCCGAGTCTGACCACGGCGCCAACGCCGGCCTGAAGGCTGCCCGTGACTTCCTCCAGCCCGTCAAGGGTAAGTGAATCCTTTCCCTCCAAATGAATCGCGATCGGAAGGACGATTTGGAAGCGAAGCGCAACGTCTTCTGCATTGGATGCCAATGGAACGAACACTCGCTAACGTTCACGTGCAGAGCAATTCCCCTGGATCACCTACTCCGACCTCTGGATCCTCGGCGGCGTCGCCGCCATCCAGGAGATGCAGGGCCCTATCATCCCCTACCGCCCCGGCCGCAAGGATGGCGAGGCCGCCGCCTGCACCCCTGATGGCCGTCTCCCCGACGCCTCCCAGCGCGAGAAGCACCTCCGTGACATCTTCTACCGCATGGGCTTCAACGACCAGGAGATTGTCGCCCTCTCCGGCGCCCACGCCCTCGGCCGCTGCCACGTTGACCGCTCCGGCTTCGACGGCCCCTGGACTTTCTCCCCTACCGTCCTGACCAACGACTACTACAAGCTTCTCCTGAACGAGAAGTGGCAGTGGAAGAAGTGGGATGGTCCCGCTCAGGTAAGCCAACTTTCTCTTACTTCTTTACATATCGGCACTCTCGCCGACTGGGCGGGGAATGCAAATCGTAATAAGAGAGATGGATGTGCTAACGATTCCAACCCGCGCAGTACGAGGACAAGGGCACCAAGTCCCTGATGATGCTTCCCGCCGACTACGCTTTGATCCAGGACAAGGCTTTCAAGAAGCAGGTCGAGGTGTACGCCAAGGACAACGAGGCCTTCTTCAAGGACTTCTCCAACGTCATTGTCAAGCTGTTCGAGCTCGGTGTTCCCTTTGCCCAGGGCGCTGAGGAGCGCTGGACCTTCAAGCCCACTTGGCAGGACTAAAGCAGTCGCTTATCATCCTGTTTTAAGTGACTGACTGAAGGGAAGGGGCGAGAAAAAAACCATAGAGCAAAGAAGAGAGGCAAAAAGACGAAGGAGAGAGATTTAGACTTGGGAGATGAGAGATATCCACGCGGAATCGGCGTACCGAGAGATAGAGAGGGGGAAAGAGTCTGTTCGAGAGAAAGTGGTGGCCACTTGATGCGCCCCTCTCCTCGAACCTGGTTTTCGAGCGACTGACCAACTTACCTGTAGTCCACTCCTGGACTTGTTTTCATATTTTTGTTGTCTTATGTCCATAGTTCCTGTACAACATCAACACGAACCTTTGAAAGACTAAAAACACACTTGATACTGACGAACTATCGTCATATAGCGTGCACAAACAGAAGGTGACATGTAGTCGGAATAGAGATGAGATGAGATGAGAGGGGGCAAGGGAACGAACTGTCGGATGTCGGATCGTCCAGACACTAAATAAGGGAAATGGGAAAACCCCCCGGCTTGGTGTTCCCCTCTTCCCGTGCATTTTGACAAGCGTCACCGCATCGAAACCGACCCCGGATGGACGGGATGGACGGGAGCCATGCTCGTTTGCGCGTCATGCATGGCTTCGCGTGTGTGGTCTAGAACGAGCAGGTAACAGGTGTGTTCGGTCGGGGCTGGACCAATCCTGGTAGGTGACTTGGTACATCATCACCACCACTCCAACCGGACGCCATGTGCATCCTAGCGGCCTTGCTACCCCGGATTAGGGGGGGAGGGAAAACATGGGGTAGGTAACGGCGCTTTCCCCCGCATTCTGTGTCCCATGCATGCATCCTCGTTTCTGTGCAGCTTTATGTTTCGGTGTTGGAATGGAAGGTATTTTCGGATGACGGTCCTTATTTCGTGATGGAGGTTCAGCTCGTTTGGTGCTTGAACGAGTCTTGATCGAGCACACTCGTCCCAATTTATCACTTGTCCAGGAGCGATGCAGATGTCGAGTCTGCACTGAAGATAGCCCGCGACGGCGAGTGCGCTTCTCCTATGTGAGATTGCCGTGTATGAACCCTGGTCCATTGTTGCAGAAGGGAGGCGAAGCTCGAAACCTGCCTGGGGACGCAAACATGCCGAAGCAGGCAGGTAGCTGTGCTCCAGGTCCTGAAAAGTTACTCCGAATCGTCGTTTTGCAAGTTCCGTACACGTAGCATCCCAACTCTGTGGAGGTACTCACTCAACACATTGAACTAGGTAGATTGGCAAGTGCGATCTCGTTTCCGACAGGCGCCTATCACTTTCGTATACGTCCTTGTATCTACCAATTGGGTGTTAGCCCTTTTGATTCTTTCTGACGTGCCGGCGGTGGAAGGCATCGATGTCTGCGTAGGTATCTTACGGTGTGTAATCCTGCAACGAAGAATCAGGTACCTTGTGGGAGCCGGGTTGATGGTTTTACTCTTAACATTAACAGAACATTTTGGCTTCACGGTATCCCCAGTGAGACCATAATGTGTCGAGGCGGAGTGTAGTTTGGGATGTGTATGAATGAGTCTGACGCTCCATGGTCAACGTTGTGATGTTGCAAAGATGAACGGCATTCACAGGCTGCGCGTGTCGCTCTTCGCCGTAGCTTCTGCTGGGCTTTCTCAAGTCCAGTATCGTGAAGGATGTTTCCGTCAGGCTGGGGATATTGGTGGTCCTAAGCAGTAGATGAAGCGGGAAGGGGCGATAGCTGCTGTAATGGTTTGAGATGGAATGAGAACTGTGTCTGTCGAGAGACGGACTAGCCCGGATGACTGGAAAGGATTGGGAAAACTATTGTGAAAGTGTTCTCGTAATTTGGATCTGAGGTGCGAAGCCAGCCGAGCCCACATCTCTCGTAACACCGAAGAAACCCGGTGTTGGAAGAGACGGGGATGGATATAAGATGGAGAACATAATGTAACCAAGCGGCGGTTTACTCAGGACGACTTACTCGAGGTGCGTGCGCAAGAGACCACATCGAAACAGAAGGAGGCTGATCTCACTTATCCACGCCATGATGAAGCCATTGGACGAAGGAATAAATACTTTCTGCATCACCGGGAGCTCCGTACTTTATCCAGAGTTCCCGCCCGGCGCAGCTAAAATGCCGACCACGGGATAGCTGCGCCGAAGATCGGCCCCACCATCCGGGGACCCACAAGAGCTCTGCAATCGAAGACGCTGCATCTTCAAGTGACATCCACCCCAGTAAAAATTACTGCCATCCGGTCCTCAATCGACATCACCACCATCTCATCAACATCACTTCGCACCCAAACCACCCACGGCTCTTGATCGCCGTACGCATACGAATCGCATACGAACCCCCTCGAGGGCTACAGACCCAATTGCGACGTCCGCGCCCCTACGCACAACATACACACACAAACAATGGCCTCCTGTCGGATCCCAGCCCTACGGCACCTGGTCACCACCTCCCAACGCGCCTTCCGCGCCTCAAACCAACGCCGCTGGGCCCAGGTCCACGACGCCCGCTTCCTCGCCACGACCCAACAGCCCCGCGCCGTCGTCGAAAAGTACCGCGCCAAGCTCGAGAAGAAGGCCCAGCAGGAGGGCGTCTCCAACATTGACGAGCTCAAGGCCGCCTACGCCGACAAGATCCAGGAGCAGAAGAAGAAGGACGCCCTCTCCGTGCCGGGCCTCGAACACCTCCTCAACGACGAGCCCGCGCCCGCGGCGATACCGACAACGGCTACTACCACAACGAGCGAGACGGGAGAAGCCCAGGCACAGACAAAAGACAAGGCCCCGATCCCCGGATCCTCCTCGGGCAACGGCGTCAAACCCCTCGACGAGATCCTCGACCTACCCAAGGCGCGCGAGCTGCCGGACAAGGAACTCACGGCCATCTGGCGCCTCCGCCACGCCTCTGACCCGTCCTCCCTCTGCGCCGTCATCCCGGCGGCGACCTACGCGCAGATGGAATCCCTCGCCCGCCAGAACCCGCAATTCATCCTCCCCGTCCCGCATGAGTCCCAGGGCGCCGAGATCCACTTCTTGCAATGGGTCTTTGACGCCGCTTCGCGCACCGCGACAGTCATGTTCACGCAGCTCGCCGAGTTCAAGGCGCGCGGCGAGTTCGCCCAGCCGCACACGACCATCACGCACCATACCGACCTCGCGGCCGAGAGGGGCCTCGTGCTGATGCAGGGCAAGTGCCTCGAGGACCGCGGAGTCAAGACGGCGCACGCGCAGTGGCTCGTGCTGTGTCTGCAGCGGTTCTACGGCGAGGCGGAGGGCAAGGAGAGGGCCGAGGAGAGGAGGAAGCTGTTGGAATGGTTCCGGTTGGGGGATGAGCGGTTTAGTGTCGAGAAGCTCATGGAGGAGGCGGAGCGCATCAGCTAAAGTTCCGAGGCGTTTGCTCCTGCACGGTGAGGAGGGGTGTGCCTGAAATGCCCTCGTATAGGAGAGGAGGATGGATCGTGAGCTCCTGAAGAGAGGAAGGAGGCTCCTGTACAAATGTTCCACCATGATCATGTAGAATTACAGAAATATATACCATATGCTATGTATACGACATCATTATCCTAATTTGCGTAATGAGTCTCCCCATTGGAAATAAGGTACCCCGTACAAATTTTCCAAGTATCCATGTCAAAGATGCCGTGTCGGTATCTCGACAATCCTTGATTTTCTTTCTGCTCTCTTTCCTCAAAACCTAGTATAATCCCTCATCATCACTGGCCGTTCCATCCTGGAATGTAGCAACGGCCTTGCCCTTGCCCTTTCCCTTGCCATTCGTAACAGTGCCATCATTTTCAGACCCGTACTCATCATCATCACTATCCAGCTCCAAGGCCTTCCCTTTCCCCTTGGACGACGCGGCCGCAGTCGCCTTCCCCTTCCCCTTAGAACTAGCCCTCGAAACAATCGAAGACGTAGAAACAGCCCTGTTGCCCCCAGCCGACGCGACAGCAGCAGGAGCGGGCCGTTGCTGTGGCTGCTGCTGCTTCTCCGGCGACCCCTCGAAGCTAGCCCTCACACTCTCGTAATGCGCCAGCTCGCCGGCACTGACACTCGGCACGAGCTCGTTATGTGCATTCATAAAATCCTCCTCGGTGACCATCACGGCAATGTCCTCGGGCGTGGCGTGGTGATCAAAAAAGTAGGCCGTCGAGATGGGTCCCTGCGGCCTCTCGGCGTTAATCTCGCGGATCTTTGCGTCGACAGCGGCGGCTTGCCGCGTGACTGCCTTGAGCATCGCGTCACTGCACAATGCGTAAAAGTCGGCTCCCGTGTAGGTAAAGGGCAGGCGGTCCGCAACGGCTTGCAGCGACACTGCTGGGTGGAGGGTGAATCTAGGGGGATAGTGTCAGTAAACAACATACGCAAGACGGATATCTTCGCGGAGGAAGGGGTGGGTGATCTTACTTTCGGGTGAGAGCCTCGAGGATCGTACGCTGCTTGTCATGAGTATCTGACACGCCGAGATAGAGCATCTTGTCGAAACGTCCTGGACGGAGGAGAGCGGCGTCGAGCAGATCAGGTCTGTTCGTGGCGCCAATGACGAAGACACCGCCACTGGTATCGTCGCCTCCCGACATGCCGTCCAACTCGGCGAGAAGTTGGGAAACAATGCGGTCCATTACACCACCACTGTCTCCCTGGTTTCCGCGCTTTGGCGCCACCGAATCCAACTCGTCGAAAAAGACAACGCAAGGGCGGGCATCTCTGGCACGTTGGAATACACGTCTGACGTTGGCTTCCGACTCACCAATGTACATGTTGAGCAGCTCGGGACCCTTGACACTGAAGAAGTTCAAGCTGTATTCCGTTGCAATAGCCTTCGCCAACAGGGTCTTTCCGGTACCGGGAGGTCCGTAGAACAGGATACCCGACCTCTTCTTCATGCCCTTGGCGAAGAGTTCGGGCCTCTCGAGGGGCAGCTGAATGGTTTCCGTCACCGCGTCCTTGACATTGGTTAGGCCACCGACGTCGTCCCATGTGACGTTCGGAATCTTGGGCGCGCCGATGGCGCCTGCAAAGTTCTTTCGCGCGGCTTCGACCGCGACTTCAAAGTCGCTCTTGGTAACGCAACGTGCCATCGGTCCACCGGCAACCTGAAGGTCTCGAACCGTCACGGTCTGGCCACCAGTTTCTGTTTTTGAAGAAATTTGCTCCAGTCTCAGCCGCTGTGCGATGAGTGCCCGGTCAACTACGTCTACGAGGTCACCTGCCACCAGCGCTGCGGTCTTCAGGGCGATGCCATTGAGGTCGACCTCAGGGTCCAGGTTGATGCCCCGGTCTTCGATGATGGCTCTCAAGATGCCTTCGCGCTCAGCTTCGTCAGGGGCTCCCATCTCGAGTTCGTGACTAAACAGTCCGCGAACTCCATCCGGCACCTTGTCGACGTCACTTGTTGTTGCAATCAAGACCCTTGTGTCCTGAAGAATCTCCTTCATCGTTGAGACCAAACGCTCAGCCGTCAGAGCCTCAACATGCCGGATCAGCAAGGCTGTGGTTTCTGGGCCGCAGCTCATTGCCCTCTCAGCTCTGGTTCGCAGGAGACCCTCTGTCTTTACGTCGCTGCCGCTAGTCCCAGCTTCACTGAGGATATCATAGGCGTCGATCGAGTACGTGTGCAGGCCAATGTCTGAACAAGCGTCCGATGCGATAGTCGCTTTTCCAATGTTGCGGTGAGTGGCAGTTACCAGGATCGCAACAGGTGGCATCTTCAGATGAACAGCCCTAGGACTGGTAGCTGCTGCAAGCAATTCCCGCAGACGCCGCCGGAGAGGCGAAACGTAACGCTGATCTTGTTCGGGGAACGTCAGTGATGAAGCACTTGGCGCCTTTGACGGCAATCTCTTCACGCCCAGGTAGTATGGCCAAGTGTTGGACTTGGTTGCGGGGAGGCGATGCGTGGCGAATCCAGAGCCGTGCATCGCGACAGACGAGCTGTCGATGCAAGCGACCCCTCCCCACAACTCCTCAGACTGGTCGTTGTCGGCATCGGACTTTGCGAACTGAATATGCCCAACCTTGAACCATGCCACTTGATCAGACCTCGACGATCCTTCTTTCGACAAGGCCATCACGTCGTCAACTTCCGATCCATTGCTTCCGCTGGGCTGCTCCTGAAGAGCTTTACCCAACTGTGTGTCGATCGGTACGGCGATGAGATCGCCAGTCCGTACAAGTCGAATTTTCTGGGCAAAGTACCGCTTAAGACCACCCAGAACCGCCGACTGGTAGGCTCGTTCCGCTGTCACGGGAGAGCGAACATGCTGTATCGTGATATCGCGTGCATAGGGAGGGCGCGATGCGCTGGTAAATTTCGGAAGAGTCCCCTTTCCTTGGTACGTTCCTCGTTTGATGGGTGCTAGTCTGAGATACGAGGGCTCATCGAGGTTTGCCAACAAGATTGGAGAAATGTATGCTGCCGGACTACTGGGTTTCTGAAGCTGAGACTCGAAGAAGGACAGCCTACGTTCGCCGTGCTTTGCGCTTGGTATGCGCGTTACTGGACGCTGAGTGTACCCCTCTGGCAGACCGTACACTCTTACAGGCCTCCAATTGGACTCGACAGGCTCGAGTGATGTGAAGCTGCCTAGGCCAAACGCACCGAAACCGTTTGTGGGGGGTTCTTCAGCAGCCTCGACACGGACCCAGTCCCCTGAGAAGCAGCCAATCTTGGACAAAGAAGATATGTCTACGAATATCCTAGCTTCGTCATCGTCCTCCAGCGCCGGTTTAGGATGAAGAAGGTCCACGGGAATGGTACGAACCAGCCCCTGGGCCTTGAAAAGTCGACCTCGGGGCCGGTCTGGACGCGCCGTAGTCGCAGTGAAGTTGGAAAACACAGAGGCGGGGGTGGCAATTCCATTAGTCTTTCGCCCTCTACCAAGGGTCATCGGAGTCCCTGGTTGCATTGTGGACACGCCACTTGCCGCGGTGGTAGGCAGCGTCGGAGCCTGCAGAGAGATCATGTCGTCCATAGAATCATCGGAGAGGTCGTCGTCCTGATCGATGCCGGAGAGTTCTGATTCCTCTGTCTCGGTCACAGAGTCTATCTCCGTGTTCGCAGCGTCGGTCTTGTACCGATCTTCAGCAGCCGAGTAGAACTGGTCGTTGGCCGTATCATCCTCCTCATCTTCGGGAACGCCGTTCAGGCTTCTGTTCGGGGGAATGGAAGGAGCGACTTGGCCGCGCTTCGTATGTACTCGTCCTCGCATTAAGATGATCTTGGTGCTCTCGGACAAGATGCCTTGGCTGACAGGCTCGCAGAGCATGATCTTGCCCGGGTTTGGGGGGATATGGGTGACCGGGTGCGGTGGGAGCGGCAAAGGGAAGAGGTCGCCAGAGTGCAAGACTTTCAGGCTCCCCAGTGCGACACGCAAGGCCGAGATCAGGCGGCCTTCGGGATCATCGGAGTCTGTGTGACCTTTGCCATCGCCATTGCTCGGGTGATCGCGATAAAAGGTGCCTTCGCCCTGCTCCAAGCGCCTCGTCAACTCGCTCTCCAGGCTCACATATACAGTATCAAGCGAGAGGGTGACTACGTCGAGTATTTGGATTTCGATACCGCTGCGGCTGTTGCTCGAGAGCTTCGATGGCGCGACTTGTTGGAGTATTGTGGCAAAGCTCTGCAGTGACAAGGACGAGGGCGAGAACTGGACAGTCGAGGGCTTGAGGGCCGACGATTTGACGACAGGCACCACGGTCCAGGCGGTTTCGGTCGCGGTAGGGCTCGGTTCCCAAGGGGCGATGGCAACATGGTGTATCTCTTCTGAACCATCTTCGTGAGAGAGTGCTGCGCATCGATAGGGTCAGCGGTTGTACATGCGACGTCGGTTGCAATAGGCGCATCCTTACCGTCGCGGAGGTGGGGGAAGAGGTCTGCGAACAGGTCCTCGGATACAATGCCCACGTCTCCCCTTACATTGTGGTCATCGAGTATCAGCCTGGCTGATATGGCCGGCTTGTCTTGCCTACGTCTTCGTGCTCTTCTGTTTCTTCTCGCCTGGGACGGCGGCGCGAGTTCCGAGGTCGTCATCCTGCTATGTGTATGGCGATGGGTGTAGCGCAATTCAGATGCACATCGCACAGAGGGAGGAATAGGAAGTTATGACTGTCCGTAGAGTACGAAAAGAAGAGAAGGCCACAGAGAAATACACAGTCAATTGATGTCGGGGGTATCAGCAGGAGTAGGTATGTGAGGCCATATCGTGATCTCCGCGTTGACAAGCTACGGCTAAGCTATCCAATGGTCCCTGGACCGGGCTGTAGTCGGGGCCCGCCCATCCCCAGCTTCGGCTTGGGGAAGTCTGCCTCGGCATTGGCGTGTTGCCAGCTGCAGCCGGCTCACCTCCAACGGCTCCAACCTCCTGGGGTCTCCGCCGAGGGCAGCACAGGCCTCTCGAGTCAAAGAACCCGTCCAGGGGGGGGGGGGGGGGGTTGTCTGACTAAGCATACGGTATTAGGAGTCAACCCCGAATAACCTCCGATTCCATGTCCGATAACGCTCCTTCAACATACGGAACAGTCTCTAGATGTTCTATACAAAGATCTGACGGCGAGGAGTTACTGCATCCGAATTCTGTGCTGAGACTCACGTGGCCCATGGACTGTCAACCTACTGTAGCAAAAAGTCGCGAGAACCCAGCTGAGACTTAATACATGCTGGCGCCGAAAGATACCTAGTAGGTAGCACAAGGAAATCCAGCCAGCAAGAGTATGCTACTGTCTACCGTAGTAGATGAGCATACAAGCAGGCATCAACGGCACGGAGAATCCCACACTGCCATTCAGTAAGCAGCTGTATTGTGCGTTGCTTGATTCGCGGCTTGAATCCGCATACGATGACGACGATAAACCCATCTTCGGAAGCAAGGTACCTAGGCGGCCCGCCCTGACCTGGTCGATGGAGACAACAGAGGCTCCAAAGATCAAAATGCTCCGTCCAAAACACACACAGCGTACAGCCTCACCTTGATAGAAACACAGCCAAGGTTTGCAAGGCAAGGTGGCAACCTCCGAACCTATTATAATGTTCTTAACACCCTTTATGACGAGAGAAATCCGCTTGTCATCTTCCTAAAGATCCCAGAGTGTTTTTGTCAATATGTCCTGCCACACGAACTTAATGTACAGTCAGATACACAGTAGACAATATGATACGAGAATGGACTCGAGCGAGTTCAAGGCATTGACTGTGCTATTGCGGTCATCGTTGGCTAAGGCAGGCTCCTCTGGGATATGCCATGGGCTCTATCCATCACCAGCACTCGCACTCGTATTTCAGATGCTCAGTGTGATTAAGATTTGTCCATGATCGGATGTCATGAGCAGAGTTCATGGCAGGCGCGCGGAACTCGAAAGGTTACAATACCTTGCGTGAGGGAAGACGATTGGTAGACTTCCTAGTCGCGAGTTTTCGACCCAACTCATTTGCTCATTCCCAGTGAATCCGTGGCACTACTTACTTCTGTTCAAGATCGGGTTCATCAGGCTCAATTGATGCTACGAGGGTCCGCAGACATCAATGATGCTCGTTTCGTAAGGAAAAAACGAGACAGGATCGTCACATGCTTTTTCGTCCAAGTAATTTCACAGCGTCTGGAGACTGGCACCCAATCATGGCACGGCCTTGAGCAAATGCTCCGAACAACACACACAGCAATGACGCAAGCGGGGCTCCTCCCTGTCTAAGCCGCAGACCAGACTGCAGTTGCACTCTCTCCCGTCTCTCTCACTCTTCCTTCCCGTGCCTTCGGCTGGCTCGACGCTTCCGAGACCTCGAGGCTCAGCCGGCAGCGGCCAGCCGGCGCCTCATTTCTCGCTCTTCCGTCGTCTCTTGTTGTTGTTCTTTGCTGCAGCCAAAGGAAATGACAGGGAAGGAAGGCCCGAGAGAGGCGCCAAAAAGAGTTTCAAATGGCAGCGGCTGGGCCTCGTGGACTCCAGGTTACTGCTTCCGTCACCCGTGCTTGGGATGTGAGGCGCAACTTCGCAAGGCATGGCCAATGTCACCCTGGAGCATGAGAGTGAGCGCGATGGAATTCGATCTGGACCAACATCGACGTCAATCACACCACGATTCTTGCGGTGAGACCGACTGGTCAACAATCGAGAGCAATACTTTTTGATGGCTGCTACTTGCAAATTGCCCCTTATCTTTGTTGGTCTCCAATGTCCCCTAGTTCGCCTCTCTCCCTTTTCATCCACCCGCCAACCCGTTCGTGCCGTTTTAGCTGCTTTCCAATTACCAGACGAGGACATTACTTTGAATATCCCTACCCGTACATCCCCAATTTACTTTCACACACCCCTACCCTCCCACCCTTCTGCGTCCCGGATCTACGCTTTTGCTTCCCTGCCTTGGACAATCCTCGACACCATCTCCGTGATGCCTGTTCATGCCATCAGTGGCTGTGAAAACCACATTTGACAAGCAGAATTCTACCTCGATCAGTATCTTGCCAACTTCATCTCATATCCTTATTCAGTCGCGCAAAGAAAGCGACCACACTCTTCCTTTCCGCGCTCGAATCCCTCCAGAAACGAAATTGTATGCTTGTCGCGTTCGTTGCCGATCATCCCTTTCTGTGCGCGACCGTCGCATACAATCTTGTAACCCCCAAACGTCATGGGCAACTTTTCCGAGTCCCCGGAGCGCGGCCGAGACCGATTACACGACAATGGCATCGCACATGCTGCTATCGAGTTTGCCCAGCAAGCCGAGAAATTGTCACTGCAAAAAAGCGAGAGTAACAACAACGATTCCGAGGTTGCGGTCGAAGCCCGCTTCGTAACACCTCAAGATCCCGTTATAGTCACATCGGACGGCAAGAGACTACCGGGTGTACCACTTCAAGAGGCGCACAAGTTGAACATTCTCAAGGAAGAACTTCAAGACGGTTCAGCCGTGGCCAAGATCAAGGAGGGAAACGACACGGACGGAAAGGTCACAAACGCCGGTGTGCTATCAGAGAAACGAGAGAGGATTGTCTCTCTACCGACCGATGCAAATGGGAAATCCATGCAGAAATCAGGTGAAGCACCTCTTCGTCGCCAAACACCTCCCTCACATACCAACCCATTGTTTCCGCCTCTGCCTCTCTACGGGCCTCCGTCAATATTTCGTAATGTTCAATGCTTGATATTCCGTATTTCAGCATTCTTCCTCAGTTTGGCCTTTCTCGGGGTCATTGTGCTGGGTGCGCTCTTCACTAGCATCCCCCCGCTGTGCAAGAGGATCTTATATCGCATGACACTGCAAAATCCCGATAAGAAGAGGCCCTTCCACGAAGAGGAGGCACGCAGAGCCAAGAGTCGCAAGGAGGAGAACAAAAAATGGAAGCGCAGCAAGACCAGCGATAGGCTGGGTAAAGTGAATGAAGCTGCTGATGAGTTTGTTCCGACCGAAGGGGGACCAGACCCGATCGTCTGCGACGTAGGCTATTACGCTCGCCGTGTTGGCCTGGATGTCGAGGAAATCGAGGTGCAGACCGAGGACGGCTTCCTCATTGATCTCTGGCACGTATACGACCCCAAGGAGTACACAAGGATGAGCGAAGACGATAGGTCCGACAGAGGACCCGACATCTTCCAGTCTTCCAAGAAGAAGCTCAAGGATCCTGATCAGAAGCGCAAGTTCCCTGTTCTGCTCATCCACGGTCTCCTACAAAGTTCCGGCGCATATTGCACAAACGACGAAAGTTCGCTCGCGTTCTACCTGTGCAAGTCTGGCTACGACGTCTGGCTGGGCAATAACCGATGCGGCTTCAAGCCAAAGCACACCTCGCTCAAGTACACCGACCCAAGGATGTGGTGCTGGAACATCCGACAGATGGGCGTCTTTGATCTGCCGGCGCTCACATCGCGCGTGCTCTATGAGACCGGCTTCGAAAAGATCGGGTTGATCTGCCACTCACAGGGCACGACCCAGACGCTGGTCGCACTCGCCAAGGAGCAACGGCCAGACCTAGGCGAAAAGTTGACCGTTTTCTGCGCGCTCGCGCCGGCCGCCTACGCCGGTCCCTTGATTGGCAAGATGTACTTCAAGTTCATGAGGATCATCACTCCGGGCATGTTCAGGTTGATGTTTGGCATCCACGCCTTCATCCCCTTTATGATGCAGATGCACCAGCTGCTTCACCCAAAGGTCTACGGCTGGCTCGGCTACAAAGTCTTTTCTTTCCTCTTTGACTGGACGGACACGAGGTGGGATCGCGGTCTCAAGGATCGCATGTTCCAATTCGCACCCGTCTACGTCAGCGCGGAGTCGATGCGCTGGTGGCTGGGCAGAGAATGCTTCGCGCGACACAAGTGCATCCTCTCAACGAAAGAAGACGTGCGCGCCGAGGAGAAGGAGGATAACATCAACGGCCACGATGCCAACAACACCAACGGCAATAGCCACACTCTCCGAGCCGACGATGCGGACGGCGTCATGTCGCAACGGACCGTAGACGACCACGTCCGCAGACCGAAGGGATCCACAGCTTGGTACAACGAGCAAGTGCCCCCATTTGCCCTCTGGGTTGCGGGCAACGACGACCTCGTGGACGGCAAGAAGCTCCTCCGCCGCTTCGAACGCGGGCGCGAGCCGCACGTCAACGTCGTGCACAGTAAGGTCATACCTGAGTACGAGCACCTCGACGTCATCTGGGCCATGGACGCGCCGGAACAGGTGTTTAAGGAGGTGCGCGAGGTGCTGTGGAAGACATGCGACGTCAGGGACGCGTGCCGGGTGCCGGTGGCGTGCGAGGAGGTTGAGCAGTGGGTACGACCGCCGCCGAGGAAGCTTGCTAACGGAGCCGTGGAGGAGAGCCAATCTAGCAGCGACGAGACTGAATAGAGGCCGGACTCGTACGGGAAGCGGCGGTGGTTTCTATCAAGCTATGGCGGATCTGTCATGTGGGATACCCTCTTGACTTTTAGATACACAAGCTTTGGCTTTCTTTTGAGCGGCGGGTATCGCGAAGGAGTAAACGGTGTTGGCGCATTGGAATACACAACTTGGGACTAGGGATATCAGACGTATAACCTATGAGTAATGGTAATGAAATGAGCTCTTATAACGCGGGATACGATACCACTATCAGTGATTTGGAGGCATGGACACATAGATCATGACATGAAACATCAGTGCAAGCCCTTGAACAAATGCACATGTGCAGCTGATTCGACGAGGAGATCTAGCGTACCGTCTGAAATGAGAGCTATAGGTTTTCCCCTCAAAAACATCAAACGACCCGCCTCATCTGCGAACATCATCCAACGTCATTCCATCCCCTAAGCCCCTACTACTCTTGCACAATAATCATGCGTCTCCCACAGGCTTCCCATCGTTCTGGGGCACTGCCGCTTTAGGCCTGGAAGCTATTTCTGCCTCCTTCGCCTTCGAACCCCCAGCATCCTCCTTCTTCGCCTCAGTGGCCTTGGGCTTCGTCTCGGTTTCACTTTCTTCATCGTCTTCTTCACTGTCCTCGCTGCTGTCGTCGCTATCGTCTTCTTCGTCATCGTCCTCCTCGTCATCATCTTCTGCAGGCGGCGCTGCCTTGACTTCCTTCGCAGGGGCCGAGGTCTTCTCTGTCGCGGCAGCCTCCTTCGGCGCAGCTGTCTTCTCCGTCACGTTGGGCTTGGTAGTGTCCTCAGCTTCCTCCTTTTCCGGTTCCTCCTTGATAGCCTCAGCCTTCTCGACCTCGGCGATCTTCTTCTTCTCTGACTCTTCCTCTTTCTTCAACTCTTCCTCTGTCTTCAACTCTTCCTCTGTCTTCAACTCTTCCTCTGTCTTCAACTCTTCCTCTGTCTTCGACGCTTCCTCCTTCTCTGGCTCCTCCTTGATGACCTGGGCCTTCTCGACCTCTGCAATTTTCTTCTTGTCCGACTCTTCCTCGTCGGAGTTCTCCTGGCTGGGCTCTTCCTTGATAGCTTCGGCCTTCTCGACTGCGGCAATCTCTTCCTGTGATGCAGAAGCCACCTCGGCGCCCATGTGGACCGTCACGGGCTTATCGACATCGGAGGGCTTCCACCGGGCTGTTGTCGGCGACTGGAGTGTCTCGCGCAGAGCGTCTGGGTTGGTTGCCGTGGTGGCAGTGATACCCCAAGAGCCCGTAGTCGGCGATTGAAGGCCCAGGGGCTTGGCGCTCTGGACCGACGAACCACTGCCAGTGCTTGCTACGGAAGGCTCTCGGGGCGTTTCCGGGGTTGCGGTCGTAGGTTCGGCAGCGGCTTTGGCTTCGGCCTTCTTTTCGGGCTCAGCGGCGGTCGTTGTTGCCGCGGATGCAGCCGCAGCTTCGCCCTCGGCCCTTTTATCTGCGGCTGCCTGTACCTTTTCGCGCAGCGATTTCAGCCGGATTTCCTTAGCCCTCTTGGCTGCCTCGTCGGCGATGGACTGGTGGGACGCGGTAGAGGCACTCTCGACAGGTGACTTTGGCGTATTGACCGGCTTGTCTTTGGCAGGCGCTGGAGCGCTTGATGTATCGTCCTTGGGCAAGGGAGGCGCCGGCGGTGGCGCAGGAGCGGACGAGGAAGACTCAGATGAAGAGGCAGCGGCAGCGGCTTTCGCTGCCAACGTGCCCTTTGGTACCTTTTTGATGATTTTCTTCTTGACGATTTCCTTGGGCTTATTGTTGATATCGGGGATAGTGAATTCGTCGTAGTAGATCTTGACATGTTGCTTGAGCTCGCCATATTCGTTCCATTCTTCGATCTCGACGATGTCCTAGTAGAAATCATGGTGTCAGAAGATGGTTTCTCCTCGGCAAGCCTAAGGTGCCTAGCACCGAGTGAAGGGGTGAGTCTTACACCGAGGACGAGGCCTTCTTGTATGAGAGCTGGGAGCTTCCTCGGTCGGCCCGAAGCGTCTTTGCCGGCACGGCGGCCCCAAAGCATGCGGGCCTTGTCATCGGTGGAGAGATCGATGGCTTTGAAGGGGACGCGGTTGGCGCGCAGGATGGTCTCGAGACGGGACGTGGCGGTCACGATGTGCATATTCCCAGCGGTCAAGGAAGTGAAGATCCACAAGGCCGGATCGGTAGAGAAGGTGGTTGCAGTCAACTGCGCCATGATGCTGAATTCGGTATGATTCGAGGCGGGTCGATTCGATGGGATGCAGGGAAGAGCTCCTAAGCCTGAGGAGAGGGGAGAAAAGGGACAGCTACTGGGAAGCTAAAAGGGGTCAGATTCGATCAGTATGAGCTTAGGAAATATCGAGATGCAGACGGGAAGAATGGCGGCACAAGACAAGGCAATATGCATGGTGGGGAGCCTTGCATTACGTACCTTGTGACTGATTGTTCTTTGGGGTTCTCGATGACATGTAGCTAGCTGCGTTCCAGTGAGACGATGCAGTGCCGCATGATACGCCGGTAGCGGTTCAGCGGCTGCTGGTGGGGGTTCCACGCAGATGAAACTCGAAGGGTCGTGGCTGGAGACTGTTGGTGCTCTCCTCTACAGCGGCTTGTGGCTCTGCCTCCAACTCGAGAAGCTTACCTAAGGCATGCGGGGGCGGGGTCAGAGACATATCTCAATTCCGTACATACAGATTACAGTGCAGCGGTATTGACTTCAGGTATAAGGTACCCTATGCTGGCTGTCTTTCAACTTTGAGGTACGCCGTGAGGTTGAAGATCAAAGGAAGATATTCAAACTAATGGTATCTTTCCCTCTTGCCTGACTGGACGCTTGGCGACGCGGCTGCGCCTGATGAGTCAAAAAAATGGAAAGCGGCAAGAGTGAGGTGGCTTACCAAATGAGCTGGCAAGACAGAGCTGCAAGATGAGGTGTTCAAAAGTGGAAAGCGTCACGCGGTAAGCGCCGTCCACCACAAACTTGGCTCCTTCCCTCCTATGTCATCGAGTATTCGTGAGCAGGACTCTAGTTACAACTCTTGAACATTTTCATCTACGCATGTCCCACATGCATTTTCGGCTTGACATCTCCAGGCAGCATCACTGCTGCAACACTTTTCCAATATGACTTAAATGCCAAGTACTTCACCACAGCGACTCAGTCCTTTTTCACATAGAAGAACCTCAAGCCCCAAGACTTCTTGATCTCAACAACGACGGAAAGAAAGAAAAAAGTCAAGATTACTGGCTGTTGACGTCCGTCCTTCTTGCCGCTAATCAGACATACCAATTGGTCACCAGCTCCTACTGGCACCATATGATATGGCAGCCATCAGCAAGCTACCACGTGGGAAACAGCGCGATCCCGAAGTGCTTCGAGCGCTATAGAGAACATCAGATCGAGCATGATAACAAATATAGTATTCAGCCGGTTTGCCGGCGATTGAACAGACAAAATGGCAAACTCAATGTGACACCGTTCAAATGGCCTATACGCATTCACTAACACGCCGACTTTGCCGTATAGTAGGTTGACGAAGTCATTCACACTTCATTGCAAACAGCCCAAACAGGGGCGCCCAAACAACCGCAGCAAGGGCTTCCTTGCAGTGAGCCGACTCCTCAATCAGACACTTCACGAGAGGCCATTGCCGTTGTTGCAATCAACGTGGAGGCAGAATACACAATCGCATGGTGTGACGACAAGGTCTAGAGGCGACAAGCAATTGTTTCAAAGTCCCATTCTAGCTTCGGAAAGCCGTCCTAGACACCTGGCGCTCTGATGCCAAACTTTCCATCAGTTGTCCCAAATGCTCCCCCTTCCACGGGGTCACGACATTTTCGCGTTATCAACTCTGGATTAGGCTGCTGTGACGATACTCCGTGGCGCCGACGATCGCTGTCAGAATCCGCATTCGGAGGAGCATTCTACATTATCATCGTCTTCTTCTTCGCAGACCCTCGCAAACCCACTTGTTGGCACCTTGGCCTCATCTCGCAAAAAGAGAAGCTATCCACGATACCTACGCTTCTGAACCTGGTTGAGCTAGCTGGATAAGGAATTCCCTGAGCCCTTGCTTCGAAAATACTGGCACCCTCCAAAGCGTCGCACATCCATGATCCCCCCTCTGAACGGGAAATGGCGGTGGAGCCTCCCCATGATTAAGATCATTTCTCGCGACGACTCGCAAGTGCTGCGGCAGGGAAACACTCTGGGAACAGCTTATGGTTACTCAAGACTACGTCGCCGGATTGGCTGGGCGAGGGTCAATCTGACCGATGTTTCTCTCTTATAACCCCAGGCTCTGGGTCACACCATGGAACCGCGCAATGACCGAACAAAGAATGGAGAGAGACCTGAATCTCAATCGGCCGAGCGATAACAACGACACGATACACGTCGTCATTGCAGACGGAGACACCTTTGATAGTGTGCCTGTGGTCAACCGCTGAAAACCACGCCAGCATCTGCATAAATGCTGTGCTTTTCCCTGCAGTCGCACGATCCCAAAATAAACCGGTCGAGCGGCTCAGGACGAGCTAGATCTGTCGTCGACTCCTCTAGGCTAGCAGGTTTCCCATCGGTCAACGGATAACAAACGGCGTTGGCGCCATGGCAGGAGCGCAGAGCAATGGCTTGATTCCCGAGGGCGGTGGCGGCACCCAAGCAATTTTTACGGCGTCGAGTAACAGCTCTGAGTCCTAACACAAAACTCAGCATCATCTACGGTGTGGGGGAATGGAAAAGACGTGATGACGATGAAAATCCTTGGTCTCGCTGGGCAATGATTGGCAAGCGCATTTCCCACGTCGCCCACGTTCCGACGGAGAGGGATCCAACACCCAAGTCTGCTGCCTCGCCCCCGGTCGCCCCGTGCAGCAGGCCAGCGAAAGGAAGAGAAACATGGCAACCAAACAACGCAGCATCGACCAGGTCTTGGCGTCAATAATGACCTGGAGATTCTGTGGCGGCTCTGACTGGTCCTGACTCTGCCATCTGCTCACAAGTTCGGATGAGTTGTTTTTCAATGCACCAGGATACGCTGTTCCTGCATATGGCTAGCAGGGGTTCTGGAGGCGATCTGCCAGGGCTCTGCAGGCACGAACCAGTGGGAGCTGCAGGCTGAGAAGACCAAGAAAATCTAGAGCAAGGTCCCGTCAACGAAGCCGTGAAGCGCAAGCTTGCGCCGTGCAGTGCCGGCCCACCGCCATGTCTGTGTAGCCAATCACCCGGGCCACCACCGACGACGAGATCCTGCGTCCTGCGGACCCAATTTTGGACACGATCCCTTCCATGGGACTTGGTGCCGTTGCCCGGACTGACCAGCCGCTTCTGGTTCGTTGACCCAAGGCCTGGCTCTGGGACATCGGACAACACCCACAGGCCTCATCTCACGTCCCTCTGCGCTCCTCTTGCCTTCCCGGGGCTCTACGGATGCGAATGCCCTGCTTGGGTGCTATCAATGGGACATCTGAGATAGAGGGACACGCGACAAGAGCCGGACCCTGTCGTGCTCGTCCGCTATAGCCTACCTTCCAGCGTTCAAGGATCAGCCTGTCGTTTCTCCGACTCTCATCTCCTCAGCAAGCTCAGCTTCTCTCTTCCACTTCGTACGTGGTACTGTGGTACGGATAGGACTCTCTCTCACAACTCTGACAGTTGGATCAGTACTACAGCAAAAAGAAGCGTCGCATTCCTCCAAGGCAAGGCAAGGAAGGCCCCCATGGCCATTTCGCCCCTGGTGTTGTTCGGCTTGCAGCCTTGCTTGCTTTGGTAGCGGTTATTAGCATAATAACACTAGGAGAAAAAGCAAAAGCAAAGCCGAGCAAAGCGCACAGAGCGACGAGTCTGGCCCCCATGTCCTCGTTCGCGCGCCCACTAGTCACCCACACACCCTTCTCTTTGGCCGCGTCGACGACCAACGGGGGACAACGGGGGGAGGGATGGGGGCCATCGGGACGGGACCCTACAGGCACAGGCATACCAGAGACAGGAAACGCCGTGTCGCCCAACGCTCGCAAAATTTCCGCCAGCCCACACGCCCAGCGGCGCTTGTGCTGGTTGCCCACACAGTTCTGCTGGAGACGGGGCGCCGGGGGGGCGGTAGGAGGAGTCAGGATTCAAAGGACCTGTGTCGTGGTTGTTCGGCCGAGTCGTGAAAAGGAGAAATACCTCGCCTGCCCCCTCCCACACGCCTTACACTCTCGCTTCTGTTTCCTCACCGTTGCTCTCCTTACCGCTACGTTCAGTGCCCACACTCTCTTGCAACTGCTCTTCGTTATCGTGCCTTTTTTGCTGCACATTACTCTCATTCAGATTTATCAATATCGACAAGACAGTCCCGTCATTCCCTCGACATTGCATTCATTAAAGGCACACGCCCTGCACGCCCACACACAACTCAATCCGGTGGAAACTCGTCAGCTTTAGTCATACATTGACTTACACCGATTCTCAAAGCCTACATAACTTATCCAACCAACATCAGTCAAAATGCGTTTCACCAGCATCTTTGCTCTCCTGGCCGCCTCGGTCGCCGTTGCTCAGTCCGCGGATGAGAGCACCACGACCATGACCGCCACCACCACCAAGACGGTTACCATCACCAAGTGCAACCCGACCAACACTGCTTGCCCCTTGTACACGCCGACTTCGACTGTTGCGCCTACGATCAACTCGACGACCTCCACGCCCATTTCCACCTCCACCTCGTCGTCTTCCTCCTCTTCTTCGTCGTCCTCGTCGTCGTCCCACTTCTACCCGGCTGCCAACTCCACCAGCTTTGCTGGCCCGACCGCCTCGGCCCCTTGGACCAAGTCTACCGTCCTTTCCATCAAGACGTCTGCCGACGCTTCCGCCCCCACCTCTGCGGGCAGCGCTGTTCCCTCCGCACCTGCAAGCGCTGGCTCTGGCCTCTTCGTTCAGAGCGGTCTGATGGCCGCCGTTGTCGGTCTTGCTGCCCTCGCGCTGAACTAGACGGCTTCCCTGGTCGTCAAAGTGCAACTCGCAATTCGCAACTCTCAGTCACTTCACTTTAATTCGATTCACGACTGATATCACTATTATTCTAAGGGGATAGGATGATTGGAGACCTTTTGTTTTATCAACGATTCTGGGTGTTTTGGAAAGCGGATTGGAGCCTCGGCTACCGGGTGGCCTTACACTTCTAGCCATAGACTTATTGTTTGGGTGTCGGATGAGTTGGAGGAGTTTATACCTACTGGGACATGATTGCAGACATACCCGACAGATGATGCACATACTCATACTCTATTTTCTGAATGAGACGAACCTGAGATGACCTCACATTTTGCCCCTCATTGGCTCTGGAATGCAGTGACTGTGATGAAATGACGCACGATCGGGCCGTTTCGATGTGAGATGTTTTGCAAAGACATTTGCCTGATTCACCATGTGTGTATTTGAGCACGACAACTGCAGGGTCTCAACATACTCTACTTGTAACCCACCTCGCAGCTCAATTCGTCTACTGAGGCATAGGCAGGCCACCGTCAGCTTAAAGTGAACGTTGTCCGGGTAGCCGGGGACCTTTTTTGTTTCCTTTGCAAGCAGAGAGCATTTTCCTGCGCATGCATGGGTTATACTTGAAAGGATGAGTCCCGAATGCTCTAGACCTTGGGAAGATTTGACTTGCAGCAGAAGGAAGCATCTGAAATGAGTGGCTAAGACAGTACCATTGTCTAAGCCTCCGAGATGAAGCAAAGTCAGGCACTGCCGGCCGTTGGTTATCTCTAATTGTAGGGTGGGCCAACGGTAAGCCTCAGACGCCAGTCTTGGTACTCCGTCAGTACTTACCCTACCATAGGGTATGTATCCGTAAGTAGGTAGATTAGACCATTTCAACGGTACGGCAAGGCGTGGTAGGCTTGTCACGCTGATTCGCCCACGTGGTCGCCTTACTAAAGGAACGGGCCGCTTTCTAGGTCGTCTGTGGTCTGCCTATCAACAAAGACATCCGACGACTCCCCATCACCTTTGTCGGAATTTCTGCTGTTTCCATCTCTTCTCTTCCAAACTACTAGTACTTTGTACTGCGTGGTTGTCCTCACTTCCACGTTGATCTCCGGCGGTACACGGATGATTGTGTTCCTCGGTCCTCGTTGTACTACATGGCAGATATCAAGCTCGACGGCGTCTTCTCCTCCTTCGGTTCCCGACAGTTGTGTGCCAATGGAGTATCAACAGCGGCACCATTCCGGCGTCATGCATCCCTGCAGAGATCACTTCGATTTCCATCGTGCAGAATAGGTCAATTGACTTCCCTCGTTGGTGACGAGTAGTCCAATCGATGGAAGGCATGGAGCACAGTAACACATGTAAGCAAATATATTAATGTATGCAGTGTAATGGTAGTGCAGAGCTCAAGATTCCCTTTCCCTCATTTTCCAGCTACTCGCACCGCGCCGAATGCGAGACACAAAACCCACCCTTCAAAGCCAAAGAACTCCCCGAACCTATCCAGTCGACTCCTGTTACGACAGATCACGCTCGTGGCCGTATTTTATGCACGCAATAGCCGCAGCTAGCTACCGACATCCGAAAATATGTCGCATTATCGTTGCGCCAAATCAACTCGAAACCAAATCCTCCTGCTTCGATAGCAGTCCAGTCGAAGTTCCAGCTCTATACGCCACACTCGCGACTCGAAGGTGTCGTACCCGTTGCCCCTATACTGCGTCTCGGATTGAGCACGGAACGTAAAATAGCCATTGTCCAGGCCCACGAGTCCGGTATAGCTGCTCCTCTGGTCTTCAACCCGAGCAATTGCCTTGCTCGCAGCTATCGCATAGGGTTTTGTTCCACGGTACTATGTTATTGCAACCACAGATACCCGACTTGTTGTGGGCGCAGACCTTGTCAGCCATGGCGTTTGCTTCCGGCTTGACATGGGACCGGGCAGGCCTCGTTGGCGTATCAATCATGATTCGGTACACGGTTTGAGTTTGCTGGGTATTTCTTTCTCTTCGCAAAACCTTGCCTGAAGTTGAGACGGTCTTGTGTGGCGCTGTTCAGCCGTTCGGATAGCGTTTGACGGCTCGGCCCGTCGACAATGCTGTGACGGAGAAACTGGGGCTGCCAAGTTTCAATGACGGGAGTGTGCGATGCGACGAATGACGAGGAACAGGCGGTGGGCTCTGGATTGCAACGCGACACGGGGGTCTCTTGAGGCTGAGCAGTTCCGGTTACTAAAGAGCTATCTGCTGCCGACAAAGTTTTTCTCTCTTGTTGATCGTCGGCTCCATCGTTCTGGAGGAACAGGATGCATTCGCTTATATATGTTTTGCATATGGCGGCACCACACACACTCTTTCCACACACGCACTTCGTCTCCCTCTTGGTCTCTGGCGCGCGCACACGCACACACACACACACACAAGTTCACTTACATCTGACAGTCGACCCGCGTCTACATGCGGGCGACGAGACGCACAGGAGCCGTGCAGGGTGGCACTGAACATACATCACTTGTGGCCAACGCCTAGTTAGCTCCCACGCACTTGGGTCGCGGCATTCTACCAGTTCACCAGCACCATAGAAGTATGCCACTCTGCTGGGTTGACAATCTTGCGCACCGTGCCGGTCCTTTGCAATGGTAATGCGCATCATTGCAGGATCCTTGGTTTGGATCATGTATGTTTGCTGCGAACTTCCTGGTCGCGAGTCCCTCCCCGACAGGAGACTTACGACAAAACGACCCTGTCGGCCAGGATGAGGCGAAGCCAAACTTGGCGCAACGACCAGCAGCCTACAGCTTCAGGACCGAGACCTGATCCCGAAGCTTCACTTTCTAGAGAGATATTTTCTCAGAATTTCCTTTGTCTTCACGCGAGAGCCGCACTGTCAACATTCTTAACCGCCTCAAGACTTGACTATTACTGTTCACTCTCTAAAGAGCCTTTACCCTCACGCCTCAAGCCAATCACCTGATGGTATTCATCTCAACACACGAGATCAAAGAATGGGCTGTTCTGGCGCAATGCCGCTGCGAAAATTTTCCAATGGAGGTGCATTAGTGGATCGTGGGAGGACGGAGTACTTGACCGAAAGCCCATTAACATTCCCACTCTATTGCGCAGCGTGGCTGCGTGGTGTAAACCCTTGCCCATGGTCCGACGTGATATGGCCGGGGCCTGGGGCAACGAACAGACTTCTTGCAGTTTCCCAATACAAGTTCGTTTGTGTTGAACATGGGCCGGGCCAGCCAGCCGAACATTGGCTTCTGCTCGACTTGGTCTCCTTTCTCAAGCGCAGTCTTGTTCATACATAGGCTCTTTCTCAACTTCTCGACAATGTCCACCACCATCTTGTTCGCCGCCGCAAAGCCGCAGCGGAGGAAGTAAGTCAGCCCTGAATCTGATACGGATGTCAAAGGACCAAGACAGCGTTCTGTGTTTCCTACTCCCCCTTCTTTAACTAGCCAGTCTCCAGTGAGTGACAGCGTCAGGGAGATGGATATGTTCTCCTTCATCATCGAAACGGCAACTTACAGCTGGACGAGCCTGACGAGAATACGAGGTTCGAACGAGGTTAGTAAAGCCTGACAGTGCGGATGGCGGAACTTCTTCACTAGAATGGTGAACCTCGAGGGGTTCACCACGAGATGGGATGGGGGGAAGGATGGGATGTTGTGCAGATGGGCCCTTCTGCGAGTGCGACGGGCTTCGCCATGGAATACACGGCTATGTCAGGCACGCTACCGGTACACTAGACGTTTGCGCGGCAGCAAAACGGTAACGCCCCCGGAATTCTGGGGGTAAAGCAGAGCATATCCACCCTATTACCCCTTCAGGCTTCCGGGTCTCCAGAGTGTGAAAAGGTTGCTAACCCTCTTAAGGCTTTCCGACGTTGTGTTGAGGGAAAAGCAGGGGGGCTGTAAGGTATAGGTAAGCTGTCACTTTTCACCTTTTTCTTTTTCTTGAGGAGCGCCGAAGCCACCACCACCCCCAGTGTGAACTTCAGTGTGTGTGGGATGTGAATGGAACGTTGTTCTCGTGGTAGAAGAGAGGATAGATTTGCCGATTGCAACCACCGCTAGCTTTCCTGCTGTTGGGTTTTGGTATTGCATGAGCGACTTGACTACAGAGTATTCGTATACGATATGGGCATTGAGAGGGGCGTTGGGAAGAAACCCCATGGGCACGCATGGCTTTTTGCCGAATCCCAGCAAGCGAGCGTACAACGGTTGTCTCACGTCAAAGCGTATTTTTTTATTTATGTTTTCACAGACTGCCATGCAGCAGCGCAGCAGTCGCAGTCGCATGCTGCGCCAGACCCCCACTTTGAGAACCATGTCGCTGGGATCTTTGAGGAAACAGAGCTCTCGAGTCTCGACTCTGAGTGCTGGCAGCGGGCCTCGGACCAGGTCTGAACTGAATCGAGTGATGGACCAGGGAGGCAATAGGGATATGAAAGCGGCACAGCGCCAGTACGAAAGGATTGTGGGCATTTCGTTATTCCGCTCTTTCCCCCTATTTTCTTCCCCCCGTCTGCCCCTGCTTCGGCGGGATCCCTGTTTGATTCTGTAGCGGGGACATAGGATTTGTCGTCGTTGTGCCGCAGAATATCGCCGGACGATGGGTGGTGTCGGTTAAAAGTTGTGTGCGGATACGTCAGTCCTCGACTTGCAGGTTATTCGCACCCGTGCGGGACGGACTGTGGGTGAATCAGTTCCTTTCTGTCTCGACTTGGACTGCGGGCTCTGCTGGTCTGAAGCGGTACGGTAAGCCATTCGTCCTCCATATTTGCCTCGTGCCCTTTTGTCGGCCGAGGCTTGAAAGTCTGGGGGCATCTGAACAGGAAGTCTAGGATGGCGAACACGATGATTGTAATATTCTCTACTCGTCACATGCAATAAAGGGAAACTGGGCATCGCCGTCTTAAAGTGTTGATGACACTATCATGTATATTTCGAGATGCAAAGCTGTACTTGCGGCATGCCGGTCAACGACCTCCTTGCGTACGGGAAGGGGAGAGACCTAGGAGCAATGTAGGCTCTTACGCTTTGGAACTGGACTTGATATACGATACGATGTAGTGAGATGAGATGTGATACGAATACGGTGTAAGATAATTAAGGCGTGATGATATCAGAACAGAGAGGTGATAGAATGGGTTAGAGAGACACTTTCCCATCGCGCCTCTTCATTTCCGTCACCATCTGTTCTGTCACGTTCAGATGCGAATCTATACTTATTACTTTTTGGGATAGATTGTCCAAGAGGGATAGTGCAATAATCTTTAGTGAAGAAGGGAGATTGGCATACGGACTCTCTCGTTCTTTCCTCCGCTATGGGGGGTCGGAGGATTGGAAGGTGATTTTGCCTCTATCGTGTTGAGCACCTGTGCTCGTTTTTTGGAGAGGGAGTCTGGCTTCTGATAGAGCAGAGCGTAGAGAGTGCCGATTATTTAGAGCAATGGAGGGATCCAAAGCCGAAGAGAGAGAGACGGAGGGGAAAACACCGAGATTAAAATAATAGTTGCAGTAGATTCTCTGTAAATCTACTAGAACTTAAGAAACTAGTATTTTGAATACGAGACTTTAGTACGGCTAGGATGAGACCCTGCTCATATTATCATGCAGGACCAGACGACCGACGAACTGTTCACCAACATAATGAGATCAAGAGTAGTGAGTCTTTCTTCTCGAGCTTGAGTTTCTGTTGAGCGCGAGGAGGCCATTATCCAATGAGCCGGAGCGAAGGGATGAGTCTTGATGAATGGTTCTCAACAACCTGCAGAGTGCCCAAGTCATGGTGGTATCACGAGTAAGATAGATGGACGGAATGGTGGACGAGATCACTAATCAGTCCCGATGTAGTATTGTTATTCATGTTTCATGTCAAACATTGTACTTTTTTTCTTCACTCCCCTTCACATCACACTATATTTTTCTCTAATATAATACTGGCCCAGTAATCCCGCACGCTTGTTGAAGATTTGCTCGACAGACAGACTATCGCGGGATCCTGGCCGTGTCGACGCAATGTGGCAATCACGCTGGGCCTTGAGGCTTTCCTCCGATGAAGCCCTCAGGTCGCCCGCCACGTTGTGCTCAGAGATTTCCACGCGAATCACGTACACCACTCCCAGCTGCATTCAACCTCTGCCTCCTCCTGTGGATGATTGATAGAGGAATATATCCCAGGTACCGGCTGATACCGCAAACTGGACGAGGGGCTATAGATATGTACTCACCTTCATACTAAGTAATAAGAAATTACAGACCAACAAACATCAATACTGTTGCCCGTTGCTTCACTGAGAGGAGAGGCAGATGACATGTATTAATAAAGACCACCAGAGAAAAGAATTACGCACCTTTACATAGCAAAACTTGCATAGCCTGTGGTTAGTACAATCAGATATCACGCGCATCGACTTGCAGCAAGCCTCGAGGGGGCAACAAGCCACAAAACCTCCAGTCTCCCGGTACGAAGGACATCCCGACACATCACAGTATAGTCTCAAGTCAGACGAATAGTGTTTGTACTTTTGTATTGATGCGGAAAAATCAGCTCGGGGCAAATAACCTCCTCTATCACGTGTGCTTGTATCTATGTTCTGACAGAAACATCTCTCCCAAGGAAAACAAGCCAATGCCTACTGCCAGTTGCCTTGTCTTCACTTCCCCCATTTGCCCCGAGCGTACGAACAGAAAGACCAAAACAATGTCTGGGATCGAAAAACCCGCAGTGAGAAATACAATTACAATACATTCGAGAATCCCAGAATGCCGCCCCGTAAACGCCTTAAAAGCCAAAAGCAAGGTTTGAACCGGCCGATTGCCGAGCCAGGTATAATATGCATTGAATGCTTGGGGAAGGAGAAGAGAAAAATGCGCCCCGAAGGACCCGTTCGTCTTCATCGTTGTCATCATCGCCGTGTCATGGACATCATGCCGGTCAAAGCCGGCTTCCACCCGTAAACACCATCCCAGTTTGCCGCAATCTCCAAGGTTACCAGAACCCAACGCCAATTCATGCAGAACAACATGGACCGGTCGTGATCATCATCATCATAAGTGGTTAGTAAGTGGTCGGCCCGAGTCTCGTGGTCCAGAGGAGAAACTCAAGAACGAGGGCCAGGCTGGATGCCTCTGCGTGTCACCTAGGCACCAGAGACTTTGCGGGCCGTCGACGCCGCCGTGGCTGACGTTGCCGAGGTACCCACGCTGCCGACACGGCCGCTCGTCTTTCGAACTCCATCCTTGGACCTCGGTGACTCGCCCGATCGCTTACTGCCACGAACCTTGGTGAGAATGCCGGACGCGCTGCTGACTCTATCCACTTGCTTGACGCGTGATGTTCCGAGGTTCTCGACGTCATTGCTGGCATCGTTGTCGATGTACGTCTGGTACACAGCGGCAGCTGAGTGACTAACTGAGCGCTTTTCGCTGCGACCAGGTGACGCGGAAGGTTTCCGTTGCGAGCGCATACGGAGGTGAATTTCTTCATCCGACTCGGCGCTATGAGAATGCTTGTGGACTGTAATGGTCTCGGCGTCTTGGTGGATGCCTGTTTCTTCCTCGACTGTTGCGGTGTATGAAGTTGACCTTTGGTATGGGTGGTGGCGGTCTGCCCTGTTGGTCTTCCTCGGCTGACCAGGAGTCGGCGCTGGGAGGTAGTCTTCCTGAACCCCAATGTTATTGCGGTCGTGGTCGACTTCGCTCAGAGGCGTCCGGTTAGAAGTGCTTCGGTGCGGGGGCGTGGATGCCTGACCGGCACGAATCGACGTCTTCTGCATGGCGCGGATCGGGGTGCTGGGAACAGCGGCGTTGGCGGCCATTTCTTTGCGGAGCTTGCGCTCGATGCGCTCCTCGATCCACCACTCACGGAAGATACCCTGGTTGATGTGAAGCCAGTGCTGCTGGGGACCGACGACCATACCGGGGCGCATGAAGCGCATAAAGGCAATGATCTCGTTGGCCGTGAAACCGTGGCGGTAGATGAGGTATGCACCAATGAGGCAGCCTGTTCTTCCTAGGCCGGCCTTGCAGTGGACAGCGATGCCCTTCTTCTTGACGGTGATGGTCTCGTGTGCCAGTCTGATGAATTTGCGAACAGTGGTGAGAGGCGGGCAGGTGCCGTCGTCGAAGATCATGTCAAGGTGAGAGATGCCCATTGACTCGAAGAAGGAGGGGGAGTACAGAGGCGAGTTGAGACGAACAACGAGGCCAATGTTTCTCTCGGTGAAGTGCTTCAGAACGTTCTTAAAGGGCTGGGGAAGCGTCTTGTTGGCATCCAACTGGCCGAGCGACTTGGGAAGCGCATCAAATTCCTCAGTGCCTTCGAGGACCTTGGCAACGGGTGTGTGTTGGGGCGAGGCAAAGGCCAGGAAGTGTGGCGTGATCCAGTTGAAGTCTCCGTGCTCCACTCTCTCAAACTTCTCATACTCGTCGAGGTCGAAGTTGTCGAGGGCGCAGCAGCCCTCCTCCTTAGCCTTCCAGACGCCGTAGACAACATCTTGGACGGTGATGCCGTAGTCGGCCTGAGAGTATCCGGCGTCGCGGAAGGGCATCAAAGGTGGGTCGACTTGAGCGATGGGGGCCAGGGCCAGGTGCGGGGGCCAGTTCTGAATGAGGACCATGTAGCAGGCGAGCATGCAAGCAGCGTTGGCGCGACCTTGTAAACTGTTAGCTGAGGGTTCCCATGACAACTATTCGATGCTGCGGACTCACTTCTGGGGTCGGCTCTGCTCCAGAAGACAATTGGGCGATCCTTGTTCTCCTTGGCACCGAGGACGTCATGGAACTGCAGGGCGAAGCGGTACAGGTGACCAATGTGGAGCGGACCAAAGTCGTGGTGGAAAGCATTGTACAGGAGGGTATCGTCGACGGTGAAGTAGTACGGCGTTTGGCGGGCTGCGGTCTGGACGGGTGTCGGGCCTTCGGCGGCTCTCTGTGATCGCTTTCTAGGTGAAGACTGGGCAGCTTCGCCGTAGGGAAAAATGGTCTCGGCCGTGGGTGGGTGGATGTAGGCGGCCAGGTACAGGCGGTCTGGAAGCCAAGTCAGAATTGAGATCGGGAAGAAGGCGCAATAGAGGTAGGGATGAAGCTGGGGTAAGGCATAGTTGAAGCTGTCGCATGATGCGCTCACGTCGGCTTGCGGCGAGCGAGGCGACTGAGATGGCGCAGGATAATGATGCGACATGATTGCGATGTTGGGGATAGGCAAAATGCACGATATGGGAGCTGAAAGAGCACGCGCGACAACTCACCTGGGATGTACTCAATGACCTGGCCCATGTTGGCACTCTTGGATGAAGGCGCCATTGGGACTCGTGAGTCTCTGTTTCCTCTCTGAAGCTGTTTTCCGGTTGAGATTAGGAGGAGGCAGTTGCTCTCGGCGCCGGAATCCAAGATGCAACTTGGAGGAGGCTGGAGGCTGGAGGGGGTCGAAATGATCAAGGCAGGCGCCGAGATTATCCAGAGGCGAGGCTACTCCTTTGTATGGAAAGTAATGCGCGCGCAAGGGAACTCGGGAAGGCGGTCCCTGGGAAGAGTGTCGTGCAGCAAATGGGTGCGGGATTGTGAGCTGGGTTGAGGCAGGAATGTTGAAATGGCTGGTCTGAAACAATAACAACAACAAGCAGCTACTGTACACCTTTTTGGTTTCGATGTTTTTTTTTCTTTGCTGGTCTGACCCAAAAAGCTGCGACGCCCTTGCGGAGAATAGAGAAGGAAGCGCAAGAGAAAACAGCAACCCGACTCAAGGGAGATGTGATGCTTCAAGGGCGGACAAGACAATTGTCGGAGTCTATTGGGAGGATGAGGTAAAAGGAAGGTATTGCGAGAGCGCAAAGGAGACCGAGTGACGGTGTTTTTGTATGGTTTGCTGTGTGTTTTGCTCCAAGCGGTCAATATGGGGCCGGCCCAAAACAGCAAGGGTCGGTTGTTGTTCCCTTAGCCTTCTGTGCAGTGTGGCGCCCCCCCAATGGCCCCCCTGCACCACGGCGACCGCTGTGCTGTGGTGTGTTCTGGCCCTGCTCATCCAGTCTTATGCTGGCTGCCGGGCTGCCAGGTTCGTTGTCACGACAACCTGCCAGGGGGAGCACTGGCCAGGTGCGCCTCCTGACGGATGAATCGAACCGTCCCATTGGCTCACAACGCCTGAGGCAAACGCACCCGCCTCAGATCCCGCTTGGCTTACCACCTGGACTAAGGTACCTAAGGTAGGTAAGATACCTATCTACCACCTCACCACCTTACCGTGGGTAAACAGGTACCAAGTATCTTCCCTTTACCATGGAAACTAAACCCTTTGCAGCTTCTGACGGCTGTTAACCACCGCTTGCGCAGCCAATGCGCAAAAGAAATGCCCCCTTGCTCCCTCTCCAGGTTCTGTCGGATTATTCCAACAATAACAAACCAGCAAGGCACAGATGGGCAACCGTCTCCGCATGAACTCGTTCAAGCCTTCCCGGGTTGCTTATCGGGCGGCATTGCATCAGACAACATGTGAGCCGCCAGGGCAACCCCACGTCGCGCATCTCCTCCCTCTGTGGACTCTTGAACTGTGGGCTATACCTTACCTTACCGTCTACGGATACGGGATAGGTATGGAACAACACACACACTTCATCCATCCCGATGGAACCAATAGAACATGTGTGTAAGTCAAAGAGGTCACCAAGTCACTTTGGGGACGGCCCGAGAGCCCTTGTGCGTGTGCGTTGGCTACATTGCTTGATTCTGTCGTGTGTCACATTCGACCCTAGACTGAGATGCCGCCATGGAAACAAGCCCGTGGAATGGCGGGGCACTGTGCTCCCTACCACGTACTACGTAGTCACACTATCCTTACTTTTCTTGGTCCCTCCAAGGTTTGCGCTCACCTCATGTTTCCGTCCCGCTGTCCCGCTCATTGTTTGGTTTCTTCAAGGTACGGACTAAGGTACGTTACTTTGTACGCAAACCTCTGTTTGCCGGCCGGACAGGAATTTTCTTGCGCCGCCAATGACGACTTTGCCTTCTCTTTCTGCTTCCTGTCAAGTTCCTTTTCCGAAAGATCTTCATCACTCCCCACAGAGCCGCCGCGACAGTGCAACAGCAACGGGGCTTTCCCATTCCTGTCCAACCAAGGCACCTCACCACCTTACTTACCTAAGATAGTCTATCTACCTATCTCTATCTCTATCTCAATTTCACCCCTCCCCCTCCCTCCACATCCCACCTCCAAGCGCAAAAGCTCCCCCAGCGCCGAAAATCCCCAACACCATGGCCGTCCACAGCACCATTGACCAAGAGTTCCCCTGCTCATTGTAAGTCATGTCGCCTTACTTAAATCCCGCATGGGCCCCCTTTCTTCTTCTCGTATTGTACCGAAAGCTGAGACATGCGAAACGATAGAACAATCAACGTCCCCTTCCCGACCCCGCGCCTAGCCACCGTTGCGCACAAAGCCCTCGCCGTCGACCAAGAACTGTCTCCCCTCGTCCGCCGCACCTTCTCCATCGATTCCGACTCACCGACTGACGCCGGCGCCGACGCTGCTTCCGTCCTGCGCGTACACTACAAGGCCACCACAAACCGCATGCTTCGCGTGGCCGTCAACGGCCTCATGGAGAGCCTGAACCTCGTTGTCGAGGTCATGGAGGAGCTGGATGTTGATGTTTTGGAACACAACCGGGTCTCTTCGCAATAAGGGGTTCAAAAAAGACAGAAAAAGAGTAGTGAAGAGGAGAAGGGGGGAAAAAGGCCTCTCGTGGATTGCTACCCGAAATATGGGGAACTAAAAGGCGCAAGAAAAAAAGCTTACCGCTGGAAATTCGGGACAAGAGAGCGGGAACGCAGTCGCACGCGATGGGAAGAGAAGACGGGAAACGATGCATCATGACTTCATTTTTTACATTTTTTGTGATACCCTAGAATACACAGCCACATGATATGTGACATAATCACAAGGTGCCAGTACTCTCTCTGTAGAGCTCTAGTCTAAATTTGCTTCTAGATTCTCCTGAGCCTAGTACCTTCGCTTCAGGCAGGCTTGTGCCGGCGATGACCCCTAAGGCGGCCAAGTACAGCAAACGTGGCAGGAGGATATGTTTCCTAATGGTTATACGACTCCAGATGTCCCTCTATGCCCCCCTTAATTACTTCGTATATCATGCCCGCCCGGTCTTTTGACCAACATATTGTCTCCGTGGCTCTCAAGGCCATCATTACAGACGCGCTCGTCTAGCTCTCCACCGCCTCCTTCTGCTCCAAGGACTTTTCCTTGAGCTCCAACTTCTTCTCCGCCTCCTCGGCTCGCTTGGTGGCATCGGCGACTTCCTGCTTGAGCTGTTTAATGTACTCAATGGCCAGCTCAACGGTGCTGGCTTTGCTGTTCGGCGCCCCTCCAGCCTTGGCCTCTTTTTCTCTCTCTTTCCTCTCTTCGCTTTCGCTCTTGGATTCCTTTGGCGGCTGCGGCAGCAGCGTCGCAATCTCTTGCAATGCCGAGTTGATTCGGTTCCGGCGGCCCTGTTCCGCAATCTTGTGGGAAGTACGTTTTGATGTGAGGTTGGTCGATAGTTCGCTGGGATATGTCACACCGGGTACGGTATTGCCCTCGAGGATGTTCTGATAGTTAGACTTTGACATTAACAGACGAGATGCCGTGTCTTCGGCGGACATGCCACCGGGGGTTCCAGGGAGGAGCGGCTTGATGCTAGGAGATATTCTCGGCCGCAACGCAGGCGACACGTGTACCGAGCTCACGCTTCCCCTCTTGCTCTGGCTTCCCCTGGCCAACAGCTTTGGCGTTTTCCGCGCCGATGGACCTGAAGATCCAGGAGCAAGGTTCGGGCTCGCGCTGGCTGACGCCGCAGCGGTGGGTTTGGCAAATACGGGGGAAGGCAGCGGCTGGAAAGATGAGCCCGTAGCTGTGCCAGGGTCCAGAGGCGACTGAGTCGGCGTTGATGTGTCCAGTCTAGGGGGTTTCGTTTTTGACGAAGAAAAGTTCACGGATTCGGGCAACTCGAACGATTCAATGTGGTCTGATGGGCCTAGATCGAGAGGGTTTGATGAGGCGGAGTTGTTTGCGCTGGAAGCAGGCAGCTTCATGAGAGAGGCCGGGGTGGCGGGAGACGGCTTCCCTTGAACGTGAGCTGGAATCGCGGGATGAGGCTGGGGTTGAGGTTGAGGTTGAATAAAGGGTGATTTGCTCGATTGCTTCTGTTGCGGAAGAGGTGGCGGGGGCATATCCGACAGGTTCTCAGGCGATACTGACGCATTTTCGGACTCCTCGCTGCTCATCGGGGCTGGCAGAGCCGTCGAAGGAAGCATCTGATCCAACCCATCCTCGTTCACCTCCCGCATTTCCGAGAGAGCCTGTGATACCATCTTCGGCGTGGGTGTTGCCCTTTTGCGCTGTGGTTTTGAAATCGGCGACTGTCGCACACTAGATTTGGCCTTGGCTCTCGAGGCGTTAGTCTTGCGGGCTTTCTTTGATAAATCTACCACCGGCTGTTGCGTGGTTGTGGTTTCGATATCCATCTCGGCTGGTGAATTGTGGTTTGAGAGGGACGACCGACGGTCGTAAAGCAGTCCCTGGTCACTTTGCGCGTGTAATGCCGGCGAGGTGAGAGGGCTAAAGTATGCACCTGGAATTGTGAACCCGCCAGCTTCCATCTGGAAATGAGGATCCAACGGTGTTACAGCAGGCGAGACCAAGGGAGTGAAAGCCATCTATCACGTTCAGCTTCAGAGGTTCGTTTCACTGCGGGGGGATCAACTCTTACATCCTGCTGCTCCTTCATCCTTTGATACCTGCTGCCAAACATGGGCGTCTGGCTTTGGTCGTTTGAGTAGAACTGGTTGCTGGCAGGCGGCATTTCGAGACTCTGAGGTGTAGGGGGAACAGCGTGTGTCTGGCTAGCGTAGTATGCGACTTGCTGTTCTTGTATCTGGCGATGTTGCTGTTGCATCCTTTGCTGCTGTAGGTACTGTATCTGGGCGTCAATTTCGGTAATGGCATCTGTTGACGTCGACGGGGGAATCATTTGAGTCTGTATAGCAGGGTGCGCGGCGGCCGTTGTCATGTTGATAAGCTGCGCTTGCATAGCAGAAGTGGTAGCTCCCATGAGCATGGACGTGTCGGTTCCTCCCATCTGAGTATCGATCTGCTCGCGACCAGGCTGATGCATTATGCCGGTCCCGCTGCCAGTCTGATAGTCGTTGAAATCGAAGGGCATCGCATCGCTGAGGTTGCTCATCCCACCCAAGTCCAAGAATTGCTGAAACTCCTCATCGTGGTTTGGTGCCAAGGCCGGGTCCTGAGGGTTCCAAGAGGCGGCGTCCATCATGGCTACACTGAAGGTTGCGACTCCGGCTCGGAGAATGTCAAAGCCCGAACTGCAAATGGCGCTGTCGTGGGAACACCGTCGAATCTTGTGCGCCTTCCCTTTTGCAATATCCGATTCGTGATATCCTGATCAATGAACTCGATTGGCGCGGTCGTAGGCCGATAGCGACAGTCGTTGAAGTATGTCGGGGTGAAATAGGTGAGAGAGGCTCAGCAGGTTGCGCACAAGGCAGTGTATGGAAGGTAAAGGCACGGCTTGTCGTGGGGTTCTGTTCGAGGTGCGTGGGGAACACGGGATGAAAATGTGCCGGGCGCAAAGTGTAAAGCGCAGTGCCTCGCGCCGAATGAATTCGGTGGGAGACTTCGCTCTCTCGATGCCAAGAAGAACTCGGGTTTGAGTAATCTGTGACGGAGTGATGGACGAGGTTGAAAGATGGTGTTGGAAATAGGAAAACCTGTCTCTCTTGGTGGAGAGAGAGAGGCTGGAGAGGACGAGCCGACGGAGCTGAGGGACTCAGAGGCAGTGGCAGCGGCAGCGGCAGCGGCAGCGAGCAGGTGATAATGGTGGGAATGGTGGGGGGGAGACACACCTACTGCGTACATAGTGCACTAAGGTAGAGAAGGAGGTGGGACGGGGGTGCATTCAGATGGATGGATTGCCATTGGCAGCCGGTGAGTGGTTGACGAGCCCGTGGACACATTTTTTTTCGCGTACCTTGGGCTGGCGGACCCAAGCTTTGCCTCGATAATCGACTGCTTCCTTGCCCAGGACATGGATGACAAGTGAACTGGCCCGTGCCCGGCGCATTCATGCTTCCAAGGACTCCCCAGTACAGGGATTTTATTATGTGGTTGTTGTTGAGCTATCCGTAACTGCACTAGGTTTCTGTAAATTGGTCGAACCGACCGACACGCGGTTAAATTGGGAAGCAGAAAAAAAAAAAATACACAGTATGATATCCGTTACTCCCGTACTCAAGGATCCTACCCGAACAATCTTTCCGACGGCAACATGTCATGTTGGCGGGTGTATCACCACCAGCGACACCCGCTAGCATCTTCAGATCTCGGCTCGTCAGCAGGTTGGATGAGGTCACAGGACAATCCTGAGCGATCATCGCGCCTATGAATACCCAACATGGCCCCATGGTAAGGTATATTTGCGCTGAAGCCGCAGTCGAATATTATTCGCTGCGAAACAGTTCCCCAACACGGTTTCAAGTCCGATTACTTACCTACTGTCCGGGAATATCCGCCTTTGCTTCAAGCACTGTCCGAACCCTCGGGCAATGCCCAGTGTGAACTATGAATTGAGCAAGCATTTCCCTGCGTCTAGTTAGATCATTCCATATCTCCGGAGACAACACCACGAGGATAATTACCTTAGGTTAGTATACAATCCCGTACTACAAGTATGTATCTACTCTGTACGCATCTTGGCTAGGTTGTACTTGCCTGCCACTATCCCAGGGGTCTTTTGTCTGTGCTTAATCTGACCCTGTCCAACCTTCTCCACGAGACAAGAAACCTCCTCTTTTCTTTCCAGTTTCAACTGACAACAGTGGAGGTATTACGCTATTTCCAGATGGCCCCCCTTCGGACTCGGAATGATTGTCGGGGAAACCGCAACGTGCAATGGCTGGTATTTTCTCCCCAACCATGGCACTCACCCAGCCATCATCCCACGACTTCCCAGTCACGGCACTGGAGAGTTCAATAATTGAGACGGGACGAGGGGAGAAATTTTCTCACCCGATGTCTTTTTACGGCTTGGCGCTCCGATCACACCGAGGCCTTGAGCGAGCAAGATTGACTTAAAGTGGACCCGGACCCTCATCGGCAACGGCGCCGGCGCCGCGCCACGCAAGTTCGTCAGAAGCGAGCTCGAGCTTTAACCGCTCCAAGCCCAAGACTCTCTCTGTTGCTTCCATACTAAGGAAACCTTGGGATGCGAGATGCCAGGTGAGGTATGGTAAGCTTCCCAGCCGCCCAGAAGAGTCAAGAGACATCCCGCAGCCAAGCCCATCACGGCAGACGTCAAAACTGACAGCCTATGCAGAGGGGCTCTCTCTAGCCAGCAGGCGGAGCCATGTGCCACACTACGAGTCCGTGACTCGTGAGCTTGTCTACTCGGGTCCCATCTCGGATCTCCGACTTCGATCCTGACTGGCGTCGCAGGCCCATAGTGCGGTTATTTAATATCCAGCCCGGAATCGGTGCTGCACTGCCTGCAAGTCATGAGCGATTACGGGACCAGAAACGGGGCCAGACGAATAATGCAACCTGTCGCCTTTGGTTTAATTTGGATGACCGGTAGTTGGGTACTGCGGATTGTCGTTGGGCCCAGGTTGCAGTCGTATTGGTCTCCCAAAGTCCAGGGTCCAGTGAGACTCATCAAGAAGAACTTCGTCATCAAGGGATGTCCTGGTTGCTGCTTTAGGTTCTCACACGAGCTGCTCACGTGACCGAGTGACGGCTGGAGTTGCCCCCTCTCTGCGGTTGCCTGTCCCTCTACAAATGCCTAGGTAAGTTCCCAAAGTCATGTTGTAAGGAAAGTGTGGTAGGGAACGGCGGTTGTTCTACTATCCGCACGACCTCGCCAATGACCCTCTTGCAGCTAGGTGTCAAGATACACCTACCTTAACCTCTGCCTTGAGCTGTGCTAGTTAAAAGACATAATCTTGAGTGAAAGTCGTTAGGTAACGGAGGTTCTAGAACACCACCGTTATTGTGCGTCGTCGTGGGGGTTGAAGGGCGGGGGCCGAGGGTGCAGATTCCCGAGTGCAACCATGATTAGGTCAGCTACCAGTGAATGACAACGCCACATTTGCGCTTAACTAAGCTTGATGCACCGCCATATTGTGGCTGGAGACGATCAGATGGCCCGAGCTTAGGTTCGGTGGCTGAACATCACGTGAAAGTCCTCCTGACTCTTCGTGTCGCGAGAGTGTCGCATAGGTACCGTACTTGGTGATAACATGGCTCGAACCACTGTCATCGCTGAATCATCCTTGCTCTTGATGCCAGAAACGGCCAGAGACGCCCGGTACGAGTAAGGAAGACCTCTCGGAAGCATTCATGCGGGACCTCAGGTCGCACAAAAGATTTCGAGGATTTACTACGACTCTTGAATATCAGATGTAGTAAATAAGAGCAAACTGATGGCAGGAAGGAAATGGAGAAGCATTATTCGGATTTATTTGAAGGGGATCTTCGTCAGTGTAACAATACCTAAAGAAGCCAAGGATGGTTCAAAACTCGATAACTTGGACGAACAGCTACGCAGTAGGTACGATGTACGAAAAGGCAGCTTGCTTACAAGCTACTGCCCGCCGCTGCCCGCCGACCCACTACTTACTTGAGCGGGCTTACAGCTGAATGGTCGACGGGAAGCAAGCATTCGAGTGGGTGCTCGCTCGGTCTCACCCAAACGGCAAACCAAAACACTCCTTTCCCCTCAGCTCCCGCCCCCTCCCCCTCCACTTCACCTTGTCGCTCCCGTTCTCCAATTGTTCGGCCGCTTGCTTACCTTAGCTCTGTCCCGTCACGTCTCTGCACTCTTGGAGCTACCTTGCAGTACCTTATTACTACGGCACAAGCTCAACCATCTAAGCCCGAAACCCAAAAACACCATACACCTGTATACCCGCCCGGGCCCAGGTATATAATCCGATCTCCCAAGATCCTGTCACAATCCATCACCGACACCTGCCATCCCACGGTTAATTGAATCCTCAAATACCCCAACCATGAATTACGGTCATCAGCATCCCAATGGCGGCTACCACCCCATGCCTCCTGGACATCCCGCGAACCAGATGCCCCAGCTTCCTCCCATGGGGTATCCAGCACCAGCGCCTTTGCCATCTAACATGCCGCCCAACGGAATGCCTATGCAACATCAACATCACCAACCGCCTCCGCCCCCTCCAGCTCAGGCCCCTGTGCCAGCCTCCATTTCAAAAACGGATGATTTGGGCAGGAAATACGAGTACGTCGCGCGCTTCTTACAAAGCGCCAAAACACTTGGACTAACGATGCGATTGCCAGGCTCGTCGTTGTGCAGCAGCCTCAGCGAGCGCGAATGTGCGGGTTTGGTGACAAGGTATGCTCACGTTTGCCGTTTCTACGACTCGCGACTCCCACTAACAATTACCCCAGGATCGCCGGCCGATTACCCCTCCTCCGTGTATCAAAGTCGTCGTGCGAGATGCGAAGACTGGCCAAGAAATAAATCCAAAGTACGTGCGGCGCAACGAACCGCAGCATTTCTGAATTGCTGTGCTAACCTTGGCGGATAGCGATATCGATTCGGCACATTACATTATTCAGGTTGATTTGTGGTCAGAAGATGGCACCCAGGAGGTGAACCTCGTTCGTCACTCTTCCAACACAGCATCGATATCGACCACTCAGCCTTACTCCTACACGGCGCTGCGCGAGGACCCCATGAATCCGCCACCAGCGCAGCCTTACCAAGATATGCAACCTTATGGATCAGCACCCATGGGATACGGCCAACAACCGCCGCCGCCGCAGCCCCAACAGCACATGATGCCAAGCTACGGCATGGCAGCTGGATCCAACTATCCTCGTCCGTCTCCCGACCATGTGACTGCTCTGTTCTTCTAACGTACTGACTCGTGGTGCAGAATACCAGTCAACCAATTCTCGGTTTGCGCCGGCAACTCAGTACTATCC
This sequence comes from Colletotrichum scovillei, assembly GCF_011075155.1. Taxonomy (NCBI): domain Eukaryota; kingdom Fungi; phylum Ascomycota; class Sordariomycetes; order Glomerellales; family Glomerellaceae; genus Colletotrichum; species Colletotrichum scovillei. The sequence continues at coordinate 3,506,753 of NW_023336262.1, forward strand.
GCAACACGCCAACCCAGGCCCCGTGCCCTCGCAGGCGGATATGGCGTACGGCCATCGCCAGTCGCTGTCCATGGCAGCGAGCCAACCCCAGGGAATGTTTACGAGAAACATTATTGGGAGTGTCAGTTCTAGTGCCTTCCGCCTCAACGACGTAGACGATCAAGTCGGTGTTTGGTTCATCATGCAAGACCTGAGTGTGAGAACCGAAGGCCACTTCAGGTGAGTTCCTTCACGCGATCCGATACATCAGCAGAATGACTAACCAGTTCCTCTCAAGACTGCGCTTCTCATTTGTCAACATTGCGAAGCCCCCGGGCGCGACCAATCCAAACGGATCAATGGTGAACCAGCACAAAGCCCCGATTCTCGCTGCGACTTTCAGCGATGCTTTCCAGGTGTACTCGGCCAAAAAATTCCCCGGTGTCTGCGAGAGTACTCCCCTCAGCAAATGTTTCGCAACGCAGGGCATCAAGATCCCCATCAGGAAGGAGGGTGCCGCAGACGGGAAGAAGGGCGGCGACGATGACGACGAAGCCTACCAGTAGCGCACAGAGGCGAACGATTCGGCGCACCCCGTACGTGTGTTTTGTCCCATGAAGAAATCAAAGGGGCATGGAGTTAAGGAGGTGTAATATCACAGCATAAGGATACAGTACGCACAAAAATGGCGTATTGGACGGTCACGTCACTGTGGTATGAAGTGTGATTATTTTCCCGGCCAGTGGGAGTTTTTGCAAGCAAAGCTTGTAACTTGTATTAATGCTCAATTGGATTATGTGCCTTTCTTTGGCGCCAGCATGGAAAAATTCAGAAAACAAGTTCAATAATCCGAGATGGGATTTGTAATGCGTCCGCCGCGTGAGATTTCGTGCCGAGGAAGTTGGAATAAACCCTCATTATCCATATGAGAGCATCACCAAAAAAGACGTCCTACCTACCTTTCCTGTAAGGCAGGCATGCCTCCCCCTGCAGGATACAGGATCAGGATTCGAGTGATAAGTCCGGTCCGTCACGCCCAGCGGCCCAGATCTCCCTCCGCCCACATTCCGACTCGGCCGGGTAACGTTCACTAGCTTCCGCGTCCTTTTTTTTCCTGGGGTGGGGTTCGGGTCGTCCCAAGAGAGAACGCATACCTATCAGCTTTGAAGGGCGCGGAAGGGGGAAAGAAGGAAAGTAGGCAGGTAGAAAGCTTGTTATATTGGTTGATCGAATCAGATGGCGGGAATCGAGGAGAGAAAAAGGCAGAACCTGTCCGTATAGTAGGTACCTAAAAACCATTTCCCTCGAGGCACACTTGACAATGTCTTACGTAGATATCTTCTGAAGCGTCGTTTCTTTTAAAATCAAGAGCAAGGTTGTGGGCCCAGCTTACTCAAGGCCTATTCGAAATCACTCATGAAAGCCACTTTGTCAGAAGCACGTTGACGAGGTATACAAAGCACGCAAAAACTACCATCTCATACACTGCCAACCGAAACGGAACACCGCGGCCTTTTGCTCCTTTTCGAAAAATCCGACACATTGTCTCCATTTGGATATTGAAAGCCTACAAAAAAATTGATGCCTGCAGTTCTGACTACGAGGCAACTCCAACGCCATATCACGCCCTGCCCTGCCATTTCCTTCCCTTTGCGGGACTTCTCGACTGAACGACGCTCCAACACCCCCAAAAGTTTTTTTTCATTGCTGAACCTCCCTTCTTCTGCTTCCTCTCGCTCGGGAGTAGCAAAGCCACTGTGAACATGATTTCAGCTGTATGATTCGCATTCCATCCGTCAAAATCTCGTTGTGTCGCCTGTATCAAACGCCATCTCTCGTTTCCATCTCGAGCAAGAAAAAAAGTAAAGACAAAAGGGAAACAAGTCAGGGTGGAGAAGGAAGGTGGAAGAGGTGTGCAGATCGAGGATCATATCCACCTTTGATCCCCCTGTGACTGACTTTACTCTCAAGTGGAATAAAGGTCATGAGACAAGCTTCTAACGTCCTTTCATGAGCAATAATACATGCCATGGGGATGAGTCCATCCCGGCTCAATTGGTTTCTTGAGCGTTCAAGCCTTTGTCAACGCACACGTGCCTGACTGCACGCAGACATCAGCTTGGCCATGGGTGAAGAAAATCAATAGTCTTGGGTACTTTTGATAACGCCAGCTGTGCGTGTGCTGAGGCTCTATGAATCGGCCAGTTTCGCAAAGTGCTTGGACCAGATCCAACCGACTTGATCGTCAGGGTCATCTTGGTTTTTGGCAAGCCATAGCTCGCCCTTCTCAGCAATAACATCAAAGATCTATGAATAAGGTCAGTCTGGCAGCTCTGAACACACGCACACAATACTAGAAGTCATGTACTTACCTCACCGGCTTGGTACGTAAGATACGGGTAGCCAGCCTCGTGCTTTGTTGTTTCAATATTGAACTCGAATAACGATGCAGCCAGCCAAAGAATGTTATATCCATTCCCAGCTGGGGTGCGCTCACGTGACGATGCGCGTGAGGATCTTTGGCCTTCCTCGACTCCATCGGGCATTGGCAGTGCTGAATGGAACAGGCCAGAGAAGCGCCTGGATTCATTGCCCGCATGTTGGGACTGGTGTGATGGATTGGAGTCCCTTCTGTTATTTGACGCCGACTCTGAGCTCTGTCTCGGGAGACCATTCGTTTCATAGCTTCGACCAGTGCCAGGTCTAGTGCTGGGCGGTGGAGCAATTGCACGGGGCACAGGTGATTGGTCACCCGTAACTGGAGAGGCAGATACTGAAGGTCGCTGAGCAGTTGCACCGGCGTAGTAGTCTCGGTAGTAGAACTGATGGGGGCTAAGTGGTGTAGTGCTTGGCGACAGAGTGAACTGGCCACTGTGGCGCTTGGCAAAGTCTGGTGTCGGCAACATCGGGGCATGGTCACCGTTGACTGACAAGCCTCTGGCACGCGGAGATGATATCTCAGCTGGCCGGGGTCGGTGCTTAGTCGTGACATCATCGGTGCTTGCTGTAGTAGACTGTGATGTCCTTCCTCTGTATGCAGGGTTCAGGATCCCAACACTGGCGAAGAGTTCCTGCGCGTATTTATAGTCCCGTTGGAAAGCAGAGACAATGTCCGGAACCTCTGGTGGCGGCCCTGTCTCTCCGGTGACCTTTTTGACCTTTTCCACCCAGATGGAATACCAGTTCGCCTGAATATTGACGAAATTGCCCAGACAAATGTTTCCAATCCTCTCTGTCAAGGCAGACAACTGAGGTAGCTCCTTCTTAAGGGTCTCGTTGAGGGCGTCGTACTGTTCCACCAACTCCTTAAGTCTGGCGTCTACCGTTTTTCCACCTTTCTTGATTTGTTCTGCTCTCTCGTAGTCAAGGCGTCTCTTTGCACGTTTCTTCATTGCCAACGAGGGGTTACCATATGCTTTGATCACATGCTCGAATGGCTCAATGACATGCTTGCGAACCTGCTGGAGCTGCTTGGGTGTTAGTGTTTGAAGCGTAGCTTTTTGAACGGATTGCTCACATGATCTTCTAGGGCAATCTTCTCAATATCTCTCATCGAGACATTGAATTGCACCCATTTACTCTCCAGCTCCGGATAGCTACCAGGTTGGAGACGCATCACAAGCTCCATGGCGGACAGGTACTGCAAGAACTCATGCACGTAGGCGCTGACCTGTCGGGTGTAGAACTCCACATCTCTGAGAACAACTTGTAGCCGAAGATAGTCGTCGCCAAATTTCTCATGGAGCTTGGCGTATACAGCATCTTCGGGAATCTTCGAGCTCGCAGCCTGAAGCTTATCGACACGTTTGCCAAAGGCTCGGGCAAATCCAGCCTTGACATCGGATTCCTTCCTCTTGCGACCAACGATTTGCCCGACAAGCTCAAAATTCTTCTTCGTCTTGTTGATCTCGACAATTGCCAACTCCAGGGTTTCCTTGGCTGACAACAGCTCGGCTCGGTCCGGATGATCCTCGGGCGTGTGTCGCAGAAGCTCTTGGATGAGATTAGGATACTTGGTAATTCGCTGCATGGGCTTGATGAGAAGAGAGTCCAGGTCCCAGGCTGCAGTCAGGTCCTTGGCCACTTCATTACACTCATTGAGCCAGACCTTCACGGTGGGGTCTTGCTGGATTTGAATCAAGCGTTTGGCCGCATGGTCGCTGTTTCTGAGGAAGCCCTCATGCGCCAATCTCATCTGTTCAATATGCTTCTTGAAGAGAGGACCCAGCGACGTGGCTCTATCGTTGTCGTCACCGAGTTCTGGCGCCACTTGATTCGTGGACGAGTTCCCAGTCTGTTCCGAAGCAACCGAGTCCTCCTTCGGCAAAGGGGAACGCCTGCCATGGGGCACGTAGACAGTGCAGACAGCTTCCTTAAGCTGAGCACAGAACATGGTGTGGAAGGTGATAATCTCGTCGGTGTTTCTGAAAATGAGCTTGATGGTTTTGTCATCCAGTCGTGGACAAGCTTCAGCGGTGCCCTTGTAGATCTCTTCCACAATATTCATGTCCCTTACGAAGACCATCTCTGTGTCGACGAGTTCTCTGATCACATTGCGTCGTTGCACTAGGCGGTGCTTCTCTTTTCCGATCGGTCCGTCTTTCTGACTGGGTGTTGCTACCGACTCGACAGGAGTCTGGCCGCCAAGAGAATACTCCCTGGTTTCAATCGACATGTGGTCGATGGATTGGGTGGTCGAGACGGGGCGCGATGCATCTTCGCTCTGACGCCGGGAAGAGCCCGCAAGGGTACTTCCAGGAAGTGTGTCTGCGTAGATGCTGCTAGCTGCTGTTCGCCTGTCACGGACTCGTGTAGACGCAGGGACTGGTGGGGGCTCATGTTCTGGCCGTGGCAAGGTAGGATCTACCTTTCGGGCTGGGAAGTGACTCTCATCAATGTAAGGAACCGAGAAACCATCTCCAGTATCCAACTCCGGCAACTGATGAATGGTCGCACGTTGGGACGGCTGAACGACTGCTGTATCCGATGGCGCGAAGTCAGGGCTGTAATGTTCACTCTGTCGGGCGGACGAATCTCTGCTAGAGCCCGATCCAAAAGTCGACTCGGATGCATAAGGCGGCTTGGGAATAGGGAGTACATCGTCAAAGGCCGAGATCCTGTGGTGGATGGGTTCATCGCTGTCGACCGAGAAATCAGTCCATGCGGATTGTTGGCTGGTCCGGTTCACAGTCGCATGCATGGAGGGAACCATTAGGCTGCGGGACGTGTCGGGAGTTTGCTGGCTTTCGAGGCTCGTTTTATGAGGATCATCTTGCGGATCAGAGGACTCGCAAGTAGATGCTCGTTGAGACGAATCGTTGTCCTTGTGGTGCTCATGGTAGAAGTCTTCAGGCTTCTCGAGGGTGTCGCTTGCTGATCCCAAATCCTTCTCCGTATTGTGGTGGAAGTAAGACACATCACACACGGACCCATCCATATCCCCCATTTGACTCTGATCGTCAAAGTCGTCATACGACTCCATTCTTGGGAAAGGAATTGTTTCCTGTCTAGGAGAGTCATATTCAGATTCCCGCCTGAGAATTTTGACTGTTGTTTCGTATGGTGGGCTCGAGAACGGAATCGGCTCATATTCAGACATCGGCCGCGAACTGGCAAATGCACCAGGAACTAACGGTTCATCGAACTCGCTTCTCGTCGGGGTCGGTTCAGGCGATTGATGGGAAGATGTTGGTTCCAACGAGATCTTGATCGAAACCGCGTCGTCCCCTGCGGACTCATCCTCGAATGGGTACTGGTATTCCGCTTTTTCTGGTGTGGGCGGTCGTGGCTCTTCCTCGGCTTCAGCCTTCTCTGGCGCTGAAGGCGGGGGCTGCTCTTCGACTTCAGTAGTCTCGGCCAACAAATGCAGCTGGATTTCCTCGGGCTCGTTCTTCTCAAGGGTTGGCGCACGTCGCACTTCTTCCAATTCAGCCTGCTCGTGGTTGCCGTCGGCTTGAACGATCGTCAATCCGAGTCCAGTAGGAGGTTGCGAGGGCTCTAGCTGCACAGGTGGAAGTTCCTGTGGCTCGTTATCAAACTCGGTAGTCTCCGAAGTGGCCGAGATTGCGGACTGCGGGATTTCTTCTTCTCTCTCAAAAGGAGGGCTCAAGGCCGGGAAACTGCCCGGGATGCCCAGCGTAGGGGAGTCTGCAGCTTGAGGCTGAGGCGGAGAGAGGGAAACGATGGGTGGCAATATCGTCGAAATCGTTAGTGGCTGAGGCGACTGCGCAGGCGATGGAGGCTGCACCGACGGTTCCGGTGCTGCAGAGGGTTCCTCCAACGGCTTCTCGAAGGTTTCGCTATGATCCACTGGAGGCGATTCGGCTTCGATCGGCGGGACCGGCGGAATCTCTTCCTCCTCAGCAGCAGCAGATTCTTCGTCCTTCTTGCGTTGCGCCGCTGCCTGTTTTGCATCTCGCACCTGACTATCGCGAATAGACTTAGTATACGCTAGTCTGATGTGTTCGCGCCGTTGCTCAAAGTCGATAGGGCCCACAGAGATCTTTCGTCTTCTGGTCGTTGATCCATCAGGCTTCAGGGACTGCTTTGGCGCAGGCTTATGCGGCGACTTGGACCTGTCAACGGCTTTCAAGCGCGAACTTGCCGTGGTGGCTGTCGATACAGACTGCCGAGGTCGAGAACTGCGCAGTGGAGGTGATAACTTCGGAGGGGGTGCTGCCACATATGCAGTGAGGCGGGTATTGTTATTCGGGGTCACAAGACCTCGAGGCGCAGGTTTCCGTCCTGGTGTCGCTTGCGTAGGTGTTTTCGCTCGAGTAGGTGTCTTGGCACGATTAACAGGTGTAGTTGTCCGAGTTGTCTTACTTGCGGGTGCCGGGCGCTTGAAAGTCGACGGAGAGTTAGCTCTAGAGCTTTCCCGTGTTGACGGCGGACTGTTCGAATCGCTTGAGTTGGCCAACTTTCGCACAGAAACGGGCAGTCGTGACGTAGGTGATGCTGCTCGTTCAAACTGCTCGACCTCTGCCATCGGTCGCGATGCAAGAGCCTTTCTCACCAAGGGCGCTCCAGCCTTTGACGCGGCCACATCACTATGTGCCCGAACATGACCTCTAGCACTGGGAGCCGAACGTCCTGTTGAACTATTCGACTGTGTTGTTGCGGATCGGTACCAATCGGTTGGGGAAGCCGGCTCGACGAGGTCAGGGTCGGATTTCGTCCTTTGGTGGAGCTTAGCCACATGTATACTGGACTCTGAAGTCCGCCGCGGCCGTGAGCCCGAACCCTCGATTCCAAATCCTACGGCCGAGGTATCACGCTGTTCTGGAAGAATTTCGCCGAAAAGCAGACCAGGCGCTCTCGGAGATGAGGGTGGTAAAGAAGGTGACTTGTGCTGCAGGTTTGTCATAGATTTGGATGCGTGTGCAATGCCCGTAGCTGAAGTCGTATTCCGCGGTTTGGCGATTCGACTGGCGAAAGATTGCGAGTTGTTTGACAACTGATCCTCGGCGACATATTTCGTTCGTTGCGTTCGAGTGGCCGTTCCTCTGCTAGTGTCAGGTGTCAGTTCACGGTTCGTCGAGGCCCTCAGTGTAGAGTATGATGTTGACCCGCTTCCACTCGGTGTAGTTTTGTCGATATTTGTCGCGGCTCTGGTCGGTCGAATAGGGACGCCTCGCACAGGGATTCTGGGCATCGAAGGAGCCGGGGACGAGGTCTGCTGGTCAAATCTCTTGGTTAAGTCCTTGACGCTCGGCTTGCGATTTGTGTTTGTTCTAGGGGCGCCAATTGGGGGTTCAACGGGAGCAGAAGCAGATCGTTGCGAAGGGCGCAAGGGTGTGCGGCCTGCGGGAGCCGGCGGGTGCTTTGGATCTTTGCCATTGCCGTTTGGCCGCATGGCCGGGTTCTCGCGAGCTCGAGATACGGAGGTCGCCATGTAGTCGTAATCTGAAGAAGGGGTTCGTCGATGATGATCTGACGACTGTACGCCTCGGTAGCTTCGGTAGAAATCATCCGGGTTTACTGAATCGTGATCATGACCAGCGGCGGCGAAAGCCCCAGCCGTGTGTGCGGCAGAGGCATCCAAGTTCTCGAGAGCGAAGGCGTTGGCAGTGGGGCTGCTAGGGATGTAATGGCGATGAGATTGCTGAGAGGGGGTCTGGGATGAACGGTGGTAACGATCGGAATCGGAATCGAGGTCGAAGTCGGAGTCGTGATGGTCGTAGTGGGAGTCAAAGTTGGGTTGACGATGAAGCTGGTGAGGATACTGAGGAGGAGAAGCTAGAGGTTGCGGTTGGTGGTGCTGGAGATGGACCTGGCGTTGCACATTGAGCGCAGGTGCCAGGCGGTCCTCGTCTTCTGGACTGCCAGCTTCCATTGTGGCCTGAACATCAGTCAGGCGTGTCGGGTGGACTGGGTCGTCAAGAATTCCATAGACCCATGCAGGCTGTGTGGGATGTTTGGGTTGGGAAGCATTGATGTGTTGGCCTGCAAGCTGAGTGGGCAGCGACAGTTTGGAGAGGCGACGGGCAGTCCCTGGTTGGAGAGCGTTGGCAGTGTCCGGGGCCTATCGACAGCAAATCTTAATGCATGGATGGGTGGCCGCCGCAGGAGCAGGCCGTGAGTGCAGTGCGACTTTTTGCTCTGTGGGGGTTTTATGGAGATTGGATACTTTTGCTGGAGTCGAGACGAAGAGAGATCTGCAGCTGCTTTTTCCGTGATTGTATTAATTTTGTCCCTTTTCCCGGGGGGGTCTTGTGGTGAGGTGATGAATCGGACGCAACGAGATGGGATGGCAAGAGCGAGGTTGGAATGGCGGGAAGGTAAAAGGCAAGGGCAACAACCAACGGGAAAGGTCAAGATAGGTTGGTTGGTAGGTAATTAGGCAGGTAGGGAGAGGCAGAGAGAGACGTAGGCGCACGCGTGCACGCACACTCACACTTGCACACACCACACAGATTGCCTTTTTAGCGCACTGAGCAAGTGCGAAGCGGGAAGGCACGAGGAGGATACCGGTACCTTCTCCATCCGCGCTAATATGTGTGAGAGAGGAGGCAGATGGGGGAAGAGAGGAGAGGGGCCGGAGAGGTGTGTGTACTCCGCATGTGTGTGTCGCCTAGGTACCTTACCTCGAGGTACCTAGTGGCGTGGTGTATATGTAGTGGGAAAGCGAGAAGGAGCCATCGTCTTCATTGGTAAGGTAGTTGTTAGCTCCTATCTACCTCAAAAAAGACACTCGTTGACGATGGCAAGAGCCTGGGATGATATGAAATGGTACGGCGAAGGAACGAGGAGCAGAATTAGCGCAGTGCCTTTCATTCTTGCGACTGCACCAAAATCGCAAAATCGCAAAATTACAAGGCAGGTGCAAGTCTGGGTCTGCAAAGCACCTAATCGTCCCTTCTGCACCTGCTTCTTTTGCAACGAGCGAGGCAGAACAGTCTCTGCTAATTGCAAATTTATTAGCGACCTGTGGGAAGCAGCGAGCGAGCATCCGTAGACTGTGGTGTACAGAGTACGTATGCGCAGGATTATGCAGTCAGGTCGTGGTCAACTGGATGAGCTGAGACGGCAAGTGGGGACAGTAGATGCGAAAGGTGAGGGTATCGTCCAATCGGTCAAGATGAATGCGCTTCGGTCAGAGACTCAGAGTGGCAGCGGGACAAGATGGAAAGCAAACAGGATTGGATCATTGGACGTCGCGTGCAAGGTACGGAGCACGAACTGGTCGGGCAGCTTGGCAGTAATTCGTATGTCAGGGAGGGGAAACAGCCCAGGTGTTCCTTCCAGAGAGGGAGACGCGAAAGAAAGGGAGGGGATGACGGCAGGTACTAGATTCAGTTCGGTAGGTCTGTCCGGACACTCGGGAAAGAGGGAGCGAGACCCGGGCCAGGGTCCGGGAAGGCGTAAGGGGGTCGCCTCTGTACACAATCCGGGACTATCATATAATACCTAATCAAGTGTATGTATGCTTCATGAATAGGAAGCAGTTGTTATCAAAGTCCAACGAAATGAATAGCGTTTCTGGACTCGATAGAGACAAAGTAAGTTCATGTGGTGGAGAGTGGGAGAGAGGAATAGAAAGACAAAATTGACTGCTACTTCCAGTGTCGCATCCATCGAGGTTCACATTCAGGTACGGTACGGACACAAAGTACGTACTTCTTGACCAAATCGCATCAGTACCACGGAGCAAAAAAAGACATAAAGCACAAGGTATTACGGATACCCGGTGTCGTCTACTTCATAGGTACATCGTGCTGCGAGTACCATGTGAGGTCCGAAGTACAGAAAATAAGACGTCAATTTGCAAAATGTCCGTCTTTCCCTGTCAGCCTCCACTCGACTGTTTGGACCTTGGAAAACATGGCATGGGCATGGTTGTGTCTCTAGAGAGACCCAGAGAAACAAACACCAAACTCCACTACACGATTGATGAAGTTTGTATTTTGTCCAGAGTATCCGTCTTTTGCTCCTGTGCTCCTCCATCCCGAATCGATCGCTTTGGCCGGCAGGCAACGAAAACAAAAGGCAATCTCGATTCGAACGATTCAGGATTTATCGTCTTGCGGGGGTAAATTCCTCTGCGATACGGCGACACGCCCCTTCCCCTTCCAAAGAGGCAACGTTCTGTTCGTTCGCAGCACAAAGTCAAACCCTGGTGCGTCCCTTGGCCCTCGCTTCGTCCCGTCTTAGAATGGTCTTGCGGCGTCTGAGTAAGAACGCGAGACATTGGAGAAAGGGGAATGCATCTGGAGTGCATTGACGGTCCCCGTATCTAAGCCTTTCCACCCGCGAGGTACAAGAAGGGGATCACAGAAACATCCAAAAGACGATTCAGAGACAAGAAGCTTGGATTGAAATGCCAAGATTGTACGGCCACAGCCAACATCAGACGTCACCACCAATCGGTCAATATTTTGGGCGGTAACCGAAGCCAGAGAACGGCGGGGCCCGGCTCTTGCAGTTCGTGGATGATTGGCTGCGAATGTTCAAAATGACGGCAAACTGGCAAGCATTCCACGAGGTCAGAGGAGTCAATCTCCATGCTGGGAACCCTCGTCGATGGTACGATGCTGTACCGCAAGGCTTAGATCAAAGCCACGGACGAGCAAAGGTCAAATATATTGACAAATACGTACTCCATACTCCGCAAGGTACAGGACGGATATCGCTCTATCAAAGTTTCCTTCCTCCATGATCCATCCGTTCGGCACCGACAACGGAGGTGGAGGTGGGCGGGAAATAACATAACAACGTCCCTCGTCCCGAAATGGTCAAAGTCGGGTCGAGACCGAGATTGTGGTGGTTGTGGTTGCCGGTTGGGGTTGCAATCAAGCCAAGTCCTTCCAGGTCCCGGGTTGGAACATCCGAGAGAATTAAGTTGCTTTCTTACGACAGGATGACTTCAAGGTTCCTATGCAGATGGCTCAACGTTCAACAGCCCAATGCGGCTGAACATTGATTCTGTGGCCGACAGCCATACGCCAACCGATCTGCTTTGGGATCAATATGCGCAGGCTGTAGGGCACTGGGGGGGGATTCGTTTCGGTGAGGGGAGCCAGGGAACTGTGTTGGGATTCGAAGCCCGGGCACCTATATCAGTGCTACTATCGACTTGCGTACATACGAATGCTCCGTGATCACCATGTCGCCGTGTTGGAGTCATTCGAAGCTGACAGACAGCCTACTACCTGTACGCGGTCATGACCCGGGGTGCGGCGGTCGTTGAGAAAAGAAATCCTACTTGCCGCTGCATTGCATACTGCGGGCTTACGCAGGCAGACAGGACAAGTTGGGGAACAGGCGCAGCTCGTATTCTGACAGGAGACGCAGAGAAGTCATCCAACGCTCTCGGTCTTGAGGCAGGGAAGTCCCGCCAATGGTCCAATGCAACTCCGAAGTCTATGCTTGGCTTAAGACATGCTACTATGATTTGAGGGCTCAGGGCTTTCAATGGATGGATGGCCGACCCAGCTCGACCTTCCATGATGTAGCTCCCCCGCCTCTCCCATCCAAGACGTGGGTTCAGGGATTGGCTTCGTCAGCTTTACAGGCTTGGCTATCTGCGTGTTGACGCTGTCAAATACCGTACTCTGTTCAGCTACCTATTGTCATTAATGTATCAAGGTTGGTGTAGTATGGAAATCAACAACTTAAATTACAATCAGAAAGAAAAAACCCATACAAGGCGCAACCTGGGGCTTCACAAGGACGCTAATACCCTGATTGAAGAAAATCTTTTGGCTATTATGAAACGCGATCCACGTCGGCCCAGCTGACTGGCTCGTTCCTGTGAACAATACCGAACCGCCTCTTCCATAGGTAGACAAGGAACCCTTTCCCCCAGGCGTTCACTCCAATTATGAGCCGAGCGACGGGATATTGAGAAAAACAAGTCGGTTCAACGTAGCACCGCAGGACAACTCTCCTAACCGCGCGCCGCCGCCCGCTTTCCGCCGCCCTTGCATGCACAGTAGAGCTCAGCCAGGCTCTAGTCTTCAGGCACTGCCAGGCTAACAGGTGACGATGCACATTCTGGTTAGACGGAGGTAGTGCAAGCCCTGCAAGTGTGCAGATGCGTCTTGGTACAGCGTACATACTTGGCACAACGCCTTGGAGATATCTAAGCTAAGCTGAATGCCGGCGGTGGCTACTCCATAGTCTGGACCAAAATACGTAAGGTAATCCACAAGCAACCAATGTCCACTTGCAGGGCTTGATTTATTCAGACTATCCGAACGCATACAAAGTAAACCTCGTGACCTTGCGGATACTGCGTACAGCACTCTCCTAACAGAGTGCGACTCCCGAGACCAGGGCAAGTTTGAGAGGCCGAAAAACCCGCCCAACCCCATCGTGCCTTGACACTTGAAGAATTTCCACCGGACGGCGCAAGGTGACGGGAGCTGGTGGACCCCCACGACCACCAATCGTCTCACCAATTCCCCAGGGGTGCCTTAGCGTTCACGGTCTCCCACGGTAGTCTTGCGCCCCCCTTCAGTGGCTTGAGCGTCGAAGGGCCCTGGACTTTGGACTGCTGAAGGGTTGGCTGTGTGTGCACTACTTACTGATGTATTGCCTGCGGTAGTAGGCAGCGTCATCGAGCGAAAAGTCGACAACGAGTCAACGACTGCAAAAGTCTCCAAAGAGGGCAAAGCCACAAAGCTACCGTTAAAAGACGGCGCCCGTGTTCGGCAGATCGTATAGGACGTGCACCTTCGTCCCATTTTCCCCACTGCTCGCTGAGCCCAGACCTTACAGTCATGAGCCAATCAGTAACTGCTCTTCCGACCGTTCAAGCTGCGATACGTACCTGCTGCGACTTATCCAGTTACCGTTAGGTTACCTAGGTTCTTACCTTAGCAGGCTTAGGTCCTCCGTTTACTCTGTTAAACCTCCAAGGGAATTAATTACCTGATACACTGGTCCAACCAAAGACGCGTTGAGCTGTCGCGCTTGTTGACCACCAACTACGATCAACGACAGAGCACAAGTCTGATCCTCGATCTGGCCTCCGCATTCTCACTGTTGGCATTCCTCCCATACATGACTTGCATAACCGATTGAGATGACACCTTCTAGCGCGTGAGGGTAAGGTCGCGCGATTTTGACTGGTGGTGATTTACAGTGGCTTTCTCATAATCCCTGTTCACCTAGTCGTGGGGTTCCCATGAGGTCAGGAACCTACTTCCTTGACAGTGTTGAAATGAAATCCGGCCACGATTATGGCGACCAAGAGAAAGTTCCTGGCACTTGAGAGTCCAAAGGATGAGCAACCCGAGGACAAAAAATCAAAGTTGATCCAGATACAAGGTCAAGTCAGGCATACGCTTCTACAACAGCACTATGATGTCGTGCAGACACTTCGCGGCTACCTGCTTTCTAAACTGCCAGGGTCTTCGAGACTTCGCCGCAAGAAGATTGCAGCGTTGGGAAAAGACCAGGCACGGTGGGCACGCATTCAAGACCACGACATTGTACCAGAGCTTTCTTCGCTGTTAGACACAACCTTGGTCTGCACGCAACACCGCCCGAAGGCACAAGCTGACTCTCGATGGGAGCAATGGCAGTCCTTCTCTCAGAAAGCTGACGACTCGGTTGTGTCTCTCTCGGGAGGTTTGGCCCAAGCTACTTCCTCGCAGTCAGAGGTAGGCCACTGCTGCGCGACCAATATGTCTCCAAGGCTGACCGTCAAACATAGATCGTTGACTTTGTGGTGTGGCAAATATTTAACAGACACGCTGCTTGGCCGAAGCACCTCCTCTGCGATGGATTCAGGAGGCAGGCTCAGAACATTGCCAATGCAAAAGGCCACGGTCGCGACAGCGGAATTCAGGGGCTGATCGCAGTTGACCCGAATCATTACGTGCAGGCTCTGAAAGAAGCCCCTTGGCCACAAGTACTCATGCTGCTCGGGAAATCAGGCGAGCAGATCATGATAGATCTCCTTATTGATACGGCGATATTTCTCCCTGTGAGAGCTGGTCACGGCAATATGTACCAGCTCAGTGGTATTCCCATGTCAGAGACGGGCATGGCCGCGAACCAGGACAGCAAGAAGCAGACAAAAGGAGATGCTACAGCGCTGCCACCCATGCCTCAGGAGCGGCTCCCGTCTGAAATCAACCTTATCAGAAATCGTATGCTCTACGCTCGAGCTGCTCTCACCGCTAAGGGCACGGTTCAGTATGGACTGCGGCACATACGTAAGTTGACATTTGAACCAAAGGCAAAGAGAGACTTCCCCTGACTCCTATCGACAGATGTTCTAAGTCGTTGTCCGCGTCTATCGTGTCCAGAACAGGCAACCGAAGAAGAGAGATCAAGAACCACACAGGCGAACGAGCGCAACACGCTGAAAGTCATGATGTATATCTTCCCTCGACAATTCGGCCTACACAACGCCTTCACCTCCAAAGTTGACCACTCCAAGACGTCGCAAAAGTTTGCAGACTATACTCTCCGCGAAGACGAAATCTCGTCAACGTTCAAGGGACGGGATATCAAGCTTCCAAAGAGGCTGCGCGGAGACACAAAACGACTGGTGCAGAGGCTACAACTTCTCCACGGTCGTTGTGCTTACGCTGAGATACTGCGGCATTACTGTCCTTCTGCCGTTGACTTCAAATCCCGGAAATATGTCTCAAAGAAGCCGGCGAAGCAGTCCAAGAGACTTGATCCTGCACCGGTGGCGGGAAGAGACAACCAAACAGCCGTTACATATGGTGCCTCTAGGAATAGCGCACATAGCCGCCCCAAGCTTCACCAACCCACGGCGCCTCCGCTACTGCCCACGTTTGATGCGATCACTGACTTGGCAACTCCCGCAGCTCATGTTTCCGCATTCTGTCAGGCTGTACTGGCCAAGATCATACCAGATGAGATGTGGGGCACTGGTGAGGGCGGAACTTACAACAAGAGTCAAATACTGAGGAAAGTTGATCACTTTGTCAAACTGCGGAGGTTCGAGGCCATGTCCCTTTGTGAGCTCGCAGATGGTCTCAAGGTAAGCAGCCCTCCGGTTCTAATGGATTCTGTCTAACGCGCTCATCAAGATTACCAGTATGGAGTGGCTGGCGCCTCCAGGTCTCAAAGGCCTGAAAACCAGCTTGACTGACATGAAGAAACGACATGAGATTATGAACGAATTTTTGTACTACATTTTTGATTCGCTGTTGATACCCCTTTTGCGCAGCAACTTCTACATCACAGAGTCGAGCTCTCATCGCTACCGTCTCTTTTTCTTCCGGCATGACGTATGGCGATACGTCGCAGAACCAGCAATGGGGACTCTCCGAACAAGCATGTTTGAAGAGATCAAGCTTGACCAGGCTACCGCAATACTCGACTCCAGGCGACTGGGGTTCAGTCGTATCAGGCTTCTGCCCAAAGGAAAGGGTATGCGGCCGATCACGAACCTTCGAAGGAGAACAGAGATCAGGGGCAGGAGCTCTGTTCTCGGCCCAAGCATAAACACTGTACTGGGCCCGGTACATTCCATGCTCAAGCTCGAAACGGTAACCCACATCAACCAATCTTTGTGTTATTCGTCTAGTTACTGACGGCCTTTGCAGCAAAGCAATCCCTCCAGGCTCGGATCATCCATGTTTTCGGTGGGTGATCTCTACCATCGCCTGAATGCCTTCAATGCCAGATTTGGCGACCATCGGCCGGTATTCTACTTTGCCAAGGTAGATGTGCAGTCTGCCTTCGACACCATCCCTCAAGAGGCTGTGATCAGGCTGATGGATGGCATTCCGACTGAAGAGCAATACATCATCAAGAAGCACGTCGAAGTAAAAGCCGGATTACTGGATTCTCGGCATCAGAAGAATGTTGTATCAACAGTCACGCGGCGGTGGCATTCCATCGCCGTCACCCGCAACGAAACCACCGACTTTTCGCGGCTAGTGGAGGAGCGTCTCGGCATAAACCGCAAGAATACCGTCTTCGTGGGAAATACCATGAGAAAGGAGCTAGAGACGGACGCGCTGATGGCTCTGATGGCATCGCATATCAAGCAGAACCTCGTCAAGGTGGGCAAGAAGTTCTACAGGCAGAAGAAGGGTATCCCCCAGGGCTCTGTATTGTCTTCCGCTCTGTGCAACTATTTCTACGCCGACCTCGAGGCGCAGCATCTGTCGTTCCTGTCCGAAGGGGAGGAGCAGGGAGAGGAGGGAGCAGAGTATCTGCTCCTGAGGCTGATTGATGACTTCCTCCTCATCACGACGGACCAGGCCAAGGCGCGCAGGTTCGTCCGGGTCATGCACGGCGGGCTGCCCGAGTACGGCGTCGCTGTCAGCCCCAACAAGACCTTGGTCAACTTTGACATGGACTTTGATGGTACGAAAGTAGCCAGGCTTCCGGATGGGGCTCGATTCCCTTACTGTGGACTGGGAATCGACTGTGATACCCTCGACATTGTCAAAGATCGAGGCCATGTCAAAGATACAGGTAAGCTCTTCGTGTCACCGTCGCAAGGAGGTAGGAGAAGCAGCGCCACGCAGTGAGCTAACCTTGCCATCAGTGGTTTCCAATGCGTTGACAGTGGACTACGGGAACAAGCCTGGTCAGAATTTCCAAAGAAGAGTCTTGAGTACGTCTTACGTCCTTGCTTCCCTATAGCTAGCCCTCACTCATGTGAAATTCGATTCAATCCCGCCAGCTAACCTCTACGTCATCTGCCACCAGACGCCTTCAAAATCCAGTCCCACCTCATGTTCTACGACACCAAGCACAACACCCTCAAAACCGTCATGTCAAACCTCCACAAGGCTTTTGCCGAAACGGCCGAGAAGATGTGGGCGTACTGGCGCTGTCTGCCCACCAGCAAACGACCCGGCGACGGGCTCGTCATGCGTATGTGTGTCCCTTGTCCCGCTCAAAGCACAATGTTTGCTTTTTGAAGATCCAACCTCTACTTTGACCCCCTTTCGACTAACGACATTCATTTTGTCTCGCCACAGAGACCTTGGCGAAAGTTATCGACGTGGCCTTCGGGCTGCTCACGAGCAAGTCTCGGCGGGAAAAGTATCCAGAGTACGATTGCGCCGTGGAGAAGACGCAGGTTGCGTGGTATGTATATCTTCCGCCCCCGACACGTTGTGGACAACCCGCCGTCTAACTGAAAGATTCTCTCAAAGGCTCGCCCTCGATGCAGTGAGGATGATTCTCGCGAAGAAACAGGCAAACTTTACGACGGTCTTGTCATGGATCGATAAAGAGATCGGGCGTCTTGACGCCAAGAAGACGGCCCGGGCGAGGAAGTCCATACGAGGGTAAACAAACAAGAATAGTATCGTAGTACGATGCACAAAAGAATTGGGTACAGCTTTCTCTGTGTATATAAATCCTTCGAGGCAGAATCCTCCTTGCCAAGTAGAACAGGTCGGATGGAACTTGAACTCTCCCGTGTTTGTCTTACTCGTTACGCTTCCGCTGCCCTCTTCTGTGCCACGCATCAACTATTCATATCGAACACATCGATGACCGTTGTGATGAAATCTTGGGGAAAGTGCCTTCTCGTACAACCTGGAAACCTGTCGCTTGCCGGGCAGTAGTTGGACTTGCACTTTTGGTGTGAAGCGAAAGGTGTCGTGTGAGGCGGAAGCACCAGATTTATCTCCGAGGTGAATTAACCTCCACATTGCCTTGCAGATATTTGAAAAGCATGGAAATCAATTTCCGAGAGTCAAGTTGACGATTATCGAATCTCACATGGATAGTACCCAGCACTCCAGCCCTCTGTGTTGACGGATCTCATGAAAGGGAGCGATATAAAAAGCGCTTCAACGAATGATCCCTGGACAGATGATGAACGAGCAAGAGAGATTCTTCCTGGAGAAACTCGCCGCAGCGTCCGAGTACCCAGATTCCCTCCTCTACCAAGACGAGCGACGGGCGACGCTAAAGGCACGCATCGAGCATTATGACGAAAGGAAGCATCAAGTATTTGACGAGGATCTGGAGAGACGGAAAGATAATCCGTTTATCATCATTGACTTGGGCAGGGGTGAATCTCCCGCGGCGGGCGATTTCGATGTCGACGAGGTTGTCCACGGAAAGAGTGGTGGGAAGAAGTCCGACTTGCATATCATACATGATATTGACGACTTACGAAACAAACTGCCCTGGCCCGATCCAAAGCAAGGGCCGTGGAAGCCTGAATACCTTGAAAAGGACCCTCCGTTACGAGTGATGTGAGTCCGCTCATTGAAAGCAATCAAGCGCAACAGCAAAAAGGGGCACTAATGACAGCGTAACCAGACTGCTAGAGCGCATGTGGCCTACCTCGCTGCTACTGAACCTCAGCGAAGACGTACTGCTGGAGATCTTGACCTACCACCAGATCCCGGCTCACTTCTTGACCTTCGTTACCAGCGGCGGTGACTCCTGGAGCTTCGCCAGTAGCATGAGCTTTGCGGGCTTCAAAGGCTGTACGAAGACGGTCTCGGGCCCTGGTCAGGAACAGCCCACCAGCATGGCGGTGCTAGGTCGTAGCGGTAGGCACATTCAGGTCTGCCTCACCTTATTCAGCATCCGCGAGTATCCCTCACATGCGCTGCCCCAGGACGCGGACCCCGCGAGAACACCGCGGTGGGAGACGCACTCTGCGGTCTTGTACGTCCATTTTGACATTATCGAGGGCACGGCAGTGTGGTTGCTCGCCAGCCCCCGATCGTACCATCCGGAAAGGGGTCACGGCACGCAGAACCTACTTTGGAATGCTTTGAAAGACGACATGGCGAGTGACACAAACGCGCTTCAGTCGCTTGACGTCCCCGAGCGATTCCGCATCAGTGTTGACAGTCTCCTTGCGGCTGCCGAGTGGTCCATCGGGATGTTTTCGCATCACGTCCAGGACACGGAGAAGAGGCTCCATGAGTTGGTGAGTCCGTCTCGCCACATGGAATGAGAGGCAAAGCCGGAGCTATGCTGAGATGCGATGCAGACCAAACCTTACGTCTATCCGTATGACGATGACGAGACGGTGGACGACGAGGCAAGCGCATCAATCCACGCTCAGGACCTTCGTAGAATGGCGTTCTTGATGGAAACTCGGCATGGCAGTGTCATCAAAGTTGAGAATAACCTTCGGGTTCTCCGCCGTCTCCGAGAGTTTTTCGTGGAAAATGTGGCCGGGCATCTCGACCCTCTCAGAGATTCCCACGCCAATGAGATCCTGACGCACATCAAAGGCTTTGCGGAGAAGTTGACATTGGTAATGGCAGAGATCGAGGACTTGTTGGACAGGGCATCAGCACTGGATAAACTTGCGAGGAACAGAGAAGAATACGTACGCGGCGACTCAGAGTGTCAGATCAAGGGGAGCGAACGCTAAACGGCTTAGATTCAACGGTTGCAAGCGCATCACTCGACTCAGCAAATGAAGACAATCGCGGTGCTGACGGCGGATGACTCGTCCGCGATGAAGCAATTGTCTTTCATCGCCCTGATATTGTTACCAGTCACGGTCGTATCGGTAAGCCAAGATATTCCCCGTCGAGCATTGTTGTTGGAAGAAAGGCAGAACACGAATGCGCTGATCGGATGTCGTAACCAATGATATTCTATGCAGACGGTTCTCAGTACGGACATTGTCAAGTTTCAGGACCTTTCGAACGAAAACGAGAATGCCACCCGAGGCAAGTCCGAAGGCCCCATTCCGATGTACAGTTTTTCGGTGGCGGCCTTTGGCACATGGGCGGTCGCCAGCGTACTCATGACTATCGCGACTTTGGTCATTGTCAAGCCGGTAGGGAACGGTAGGAGGCAAGGCGGCGGCAGTGTAGACTGTGGGACGCACGAACCTCCCATGGAGAAAACAAGGAGATGTCGACTGATAACACGATTGTCTCATGCGTGGAACATTCGAGACAGGTTCGACTCAGCCGTAGACTCTTCGTCCAGCAATGCCAGGCCCAGGCCACCGAGCCCGGCGACTTCGGCACTCGCGACTTCGATCCACACGGCTCCGACAGTTTTCAAGACGGCATCAAAGTCGCGAGGGGCTCCGATGGTGGATATGGACACTCCCGTGCGTGCCGAGTCCTCTCAAACTTGGACGTCGATGGGGTACTGGCTGGGGGGTGCTTGGAACACAATGTGGCGGTCTGCAAAGGATAAGCTGAACTTGACGGAGACGGCGACGACACCTCTACCACGATGGGATAGTCGAAGAGACGAGGGGCGAGAAGATGAGCAGAAATCGCGGGGAGAGGGTTCGTGAGTGCATGGTGTCTTAGCATGTTGGTTTAAGGCACAAGGTTATCCGAAAGGTAATGTAAGGTAGGGTCGCATCGTCTAAGTGCTGGTTTCGGAGAAATAGGATCGGGCACGGCAGATTGACACATGCCAGATCCCCTCGGTCCCTTGCTACCCTCCGAATCTCCAAGGCTGCAAGGTTATCTGACAGGCTCAGCTCCTGTGAGCCGCATCTTTGTTTCTATGTTTCTTTCGTTGAATCGCCAGTATCGACGCGGACTCGGTGTATCCTGTATTGGTGTGCTGGCGTGGATCAGGATGGTGACATGACAAAGAAGGTGATATGCTAATGGTCGAAGCGGTGGGCGAAGAAAGACGAAGCTCATCATGACCCGATGATAAATAAGAGGAGCAGAGGAAGATTCAAGCTAAGTTCTAAGATCGCAATGTGGCGGTGCTTCCACGCTCCGTACTCGTACATGCATTGTCGTTTCTTTGGGAGCGTAGTTTCCCATACCTACCTAGGTATACACGTGGTATACTAGGTACGTAGGTAGGACGTAGGAGATGAAGGAAAGAGTCTCCTGGTGCTGAGGTAAGGCAACTTCATGACGCTGATGCATAGGAGGTTTGAGCGAATGAGCCCACTACACGCAGCTTGCGGGCGACTGAGTCCACCAGGAATGGCCCCCATGATTCGTCTTCTTCGGATCCGACAGGGAGCCACCTCGCCTGGCCGATGATTTTCAGGGAAGGCCCCATCACCCGAGGCAGGTGCCGTGCAAAGATGGTGGCGGCCCGGGAAGCTTGCGTGGGGCGGGCCTTCCACACTCTTGCCTCTTCTGACCACACGACTGGTGGTGCAGGTGCAGGTGCAGGGGAAGCAGAGGAAGGAGTGGGCTCCGGCTCTTTCACAGACCGGCGGCCTGGTTGACGTCAGACGAAAAAATGCGGCGACTTTGCGTACCTTGCCTTATGCTCGTCTCCCGCCGGCTCAGCTTACCACGCTTACCTACGACCTTACGCCAGCGCGTCTTAGACGATTTAATTAGACAGAAAAACACAAGTGTAGAGCGCGGAAGGAACAAACGAGAGAGCAGCTAGTGAAAACAATACCCTTACCCTGTTTGTTAGGTAGTTCCATTCGTCTATTTCCCTTTGCCCATTATCTCGCCCACTATCTTACACCCCGATACTTGATCCATCCTTGCTCGCATGACACTGCCATCCCATCCTTCTTCTACAATCTGCTACCTATTTGAGATCTCAGTTTTGTTCCCAAAGGGGCGAAACACATCTTGACTTGCCATGTTCTGTGGACGACAGGAGCACGCACACATTCACACCCACTCGCCTCATCCATAATTATCATCCAACTCACCCACACACGCCACACGTCGCATAATTTCATCCCATCGCACTGCTGCTGGCCCGGGGCCTTGACCTTTGAACCCTCGTCTCTATCTGCCAGTCTGACTACCTTGCTCCAATTCAAACCGGTTACGGGCTCTTGAACCATCCCGTTCTGCCCACTCGCGACAACCGTACTCGGGTTCGCTTTGGAAACGACATCTGAAGACTTGGTCCAAGCACGCCGAAATCCACGAGGGCATTGGACCAAATTTTGTGGCAGACTCTTGTCAGACATCGGAACCATATCAATTATTCTCAAGAAGCTTCAAGTGTTTACTGCTTCCATCCTCTCCAACCAGAAAATCCTGGTTGTGGCTAAGCCAACGAATCTGTCGCCTTTCCGTACTCGGAGATTCAGCCGTGTCTCGTTTATCTCGTGTAATGTGCGAGTCAGACAGATACGCACCTAGCTGCAATTAATGCCGTTTTTATTTATACAGCACTTCATCCTCCCTTCTTCCAACATCTCTTGGATCATCATCACCGATTACCATTAGGCGTTCGAAGCGTCTATTCGTATCTGCTGCAGTTCAAGGAAACTGTCCGGACCGGGAACAACATGGCAGCTGACCTCACCAAGACACTGGGTATCCCAGGCCTCGCCGCACCGATATTAGCAAACGCCACAAAGCCTAGCCTTGCCAACATCAGCGCCCCCTTGCTTGCCACCATAGTTCGCGATAGCTACCGTGCTACCTTCAAAGCTCGCGTCGCCGCCGGCGAAGCACGACCTTTTGTACTTCCTTATGGTATCTTTGCCAGCTTCATCGTCCCCATCCTCTACTTGACCTTTCCGCACACCAAACGGCCGTGGCTCTACAAGGCAAGATGGCTCGTGCTAGCCTTCATCGTCATCTTCAACATTGACATCTTGCTGGGCACCTCTAGCACCAACATGTCCATATCTTATGCTAGCGGCCTGTCAGCCTTCTGGGGAATACTGTCTAACTTGATTATGTTGGTATTCACGGCACCACAATTCGACTTTGAAAGAGTTGTCCGGAGGAGGAAGGGTGGCACCACTCCAATCAGATCCAAATTGTCTGCGGCTCACGCAGCTTCAACGAATGGATCTGGACTCAGGAAGCGAGCTGGTAGCAAGATGCGAAAAGCCGACCAAGTCACGGCCCCTGAAGTCAATCTCGAAGAGTACGAGTACTACTGGCAGACTTTCCCAGAGAATGGATGTTTTTCAGAGCGATTGGGCTGG
Source organism: Colletotrichum scovillei (assembly GCF_011075155.1). Classification (NCBI taxonomy): domain Eukaryota; kingdom Fungi; phylum Ascomycota; class Sordariomycetes; order Glomerellales; family Glomerellaceae; genus Colletotrichum; species Colletotrichum scovillei. The sequence continues at coordinate 3,530,019 of NW_023336262.1, forward strand.
GTCATCGACCTCTACACCAATTTTAGAGGAGTCGGTAAGAAAGCTTATACCCACGTGCTTGAACGAGCTCTATACTAACGTAAGTCAGGTTGGACCTGGGCTGTTTCGTCGGTTCCCAGTCCAGTTCCCCCGGAGAACCCTGGTACGGGTGAGCTCGTCAAGATGGATACCATCCCGTTGGAAACATTCGTGGGGTGCCAGACCTACAAAGACGAGAAAGAGTTCTTGCGACGGAAGGTCATCCCCATCGCAGTCTCGTACATGATCCTCGACATCGCCAAGGTTACCATCATGGAGGACCCATACTTCTTCCTCGGACCCGATTCGTCAATCCTGCCTGCTCATCTCGCGGCTCTCCCACCATGGGCCCTATCCATATGGCGGCATGCTTCCGTACTCGGTATTCTCTACGCCGCACTCGTCATGGTCTTTTCCGTTCATGACCTGTTCCAGTACTACGTCCTCAGCAAAGTCTTCCCCATGAGAGGTGAGCTGTGGCAGTACTCAACAGTCTTTGGTTCCTTTACACAGATCTTGGACAGAGGCTTAGCCGGGTTCTGGGGAGCTTGGTGGCACCAGACCTTCCGACATGCTTTCTCTGCCCCAGTCAGTTGGGCTGTAAATCGTGGCTATCTCGAAAAGGGGGCGCGTAGCACAAAGGCAATCGGGATGTCTACCGCCTTCCTTCTTTCTGGTCTGCTTCACGGTTCCGGAAGCGTCAGCGCGATCCCCGAGACCAAGTGGTGGAAGCCAGCGCTTTTCTTCTGGTTGTCGGGGCTCGGCGTCCTCACTCAGCAAACGTTCTGTACGGCCATGAAGCCCCAGATTATAAAGATGCCTCGCACGCTCAGGAGAGCTGGGAACCTCTTATTCGTGCTCATGTGGCTGCACGTCACCGTCCAGCCGTTGGCCGACGACTTTTCGCAGACTGGCCTCTGGCTCATGGAGCCCGTCCCCGTTTCGGTCGTGCGGGCCCTCGGCTTCGGTCGCGGAGAGACGTCATGGTGGAAGCCTGATATGGAAGCGATTGGACATTGGCATGTTGGACAGCATTGGTGGGATTCTGGGTTCAGCTACTAGAGCATCGGGCGCAAGCCCTCACCTCATGTTATGATATGACGAAGTAATGTGGTGACGTTTTTCGGAGATAAACCTTAGGGGAGGTACTCCTTTTCTTTCGCCTGCTGCATCTCCTCCGAGTCGAGATCCCCATTCACTTCGACGTGATCTGCGCCTCCGCCCTTGTGCTGTTCAGTAGGATCATTTCCGGCGCGGAGCTTCTCAAGCCCATTCTCCTCCTCGGGCGTGAGTCTTCGGGGGACAATGCACTCCTAGTGGTCGTTATCCTGTATTTGTGTTGGTGAGCCTAGTATGTTGATCGGTGGTAATGGGTCAGGAACACACCAACTTGACTACGATGTGTCTGTAAGGAAAGATTTGTTTCAGGTACGCCTCCACGCCAGACTTCTCTAGGCCGCAGATGGGGGTTCTATACCCGTACTGTATCCTCGAGAGGACAAAGCTGCGCACGGTGGTGTTCATTTCGTGTGTTTCGAGCGTCCCGTCTTCTTGCTCGGTCCTTGGGTGAGTTTCGTTTTGATGGTGATAAGTTCAGGCAATTGATACCGCCTGCTGTTCTCCCAGAGCTGGAGGTTGGGCGATTTCCGTCAGGGAAGGGAAGAGCTGTGAATTTTGATATCCACAAACGGTAGGTAGGCAAGCCCGGCCGGTTCGTGCCTTCCCGTACATGACAACGAGAAAAGGGCTAAGGTATACAGCCCCCCTCAAACCCATTCCCGTCACCAGCCAGCAGGCGCCCGTCTAGGTCGACGGGTCGGGTCAAACTGGCTGGGTGGTGGAGTGGTTAATGGTCAACGTCAATTATCTACGCCAACCAGCCTACTCGACGACAGGCTAAGCGCATCCGAGTACCCCGAGTTCGAATCCCAGCATGAGCACCAAGAGATGTAGCCACACCGGTGGTGAACTCTTTTTTGATGTTTTTCTGAGTGGCTGGTGCATAGTCAGTTAGATGAGCTTTGCGGGTTGATTTGAGGGCTTCATTACTCACTCCTCACCTCACATTGGGTGACTGCGGTTGCCATCTACAAGTTCACTTTGCCGCCGAGGAAAGGGACACGTGAGCCGACCAGTGGCGTTTTTTGTTTCGAAAGAGCGGCTCAAAGCTATCATTAGTTTGACTTTCCTCATTTGACTTGCCAGTCATTTTGTCATCGTTGCTTGTCATCGTTGCTTGTCATTTTGAATTACCCACACCATACGAAGCCTACCCATCGCGGCATGACCACGTCACTCAAGCGAGACCGAGAATTATGATGTGTACTGGTATGCTTGACTACTGCATACTACTGGAGCCTGATAATCCAGCCTTAACAACCTTATGAGCCCTCCTAGGCAAAACAATGAGAAAGAAAGGGGGTATCTGAGCCGAAAGAGAAAAGCCATCCCAAACCCTGGTATGTCCTAAACCTCCGCCCTTTTCAACGCCAGTCTGAAGCAATAAGAGAGAATGGGGGTATCTCGCAAAACCCAAAGTCAGTTCCAAGCCAATCCAGACCCAATCTTCGGCGTACCGATGCTGAAGATTCCAACTCCATGACGGGGAAAGAAAGGACCACCAATAGTCAATAAGAAGAAGACGTGAAGCCAAGAGAAAAGAAAGTCCAATGCCTAAAACCTGACCCAAGAGACATGGAAACCCAATACCAGAATCCAAGTCACCGATGTTAAAGTTGCTATTCGAAAGAAATGCAGCCTTGTGATGTCGTAGTACTAGTAAAGAGCAAGAAGAGTCCTCGATGCCATGTGATATAGGTCGTGGGCATGTTAGTTGCCGTGGCCGCCAGCCGACATGAACGTCAGAGTGTTGGCGCCCTCGACGTCCTCGCCATTGATAGGGTAGTTAAGGCCAGGCTGGAAGGCAGGCTGAACGACCTGTTCGAAAAACGTATTAGCAAAGTCATTCCAAATCTTTGTAGAAACAAGCTATGACTTACATCGATCTGCGTGACGCTAGAAAGATCCGCAGTCACGGACTGAATAGCCTGCTCAGTCCCGTCGATCCAGTTTATAGTCAGAGGGCATCCTCCCAGCTTCATGTTGTGCATGATAGCCACGGCATAGCCGCGCAAGACTGCAATTGCAGGCAACTCGCCGTTGTTGCGCTTCATCTGCGTCAAGACAATGTTGGTGACCCAGGCACTGTGGACCATCTCTCGAAGTACAATGTCACACTGCTGGCGCTGAGTGAGACCAGCGGCGCGGATGTGAAGCTTGAGCTTGGCCTGCATCGCATCGAGGAGATCGCCCAGGGAGGCGGTGACGATGCGGCGGCTGGCGTTGCGCTCTTCAACATTGATGTTCGGGGCGATGGGCTGAGGCGGAAAGGTGTGCTGCTGAAGCGGGACGGTCTGGAAAGACTGAACCTGGCCGGAAGACTGAGCCTGGTTGGAAGACTGGCCCTGGTTGGAAGACTGAGTATGGGTAGACTGAGCCTGACCAGAAGTCTGAGACTGGGAAGCCTGAGAAGCCTGACCAACTTGAGGCGCCTTGCCCTTCTGAGAGCTCTTGGCCTTCTGAGGAGTCGCGGCCTTCTTGGCAACACCAACGGTGACAGCGGACATGGAGCTCATGCTGGCAGTGAGAGAGTCCATCTTGCTGGCGTTCTGACGCTTCTCAGCCGGGGCCTTCTCGGCAGCAGCCGCCGTACGCTTGTTCTCGGCACCAGGGTGAAGCTGAGGGAGGCCGAGGTGACGGGGACCCTCGCCGTACTGAGGGGCATGGAGGTACGCGCCTCCGCCCTGGACTTGACCCTGCTGGGCGTATCCATGATCCTGAAAACAGTACGTGAGTAAAAGAATTGTAGTGAAGTGGAGGTGCAATTCTTACCTGGGCCGGGGTGGCCTGCTCGGTGAGCTTTCCCTTGGCCTCGGGAATCTCAGAGATCTTCATCTCCTCGACCTCGAGCTCCTCCTTCTTGACGTTGCCGCTGCCGCTGCGCATCTTCTCGTAGGTGTTGATGGCAGCGGCGCGGACGGGACGGGACTGCGCCAGCCCGACAGGAGCAGCCCTGCCCGCATCGGCGGTGGCGGCAGGGACGAAACCCTTGCCGCCTGCCTCCGCGGGCGGGACATACTCCTTGTCGGAGGGCGCGTTGGAATCCATCTCGTCGAAGTCGGAGTCGGAGTCGGAGTCGGAATTGTAGTACGACTTCTTGCCCTTCTTCTGCTTCTTCTTGCTCGCCTTATTCTTCTTCGAATGCTTCGGCTTCTTGGAAGGGCGAGTGGTGGCGGAGGAGGAGTTCTTTGCCTTTGTGGGCGTAGAGAGAGCCAGGGTCGAATTCTGGGTGGTGTTGAGGGTGGTCTGTAGAACAGGGAAGGAAGGGGAGGAAATCAGCTTCTGGGTGAAAAAAGACGGGTGTGGGTGGAAATCGGCGTACCTGGGTCATCTTCTTCGCAGAACTCTTGGGAGCAGAAGACGAGCCCTTGGTGGGCGAGGCATCAGGAGTGTTGGCCTGACCGCCCGGGACGGCGATGGCCACGGATGGCTGACCAGGAGCGCGCGATCCGCCAGCGCGCTGGGTCAGGAGTGCGTAGCGGTCCACCCAGTCGAAATCGCCAACCTCATGAGCAGCGTGAGAGCCGCGGTTGGAGATCTCGCCCTTGGCAACGCAGTCACGGCAGACGACGAAGCCGCATACCTTGCACAACTGGTGAACGGTCAGGGCGGCGGGCATCTTCTTGCAACAGTCGCAGGTATTCTCGCTGATATCAGTCCTTTTCCAGTCGTCGTGACCACGGTCTCGGCCACCCGAGGACGCGGTGTGAGTCTTGAAATGGTCCATGACGATGATTCTGATGAAGTTCGAAGTGATGATCGTGATGGATAAGGGGTACGTGAGCTCGTCGAGTTGTTGGTGTAGCGAATATTGATGGCTGAGCTGCGAAAGAAAGCTGAGAGTGTCGAGGGAAGAAACGAAAACTCGAGCTGTCGAGGGAAGAAAGAGAATCAAAACAAGAGAAGGTGAGGAGAAGAGGAAACAAAAAGTCCAGAGCTTTCGCCCTCCATGGAAACCTTCAATATCGAAAGAGCGGGTACAACAAGTTGTGAATTGCCGCCTCATGAAGAAGCCCTAACCATAACGAGAACGGGAGTAGTCGAGAAGCAGTGAGCCTCCCGCCCTCGAGAGAAATCTTCACCATCAAGGAGACGGGCGAGACGGGGTCATTGCCTGCCTCAGGAAGAAGCACGCATCGCAAGAAGGTCAGATCCAGGAAGATATGGAACTCCTGCTCTTCACAGAGACTCTTGATGACGAAAGACTGGTTGAGGAAAAGGGGTAGAACTTCTACCAGTCATGCCTACTATCCATACTAGCAGAAGGGCAGATGTAAAAGAAGGGAACAGCTATCACTTCACAGGCTCTCGATGTCAACATAACGGGCATGTGAAAAGGGGTGAGCTTACGGACCATTATACATAGACAAGGGGAGCAAAAAGAATTAAGGACTGTGACAAAGATTTTAAACTCCTATCAAGCAGATGACATATTGCAAAGGAGCTTATGCATCACTTCTGATGACTTAAAAAATCAAAGAGATTGAGTGATACGCACACAAGGGCCTCTCGCAAATTTGCGAAGCAAAAGTTGTTATCCCTAAATAAGAAATCTGGATATAAAGCACCTTATATGCCTCGCGTTCATCTAGGGCTGATGAGCTCTCATCTGATGTGTAAGTTCCAGTGACAACTATGCCAGATCAATCGCAGAGGATGAGAATGATACTAAGTTGCGTTAGACTGCGTCCACAAGATCCCAGTGCGATTCGAAGACTGTGATAGAGGGAGACTGTCCATATTGGCTCGGAAGAATGATACGATGGGTAAGAAGGATCCGAGCCAAGGTGGCTGTGGTGTCACTGGAGATGGATGGTACTCTCAGTACGTCTAAGGCTGAGTTCGAGACGCGTCTGGCTACCCGAGACGAGTCCCGGGTATAAAACCTGGTTGTCATCGCTCACAACTTGAAGCTTTACATCATCTAGCGTGGGCCTGATCAAAGACCGATCATCTCGCTATGCGAGAATAGGATCAAATGTGATGATCCTTGTTCTTGAAGAGGCATTGCGGTACAAGAGGAGAACTGCGACCTATTAAAAAGATTGAATTGCCTCCTTCAACATTGAAAGTGCAGCGCCTCTTATAGGCTAGCAAGAGCAATGTAACTTGGCCTTGCCATATCTGACGTAGCGGCAATGAGATGCCAACATGAGGTCCCCTTTTCGAAATAAAAAAAAAATCGATGAAGAAAGAGTAAACTTCGGGGTGTAGAAAAAGGACCATCAAGTTCAATGATGAGAGAAGTTCTTATTCGTGGTCATGATACATAGACAGAAAGCCAATGATATAATGTATTGAAAACAAGACATCGAGCGGTTAGAGTGGCTAGATAACCCGCACTTTGTGAAGCACAAGAGTTGGCTGTATTGTCAGACAGATGTATCATCATTGCCGACGACGAGAAAGGGCAGACAACTTGTGAGCGGCGTGAGGCTCGGCCATGAGGATAAACGCATGACCACTCCTAGATCCCGTACATCTATGCATCATGAGTTCCCAGGGCGGCTAAGCATAGCTGCCGCTTTACCTAGGAAGAGCCATTTAGTTGAGCGATGTACTTCTCGCCTTGCGCGACAAGAGGCAGCGTTTCTCGCTATGAACCATGATCAAGGAAACCTCTGTGAGGTTACTCGTCTGACACGAGTACTTCATTTACAACGGAGCCGTCTAGCAGTTTCGCCAAAATATAACTGTGCGATTTGTGTCCCGCGCGGCGACACTTTTCCGGAACAGGCTTAACCCCAACAGTCTCGAAGAACAGCTGGACCCCAGGTGTTAGTAAGAAATAGGACCGTTGCAAGGGATAGTGTTTCATGCGTAGGGGATATAGTTGAAGTCGGATATCGAGCAGGTGTACTTCATCGGCCTGTTCGTCGAGAAAGGAAGAAAATGACAGGCTGTAGCAGACAATTGCTTGCTGATACAAGCCCGTCGAAGGATATTGTGTGATTTTAGGAACACACAAGTTGAACATTGCGCAATTACAGGTCTGGCGATAACATACATGCGCATTGCGTTTATGTCACAAGTGTGCGATTGGGATGCATGTATTTGTATGTAATACCTTAGATTGCCAGAAAAGTCGGCATATCCATCAGCATTGGGAAACAAAATCGCTTGCACCCGCGCGGTCAAAGCTTTGCGGCGGCGCGGGGCACAGCGGGCGGGAGAGGGACATATCCGATGATGGGCAGGTGCTGGTGGTGGATAGCCTGGAGTTCGATGGTAGTGTGTCCCGCCCGCCGTGCCCCCGATCGTTGCCAGGACGACTTTCGCACTCGACTTTTTGCGCAACGAAAGAGATTGGCTGGGCGCATAGGGTGGACGACCAGTTACCGTAGTGACTGACACTTGACGGATAGGACGATGGAGGGTCCTCCTCGGGAGAGGACGGGAGACAAACGGGTAGGGTCCACGAGAGGGCAGAAATTGCGCACATGGACGGGACGAACGGGGTGGAGGAGGGGATCGGAGGCAAGTCATGACAAATGCCCACCTCTCTCTCTCTCTGCAAGTCTCCAGTCTCATAGATGACTCCGCAGGACGTCGGGGTCCAGAAGCCTTTCCTCGAAACAGGATGGTGGACTTTTTTTTTTCTCACGAATCGGACGTGGACCACGTTTCGGAGTACGGATGCGGATACATACACGATACTACATTTCTGTCGGTGGGAAGTTCAAGAAAAAAAGTCGACGAGTGACGTTGGAAAAGGCGGGTACGTAGCCAGCAGGGACCCGCCTTTTGGGAGCCGGCGCACTGTGTCGAGTGAAACGGCTTGAGAACATTCGGCCAATGGCGTGAGCCATGCTTTCCCAAAAGCTCGTTGATTCGCCAATGGGTCCTGCAAGCAATTAAACGCGACCCCATTAATGGAGTCGTGTCAGACGCGTCAAACGCGTGCGGCTCGCGACGACGCGCCGACCGCATCGCAAAGTTTCGCAACGGGCACCGCCCACCTTCTCTCGACGAGGACACTTTTTTTTTTTCACCTTCTTTGCTCAACGTCGTTTTGTGGCGCAATGCCCTGCTGATTGACTCACGGGCGGCAATCGCGGGATTTCCATATCTTTTCTCGGTGTAGTCATTTCTTCACCGCTCACCTGCTCTTCCTGCAAGTGCTAAAGCCGGCTGATGCTAGGCTCGACGGTCCGGTCAATCTTTGACAATTCTGGGTCTGGCGTTGCCTGTCTACTTGGGCCAAGGAAAGCCATCGAGAGTTTTTTCCGCTGGGGTTTTGCGATTTCGCTTTTCGACAGTCGTTGAGAGCGAGGGGGAGAGGAAACCGAGAGTGTGCCCTTGTCGCAGTCGCGAAAGTTGGAAGAGGCGGGGCATGATGGAGCGGATTTACCCACGTTTCTGATGCAAGCCATTAAAGACAGCCCCTCTTTGTGTCCAGGGCGCCTGGCATGCGGAGCACGACGGGATGTCGAACCCCTCGAGGTGGTCCGCCGCTCTTCGTCACAACTTGAGGTTGAAAGCCACCACCACTAAGAATACCACCACCACACCGCCATCTCACGCGCTTATGAACAAACCCGTGGCTACCCTGAGGGTGGTCTCGCATCACAGAGAAGGGGGGTCATGAGATCGTTGAACGGTAACATGAGAGGCGGGCGTTTCGGGAGCAATGAACCGGCTTCCATGGCCAGGAGCACCCTCGAGTCATGCGTCATCTCGTCCACAACTCCCAAAGGATAGTTCAGGCATAGTATGTGTGACTGAGTATTTGGTCGTATAGCACGGTAAGTACGGAGTACTCTATACAGAGTACCATGCGATGCAGAACAAGCTTCAGGAGGAATCCGGTAGGCCTCTCAAGATTTGATTACCGCCTTCGAGGCCGACAGAAGGTGGTATCCGGAATCAGAGAGATATGATGTAGTAGGGGCCCGATCGGAACATGTCGCCAGAACCGTCCGGTATGGCCCCCAAGATCGCTCGAATCAAGACCTAGAGACTATGACGGCAGCTGGCCGAAGCGCAGACGGAATGTGCTGCAGTACCAAGCCTAGGTCCCTTTGTGCAGTCCCAGCAGTCTCTCGATGGAAGTGGTACATGGTGAATGGTGAGTGGCGCAGCATTAGGAGCACTTTTTTTTCTCCACGGCTGAGGAAGCACGAGCGTAAGGACCATATGTAACCGCCATGGTCAATGGTCATCATCTATAGTCATTTGTTTCCGGCTCATCTTGCAGATGAAACTTTGAAGTAATCGCAGCAACCGTGGACAGATGTGAGTGCATAGAGCGACTGGAGTGCAGTAGGCAATCTTGTAGGGCCGAACTGACTGCAGGTCTGTCGTTGGAAACAATAGACGCCTCGAAAGTCCAAGAGTGTGGAAGCCCTGACTCGAGCTAGGCTCAACAGAGACTGCTATGTTGGCTGGCCGTCCGTGTGTCCCATTGTGTGGGAGTTTGACAGAAGGGAGGGCGCGAGCCGCGGCTCCTTAGCGATAAAGTCTGAGCGAACGCAGTAAGCCAAAAGGGGAAGTGTAGATTTTCTCTACATTCTTACGCTTTCCAATAGAACGGGGATTCCAAGCTGAGGTGGATGTATGTCATGAGCCTCGTGAGGCAAGGTAGAAGGCATGTCCCGTGGGAGAGTATGTCTCGCATGTCTTGCAGCTCTCTTCTCGGCCGCAGAAGCCCAGGGAGATGGATGCTGTCCGATCGTTCATGGGCTCAAAGGTTATTGATTGGGCAAAGGGGGAGATGGGGACGAGATGAGGCAGAGACAGTAAAGATGAATGGTCTTGTGCCTTAGTCTTGCGACCACCTTGCATGAACAGGAGGAGAGACACAAGAGACGGAGAAAGGGTAAGGTTGACGAGACAAATAGGAAGAAGCAAGGAGCAACAAAAGAGCCGGCAGTATTGCCTTTGATCGGAGGTGGGTGTGAGTGTGACAAGAGATCAGAGTTACAAGAAAACGAAAAGGGCCAAGAAGGGGGAGGGGGATCGATGGTGAGTTTCTTTGCTATTGCAAGTTAACCCTTGCAGATGGGCGAGGGGCGAGGGACGAGGGTGTAGGGTGCAGACCCGAAGGTGAGAGGGAAGCTACTGCAGGTCGGTGAGGGACAGGAGAAAGAGGTGTGGGAGGGAGGGTGATGGTTGGAAGGGAAGAAGCAACGCCGCCGTCCCAGACTCGAGGTACCGCCCGAGGCGGTTGAGACACAAAATGGGCCCTACCTACGAGACAGTCTTCCATATGGGAGAAGTCGCGATGGCGTACCTATTCGCGTGGCCTGTCCAGCCATTCGCTCATGAGGGCTACCTCGACCGTACCACGAGTCTTGATGGTGCGTACGTAGTAAATCTATTAGACTGCAGACTGTTTCGGGTGCTTCCATCATCACCATGGCCATCGCCATCACCATCACCATCACTCGCATGCCTCGTGTCTTTTAGGGCATTGACTGATGTAATGTACAAATACCATGGATTGCTTACATCATGTCAGAACCTGAGGCAGGTAAGGTAGGGTAGCTGAGGCAGGACATAGGTTGTATGACATAGTCAAGGTACGGAGTACATTGACCATGGACAGAGGCTTGAGAGGAAAGAAAGAACGACGTAACGGAAGGGTCGGTCTGAATGAAAGCTCAGACCCTCTTGCCTCCCACTTCCATTAAAATCCCTGGCAAAAGCAATGGATACGTACCGCGGCGTTCCTCGAGTGCTTCAGTCTCCAGACAGTGAAAGAGCTCGCATGGGGACACAGGCTGTTAGGCTTTTCAAACACTGTGATACCCACACCAGGCGACCACGGCCCAAAGTACTTGCAGCAGCATGCAGTTTGCGCGCCCACCCCCAGGGCCCCAGAGCCCCAGTCAGTGGACGGACCCTTGTCAGATGGTCCACTCTTGACTCCAGCGCACTAAGAAAGCCCATTCTCGCCCTTGCCAGACACAAGGTACCAAGTCCATCCCCCCCATGAGAGCCTTCCAGTCCTTCGCCATCCCATCTGCCACCTGCCACTCTGCCGCCATCCAGGTCCCAGCCAACCTACCTACCTAACTACCTTACTTACACTTACTTCCCTTCCCTCCCGTCTCCCGCCCGAACTTCCTCACCGACACACCACAACTATCGCACACATTATTGCTTCATCCGCATTCCTCCCTCCCATTGCAGAAAACAAGACGACCCTGTGATTCAATATTGAAACACTTATCACTCTAATATCCTCGCCCTTAAGACCCCTTCGTCCGCCCCCTACAGTCCACCGGCGCATTCCAAGCCTCCTCGCTTTCTATCCCGTCGCATACTCGCGCACAGTCGCAAAAGTCTTCCCGTCGCATACCAAACCACCTCGCCAACTCGTCATCGCATCGCGCGACACTCAATAGCCCACGACTGCATACCGATCAAATCCCTCAAGATGCTTATGCCATCCGCCTTCTCATGCGACACGTCGCAGCCGCCTCTTACTCGACTCCAGGCGTCTCTCTTCGCATCGCCTCCCTCGAGCCCTCCTACCCTGTCAACTAGCAGTGGCTTCGGCCACATCTTGGACAGCTGCCGCTCTCTCCAAGCCCTTCTCTCATCACCTCAGCATCAGAACATCCCCAGCGCCGCTCTCTCATACGACGCGCCGCAACAATACCTTCCCACGCCATCTCAGCTTCCCACGCCGCCTCTCGCCCACGCCCCTGCTCCTCACAAACTGCGCCTGCGCTCGCGCGCAAAGCAGGATGGCGCCATCAACAACGATCACCTTCCGCGCAAGCGCATCGCAAAGCGCGCGCCGCCACGTGGTCTGAACAAGCGCCGGCGCGCCGCCGATGAGGAGACGGGTCGTGAAGACGGTCTTCTTACGGACGAGGACGTCGAGAGCGATCTCGACATCTCAACTCAGCGTCAGTCTTTCGAAGCTACCAACGACAACCCCATCCCATCCAACCCTTCTACACCTAAACGCGCGCGCATCGCACCAGAGGTGATCCCTCTGGGCCTCGAGCGCTCCGACTACCACACACTGCACCTCCTCAACGGCGACGGTGTGAACATGAACCACAGCAGCATGGAAGCGGCAGGCGCACAAGACCCAACCGTGGAGGTCGAGGCCGATGGAGAGCGGTGGAGCGCCGAGGATGATAGGATACTCGTTGAGCTCGTGCTAGAGAAGCTGAAGCTCTCCAAGACGGAGTGGCAAGACTGCGCGCGCAGTTTGGGCAAGGACCGGAACTGCCTATCACGGCGATGGAAGAGCCTCATGGTCCAGGGTGACGTCGGCCTCAAGGGACCTCGGAGGAGTAGCCGCAGGGCCAACCTTCACGGTACCTGGCGGTAATTTACCCTGACCTTCGCGTCATTGTCGACAGTCTGGAAATTTACCATTTCATTTGTCTTGGGGATCGAATGTGGCGTTTTTACAAGTACCAAACGGTCAGAGCCCGGAAACGGCTTTTGTGGAACATTTTAGGAGCGGTTGTTCAGCGCCTCATCTCGCGCTTAGTTGATCTCGAGCTTGGAACTAGCTTTTGAGTTGGGACATGTTGGTTTCTTTGTTTTCTCTTCTCACGCGTGCTGCGTCACCCGAGAGCAAGCATACCTTATCTACCAGAATAGGTCATTGGAATCTCATTGAGCGAGATATCCTGTCGCCTTATGTGCCTTATTACAGAGAGGCCAAAAATACAAAAAACTTAGACACACCCAAAACCTTTTGGTGCTTTGCCTTCTTTTGACTTTGATCTTCTACGACTGAGATTGACGCCTCTATTCCATGATCGGGAATGAGCTCGCCATACTCTTATTGATATCATCGACACAATACTGCGGTATGACACATGCAGCCGTGACATTTAGAGACCGCATGCGTATGTCTGTCACTGACGTGGACGTTTTCAACATTACCAACCTTGCGACTCGCTACACTAGCTACCCGTCTGTCTTGTCGCAACTGGAACTGTCAAAGGAGCTGTCACGTCAAGCCCCCCCCGCGCGCCGTTGACTCGTAGCCGCTCAGACGGTGCCCAGCCTTGTCAGCTTTCTCTGGTACCATACTATCCGTATCTAAATTGTTACTAGACTTTCTCTCTCCACGCGATAAGTCCAGTAGATTGATCGCCAGTCGCGCAACGCGCTGTTGCGCAGCTGCATCCCGTATCTTGCCCCAGTTCCCCCGCCCCCCTCCGCCCCAGCCTCCCCGTCCCTTTTCTGGACTATTACGGACTACTATCGCAGGTACGGATGGAGGATATAGATTGCGATAGTTGTTTTCGGTAGCGCGGTGGATCTTGCCGGCCCTGTGTCGTGATCGTTGGTCCAAGGTAAGGTAAGGTTACGGAGGAATGGTGGCAGGTGGGTGGCTGGTCTGGCGTGTTGGGCCTAGTGCTTTTCCCCCGCCATTCCCATGTTGCAGCCCGTCAGCTTTCTCTCTCACTTGGTTCTCGCTTCTCCAGGACAGATACGTTACCTCGATCATCACTCGCGTACAATACAAACAGCACAATCCAAATCATACTACCAAACTTTCCCGCTCTCTCCTACTGAGACAAGAAAACCGATCACCTTGCTCCGTTCGTCCTGGACAAACAGCAATTGACAGCGTGGAAGCAGTACTCTGTCAGGCGGCGATCGCAGGACGGGGACGCAAGGGGTGGCTGGTGTTATCGATAGTACGCCGCATCCCTCCAACCGTACCTGAATATCTCGCCCTGTCCGGGGGTGTGGCCTGTACTCGGTAGGGCCAGGCCAAACCAACCACCGCAGTTCCCAACCTTCTGAAACGAGCCCAGATGAACTCTTTTTTCCAGGGCAAGGAAACAGTGGAGGGTGTGGGACGGGAATCGGGCGGGAGACTGGATAGTGCGGACCCTTTCCCCTTGCCCATCCGCGCCAGCTGAACCTATCGGCTTGACGATGTGCCTGAATCGGCCGTGGGGTCGGTCGGGTCCCCCCCCCCCCTTCCCACAGGCCTGGACGGCTGGCCTAGGGGGCAGGCAGATACCCTGTCCTGTCTATCCAATTCTCTTCGGCGGGCTATTATCTCAGCTCAGCTGTGTACCTAGATGGATTTGAATGGAGGCTGAGTTACGCGAATGGCAAGTGTAGTCAAAGAGTGACATCTGGATGTTGGGTGAGTGAGCGAGCGAGCAATTCACTGAATGAGAGTCCGTTTGATGAAGCATAGAAAGCAGTACTCCGTATACGGATAATACGTGTGAAGCGTGTAAGTCGAACTCAACCATCAACTCAAATCACGCCTTCTCTCAATCTCACAGAACCTCGGCAATCCCGCAAGGTACGCGAAAAGCACGCGTCATGATAACCAAAGATATACATCCTCCCAATCATTGTCTCAACTCTTCAAATCGCATGGAACAGTTTTCTTCTTTCTCGGTTGCATCTCATCATATCTCATCTCCCACACCCTTCAGGCACGATCTTGTATCTTCTGCCCACTCACCCAGCAAGCCCCTCCCATGTATGGCTACACAAAAGAAGATGAAAAAGAAAAAAAACTCTCAAAATGTAGAGCGTGAGAGTATAGCACAGTACAGTATCGAGATATGAAATGCAAGAAAGGCAAGCAGGACTTTGGTCTAACAGAGTTAGGCATAGGCACCACGCATGCATGTCTCGCGAATCCGGGGGTGAAGCGCAGCAAGCAGCGTAAATCACCACCACTTCCTGGGAACACCAATCAACCAAAGAAAAACCACAACATCGAGAAAAGAAAAAAAAAGAAACGACTTTTTTCGGCGACGAAGCCGACGCCGCCGCTGAAGCATAAATTTCACCCCCCATCCCCACCACCACCTTATGGAGAAGCAGGATTTTGATCGATACTGTGCAAGATACCTCATCGTCTCGCCGGCCATCGCGCCGTCTCCGATCCAAGGGATGACTGAAACAATTTTTTTTCCCCTCCTCCACACTCCCCCCATCTCTTCGCCTACACGCTACAGCTAGTTCGCTTCAAGTCAGGAACCAACAGGAACCAACAGTACTTACCTTTTTACGGGAGTAAGGTTTGTGTGTGCCTGGCATATATATCTTCCCTCCCTGCGTCTCATCGATCAGCTAGGTACTCCCCTTCCCTTTCCCGACCCATCATCGCGGTTTGCCCTGGTCTATACTGCCTTAGTCTGGTATCATCTTTCGACCGAGGCTCTCCAAGGGGGCAAGGGGGGACGCGATGTTCGCGTCATGCTCGCGTGATGGGTGGTGATCTCCATCTGTATAGTCAGTCTGTGAAGTCAGTCTATTGGAGTTTTTCAGCAGCCATCGTCAAGGAGGTCAGGAGGACGAGGTCGATAATGCCCTTGGATCCTCCTCTCCACACCGTCGACCTTCTATCGATTCTACGTCCATCAGGCTGTTTCACGCGATCGACGATTGGGTACTCCTTATTGACAGAACTACGCAGAGACCAACAGACCAACACTTGCGTCTCGCGTTTGAATTCCAAGGGGGCTATGGATCTCGCAAGCTATGGGATAAGGTAAACGAACGATTGTTCCCCCAAAAACCACCAAGCCGTGTTCTACATCCTCCTCTAGAGGCCGTCACAACTGCCACGCAATGCTGAGCCATCCCGTTCTTTGTCGTCAAGTCGTCATAGCAAGTTCGACGCTCTGACCGCGTGCAAATTCACAATTCGAGGTTGCTGTGAGACGCGTCTAATCCTCGTAAACCTCCTCATACGCCTCCTCGTACTCTTCTCTGGCCTCCTCGAGGCGCTCGTGATCGCTACTGCTGGCATCAGAGTCCGCGGCAGCGGCGAGAGCCTCCTCGTACTCCTCTCTGGCCTCCTGGACCTCCTCACGATCACTGGAAGAGACGGAGGAGCCATCCGCGTCAGTAGGAGGGAGCACGGCAGGAGGCTGGTTGTAAGGGTCGTTGTAGGAATCCTGGTAGCCACCGTACTGAGGTTGAGCTGCGGGGGCAGCGGCGTGCTTGTGCTCATCGTCAGAGTCGTCTGCGTAGTGAATGTTAGTGATCTGATCTTCAACAAGAGCAAAGGACAAGAGACGAATTGCGAAAGCATTTCACAGGGGTTGACTTACCGAGGGCGTTAGCAATCAACGCGCCACCAACGGCACCGACAGCGAGACCACCGGCAGCTCCAAGCAGCATACCGCTGCTGCTGCTCTTCTTCTCCTTGTCCTTGGTGCCGTACGGGTTCTGGCCCTGCTGCTGCTGGGCGTACGGGTCTTGGCCGTAGGGAGCCTGGCCGTAAGGAGCGGGAGCACCGCCGTACTGAGGCTGGCCATAGGGGGCGGGAGAACCGCCGTAGCTGGGGTTGCCGCCGTAGGGAGCGGGGGCACCGCCGTACTGTGGAGCGGGTGAGCCGTAGCCGGAACCCTGGTCGCCGAAGGCTCTAGTGTCGGAGGAAGGGTGGGGGGGAACGGGAGGCGGGGCATAGGAGGAGCCGCCCTGGCCACCGGTAGGAGGGGACGGGTGCTCCCACTGGGAACGGCCGGTGCTCTGGTCGACGTAGAACCAGCGGTTGTTGTTGGTGTCCCACTGGACCAACCAGCCGCTGGAGACGGAAGGAGCGGCCATAGGGGGCGCGGCAGACTGGGGAGCCGGAGGCGGCGTCTGGGCGTAGCTGGGCTGGCCGCCGTAACCGGGCTGTGCCTGGGATGGGTAAGGGTAGTTGGAGGGAGGAGCGCCGCTACCGTAGCCGCCGTATTGTTGCTGCTGCGGTTGATCACCGAAGCCGCGTTCGCCTGTGTGAATGAGAAGCGCGAGTCAGTAACCTTAACGTAACGACGATGGTAGATCTGTTAAGATCTATACGATATCGAGAGGTAAAGAAGACAGAAGATGGTTCGGTTCAAGGAAGACGTTGAAATAGGCAGGGTTATTGTGACAAGGTTTGAGGGGACGTGTACATGATTTATGACTGTTCATCAACAAATCTGGAGACTTTGTCCTCTTTTCCCCTCGTTTGTTTCGGTGTAACGGGCAGTGAGCGAGGAGAGATCGAGAGGGAATTTCTTTTCACCTACCGGTCTGAGGCTGCTGGTGGTGCTGTTGCTGCTGCTGCTGCTGCTGGTACTGTTGATGCTGATCGTCCTTCTTCTCGGCAGGCTTGTCGTCGGAGAAGGAGGTCTTGAGTTCCTCAAACTCCTTGGTGAGCTTCTTGAAGAAAGACATGGTTTATCTTTCGGTTCGGTTGTTCGGTTAGGCTGTAAGGTAGCAGAGAGCAAGGTTGGCAGACTTGGTACGGAGTATCTCTCAGGTAACGCGAGTGGGATATCCCGTATGTGAGGTGAGTTGGTGTAAGGTAAGGTAGGAACAGCGCAGGAGCTGAGAGAGAGGGACGGAAGAGACGGCAGAGGGCCGAGAAAAGAGCTGGGAGAGGGGCAAAAACGTGTTGAACAGCGTGGCACGCTTCGTCAGCCCTTTTCCTTTTTATTCTGATGGGCGGTCAAGGAGGGAGCCCTGGAGTCTGGAGGGGAGATGAGCAATAAGGGTAGGTATCCGTACGGTACGGAGCAAGGTAAGGTATGGGAAAGAGGAGATGGCGGCGGGCAGGCGGGCAGGCGGGCAACGGGAAGGTTCCAAGCGAGGAAAGCGGGATGGGGAAAAGCCAAGGAGATTTGACGAGATGCCTACGGAGTGCGCAGTGTGGTCCTTGGACAAGACTTTTGGGCACTTGTACTGCAGTCTGCGGAGAGCGACAGCGGTTCGAGTGGATCACCGGATGCTTCGCAGGTTAACTCTGGGGTGCGAGACGCGGGCTTGGGCTTGGAAGACGTGCGTGGGTAGCGGGCGCGTGAATTGGCAGTGTGTGAGGCGTCTCTTTCACAGACACGGAGTGCTGCAAGCCTGTAATACCTCAGGTAAAGCCAGGTGAGGCAAAGTGAGGTGCTCCTGCCTGGTGCGGCGTGATTGTGTGAGGGCTCCGATGGGTTCCCTCCCGGCGGCGCAGATTATCCAGCGCGCCGAGCTTTGAAGACATGCTGCGGGACCTTGACACCTCACACCTCATGCTTCACGCCCGACCTCACACACATCAAATCATCAGACTGCAGACCAGATAGACATTGGGCCAGTCAGAGAAGGAACGGGCCGGCAAGTGAGGTTGATCGTTGGACGAAAAGCTGCCTGCCCCCGTTGCAGCTCAGGTAAGGTAGGGGGTACAGAGTACGGAGTACGGGGTTTCTGCTTCAGGATCCCTCCCATTTTCACCTCAGACTTTGGACGAGAGTCACAGTCATGATTGTGATTGATTCAGTCATTGAAAACAAACCGCCCTGGAGTTTATTTGGCCGAGGCCACCGGGTGGTCGTAACGGCTCGATGAGGTTTCAATTCACTCGGCTCCATCTGCCGTCTATCCGAATCCGGTAGGAGGCCTCAAGCTATTAACACTTCATCTTCTGGGGTATCTCACCTAGTAGTTGCAATACAACGTGCAACTAGCTAGACTGGCCATTTTCCGTATCGTGATACGTATCATGAAGCGGGCCACCTTACCAGGTACGGTGGATGAGGTGCTCGCTGGCGGGGAAGTAGGAGGACCACGAAGATCGCATTGTGGCAAGTGATAGGCGAGAGTCAGAGAGAGAAAGGACAGCAGAATATCTGGACTCCTGGAGAAACACCTCATTGAGCGAGGCAAGTGATTGGCACACATCTGCAGACTGCTGCAGAGCTCTGCAGACCTGGTAGGGCGGGCGCCAGGCTAAGGTAGGGTCCAGGGCAACCTATCCGGTTACCAAAAGAATATCCGTAGGCAGGGGTTCAGGATGGGGCTCCGTCGGCCCCTACCTTATCCTGAGGTCCCAGAGCTCTCAGTGTGAGTGACCTTACTTCCTAAGGTAAAGACACCTCAGAGTAGGCATGACAAGCGTGCGTGTGCGGGTGGGCGTGAGGCGCGAGATCAGGCTGATCAGCAGCAGGAGGTGGAAGTGGCAGGCCAGAGAAACATACAACAGTAAACATGAAGCACGTCTCGAACTTGACCTGTTGCTGACTTTGCTCCTGGCCCTGCGGCCTACCTCTGCTGGGTGCTCCTAAGCTGCGCCGCCTCGCCGCACCCGCGCTCCGCCCTGTCCGCCGCTCTCCACCCGCCCGGTTTAAACATGGCGTTTCCGGACCCCAATCTGGCTTAGTCTATTAGACTGGTAGCTAAGGTACCGCTGTAAGGCCCTCTCACCTGAAGCTCTCTTCCCTGCAAATCGAAGTTTCTATCCTTATTAATTAACGTGCCAAAGAGAGAAAAAAAAAAAACGGCTGAGTCTAACCGCCTACGGTAAAAACACCAGCAAAAAAGCTAAAGAAAGGTGTGTCACCGTGTCATGTCTTTCCCTTTTACTTTAATGCCACCTCTTTGCATGTCCTGTCCTGTCCTGTGCTGTCTGGTAATACCGAGCATATTGGACGTCTTCACAAATGCGCGTCTGCAGTGCAGAATGCAGAAATGCCTTGCTTATACGTACAGATACGGGGTCATTTCATGCAAATGAAATACCGAGTGGGCTGAGCTGTTCGTTCTGCGGGCAAACAGGCCAGAGAAAGAAAGAAGAAAAGAGAGAAACGGGTCATATGGCTCTTTCTATATGGTATCAAACCACAGCCACAGCGATGAATCAAAACATCGTCGACAATCAAAGACGAAAGGAAACCGCATGAGCATCGCCCTCCTTTATGTCTGCTGCGGCCTGTTGTTCATATGACTGACCTTCCAGGGGGTATGGTGTCCCCCAATCGCGCCAGAGGTCTGAGGAAGAAAGAATAATAGTGTATCAAGTGCATCAAGTGCGTCCTCCAAAACCCCGTTCGTGCCGTCCCAACGGGCTCGGCAATGGATCTCCAGTCACCACCACCCACTGAACGAGAGTGTGAGACTGCCCATTTGTTCGCCAAACCGCCGTGCCGAGCTTTGAGGAGCTGAGGAGCTGCAGATGTCCTAACGCTTTTGGACGGTGGACGCGTACGCTTGCCAAGAGGGATGGAAAACCTTGGCTTCTTGGCTTTGCGGTCTTTTGGTGCCGTCCTATCCACCCCAGAAGCCTTGTCCCGTTCAAAGACGGCGCAAGGAAACACAAAGACACAAAACACCATGGTTCACTACTTCGTACACAATCGGTATGACCGTTGTCGCTTGTGCCCGTTGAACGAGAGTTTGACACTACTTTCCCTATCCGGTCTTTCAAGTGCGGGATGCCGAATTATATAGCACTACAGCCACCAAACGGGTTTACTTTGGTACCAAAATCGGCGATGCCTGACTCTGAGGACATATACGGACACTATCGAATTAAACAACCTACCGGGCTAGCAGTGCCCATCAACCCCCTGCTCCCCTGCTCCGCCCTATCAACTTATGCAACGGCGACTCCCTATCCCATGTGTGAGCGCCCAGAAAACTTACCATCAGATGCCACTGCCGAGAGCCCGGCATCCCGGCCGAGACCCTCTTTTCTTTTGGTGTTGCTCGTCGTCGCTCCAACTTCTTCTGACCAGTTGATCATGCCTAGCACCGAGCAGTAAGGTGATCCCCGGCTCCCCTCCTCTTTGTGCTTTACCTTACTGTTATTGGACCATCAGACACATGGCCGCCGTTGGGTTGATGCAACTGGGAACTGGAACCCTTTGCGCGCGAACAGCGATCCGCGGGCCCGAAGTCAGGACCCTTTTTTAAGGAGACACAAGGGGGGGAAGGGGCCATCCAATGATCCATGATCCAACCAAGATACGGTTGGACCAAAGAGGAACAGCATGAGCAGAAGGGGGAAACGCACGCCGGGCTACGGGACGGACAAGAAAGGGACCCTTGGGAGCCTAGAGTGAACCCTTTCCGCGTTATTCACTGGGCTTCCCGGGATGTCCAAGGATGGACGGCAAATGTCTGAGGCGTAGCGTCTCTTGGTGCGAATGGGTTCGATGGATGTGGGATGGGTATTCCGTACGGACATAACCGTATCTTACACGTAACGCGCGTGTAATGTGTGTGTGAAGCTGTCAGCGAATCGCTGGTAGACATGAACCCAGAGGACCACTCACTCACTCCCAAGCTCACTCTGAGCCTCCCCGAGGTTATGTCCTGCGCCTCGAACGAGGTATGATCCCAGCACACACCTAGAATAAACATTGGGATTGGATTTGTGACCGACGGGAGGGGAAGAAAGAACATAACCCACTTCCCATCTCATCTCATCTCACCTATCCCATCCCCCAACCTACCGCCTATTTCCTTCCTTCACGTCCCACGCACCACTTCCGCCGCACCCCTTGCAACTTTACAACTTGCAACCTTCACTCTCTTTCCTGAAATTTTTCCACTTTCCATTCGCAAATCGTCAATTCTTCCTTTTCGTCGATAATCACAAACCCCTTTCCTAATCAACATGTCTCAATACCCTCCTCCCGGCCAGCAGTAAGTCTTCCAAGCTCTTTTTCACCTCATGCGCACCGGCGCTCGTATACACGCGCGCGCGCGCGCACGCCTTCCCACTCTTCACACCCAAACCAACATCACCTTCCAAATATCTCAGGAGAAAGCATCAAGAAGAAACCTCAAAAATAACTGATAATCCCTTCCAGGCCCTACTACGGCTCTCCCCCGCCTCCCCAGGGCGGCTACCCTCCCCAGGGCTACCCTCCTCCCGGGCAGCAGCCCGTAAGTTCTCTCTGTCCACAAAAAACACTGACCCGTTCATCGAATGGGAAGACATAGACGCCATCACCCTCGTTTCGCGAAAGCCTGATGCTGACCTCCACTGCTCTCGTAGATGTACTACCCTCCCCAGGGCCAGGCTCCCCCTCCCCAGGAGGAGAAGAAGGACGACAAGGGCTGCCTCTACGGCTGGTAAGTAACAACAACATCAACAGCCTTTGCGACCATCGCGCGCACATGAACACTTTGTCCAAGATCGCATATTGACCACACGAATAGCATCGCCACTCTCTGCTGCTGTTGGCTCTGTGGAGAGACCTGCGAGTGCTGCCTCGAGTGCCTGACCTGCTGCTTCTAATCCACATACACACACGTACACACGCACAACGTGTAACGACGCCAAGCAGAAGGAGGGAGCGAAAAGCAACACCCAAACACAACAAACGATGATACCAAGTGCGACCCAAAGCAACAACACAAAGACACCAACTAGATGGGCCCCCTTACCACCATCAACCCCCCGAACGCGATCACGGCCTTTGATTTGGAGAACGGGAAAACGGATTGGAGGGAATGGAGGGAAACGGGAGGTTGTTTGACTCGGCTTGGAAGACTGGCCTGCTTTATTCTCGTATCCTTCCACACACACACCCCTTCTTTGCGATGCCGGTTCTTCTCACGAACAACCGTACGCTAGTTTGTTCACTTGAGCATTGAGAGAGACATTCTTTGCTCTTACGATTACCCACATGGCGATTGCGTTTCGCTCATTTTTCCTTGTCGTTTCCTGGGATAGGAGGGTTTTTTCGGGGTTGTTTACTTGGTGAGGAGGACTCGATATAGTAATAGTCAACCTCAGTCATTAGCAGAGTGAATACCCCCAACAAGAAAAAAACACGCACCCGTCAAATATTCTCCTGCGTCAGACAGGCAAGACCGTGGTGAAAAATGTGTCAGATAATCCGTGTCCAAGCTGTCAATCAATGTCTTGCATGTATTGTGTCATGTGTGTGATTGTGATGTGTATTGCCAAGTCGTTTTCCTCCACTTTTAAAGCACCCATCCATATCCTCTCTCTCACTGTGCCTTATGAGGAAAGGGTATCAAGGCGGCAGTGTGTGCTTTTCCCCCCCTTCCTCCCCACCACCCATTGGACCCAAAATCAAAGAAAGATCGCCCCGCCAACAAACCGTTTGTCGCTGCTGTCGCTGCTTCTCGCGTTTGCAGAATACTGTTTTTACTTCTTGCCGTCTTTCGGGGCCATGAGCTGGACGAATTCTTGATCTGTTGTGTGTTTTGCAATGTCAGCCGCAATCCTCCCGAAAGTGATGGTGCTAATTAAAGAAACACTGAGTGGGGGCGGGGGTGGCAAGCGAAATGCGAATGGGGTGGTGATGCAGGGCCATTCCGGTGGGCGAGGAGGGATGCGGCGCTCGCAGTATTGATGCGATCGCGGTCGGCATGGGTACGAATTCGCAGTATTGGGAATTGCCTACAATCAATAGAACCGTTGCCGTCGAGATCGGCACCTCTGATCATCTCCTCAATCTCCTCGTCGGTGGCGCGCTGACCGAGGGACAGCAGCACCTGGCGCAATTCCGAGGGCGAGACGGAGCCGCTGTTGTCCTTGTCAAAGACCTTGAAGGCGGCGACAAGCTCGGTGTTGGTGTCGGAATCTTTGCTTGAGGGTGCGGGTGCCTCGCTCATGAGTTGGAGGAATTCTGCGGTCGTTGTTAGTCGCAGAGGTTCCAATTCGCTACAGCATAATCACCATGGCGGCAGTGGTAATAATAGCGCCACGGTTCAAAACGGAGGCGCACCTTCGAAATCAATTCCGCCGTCGTTATTGGGGTCGACCTCGGCGATGAGCTCGTTGACCTCCTGGATGCTGGGGTTCAGCCCAAGAGACTTCATGGCGATCTGGAACTCCTCCGCGTTGATGGCGCCTAGATACGCAACTCTAGTTAGCTGGATGAGCTGATAATCCAGCGGGAATGGCAAGCCTAGCAGGCTGATTCGGTATGAAAGGCTAGTTGTATGCGTTGAGTCGGGAGTGACTGACCGGTGCCATCACGATCCTGTCAGGGAAGAAACACCGCTGTCAGCAAGGAGTTCATCCCAAGGAGGAGGACAATGCACGATAATGCCATTGTCGAGATACGTATGTGCGAGGCAGGGTTCTTGCAACTTACAAAGATGGAAAAGACCTGCTTGTAGTCCTTGTACTGCTCCTCAGTGAGTCCGTAGGGCGGAGGGGCCTACACGAAGATCGAAGTCGAAATGTCAGCCTTTTGGGTGCCAGGGAAACGACAGCCATATCGGAGCTGCGACGTGAGGGGCAACATCATGGGTCGCGCGACCGAGAACGCACCATTTTTGAGTTTTGCGGGGTCGGGAAACGAGTGTGTGTCGTGGACGGAATAGGTTTGTCGAGCAAGCTACAGCGAGCTTCTGGGCGAAAGAACGATGACGATAACTTGATGCGTAGGCCGGTTCGTGTAGGTTATCGCGTGCGACGTGCGAGGAGAATCGTGTGTTGACGTTTGGGTAAAGATGCAAGGCAAGAAGAGGGCAGGCAAGATAATAGGTGGGAGGGGAGAAAAACAAGAGTGTAGGAATGGTACCTAGCCCGTAGCCCCTCGTTCTCTCGCCTGGCCTCAGCCTGATTGAATGGTTCTACATTTTTAGTGCTGGGCTACCTTGCTCCCACCTGTTTCTGCTGTGAAGAGCAAGGTACCTGCACATGGATGCCGATGGGCTGGATGCCGATACCGAGAAAGCAGCGTGCCATCCCTCTTCTAGCTGTGGCAGCCCCGGCTTGAGACTGAGCTCATGCTAGTTTGCTCCGTCCCTAGCTTCGTATTACTTTATTTTAGTCAATTGTATCAACATCAAGCCCGGTCCAGTCCAGTCCCAGTTCCAGGCTGCGACGCCAAAGACCCAAGGTGTGCTAAGGTTGACAGATGTCTAGCCGTCGCCAGCTGAACCTGCTGGTGACATACTCCTCCTACCTAGGTATCACCTCAAGATTAGGCCCTTCCCCTCTCACATCAAGAGATACCGCGTGCGCAGTACAAAAACCTGCCTTACCTAAGAAGCCCAGTACCCTGCTTTGCACCCTGATCACCACCAGCATGTGAGGTATGACGCCAGGCTGCCCTACGGCACCATCTAGCGCCTGCGTGGCCTGGGAAGGTCTTGGCGTCCGAGTCTATTTCCGCCCGCGGACCTGCAAGCGTACGCGGCCACATCCACATCACCGTTGCTCAAAGAGGATTAGGTCCTGTCCGGTCTTTTGAATTGGCTTCCGGGCTTGGGGGTGGGTGGCAACATCAGACAGCTGTACTGCGTATGTACGAATGATAGCGTGCAGACTTGCGCAGAGTTGCAGAGAAAAGGGCAGCAATGGGACACTTCCTCCACCTTCCGCCCTCTCTTTCCGTCAGACCAGGTCTGGGCACGTCGTCCCTTCTCCTCTGCCGTCAGCGGGAAGGGGAGGGAACTGACAGCCGCTTGGTCTTGGCAGACGATGGGAGTTTGGCCAACGATGAACCATAACAGACAATTATGCACCTAGCTACCTAGCTAATCCCCTGCTCCTTTCGAACAAGGTAGTCTTGGTAGTATAAGGTATTTCATGATTGGGTATGGACGTTGTTGGAACGGTCGCTGATCATGGGTATTTGGTGATGCATCAAGCTTCAACCGGCATTTGGGCTCATCGGCATTGATTCCCTGAGACCTGCATTTCAGCGTGGCTTGGATGTCTTCCTCCCATTTAGCCCAAGATGACCGTTAGCCACCGATTGAATCACGGACCATCTGTATCAGCCTTGGAGGCATCCCGACTGTGGCTTGTTGATGGATTTGACCATCGGAGTATGATTCGCATGCGAAGCCCTTCTATGCTTCGCAGCATGTGTGAATCCCAGCTGAAAACTCCAAACACTTGCCCAGAAACAGACAAAACGTCGCGCCTTTTTGTGCAAGTGCAACCGAGGCCTCCTCCTCCCTTCACCTTCCTTTCAGTTCAGTTCCCCTTACCGCCCCTTCCCCCTCCAACCCCACCACTCTGACCTCAAGACGTCTCATCCTGGGCTGCCTCGCCCGTTGCCCCTCCACTGGGGCCCATCCCTTCCCACCTCGACACACGCAGTGAGGTATCACGGGTACCTAAGCTGCCACAACCCACGCTTTCCCAGCTCTGAGGTGAGCAGGAGCTTCCCGCAGTGCCGCGCTACCGCTCAAAGACCTTGGCAAGGTACCTGAAGGACCCCTCCACCCCTCCTCTTACCTTACCTTAGGTTGCTGTCCCCAATCCGACCACCCGATTCTCTGCGCATCGCTCTCGCATCTCACCCAACCGATCCCCACAATCTTTCTTAACACACTTCGCATTCCGTTCATATCAACTCTTAATCTTCCGAGTCCGAACTTCTGCAGCTCTTCAGACCCTCCTCTGTACATTTTATACCTTCTTCGGCTTGCCGGGAAGTCTCCATTTCCAATAACAAAGGCTTGTTTTGGCACAGCTTATTCGCTCATAGTGGGTTTGCCCCTCACCCCGCCCTTTCCGGGACACCACCTCACTCACAGCTCATCTCACCTCTGTTCCAGCGAAGCCTGTGTAAACCAAAACACGTCTTGCACAACCCACGCTCTTCATCCTGCACAAGCACAGCGTCAATTGACTCGGCAACATGTCTGGCTACCCAGGACAGCACGGCTACGGTGGCGGCGGCGGTGGTTATGGTGGAGGAGGCTATGGCGGCGGACACCACCAGCAGGGAGGTTATGGAGGTCACCAAGGAGGCGGCGGCGGCGGCGGCTATGGCGGATACCAACCTCCCCCCGGCCCCCCTCCCTCGCACCACGGAGGCTACGGCGGCGGCGGTGGCGGCGGCTACAACCCGCCTCCCGGTCCGCCTCCCGGTCAGGGTGGCTACGGCTATAACCAGGCACCGCCCAACCCGCACCCGGACCAGGGCTACATCGGAAGGTATGCACCCCCTTCCCATCCTCCGCCTCCGGGCCTCGACGTATACGGCTACCCTGTCAATTCCGGCCACCAGGGAAGACCCCGTGAGTATCACCCGCCTCGCTTCTTCAAAGTCTCACGAATACTGATTCGTCTCAGATATGCCTACGGTAAACTCCAACGACTGGGCTCACGGCAACCGAAACGCGCCCCCTCCCCCGCCTTCAGGCGCTCAGCAGTTCGGCCACGGCGCCCCCGATGGCTACAGCTTTCAGTATTCTACCTGCCAGGGTAAGAGGAAAGCCCTCCTCATCGGCATCAACTACTTTGGCCAGGATGGTGAGCTGCGCGGCTGCATCAACGACGTCAAGAACCTGTCGGCCTTCCTGGTAGAAAAGTACGGCTACAAGCGTGAAGACATGGTCATCCTCACCGATGATCAGCAGCAGGCCATGGGCCAACCCACGAAGAACAACATCCTCCGAGCCATGCACTGGCTCGTTCAGGGCGCACAGCCAAATGACTCATTGTTCTTCCACTACTCTGGTCACGGCGGCCAGACTGAGGATCTTGATGGCGATGAAGATGACGGCTACGACGAAGTCATCTACCCGGTTGATTACAAGGAAGCCGGTCACATTGTCGACGACGAAATGCATCTCATCATGGTCCGACCCCTTCAGCCCGGCGTGAGACTTACAGCCATCTTCGACTCATGCCACTCTGGTTCCGCCCTCGACCTGCCCTACATCTACTCCACCAAGGGCGTTCTCAAGGAGCCCAATCTGGCCAAGGAGGCTGGTCAGGGACTGCTCAAGGCATTCACGGCTTACACCTCGGGCGACCTAGGTGGTGTCGCGAGCTCTATCTTCAGCTTTGGCAAGCGCGCCATTGCCGGCGACGATGCGTACGAAAAGACCAAGGACACGCGTACCTCTCCCGCCGACGTCATCATGTGGTCCGGCAGCAAGGACAGTCAGACATCGTGAGTTTTCTTGCCTATCGTGCTTTGAAGCGGGGGCAGAGAGCTGTAAGTTCTAACAAATGTTGTTCTCTAGTGCCGATGCTACGATTGCGAATCAAGCCACGGGAGCCATGTCGTACGCTTTCATCACGGCTCTTAAGAAGAACCCCCAGCAAAGCTACGTCGAGCTGCTCAACAGCATTCGTGAGGTCCTTGAGGAGAAGTACACCCAGCTGCCTCAACTTTCAAGCAGTCACCCCATCGGTAAGCCGTGTCCACCCACTTGTCGTTCACGTGTTCTTTACTTCTTTTACATAATGCTAATTGTCTTCTAGACACGGATCTTCTCTATGTGATGTAAACTCTTCTGGTATCCAATACAGAAGGCATCCCTCCCAAAAGCAGGGCACGCAAAGTTGGGAAAGCAGTGCTTTAAAGCGTAGGAATGACATGTGTCATCCAAATACAAATGATTCATGATGACTATCGTTTTCCATTAATTCAAAGTGAAGAGAAAAGAGCCTTGCATTTCTGAGTTCTATAACGTCTATGGTGATGGGTATCGTGCAAATCGCCTATGTGCGCCCGTCTGAGGCAGCAGAAAAAAAAGAAGGAAGGAAATATCTCGACCAAACGCCCTCTCCCGCAATTACCGTCCCATCCTGCAATCCATGAAAGAGAAAGCCCTTTCTACCAATGGAATATCACCAAACCATGTCCAGTGAATCAAGCGCTCACCGATGCTCCAACGCGCTGAGCTCATGCCAAAAAGAGACGAATTCCAAACTCCTCTCTCTCTCTCCATTAATCCTCGCCGAAAGGGTCATCGTCAAGAAGATTGAAGACCGGAGTGGTCTTGACCCTCTTGCTCCCTCCCGAGGCTTCTCCTCCTCCTCCGAGACGTCCTCTGAGAGACGGACCATCGTCGCCGCAGAGGTCAATAACATCCTCGTCGTCATTGTCCTCCATCTGTCTCTTGGGAGGAACCGTGCCGGAAATGCGAGTCTGACCCGGCCTCACATTATGAGACCGCGCCGTAAGAGCTCTCGACGAGGTTCTCGCTCCTCCTCCAATCCCGCTGCGCGAACGTGGTGGGCTCTTCTCGTTCATAAGCGAAGTGAGCCTGGGATTCTCTTGTTGACTTGCATCCACAAGTCCGCTGAACCGCGACCTGTTCGCGGCAGAGGACGCCGTGCCCGAGCCCATGATGTTACCCGAGACCGACCGCACTTCCCATGTCGAGCCGGTACGACGCTTCTTGGAGCGCTCCGCGTCTAGGATCGCCGCCATGTAGTCCGGCTGGGTGCCGTTGCCGGTAGCGGGTGACGGACTGCTCGAAGGGCTCCTAGGTCTAACCCCGAGGCCTAGTCGACTGCTGTTGGAATATCCTCCCGATAACGCGTTCAGACGCGGTGTAGGTTTAGGCGTAGGACCACCCATCATGGCGTCCAGCCGCGGTGTTTTGGAAGGTTCGTCAGGCGTGCTCTGGAGCGAAGACATGGCCTCCGAAGTCCCCGTTAAACCGGCTCGTCTGCTGAACGACGATATGGGCTCTTTTCTCGAACCGCCCCCTCCGAACGGTGCCAACGGATCACGCATTCTCGATACTCCGGAATCGAATTTGCTCTCTCGAGGTGTCTCTCTCGGCGTCAGTCTTGTGTCTAGCTTCGCCCGTAGCCGGGCCGTCGCTTTATCATCGAACTTGGGTGTAGACTCAAGCTTGATCCTGCCCAAGTTCTTAAGTCGATCTCTTGCCAAGGTGCTACTGGAAACGGGTGCAGCATGTTGGCTGCTGCTGCTGCTTGGGGTAGTTGTAGACTTCTCTTTTTTGACGCTCGCGCCAAACATCTCCCTGATGTCCCTGTGACCTGACCGCCTAGCTGTTGAAACGGCAGTGGGCTCTGGCTCTGGCTTCACAATGTTCGCCATTTCCACATCCTCCACCTTTGGTGTTGTCTGAGTATGGACCACACTGTTGCACGGTGGCAAGTCATTTCTGTTCGGTGATTCATGGTAGCCCCTTTGAGGCGTCTCCAAAGGCCCTAGAGGAATGCTTGGCGTGGACGTTAAGCTTGGCCTAGATGGCTCAGCAGTCACACTAGCCGAAGAAGAAGCTGAGGGTCCCGCGGCGGTGCTCGTGAGAGGCCCCTGAGACTCCGCATCTCCAAGCTTCCACATGATCCCACCTTTGTCTCCAAGGAATGAAAGCAGAGCATCTGGGTCGAACTGATGAACAGCTCTGGTAGCCTCCTGTCTCCTCAATCTCTCGGTTGTGCGGATTCTTTCATTGACCAGCGAAAACTTGGTAAGCTGCATCGTCAGGCTAGCCTCGTTCTTACCGTAGATGGCTGCTTTGATGGGCTTATCTTGTTTGTTGAGCTGTCCTTGGATATGGTCCACGATTGCCCTGGGCTTCACTAAGTGAATCGTTTTCCATGATGGTTGCTCGAAGAAAGAGTTGAGAGTCTTGCAGTGACTACAACATTCAGCCATTGGGGGTATCGATTTTGGCTCTCGCTCGATCCGACCTGAGACATCCTCAAAGACTGCGCTCTCGTAGTACACAAAGATGGCCTGAAACAGGCGCTGGTATGCCGGCTTATCAGGGTCCACCACATCCTGGAGGGTCTTAAGCAATGGTAGCCAGAGAGGTGCCAAATGGATGGGCTGAATTTCGTTAACATGCTGGGCGATGTGGGTTGTGAGATCGGATACTTGATCATTCATACCTAGACGATCAAGGTTCCGGAGTAGTCCAGCGATCATTGTGTGGTTCGTTAGGCCCGGCTTTGAGAGGTCGTGAAGAAATTCTTCTGTCGGTTCAGCAACGCACCAAGCCTGACGAGCAGCCTTGGCTTCAGTGCTCTGTTCTTTGTTGGCGTTGCTAACCAAGTTCTCGACGTTCCATAGCGTTCGTGATGCTCCTGTCATCCCTGCGTGCTTCTCGTAAAACTCGGTGACTTGGTCAAGGGGGAGCTTGTGTCTCTTGGCCACCTCAAAAAGTCTGTTAAACAATCCGAGTATGAACTGGCTCCGCTGTTGGGTTTCTCCAAGTCGGCTCACAGCTGCGTCCACCCTGTAGATTGTTAGTGTAAGAAGAAAGTAAAGAGCAGAGAATGTGCATACGTATCCCTCCACGTGCCAAAGTCCTTGAACAACTCCAAGAGGTTTACTATGAGCCGGCCATGGCTAGCTGAAAGAGGGGCTTCAAGCATTCTAATGGCCATGATCCCCAACTCCTGGGTATCGCGGCTCGAACTATTGGCTTCAGCATATGCAGGCAGCTTCTCGACTATGCTTGCAACTTGCAAGAAGCTGTTGCCCTCGGATAAGAAATGGCGAAGCCTAAGCTGATGTTAGCTTTGATTGTTGATTGCAAATGTACAACTTACTCATAAAGAGCATGAGCTGCTGAGTAGCCATGAAAGATCGCATTCTGGCATATCCAGTCATAGTCTACTATCGGCTTGGATCGGGTATTGGCGACAAGGTTTTGGAAAAGTGGATGGTCGTTGAACGCCAGTGAAGTCAAGATTAGATCACCCATGAGACCAGGGTCGATCTTTCCGATAAAATCTTCACGGCTCCGAACTCGCAGGCCAAGGATCTGTGTCTCTGACAGCTCATTGCCGTATTGAGGCCAAACAAATTGACAAAGAGACTTGAGTACTTCAAAGTAGAAAGCCGACTCTGAAGATTCTTTGCATTGCCGCAAGAGATAGCGCCAGAGGTTGCCAGCAAGCTGCGGTTGATGGGTTATGTTGACAGAGTCTAGTTGTGTTCGGAGAGGTGTAATAATGATTGCCTGTGTATAGTCAGAATGGAGTCAGAAACACTGTGACGGCAGGTCGCACTGGACTTACTGGTGCAAAGTAATGTCCCAGGTCACCACTAGTGCCTGGGACAATGTGCTGGTACCACTGAGGGTTTGTTTCACGATATGTTCGCTCTTCGTGAAAGGCCCGCTCTTCAGAGGGCCATTGCCATGAGAAGATTGACCGACGAGCCCTTTCCCAGAGAATGTTCCTTTCGTCTAGAACATTGCCCGCGTGGCAATTGATGTTTTCGGCAAGCGTGAAATCGTCAAAGCTGCCAAAATACCCAATGCTGGGTAAGTGACTGATATGCTGGTTGACCTGCCAAAAGCCATTCTGCTCAGGGGGTTGCGACCCGGCATTGCCGTCTCTCTGGAAGGAAATCCAGGCTTGGTACTGGCAATGTTTTCCTGTATACTTCATAACCACTGGAAGAACCTCGAATCCTAGCCGAGGGCACAAGTCGATGAGACGAGTAACGAGGGTAGAGTCAGCAGCAGACATGTTCTGCCCCATGACCCAACTCTCGAATTCCATGGGATTTTTCGGGGTGTGGAAGTGGTAGATAGCATGTTGAAGTGATAGGGATCGATCCTGAATCCTAGAGTCCCAGTGCTGCAGAATGTCGGTGAGCCGACCGTATGCAGCATCTATTGCATGACTGGAGGCGGAGTGCTGTTCTGTCGTGGTCGGATAGCTTTCTGTCTCTGACTTGATCGCGTGGGACGTGTCGGGCCCACCACCGACCGCGTAAAGGGCCTCGATAGCCTGGTATAGCTCTGCTCTGAAGGCACTGCTCAGTGGCGCGTTGGTGCCGTGCAAGATACCGGACCTTGGAGGTGCAGGCTCCGGATCCGACATGACTGTTTTCCCATATGTCGCATTTGCCGAATGTCTCCGTGACGTTTTTGCAGTGAATGAATGAACGGGTCCGAAAAGGCAAGCTGCAAGGTCGGTTGAGTGAGTTGAACTTGAAAGAGTTGGAGTCGGCGCGTTGAAAGCCAGAAAAGGAAAGGTGCAAAGAGCAAGTCGGCGCGTGTGTGGGGTAAGAGGGAAGCTCCAGAAAATTTCCAGAGCCGGCAAGGGAAGCTGCGTTCCCTGAGGGTGCTGGGCCCACTCCACGATCGGCCCCACTTGAGTCTCCTTCCCCAGCAGTTGGCAAGCAAGAAGATGCAGTGCAACAAGCTTTTGTATGAAAGACTGAAAGACTTGAGATGTCAAAGATTGAGAAGAGAAAAACTCAACATTTCCTCAGTCTAGTCACTAGGAGACTACAGAAATGTTTATTAGAGATGTTCGAGTATGCGAATAAGAAAGTATGTTCTGATTGTATGTAGGAGGTCAAAATCGGAACTCTCGGCTGCCCACAAATACCTTAAGTAGGGAGTACCGTTAGATCAGATATCTCTGATAGCAAAGAGTTAAAAAGAGCAATAATCAAGCTGGACTGATCGAGGATCCAACATGAACCCCCAAATAGACCGGAGACTTCACGGCCTAACCGGGGCCTCTACAGCTCAGAACCCGTCGACTATATGATCCGGTACTTAATAAAGAATAGGGGAGACATGTAGTTATTTATAAAGCAAGGCTCGCGATGATTTGATCTGATGTCCAGGTCCCCCAAGGGAAGGAGCGATCTCATTCCCTGTCGTTTTTTCCTGCTCGATCCCATCTCTAAGATTGGACCGCATGATCGCGCCTGCCTCATATTCATGCCAACGTGACCTCTTTCAACTATCCTTTTGCCGTGGACTTGGCTTCTGTTAAGAGTATCTGCCCTTGAACAAAGCAAGTTCCAATTCTCTAGCACTTGGATATCATGGTCAATGGTGGATATTTGAACTACGATGTTTTAATTTTGGTAACATGTTCGCTCCCTTTCTCCCACGTGTTCATATGGGTGAAAACATAAGACTGCATCATGGTATCCATACAAGAATCATAAGCTGACTCCCACATCTGATCCACCCGAGGAATGTGAACACTTTTGATTCCATCATTAAGTGCAGGTAGCTACAAATCAACTCCAGGGTATAATCAAACCTCCAAGGTTTCGCCCTCTACGCCGTTTTGTCCAAACTCTCATCCAGTCTTCCCTTCATAGCCAGTCATATGTTCCCAGGCTGTATTCAATAGCGCACCAACATTGAGGTCAGCTCTAAATTGCTATCCGTTTATCGATTTGGGTGCCAGAGGTTTTGAGAGCTGTCGAGGGCTGGCCGAGTCAAGCACCATGTAATGTCGAGTGGGCCCCGACATCGACTCTGGCAGAGCCCTTGGAAGAGTCGCATGAACAGAAAGTTCATCCCAACTTGTGTCGCCATAGTCCCCGGTGCGCATTGATGAGCTGGGAAGAGCTTTTGAAAATCGTGGAATTGCGACCGTATGCCAGAAATCTCAGCCCGGCGCAGAATCAACAATCTCATTCGTAACCTTTCAAATGCCGAAAGCTCTCTCGCCAAAGCTCCTCCACACCCAGCTGGAGACCTTCCAGCCACCCCAAGCAAAAGCCAGCGACGTCGTGAGCAACACGAGCGCCATTACGACGAGAACTTGACCTCTCAGCTGGAACGCATCGTCAACTTCTGCGCGCAACAGCTTCTTCTGTTTACTGTGGTAGTAAAACTCCTCCTTCTCGTCCTTGGGACTCGGTGTCGCCGTTGGCGTCGTTGTTTTTGAGTCCTTGGCTTCTGCGTAGCGGTACTGTGATCTCCGGTAGAGGATACTGTGCAGCCAGGAAGGCATCCAGCCCTGCCGGCCATGATTTCTTGACCTCCTGATGGTATAGGTGAGGTCTACCCAGGCCAGGGAGAGCAGAAAGGAGACGAGGATGATGGGCGTCATTACAAACTGGGGCCAAATGTGAGCGGGCGATCTTGCGCATCAGAGCACGGTGATTATGTCACCTGAGATAACCTGCTCGTCCGGAAACCCTCTCAGAGGGTCTTTCAGAGCAATCCCCAGGCTTCATGATACCGCGTTGAAATTGAGTTCGTGGGGAGCTTACCTTGTAAATGGTAGACTGCTGGACGGCTCCAGCGTCACTGCCGCCTCGCGTGGCAGTGACTTTGGTGGCTGTTGTTGATGACGACATTGTGCCCCCTCGATGGCTAAAATACTTTGCAGAGTCCGTGGACGATGGACGTCTAGCTGAGAATGACTTATGAAGCTTGGAGTCGGCTTTCTGGCAATCTGCCGGCGACCTGTCTTTCCAGAGATGAGGTTAAAATCAAGAATTCAGAAAAAGGGAGGAATGTCAAAGACGGCGGCGTGCGGAGATAGAAATATGTCAGTAAGGTGAGGTAAGGTAAGGTACCTGATCATCGGTAGCTTCGGCGCGGGCGGGCAGCACCGCCGCCGTGCTGCCACTATCCGTAGGTACTGGGCCTAAATTTACCACCGCCTCGGTTTCGGTTGCCAGGTGGTACGCCTCGCCTTATGGGTACCTCACCTCGCGCGCACTGCGGTCGGGATACGGGAGTGACGGAAGGTCTCCACTTGGCGCGCATTGGGGGGTCACTGATCAGCAAGACATCACATCACACCTCTCTCTCAACACAAGCTAAAGGATTGCAGTGAGAAAAAAAAAATTAGGCCCCGAAACACATAACTCACGCAGAGCATCGATCGGTATCCAATTCGCTCGTGCGGGCCCGAGGACCCGAGCCCGCCAAAGACCCTAGAGCTTTGTTGATCAGGGGTGCCCAGTGCGTGGCTCTGCTCATTCTGATTCAGCCCTGCATCCACAGAAGGAGGGGCCGGTCGATGAGGCCGAGCAAGAGTGCAGAGCCTCGAAATGCAACGCTAGCGACGCAAGAAATGTCGGCGCCTCAATGCCATACGTACCATCGAAAAAATTGTCACCCCAGCCACAAATGCTCACAGCTGTGTCGGAGATGGACGAACATTTCACCCAGCTTCCGCTTCATCTTCGCTTTCGGTCACGTCTTGTTCTTTGGAACACTTGCCGTTCCTTCAATTGCGACATATTGGACGATTCTTGCATTCTTGCTGACATTATTGCAGAAGCATTACATATTTCGTGGTATTCATCTATTTTTCCTTTCCAAAAGACTGCAAAATCTATCGAGTGTTGTGGATATCGAGCACCAAAATGTCCTGAGCGCCAACGCGGGTCAAATCGTCCATCACCAGCGCAATCTTCTTCTTCTCGACCATTGAGCTGACAGCGACCCATCCCTCCTCGTCCAGCGTTGTGATGGTCGGCGCCCGCTTTCCAGGGGTAATCTGCTTGGCCTCGACCAGACGTGACCTCTCAATGTTGTACTGGCACAGGACGAATCTCTGAGCGGTAATGACACCGCGGATACGGGCGGCGATGAGCTCGATCAGCTCGGTGTTTGACGGCGACCGAGACTTGATGAGGCAGGCTTGAGAGTCGACGACGGTGTCAATGGCCTTGAGGCCGGCGGCTCTCATGGTCTCACCAGACTCTGGACGCGGGTATCAGTGATTGTTCGGATGCTGGCCATTCTAGGACGACTACTTACCAACAAGGTCAACGATGCCATCAGCGACACCCAGCGCACAAGCAGCCTCGACACTTCCACTGAGGTCGATAATCTTGGTGCAGAGCTTCTTGGGCGAGGTGTTGCTGTTGCCGTCGGCGTCGACGCCCAGCTCCAGCTTGGCAAAGTGCTCTGCCGCCAGGTTGACGAAGCTGGTGCCAATGGTCTTGCCAACCAGGTCCTGGGTCGTCGCGTAGGGGCCCTTCTCTGGGACCTGGGTCTGCAGCTTGCAGTGGCCGAAGCCGAGCTCCATGACCATCTCGCAGCCTCCGACCTTTTGGAGCTCCTCGCCCTCGGCGTTCAGCTCGACGGAGGCTCTCCGGGCCTTGTTGCTGCTGATGACGCCGGCATCGTGCTCCTTGACCTGGTCCCAGCCCGTGATACCAAGGTCGACGCGGCCCTCGCCGACAAATGTGGGGATATCGGCGGCGGGCAGGAAGATGAGGGCGATGGGGAGGTTCTTGACGAGGGCGATGTCGAGGCGGTTCTCGCGGCGGAACTGGATATCGGCTCCCTCAAGCAGGTTGAGCGTAGCGGAGTTCAAGCGGCCCTCTGTGGAAAGTAGACATTGTCAGCATGTGCGCCTTTTGAGATGAAGATTACGGGTTGACTCACTCTTGGGCACGGCGAACAGAAGGCGGCCCTCTAGGCTTTGCTTCGTCATTAGCTTCTCTGCGAAATGGTCCATGGCGGTTGTGATGGAGGGGTAAAAACCAACTGGTTGACCAAATCCATGGTAGGCAAAAGGTATGCTACAATGACGCGATCGACAGACGGGAATACAATAGGTGGAGAGAAGTCGCTCCCAGAGTTGAAACGCTTCAAGAGGTTAGGTGGAAACGGTCGGGTCGGGCGCGTGTGTGGATTGGAGCACAAGGTCGCAGTGAAGCCAATGGCGACGAGAATTTCTGCAGCGACAGCGGCGGGGTGATTTTTGGGTCACACAACAGAGGTCGGTGCGAGGTGTTCCGAGGAGTGGTTGAGGCCTGGAAAGCGAGCGTGATTTCGAGTCAATGGTCTGGGACTCGGGTAATGATAAAAGTCGAAGTCTGCGCGACTTTGTTCTTGGTTATCGCGGAAGCTGTCCGTAGGGGGGTGACTACACTTGTTCGATTCTGCGGTGAGTCAAAGACCGGGCCAAGACTGGAAGAGAGAGAGGGCGGAAATTTTGTGTGGTGGATTGGAACCCCGCCGTCTTAGTGTGCGGCAGCAGTCGTCACTCATCACCGCGGGCCACCACCACGTTGGCCTATGTCGGAGCTGCGACTGGCGCAGAGAGCGCGACTGGATGGCGGGGCACGCCGTTGAACGCGGGGCAGTCCTTGGACAAAGTGACGGCACACGCCGGAGGGGCAGGCGGCACCTGCGCCCGTTCTCACAGCGGGCCTTCGCTGAGGTAAGCTACTTGGTACCTCGGGGATTATATCTTTACTTGCCGTTCCTGAGTTGAAAGGGGAGGATACCTTACCTTATGTACGGAGTATATTTATCGATACGGCCTCTGGCCATTACAGTGATTTACCAGGAGCGATTACTAGCAAAAGCATAGCCGTCTTCTCATAGCGGCCCGCCCGCCCACTACCACTTTACTAACAACCTTTTAAAGTCATATACTATAGCCGACTTTTTAACTTTTTAATTTTTTAAATAGTAATTATATTACTAAACTAAATACTAAGTACTTTACTACTCGACTTCTAATAGTTATCTCTATTAATACTCTCTACCCTAAGCTAACGAGCCGTTATTATTTAGTATATTACGCTACTATTTTATACTTTATTTTTAACTAATCCGATCTAATAATAATACCTTTATTACGGCTAGCTAGTCGTAATAAGTATATTAATAAAAGTTAAGGCTACGAATACTAAGTAAATAGTATCGTAGTTATAAATAGTTTTTAAAACTATATTTATAAATTATAAAATAAATAAGGCTTTAGTAATTAATTATAATCTTATTAAAAGGTTCTTAATAAAAATAATTAAAAATAATTATAAAATTTAATACTAAGTTAATTATTAAAAAGCTATAAAAATTTATTTTTAAACTTAGCTTAAATCTATACTATATATAAATCTTATTTTTAAATATATTTTTATAATATTACTATTTATAATTACCTAACTATTTATTAAATAGTCATTTATTTTATTTATATATAATCGTTTATCCTATTTTTTATAAATATCCGTTTTTATTTTATTATATAATTATAATTATATAACTTATTTATAGTTCTTTTGTCCTAAGAGGAGTTACCTAAGTTCGTATTCTTATATATATAATATAGTAATTATTATAAGTTTTATAAAGTAGGCCCTAGCCTTATTATATATATTAAATTATAATATTAACTCTTTTTTAAAGGTTTAGTCCTCTAAGTTTATAAATAAGTCGCTCGTTCCTAAGTTAGGAATTATTAAGTTTATTTTTATTAAAAATATATTAATATAATATTAGGTTAAATTAAAAATCGAAATCTTAAATAGCTACTTATTATTAATTACTACATTATTTTTTTTTTAATAAAAGTATAAAAATAATACTTTATTTAAATTATTACTCGTATAGTATTTAGTATTTAGTTTTTTTAATTTTAAAGTTTATAGTATATACTATTAGCTAGGTATATTATATAATACTTTTATTAATACTATTTATATTCGTAAGTATTTATTATTTTTATATTTATTATTTAGTTAATAGTATAATTAATTATTTAGTAATAAAATCTAATTAACTAAATCGTAAAAATAAGTAAAAGAGTTATATTTTTAAAAAAACTACGGAGTTATAAAAAGGCTAATACTTATTAAAAGCTTAAGTAGAATTAAATAAGTTATTATCTAAATTAGAACGTTTCTATATTTAAAAGTAAATAGTTTTAAAAAGAGCTATATTATATTAAATAAGTTTTTAAAAATATTAAAAGGCTTTATTAACGGCCCACGAAGTATAAGCTAACGATATTTTTAAAATTATTAACTAAGATACTATAATAATTAGGAGTTTTAAGTTTAATTTTAATTTTAGACATTTTAGACTTTTAAAAAGTTATTAAGAGTTTTAAAAGTTTATAATAAGTTCTTATATATTTTCCTTATATCCGTAATTTTTCTATTTAATTAGGAATTCTCGTATTTTGTTCCTAACTTTATAATTAATAATTTATTTAACTTCGTATTTTAATTCGTTAATATTACGACCTAATACGTATAATAAAGGCCAGGGCCTGCCCTATAGGACCTATAGCGGTTATTATACTATATATATAAAAATACGAACTCAAAGTAACTCCTCTTAGGACGAAAAAACTATAAATAAGTTATATAATTATAATTATATAATAAAATAAAAAATAAATACTTATAAAAAAATAAAATAAATAATCGTATATAAATAAAACGGACGACCGTTTAATAAATAGTTAAGTAATTATAAATAATAATATTATAAAAAATATATTTAAGAACGAGACTTATATATAGTATAAATTTAAACTAAGCTTAAAGATAAACTTTTATAGTTTTTTTAGTAATTAATTTAGTATTAAATTTTATAATTACTTTTAACTATTTTTATTAAAAACCCCTTTTAATAAAACTATAATTAATTACTAAAGCCTTATTTATTTTATAATTTATAAATATAATTTTAAAAAAGCTATTTACTCCTTTAAAGAAAGAGACGGCTTGTTTGCCGCCATTTTAGGCAGATTCTGTCGCCGAAATCAGTGGGACATCTGCCACCAACCCGTCGCCGCTTTACTCGCAGTCTTCTGCCCCACCAAGCGCCACGGGCCAGTCCCATACCATGTCATGTACCGCGGGGTACAACCCAAGGTACCTCAGCCACACTACCAGCAACGTCGAGCTGCTTTCTCTTTTCTCGTTCACGATTTCCGCTCTCCATAGTTTGTTTCCCGAATTGCTCCAAACAGCCAAAAACAGCCGCTATTTCTCGAACAATGGCTCCCTCCTCATACTATATAAATCGCCATCGCCGCTTGGTTCAGGCAGATGTTCCCTTCGAGTGCATTAGCACCGCGGTTTCTTCATGTTCGTTGAGTCTATTCCCCCCCTCCGATCTAACAGCACTTAGTTCCCTTTCATTTCCAGAATGTCACCGCGACGACGGCGAAATACAATTACTCGCGACTCCGATGCCTCTTTCTCCCTCGACAAAGATGGCTGTGGCGTATCCAATGGGGTCTCTCACGCCAGCGATCAGCGAGCTGGCTCAGACACTCTGCCAATCGAAGTCGAAGCTTTCCATGATGGCGACGGCGTCAAAACCCTATACGATGGAGAAGACGATGACGACGACGACGACGGAATCCTTTCCGAAGACGAGGATTACGATATGGAAGACCAGATGAAGCTCTTTGACGGGAATGTGCATCCATCTGAATACTGGCTGCGCGAGCTAGAAAGCTTCAACGAGGATTCCTTCGCCTGTCAGGACTACAGTCTGGGGACGACGGTGCTCCTCGATGCCGTCGAGGGACAATGGCATCAGTGCGCTCTTCTCAGTTCTTTGCGCGCTCTGTTTGCTGACACGTTTACGCACAGATTCTGCGCTGTCATCAAGCGCGACGTTCAACAGTGTTACGCGACCATCTCCACCAGCATCATGTATACCTTCTTCGATTGGTTACTCAACCAAAAGATCGGCAAGGACGGCAGGAGGAAACGTGGAATCAAGAAGAAAAGTTCGCTGGGAACATACTGGAAGGTCTTTCGGCTCGTCTACGAGAGAGCCGTGGGCGACAAGCTTGATCCAAAGCTGAACCGCAGCATGCACAGGGAAGGTAACTCTCCCGGACCTAAGCCAGTCCTACAACTGACCAGCCCAGGTCCTGCGACGCTTATCGAAGAGGCACGGTATGAACGAACAGCGGCGAGCCAATCGCTGTATGGTGATTGAAGACC
This sequence comes from Colletotrichum scovillei, assembly GCF_011075155.1. Lineage (NCBI taxonomy): Eukaryota > Fungi > Ascomycota > Sordariomycetes > Glomerellales > Glomerellaceae > Colletotrichum > Colletotrichum scovillei. The sequence goes on from NW_023336262.1 coordinate 3,570,965, forward strand.
TTATGCAGCAGAATGAGACTACGCTTAGCACAACAAAGAAGTCCTTCAAGCTTGGGGAACTGCGCATCCTCGCCGTACTCTTTCTCCTCCTGCTTGCCCCTGCTGGTTCTCGGCCAACGGCGACGCTCAACCTACGATTCAAGGACATTCGGGTCGCTTTGGCAAGGGATCCAGAGGGCGGGCCACACAAGCTTCTTCTTCGGCTCACTCCTGAATTCACCAAAACCTACCTCGGCGAAAAGGAACAGTGGGTATGCTCTCAGTCTAGTGCAATCGCCGCGGTTTACTAATGTCTCAGGAAAACATACACGATCCCCGAAACCATGTTTGATCCGTCCTTGCTCTTAAGCCCCCACGTCTTTCTCCTGGGCATCATTTTCCGTCACCGAGCTTTCCGTGCACCAAGTCTTACCTCGCCGCATCACCTTCAAAGCCTTGACATACATCCTGGCGAGAAAGAGCTTCCCTTGCCGTTGAGGGAGGACCTCAACCAGACCTTCATTTTTCGTCGAGCTGTCGAGACTTTGACGGGTTATCAGATGTCCCGTAATCAACGCATATCTTATGGCATGATGGCAGCCTGGGTCAAGAGAATCGGCGAAATTATGGGGCTCAAGGACCCTACGATAGCCTACAATCTGCGCTACAACGCTGCCAATGCGTTTGACCAGAGTGGTCTGTCATGCGTAATTTCCTGTGATGACTGCACTAACTATCATTACAGTCGACGTGAGCGAGGCTCTGAGAAATTTGGCCATGGGACACGGCAATTCCGACCCTTTTCAGAGGCACTATCTTGGGCGCAACATCTCTGCTGATCTCTGGGGTATCGTCCGTGGACAGAAGCCACAGCAGGCACTTCTCAAGCAGTCTTGCAGCGTTGGCCACTCCATCTCGCAGCGTCGTCCAATCGATCTGACGGCAGAGCAGTCTGCCTCTGTTGCGACGCATCCAACCATAAGAGCACTTACGAAAGCTATTCCGAAACTGCCTCTGGGCTCCAAAGAATATAAAGAAGCCAAACGGATGATGCGCAAAGAAAAGGAGAGACTAAGGAGAGATCTGAAACAGCAAATCAGGGACGAATGGACTGACCAGCAAGCCACAGACGACATCGAGCGCCAAATTCGCGGCGTTGGGTTTGCCAAAGCGGTAACAATGGATCCCTCTCGCCCTCAAGGACAAGCACAAAAGCGATTGCTCGCCAAGCTCACAGCCCCAGTTGTCACGACACTGGAAGGGCAGTACCGTCGAAGAGACGATGCCATCGAAGCGGTGTCTGCGTACTGTCTTGTTCAAGAAGGATGTACGGTGCGACGGTCTCAGCATAGGCCAGCAGAGGGCCCACTTCCTCCTCCGTCAGGCCAGCCACGAGAGAGCACCCCTTTATACGAAGCTACACTGTCCGTATTTGTTGCTGACAAGGAAGAGCGGCCAAGACGATGCTTCGTATGTATTGGCCAAGCCTTGTGTCTGCCTACAGATGACGAACAGCGGTTGAACGAACTTATGCATGAGTTCTACACCTCCAATGACTTGACCAAACATTTCAAACGGAAGCACCTTGACAAAATTGCAGACTGCGATCAGGTAGACTGCAAGGTTTGCGACATGACTCTCGACGAAAAGATGCATTTTCAGCGTCATGCCCGCGACATTCACGGGACTGTATCATGAGCGTATGCCATGTCCCTTACAGCAATTTTGTGTTGACGACTTGACACATGAGCGCTATTCAAAGGATTACCCAGCAGACCTCTACACACGCAGGCATTTCTCTCAAATCCGAACGCATCGGACGAAGGCATGACAGAATGCAGTGTTTGATGCCCTTAGACATCACGTGCACTCGCAGGATCAAACTACGAGCGTTGACGGCGGCGTGTCATGACCCCTCGACCCATGCGATAACACATTGTAAGGCAGATGGAATAAGGTCACTTCGGTATCGCGTCACTTCAAATGCGTGCCTGGGCACATGTCACAGCGTGATGTCTCGCCGCCACAGGAGCATGGACTGGGCAACGAATATCACAATTGACTTGCGGGAGGGATAAGAATTGATAGTCGACTTAAAAAAGAGACAATTCAAATACTATCACAAAGATATTCTCGTTCATGACAATTGTCGCAGAAACCGTGGGGGTGAGCATCGAATATCCATACATAAAGTCGAAACATAGATCGAATCAAAAATATATCGCTCATCCTATTTCGTGACGGCTAGAACGAAGAGTTAGCTTCTTCGAATTCATCCTGCTTCACACTGCTCTTGCTATTTGAGCGGTTCACGAATGGTCCCACAAGATCGCCTGGAAAATCACCTCCTTCATATACTAGATCACGAAATGTCTTTTTCGACCACAGGCTGTCAAGGTTTATCTTAACGACTCGAAGGACAGCATCCCTGATCTGTTGACCCGAATGGTTGGTTGATTCGTACGTCTCTCTGATACAGCCTACGAAAGATTCGCTCACCCAAAGCTCTTCAAGCTTTGGTTTGAGTCTTTCGACGGCAAACCTCTTCAGTTCTGGCATCAAGAAGAAATCTGCCAAGACAAAGACTTGCACGTGCTTCGTCAGTTCATCGGCATCATCTGTGCAAAGATTAGCACTGGTCTAGGTTCGAAGTACTGAGTAGCCACCTTGCGCTTCGATTGATTCGACTTCTTCGGAATAATTGTTGGTGTACATAAACTCGAAGACTCTCCAGTACGCATGTGCACTTCCTTCGAGGAATTGAAACGTCTTGCTCTCGCTTTCTTGGAAGTTGCCCTTGAGGGCTTTCTTGAAGTATGGGCTGTGAGCCGCTAGGACTAAGCCGTGGGCCGGCAACTCGAACTCGCCGATACGAATTTTGACGTCAGCATGGTCTGATTTATTGAAAAGCCTTGTATGCCATAGTCAGTTCTCATCCTGGGTTGGCAATATGTCCAAGATTTTTACTCTGCAATCTCCTTAAGGAGAGTCTTGGACGCGGCCATTCGTTTCACTTTCTTGCCTATGGAAGCTATGATGAGGTTGGTCAGGCTATGCGGGGTTCGAGCAAGGCACGCCATGTTGTTCAAAGACTGGTTTATCTAATCAGCCGCCTTTATGTCAGCAACTATACCCGGATAGCGGGGCTCGCCCAGCGGCCGACGCGTTCCGACTGTTAATCCGTGGCACCCGAAGTCCCCAATACCAGGCCTTGACCAGATGTTTTCCAAAGTTTCCATATTGCTCTCCAGCCACATCTATCCCTGGCAGCCACCAAGTGTATTTGGCGGTTCTCTGCTCATTTAAATACATATACATTTAGGCCCTTTTGAAGTCTTGTTCCTCGTGTGACGGTTCCACCTACCTCAGTCTCCCCCAATGCTCAGCTTTGTGCGGTTGTCGCTCGATCACGTGCTGCCTAAGGGTGTCGGTCTGTCTGGATCGGACTGTCTTGCTGGCTGCTTTGCGCTTGTTCAGTATGATCCAGAAGATGTGTCTTCCTGGAAGCGCTTCGATTCTCTGGCGCCGGAGCTTTTTAATCCTGCCGCATGGCAGCATGATATGCCATCTCGTTTGTCGTCCTCTCCGGCAGAGGCAGTGGGCGTTGGTGGTAGGAAAGGTGGGCTATCGGCGATAAAGGCGATCCTTGGGGCATGCTGGTGTTGATTCTGGATGTTTCGGATCGGGGTCCGTCCAAGTTGATCTCGGCATCCAAAAGAACTGGCTTTTCAACGCACCGCCACTTCGTCAGTACGTCCATTCCCCGTATTGGGTAGGAGTTAGCTGGGCGAAAGACCATAGAGGGCGCTTAGCGCGACCGGGGGAAAGAGGCATGCTGCGTTTTCCTTGAGCCCCAGGCTTCGTATATTCATCTTGTACACGATCGATGCAGTGCGTGTTCACTCCCGCATGTGACCATCTGGGAGCAGCCCGTGTGTTTCGGCAGGGTAGCTCAGTCTTTGTGCTGTTGCGGTATCCACGATATTTTCAACCGTGTTGAAGAGTGTTGTCAGGCCTGTATATTTTGTGCGCTGTTTAGTTCCTTCATCTGGCTTTTTCAAACCTTCCTGAGGTGTTTCGGACAATGGCCGAGTTGAAGGATGTGCGCACGAGGTGTAGTGCAATCCATTTGTCAGGCCTATGCCAGTGCACTCGTTACAACGATTGTCACACTTGCTTAGGGGACACTACGGTCTTACACAAGCATGACGAAGTTCGCCAAGAATATGCCGGCATCCGGGGTCTTCAGTCCACTATCAAGATAGTCGGTATATACCGATAGTCACTCATTCTTCATCTTCATCAATACATTCGATTGACCCCTGCCTGACAGTCGTGCCCCGACACCATTTTCTCCCCATCCGAAATGCCAGTTTGGTGATGCCATCGGGATCCGGGGCCTTCAGCTACAGCCAACCTGATAAATCAAGCTAATCAAGTGTTATTGCGGAAGAACAGCGACATGCGCAGCTGAGTGCATCTCTAGTCTGGAAACATTGCGCAAAGAGCACGGAACCTGTCAGCATGCCGCTTATGAGGAGTTGCATAAGGGCTTTGCAATACGCGTAGTGTAAGGTGGGGTGCAGTGTAGGGGCAACAGGCAGGAGAGGAACAACTGCATTGTTAAGAATTATTGAGAGACTATCAGCAGGTTTTAGGCGGTTGGGTATGCCACAGAGCAGCGGCTGAGACGATGATTCATTTCTAGTAGGCGGTGAATAGATCAGCAAGTCCTTCAGGGTAGTAGGTCTGGACAAGGGTTTGTCGTCAAAAGGTCAGACAAAAGCTGCTTGGGGGGTCAATCCTCTTGGCTGAAAAGTGAAGAGGGCGTGGGCGGCCAGAGCACAGCTCCTGAGGGCAATTCGGTAAGTGGTGTAGAAAGCCCCTTACGGGTACTCGCTCGATCCGTGGGCGGTGAACAAGCGCCAGGTTCAGCACTGGGCGGTGAGACTGGTCGACTCGGGTGTATGATCTCGTGAGCAAACAGTGAGATTTACGGTGGAGTCGCTACCTGAACGGTACGATTTCAGGAAGGCGGTGTCGAGCCGAGAGCAGGGCTTCACGAAGACTGATACCTTGGATAGGAAGGTGGTAAGTGGTGACGGTGGGGCTCCTGCGCGGTTATGTAGGAAGGTGGTGTGAGCTCCCGGATCAAGCACGGACATTCATTCAGTCAGGCAGGCGGTATGGAGCCCGGCACACCATGGGCCATTCTCGGCAGGCGGTGGACTTGATTACTCACTTCCCGGTCTTCGGTCGCCATCATGTCAAGAGATGTAACCTTGTTCAAGGAGCATAACCTGGAAACAGAATGGAAGCAGGCTGGTGACACAAGTACTGCCATGCGGCACCCAATGAGAAATGTCCTACGCTGAACGCGAGGTCCGTACAGTAGTAGATTTGCCAGTAATGAAATTCCAGGCCTCCTGAAGGCTCATATCTAGAAGTGTGGATAGGTCCATGTGCAAGTCACGTGATCCATGGCAAAGATTTCTGTGCAGACACGACAAATTTCAATGTCCCACCAGCCGCTACTAGACCGTTAACATGAACCCAAATCATTCCTCAGGAGCCTCGGGTCCAATATCCTAGACCCGTTACGATCGAAGCCCTCAAATTTGGTATGTCATTAGTATACCATTGTACCAATGATACTTTATGTATCATTTTCACGACAGTTGTCGGCTTTTCATAGGCCATATGTACACGGGAGACTACATATGTTCGCTGAGGGCCTTGAACACCATTTCGGCATTGCTGCCTGTGTCTTCAGTGGAAAGCAAGGAAACGATAGCGTGGAGGCGGGGTCAGTCTTAACGCTAACCTCCGCTGCAGGCCCATGTTACCCGGCCCAGCTCGAACAGTGAACAGCTATTGCGATTTCGGCCAAGGTCAAAGATGTAAGACAGTCAGGAGCACGTTGGTACGTAATAGCAGATTCTGGACCATAAGTTGAGTTCCGCGTGTCACGAGATCGCGTGCCAGGGTGGTGTCAGGAGTCTTGGCGAAGCCATGACCCCTTTGCTTGCGGCGGCGCGCCGCTGGCACAGTGCGATTTCAGTTTTCTCTTCTTCGCGTTACGCCTTGTGTGGACGTATCTAGACCCGATACTACGGGTCATTACAATCCATCTGTTATACATATCAACCATCAACCCAACTCTCTGGAGCTGTGACGCTCAGACTGTGACTGCTGCAGCATAGTCTTGTGTCCAGACGATCTTATCCGGGGTCAATAGGCCCGTTACTGTAGTAGCATTGAACTCGCTGAATATTCTTTTGAGAGCAATCTAAACAAATGATAATAGAGGCCAGTCCAGTTTGGCTGGGTTGTCGCAGTACATACTTTTACCGAGTTACGTAGCCGATGTGCCACGGTTCGCTGATGTAGTAGCTTGGGATTCGCTTTCTGACTGAACAGTTTGCCTTTCAGTTATGTAGTGGGCTCAGCGGGGACATTGGTACATAAATCCAAGCAATTTCGTTCTGTCGGTATGTAACAAGGCCACATGTGTCTCGGCTAAATCTTATCATGGTTGAACCTACGGAGTACTGTACGCTCAAAAGCCAGAAGTGTACTCAATCACCCCCCGGCTCGCTCCGCGAGACTTATTCAACCTCATGTTTGTCAGGACGCTAGCCTAGTGTGGCAAGTATCCGTTTGACCCTGGTCTGCTGCCCCCGATGAGTAGACGTAGACTGTCTCCTAGTGTTTGAAAAGGATCAGACAGAAGATAGAGCCGTATGCGGCTTAGACGGGGTGAAAACCCTGGTGTACACACAAACACGGCCGTGGATGGTGGCGCAAGCTGCTGGATACGTGGATCTGGAAGCACGATAATGATGTCGGGAGGCCGGCTTAGTGGTATGATTGGAGAGAATGCACAAATCCAGGACCGGCTCCGGTTTATCTAGTGAGTACATACAAAAGGGAATTTAAACTGAGTTTCCACATTCAACGTCCAGCGTCATGAAGCGTCATGACTGATTCGATGATCAACAACAAGAGACGTTTTGAGGACGACCTCACAGATCGTGATGCTTTTTGGGAAATACTCCGCAGCAAAAAGTGCAATGATCACCGAGTCGTGCATCGACTAGAGTCCTCTTTATCGGACCATAAGAGGAGATGTGTTAGGCAGATAGCTAAACACCAAGCATTTTACAACGCCTTCAACCATTTGTCACGGATCCCGGGTTTGCGATCGGGCCTGGTCATCGGCAACCTTAACAAACTCATCGCCCTCAAATGCGACGAGGTCTGCGCACTCCCCCCACCAGAGCAAAACCTATACTGATCGGTCATAGGAAGTTGTGAGTTACCTAGAGCACATATACTACACATGGCTGCATCTTGCCGGGGATAATGAGGCAAATCTCGGAAAGATTGATACATTCACTGTCCAGTCTGTAGAGCTCCGGTGCCCTAGATTTTCAGCAGAGGATGAAAGATTGCTTCGGAACGCAGTTCTGGACGGTCGTGTCTTTAGGCTTTTCGACAAATCTGAGCGAATCGTCATTTGGAAGAACCTTTGTTCCATTGACTCTACGATTCCATCACTGACAACATTTTTCAACGACGTCAAGTACCTTGAATTGTGCGCAAAGTGGATGAAGCGTTTGGTTGCTATACCTCAGGATGGACACACTGTGAGGACTGCATTGACGAGGGCCTTCAAGCATTCGATGAGAGACGAAAACCTGTATCCAATTGAGGAGTCCGACATGACTTTCTCCTACCGACCTGTTGAGGTAGACGCTCGTCTCCAGCTTGGAATGCGGCAGTTATGGCTTTCGACGATGAGAAATTTCCGACAGATGGAAACGAATCCAAGCTTACTTCCCAGGCTGGCGAGTCTGGCATCGGAACTGGGGTTCGATACGAACGATATTCGTTGTCTGAAGTCTATGTCTCCAGATTTGGAGGTTGCACAGCAAGCATTGACAATGGCTCGGCCACCAAAAGACTATATTTACGATGTTCTAAGCTTCCAAGCCGTGGCCGACAAAATTGCCCATACGTTCCCAGACCTTCAGCAAAATGATTCAGCTCAGGAATCACCCGAGTTTTTCACCGATGCCTATAGTTCGAAATACGATTCTCGGCCGTGGCTAAATCAGATATATTATACGGACGCCGCTGAGTCGATGTTTGTTGACATCATGGACAAGCAACTGAGTACGGGAGGCGGGAGACTTGCTGGCCTATTCATCTGCAGATCCATACATTTGGCGTTCTTCGGTACTCCTCGCCGAGACAATCTGCAGGTGCCAATCGCTTCATCTGATAGTGACACAGTTGATGATGAGCGGCTTTCCTCTGGTCGCTACTCACCAGAAGTAGGCCACCACCAAGAATCAAGAACAAGCAATCAAGCAACCTCATCCAGTCAGCATACAGACCCTCCTACAAGAAAGTCTCCAGCACGAAAAGTCACACTTGAATTCATCACCAAAGAGGCAAAAAGAGAAGAGTATGTCTTTCTTGACACTCAAAACCCGAAAGAAGATCTTCGGTTTCAACTACTTTTGCAAGAGGCTATGTTTAAACAGAAAGTTCTGCCAATTACCGCAGGAAAGCAGCCACTGCTAGTAATGGACTGCTACAAGGAGGTTGTAGAAAAGGGACTTGACCGTATCTTATTGTTGCAAGCAGATCACATAGATACGAGCATGATAAAATAGAATCTCGTACTGATACTGTAAAGAAAGCAGTGCTGGAGGGAGGACTGTGCTCATGAGTTTTGTCACTGATTGATTATAGCTTTCAGGTGATAGAACCAATTTGGTAGAACCAGGTGGTAGAACCAGGTGATAGAACCAGATTGGTAGAACCAGGTGGTAGAACCAGGTGGTAGAACCAGTTTGGGTGGTAGAACCAGGTGGTAGAACCAAGTGATAGAACCAATTTGGTAGAACCAGGTGGTAGAACCAGGTGGTAGAACCAGGTGGTAGAACCAGTTTGGGTGGTAGAACCAGGTGGTAGAACTAGGTGGTGGCATCAGGTGCAAGAACCAGCAGAACCAGGTGGCAGAACCAGGTGATAGAACCAATTTGGTAGAACCAGGTGGTAGAACTAGGTGGTGGAACTAGGTGGTGGAACCAGGTGGTAGAACCAGGTGGTAGAACCAGGTGGTAGAACCAGGTGGTAGAACCAGGTGGTAGAACCAGTTTGGGTGGTAGAACCAGGTGGTAGAACTAGGTGGTAGAATTAGGTGGTACAGTAAATAGAATTTGGTTGTCTCTGCGGATAGGAAGCGTTGTGCGCACAGACATATGTGGATCCCTTTGCTGATATAATACATACAAAACGAGACCCACTGAGTACATTCATCGATAGAAATTGCCTCTTTACTGTGTTCTCAGTTCAGACCCATGTTGCGCACTGCAGAGACTTCACTTGTTATCGCCGTTTGTGGATGTTGGATTATGTAACGTGGGCCTAATCCATGAACACAGTGTGAGAGCAATTCTGACTTCGGCTACGGGGGGCATCAAGAAGGTATCGTCAGGGCCCTGTCATGTACCCTATCAGCATATGGATCCACAAACATCTGTGCCCAGATCAATTCCTGCCCGCAAAGAAGGAAACCGACTTCCATTTCTACTGTACACTATTGATCATATGTTGCTTCCTTTTGGAAACTCGCTTCATCATTTTGGACTTGACCCACACAGGTTAGGCCTATAGTCTTACTTACTGTGTACATGCGACCACGATCAGAAGTGCGAGAGCGACTGCTGTTAAGGCCGGTTATTAATACCTTGAAGTAGCTCTTGATGACGCGGTGCCCCTCGCACTGTCGTACACCATCCCGATGCCACAACTGGTTTGCGAACCAACCGCTACAGCCATTGCCAGAGGTTTGCGGAGGCCCATCACAGCAACTTTCGGCTTCTCAAACATTGAGAGTGTTTGCGATGGAGGAAGTGGCTTATGATCAAAACTGTTTGTACTGTACATAAAACACACTTGATCAGTTTGAACTTGACCCACACACACTAGGCTCAACATCATCTCTCCTGTGTACAAGCCACTGTCATCTGTAACAGGAGAATATGGCTACTGTGGAAGTCGATTATGGATATTTACAAGGAGCTCTTGATGACGCGCTGCCACTCACACTGTCGTTTACTATCTTGACCCACACTTTTGTTTGCAAACCAGTCGTTACAGCCATTACCAAAGGTTTGCGGAGGTCCATTATCCCAGTTTCCGGCTTCTCAAACATTGAGATGGTTTGCGAGAGAGGGAGCAACATGTGCACAATACTGGATGGTGAAGGCCTATTTGGTATCCATCGGTCTTGCGAGGACTAGGCGTCCAAAGGCGACGTGAACACCATTTGTACGCGCGCTCTCCTCGTCCACCCAGACCGGAGCCATAAGAACCCTTTCTAATAGCCCGATATCCTGAAGCTGTCTTTAACTTGTGTCCAGAAAAGCCAGAGACCGCTCGCGAAGGACAGTACTGTCCACCTGGAGATGAATGAGATGCCTTTTTCATAACCAAAAGAAGCACCGTAGCGCCTGAATAGCAGAACTCAGGACCTTTTTTGAACGAGATGGCCAATTCCGGATCTGCAGTGTATGCATGAGATGCTTCTGGCGTAAAGCGCTGTCCCATGAGATGAAGTCTGAAATCTTGTATTGGATATGAGGCCGGCAAGCCTACAGCAACAGCGTGACTGCCTCGTGTTCTTGCTATGCCGTGCTTTTGTCGCAGGTCACATCGTGTCGCTCAGTACGACAGACGTCACTCGCCATGAAGTCTTTTCTCCCAGAGCCGAAATCCCTAGACGTGGCGTGGCATGTCTTCAATCACAGCGAACCCCATGACCAGTCCGTATTCGCACAATGCTCCCGCACTTGGCATTCGTTCTTCAACCCCAAGCTTTACCGAAACGATGTGAAAACGGGAAAATACTCCGCCGTTTTCAACACCATTGCCAACTGTAGAGATACACGGGTGGCCCTAGCCACGCTCCGGCATACCTTCCGAGCCGGCGCTGACTACAACAGGCCGGCCACCATGTACATGACCGAGAGCCATCGATACAGCCCGTTCCTCGTTACGGCCCTATATCTGGCGGCTTCCAAAGGCTATGCTGACATTGTGTCGTTTCTCCTTGACCACGGTGCCGACATCGATGGGGTCCCGGACTGCCGGCTACGTACTCCCGTCTTTCTATCTCTTCTCAGCGGGGACGCCAAGACGTCCATGATTCTCCTTCGGCGCGGCGCACGGCTTGAGTCTTCCGAGTTTGGAATTAACGCCCTCCACCAAGCCGCCGCCGCCGGGCTCACCGAAGTGATCACGTACCTTGTCGACGAGAAAGGGATGGAAGTGAACGAGGCCGACAACAACGGGGACACGCCGCTGATTCACTCCCTGTTGTCTCCGTCGCCAGAAACGGTCATCGGTCAGCTGGCACAGTTCGGCGTCGACGTAAACCAGCCTACGACGATCGACACATGGCGCATGACGGCCCTCAGCATGGCGTGCGAGGACGGCATGTTCTCCGCCGCCCTGGCACTGTTGAAGGCTGGAGCAGACGCCACGGGCGAGCTGGACGGCTTGGTCGAGGGGGCCGACCCGGCGCTTCGTATATTCGACCAAAAGCCGCTCGAGCTAGCGCTCCTGGCTCGGGTCAAAGAAACGGATGGCAGGACGGCATCGGCGAAGGACCGGCTCATCGACCTCCTCCTCAAGTCAGGCGCTGACCCAAACCAAGCGGTTTGCATATCGGCACGCTGCAACTGGACAGGGCCCCTCTTGCTGAAGCTGGCTCGAGAGCGGCGCCGTTGGGAGGCCGAGATGCTGCTTTCTTCGGGCTTCGTAGACATCGACAAGCGCGACTCGCACGGTTCGACGAGTCTCGACTGGGCACTTTCCACATGTCACGGCAACCCCGTGATGGCGTCGATCTTGCTGCGGCGTGGTGCCAAGATAGACGATGCCGTGTTGTGCGACATTATCGACAAGCTGGCGCGTCTTGCGGACGCACAAGACCACTGGAGTGTGATCAGCCTGTTGACGCGAGAGCCTAAGCTGTTGAAGATATTCCACGTGTTGTATTCGCACTGTTTCTGGGCAGCGTCTCGGAGTGGCGACGTTGCCGCATCACGGTTTTTGCAAGAGTCGCCGGGCGTGATTGTGCGTCTCGTCACGGAGATGCTGAAGGATGGTGTGAGTCTGACGAAGACGGGCGTCTTGAACATGCTGCGAAATGCGAAGGAGAGTAGGCCAGGTCCGGTCATCGCAGGGGTTTTCCGATCAGAAAGAAAGAGCGCCATGCGGAGGTGGTGTTAGTATGGTGGGGCGAGATGGTAAGGGGAGAGAGGCGGGACGCCAACCCAAGAGAAATGGTACCAGGGAGGGAGGTAATTGGTAGGCGAAGCCAGTGATAAGCTGAATAGCTGCCAGTCATAGACGAGGCATCACATCCCTGATGGAAGGAGAGGTTACATTGCTCAGTAGGCAACTCATCGTCCCGAATAATTAGCATTTAGTACGATTAGAATCAAGTATCCTCCATCCGCGCAGAAGTATAAATTATAGAGCCCGCCGTCTTTGCTGAGCCATACGTGCACACTAGCTTCATCACTTCCAGAAGCACGCTCACAGGCTGGCTGACTGTTTCAGACGATATGGAATCCACGCTCAATACAGGCATTTCGCCTTTGGACCACTTGACAACACAGCTCTTCGAGTGGTCTTTCCGCGATGAAAATGAGCTCGAGAAAAGACAGAAAGCCGTTGAAGTCGTGAGACAGAAACGTAGTGGAAAAAGGGCTCGTGTCAATACTTGTATGTTCCTCTACGGTACAGTAACGTACGTATCGTCAATGGCATCTGCTGACACGAGAAAGACAATACCGACCCCGCTACGCCTGACGACACATCCGAGGATGACTGGACGGCACCGAACACACCAGACACAAGGGGAGAGTCCAGTGACCTTGGGCAGAAACCCGACGATGAATGTAGCACGACCGTGCCCGTTGCTGCTGTAGCTGCGCTGATGCAGGAGATTACCAAGAACAAATGGACTGCTGTCGTTTTGGTGGAATTCGATGGCAGCGAGAAGGCGGTGTTGAGGGTGGGTGTTCCATCTCAAGACAAGCATATCCGGAGAGAACTCTTAGGGCTTCTTGAAAGCGCTGGCCAGGATACTAAGAGGGGATTTCAACTGTAAAGGAGATATGTCGGTTCGTATGAGGGTCGAGCTGTTGGGAAGATGTATCGTGACAGCAAAGCCAGTTAAGGCGGCTTTTCTGCCACTCATCAAACTATTTATCCAATTGCATTATGCAATGCAACCTTATGTACAAACATACAAGACAGTGTGATTGTGCTTTTGCCAGGTCTGCGCAAATGTAGTATCGCAATGTTGCAGGTAGATATCGCCACCGCAGCCACGATGTTGCCAGTGTTTCCGACTGGAGGCCTGAACTAGAGGCTTCGCCGGTGAAGAGAGAAGACATTTTCGACTGCGGAAACTTACCACATGCAGATACGGCCACGTACTGAAACATCGGCGAACGTGTATCCGCCTACGTAGCTGTATAAATTCAGACCATCTGACGATGGCTAATGCCTACAACCCAGCTATCTCATCTTCAATCTCCGAGAGGCTCGGTTCCCTAAGGAGACTGTATGCACATTGAACCACCTCACGCAAAGATATTACCGTCAAAATGACAGTGCGGCGAGGTTCGACGGTCCACGCAGCCTGGTCCTCGTGCCTTGAGGTAGTTGAAGTCATCTGCACCGCCACAAGTGGCGCTCACATGTTCTACGGTGTGGTCGTGGGGATCCGTGACTCCCTCGAGTGGGATTGGCTGGGTGATTATCAACTTTTGTGGGTCTTCGAAGACGGAGAGTACGTCAAGGTATGGCAAGAATGCGTCGAGCGGCCCCGACCATGCAACACGACTTGGGCGCCCCGTCTTCAGTGTATCGTAGGCTGCTACGAGACGGACGATGGCGTCAACCTGTACGCCGTCAAGTGGGATGGCTACGCCTGTCCGACGTGGGAAGCAGAAGAGGACCTCTTCAGTTACGGCCAATTGATGGCCGAGCATGACGAGACTTGCCAGTGCGCGCCAGGCCTTGGGAGTGGCCACCGACACAATGAGTGGACCGGACGAGGACGGCGAAAAGCGGATTCAGTCACGCCGCTTGTTGGTTTGCGGCCGACAGATGTAGACTCAATGGTAGAAAACTAGGTCGGATGAGGTTCTGGCGCTCTGGGCCATCGATCAACTTGTGCCGTTACGTGGAGCGACCAGATATGGTGCGCTGCCTGAAGTGGTTCTGGGGTCGCCGATCTGGCTCTGACACGACCAGGGGTGCGCTGTCAAATCCAGAACGAGCTCCCTTTTGATCACGGTGCAACACACCCCAGATTGAAGAGCAGCTTCTGGGGGATGCAAAGATCCACCGTTCCAGCAGCAGCTTTGCCGCGAGGTCCCAAAACAATATTTGCAGCTACGTACTGTACATATGAGTCGAAATGTAGTGTTCCAACGTTCCATCGAGACACTGTCCGAAGACAGTATTTGCACTTCCGAGGCATTGTCAGCCAACTAAAATGTCCCCAGAGTCTTTGCGTTCATTCGACGTCGTGAGTGAATGGGTTTCTTCCATGTCGCCCCACATGGAGCGACCTCGACCGGCGCCTCCCAAGACTGGCCCCCAAGTGACGTTCCGCCCCCCGCTTGTCTCGAAGGGACGGACGAAGCAAATCCAACCCCACACCGCCAACAGCGACCGACCGTCATCTCGTCAATCGGCGGCAGGGGCTCGCCAGGCTTCAAACGCCGTATTCTGCAACAAGAAACGTCGAACAAAGCGTCTTAAGAAACCTGCCGGAACAAAGATTGAGCAGGATGGTTCCAGTCGCAGTGTCGATACATGCACCATTAAAGAAGCGGACGAGATGACAGAACGGGAAGGCTCCACTGAAGCCAGTACGCTGGCTGTGGAGCCTCTTCAGTTTATCCGTCGTGGACGCGCGGATAGAGGATGGGGACGTTAGTGCAATCATTGGTGTCATGTTGTCATGTTGTCACGAGCTGTGGTAGGCACCAATGGTTAAAGGATGTGGAACAAGAGGCTTGTATTGATCAAGAAGAATGTGGAGAAGAACGTAAATCCTGTGATCAGAATGAAAGTGAGAACCACCTGATAATGCATTTTACAGGCCGATCGTGGAAAAGTGACCCTGTTCCCGATTCGTGATGTAATTTGAATCTGAGTACTACATGTAGATGAAGAACACCACGACCTGCGGGCTCATAGCCTAGAGATCACGTCGGTATAGTCCATTCGGTGGCTCTGACGTGGAACAGATGGGCTTTCTGCATCCGCGCTCGCGCATAACTCAAGTCTTTCTCTGCATTCATCCTATGCTAAATTCGAAATGCCACCAGCTATGATACAATGCCGCGGAGGACCGGACATGAACAGAAATCAAATGCGAAAGATGGGGCCTCTCAATCTTTCCACGCGGTTATCTGCTCGGGGAAGACCGATACTGGAAGAGTAGTAGGTCTAACGCTCTCCCCAAAAACACCTCCGTCGTCGACGTTCCCAAGAACAAAGCCCTGTTGCGAGATGGGCTGGCCGTCAAGATCATAAACCGATGGGGAGAGCGGCCCATCGTAGATAGCGTGAGAAGAGTCAGCCGCATTTGTCAGGTATCCATCAGTGAGCCCGGTTTGGAGATGTGAGCTCTCCGTATAAGAGTCGCTCGGTATGCGATGCTCCACTGGCTTGCATACACAGGTTCCGCACCCAGCATACCATCCATAGTAGCAACCGTGAGCCGCATAAAGGAAGGCTGAATTGTAGACTGCTGAGCCAAGGACCTCGAAGCATGTTTGACCGCACATGGATCGTAGAAAACACGGACTTGGGTCAATCAGCGACCACTCACTACTTCACAGCATTCGGAGAGACTCACTTCATGAACGTAATATGCAAACAGATGGGGCAAATCTGGGCCAAAAGGCCAGCGGAGCCCGCGTTGTAGTAACCGCTGAACATCTGTTCCTGGAGGGCCATACTCAAGGAGGTGAGGCCTAGAGACTGCTGTGTAAATACTGAGATAATGTCGTCGAGGGTCGGTTCCCCAGAGGACGTCAGCCTTGCAGGCGATAATAACGAGCACGCCGACGTGGCATGGCCTCTGGTGTCAGAGTACGATTCTATGTCTGCTTGCTGGCGCTGGAAATCTATTGATGGTGACATAGCAGCAGCGGGCGGGGTATGCGGTCCGACGATATCTTCTTGCATAGCCTCCGTCTCGCGATCAAGTGTTGGCGTGGCCGCAGTGGGCGTCAAAAGATACTCTATTGAGATTCGAGAAGGCATTGCTATCGGAGGGTTTGCCGAGTATGTTGCTGAGTGTTTGGCTGTGCTGGAGCAGGATGTGAAGTACGTGACTGAGGAGATTGCCGCACTATATATGTCGATGGTTCAAACTGCGCACCTGTTGATCTTCGTCAAATCAGGCATGCTAAACTTGCGCAGGTAGTACCGAGTACTGGTCGTCAATGGCGTCACGGCCGTGGAGATGGCTGTTGGTTTTGTGCCAACTTGCAAGTCGGCGTGTCGGACAAGGGTTCGGGTCGGCGAAGCGGAATCGCCGTAGGCGATGAGAGGGTGCATACCTGACCAGTGGCTAGAAGAGTGTGAAGCTCTGCCAACACGAAGACGAGCGTCGGAGTCAGGGGAGTAGTTGACGCGTGCGCAAGAAACGACGCTCACCCACATCTGGAGCGCGATCTGGGTCGCAACTGGCTGCGGGGCTTCCTGGCGGTTATGCTGCATCACAGCCGCTTCTGGATGAGAGGGCTGGCCGGGGTGATCCCGTGCTGTTAGCCCCTGTTACAATAGGTGATCAATGTATAATGTCAAACAAACAGGCTTCGTTGCCCAGATATCGCCTTCCATTCCGAGAAGGAAGCAGTCAATACACTATCGCTTTGTCTAAGGCGGCACGACTGATTGGGCGCCTGATTAGGGGACAGCCTTGAGTCTCTGCGCGGGCCAGGCAGCTGCAAAGACCTTTCTTATGGCGTTTCTATTTGCTGACATGAAAGCACAAGGGTATCTGGTTCTTAGTGGTTACCATCGGATCCTCCCCGTTTGCTACGTTGACAAACAACGCCAACAAGGACGTCCGAACGGTTCAGGGCAAATACGCAGCCGGTTGGTGTTCTGCCCTTGACATCGGTCTCAATAAGCTTGCATATGTTGTCGGATTATTAGTTCATCTCGCTCGGCAGTGGACATGTGGTACAGCCATGCAAGTCAATGTTCAATTTATATGATTGAATTCTCTAGGACGCATGTCTCTATTAATTCACAGCCCTTACTCCCCGTTCACATGCAACAACTCCGTACAAGGACCCAGTGCAAGAACCCAATCAATTACTGCAGGGATAGCGGTAGGTGCCGTGCGTGGCTGGTTCCAGCAGAAACTCGCGTGCCAGCCAGCACTGCGATGATACATCTCAATGCTATTTTATGTTCACATCTTCAGCCACAACCCATTCGAGAGGCCTCGAGTCATACCCTGACAACGAGTGCTGCAAAGGTATTGTGTATCGTTTCTTCCAAGGCAGCCGGTGGCGCGGAATGTAGAAATACTCCAGAAACCCCTGGCCCTTATTGTAATATAGTACGCAAGTTGTCAATTCGTCACTCTTCTGGCAGAGCAGGCTGCCATAATCTCGAACTGTGGTATGGTAGTCCATATCATCGCTGTCCTCCTGAATGTTCAACGTGAACCGCTGGCTCGGGCCCTGGTGGCGCAAAAGGTCTCCAGAGCTTTTGAACCGAGGCCGTTTCAGCGACTCGGCCACCTTGGCTTCGTATTGGAGATCTCCAACCCAATCCATGGATGCAGCTGCGAGATGAAGCTCGTGGCAGTCTTCACCAAGCGCAAGTCGCTCGAGGTCAGATCCAAAGAAAATGGGATTGGCCTTGAGTTTAGCGGCTGTTTCATGCCATGTGTTGTCCTTGAAGAAGATGTTCATGACATAATCGAGTACTTCCTTCGCTGACCTGGGCATTGGAGAATAATGTGAGCGGCAAGTCGGAGCTGAGCTTTGCTAGACCGTGGTTAGAGGTCGCCCTTATATATGATATACTAAAAAGGTGTGCGGTGCGTGGTAGTGTGTCCATCTCGTTGTTGCATCGCCGTGGGGCTTATTTTAGCCGGCAATCAGAAATGATGGTGTTGATCGCGCGAACTGGGTAAGAAGGGCATTTTCGGCTCATCGGTGAAGTATCTCTTCTGGTAGGTTGGTGACGATTCTGGAGCGTCTCGCAGTCAGATATGGGACCAAGAGCATACCGGATCAGTCAGTCTTGGAACAGTTACAGGATTGAAGAGACTTGATTTCCAATACATTTGCATCAACGAGATACGGGTGCTACACGAATGAGCCGTTTTGTTCTCCTAAGAAAGCAAGCAGTAGTCTACGTACAGTATCTGGATTGTCCATTTGCATGGCTTGTCAGAGATGGAAGCGAGCCACGGGAAAGAGGTTCACAACGCCTTTCAGGCGTTGGAGATCAGACGTTATTAGAGACGGATCGCGTACGACGCCTCCAGACGACGACGTTGAAGGGCTTGAGCCATGCCCAACAGCAGCGTAGCACCCTTATAACTCTTGATGACAGAGGTGATTCACGTGAATGACAGCGGTGATATGTACAGTTGTATGCATGGGCACGAACTCTCTATTCCTCTTTATGACATCACAGGATGAAGATGGACCCGGCGAATTCCGGTACAGGCCATGTGCGCTTCCTATCAGAGCCAACTTCCGGGATTGTATGGTGGCTGCTTCCGCTTCAACTCTGGCTTGACGGCCTCAAAGTCATAGCCTTCTCGACCCCGCCTGATGGGGGCCAAGAGCACGTCAAGGTCATCCTCTACTAATGGCGAGTCTGGTTCGTCTCCAGCTTGCACCTCCACGTCCTCCCTCTGTCGATATTCGGACGGATGGAATCTATCCTCCACAGACATAGTGTTTGTTTCATTCATAACGCTCTCGAAACGGCTGCAAACATCTCGCAGCTGTACCACAACTTGTTCGATGTCGGACATGAAGGCGGTTCCTGTGAGAGCCAAGCTTTTCCAATAGTCAAGTTCTTGCCTGAGGCGGCCGGAGTCTCTCACGAGTTCTTCCAGACGTTGTTCCTTACTGACTGGTGCCTTCTGAGACTGTATGGTGCTGTTTGCGAGGTCGGTTGCGTGGGTTCTCCCGCCCAGGGCCGCGACTGCGTTGTCTATGTCGCTTGGTAGGCGCGGCAGACCGTTTGATCGGCGAGGGCGCTTCAAAGGTCTGGCCGCCATGTCGGATTGCCATCGAAATGAGGTGGAGTGCTGATGGGTTGCCGAAAGAAGTACGTGACATGGATCACCTTATGTGAGGATGGACACTGCGTTTGCCAACCGCGAAACTGACGCCATATGTAGACGAGATATGATTTTTGTATGTAAGCTTGGCAAGGTTGTCTGGTCTTTTTCGGGCTGCTTTCGTCGCCAACTCGATGAGCAAAGAACAAGAGCTTTCACAGGGGCGTGAGCCAGGAGATGATCTCGCCTTGATATAGCACACTCCACGCATGGATGCCGCGGGTATGTATGGACTCTACAGCACAATTATCAACTTTGAGGCTATCTCTATGGCCCCGGCGTCGTTGCAGATACTTTGCAAAAACGGCCATTCAAACGCTGACCGTCGAGCCGTTGGTGGCTTCTGCAAAACCCGGTTGCGTAGAGCCTCGCTTCTCAGAAGGCGGTATCGGATGTCGTAACGAGCTTACACGTACGAAGAGCACAATGTGTCTTGTCCAAAAACAAAGGCAGTCTAGAGCCATGGTTCGAACGATATAAATCTCTCCATTGGCGATGACATGAGCTGGGCTACCGAGTCACCCCAGACGCGCTGGAAGAGATCATGGATTCCATGTGGTGAGCGGCGCACTCTCACATTGTCACATAGGCATCCTGCTAATGGTAGTTAGGACCAACCTGCTTAGACAAGATGAGCGATGCTGCCTCGCCATCTGCCTGGCGGTCAATTGCCCTCACAACGGACTGACCGACGACACGTGGTATCCGCCGCTGAACAGAGTCAGAGAAGACATGAACAGCACCGCGGGAGATCGGTTTATCGCCTACATCATAAGCTGCCTGTGTGGGCCGCTACAAGGCAAAGAGTTCGTCGTCAAGGTCGCGGCGCTTCTCGCGTGCCTGAAAGTCCGCGAAGCGCCCGAGGAACACGACGATGGCCCGTCGGACAACAGAACCAACTTGTTGTTCGAGTTTGACAAGGCACTGAATTTTGACTTTGGAAACATGCTCATCACCATCAAAGTGCTCGAACAGGTTTTGATGTTCTCGGCGCGGATTTGGGAAATCCATGCGCCTGAAGACACCGTTCACCCCGGGACTTTGCCAGCGACTTTCGATCTCTGCGATGATTCGGTGTCGAGAAAGATGCTATACATGTACTGCTGCGTACGGATCTTGTTTCCCGACACTCACGAGGCGACCATGCACCGGACACGGGCCGTCTTCCAGATGAGCTCTGCAGATGCGGCCGAGCTGTTTCTCGATACGCCCAGCGACGACGAGCTGGAGTCAGGGGGGCACTCAATGTGTGACGTGGACGAGGACCTGTTTGACGGCGAGGGCGACGAGCCTTACCGTTCTGACATGTCTGGCGCTGAATCTGACGAAAACTCAGACCTGTCGGAAGGAAGGAAGTTAGACGACGATTATGGTGATTCAGACGTCTCAGACGAAAGCTATGGGCCTGGCGCAGAAGAAGACGATAGCGATATAGAGTAGATACAGAGTAGTTGCCGAGTTCATTACGCATGGGCATGTGTCATTCAATAATTCCCTCATAACTATCCTTGGAAACTTTCATATTCCTTCATATTCCTTCCATGTCGTTTGCGTGTCAAGAAATGACCTACCCCGGTATCTCCCAAACGTCCAGAGAGTGTTCTGTATGCCAATGCCCTGTGTTCTGTACCGCGCAACGAAGATACCGCCCTTGAGGCTGTGGCATGTGCGATGCATTGGTGTTGCTGGTGATGGCTTGCATGGAGCCGGAGATCACCTCCCTCACCTTTAAGTCAGGTTGCAAAGCACGAAGCATCAAGTGACGAGCCCAATGATGCTGCGAAACTCGTAGCGAAAGACCGGAAAGATAAGTCGAGGAATCCGTCCGCAAACTGCCCAACAGCGGCGTAAGTGGCTTCTTGTCATTGGCGCCTCGGCGCAGGAAGCAAGTTTTGTTGACTGTACTACGATCAGAACCAGAAGTGCCTTCTCGAACCATACACACCCCGTCTATTTCATTGAATCTCTCCCGCAGCGGAATGACCTCCAGCTACAGCATGCCAGGTCGGCCGGCGTCGAAACACCGGTGGCACCACCGCCAAAGTCTGTGTCAGCATCTCCGCGCTTTTCATCGACGTCTCATATGCGATGTCTCATCGATCATGGACTCTCGCAGTGCTGGCCCTCCAGCTTGCTGTCGCCGCCGTGAATGCAGCGTCGGCCCTCGAGATCCTCTCGCAGGTCCCCTCGTGCGCTGTGAGTGATTGTGGCATCAGCCAGGCTTTCGTCGCACTAAAGCATCCACCATCTAGTCGGAGTGCATCAGCAGCACATTCATCACGTCGGCCTGCGATCCAGAAGACGTGACCGCGTGCATCTGTCTCGACATTGCTGTCCAGTCGGAGCTTTCGACATGTGTGCAGACGAACTGCCCGTTTGACGATCAACTAAGTTCGCCCCGCTGTTTCCTCTCTGGAAGCCCATCTGACCTTCTGAAGCTGCAGCGACGGTAGAGGGGGCCCTGTGCGAAGGGTACCCCAAACCATCGCGGAGGACGGAAGTCCGACGGACGCTCATCATCAGCTGCAGTCTTGTGCTGTTTATCGTGACGCTTCGTCTTTTCACGAGCAAGCAGTATGCGGGTGGTCTATGGAGGGACGACTACATGGCCATCCTTGCGGCGGTACCCCACCCCAACTCTCCACGAAATCCTTTCTGACGTCGTCTGTCAGGCACTCCTCATCGCCTTGGCCGCGGTCTATCTGCACATTACAAGCATCGGCTTCGGCATGCACTACTGGACGATACCGGTTGGTAATGGGGTCGTTATCAGAAAGGTTCGGTGATAAGGGCCCGCCGGATGTTTGCGAATCGTGGTATCCCGTCCTAACGTCGAGTCAGATGCTGTACGTCGGAAACTTGATCTACACCGTCCTTCAAGCCGCCGTGAAGCTGTCGATCGTGCTCTTCCTCGGCCGCATTTTCCCGTCGGAGACCTTTCGAAGGATCGCACAGGGCCTCCAGGTTATTCTACTTCTGCATGGCACGCTCTTCATCATCCCATTCGCGACGCAATGCGTGCCTGTGCAGTCGATATGGGACCGGACCATCACCGACCGCCGATGTCTAAACTTGCAAGCTGTGGGTTACAGCAGTGGCGGACTGGCCATGGCGGAGGACATCGCCATCTTGCTCCTGCCGATCCCCTACGTGTGGCGGCTCAAGATTTCTCTCCGGCGACGTTTGGCCGTCATCGCGCTGTTCAGCATTGGTTCATTGTGAGTTGGGTCTCACGTCCCGGCAGAAGGGTGGGAGGAGAAGGCTCACACGGCAGACAGCGCGTGCGTGACGTCGGCGGTCCGGGTCAGATACCTGGTGGAGTACAGCACCACGTTCGACGAGACGTGGGACCATGTCGATATTGTGGCGTGGTCGTTCATCGAGCAGTCGACGGCGATGCTGTGTGCGAGCTTGCCCAGTCTGCGTCTGCTGCTCGTCAGCGTCTGGCCCCGACGTCGGTCTACGGCGTCGGAGCTTTCAGCAAGGACAGTCCGAAAGGTGGACCCGGTCCGTTGACAGACTGAGGCGACACAAGACGCAGATACGCAGAGACAGCGGACCCGGTCCGTTGACAGACTGAGGCGACACAAGACGCAGATACGCAGAGACAGCGGCCCCGGGCCGCAGCACACGGGCGACGGCGTGCTTGTGACGACCACGGTGGAGGTCGATCGGCAGTCCTACGTGGCTCTCGACGTGCCGCCCTTCCCACCGCCTGCCTATTCTGGGCGTAGCAACAACACATAGCAGCAAGTCATGAGAAAGGGGAGAGTGGGACAGTATCTTTCAGGAATCTATGATGAGCTATGAGAAGCTATGATGAGCCATGATGAGCCATGATGAGGGGTTATTGCTGAGGCATGTTGCTGCAAGTTTTCTGTAAAAGGAAAGCGACGCAAAGGCGAAGTACACGGCAACATTGCCATTGTTTGGCGTTGGGGTTTGACGGGTGTCTGGCTACGCGAAAGGCGGCGCAACGAGTCATGAGGTAGTTCACACAGCGCTGAGTTTAGTACATGAATCGAATACGGTATTTCCTTGAAGAGATGGAAGCCATAGTGCATGTCCCAAAAGATACATCGAAAAGTCTGCCAATGCTCCAGCTGCAGTTTCCCAGGTCGTATTGCCGCCGAGGCCTTATGTCGTGATGATGTTTTCTTCGTGCAAACCTCTGGGCCTTTTGGTGGGCGGTGCTTCCGATGGGCCTCTCAGGTGCAGTGAACACCTGGATTTCGCCCGTCTCTCCTTCGATTACGTAGAGCTGCAGCCCCACTTCCCCGCTCGTGAGTGGTTCGCCAGGCGGTCTCTTTACCGCAATTCAATTCTGGCACCAAACCAGCGACAGAAAGCAAATGAGTGATAAGGGAAGTTGAAGACGACCCGATGAGAATGTCAGTGCTCCTCAGGCGCCATGACGCTAGCCCTGTGGGCGGTCGAGATTGAGATCGTACCTTGCATGCTGTGCGATGGGATGATTAATGGTGATTGACGAACCCCAAAGCCCGCCATGTTCCCGCAGCAATGCGCGCGGAGTCCGTCCCGCGTTCCGCCTAGCAGGTCCCCGCAGCCGTTTTTGGCCGTTCGCCTACCGGTACGACGGTGGCCGTTCTTTCTGAGTGCCGTCGGTAGGGAAGTCGAATGGGCCCCTGCAGCTTTTTGGGAGGCGAGCCCGCCGAGGCCCGGTCTTGGTCCCGGGAAGGGGGTGGGTTTCTCCAGCACGCATCCAATACCAGCGTAGAAGCAACAATCGGCCACTGGCTGCGGCGTACTCCGCGAGCCCCATACAACGACATCCATATTCGGCTTTTCAGCACGGATGGCTCCCAAACGCTCTCGTAAGGGCAGGTCTTTGGCGGCGGAATACACTCCTGGATCCCACTGCCGACGGAGCAGAACGTAGCGTTGTGCAGCGGTGCAAATCCGTAGCAGGTCGTGGTTTCTTGCTTATGGGTCTCTGACAGCAACTGATCCGCAGTAGGCACACGGCGAAGAAAGTGCGTCCATCTTTTGGGGGGGACTCATTCTGGCGCTGGATGCCATACCACCGGCGACTGGGAGACTGCAATTGGGAAAAACACCAAGCCATGGCTTACGAATAAGAGCGCGAAATGAGAGCGTTTGTCGAACGTTTGTCGAACAAGTGAATTTGTTGGACTCACTGGCGTGCCGACTGTAGCCGAACGCTTCGACTGTTTGATCTGAAAGCAGGGCTTGCCCATCGTCAAGCAGCAAGCAATGGACCCGCTTTGCACGTCCCTCTTTCCTCCAGAATGCATGTCTCCTCCATCCCCTCGACCACCACACAACCGTACATCTCATGAGGACGAGAGCGCAGGCCAGAGTGGCCGGCAATCCCAGCTGCAACCAGTGCCAGCACGAAATGGCACGCCGCAACACAGCTCCAGCGTGGACCCGGCCTTCCCACGCCTTCCTGACACCGCCATCGAATCATCGCCGACGGCCGACACGCGGTTGGACGAAGGCGGGCAGAAGATGACGTACGCGCAACTCATCTACATCGCGCTCCACAGCACAGAAAAAAAGGCGATGGGACTAGGCGAACTCTACCACTGGTTTGAGCAAAACACCAGGAGAGCCCACAGGGGAGGCGAAGGATGGAAAAACAGCGTTCGTTCGAACCTGAGCGTAAACAAGGTATGCTAGCGAGTCGCGCCAGCGTTGTGACGGTCTAGTCTTTCCTGCTAAGTCGTAATCTGTGTTGCACAGGCCTTCCAACGAGTGGAACGCAAAGGCTCCCTCTGGCAGCTCGCGGAGGCAGGGTTGACGGAATTCCAACCAACGCGTAAGCCCCGATCGGATCGCGGAGCGAGTCGTGGGAAAAAGGCTGGGGGATCATACAAATGGAAGATCAGCGTCGCATCGCCGCCTCCTCCGTCTTGCGCACCCACTCTGCAGGATCACTCGAAGGAAAATGTGTCCGGAAGTGATTGCGGCGACGATGGGTTTTGGTCATTTGACGGCGGCTTCACGTCGCCTGAGAGCAGCCAGCCTGAAAGCGGAACCTCTACCGATTATCCATCGCCGGTGCCGATGACTTCGACGCAAGATGGCTTGGAGCACATGCATGATCCGTTATGGGCTTGGAACCTGGATAGTGGGCGCTACGTCCACTGGCCCTACTGCAGCTGCCTCTGTGGCCGACAAAACTTTTGTTGGACAGACGTGAATGAAATGGTGCCATTATGCGCCCCGACAGCGTTTGCTCCCATGTTGACGAGCATGGGCGTGGGTTCTAGTCCGCCGTCGGAAACGTGCGTGCAATGGGAGATCTGACGGTCGAATCTGGTCTTGGCACATTAGAAGTACGTTATACCACTGGGGCATGGATGGGCCACTGTCCGAACGGCGGAGAGATAGAAATACAGACGGCGAATACTGTACTGTAAGATACAGTATGTGCTGTCGTGCCAGAGAATGCATGCGCCAACTCGATCTTCCCGCTCTTCATGTGTGTTGGAACGCTCGCTTGCGAAGCCGGATGGACCTTCGCTTGACTTTGAATGAAGTTTGGGACGCAAATGGCTTCAGAGCATTGGCGATTGGATCGCGGACGATTACAGATTCATCCAGGTCGTCGGGCCCAAAGTCCATCTACCCAGCCCATTTGGCTTCCGAGTTGCTGCTGCCTATAAGACAGACACGCGCCTCGTCTGCCCGGTGTGACGACCCCTCATCCAGTGCGCAACATGACCCGTTGTAAACACACTGGCTGGCTGCGCGTGGCCACCAAAGACCAGGCGTACGTCGTCGAAGGCTCGGATCGTGCCCAGAGTCTGCTGGACAGTCTGCCACGCCCGGATAGCCAGTACCCGAGTATCCTCGTGCTGATTGGAAACGCGGCCAAGCGGGTTGCCCTGCAAAGACTCGGTGTGGACATCACCAGGCCCAACACGACCCGAGGCCACGGCGAGATCCACCTTAACAAGGCTCCTGTCGGCGCGTCCGGCGCAAGGCCGACGCTGATTGCCGATGCCGACGTTCCGCCCCATAAGCGGCTCGGGAGGCCGAGGAAATCCACGCTCTGCCATGAAGTCGTAGCAAGGCCACTGTCGATCTCTCACGGTGGAAACACCACGTCCACCATGCCGTCCACAGCATCGTCCGCGACGATGTCCGCGATGCCGCTCACGACGGTAGAGGCTGGCGATCATGTCTACAATCGCATGCTTCTCCCGTTTGCTGATGCTGTGTGTTTCTTTGCCGACGATATTGGCGGCGTAGAGGTCGTTGCCCAACGTCTTGCGTCGTGGCTGGACCTGAGTACGCCGTCCACATCGTCGGTGCGGCCCTGGTTAGTGGTCGTCGTGAACGGCGACGAGGAGGATTCCGCACGAAGTCGCCTGCTACAGTCAATCCGCCAGAGGACAAACGCCCACGTGTCCGAACGATTCCACGGCGTCCGCGTCATCAGCCTGGCCGACAAGACACCTAAGTCTCTCCGACGCCGCCTCGATTCCCTGCGTTGGGACATACTCAGCAATGGCTGTCCCACATGACGGAGACGAAACGGGTCGAGCGCGTGCTCGCCAGCTGCTCTTCTCGGCCACCCACCTCGCCGGCCTTCTCCGCCACGCCACAGAGCACGCCGGCGGTGCCGGCGCGCCGCCCCTCGACTTCCTCGCCGTCTCCCGGCTCGATAACCCGGTGGCGGCCGATCTGCCGGCGCACCTCGCAGGGTTCCTCACGCACTGCGACTCCGTCGACGACCTGAAGAGATTCGCCGTGCCTGTCATCGCCTCCAGCTTCATACTGGACCAGTACCCTCCGGACATGCACCGTACGTTCGCGAGCATGCGTCACCTTTTGTCCTCACTGACGGCCCGCAGTCTTCGATCCGCGCGACGTCTTCCAGATGTTCTACAAGGACGTGTGCCACAACGTGTGCGGCACCGCCGTCCTCGCGCACGAAGGGTCCACCGACTTCCTCCTGCCGTCTCAGTTCGCCAAGATGGTCGAGGGGCAGATGGCCCGTATGTTCCGGCAGCTGACGACGGGCCAAGCCTCAGCGTCGCTGCATCGACAGCTTGTCGCCGCCTTCGCGGAGGACTGGGTGCAGCTTCGGTCCAACAGCACATGCTACCTTTGTCTGCGGCGCGCTCCGCAGGTCTTCCCCGCGTGCGGCCACGGTCACTGTCTGAACTGTGTCGAGGTATTTGGCGTCGCAAGTGCGGCCGACCCGTGGCTCATCGAAGTGGCCGAGTGTATCCTCTGCGGACAAAACATTGACATGCAGATACGTGAAGCCGGACACCGCGTCGGTTCGGGTCTTGTGTATCGACGGCGGCGGGACGCGCGTACCCTCAAGGTGTTGAAGCAGCTCGAAGACGACATCGGGCCGCCCGGCCATCCGGTACAGCAGAACTTTGACGTCGTCTTCGGACGAGCTCAGGTATGTCGCGGGATGCTGTCGTTGTTGCAGGTGCAGATGGGGCGACTCTGGCTGACCGATCGCGACAGGTGCCATCAGCGCTGGCGCCCTCTGCATCAACGGGTGGACGGTGGATGAGTGCATCGCCCGCTTCGAGTCCCTTTCGAACCACGCGTTCACGCCTCGCCGGGTCCCGTCTGTTCCCATCATAGGCCCTCTCATACGACTGATGATGCGGATCCCCTTTTTTGCCACAGTCGTGCGTGCCGCAGCCTTGCTTCTATTCGACAGCAGGTACCCGTCGCAGCACATCGAGAAGGC
Source organism: Colletotrichum scovillei (assembly GCF_011075155.1). NCBI lineage: Eukaryota > Fungi > Ascomycota > Sordariomycetes > Glomerellales > Glomerellaceae > Colletotrichum > Colletotrichum scovillei. The sequence goes on from NW_023336262.1 coordinate 3,599,095, forward strand.
TCTGCGAGACATGTTCGGCTCCGGCAGAAGCATCGCCGACTACTCGGCGGCCGACACGATGGGTGCCATGGTTGGCATGACGGTTGCTACCGTGCAAGACGCAAGCGCCTGCATCTTCACCAGCTACAACGGAGTGGGCCAGCGGGCCGGCGATCGCGGTAGCCTCCCCGTCTCCGTCCCTGTCTCCGTCCCTGTCTCCGTCCCCGTCGAGGCCATTCGAAGCGCGCGAGCCGATGCTGATGAACTGTATAGATTATGAACTCTGAAGGCAACCGCCGATGGGGGCCGAAGGCAACCGCCGATGGGGCCGCGTGGCTTTGTGGGAGATGTTTGTGGTTTCCCGCGTGATTCTATGTGAGGCCTGTGGCTTCCGGTGACTAGATGGCTAATCCGGTTTGCAGTGTCCGATGTGCAACCGCTGCTCCGTAGTCCGTGCCAGCCCTTCTTGATTTCTTTTGTTTGTTTTCTCTCTCCCCCATTTTGTCCTTTTCGTCTTTCTCTTTTCTCCTTCTTCTTTTCTTTCCCTTCCTCTTCACGTCTCGCTCTCTTTTCGCCATCCTACAATTGGATGGCGCAAACAACAAACAGCCGGGTGCTGCGAAACGCCGCTAACAATGCCATAGCTATTTCGCCTTGGTCTGAAGGCCTCGGCACCTTCCAGGACGGCGGCTTAGTGGCCAACAACCCGTCCTCGATCGCGCTGCAAGAGGTGGCCTCCCTTTTCCCTGAAGCGCCACACCCAAGCCTTCTAGCCTCGATGGGCACTGGCTCCTCTTCGAGCTCGCCCAGCGGCGGGTGGCGGGATTGTTTCCTCTTCCGCCTGGCGCGAGCGTTCCGGAACCGCGACAAGAACGACTGGCAGCGGGTCGTCGCACAGAAGAAGGTGGGTCGATCCGGTGAGTTCTTCCGCTTCGATGTCGAGTTCGACGGCTCCGAGCCACCTTTGGACAGCCTGTCCAGCTTCGACGACGAAGAAGATGATGGGTGCACCTTTGAAGGCCTCCCCGCCCTGAGACGTCTGAGATTGTGCGCGAGGGCAGAGCTGTTCATCTTTGAGCTGCGTGCTTCACGGCCGTACCTGTTCTCCGATGGGGGGTACGACTGCCGCGGACAGATTTGTTGCCGGCTGCGCCGTTGATGCGGCAGCTCGCGAGCGGCAAGGCGTATTTCCGCGTCGGCGGCCGTAAAGTAGCTTGTGATTTTGCGTCATACCCGGCGGCCTTCCCGGATGGTCAATTCCGTCTGGACGTGAAGTTTCGCGTGGTCAGTCTGCAGGAGTCGCTCGCCGTTTGCCTATGGGAGACCGCCGATGAGGGTCGCGGCATCAGCGGCTCGCCGTTTACCGTGCAGCAGCTGGTGCGGAGCCAAAAGCTCGAGCAGTGCTTCGGCACCTCTGATCATCGTAAGAAACGGCGACGGGACGATGACGACGACGAGGACAAGGGCGCAAGCCGTAAGCAGCCGAGATTCAAGCGGTAGGGTGTGCCCTTGATAGAAGAGAGACGCATGACGGTAGCTCTGAATTGATATGCGTAGCGTAGCTAAGAAGAATGATTTTTTGGGGCTAAGGCTTCTCTTTAAACGCAGCATCACTGCAGGCGAGTCCGTGCCGCTGCGCTTCGCCTGCGCAGTGCGAATATGGCACTCCGTCACGCTGATCCTTTGCTCGAACTTTCAAGCAATATAGTCATTGACTTTGGGCCAATTACATGGATGCTCTATGGGTAGTCGTGCGCCCAGAAACAGCGTGAAGTGAAGGGTGTCCCAGACTGACTTGATTGCCGCAAAAACAGACCGCATGGAGGCAGGGAGACTTTGATCCCGCCTTCCTTGATTGATCCAGCAGTGGATGGCTGACGTGGTCCGAGCTTTTCTGACCATCCCAACGAAAGCACCAGCCGTGAGTGGCGCGCTCCTTTGCAACGTCATATCAGCCTGGACTACAGACACTTGGTCGATGGATATGGTATCGGAAACGAGAACGACGGCGTTGAGCTCAAATGGGAACCACCACGACGATGTGATACATCTAGGCTCGAGACCTAGTACGTGGAGCATACCAGAATCTACCACAAACGCAGTGCCAAGAGCCGCAGCATTCGCAACGACGAGGACATCACCACTGGGCCACGACTCTGGGGACGACGTGACTTTCTTATGTTCAAGGCCAGGTACGTGTTGTGTACGCATAGTGAACAGGCGCTTACAAGTTCATAGTCCCGAAAGCAGCAGCTCGGCCCGAACAGCACCAACATCCCCGACTACAACCGAACGACAAAAAGCAATCCTCACGACAACCGCCCAAAAAGCACAGAGCGCAACCGAAACCGTCACATAGAGTACCGACTAGAAGGCCTATGCGTCTACGGTACGTAAAAGTTGGCTGGCTAGCATCTTCGGGCGCTCAGCGGCAAGCTGTGTACGGGTGCCTCAATACAAGCGGGCAGCTGCGTTACTGGTCCTGCTCGGCACAGGACGACGGTGGCTCTATCAAACACGAGGAGATACGTCCGGAGTTCCTAGGCTTGAGTAGGACGACATACGCAAGAAGTTGCCCGAGAAAATTCATAGGGCAGCGAGAAGGAACGTTCAAGGCGAAAGCTGAGGTGCAGTCGTTCGCAAATCAATCAATCTTGCAACGCTTCCAGATGTCTCGCCAGCAAAGAATATGGCGTCATCTCCGCCAGGATAGCCGTACTCTTCAGCATGTAGTACGTTCACAAGATCGAGCACCGTCGCTATCGTCTCGGTCACAGCAGCGAGGGATGCGTCTGCCTCAACATACGGTCGCGCGTCTGTTTTCTGCTCGGTTGGCAAGTCGGGTGACAGCATTGACAAAACCCCTGTGCTTTGGCCCGTCTGCACACTAGTGTTATATGCGTCTCTGTCAATGGCTTGCCAAGCCCTCTTGGCAAAATCACTCATCGCTAACATCGGCGAACCGGGCTGACAGAAAAAGACGGGGTTTCTCCGAAGCAGTGCTCATTGGTGACTCAAGGCCTGTAGCTGCCGTATCCCGTGGGAATATCGAATTGACCACATCCGCAATGGGTTAGGAACTCGTCGCATAGCCTTTGAGCGGCGTCGTGGACAACGCGCTCGAGCTTCTGTGTCTACGTGAGAAAGAGCTGCCGGCTGCGCACCTGCGAAGAGCTGGTTGAGAGGGTCGAGTGTACCAGAGCCTCCATGTTCATGCAGTCAATTCACATCAGCCGAGCGCGTGCCATGTCGTTCACGACATACTTACAAGTTGGAGACTACATGCCAGAAGACAGTCAGCCAGACACCAACTACGTGATGCGCATCAGGGCATATATCCACAAGGGGAATTCAGCAACGAACAAGCCCGATTCGCTCAGCTTCTCCCACTGGCACAGAGCGCACCTTGTCAGGGTTCATTCGAACGATTGAGCATGAAAGACCAGCCCGAGATATTGTATACCCGTTGGTCAGGAAGTTGCGACGGCAGATGGTGCGCGCGCGCGATGTCACGACCAGATTATCCACCCGCCATATGACCGTGCTGGGGCAAAATTGGTATCAAGAACTATGTCCCATAAGAGGATTCAAGAAGCCGCTGTGCCAGCACTCGACGCATCGGCGGAGGATTCATTCAGATGGCCACTAGAGGTTATGGTGGAAGTCTCCCATCATTTCACGTTGAGACACGGAGCTCACGACTGTCCGATTGTAGTATCGGGCGCGGCTTCTGACATGAACAATATCGTGCAGCTACGCCTTCCAACGAAAGTTGAGATTCATTAGGGATTCGGTGCGGGATCTGCCGCGGTAGGCGGCAACAGGCTCACCAGAACTCCTGCAGCAACTAGCTGCCATTGAACGCAGACCGTACAGTACAATATACTGTAGCATTTGGGAAAACAATTATTCTTGCATCTTGACCATCGCTTAGTGAGCGTTGTGGCAGGGGCTGGCGGAAAACATTATACTTGCGGCTTCCAGATGAACAAACGGCCGGCGGTTGCCTTTTGGCGGGCGGGGTCTAGACCAGGTCCAGACGGGGCGAGGAAAATGTAGAGTGACCGGGGTGCTGGATCTGGACTGTCGGTTGCAGAGCAGCAGGAGACGGAAGTGGCTCCGCAGGCGGCTTCCGGCCCGGGCGTAAGTGGGTGCGGCCCGATCTGGCGCCAACATCTGGCGGGACCATCCAGTAGAGCATCTTTTTGATGTGATCGTCCACTCCACCTTCTCAGACGGGTCCGCCTTTATCGTCTGAGGCTTTTCTTGGCTACGACCAGATCTGGCGCTGCGCTGAATCTGGGCGCTAGTGCCTCGGGGTTAATAATGTATCTTTCTCATCCACTTCTTTTTTTGACGACCAGCGCAACTCTGGCTGTAGCAGTGGAAACCGTTGCACCGCTTTTGACCCTTCCAACAGGGGTTGAACACTGCATTGGGAATCACATCCCCGTCGTTGCAGCTGAGACGGGCTCTCAAAAATGAAGCTGTGTTTCTGGCGCATTGGGAGCTGATTGCTCCCGTCGGAAGGGTACGGTACACAAAGACCAATTCCCGCCGTTGGAGAAGCCTACGATGCTTCTCAAAAGCAGGAATTGAAACTTGTCTTCTAGTTCGTCGCTTCGGACTGTCCGAGCATATGGTCGTTTCGTCTTCTTGCTCGACGACGATCATTTTGCAGGTCCCGCGTTCGTTGTGATTGCAACATCTACCGGGCGTTTTGACGGAAAAGTTTCATTTCACTAACGTATCTTGACCATCCGGCATTTCGCCTGTGGATGTTGAAGGAGGAACTCAATAGGGAATCATCGATGTTATGGACGAAATCCAAATTGATAAGCCAAAAGCCAGCTCAAATCATGGATGGTAAAGTTGACATCTACATTCCGGCCGAATCAGATCAGCCTAGTCACACGCTATTGCTCCTGCTTCTAGAATTGGGTAGAGATGGGCTCGTGGCTCAATAGCGCTGGGGTAGTATTCGAGCCACGGATCTGCTTTACCATTCTGTGCATCTCCCGGTAATCTATACTCAAGTCCCAAGCTATATCTGCCAGAAGTTTGCTTTCCGCGACATTGATATCATCGGTTGCAAAATGAAATGAGCATGTTTCGGCCGCGAGGCTGGTCCAGAATGACGTTCTGTACGTGACATCTTCTAGATATTTCCGAGCCAGAATGACGGCCGACAGGACGCGTAAATGCCGATCCGCCTCCGTCATTGGAGAGTTCTGTGGCCGCTGGAGGCCCCGCTCCAGGTAGATGAGACTACCACAGAGTACCGCACCACTGATATCAGCCCGTAGCAGCAGACGGCGTAGGAAGACCGCCAAATCTGAGGAGATGTTCCATATGTCGCTACCGATGGGCAGGACTCTTGAAAGGATGCGCTCAGCCACGCCGGCGACGAGTCGTAGGGAAGCAGGCCGCCGACAGAACAGTTCAAATCGGTGGGTGTCTGACGACATGTCCGCCAATCGGGCGAAGACGGGTGATTGGTGAATAGTGACGGTGTGAATAGCCGACGGCGACTGGAGCTGGGAAGCATCCCTCGAACAGCGATGAATCTGCGTTTTGCCAGCACAGCAGCCGCACCGCAGCAGCCGTAGGGTTTTTGCGATCGAATCGCAAAAGAACTTTCCATATCCACGAGTATGGCAACTGAGCCTACTTAATGCTGGCAGCCCTGAAGCTAAATGTGGACGCCCCCAAAGTACTTAATCAGATCGTCACCAAACCAGAAAGGTGCCACAACAATGATGGAACCTCGTCGCACGTCAAGCGTCTATTCCGACACCTTCGAGCTTGATGACCTGTTGCTAAGGCTTACGAAACAGGCCGATGAGCAGCACGATATGGTCTCCGACATCTTGCAGCAGGAGAACAACGCACTCTATCGCAAGCTCAGGGCGGCACGGCAGCTGTGGCGGGTCATTGTCGGTCTCGTACATGGCATCGTTGAGTTGATCGACCAGCTGGAGGAGCTGCTTACGAAGGCCCGGTTGCGGATCCAGCAGGGAAGGGCAAACTATCTGGCGAATTGCACCGCATTCTAGGCCGTCAAAGCAGTTTGATTCGACGGTCTGTGCCGTTGCCAACTTGCGAGGAGGCATCACCTACATCAAGACCCGACAATGAACGAATTTAAGAAGCCGAATTTATGCGGACTTCGGATAGACTGGAACGGCTGGGTAGGAGAGAAAGTCTGGCGGCACAGGTCGGAGCCCATGTGAGCTCTTGAGGCGCTTCGCTCGCCTTTCTGTTTTTTTTTTCTTTTTTCTTTTTTTAATTCTTTTCTCTTTCTTTCTTTGGATCACACGAAGGCTCCATGCGCTTCTCTCTTCCCTTTTCTTCTGAACAAGGGAGCTTCATTTCGCTCTTTATTACTTCTATCATTCGCCTCGCCTTTTCTTTGATCTGTTCTTCAGCACTCTCACGGCATTACGTGCCGTAGTTGACGGGCATGAAAGACGACGACGCTACCCTCCCGCGTACGATAGCGAGGAGCATTTCAAGACCTATGCCGTCTCTAGATATGATCAGATGTTGCTGGAAAACGACAAAGAGATAGACTGGTGGTGGTCTCTGCTGGCAAAGATCTTCTCGTGGCTATTGTTGGCAGGCCATCGTGTTTCCTTCCACGTTCGCCTCGCTGAAGAGGTCGCAAGTTCTCGAAAGTATGGGCAAGGTTGGGCAGACGGTGTCATACTGGGTCAACGACTGTCTGATTGCTCTTGCCTCTGTGCTTTCGGGCGTTGCATCCATCGGCCTGGCATGGCTGTGGTTCAAGTGGCGTGCAAACTACGTCTGGGTGCATCAACATATCATAATGTAGGACGCCGTGCTTGACGAAGTTCCGCGCGCGTCGACACTCACAAAGCTGTAGTCCGACGTTGGTCAACTCGCTCATCGGGTTTCTGTCTACCATCCTCAACATCTATACTGTACGGGGGCCAATGGTCTGCAACGTCGATAGCTACTACAACCGTCACCGGCTGGTGGCTGGTTGTATCTTGCGTTTTGTGCGGCGTCTACCAATATTTACTAGATGGACTACGTCGCAAGACGGAATGTTGGCTCGGAAGCCGTTGTAGGAGCTGGTCTTCTTTAGCTTCCTTTTCCAGTTCATCAAAGTTGGTGTCATGTTTCCTTCGGGCAAGAGCAGATGTACAGTCATTCAGCATATGCATGGCCCTGTTTCTGGCCGTGCTCAGATGTAAAATCTCAGATGTCGAACAACACGATGGATATTGGCTTCGCCGGGAATACTGTATACACGTTCAGCCGAATTCCACATCTCTGTCAGTCTTCTCTGCGGCACAGTGTTGAGCTCTGCCCAACTTGGCTCTACCTACATCGAAACCCTGCATTCAATCCTGGAAATGACTTTGCACAATTAGCATACTGTATGTATTGAACCCACCTATCTTGGTCACCATAGGCGATCGTCAAATGGGCGATGACGTTTGAGACATCTGTTTGTGCAGCCGACATGGCTGAGGACAAAGCTACAAGCTGCGTCGGGAGCCAAACTAGCTGTCGACTGTGTGAAGCAGTCACATCTCATTCAGAGCTTGACCGTCCGTGCACGTTGCGCAATGCAAAATCTGCTCTCCATGGGTATATTAATACACCATCAAATACTTGCGAAGATGCCAGATCGTTTGTAGAACACATCGAAGCAAACGTGATGAAATCCAACAGAAAGACCCAGATCGCCATCTTTTCTAATGGTTATAACGCCTCAAATGCCGCTGCGTCGGATCCTGGAGCCAGACTCGCGGTTCATACGGCAGCAGGAAAACAGGACAGATACCTGCCAAAGCAGACCGAGAACCAAAAAGAGGAGCGCGTTTTGGCGGCGGTCCCAGAGAGAGGTGTACACAGTCCGAAACACGACAACATGTCGGATCGCCCATCACACGTCGAAAAGGGCTCACCCTGGAAGCACTACCAGGCCGAATTCGAGCTCAACGATCTCGGGGGTACTTTGACAGTGGCGTCAAGACATCGAAAACTGTTCCACATCAGCGAACTGGCCCGCACGGAGTCGAAAGAGGTCCTGGAAAAGCTGAAAATGCTCCGTCACCCCAACATTGTCGAGTTTATCCAGGCGTACATCACGCCCACATCTTTCCACGCCGTCTTCGAAGCCACGGCTGTCAGTCTGTTACATGTGGCAAGATGTCCGATTTATCCCGACGAAGCGCAGCTGGGTGCCATAGTCGGGCAGGTAAGCAGAGGAATGGAGCTAGATGGATGCGATTGAGCCATCAAAGATCTGACTGACGCCCGCGCCAATCCAGGTCATAGACGGTCTCAGCTATTTAGAGGGAGAAGGCCTGGAGCACACTTCGATCGATGGAGGGAACGTTCTGATGACTGACGCGGGAGTGGTGAAGATCGGTAATTGACCTACCTCCCAATCAGTACACGCTTAGGGTTCCGGCATCTGACGTTAGAAACCGTGTAGCCGAACAGCACCTCTGCCAACCGCTCAGAGGCCACAGCCGCCGTCATCTCACGGCTCTCAGCCGTGTCGTTCAACTCCTCATGCAAAAGTACTGCAAAGAAACGCCAGGCATCGACGACCTCGGTCGCTGGGCGCCCGACTCGGACGGGTTTGCTTTCCTCGTCGCGATCGATTCTGCGTCGTCCGTCGCTGAGTTGCAGAGTGTTCGTATCACCAGCTACGTTTGAAGTTCGCGCCAGAGAGCCAGGCGACTGACCGAGACCTACAGCACCCGCTTCTTAGACATCGCGATACCGAGTGTCTCCTCGGTCTCGTCAGTTTGACACGCGTAGCGGTTTTCCCGCGGGAGTATCTATGTGGAGACAGGGCAACACCAGTGCCAAAATGATCTTCTTCCGGCTGTTTCCTGCTCTGCTGAAGACGGATGGCCAATTATGCCTGTCACTCATATGCTCCATAGCGTTGCAAATGTTCCCTGGACTATGTACTTCAGTCCTTCGATTCTTCGGTCCTTTCCTGTATTCATCATTCGTCTGTACTTATCTACTGTTTTTCCTCCCGGATCTCCTCTCTCCTAGTCACAAGCGCTCATGGACTGGTTTACCGCTTCCTACGCGATCTGTCTTGCGGGCATGATTGTCGGTCTTGCTTTCTTGAACGCCCTGTCCCGCACAGTACGGGCTCGGAAACAACTTGCTCATCTTATGGAGAAGTATCTCGTCTATCGGTTTCTCGTTCATCGCCACTCGCTACTTGGTCCTTGGAACGCTATTTCCTTGCTCATTCCAACCCTCCTCCTAGGCGTGAACGTGTTCTGCCTGACTTTCCGACCGTCAACCCTTGTCGCCCGCTCCGGGAACCTGGCCCTCCTCAACATGCTTCCCCTGTTCTCTGGACCCTGCTTGGACTTCACCGCAGACATACTCGCCGTACCGCTCCGGCACTACGCAGTGTTTCACAGGTGGCAGGGCCGGGTCGCCACAATTCTCCTTGCGGGTCACATCATCAGCGCCATGGGAGACGACAAGTTCTCGGTCCAAGTTTCCGATGGTGCCAGCGAGCTCCTCATGGTCACGGTAGCCGAGCCATCTCCATGATCACGTTTTGTTTCTTCGGCTTACTCTCGCAGGGATCCATCGCCATGGTGGCAGCGGCAACAATGACCTTTCTCCCCTTTTTCCGACGCCGTATCTACGAGCTTTGTCTGAGAGCCCACCAAGCGCTTGCTTGTCTGGCAGCGGTGGGGCTAGCGTTCCATCTGCGGTCGATGGCCGGTCGCTCATGGCTTTGGCTGTACGTCTATCTTGCTGTGACGGCGCTGATAACCTTTTCACAAATGAGCCTGATGGCGTTCCGTAACAAGGCGATGGGACGAACGTCTGGCAGAGCCTACATCAATCATGATGCCGGGGCCGTGCGCGTCTCGATTCAGCTATCAAGGCCACTTACCTTCGAGGCGGGCCAGTATTTGCTTGTGTGGATGCCGAGAGTCCGCCTGTTGGAGAGCCACCCCTTCGTCGTGACCTCGTGGGCCGAGGCGGAACAGGACATCGTCGATCTTTTTATCGAACCGTGCAGAGGGTTCACTTCCAGTCTTGTTCGGTATTCCACGAGCGCGCCGTGCCACGGCTGACCTTTCTTTCCGGCCCGCACGGCGTCAGCGTGCCGGTGTGGGACTACGAGGCGGTGCTCATGGTGGCTACGGGTCATGGAATCGCAGCTCAGGCGCCGTACCTCAAGAAGCTGGTCTACGGATACAACCACTGCAGAGGTCGCACGCGGCAGATCCACCTTATCTGGCAGGTAGCCAACCTCGGTGAGTTGAGGAAGACGTGCTAGAACGAGGCGGTCTCTGTGACTGACTACACCAGATATCGTGCATGCGGCTGAGTCTATCCTGAATCCCATACTGAATGACGACACGCTAGATAACGGCTACGTACGTACATCGTGACCTAGCCTTTCCTGTTGATCGACGTGGTTGACTGGTCATGAACAGATCCTCGATATTTCCATCTTCTTGGACACAAAGACACAGGGAATGTCTGTCGGCGGTCTCCAGACCCTGCTACCAGAGTGTGCCAGTGACGAGCAGATTGCTGCGTGCGCCCCGACACATGTCCTGGGCACGGCCGACGCCGAGCGGCTGATCAACAAGCATCTCCACGGCGGCAGCAATCGATCACACGGTGAGCCGACTCGCGTGAAGGATTTTGGCACAAGAGCGCGGCTTTATGTCGGCAGCCCTGACCTAACGGCGAGCCTATGGGGCGAAGCGTCTAACTTGTTCGGCCGCACATCGCCCGACGCACTTGGAAACATGGGAGATATGTTGGTCCTCGGTACGCTCTGTGTTCTCGATGATGAATGCTTTCTGACCGGTTTCGCAGTATCTGCTGCAAATGCAACGCGGGACGTCCTTTACGATCTTGCGGGCGGGTTCCGGATGGACGATAACCACCCTTTGTTTTCCGAGTTCCAGAGAAGAGAAGATTTGCGCCAGTATCTCCGAACCAATGTGTGGCTGCGGGAGCTTGATTACCAGCCGGCCGGCTGATATGTCTGACACTTTGTATTTGGCTAGTCTTTCTTCTAACTGGTAATGGATGTTTGAGGGTTTCTAGACCATAATGGTTGCAAGACTCGTCTAGCTGCTTGACTAATACATTGAATTATGCGGGAGAAAAATGGAAACGAGCGAAAAGACATGCTGTACATGTGGATATCCATAGCGCGATCGCGAAATGGTTCCCGTCGCGACGTTCGGTCTTCAGAGGTGATCCTACGTAGAGCCCCCAGTGTGACTAGCTGATTTGGATACCGCACAAGACTGGGATGGCATCCACCATCCGTGCCCGTCAGTAGCGCCGACTAAAAAGGAGCCACATGGGTCAGCTCAATGTATGGAGGCATCACAGTCGGACTTGGGCCGGAAGGCATCGTGAAAATATGGGGTGGGAGGGGAATGATCGCACTTTAGGTGCTGTGCTTGGGATGCTCTCGAGAACCAGCCACGGCAGCAGACCTAGTCAAGTCAAGCGACCGGGCCGGTTTCGGGGAAACAACGCTCCACGATCGAATTTGACATCGGAACTGAGGTAGAGTCGGCAGGCGGGAGCGTACATAGCCGCATCGGCGTGGACGTTGCTTTGTCTCCCCTGTTCACTTTGTGCGAGACGCGGCCGGTCGCGGGTCGGAGGCGGATCGGGTCGCGGCAATAATGGGAGGCTAGATCTGGGCTGACGCCTTGATTTCTGGGCTGCGGTGCAGAGAAATGGGACTATTATGGGCGGGGCATCGCCGGCGCGGTAGCATTTGCCCTCGGAGTTTGCGGGGACAACACGGTGGTTCGAGGAGCCAGAAGCGTCTTTTGCAACGTCGTTCGACTCAGCACCAAATGGCTGCCCTCGAGGAGTGGATTGCTGGGGGTCATGAAGACGGAGAGGGACACTAGGTGCGCAGACCAGTCATCGACGGAACAATTTGATCCTCAATCCTCAAGCAACACACCCCTTCACACACTCGCCATCGACCGCAAGATCGGCTTCAGCCAGCCCCCGAGAAGACGTTGAAGATGCCGAAAAACAACTTCGAGATGGCCGGCTACAGCAAAAAGCGACATAGGTGCAGCTTGGAGGGACTAGGGAAGCTTTTTCGACAGGCCAAGAGAAGCTCCATTTTGGACTCGCCGCTCATTGCCGCTCTAGCCTGAGGCTCGCTCGATGTCATTGTGTTTTCCTGGGCGAGACGTTTGTGTCCTAGCGCGCAATGTGGAAATAGCAAGGCCCACCTCGTTGCGACTTTTCAGTCCGCAGTGGACAGTTCTTGCGCTTTGGGGACTTGGCTGGGCTTGAGACGGAATAGTGGACGATAGCTTTTTCGCCCTCATCAGCAACCAGACTTTGCAGCCGCTCTTGGCTTGCCGGGAACGCTGCAAGAGGCCCATTGGAGCTGCCGCTGTCCGTTGTATGGCGATTTTGCGTCAGATCGGTCGACTGCACTACTAGCAAGGTCACCTCTACCAAGTAGATGTGGGACCAATGGGACGTACTGTAGCTGAGGTCGCTCATTACCTACCCGTCGCAAATTCGAGTGCTCAAGCCACATTTCAGAAAGCACCCATTCACCAATCAACGATCGTCGAACTGAGAAGATTGTCACCTGTCGGCGGTGATTCGATCGGACGTGGGACCCACAAGCAAGACAATAGTCTTTCTCGACAAGCACTGGTTTTTTCGACAAACACTGGCAAATGCACACAGGCGCGCTCACCAAGATCCACGCCTGCCTTCCCACGACGATACGATAGCTGCCCAAAAGCTGTGAAGTGAGGCTTGAGACGAGATATCAAAAATGACACAGCTACCAGTGACGAGGTCGTCTCAAGTCTTCGCTCGGATTGGACCATCGGCAAGGATGACGTCTGACCGGATGTGTTCCTCGTCAAGGGTGACGGTGTCCAGTCGGGGTCAGGTTGGATCCTTCTGGTTCAACGACTCAAACTTATGTGATCATGGATCGGTAGAATGAAACACATACAGACGTGAGCCCCTTCAAGACCACCGAGCACCCAGAAGGCCGCCGGCATTCTAGCTGGGCCATCTAATCTGATGCCATCACGGTCGCGTCATGTCAGACTATTCGTAAAGGCGTAGACAGGTCCGGCAACGGATCAAGGACTAGCCCTGTGGCCACCACTCCGCAAGTCATCTGGACGACAGTTCTGCATAGAGGAGGATGGAGGGTGTTGATTCTTCTCATTGTTCTGGGCACGTGAACGCTTCAAAAAGCTCACCCTCTGTGAATATCTCTGCAGGCGCGCTCCCCCTAGTGGTGCATACTCACACACGCACATCTTTTTGATTCAATCCTCAAGGCTAATGTACGGTGAACTCTGTGGTAATCGTAGCCAAGCAACCTTTCTATCTACGCCTCCTCTACCTCCGATTCACAGTCGAAGAGCGCTTCCTCCGAGCGAATTTGTGTGACGGGATCATCCCAATCCACCTCCTCTGTCGTCAACAACGCCAGCTTTCGCAATCGCTCTTGTGCGTCGCCCAGAACACGGAGCTGGTGATCAAGTCTCTGGATACTCGAGGCAATGCGATCGATGACAAGTTGCAGTCCGGCTGTCGTGGCCTTCGGGGACACCGGATCGGGGACGTGGTTGCCATCGCGGGGACTTTCCATGGCCGATCCTGCGGCATCGCAGCCGACGAGCCGTAAGCCCGCCTCTCGACCGACTGTTAGATCGCACCTTTTCAGGAGAGATTCCGAGGCGCGCCAGAGTCTCCTCTAACGTCTGCTGGCTGATGACCATAGGAGGATCATCCGGTGCGTCCGACTGACAAGAGTCCGTGTTGAGGCGCATGAGCTGCCTGATATCATGAAGTGGTCTGCCCGCCAGCCCGCTCAGTCCGGACACGAAGACGATCGTGATATTCAGGGACACAACACCACGGACGCTCATGCTGACCATGTATAATCGTACTGACGCCTGAGAATGGGCTGTGAACGATGAGATGACGTGTGAGAATTGCCGCGGGACGATGGTCCTAAGGATATCTTCTGGGGCGCTGGGATCATGTCCTACGATGGCGACATTACATTTGATGAATTTATTCAGGAATGGAATGCGGCCATTCTGTTATGTATACGAAGCACTCAGCTTGGTCCAAATGAGCTTTGAGCCGTCGATGCAATCTGATTGTTTTGGCTCTCTGCTCATCCAAGAAGGCTACTTCCGTCCCTTGTCCGCCGTCTCTTATATGATGTTGTATGCGAAAAGCGCCCTGTTTGACTGGGAAATCATACATCACCCGCCGGAACCCCCGATCATCTCAATCCCTTTTCTACAGTACAGTCTGCGCGATAGCGAGCGCAGTCATAATCAGACACAGGGTCAAGTCTGCGATAGATGCTCCAAAAACGTCTCCCTTGCTCGCTTCGACTCCAAGCAGGCCTGCCACAGCCTGAGATGTCTTGTAGAGAGAGACCGTATAGGCCGTGACCACCGCGAAGACGACGGCGGCGACAACGTCCAGCCCCAGCGATACGAAGCGAAGCAGCCTGAACTTGAGCCCGGCAAGTAGCAGTGTAGTCGACACCAAAACCAAGCCGAGCCCGGCGAACAAAACGGTCTCCAGGTTAGGGCATTTATCTACCAGCTTCTGCAGCTGTTCGATCTCCTCGGACGAAGGGACAAACGGGGCCAGGTCTTGCATCAGACGAAAGGCGTGGCCAGGAATCGCGGCGCATTCTGAAGCCACGCACGCGTATTTGGTGCCCACTGATATGCTAGACGGTAGACTGGCGGCGACCAAGGACTCGCCTGATGCGACCGCGGCAGTGACCACGCCGGCTGCGGCACTTTGCACCGCCGTGGCGATGGACCCGACCAAGTCAGGAACCTGAACGAAGCGCTTTGCTTGTTCATGTAGCTTCGCTGCCGTTAGTCCCGCGTTGTCGGCGTGATGAGTTACGCACCAGAACCTGCACTACTCCCTTCTTCTCATTCGCTTCATCCTGTAGAGTCCTGACGGTTACTGCGAGTACGACTAGTGTCAAGACAACATGTAGGGCTATGACGATCTTGGAAATCATGGCACTAGAGGAAGGGGTGTAAGAACAAGGATGACGAGTAACGGAAGCCGAACCGCATGACTTGGAGATAACGAGCGCATATATACTGTACGAGCTCACCAAAACTATGTTAGTTCACTCTGCAGCGCCCAGAGTAGTCTGTGAATGTTCATGTGTGAGGAGTTTGCGCAGGTGCTTGTGGGTTTCTGCGGACCTGCCAACATTCGGAAGTCCTGCTGCGTAAGTTTCGTCGAAAACTACAGAAAGCACCAATGAGCTCTCTGGATGTGCCAATGCACGAACTGCGATGCTGTCAAAGTCGTTTTTGCTTTACTGTTCGTGTGGCGAGGTGGAGCCGGTTCAGAAAGCCGCCATATCACTAAACGCAGCCGAACACACGGACGGACAGATGAAGGACCCGGAATTCATGGCATGTCGCATCTTGGACCCGTATAGACTACGCACAAATCAATTGAGCTATAGTACAGGAAGCTTGCTACCGAACATGCAAAACGCAGATCACGCTAGATTTCATGAACGCCTCATCCGCGTTTCCTTCGTCGCCACTACTGGCTCGTCTTACAGGTAACATATGGCGTGTACTAATGGGCCCCACCTTGATATCGGTATGACTGGTCGGGGACTGAGGCTCATGTGTAAGCAAACTCCGGCTCCGACATGTCTTGGTATGCCTTGAGGTGGTAATCATCGATCATCAATCTTTCGCATGGGAGTTTTACGCCAACTAAAGCAGCACACAGCTCTTTAGCAGCGTCCAGATATCCCGATAGGGGGTCGCGGTCATCTTTAAGCCGTTTACAGACTCTTCTGAGCTGCACTTGCTGCTCCGTTCTGCTTCCTCGCCCTACCTGGAAGCTCTCTGGCAGCGCACAAAGAAGCACAAATCGACCCGGCCCCCAGTCGCGGCGCAAATCACAAATGTCGTGCCAGATCTGAAAGTCCGACTGGTGACGCCTCATCTCTCCGAGCTCGCGCTTGGTGATGCTGGTCTTCAGACGTAGGGCAACCTCTTGATCGCTGCTGAGGCGGACCATCTTCTCATAGAACAGCAAACCCATGTAGCGGCGGTAGAACTCGCTCTTGGAGCCGCTCTTGATAGCAGACCATATCACTGCCAGTTCGGTATCTCCCGACAGGCGAGAGCTCCGGTAAAAGGCCACGGCCCCGCTGAGCATACCGAGAATGACTCTGCATTCCTCTGGCATGGGGGGCGGCATGGGAGGTGATTTTGAGTGTGAAACTCCATGAATTCTCGTGCCAAAAACAAGGCCGCTACGTAGTTTGGTCACCTTCGGAGAGGGACCAACCGCACGCGAAGACAACGCTGGACGGTGCGGATATTTGGGTGACGTATGAGGAGTCTCGCTTGAACCTCTTCCTGCTGAAGGAGGCCCTTCTCCGACGGGCGAAAATAGCCGAGATGGCGAGGGAGAGACACCGAACGTAGACGGACCGATGCCACTTCCCATGTCAGCTGTGAAAGTGGAGCCGACTGGCGACGGCGAATTGTCTTCGTGTATGAACGCTTCGTCGAAAAAGGCAGAGTGTTCTAGTTGCACTTGCTGAAGCCGCTCGGAAACATCAGCGTCCCTTGCATCCAGGTTCTGGGTCAAAAGCTCTATGCATATTCGTGCTCGCAAATTTTCCAAGGAGGCGGCGTCGGCACACATGTCGGCACGCCTCCACCGGCCAGCATTCGCAAGCTCAATAACATCAATGCTCCGGTGTCCTTGTCCGGCGTCGTGACAAGTGGCTCGGAGAAACAGATCGTACGGCCAGGGAACAAGGTTTGGGCCTGTTGCCCCAGTTTCGAGCTGCTTTCGGCCTGTGCTCCATATAGCTGCACGCAATCTGCGTAAGCAACGGCCGCGAACCACGCCCCATCATAATTGCATGAGATGAGCGTGGTAGCGTCAGAGTCCAGAGCCTCGCAGCTATTTCTGTATCGTCAGACGTGAAGATTACTGGATCACTAAAGTGGAAAGACGGATAAGCCGGCCGTAATAAGCGAAGATACTCCGCAATCATATCGACCTCTGCTTGCTCGCCTCTAGCGAAAAGTCGCAACGACAACGACACTCTTTGTTCTGGGGTGTCGATGGAATCGGCCACAATCTTCATCAAGTTGATCCATTCGCCGGTGACATGTAGTGGCACTTCTGTTTGCTCGAAAGCTTCCTGCGGCGGGTATTCTGAGACTTCCTCCCCTGCATTTTGAAGAGAGGCGAGCGGGTAACGCTTCTGAATGACCCGCAAAGCGCATTGCAACATCTTCAATGTTGCGGAGGTGAAAGGGTATGTAGCAAGATGACGGAAGATCTCATGATCGTTCATGTTGATGATACATAGCGTGACGAAGCGTCGGTCAGTTGTCTAGATCTCCTGTTGGGCCTTATACATTTCCGCAGGCTAACCTATCTCCATATCTTGCTGTCGAAGACTTGCTCTGGAGGCACTGTCGAGGTCTCCAAATGTTGCCGTTTACATGGTTAGGAGCTGCTTTTCTCATTCGTTCGCAACGCAAACAGACTTTGGTCTGACTTCTCGCTATGGCCACAAGCCATCCCTTGTAGACGGGCCTGACGTCGGGGTTTCAGAAGCGTCTTTGCCGACGATCATCGATGTCCCTTTCCGAGTGGGTGCCTTGACACCACTTCTTGCTATATAAAGGTAGAGCCCTTCTGAACCAAAGCCGGAAATTTGCGCAGTGATAAGTTTTCGTCACTCTTCGCCCGTAATTCTTTCACACTACTCTACTTTTGTCTTTGAATATGCCTCCGTTCGTCCATAATCCGCAGACCGTTCATCCTGGCGAGCTAGGAGATGAAGAGATCAGTCAAGGCCAAGACAAATGGGAGCCTTCACGACGCCACATGGCCATCATGGCGACGGCCGCCTTGTTGTCGCTCATGGTCGCCCTTGACGCCTGCGTCATTGTGACCTCTTTGCAGGTTCGATATGCTCTCGAATGCTTTTCCATCCATCGCATGCTCACAGTCATAGGCTATCGTTGCGGACCTCGAGCTCAGCACGTACGACGGCTTTTGGATAGGAACGGCGTACCTCCTAGCCAACGCCGTGCTAATGTTATTCATTGCGGATCTGAGCCGCGTGTTTGGTCGACGGCCATGCCTGACCATCTCGGTCGCTTTCTTTACTCTAGGCACGACCTTGTGCTGCATGTCACGCTCCATCGCCTTGATGTTGGCTGGACGGTCTCTCCAAGGCGTCGGCGGTGCTGGCATTATCGTCTTGTGCCTGCTGATCTTCACCGACATTGTCCCGCTGCCGCTTCGACCTACATGGTACGGCCTGGTGTGAGGAACCCCTCCCGGACTCGTTTTCTCTTCCGCTGACCCCGTCATCCATCTCCAGCCAGGCAGCATGGGCGCTGGGTAACTGCGTTGGCCCCATACTGGGCGGCGTCATTGCCCAGAACACAACATGGCGCTGGGTCTTCTACATCATGTTCCCATTCTGCGTGGCAGGGCTTGCTCTTGTGCCCTGGCTAGTCAACGTTGGTTCTCGGACTGGTAAGGTGTACGAGAACTTGAAGAAGGTTGACTGGATGGGAAATGCTCTGTTCATCGGCTCGGCCACCTTGTCGCTGGTGGCTATCTCCTGGGGAGGCTTGCGCTACAGTTGGCGCAGCGCCGGCACTCTCGTACCTTTGTTGCTTGGGGCAGTTGGCATGGTGCTGACTGTGATCTACGAGTCACGCTTCGCAGTGTCCCCGTTCTTGCAACGCCGACTTTTCCAAACCGCCAGCGCAATCGCGACGTATGCTTGCGGCGCCATCCAAGGCCTTGTGGTAAGAGTGATAGAGCATCAAGCGTGTAGTATGACATGCTGATCACGATCGCAGATGTACGGGCAGCTCTACTACGTGCCTCTGTACTTTATGGAAGTCAAGGGGTTTACTCCGGTCCAGACCGGCGTCGCGCTCTTCCCGGTCATGTTCACGCTGGTGCCGGCATCCATCCTCACCGGTCGACTCGTCACGGTGTTCGACAACTATCAGTGGCCGATCTGGGCTGGTTGGACTCTGGCTACCATCGCCTCCGGGCTGATGATGTTGTGGGACGTCGAGACGCCGACGAAGGTATGGGCGCCGACGCTCGTCCTTCTTGGTCTCGGGCATGGCTGCATCTTGAACGCACAGAACATGGCATCGCAAACCCTCTGTGACAAAGACGACGAAGCGATTGCCGCAGCAATGTACGCCTTTTTCCGGCAGTTTGGCATGGCACTCGGAGTCGGCGTCGGCGGCTCCACATTCCAGAACGTCATGCTGCTCAAGTTCGAGGCCGATGGTTTGGCACCCGCAGGCACACACGGAGGTACTTATGCTGTTCACGCCATGTTGAGCACGACTGGCGATGCTGCGCTGCGATCCCAGATCGTGGATGCGTACGTCTACGGCCTGCGAGGCGTCTACGGACTGTATGTCGGCGTATCGGGTTTGGCGCTTCTGATGAGTTTCTTGATCAAGAGAGTATCGCTGGACAGGAGCCTACGATCTGGGCACACGAAGCACATTCAGGCGAAGGGTCGGAAGTGTTCACGGCTCTGGGAGTTGAGCGTGTCCAGGGGTTGGGGGTTGTGTGAATCAAGCCCTAGAACCCTATGCCTACCTTGCTAGCATCCATTCATCTAGGCAGCATCGAAGTAATTAGCGAAATGTAATTGATTCCAGAGTTTTTCTCATTTTCAAGATCAATCGCAAGCCTCCACTTTTTTCTCAATCCACATTGGGCGCTTGTTTGGCGCCATATAAGGTCCTCGACCCTGCCATTCATAGCTCGTAGAGATCAGCCTTTCCCGTATTGTACCCGCGGCTGTTGCAGTAGGAACTTGCTGTATAGCTCCGCTTGTGGTAGAGCCCTAGCAAAGGGCATCTCTCATCAGTGTGTCTCGGATCTCACACGAGGTTTACGCTGCTGCGTAGACGATGGATGTAATTGGCCGTCGAGGAAATGGTCAGTGAGTCAGCGCGTCAGATGCGCTGAACCAATAAAATGGCAAAATTCCAACGTCTCAGAACGGCAACCTATCGAGCGGGAGCTCGCCAGACCAACGCATCATTAGATCCGTCGAGTTCTGTATTGCTTGGCTAGTTGCATTTGCCTCTTCTAGATTGAGCAGGGTATCCGCGACCCGGCGTGCGGCGACACCCAGAGAGCACTGCGACCAAAACGTTGACCGTGCCGTTACAGATGGACTGAGGCATTAAGGAGATGTAACAGCCAGCACTTGCCATCGCTAAATGCCGGGTTGGAGGACCTAAACTTCTATGAACTTTCCGGGTGGTCGAGTGCAGGCTCGAAGTCGGACGTCTCATCGACAACAATTGAAGTAGTGCACCTTCAAGTTCAACTCCATTGATTGACCTATTTCATCATTCCGTTCAAATCTACATACCGCCAGCTGCACTACTGGACGCCGACGTATCGCCGACAATGAAAGAGGTTTCAAGATTGAGACTGTTTACTAACGCGATGTACCCAGATGCTCGCAAGTAATTTCCGGCAAAACATGCGTGAAGGAAGCTACGGGTCTTCCAGCAGGCTTTCACGATCTCTACACCAGTCCGGACCGTGGCTTTTGCCCGTCATGCCTTCTCTTCATGTCATTCAAGCTCAAATCATGGGATGCGTAATGTCTGTATTACTTTGCTTATCCTTGTGTACAAACTTCATCCAGTCCCAAGAGCCCTTCATACCACCGTTCTTACATCCTCACACGGCTCACGACACTCTCCAACGATCACGGAACAGCGAACTCTCCACCATGACCTGGACGATAGTACTATCGCCGGGACAATTCTTGGGGCGTTCCAGATGCCCCAACCATTAGTCGCTGACCTTGATTGCTCCTATATCAGACCAGCTGATTTGATCTTGGCTGTGTACAACCCCCTTGTAGGCTTGGCGCCCACAGAACAGAGTACCGTTGTCATTGCCGACCACCAAATCTGAGGCATGTCAGTCGCGTGCGACGACAATGTAGTTTGTACGTCTTACTAAGGTCTATCCCGTGATCAACATGACGCCCGTCACTATCGTCGTTTTGCGTGCTGCATTTATAATTGGCCCACGATACCGTCGTGTTATCAGACAAACAGGGACCAGCAGACCGGAAGAAATATCCCCTAGCAGGCGTCAGCATGACTTAGCATTGCCCCTTGAAAAGACGTACTCGTCTTGCGCCATTAAGGACCCATCGTCATTCACCATGCAATGGTTCAAGTCAAGGACCGACCATGTCCAGTCGCCTGTTGTGGTCCTGCAGAACGCGGCCATCTCATTCCTTCTGTTCTCGACAGTACCCCAATCAACGCATGACCCGAGGAACCCCCGCGGTTGGAGAGACGTCTCCCTTTCCGCAAGCCGATCTGCATGCTGCTCTCCCGAGACGTGACGTAGGACACTGAAGAACACACCCAGATGGCCCAGGACCCTGACGAGCGAAGACGCCATGGCGGATACTTGATGATAGTAGTAGTTAGAATGCGCCTGCTTCGGATTTGTGTTGCCTTTTATATCTGTGGAATGTGCAACATTACTATTTTACTCGATCAAAGTCAGAATCTGCTCTATCCCAGAAGTTTGTGGTCTTGTCTGCTTTTGGATTCTCTCAGCCACGTCCAGCTTCTCGTGCTGTATGCACTTGAGAGCCCGGAGGAGCAGGTCAGAAGCACGGATAAGCGTGTGTTGCTAAGCAATTTGCTACGGTCTCGGGTGCAATGTAGTCCAGCCAACGCCGATTCGATCTTCCCGTGGGTGACGACTCGAGTACAAAAGATGACTGCGCCTGCAGGAAACGTCCAACCTGCTGTCGCTAGAAGCTACCCTACCCATAACAGAAGTGTGATGACGCCGATCGAACTGGG